>NC_138174.1:63360694-64711871 GCF_964165515.1 Mesoplodon bidens | reverse complement strand
CTCGACATCACAACAGTTTAATACGTTAACTTATTCATTAAATTGTGCTTCACATCAATGGGAATCCTCAGTTCTACAAACTATCATTTTTAAACAGCAATAAAGGTTGATAATGTCACAATACAATCTCTGAGTACCCAAGTTCATACATATTATGGCACAGAAACAAAAAGAAATATCTCTTAGGAGAAATCATTTACTATCTATTGGATAACTATCTTTACATCTAAAATGGGGCACCAGATAAAAGTCCAGATGCTTCTTTCCAAATTTTTCATTTTGGATATGTTAAATGAAAAATAATGCAAGCAAAACCCAGAAAGTACTTCTGGGGAGGGAGGTGGGGAGAAGGAAGGAAAAGAAAAGATGGCCACATGATAAAAAAAAAAAAGACAAGTTGGTGGAAGACAAATGTGACAATGACAAAATCATACACATTCTGCTCCCTCGGACAGCTTTCCCCAGCAAGAACTGAAGCTTTTCAGCACTGACATCTGGCCCTTTGATGAATTCCCACAGTGCAACAGAACGTGTAACCCACAGAGGTTGCACTTAATGTGCCAAAGGATGACAGTTGCAGTCTCGTCCATAAACGACTTAGAACACAGGCTCAAGAAACATCTGTGCTTCTGTGTTCTCAGATCCATAGTTTTGTTAGGTGACCTCGAGTCCTGGCTTGGAAGTTCAGGGGCTTTTGTCTTGCAGATGTTGCTGGTGTTCATAGCAAGGCCAGTCCTCAGGAAATCTCAGCACCTCTCCAGGGTAGGCTGGTTCTGTAGATGTGTTGCGAAGATGGGTCCATGTGTATTCTGGCTACAAAACACACAGGTCTCAGAACCCGTCCACTTGCCCAGAAGGGCTAATTCAAAGTTTTATGGAGTTTGTTCAGATGCGTCCAGCTGAATGTGGTGAGAGAAAGCAGGCTTACATCCAGTAGCGATGGAGGGACGGGGTTAGAAGAAAAGCCGGAAGTGCTTTGGAGAAAGAACCGTTGCATGCTTCCCAGAGGTGGCACTATTGGGTAGAGTCTTCAGACTCAGCCAGCCCCAATACCCACCTGCAGACTTTCAGCTGGAGCTCTGCTGACCAGTGGACGTATAGTAACTATGGAAAAGAAAAACCTTAGAGACACAGCTGTGATCAGATCACAGTACTCTGCCTAAGTCTGACCCAGCTTTCTCTTTGCTCCAACTCCAATTCAGTCCCTAAAACCATCCCAATGCTCTGGTGCTGTCTCATGAGCCTCATGCCTTTTCCTGCTCTTTCCAGTGGCCAAAAGAATCACAGTCCACATGGCTCCAGACTGCCCTTGACCTTGAGGATAGAAACTACATTAAGTTACTTTTCTGTGTTTCTATATTCCCTGGCACATATTTAATTCCTCATCTTTCCACCTTTGAAAGACCTGCCCCCTTTTAGAAGCCCTACTTTCCTCCACAGTTACCCCTACTCTCCCCAACCCAACCTCTGCATGATCCCATCCTACAGGCGCTGCATCTCAGCTAGAGGTCAGGGATGGAGAGGAATCAGATGAAACCTCTGTGCGAAGATGTTAGCTCATGACAACTTAAAGCATTTCCTTTCCCCGGCAAATGTGCAAAGGGACTCATTTAACACAAAATAAAATCAAGAACCCAAACAGTATGTTGCTGATAAAATTCCACGGACCTGGGTAAGAAAGAGAAGAAGGGAGATTTTTTGAGCCGGAGTTCTATTGATCTCCCATGAAGCTTCTCTATTCAGGCTGCTACTGATTCTAAATATTTCTACACTGAGCTTCCCTAAGGAGTTGTGGGCACATTCCTTTAGGCTTCATCTTGAATAGTTTTTGGATTGGATGGGGTGGACCTCCAACTAGAGGTGTTTGAGTGGTCATGCTTCGAGATCTCCCTGCAACACTGTCCATCTCTTGGACATTTCACTCCTAATAAGAGGGTCTCTCCCTGGAGGCAGGGGGTTGAGAGCTGACTCTACCCCCCTCCTTAGCACTTTCTAAGTCACTGCAGTCCCAGGAGAAGGTAAGAGAAGATATAAATCAATAAAGATTTAGATTTCATATTCTTGCTATTCTCGATCCCAATACTGATGTTGAGCAGCATAAAGTAGTAGAAAATATGAAACCAAAAGACTGGGGCTCTGAGCACCTGTCTCGTTAATAAGCTAGACTCTTTAGGAAATCGTTCAACATCCCTGAATCTCCACATCAAACTATTGAATGCGATTAATGAATAGAGGTCCTATTTTACATGCAAGAATGTAGTAAAGATCAAATGAGATACTAGATGTAGAAATGTTTTGAAAAGCATTAAATACTATACAAAGTTACAAATTTCAGTCTTAGCCTTTGCAAAATAGATGACAAAATAGATGACATTGAAAAGCACTTGAAATATTTTTCAATTTCCTTTTGTGTCGGAGACTGATAGTTTTGATCAGTATTAACTTTCACATTGTTTCTTTAATAATAGAACCCTTACATTCATCAAGGCACGACGCAACCAATAATGATGACATTTCCTGGCCTTCTTTGCAGTTAGATGTATCTAATGGCTAGGTTCTAGCCAATGAGATGTGACTGGAACTGATATGTACAACGTCTCTCCACTCCCTCTCGGCTGTCTTAAATAAAATTGATATGGCAGGAACTGCAGGAGCCATGTCGGACCTTGAGTTGGAAGCTGCACATTAGTATGAAAGAGAAATGAGAGGGCCTGGGATTCTGGAGAGATCACACACCAGACCAGTGTGTCTTTTAACTGAGCAAGCAATTGCTTCAATCTTTCGAAGTCACTATTATTTTGAGTTTCTCTGTTAAAGCAGCCAAATAGGAATCCTACTAAATGGACCTGTATTTATTGTTTAATGATCTTTGCTCACCTCCTTGCTAGGTCTATCTGGTAGATCTTCTCCCCCATATTCATATGACCTCTAGTCAGACTTTTGAACAAGTCCTTATATTTCAAACCCTTGATCAAACCATTTCTGACAAAGTTACCTCCTTTAGAGGATAAGGAACAGATTTTTATAATTTTTAATTACATCCGCGATAACCTTAACTGTTACCTAACACTGATTGCTAATGTTTGCAATTATTAGAAAGAGTATTCAAATAATTCTCAGCGCATGTTTTCTCTATTTGTCAGAAGTAGGTTGCCAAAAAGTTAAAAGGAGACAGAATATATAGTATGTATCTTAGTCCTTAATAATAATTTAAACACAGACATCTTATCCCAGTGTGGTTACCGGAATTGCCACTGCCAGAGAAGGAAAGGAAGGTCTATCTGGGAATGGTAGGAGCTGATAGGACATGGAACTCAGGGGTTATTTATTTATTTATTTATTTATTTATTTATTTATTGCCTCTTCTTGGCTTTTAACACTAATGTATCTGGAATTGTTTTGCTTTGGGGTCTTAAGGCTGCTGGCTTCCCATGGATCCTTAGGCCCAGAGGCCTTCTGCTGACTGACATCCCTTACCTGAGCTGAGCATCACTTGGCATGTAGGTGTGTAGCTGATTTTCAGGGAACAAACTGCATCCCCACCTCTTCATTTCTATCAACATAGGACCCCAGGGAGAGGATGAGTGTGCAGCTTTAGAATGAAATGGTACAAGGGAGGAAGCTCGTGTCTGTCTCTTTAATTTGCTCAGCACTGGCCTCGGGCCAATACGAAGAGATGGTTTCTCCCCTGAACATCCTGATATCGGGTCTCCAGTGGAGCCCCATATATCACACCTTCAGCAGCAAGGCCGAGGAAAGCCTTCTGATATAAATCCCGAGGTGCCTAAGGAACAGCGTGAAGTTAGCAGAGGCTGCCGCCAAGTCTCAGCTATGCATGAATTCCCTGCCAAAAATGTAAAGTGAGTTTAAAGGAAACAATCTGAATGCTTTCTAACTTGTTTTGATTTTCCACATGACAAAACACTGGATTGTTATTGTGCATGTGTGTATGCGTGTGTGTGTATTCGTGTGTCTGTTTCACAGTGGCAGTCAGAACGATAATTTGCAGCCCTGCCATTCTAAGCAGCATTAGATCCTAGCATCGAAATGGGAAGACGGAGAAAGAGCTGCTCATGAATCCCAGCTGCAATCTTCCTTCCCCCACTACCTTAGGAACAAATCATCAGGCAGGGAAACGCTAATATTTTGTGAGCCTAATCTCTACCAACTAACAAGCGATAGTTACTCGGCCCCTTTAACTCACCCCATCTATGGCTCAAAAAGTACAATTGCCTGTAACGTCATCAGTGTCTCAGCTCCTTGATGGGTCAGTGATTTGGAAGGGGCTGGACTCACCCAAGGCAACATGGCTCTGGGTCCCTGCTGGCTTAGCACTGTCACACCCACATGGGTTGGAGACAAACCCTTCTGGGCAATAAGAGGGGGCTTCTAGCATGATCGGCAGGAAGCTTTTATCCCATATGGAAAACAAGATGGAGAAAAAACGAGCTCGCCCTTTGCAGTCAGCCAGACCTAGCTCACAACCCTTGAGGAAGCTATTTATTGTCTGTGGTCTCACTTTCCTCATCTAATTGGGACTAATACTATCTACCTTCTTGTGACTAGATCTGAGGTATAAAAAGGGTCTCCCAAAGTTTCTGGCACAAGGGAGGTCCCAGTGATGCCTTTTCCCCCGTGACAGATGAAGCCAAGGGTAGTGTAAGAAGTATCTAAGCCTCTTCTCCAGATCTCTCTTTGATGGAGACACTGGGTTCCCCTCTGTGCAGGCGAGCGTTCCATGAACGCTTGTGAGTTGATTAACTCTCAACCCCAGAGAGAGTACTCTGGAGGCTGAGACGAGGCTTATGTAAAGCTGGCTTAAACATCAAACATGTTAGATATCAATGAAATAGGCTTTTCAATCTCATTTAAGGGTTTCACTCATTTTGCCTTCAGCTCCTTGAAGGGATTGATCAGATCAATCTGTTGTGAAACTTTCTGCTCACTCTGATCTCCTACTAAATGCTAGGCAAGGATCTTCTATTCCCTCGGCCGTAGGTCTCCCCTTATTACTCAAAAATTTTGTGTTATTGTAGTTGCGACCGGGAAAAGGTGAGAATAAGAAGCACTTAGCAATGCAGCACATTTTTCGGTCCTGTTGTAGCCACACTCTCACAACAGATAGAGATCATGTGAGGAGAAAGTGTTATCAGGCCAGAGATATTCGAGATATCAGGAGGTAGAGTCTTTCTAAACTCCTGGGATAAACACTCCGCCGTGTTCCATGTCTCATGGCCTAAATCAGTTATTTTTAAATTTCGTGACCTTGACTATATTTTGTATACATGCTAGCTGAGTTCCTGTTCTTCAGGCCAAATTCTTTTTAAACGTCTCTTCCTCTGTAACAGCAGTGTTTCAAACGTGGTGGTCCTGTACCAAAGAAGATGACTGCTCCACAGAGGTAAAACTCTGACAGAGTCCTTAAAAAACGAAGGCTCTGTAGCCAGGTTGGAAATGCTAGACGTGTCGTTATCCTCCTGCTTTCCCCGCCCCCCTTAATTTATCATTCATTCCTTACATTGAAAATAAAAATTGGTAAATGGTGATCTCCGTAGGCATTCGTTAATAAGCACATTTTCTCCCGAATGCTCCTACCAACGTTCACTTCTCTGAGGCATGCCTGTCCTGAATCTACTAGCCTTTCCTTAAAAGATGGGGAAGGAAGCATGGCTCAGGGCTAAGATGCAGGGGATGTGAGTCTCCGGTGATGGTCAATAGCAGGGTAATCTTGTTGAAAAACAACCGTAACAACAAAACATGTTTACACTACTTATGATTTAACCCACATTCAAATAGAGTTCAAAGATGACAGCCAAGAGCGAAGAGAGAGTTGGCGTTAAACCTCATCTAAAGGCTGAAAAATCCTTCTCTTCCTCTCTCTTTAAACAGCAGTATTTCCATGAAAGAGGCAGTATGAACAGATCAGTTTCAGCAGAACCTCCAAGCCATAGTTTGGCTTTTCACATGTGCCTTGGTGGATTCCAGTTGCCCAAACTATAACCTACGCCGCCGCAAAAAAAAAGATCCCAAGGACTCCTTCTTTTTTGGTGCTTCTCCCCTTGACCTTATAAAGTGGTCTATTATTGGATGCGTTCCTACCCTACTTAATATCACAGACTGAAAAATGTCAGGAGAAAAAGAAGAAGACGGATCATCTCCAGCTGGATAAAGGTGAAGACAAAGAGGAAGCAGGGGCCCCAGTCAAGCCACCTACAGCCAGCCAGACGTCCTCAGCGTGGTCCCACATTCTCCAAGGTACGGCAGTGCCCCCGCTCATCCTCCCCCTCCCGTGGAGGGGAGGGGAGGGCAGGGGGTCACCATCTCACCACCTGGCTGTTGTAGTCCTCCGTGACTGCCCCCTCTGGGTTCCCGTCCTGTCTGGGCCACCGGCGGCCCCTGTGCTCCCGCTGCAGCCTCCGCTCCCCGCGCCTCTTGGGCCGGTCCCTCTGGCGCTCCAGCTGCTTGGTACGGTGGTAGCGCTGCTGGAAGAGATCCTTCGCGTACGCGTACAGCTGCACGTCCAAGAAGTTGAGCTCCTCGATGCGCTGGCGGGCGCCCTCGTTGATGTCCACGTTGGAAGCCCGCGTGACGTTGAACTGCGTGAAGGGGGAGATGAACTTGAGGTTGAATGTCCTCTCAAAGAGAAATTGCGTCTTCCGCTGGAACTCCGTGAGCCCGAAGAAAGCCATGTTCTTCAGGTTGCTCTTGGCGCTCTGCAGCAGGATGGCGTTCCTCTCGCTCTCGTTCATGAAAGTCAAGTTGTAGCAGCCCACCAGGCTGAGGTCAGCCAGCATGCGCACCTGGCGGTTGTTAGCCAGGTTGTAGGTGCAATCCATGAACTCCCGTAGGCTGACCCCAGACCAGTCGTCCCCGGGGTAGCAGGTAGGCAGCTCATCGGGGGTGGGGCTCCTCCCATCACACACGTGGAGGGAGGTTTTCCACGTGGCCCCTCTCTGCACGTGTTTCCACTCGCTCAGGTACCGGGACACCGGATCCCGCAACATGGTGATGTAATAGAAATTCCTGGAAGAGATTAGACGAAGAGCGTCAGTCCGCCGTAACTATAACCCTGGGACCCCGCGCCTCTGCAGCGTCTGTATCAGCATTGACTCAATGGGTTTTTCTGCCAGATGGTCAAGTGAGAATATCTGCCTGGATTTGCACCTGTTGGGCCATGTTCCCCTATGTGCGTGTTTCTATAATACAAACACGCATGAATCGGCTTTCAGTACTATTTGCTGGGTTTTTTCTTTCTGCTCCAGGGTGGGGAGGGGAGGGGTTGGGGGAATCGATCAGCAATAATTCATTAAAAAAATAATAATAATTCATTCAGCAATCATTCACTGTTCAATCACTACCAGCAATAACAAAACCTTACATTAAGAGAGCACGCCATGTTTATCAAACGTTATCACCCATCTGATATTTTATTTGATCCTTAAAAGGAACTTTTGTAGTAGACACGGGGGACTATTTGATAGGGAAACAGTGCAAGGGGGTTAGAGTGATTTACCCAAAGTCATGTGACTAGATAGAGCAAAGCTGGAAGCCAGGTCTCCTTAATCTTTCCTGTTCACAGGGGTGGTCTGGGTTAAGAGGTGGGTGGGGTAGGGGAAGGATGTGTTGTGTTTGGAGACTAATATTTACTGAGCACTTACTGTGTGCTAGAAACTGGGCTAGGTACTTTATGGATACTGGCACAGATAACCTTCAACATAACTTTGTAAAATGGGTTTTATCACGACTTTTTTTTTAAAAAAGCTGAGAACACAGAGACTGGGAAAGGTGAAAAATACAGCCCAAGATCCCAGAGCAAATTAATACTTGATGCAATAAAATTTAGGCCTATTTGATTTTAAAGCTTCTGTGCTTTCCTGGGCACCATACTGATATTTTAAAAACAAAAATGTAACTAATATTTATTGAATGCCTATTAATTGTCAGGTGTTGTGGTTATTATAATCACAGGTCTCATCTCATCTAATGGAATCTATTGGAACATTGAGAAGAGATACATTTTATAAATGGCGAGCTTCAGAATGATCAGGTAAAGATCAGGGCACCACTGGCTCAAAAGGGCAAGAGAGGTGTGAAGAGGTCAGAAGAGATTAGGAAAAGTCGACAGATAAAGACACAGCAGTCGCAGAGCACAGGGAGATCAGCTCGGTGCTTTGTGACCGCCTGGAGGGGTGGGATGGGGAGGGTGGGAGGGAGGGAGATGCATGAGGGAAGGGATGTGGGAACAGATGTATATGTATGACTGATTCACTTTGTTATAAAGCAGAAACTAATAAAATAAAAAAAAAGACACAGCAGTATATATGTGTTAGCATATGGTATTTGTTTTTCTCTTTCTGACTTACTTCACTCTGTATGACAGACTCTAGGTCCATCCACCTCACTACAAATAACTCAATTTCGTTTCTTTCTATGGCTGAGTGATATTCCATTGTATATATGTGCCACATCTTCTTTATCCATTCATCTGTCGATGGACACTTAGGTTGCTTCCATGTCCTGGCTATTGTAAATAGAGCTTCAATGAACACTGTGGTACATGACTCTTTTCGAATTATAGTTTTCTCAGGGTATATGCCCAGTAGTGGGATTGCTGGGCCATATGGTAGTTCTATTTTTAGATTTTTAAGGAACCTCCATACTGTTCTCCGTAGTGGCTGTGTCAATTTACATTCCCACCAACAGTGCAGGAAGGTTCCCTTTTCTCCACACCCTCTCCAGCATTTGTTGTTTGTAGATTTTTTGATGATGGCCATTCTGACTGGTGTGAGGTGATACCTCATTATGCTAACACATATATATGGAATCTAAAAAAAAAAAAAAAAAGGTCTGAAGAACCTAGGGGCAGGACAGGAATAAAGATGCAGACATAGAGAATGGACTTGAGGACACGGGGAGGGGGAAGGGTAAGCTGGGACGAAGTGAGAGAGTGGCATGGACATATATACACTACCAAACGTAAAACAGATAGCTAGCGGGAAGCAGCCGCATAGCACAGGGAGATCAGCTCGGTGCTTTGTGACCACCTAGAGGGGTGGGATAGGGAGGGTGGGAGGGAGATGCAAGTGGGAGGGGATATGGGGATATATGTGTACGTATAGCTGATTCACTTTGTTATACAGCAGAAACTAACACAACAATGTAAAGCAATTATACTCCAATAAAGATGTTTAAAAAAAAAAAGACACAACAGTAGGCATTAGATGAAAGCAAACATTGATTCCAAGTAAGGAAAATCTTTCTCATCATTTGAGCAGCTGCTAATGGAATGGGCTGCCCACCCCATCTTTATCACCAGGAGTGACACTCAGGGTGCCCTGGGCAGACAAAAACGATCCTGAAAAGCTCTGAAAAGAAGACCAGTTTTCCCTTGACAGCCTGAACTGGAACTAAGAAAAAATGTATAGCTAGTAAAAGCAATGGCAAAAAAAAAAGGTATTTAAGGGTACACTCTTTTTCATGCGGCTTTAAAAAAGGAATTGATGAACTATAATATTTAAAACAATACATTTACTGTACTGAGTTATTTTGAATGTCTAGCCAGTTTTGAAATGTGCTAAAGAAAATTCAAAATCTTAAGCACTTGCTTCCCTTTAAATCAAGAGGAGGAATGTACTGAAACCGCCACAGAAAGGCCAGCCTGAGCCCTTGCTTTTGCCAGGCATCATTTTACATTACTCTGTTGTCTTTCCCTGTGACAGAATGACAATTCCATCAGTGAAAGAAAATTTCCCAAAAGGTCAGTAGGGAAAGCAGAAAATGACTGACATATTTCTGGGTTCCGTAAGGAAATGTTGACAATAAAGTTTTTCTCAGAATGGATATTACCATGGTTGAATATTATATGACATGTCATTATTAATCCTGCTTTGGTCCTATGTTGAAACTTGTTCACATTTCAATTCTACAGGCAGAGACCGATTTTTATTTCACAAAACAATTACATAATAAATATATAAACACAGTGATGATGATGATGATGGCTATAACATAACTTAGGTGGGTTAAGGATGACAAACACATCAGGACAGAATAATTTAAATCAGACAGATTTTTGAATGCTCAGATAAGATCACAGATGGGAAATCTGTAAGTTCCCTTGTTAATTGGACAAAATGGAAAACACAAAAGAGAATTTAAACAAAAAAGATGATGACTATCGATTGATAAGACTCAACCCCATTTGTGTGTCTCAAATTTAGACACAGTCCAGATTTTTAAAATAATCATAAGAGCTGGAGGATTTTAGGGCTGGGAATTACAACAGTTTGTGATATAAAGGGTTAACTGGAACTTGCTGCTGGAAACTGAGAGGCTTTGGTCTCACTTGGGAAAATTAATAGGCCATAGAGTTCCCTGTGCTTTCTTTGCGTTGGAATACACATGGTCTCAAAGCTAACTGAAACTAGCTTACACTTTAAAATGATCTTGGTTTCAAATTTAACTTTATTCAATGGAACACCGCATTTAACAAAGACTAGCTAAGTTGTAGAGTGCTGTTTACATGAGTAAAATAAGCCCCAAATGTCTGCAAGTTCTACTAGCCAAATAGGTCAGAACGAAACGTTCTGTAACGAAAACTAACTCTGACATTAAGACACAAAAATGGACTAGGGCAACATTCATATTGATGAAGTACAAAGTTGTCCCATCCCATGGTTCTGGAACCAAGTGCCTAATAGCATTTGGGTGTTGCTTTAGTGAGACATATTCTCATGTATGTTTTATTTGTTTGTCTCAATCTTGCAAAACAGTCAAAATAGAAAGCTAGAATAATAGTAAAAAGAGGGTTGAAGAACACCTAATTATTGAAGACAACACAATTTGATTCATTAAAAGCATTTTTTCTCATCTCTATTTTTTTCTCTACTTTCATTTGCTCCTCTCCTATCAGACAGAAAACTGCAAAAGTCATTGATGAAACGATGTCTACCTCCAGGCCACACGCCCCACCTTCATTGTGTACAAGCTTCACTCCAGTTTCGTGACTCTCTTCCCTGCTCCCAAACAACGGAAACTCATTTTCTTCTGCTCCCATAACTCCCAATTTAGTTTCTAAGGAAAATTCTTTTTCTTTTTTTTTTTTTAGAAACTACAAAATATTTTATTAAAAAAAATTTTTATTTTACATTGGGTTATAGTTGATTAACAGTGTTGTGTTAGTTTCAGGTATACGGCAAGGTGATCCCGTTATACGTATACATGTGTCTATTCTTTGTCCAATTCTTTTCCCATTTACGTAATTACAGAATACTGAACAGAGTTCCCTGTGCTATACAGTCCTTGTTGATGATCTGTTTTGAACACAGCAGTGTGTACATGTCAATCCCAAACTCCCAATCTATCCCAATCTAAGGAAAATTCTTAAAAATACTCTGAAATCTGCAACTTTCCTTTTCAAACGTTAATTGTTCAACAGCACAATGCGGGGTAAAACAGAGACCAGAGAAGAAGGACAAGCAGCTCCCAAGCAAAGGCCATGTGGCCACATGCAGAGGCTCTCATCGACACCGGCCCCTTTTAACTCAACCTCCTAAGCTGAGGCAAAGTCTCATCTGTTCCAACACTTGTCCTGGCAGTTGAACTTTCCCCAGATTTTGGAAACATTAATTAAGCAAACGATTATTTCCTCCTTTCATCCATCCATTCACTCACCTGGTAATTCTCCAAACATTCATTGAGCCCCTGGTATTTGCCACACCCTGGGGCTAGGCAGTGGGGACCCCGAGGTCACTAAGACATTGTCCTCCAGGAGATCTCAGGCATCCAGGGATTTTGGTACAGTGGGAGAAATGCTAACCACCAAGGTAAGGGACTGTTGTGCCTGGACCTGAACGACCCCAAAGGGGACACGACTTTTTCTGTCTCAGGGACAGCGTGCTGCCAACACATCTTCCATGTGCCACCTGCTTCGTTGAGAGTTTGGGCGAATTCATTTACGAACGTCTGAAAAACAGTGACAGCTCTTGAGAATTGTTACTCTTGTGGCCTCAGGGTAATGATGGCAAAGCCTGGTGTACTCAGGGGCATTAGGGGACGGACGGGGCACCTCTCAGTTAGTTCAATGATTATTTGAACTGATGATTATCATAGGGACCATCATGGCTTACGAAAGCACAGATACACGGAACACACACTTTTCAGTCTCTGGCTCTGCAGTAAGGTAATCCTATTAAAAAATCCTAAACACAGCACAAGGACATGACTGCCTTCCCTCAGTCTTTGCCTTTTCCTTCACTCACTTGCATCCTGCTCGTCTTTCCTGGCCCAGCTCAAGCCTCATCTCCATCTCCTCTGACCTTTCTGCCCTCGAGGATTTACTGCATCACTTACTGCGCTTTTAACGTGCGTATGAAAGTCCTGGTCACATCTACCCTTTAAGTTCCTCTTTGACCACTGGACCTTAGGCCTGGTGTCCCGTGGCACCTCCACACATCCTGCTCTCTGCAGGCATTCAATAAACGATGCCGTGGAAAAGAAATGACCTTCATACGAGATAAGTGTATTTTAATGACCAAGGTTAAGATTGCCTTTGATAAATAGACCCTTCTTTTCTCCCCTAAAAACGAATCTGACATTATTTTTGAATGTTCAAAATGTGTGAAAAGAATCAAAATACATATAATCTTCTAATACATCCATCATTCGATTGTGATGGTTGATAGGCAGAGAGAGAGAGAAAGATAGAGAGAGAGAGAGACAGTCAATACAGACTTTGGATAAAAAGCAGAATATTTCATACACCAGATAATTAATAGAAATGAGTTTTTTTAATGTTAAACTTAGTCGTTTTCTTCCCCTCTGCTTCAAGAACCTGTATTTCACCAAGCAGTTTATTATGTAATTGCTCATTTCTCTAATTAGCAAGTCATTTAATTAACACATGCTTATTGAGGGTTTCTTGTATGTAAGGAGCTGCTCTAGGAAATGTGGAGAATAGAAACAAAATAGAACGTACTCAAGTATTGTAGGTGTAAAAGTGGTAGATTAGAAAAAGAGGCATGGATTAGCAAGTCATGGAGGTAAGCAGTAGACAAAGAATATTTAAGAGAATATTTCAGAAGCTACAGAGAGCGGAGTGGCCTAATGAGACCAGGAAGTTCATGTGGTGCATTTCGCTGAATGTTTGGTCAATAAATGAATGAATGAAAAGAGGGACATAAGCTAGAACAGGAGGCTGAGGCCAAACTGTCACGGGCTCTACATGCACCTGTGAATTGCTAAAATAGGAAAAGTGTTGATTTAGGAAGATTCACGGAGCAATAGAGTTTAGGATGGATAAAAGTAGGCAGAGACCAGGAGAGACATTGGACAGCCGTGGCGAGAGACCAGCAGGGAAGAACCCAGAACCGTGGGTACTGATGAGAAAGAATCAGAACTGAAGAACTATCACACACCCAACCTTCACCGTTTGTTCCCCTTCCTCACTGTCCGCTTCCTCTAAACTACCTTTTCCTCCTCCGTATTCCCTTCTTCCTTCTATCTAATCCTTCCCTTTCAATTCTGTGATGTAAAAGAGGCAGTGCTGGTATGCGCATCAAAATGGTGGTAAAACAGTGAAACAAGGCGTAGAAGTCCCTGGAATCACCGTGCCTGTGGTGATTAAAAGATATTCACTTCCATGAGGCTATGACATGCCTGTCTAGTGAGAACATATTTGAAGGAACCTACAAGATGCCAGGTTCACAGGGAGGGTTAATAAGTATATTCCTTCCACCACCAGCTTACCTCTTGTAAAATCAAGTGACACAGTTAATATCTCCACAATCCACAGTTCGAAGCATTCCTAAAAACCAGTTCAGCTAGAAACTCCTCCCATCAGCCTCCTTGGATGTCCTCGGCAGAAGGGATCCCCTCCCTCATCCCCACCTGCTGAAACACGTGCCGCTCATGCTTTTATCTTCATTCCGGGACCAGTGAATATCTTACCCCTTGAACTGGCTTTATGTCTTACTCATCCTTCAGCCTCCAGAGCATATGATACATCACCTTGTACATCGTGATGTTCAGTTGTCCAATGTTCATGGAATTAATAAATAGATACATTTTATCAGCCACTGTTTTAGGAATTCTCGTGGTGATTGTCCCCAGGAAACTTCTGTTGGTGCCTTAGCCAACAGAATTAGCCCAGGCTAATGATTTCCCTTAGCCTAGACCTTGTGAAATGTATAGGAAATAATCCCTCCTCCTTCCTCTTGCCCTGCAAAACTACACATAATCAAGTTTTGCCAAAGCTCAGCATCTCACAAAAGAACACCACGAGTGACTGTAAGGTGGCCTTGGGGGCATCTGAAGGAGCTCTTTGGTCCTCACCAGGGAGTAGGCACAGGCAACCAGTCCATCTTAAACACAAGCTGCTGTGCGCATTTTTAAACAGTGAAACTTAGCTCTCCCTCCACCCTGCTGTATTGTGTGCAGGAGTCATTTTCCAAATTCTCAGAATGGAATTAATTTCTTGACTCTCTCTAGAGCTGCACACTCATTATGGGCTGCCCATTCTTCATTATCTCAGTAGAGTATTATCTGCACTCTTCTGTATCTGATAGGGGGAATCACGGCACTTAGAGCTTGGCAATCAGACTGAACTTTGACAGTGATGAAAGGGCCCTTTATTCGAGCCTTGAAAACAAATTAAGGAATTTAAGAATGATGTTCTAAGCGAATGGGAAATTGGGGACGATGATTGTTAAGTGTTGTAATAAAGAACTTTCGGGGGGCTGACAATGGTGTGTGTCAGAGCAATTGGTCCCAAGCATGTCGGGCATTGTGATGAGAAAATGGAAACATTCACACGTCCTTATCTTCCTTCATCCAGAAACCCTGGTCCCCTACCAGACTGTCGTCACCTCCTCCCTGACAGTGACTGACTTACAAAGCAGCCAGACCCTTTTGACTAAGGCATATTTTATCTTACTTATTACCCAGAGATCTTGACACTTTTCAGTTGGTAAGATATTGGGGAGAGGAAAGCCCATTGTGCTTCCCTCAAGAGGGGAGGGGCTCTGCATCCCTTTTCTTCCCTGTGTACCTGGTAACATTAAAGGGAGAATACTTTGGTTGTAGCTGGTCTTTTTTTTTTTTTGATCATTAATCCCCACCCCCAAACCCCAGTGAGAAATGCAACACACTGTCATTATGGAACATATGAGCAATGCAGAACCGTAAAAAAAGAAGATGAAAATTACTTATAATTACTTCACTTGGATATAACCACAGTTAAATATCTATTTCTTTCTTTGACAGATTTGAGATCATACTGTACATTATATTTTTAACATGTATTTTAAACTTAAAAATACAAGGGGATATATTTTCCATTTTATTTAATGTTCTTCCTTAAGAGTATACTATTCCAATTATGGATGTCCCGGAATTGATGTGACCAATCTCCCAGTTTTGGACAATTTAGCTGATTCTTTTTGCAGTGGGGGCTACTATAAACAATAATCTGATAAACATCCTAAGCCATAAATATTTGTGCAGTGAATAAATTGCTAAGAAGAGAATTTCTGAGTCAAGAGCATTGCCCTCATTTCATCATCACAATGCCGAAATATAGCCGACCACGGTCAGCATAGGTGAGGACAGGGCCCTTCCATGAGGTTTGACATCTTCGGGTGCCAGGAAACAAGTCTACTTGAAAGTCAAGGGAAGGCCATGAAACAGACTCCTGGCTCTCCTTCCTCCCAGCTGGACCAGGAAGATGCCCTGTTCAGATCATGACCCTAAGATGGACAATTCCAGGACAGCCAGGAGGGGTTTGTGACATGGTGGCGAGGAAACATACTTCCTAAAAGATTTGTTTATTTTACACTTAATGAGTAGCTGGAATATCAAATTAGAGGCTAAACATTCGTGGAATCAAATCCCACTCATCAACACTGCAGCTATATTAAAGCCGACGTCTAGATCAGAAAGAGGGAAGTGCCTCACCTGATTATATTCAGGGCCGGTCCTCACAGAAACAGCCTCTTGAGATGGAGCTTTTCTGCAAGTCTAGGTATCAGCTAACTTTAATAATGGGAAGCTGCCCATGTTACTAAACCAACCAAACAAAAGCAAGAAATAGAGGTTTCTGGACGATACTGGTCATTTCTCCATGAGGGTCAGTCCACCCCCCAAATTCCCCAGAGGAAGAAGTAGTATTTATCAATAAGATAACATTTTAAATCTTGTCACATTGCTTCTTAATATTGACACAAATCCTAGGGGCCTCAGACTCACAAAAATGCCATGATTTTCGGGTGGTTGTCATGTTTGCTTTCAGTTTCCCCCAAGCGGCTGCTACACGAATAAATTTCAGGCAGTGCATGCTCCAGGGACATGTTTCTGCTAGCTTGCTGAGTACAGTTCCTCCCAGTACAGTTTCAAATGTGCCAGGGAGGGTCCTGCTCTCATGCATTATTCAGGGACTTCTGTGATTATTTGGTTCAGAGGCGCCCTGCTTTGCGTTGCCGCGCTGGGACTTGGGCACGAGGACGTTTCCAGGCGCTCTGCTCTGCAAAGCTATGGTTTATGCATGCGGGCATCCACCTGAAGCCTGGAGCCGCCCCAGAGTGAGATAAGGCCCAATTCAATCTCACTCACAGTTCTACTCCCAGCCAGGCAAAGCAGAACACCAGATTGTACACTCAGATTGTGTTATTAGGCCATGCGTGTTCAGTCGTGCTCACTCTTTAGCTAATTTCTCAGGCGCTGCTT
Organism: Mesoplodon bidens; assembly: GCF_964165515.1. Lineage (NCBI taxonomy): Eukaryota > Metazoa > Chordata > Mammalia > Artiodactyla > Ziphiidae > Mesoplodon > Mesoplodon bidens. The sequence goes on along the minus strand of NC_138174.1, from coordinate 64,695,152 downwards.
TTCGGGAATGTGAGAATCACAGGATAGAAGCGAGGAGGTGTCTTCATTGCCATTGTTTTGTAGTAGCCAAGTTGGAAAGGAAAAGAAGTCAATCAGGGTATTCAAGGACAAGGCACAGGTTTTGATATTGAGGCTTATACCTGACAGCTTTGATACAGGTTTTCCTAAAACATCACAAAACTGAAAAATAAATCTTCTGTGTCCAGATTTTGCCATATTCTTCCATGAAAGATTCTTTTGTGTTAGGATTTTCCTAGATTCTGCTATCAGGACTGGGCAATCGTTTTAGCATAGTCAACAAAATACTTAAGAGATTCCCCACCTGATTCCATCCCTTGCCAGTTCTCAAAGAAAGAATGCCTTGAAGGTCATCCCCAAGCAATGATTCAAAGCAAGCTAACTTAAAATATGGAAAGTTCCATGTGCAAGAAAAATGGATATTAATAGCGATAATAATGGCTAACATTTATTGAGTACATACTGTGTCCAAGTACAGTTCTAAATGCTTTAGTTATTAAAACAAAAATTGAACTTTTTATTGAATTTTTAAATTCAGTGTATTTATTGAAAGAAAAATTGGTACTAATAGCAATAATAATAATGGCTAACATTGACTGAGTGCATATTATGTCCAAGTACAGTTCTAAGTACTCCCACTAATCAATTTGGTCATCAAAATAACCCTTTGAGTTACATAGGCTTTTAGATGATATCTGAAACTTCACAAAGTGATGAGAGTTCCCACAGTCTCTTCCATCATCTTGTAAGTGGCAGGCTGCCTTAGAGATACTTTGCGACTTACTGCTGCAGTGGTCCAGGCTTTTGTTGAAGTCAAAGCTCCAGAAGCAAAATAAGCACGTCAGGGTGAGGGATTTGTGTTTGCCTGTGGGTCGGTGGGGGTGAGGCAGCACGTTGCAGGGGCTGGGGCGGCAGGGGCACCTGTCCCCTCTCAGGGTCAGAGGCTCTCTTAGACACTTAGAACTTGGAAAAAGTCCTAAACACAGTTTTCCTGAGCTCCCTCACAACTACATAACAAATCCACACTTGAGGAAACGGTGCTAGAGACAAGTGGGAATTACTGCAGTTCCATGCGTTTTTAACACTCCCAAGTAACCTGGAAGCCAAACGCTGTAGTCATATCAGGACAACAAAGGGTGGTTAGAAATAGCGATGCAAGGGAATTCAGATAAAGCCAGACCTCGCGCAATGCCATAATTCTGTTTCTGGTTTTAAAATAGGTCTTTTTAAACACAATGCTACAAAGACTCAGAAGTGTGTCCCAGAAAGGTTACTGGATCCTGAAGTTGGCTATTCTGATGCCTTTATTCAGGAAGAGAAGATTCAAGGAAAATGCAAGTCAAGCTCTACCATTCGAATGGAGCATGAGCACAAAACTTCAGACATGTTGGGAACATCACCTAAGGTGCTGTGGAAAGAAAGTAAGTTTAAAATTAGAAAGATCTGGGTTTCAATGTCAGGTCCATCTCACATTTGGTGTGAGTTGGTTAGCTTATATGACCTCTGGGAGCCTTAAGTTTCCTCATCTAAACAGCCAGGGTATAAATGCTTACTTCATAGGGTTGTGGGAGATAATGACTAAACTAATGACCATAAAGGGTCCAGCAGTAGCTGAGAAGCAGACCCTCAAGACAGTGCACACCCTCCACTTCAAAGATTTCCCTTTCTCCATGAATGTCAGAGCCTCAGAAACTACCCAATACAGTGAAATTTTAAATATTAAACAAGCTGTGTGAATAATTAAAAAAACAGCTGATAGTGCTTTTCTATTTGTATAACGTACTTATGGGTTTCAAAACACTTTCCTCATCCATTATTTCACTTGGTTCTCAGTACAACATCATATCAGAGGCAGAATTCACAGATGAAGGCACTGATGCTCACAGATATGAAAGGATATTCCTGAGATCAAACAACTAGTGAAGCTGAGACTTTTCTTTTTCTTCTTCAGCTACCAGACTAGTTTATTTGTTTATCTAAAAATATCTGTTGATTATGTATTTGATGCCAAACGCTATGTTAGATTCTTGGGGTATAATGGTTCACAAGACACAGCCTGACCTCAAGAGCTGACTGTGGAGTCGTCTTATTTTGCCCAAATGTAGTTAAGAGTTAGAAAGAAAACATGTCCTTAGCTCATTATTCTACATTTGGGGTTTCACTGGTTTGTACATTAGCTCATTTTCTCCTTGAAATCCACCGAAAAGGGGGACCCAGAAGAAATAGCCAGAAATGCCAGGATATGGATACATCTTCAGGTAGCGTTTAAAGTTGTGGAAAATAATCATTCTGAAATAATAAGCTCTTGTTTCTACAGAGGCAGTGCTGTGGACTTCAAGCTGGAGCACGAATATCTGGTGGTTTGTCCTTTTGTGGTGCCATAGCCATTGGTGATCATTTGTTAGAGGACTGCAAGATGGTGACAGTCTAATACCATCCTTGCTTCTTCAGTTATCAGCTGCCATGCTTCTATGAAGACAAACTTCCCCCTATCAACTATCTGATACTCCAAGGTAGATGAATGCTTGACTCATTCTATTTACTGGTTTTCAAAATAACAATTTGCTTTCCTAGAATCCTCCAAAGGGGTTTTTGTTGATGTTTGTTTGCTTGTTTGTTTTTATATCATTACGAGCTCATGCATCTAAACATATAGGATGAGTTTCAATTCATTGCAGTCATTATCCCTAATGATGTTCAAATTATCTAATTTTTGGCCAGTAGGAGCTTATTTAATGGAACCTGGGTCCTTTTGATGCAATCCTTGTAGATTTATGCATATTCTTTCTTTCTTTATTATTATTATTTTTTGCGGTACGTGGGCCTCTCACTGTTGTGGCCTCTCCCGTTGCGGAGCACAGGCTCCGGACGCGCAGGCTCAGCGGCCATGGCTCACGGGCCCAGCCGCTCCGCAGCATGTGGGATCTTCCCGGACCGGGGCACGAACCCGTGTCCCCTGCCTCGGCAGGCGGACTCTCAACCACTGCGCCACCAGGGAAGCCCTATGCATATTCTTAAAGGATCTTGCCCAAAGGATCAAGAAAGATGGTGTTAGAGCTTGAAATTTTCTTCAGTTCCTTAAGAATAAAGTGATTTCTTGGCCAGTGTTACCTGCACACCACAGTCTTCTTTTTCACTCCTACCAAGCCATGTAACTGCAGTTTGTGCTAATTACACCTGTGCATTGAAGGGGAAACAGACTAGACACCATCTTTAACTTTCATAGGTTCTATCGAGGCCCAAACACCAGAGGTTTTCTCTTTCCTTTTTCCTTTTCTTTTTCTTCTTAAGCTCACATGCATGACATTTTCCTTGGTGGTAGGAATAAAAGGCAGGGCTAGTGAGTCATCTGTGACCAGATGCCAATGTCACTCCACAAACTAATCTAGGAGAAACCAAATTATGCTGGAAGTAACTTGGAGCCCTAATCAGGTTCTCTCCAAAATCCACTTATTCACAATAAGAGCCTGAGTTCCTTCCAGAAGCCCAGCTTACCATATGGACACTCAATGACATCTTTCAGCTGCAGTGGGTTCCGAAGCACAGCTGTAATTCTGCCTAATTAATAATGCAATGACAGAAAGTTAGAAAAATATATGCACAATAGTTTAAATCTCTCAGAAAAAAAATCAATCAGTTGTGTCTGAACTTTGCCTTGGGTGTTCCCTTCATCAATTCAAGTGTGGAGTACAGTGACCTGAAGTTGCAAATATTTTTCTTGAAGCGTGATTGAAGCATCAGAGAAATAATAGCTTTCCGTATTCATAGAGATTTTAAAACACTCAAACAAGGATACTTATTTTCCCACTTTCCTCTGCCATATGTAAACCAGAGGCAATAAGCTTTAAGATGTTCAAAATAATGTAGCTTGGGGCTGTGCTAGAGATGGCATCTACCTTTGGGCAATCAATACCTGGATTAAAAATAAAGAGGAGGCATCTCTTAAGAAATGGAATAATGCAGCTGCAATTCCCTTGTTTTGTGAACTTTCCCAAACATGTCCCCTCTGCATTTATTATTTCTCTTGGTGATAAGAATCTAAGTTTAATAATCATAAAAGAGAAGTAGCCTGTCCTTTTAAAATTGACACCAGCTACCATCTCTGAGTCCTCCATTGAAATGATGTGGACTATGCTGATGTTAATCTAAAATTAAAAACATTCAAAACCCTAAAGCAAGCAAACAAATGTAACCGAGAAGAAAGGGGAAAAAATGAACAAAAACAAAACGGCAACAAAAAACCAGCTCAAAGCTTTTCAGCTGTTTTCAGGTTAGGTTTATGGTAGCCACAAGGGGGCCCTCAAATCGTTCCAAGAACAAGGTACGTGCAAGGTAAGTGCAAGAGCTGTTTTCCTAGTAATTAATTTCCACAAATCAATATTACCTATTAATGTACATTACAGAGACAAGCTATTGACTTCTGACACTTTACACTCAAGTTAAAGAGAGACTTTCTTATAAAAATTCTAGGTGCCCCGCAGTGATCGTAAGTCAAAACCAAAATGAGTTGCACCTGTGATTTCCTGTGTCTCTTCTAGCATAAAAATTTCCAACACTGCAAATTTCATCAAAGGTTAAAACTGAATTTGAAGCACTATGTATATAATGGAATACATTGACCTCCAATGGATTTTAAAGGCTATTCTGCCTCCATCTGCCACATCATGCACCCCCAAAACAGCCATGGAGGCTGACACACAGAAGTTAAAATGCAGTGACCCTCCCTTGGGGCAGTGGGAAGTTGCTGGAGCCATTAGCTCTGGAGGTTTTCAACTCACGCTGAGAGCTTGATGGTGTTGATGGTGTTTACAGCCTGTACCACAAAAGACACTTGGAAGAAAGAAGGGATTTTAATTTTCTGTTCAAGCTAGAAGATAGGGCAGAATAGTATAGTATATATAATAGATAGTGCTGCACACAGGCAGCACTTAAGGACAATTAAGGACAGACTGGACAGACTGGAAACGTAGCTTTCTCCAAAGCTCCAGCAGAAGAGAGAATACCACCCGTCACCCCCTACCACAGCGAAACTACGGAACAGAACAGAAGCACCCTCAGAACATTCCATCAGGTTAGCTAGCTATCAAAATCACCTTGTACAAACCCAGAAAGCCCCTCTGAGCTTTGACATGAAATGACTCTTTGCTGATTGCCTTTTCTCTAATGGTAAAGTAATCCCAACGAAATGTAAGGATTGCTAACCGTTCTATTGTCATAGGGCAGGAGTTCTCCCGTGGCATTGCGGGGATGTGGTCTTTCTTTTAGACAGCTTGCTGTCTTGGACCTCAGCACCAGGAGGAGGGCTGAGGACCCATACATCATGCTCTCACATTCACTCGTTTCTGAAATTAAGAATTAGCATAGGGTAAACTCCTGGTTCAGAAAGGTCAGTGTTCTGCCTCTGACTCAGGCACTCAGGAGAGGTGTTTTGGAAAATGAAGTTCTCTCTTATGAAACCCTACCCTGCTTGACATGTGCCCCCAGTACAAATGGAACCCGACCTTGGTGCAAATTGTGTGGATGTTTAACTGACATTTTTAGAGCTGGTGGTTCCCCAAGTTTAATTTTCCATTTGAATAACAGTAGTCCCTCTTACTGTGCCTTAATCATTCTTTTTTGAGAATTTCAAAGGGTGCCTTCTAGGAAGCATCATGTTTTTTTCAGATCTAATCCAGACTTCCGCTTCAATGTTTCCTCTTCGATACCCTGCAAGTGACTTTTTTGCTTTCCCACATTCATCCCATCTGCCCCATATACTTTTGCTCATTCATGTACCCTTGGAATATTGCCCTTCTAGTGGGACAACCCTTGTTAAAGCATTCTGGCCATGACCTGGGATTTACGTTTAGTCTAAGGATACTGTGCACAGACAAGAGCCCTCAGCTGGGTCCTGACTCAGAGTCCTGCCCTGCCAGAAGGGCAGGTAGGACTAAGGCAGAACCTATGAAGGAGGGGGAATCAAGCATTGAGCAGGTAGAAACATCCAGATCCTTAACAAATCACAGGGCATTTTGGTTTTGGACAAAGCACATCTTGTCAAGTTTATATATGTATCTTTGAAATACATTTTGATCTGTGTGCTTAAAGTAACTCAAATGAAGAGAAGGAATTTCCCACCTCTAAATGGAAGCCAAATAAATGTTACAGGCTGCATGTTTGTGTCCCCCCGAAATTCATATGTTGAAACCCTAACTCGTAATGGATGGTATTAGGACATGGGTCCCTTGGGGGGTGATTAGATTTAGATGAGGTCTTAAGGGCAGAGCCCCACGTTGGGATTAGTGTTTTCACAAGAAGAAAAAGAGACCAGATCTTACTCCCTCTGCCATGTGAGGAAACCAGAAGACAGCTGTCTGCAAACCAGGAAGAAGGTCCTCACCACACACAGAATCTGCTGGCACCCTGACCTTGAGCTTCCCAGACTCTAGAACTATGAGAAATACATTCCTGTCATTTAGCTCCCCAGTATGTGGTATCTTGTTATAACACCTGAATTGATTATGATAGCAAAGGTGGGTGTTTTAGAGAAAATAAGGGAACCCTTTCTCCGCCATCCTTCCTCTCTCATCTGGTTACAATAGTATGTGACCACCAGCTCTCTAAAGAAATTAATTGACTAAATAATCCGCTGAGATGAGGGAGGTTGGGAGTGAGGCTTTGGAGGACTAGTTTTTCTCAACTAGTCTTTCTCAATTCACCAGACCAACTGCCAATCTTTACTAATCAACACAAAACCCATTACTGATCTCCCACTGAGAGGTGTTATGGGTTGAATTGTTTCCCCTAAAAGATGCTGAAGTCTCAGCTCCCAGTACTTGTGAATATGACTCATTTGGAAATTGGATCTTTGTAGAGGATGAGGTTAAGATGAGGTCATTAGGGTGGGCCCTAATCGAATATGACTGGTGTCCTTATACAGAGGGGAAATTTGGACACAGAGACAGACAATGTGAAGACACAAGAAGATGGCCATCGACAAGCCCAGGCATGTCTGAGACTACCAAAAGCTAGGAGATAGGCGTGGAATAGACTCTCCCTCGAAGCCCTCAGAAGAACCAACCTTGCCTGCACCTTGCTGTGGACTTCTAGTCTCCAGAGGTGTGAGAGAATAAATTTCTGTTATTTAAGTTTTGTGGTACTTTAACCACAGCAGCCCTGGAAAACTAATGCAAAGGGAGATAATTATTGGAGAAACAGATGAACATAAAGGCAGAGGAATTCTCCCTAGCTGCCTGCAATAATAAGACTAGTTTTTATCTATAAATATGAATGGAACATTAAGGATTATTAAACATTTGAGAAAAAATGAATAAACAGAATAACTGCCTAGAAGAAATCCACAATTTAAGAAACAAAAATATTATTACGACTATCCTGAGAAGTTACCATATCCATTAAATAAGAATAGGAGAGTAGGAAACAAAACATGGAGTTCTTAGAAATTAATTTATATTCATATATATGTTGGAATAAGTAGTAGTCAGAATAAACCTGCCAGATATGATGGGGAGGGGGAAGATGTGGAAAATATGAGAAATTCAGTTAAGACACAAGGAGATGGATTCTATAAGTCTAATGCCCATTTAGAAAAGATTCCCAATAGAGAGTAAAGAAAAACAAGAAATCACTGGGGAAAAATAATAAAAGTAAAAATAGAATATTTCTTAAGCCTGAAAATAGATGACTTTTCAAATTGAAGAAGCCTGTGAAATTCAAAGAGTGTGGATAAAATTTTAGAACTTTAAAGATAAAGACCAAAAAGCTTCCAGAGAGGAGGGACCTAAAAAGAGTTAAGATGGAATAAAAAGCAAACTGCCAACAATTTTTTAAATCAGAATTCTGAAAGCTAGAAACATTGGATCAGTGACTTCAAACTCCTGTGGGAAAATGATTTTAAATGCTGAATCTTCTACCTAGTCAAATTATCAATTAAGTGTAGAATCAAAAATATTGATATGCCCAGAAAATTTACCTCCTCTACATTTTCTGGAAAAAGAGAATTGTAGTCGAGAAAACATCCCAACATAAGTAAAAAGGAATCCATGAAAAAAGGGTGGGCTGTAAGACACTGGCATTAATGTCTGCAAGGGAAAGATCTACGAGGATGACAACTCAGATATCTCCAAGAAGAACTTACGTGAGAGAAAAGGGGTTCACTTTCCACAAATGCCAGGATTCTTAAATTGAATATTTTGGATAACAATGATGAAAGAGGCATAGAATTCTTCTCTCCACAAGATAAAAGAAAGGCAATGAGCAATTCCAAGAGAAAAAAAGCTGAAAGAGAAAGTTACAAACAGAGGTGAAGCAAGCTAAAACATGGCAGTATTTTAAGGACTAAATTGAATGTTATGAGAGGAGAATCCACTCGACTTTGGTGGAGGTTGGAGGAACCAGTGTATGTTTCCTTTTTTTTGTGAATCTGATCACACCACTTGTGAATATATTACACAGCCACATTAAGCATCTTGTTTATTGGCTTTTTAATTTTTCGGTTTTGGAACCATCCCATAGAACAAGTCCAGAAGCCTATGTTACATCGAAGGCTACAGTGCAAATGAACTCTAGCCTTACAGGATGAAGGTGAGGCCAACAGGTGCTAGAGGTGGAGTGAATTGAACGGGGATGGAGGGAACAAAACGTGCATGAATTTCCTCATTTTCCATAGTGGAGAGTCAAGACATCTCTGGGTGATGGAGAAATAGATAAGGCATTTATTCCTTGAATACAAGTACTTGTGGAGCCCTACAAAGCAGAGGCAAGAGGAGAAGCAGCACACTAGTCAACAGGCTGTGGTTCAGGGGTCTCAGTTTCATTGGACAGTGACAATATCCATGACAGAGTCTAGATGGAGTAGCTCCTTCTCAAGATGGAAGGTTGCAGGTTGATGCCTTTTACTACCCTTGCATTCAGCCCAAATTACATGACATGGGACAGACTCTCCTAACGCTGAAAGTAGAGTTCATACCATACCCCTCTTCTGTATTTTTGACACTGTTTTACACTTCTGTATTTTTAACGCTTATTTTTGCTTTTATTCCTTTTTATCAGATCCTAGAATGGCTGTGGGGCAGGTAAACCTGCACGTATGCTTCAATCTTCCTGGAAGTAAATTGCAAAATTTATCTGGAGAGCCAACTAGCCTCAGAAGCAAGGAATGTATATATAGCTGCTCTGCCAGACCAGAAAAAAGATAAAAGAGCTGGCAGAGCTGATCTCACAGTACTGAGATCAGAGAAGAGGCACAGAGGAATCAGGCCCCACTATCACCTGAATCCTAAGAAGCTGATAACCCTATATCAGATTCCTTCAGGCTCAAATCTGCAGGAGCCACTGACAACATGGAACCTTCCAGCAAACCCTAAGTCAGATATCAAAGATATGTCTCCAGTGTCCAACACCAATATCTCCCGGGTATGTGTGTGTGTGTATGTGTGTTCATTTTTAAATACAAAGGTAAGTCCTCATATTCAGAAGGAGAAAAGTCACCATGATTGGTTGACAACTTTATAATGATCAGAGCTTCAGCTAATAGTTGGAGTAAGCAGTATCTCAAAGCTTAAAGAATGAAATGGAAAGGTTAGCAAGCTAACAATTGTTAGCAGGAAAAACGCCCTTCAGTGTAGATCTTCATTGTCTTCATGTGCTCGCGAGGAGGGAAAACAATGTCCAAAGGTTATCTTAAGGGTCAACTTCAGAATTCTTTTCAGGAGAACTGAATTTGCTGAGCAACTTACCTGCATTGGCATGTATTTTTATATAGCAGAAGCTCTGTGCTCAGCACGGAGGGGCTGGGGCCAAATAAAGTGAGGACTAGGACACTTTCTAGAAGAAGCTAACTTGAATTTGGAGTAAGGGGAAGTAGGAAGGAAAAAGAAGTTTCAAGAAAGAGAAAGACAGTGATAGGTCATGCATCAAGGTGGAGGCATGTGGGGAAATATTAGCCAGCAGGAAGCTTCTGGTGGCACAGTGCTTGAAAGATTTGCAAAAGAGATGACTAATATTAACTTTTAAATTTATTTGTGTGTGATTCTGTCTTGGAAGTCCTCTTTGATACCCCAAACTATCAGTAAATTCTGCTATACTAACATCTTGCGTGGGTGGTAGATTGGGCAATCAAAGAAAAGAATTTTTGATCTGGGCCAGAGCTGGGATGCCACTGAATTCAGACTGTCAGCCAAAGGTGACCTTGAAAAGGAATGAAGTCCTCCCTCACAGGGCATAGAAAATCTGGAGAAGGATATGTGCCTTGCCTGTCCCCTAGGCCCTGATTCCAACTCTAAGACCCCAGCCCATCTGGTCGATCCCAGCCTCATCCCAGCAGGTACATGCACTCTCTGGCCAAGACTCCTCCATTACCTAAGTCTGTTCTAAACAAGTTCTTTCTGATCTAATAAAAATTGAATTTGTTAGCTTAGCTGTGATTTGGCCTTGAGACCCAGATATTCCTGGTTCTTTCATACCTCCATCTTGAATTTCAAGCCTCAATATTCTTTGCATTTTAAACAAGGCTTTCTTTTGGTGGTAAAAGACTAAATTACAAAGGTAGATACAAATGTTATACATTATATGTGTTCAACTTTCTAATTTGTTTTTGTTGTTGTTGTTGTTGTTGTTTTTTGCGGTACGTGGGCCTCTCACTGTTGTGGCCTCTCCCATTGTGGAGCACAGGCTCCGGACGCACAGGCCCAGCGGCCATGGCTCACGGGCCCAGCCGCTCCGCGGCACATGGGATCCTCCCAGACCAGGGCACGAACCCACGTCCCCTGCATCGGCAGGCGAACTCCCAACCACCGCGCCACCAGGGAAGCCCTCTAATTTGTTTTTAATGAGGTCTCCTAGTCATATTTTTTATTCATTAATTCATTCAACAGATACTTAGAAACCTACTATGTTGCAGCCAGTGTATGTTCTATTCCATGAAGTAATTCCACCTTTTTTGTACACTATAATAAATGTATTTGCTTCCTAATATAGAAAAAGTTGAATAATATTAAGCTTTTCTTTGATATCCTTTTTATAAATAACTTCATTTTTCCTGTTTACATAGAGCTCAAGACATTTATTGAACATTTTCCAAAGATCCTTTAACACTCCAGCCAAGTGGGAAAAAAAGAATTGCTATTCTGATTCAAAGATGATTTAGGAAAAGGGCCCAAATTGTATCAGAAGTAGAAAAGCCCTTTAAAAATAGGACCATTTCTTCTGGGTCTCTGTGCCAAAGCAGCACAGGGCACGTCTCCTGATGAGGCCTTATCACTTCCTAGCTCACACACTGAATGGATATTTCCTTTGCAGCACGGAGGTCAGTAACAAAAACGGCTTTTCATTTCTGCTGTTGGTCTTACACGAGTAAAAATGTTCACTTTACTTCATTAATAAGAAAAAAGATTCACACTGTCTAGGAGCCTGCTGCTCCTTCATATAGAACATTGTTTTCTTATCACTTGTCCTAAACAGACCCAAGGGAGTTGGGAGGTCTCTAGAGAATTTGGTTCTGGATGGTCCCTATTATTAGTACTTAGTGTACTGTGCACAGCACAAAAGCCTATAATTAAGCCGCAGGAGAACTTGAATTGTAATTTCTTCTTTTTGAGTAACACAAGTCATAGAAAAATTAACTAAGCTCTTTAGCTCTATTTTTTCTTGTTGTTTTGTTTTGCATCTCATGGACCGTTTTTCGTTAGACAAAGGCAAAACAGATTCTCTCACCCCATGACATACACCCAAGCTTTAATTTGGGAGCAAATTCCCCAAATTCAGGGAAACTCAAGTTTTCCTTCTATTTCAATTTAATTACTAATGCATGTTTAACATTGTCCTACATTTGCTCATTAGACAGAATCCAAGTTTTGACACCACTTACTTGAACAAATTATTTAACCTCTCCAAGCGTTACTTTCCCTGTGTCCAAATGGTGATAAAAATAGTACTAACCGGGCTTCCCTGGTGGCGCAGTGGTTGAGAGTCTGCCTGCCGATGCAGGGGACACAGGTTCATGCCCAGGTCCGGGAAGATGCTACATGCCACAGAGCAGCTGGGCCCGTGAGCCATGGCCGCTGGGCCTGCGCATCTGGAGCCTGTGCTCCACAACGGGAGGGGTCCCAGCAGTGAGAGGCCCGCGTACCGCAAAAAAAAAAAAAAAAAAAAAAATAGTACCAACCTCACAGGGCTTCCTGTGAGGATTTGGTGAGACATAATAGGAAGAAATCTCAGTGCGGTCGACCACACAGTAAGCACTAAATAAAGATCAGCTACTCTCATCATTCACAAAGTTTTGTGACAATAATAATAGTAAATGATAACAACCCAAACAAATACCTTTTATGGGGAGGGGTCCTTCCATTGTGCCTGGTGAGGGGAAGAGATTGATCTGCTTCCTCCTTCTCTCTTTACCTCTTTGTCTCCCTTCCTCACGGAAGGAAGAAGGAGGGATTTCTAATAATATTGGATAGAGTCCAGAATGGGACGGAGCTACATGTTTTTGATAGGAAAGGCTACCGAACTGTCAAAGTAAGCCTTGCTTACTTTGTCAAAGTAAGTACTTGCTTTTCTCGTGTTAGGGAGTCAAGATGCCTCACTGGGTCATCCAGGTCTATATCACTTTCTCCGAATTAGCCTTTGCCTGATTTCAGCCTTGTGGTGTACTGGATGCAGTCTCAGCCCTGGATGAAGAGGAACTTTGATTCTATTTGGCAGTTCTTCCTTGGTCAGGAACCCCAATGGTAGCAGTTTTGTAGGCTGGTCATAATAGCATCATTACAGTACCAAGATCTCACTCCAAATCCCTTGCCCCAGGCACTGTGCCAAGCTCTGTGGAAACATAGCCTCGTTGAAGCTCCGTAATCCTTAGGGAGGCAGATGTCACTGTATTCAACATTCAGAGGACCAAGCCAGGTCTAGAGAGGTTACAGCCCCTATCCCAGAGCTAATAAGTCTTGCAGCCAGCATGTAAATCCAGGTCTATCCGACTGCCAGTGTCTGTAAGTCTTATATAGCTCTGCCTTGAATGTGCTAGGAATTATAATAAGTTCAGGGATACCAAGATAATGAAAACACAGTCCTCCCTTCATTGAACTCATGGTAGAGTCTAGAAGCCCAGGATCAATATTGTGACCCTCCAAGTGAGGTCTGCAGATGCCCTGAACACAAGACCTGAGCTATTTCTTAATATGTAGGCTCCTACCTCCCTTGTCTTAGACTATTAGGGCTTCTATAACAACAATAACAACAAAAACAACATAGACTTGGTGGCTTAAACAACAAGCATTTATTTCTCACAGTTTTGGAGGCTGGGAAGTCCAAGATCAAGGCACTGGCAGCTTTGGTGTCTGGTGAGGACCCACTTCCTGGTTCAGAGAGGGTCATATTCTTGATGAGTCCTCACATAGTAGAAGGGGTGAGAGAACTCTTTGGGGTCTCTCTTATGAAGGCACTAATCCCATTCATGAGTGTTCCACCCTCATGACCTACTCACCTCCCAAAGGCTCTACCCATACCATTCCCGTTCAAGATTAGGATTTCAACAAATGAATTTGGTGAGACTCAGGCATTTAGTCTGTAACACCCTTCTTCCCCTATCTATGCTAAATCAGAATCCTTCTGAGGTGGGCCTGAGAATTCTGCATTTTTAAATGTGTCTTCAGGTGATTCTTCAAGTAATTAAAAGTTGAAAACTACTAGTTTCAAGTTTAAAAGTAAAAGACAAGACAGAATAAGGTATATTCTCAGGAAATCCTCCTAAAACATTCATCTATAACAGTGCTCTTTTCACCAAACATATCTTTCTAAAATCTTAGCCTGAATATTTTTCTGAGGTTGCTTAATTCCACCAAACATAATTCTTAGAAAGAATCGTGTTAGCATTGGATTACAATAAAAATTTTATTGCTACACTTAACTTTAGAAAAAAAGAGGACATTATTATAGGGCTAAAAAGAAGCATTTACTCAAATGTGATGAACGCAAAATCAGAGGTCCCAAGAGCTCTTTCCTTGAGTCTAAAATATTAAGCTAACAGCTCAAATGGTTAGAGGTGATTCTATAAATTCTCCCCATATTAGCATGTATTTTGTATTTTTTAAGTATTAAAATTTTTTTTTTAATTTATTGTATTTTTGGCTGCTTTGGGTCTTCGTTGCTGTACACTGGCTTTCTCTGGTTGTGGCAAGCGGGGGCTACCCTTATTTGCGGTGCACGGGCTTCTCATTGCGGTGGCTTCTCTTGTTGCGGAGCTTGGGCTCTAGGCGCACGGGCTTCAGTAGTTGTGCCATGCAGCCTCAGTAGTTGTGGCACGTGGGCTCAGCAGTTGTGGCTCGCGGGCTCTAGAGCGCAGGCTCAATAGTTGTGGTGCACGGGCTTAGGTGCTCTGTGGCATGTGGGATCTCAGACCAGGGATCGAACCCTTGTCCCCTGCATTGACAGGTGGATTCTTAACCACTGCACCACCAGGGAAGCCCTAGCATGTATTTTGTTTTGTTCTTTTTTGTGACTTGAAGGAGAGTAATGCCACCAATTTAGGAAAACTTTTATCTACTCACATCTCATCTGCACCCTACAGTAGTCAGACTGGGCTCCCTTCTTTAATTCCCATGGACCACTGCCTTCTTATGAATCATCAAATTAACTTCTCACATCTAGCCTCTATTCAAAACCAGTAATAGACTCCTGAAAGAAGTCCCCGCTTCTTACTCTGACATGCACAATTCTCTGCAATCTGGGCTCTCTTTTCTTTATTTTATAATCCACTTCTTTTCAAAATTAAGTTTTTTCAAAGAGTTAACCTACTTAAGATTCTACATTCCCATATCTATGCTTTCTCTTTTGCCTTTTCTCCTACAAGTGCTGAATCAGTAAGAATAGGCTGGGTTATCTGTAGTAACAAAACAACCCCTAACTCTCAATGGCTCAAAATGACAAAGGCTTATTTTTTGCTTAGGTCACATGTCTGTTCTAAGTTAGCACGGGCTGGCCTCATCTTTTACACTACAGACTCAGGGGATGAAGCAGCCATTTTGGACATCGCTGGTTGCCATATCAGAGAATGAAGACAGCTCAGCAAGACTCAGACTGGCAATAAATGCTTTGACCTGGAAGAGACACATGTCACTTTCACTGTCCACTCATTCATCAGAAATAGCCATGGAGCCCCACCCAACTACAATAGAGTCAGGATGTACAATGCCACCAGTGGCTGAAATGGGAAAAAATAGTGGTATATAGCATTTATGAGAGTACTGGTTCAAATTCTATCAGTACTAAAGGCTAAGGTAAAAAAATCTCTCCTCTGTTGCTTTTCCCACAGAGCCCAGGTGGATGGCAGTGGTGTTTTTTTCCCTTCACTTTTAGAAACTTTATTGTTTTGTTCCATTTATTTAGCTCTATCATATTTAAACATATTTTAAGTTATTATTTCACGCACATGTCTTATCTCCTCTGAGACCAGAAACTCTGTCATTTTGGAAATCATTCACCTGATCTACCACAGTTAAGAGCACATACTAGATGTTTAGTAGCATATTGAGGCATTGATTACCTTTCCAAATTTCACTGAAAATACAGCATCTATCACACTGCACTTTGATTTTGTACCACTATACATTAGAGCTTTGAACTCCTTGTTTAACCAGTTTAATTTTTATGATAATCATTTCAAATACTATTCTCTTAGTTGTTTTATCAAGCACTTATATTTTATCAAACACTTATTAAGTATTTTTTGATGTTTTACATTGTATCCCAAACACATCGGATAGTGTCTGACAAATAATAATCACCCAATAAATATCACATTGAATAATTCATCCTGTGTTCAAAATGACCCTATGAGAAACTATCCTCATTTTACAGATGAAGAAATTGATTGAGGTTTAGGGAAGTCTGGCAAATAATGTAGGATAGTATTCTGATACAAAATAAAATTTTCGAGCTTTGTTCTTGATGGCAATCAAGAGAAGCCAACTTAGCTAACTTAGGCAGAAAGGGCATTTTGGGGGGGGGTGGTAAAGGAGAGCTTGTAGAGTTGATGAACTGGTTAAATAATGGGTTGGGAAAGGAAAAGCAGGATTTAAGAGCAGCAAGGCCCAGCGGCACTTCCACAGCAGGACGTCTGTTGAGGAAGCCTGCCCTGGTGCCCTTCCCACTGGCCCCTGGATCCACTACTGCTGGACTTGACACTCTGCTGTAACCCTCTGTCCGTCTTCCACTCACCTTGAACCTGTGAGCCACTTCCTCAAGAACTGAGGGGCTGGTACAAGCCTGGTGGAGCCTTTGTACATGTTTGGACCATAGATGCTCAATTATGCAAGACGGGGCCCTACCTCTCTGCCATCTTGGGAGAGGTAAGAACAGCAGCAAACGAACCAAAATGGCAAATTTCCAATGCAGTTATGTGGGGTTAATTAGACCCCATGAGCTGGATTGGCATTCCTGATCTCAAATCAAAAAACTACAATCATCACACTACTATATATAAAATAGATAAACAACAAGGACCTACTGTATAACACAGGAAACTATATTCAATATCCTATAATAACCTATAATGAAAAAGAATCTGAAAAAGAATATATATATTCTGTGTGTGTGTGTATATATATATAATTACACACAACATATATATATATATGTATAACTTCCCATATAGATAGATAGATCTATATATATATATATATATATATATATATATATATATATATCTGATTCACTTTGCTGTACACCTGAAACTAACACAACATTGTAAATCAACAGCAATAAGAAAAAACCAAAAACTATGATAAACCCTTGTATCAGACATGAGAGTGCAGAAAGTGTTTCCACACAAATGAGCCCTTAGGGGTAGGGAGAACTGCTGTTCTCTTTTCACAGTGGGTAAACCGAGACATCTTAGGTTGCCTGACTGGAACCACAGCACAGTAAGTTAGTGGAGGCTGAGCTTAAGCTTATGTCTTCCTCTACCCAGACACTGTGTTCATTTTACCACATAAGACTATACTTCAATCTATACTGGAATTCAGGGAAGATAAAATGTTTATTTATAAGAGATAGAACCAAATTTTCTTTAGTGAGAACACTGCTCCCAAATTCCTTCATGTAATGGCACATGTAGAAAATGAGCATTATGATACAGCCCTCTGGGATAAATGGATGAGGCTGCTCAGAGCTGACTCCAGTGAAATCCAGACCCTATCAGGCTCCACAGAAAGCTGAGGGCATCAATATTTTAGATTATACAATGTGGGAAGCTCTGATTTATAAAATAGCTACATGAAAACAATTGTAGAAAGCATTTTCTAACCAAATGATACAGCCCATGACCAGGGATAATCCCCCAAACACTGATTTCATATCTACTATGGGCGAAACTGAGTGGTCAGGGCAGAGAAGACAGGTTCACACACATGAAGAGCTCAGATTTTCAAAGGAAGCAGAAAATTTCTGTGCAGTGTGGAGTGGCCACAAGTCAAGGAGTGCTGGCAGCCACCAGAAGCTGGAAGAGGCAAGGAACAGATTCTCCCCTAGAGCCTCTAGAAGGAGCATGGCCCTGCCAACACCTTGATTTTGGCCCAGGGATACTGATTTCAGACTTCTGCCCCCTGGATCTGCCAGAGAATTAGACAAGCTAATTAGGAGCAGAGGTAGACTTTGAACCGAGATATTCAGATCCAGAACCCCTGCTCTTAAACTTTACGACATTCCTTCTGCAGGGAAGTCCATGTAAGAGGGGATCTGAGAGGCAAATGTATCAGGTGAGGATACAGATTTGGCAAATATCAGCTTAGAAGAAGTGTGGACATTCTAGAATCTGTCCACATCTAAGAGTATATGAAACTCACCTGCAATTAAATAGTCAACATTAACCTGATTCATACTTATCTTATCCTATGTGCACATCAACCCACTCAATTAAGACTACACTTCACAGTCTGACAACCAGGAAGACTGAAGGTGCAGTGGGTGCTTTACTGGCACTGATTATTTTTTTGGTAAAGATTTCATCATATTTACTTTAATATGTTTTCTCCTAAACTGAGATTGTGTGCCCATAAGCTGACTAAATCCTAATATTCTCTTCAATTTCAGCTGAAATGCCATTTCCTCAGGAAAGTCTTCTCTCACCTGCTCCCACAATAAAGCAAACACCTGTTAAGGATGCTCCCAGTTTGTGCACCACAAATCTATCTAATCACGGTTCTGCTGGGCTTTATTTTAATCATTTATTTAGTTATCAGTATCTGTTAGTAGACTGTACGCTCAGTGATGAGAAAGGCTGGATCATTTTGTTTCCATGATGCCTCTAATATCTGCACGTCTCAATAAAATTTCTATGAGTGTATGAATACACGAATTGATTGAACTTTGATTATTCATTATTCTGGGACTTGGAAAAATTTCAAAGTTGTTTAATGAGTTACGTTCTGGCTCCACCCAGGGATATTCTCTGGGGGAATTTACAGTGACCTATTTGCTTATGTGTCTGTGTTGGTCTCTACCACATTTATAAGATGGAATCAATCCCACCTCTAGCTATGGGTGGGATTTAACAAGTGTTATAGATATCTACTATTCCAGGTGCTTGTCAGGGAGCATAATTTAAAAAGCTTGAAATAGAATTTGTGGAACATTGCTTTGATGCTAGAATTATTCATGCTTCTAGGTACCCTAAAATATATCCTTGGGTTAGACAAAAGCGTTAGAGCCCTGCGTACCTGGAACAAAGGTGTATAGTTTTCTTATAGAACTTCTTTAACAAACTTGCACTTGGATAACTGTAGCACTGTAGCAACTTTATAGCTTTTCTAATGCTATCAAACTCGCTTAGATTCACCAGGAGAATATATTTGAGGAAACTGGTCACTATAGTTCATTGTGACCTCTTGTTGGTGACTCAAGTTCCATACTCTACTTCCTTTGGAAAATCTATTTATTTTTATCATATCATCAAGTCTTGGTTTCCTTACCTGAAAGATGAGGACAATAACAGTATCTACCTCAGAGAGCTTGGGACAAGATAAAATGGGGTAACACCAACAAAATGCTTACTTAGCCCAGTACTGGGTGCGTGGTAAGCAATTAATCAGTCTTGTCATCATCATCATTGTCGTCATCCTGGTCACCATCACCATCACACTACTCTCTTGGCATCTATGATTAGAAAGCACCAACTCAACCAAGTGAAATTTACTTCATGGACAAAATAACCTTAACTTCATTCTTCCAGTCCTACTTTTCCCTTGAACTACTTTTTCATTTACATATTTCTAAGTGCACTTTTGTTCATACTCTTAGATGCTGGCTTACAATCTTTGTGGAACAAAGTGAGTTATTAGTACATACAGACGTACACATAGTGGTTTTCAAAGGGCAATGGTGTACCACAGAGAGGTGAAATGACTTGATTCAAAGTAGCAAAGCAGGAAGTATTCCTGTGTTCCAAATCTTAGCTTTAGGCCTTTTTTGGCTAGAGGGACACAAGTTTCCCTATGGCTGAATTTCTACGCAATCCCTTCCAAGAGTTTGATGTGGTTTTTGCCACATTCCAGGCTACTTATTGTTGAAATGAGAGCTTTCCCTTTTATTTGGTGCAGAAACTGCATAGAGAAGGACCCTGAGAGAACGGATCACAATAGCTGGAAAGGAAGAAAGGATTCCTGGAGTGTTGTGTACTGCCTAGGTAACCTAAATATCAACTAGTGAACTGACATAAGCAGGGATTTTAATATTATTAACATGAATCCAGCCAGACACAGAGCCCTTGAGGATTTATGGCTATGTGCACGTGATGAACATAAGTTTATAAATACATTTGTAATCCCCAAGTTCTACCTTTCAATACTGAAAGCATCGCCCACTTCTCTCTTGATACCACGTGGCCTTGGAAGCCGCATGAAGGACACTGGGGGCTGCCACCTGCCCTAAGTTTCTTTACAGAGATTGACTTTGTTCTGACCACTTCAGCTGCGTATCTGTCCTCCCTCCACCACTATCACTCCCATCTCCGGCCTTTATGCTTGTATCTTCTCCATGTGGATTTGGTAACTTGACTCCAAAGTATTTGCCTTGGCACAGAGAACCAGAAACCCCACGTGGAACGCTGACACAAGCAACTGCTCCACTGCCCAGCCTTCAAGTTTATAAGCGCACATCTTGGCCTTCAAGTTTATAATCCCAGGTTCTCAGGATTTGCCAGTAAGCATGTCCAGTCTCCTGCAGAGTCAGAGGGAGAGATGGTCCTAGATGTGTTTCCTTCCGATAAGCTGCAGGTTTTTGAAGGCGGGGCCCACTTCACTCCCACAGTCTGTAGGTTCTGCAGAGCAGGAATCTTGTTAAAATACCTTTTTTTTTTTGGTATGTTCTGCTCCCCACAAAGCCATTTAGGGTTATATTCCAAATGACCTGGAAGTGTTTATTTAAGCAGATTATAGGCTAGAAACAAAATCACAATTTCCCACTCCTGTTGTCAAAGGCTCCAGATACTAGAATTACACTCCACCTACCAACACACACAAAACTTCTTGTCTTATCCATTCTCAACCGTAAACAAATAAACAAATTCAGGCAAGAGTTCAAATTTGAATATAGGCTGTATGCCAGAAAATACTGAGTTCCAATCTTGGTTTTAACTCAGAGCCTCTTTTTGGTCTTAAGAGAGAAAAACAAAACAAACCACATTTTCTCATCAATTTGTGCAAAGTCATTCTCACCTGCCCCTCCCGGCACAGTGAGGATTAATGACTTCTATTTCCTAACGATACCCCAGTCCCTCCCTGGTAGTAAGTTAGGGATATGGGCCCATTAACTGCAAATGTTGCTCTAGTGGCCTTAAAGGATTAATGTACCTCCCAAAGCCCTTAACTTACTGGGACAAATCTGGCTCAATGAGTTAATGGGCTAATTAGTTAATTGTCAACTCTGCAAAGATGAGAAGTATTGTTATTTTGCACTTTATTAAATTCTCAAGGATTAACAAGTATGGGGGGAGATGTTAAGAGGATTTGAAAGAGGCTGGATGATCGTGACACACCACAAACTCTTGTCCAGCCTCTACTGGGGGAGGGAGGGGACAACGCCATTAATTATATCCCATGGGTATATGACCCAGAGTGGCTGGACATTCCCATCTCATTCCAAAGAGACTGGAATCCATCATATAAAAATCCTGTTGATGTGAGAATGCCTCTCCTAAAGTAAAACGAAGCATCAGCATAGTAGAATAATTGTCAGATTCTATGCTGTTGAGTGAGAGAGACATTATGTAGTGATGTGTCAAGTGAGGCAAGGTGTGGCCGGCAGCATAACTGGATATGCAGAATGGCGAGGTGCTTTATAGGGAGGCTTTTTCATGCCACGTGAAAATACAGTTGACTTTAGAGCCAAAGAAAAGAGCATGGGGAAGGTATTTGAAAATGTGAATATTCTCTAAATAAGAATGAGGTGGGAGCAGCACAGGGCATCTGAGTCACAGATACTATTAACAAGGGAAAGTCACTGGAAGACGTTCAAATGGTGAGTTATGACCAGAAATTATATAGCTCAGGTGAATTGTTTCTAAGGAGAAAACTTGAAAACTGCATGAGTCTCTGGATGATTTGGGAATGTGTTCAATCCTTTTGCATACCAGTACATTTTGAAAAATTGGAAGTCCTACACGTAACAGTCACAGACCAAATGATGGATAATTAAGCATTCCTGGTACCATGGGAAGCATGTTTTATTTAAGGCTCTTGCCAGAAAAGTAGCTCATTAGACATTTGGAACAAAAGTATGTACAAAGAACAGCTGAAAATTTTTTCTCGTCAAAGTGAAGTTGTGTTCAAAGGGAAAAAGGCTTCAAAATGGAACATACACAAACCCAAATGTGCAGTCACAGATACTGTGCCTGAAGCACTCCTTGAGAGATGGAGTAGGCTGTCTGTGCAATAGCCATCTTCCCCCTTTCATGATGCCCAAGTCCTGATCATCTGGTTTGCAATCCAATCCCCTTACCCATGAATCAGGTAGATTTAGATAAGTCTAAGGCATTAGTGATGGTTCCACTGCTACAAAGGTGGGCAGTTTATAGGTAGACATGTAGCCAGTTTTGTCAACAAGATGTGAGAAGATGAGAGCTTCTGAAAGTTTTCCTTCATAACAAATTTCGTAGGTAAAAATTATCTCCTTTTCTACTGCTGGATGGTGTTGTATGTTGGTGTGATTCTGTAACTACTTCAGCCATCTTGCATTTATAAGAAAACACAGCCTTTAGACAAAACCAACACAGAGAACAGCAAAACAGAGAGCTGGAAGGAGCTTGGAGGCTCCTTCTGATCTCACTGTGACATAAGTAATAAGTGCATTGAGATGATAAGTTCCATTATTGATTCTAGTTAACCTTTCTCTGTAGCTTACAGCCAAAGGCACTCTACAAATCCAAAAGGAATTGCCACCTCCTGACCCCGAATTCCTGTTTGCTCTAGAAATGCTAAATGTAACATTGTACATGTATTGAGAGTACCAGCAATAGAGTCAGACACAGGGATGGATCCTGGCTCTGCCAGTGACTGTATGAACTTGGATAAGTCACTTAAACTCTCTACACCTCAAGTTTCTGTCAATGAAGGGACAATAACCACGATGTTATATAGCACTTGGAAAGATTATGTAAGAGAAGGCATGCAAAGTGCACTCAAGAAATAATAACCAACCAACATACAAACACACATACATTCCAGCTGTTTTCAAATAGGAAACATATCAAGTAAGAAAATAAACACCATTCAAGCAGCAGGATTAAATAAAACTAGAAAGGCATATGGGATTATCAGACAGCATCTGAGTATAGGACTTAAAGCCTATTTTTTTGACACCTCGTGCAAGATGAAGTACAAAAATATTTGTATTTTTTTCTGATCCCTTAGGAACCTAGAATCTGAGGGGAGGATCCCTTAGGAACATGGGATCTGAGAGGTACTCAGTGTTTTAGGGCTTTGAGATTGTCAGAGAAGGATCACACAATGAGGCTGAGATGGAATAGCCAGTGATATAAGTAGGGCAACAAAAATTGAACATACTGATGCAGAAGCCAAGAGAAGACAGTGTTCCTAAAAGATGGAGTGGGCAACAGTGTGGAATGCAGCTAAGACACCAAAGTACAGTGAGAATACAGAAGGGAACATAGGGATTTCCAAGGAGGAAGATGATGAAAAGATGACTGGAGTGGATTGAGGAATCAATGAGGGTTGAGAGTTTGGAGAGAATGACCATACATACATTTTGTATCATATTAGGGCAGGATAAAAATAAATAGGGCAGTAACTGCAGGCCACCAAAGGTGTTTTTCCTTTCTTTCTTTTAGGGTGAGAGATGCTAGGACATGCCTGTATGCTGATGCAAATGATGCACTAAAGGGGGAGAAACTGACAGAGTCAAGAGAAGATGGATGATCACAAGAATAAAGTTCTTGAGGAAAGATAATGATGAAAAATCTGGCCTTAAGTAGGAACTGGGAAACTTTATACATTACAGTGAGGTAGGAGGTATGATGTGTGCAGATGGATGCAGGTTCTTTGGTGGATTTGGGAAGATTTCCATCTGTTGGCTTCTATCTTAGACAATGGACAACATGATATAAAAGTCAAAAGATAAAGAACTTCCCAGAAACAGAAAAGTGTTACACATTTACCTTGTTCTGGATTTCAAAGTTTTGACCTTGGGTTAAAATTCAGAATTCTGAGAAAGAAGAGGAGAATTCGCCTCTAACTGGAGACCACTCTAATGATTCAGACGCTGAGCTGCTTGGATGAAGAGCTTCTTTGGAGTAGGTACAGTACAAATGCTT
Organism: Mesoplodon bidens; assembly: GCF_964165515.1. Lineage (NCBI taxonomy): Eukaryota > Metazoa > Chordata > Mammalia > Artiodactyla > Ziphiidae > Mesoplodon > Mesoplodon bidens. Next base: position 64,671,319 of record NC_138174.1, on the reverse strand, counting down.
TGGGACAGGGTAGTCATGAATTTAACAGGAAAACTATTTCTCTGACTGTTGTCTAACTACTTGGTGGCAGCACAGTGTAGTAGAAAGAAAACGATTTGGGGTCAGAAGAAATGAGGTGCCCTCCCAGCGTTAAATCTAACACATGTCGAATAATATTGGGCCAGTGTTTTACCTTCTCTGCACTTCAGTTTCTCTAACTACATCGAAAATTATTATGATGATAATTTGTCTCTGACAGATTTGATATGAAAATAAAATCATATGAAAATAATACGAAGAATGTCCCTAATAGTAATAGGGACTATTGCAGTAATTCTATGATGCAGTAACTCTCAACTCTGCTCTCTCTATATACACTGTTATGGACTGAATCCTGTACCCCGCAAATTCATTTGTTAACAACCTAATGCCCAGTGTCTCAGAATGTGACTGTATTTGGACATAAGGCCTGCACGGAGGTGATTAAGTTAAGATAAGACTGTTAGGGTGGACCCTAATCCAATCTGTCCATTCGGACTGGTGTTCTCATAAGAAGAGAAAATTGGACACGCAGAGATATGCCAGGGGTGCACACACACAGAGAAATAGCCATGTGAAGACACAGTGAGAAGGTGGTCATCTGCAAGCCAAGGAGAGAGGCCTCAGAGGAAACCCATTCTGTGGACACCTTGACCTTGAACTTCCAGCCTCCACAACTGTGAGAAAATAAATTTCTGTTGTTTAAGCCACCTAGTCTGTGGTATTTTGTTATAGCAGCCCTAGCAAACTAATACATAGTATAGATAGATAGATAGATAGATAGATATATAGATATAGATATATGTATATATATGTATAATCTCTTAGCTTCACCTTAACTCTACAAGGTAGGCATTATTATCCTCATGTTATAAATGCAGACACTGAATATCCTATGATAAACCATAATGGAAAAGAATATGAAAAAGAATGTTTATATATGTATAACTGAATCACTTTGCTGTACAGCAGGAATTAACACAAAATTGTAAATCAACTATACATCAATAAAATCAGTTAAAAGATAAATGAAGACACTGAGATTTAGAGAGATTAAGTGACTTCCTCAAGGTCACATATGACAGGTAATTTCTTACAAAGTGCACATTGACTATAGGATCCCTCTTAAAAGTAATTATAAAAACTGAAGTCATAGAAACAGAAATTAAAAAAAAAACTTTTTATCTGTTTCCCATAACCACTCTCTTAGATTCCTGGCTTATATGCTATGATTTCATAGCTTTTGTTCTGTCATTATTTTCAGAGGTCCAACTCCACTCTCTCTTCAAGGTTATTAGAATTTTTAAGCATCCTTCTTATTGTACCTTTTATTGGCCCCTTGCTGCGATTCTATCACTCAAACTCAATCAACCAGATTGTTTATTCCCTCGGCCTTTGTTTCCATCTCAGCTGGATCACTCCAGGGGATTGCAGCTTGCCAGTTCTGCAAAGAGGTGCTTAGATCAGAACCCTGAGCTGGACCCCATTTTCTGGGACAGCGTTGCAATCAGATGGCACCTATGTCGGTGCAGCCTGGACCTCGTAGCTTGGCCAAACATCTGCGCTCTCTGCTCTCCCCTGCAGCATTTTACTCCCTTTAAAAGTGGAGCTTCAAATCTCCCTTGTGCATCCAGGCCTGGGCACTGGGTGACTTCCAGTTAAAGGGTCAATAAATATAATTAAAAGCCTCATCCAACTGGATCTCATGCTCTGAATATCTTCCCTTGGAGGGCCAACTCTCTCCCTCTCATAAATGGATTTTTTAAAAACAGGAGGGCTGTGAAAGGTTGCAGATGTCCTCAGCCTACAGAGTTGCATGGCTTTGTGTCTGGCAAGTTGTCTTCGGGGTCCTCAGACTCACAAGAACACATCCGTATGTGCAGAAAGTTAACAGACAGTGTTCACTGCATTATTGTCTGTCTAATGGTCCCCTGATGAAGAAATGGTCATCCGCTCAGACCTCCTCATAGACAGACAAGTAATAGTGCCATGACCCATCAGGAAATATCAGTGAGACAAAAATGGTCACAGCCAGTTTCTTGAGCAACTAATGTATGACAGAGCATTTCTTTGTATTCTGATATACCTTAGTCCTATTCCTTACCATAACCAGGCAAGCTGTCAATTATTACTTCTCTCTCATTAATAAGGAGACCAGGGGGAATTCCCCCCTGGTGGTCCAGTGGTAAAGAATCCACCTTCCAATGCAAGGGAGAGGGGTTCGATCCCTGGTCACGGAACTAAGATCCCACATGCCATGGGGCAACTAAGCCCACATGCCACAACTACAGAGCCCACGCGCCCTGGAGAGAGAAAACCCGCATGCCACAACTAGAGAGAAGCCCACACACCACAACGAAGAGCCTGCATGCCTCAACGAAGATCCTGCGTGCTGCAACTAAGACCCGACACAGCCAAAAATAAATAAAATAAATACATAATAAGTAAATTAAAAAAAAAATAAGGAGACCAAAGCTTGGTGAATGTAACTAATGTATCCAAGGCCTCATAATTATGTGTCTGAGATGGTCTCTCCATCTCCAGAGCTCATGTCTTTTCACTCTATTAAACTTTCTCTCAACCAACCATCACTGACACTCCCCAAATATGAGTTTTCTTTAAAAGTTACACTTTGAAAATTCATTAAGTTGAATGGTGCTTTCTTATACCAACTGTCTGAGCTGCTCTCCTGTTTTAGAAGTCTAGATGTTCAGTGATCCTTTGAATTATTGGTTTATTGCCATATCATTCAAAAGAAATGACAGTATGGTTCATTTTAAAAATTTCTTTTGCGTCTGAGGCTTTGCCAAGATCTGTTTATTGCTGTCATGTGGAAAAGGAAAATACGATGAGGCTGGAGACGTTCAAATGTGAAGTTTCCCTTTTCCCATTCAAATAAGGGCCAGCAACAAATCAAAAGGCAAGCTTTCATTTTCAGTGATTGAGTTAGACAAACTAAAGGCGGAATAAATGTCAGATGAATTAGATGTGGTGACTGCTGCTTAAAATATGTGACTCTTGATACTTTTGAAAGGTAACAGACAGATTGGAAATAGATCTTCTATCAATACTAATGGTGACATCAAGGATCATAATGATGGTAATTTGGCTTTGTGTTGCTTTTTCCTTTGCACCATCTCAAAGCTGTCAACAGATGTATCAGGAAGCAAAGACCACAAATGGACACGTAGAGTGAGCACCACTGGGCTGGATTACTATGCCTCATCTCCAACAAATGACAGCCCCTCTAGGATGTGCAGCTCCTTGCCATTTGATGGAGATGGCAAAGGAGAATTCAATCAGATATTGGTTGCTATGGGGATAAGAGTTAGGAAATGACCTTTTCAATGAAAACTTGTCTCCCAACATAAAACCCTTCCCTTTAGATATGATTCTCTTTGGATTGTCTGGGGGCCAAGCTGAAAATAATTTGCAAAAAAAGTCAGAAACTTGAATAAGTAAGAGCATAATCTTTAAAAATATTTTTTATACTTACATTTCTATTGCATTTTTTAAAAGTTTTAATTTTATATTGGAGTCTAGTTGATTACTGATGTTGTGTTAGCTTCAGGTGTACAGCAAAGTGATTCAGTTATACATACACATGTATCTGTTCTTTTTCAAATTCTTTCCCATTTAGGTTGTTATATAATATTGGGCAGAGTTCCCTGTGCTCTACAGTAGGTCCTTGTTGGTTATCCATTCTAAATATAGTGGTGCGTACCTGTCAATCCCAAACTCCCTAACTATTCCATCCCCCCACTCTTCCCCCAGGTAACCATAAGTTCGTTGCATTTTTGTTTGAAGACTGTAAGGCAGATATTAATGAATGAGGAACAGAATCATCGTTTATACAATTCTGATAGCTTAGCAGTCAAGATAATGAGATTGGGATTCAAAGAGACTAGCTTCAAATCCGGCTGCTGCCACGTGTTAGTTATGTGGCCTTGGAGAATTTCCTTAACCCCTTTTGTCTTTAGTCTTCTCGAGTATGTGAGGGAAACAATGTTTTACTTATAGAGCTGGTGGAAGACTTAAGAGCCAGAATGAATATCAAGCATATTTCAAGTACCTGGCACAAAGATATTAAAAATAGCAGATTTTAATATTAAAACTGATTATTAATATCATTACAGTACTGTGATGACAAGACTGGGTAATAATGTCATCAGTTAGTTAAAAACGTAGGTTTATAATATGCACTTCCAAAGCTAATAAAGAGGATGAAAAAGAGTGAATGGTTTGAGAGATAATAAAAGGATTTGGGCTGGAATGACTTCGCTATAAATAGATTTTTTTGGAGGGTAGGCTATTTTAAAAGAAACTAAGCTGCACATTTTTAAAAACCACACAGTAGGGTACTAAGGTGGAAATCACAGAAGAAAATCAATATGCTTTGCCAAAAATATAAATAAGAAAATTCATCAGCTGGAAGAAGCATTGCTACAATGTGCATGTTGCTTCCATCTGAAAGAAAAATGCCAGAAAGAAACTTAATATTCATGACTGACACATTTTCTTTGTATTGTCAGTCAGCTGGAACCAAAATACACAGCTGGTTAGAAAGCCCATCTCTACTTCATGTTTCATCTGATGACCTTATACATCAAATCAAGAACTGTGGGCTGAAACAACACTCTTCATTCTCGTTTATTTTTTTTCAGAGGATGGTACAGTGACCAAAATCTGCCACAATGTAGCCTGTTTCCTTTCTTCACCTTTCAAGTTCTTATCAGAAATCAACACCAGAATTCAAAAATAGATGTCCACTTAATAAACCCCTAAAATAACTGAGAAAAAAACACACACTTGGTCAAATATCTTCTTCACAGGCAAAGTAATTTGTCAAATAGAAGATTCATTTTTGTTTTCAGAGCACTGAAGTTATGTAGTGATATCTTAAATACATTTTTGGAGGAAACTTGGCCATAAATATTCAGGAAATCTACATGTTGGAAAGATCTTCATTGTTAAAATACATCTATTTTTTATAGACTGTAAATTTCTGGCATCAGATTCAACCTTTTATTACACAATTTCCTGGAACTGTAATCTGCATGGAGTATTTATCAGAGAACTTTGCACAAAGTACAAATAACTCATTTACCAAATTATATAAGTTTGGGGCTATACATTTTCACATTGAAAGGGCGTGTCAAAAGTTTTACTGTTTAATCTGTCATCAGGGATGGAAAGAAGCAAATTGACACATAAAAGATGACACTGAAGCATCTGGTCTCCTCAGAAGAAAATCATTGCCATTTGTCTGAGTGGAAGATGTCATAATTGCAAAATCAGTAGAAACAAAAGTAGTCCGCTAAATGTGCACCTAAATCTTCCTCCAGAATTCCATTCTTTCTTACCATGTCATTGTAACCAATCAATAAGAAAATATTTGAGTGATGATGAAAAACTAAAATACATTATTATCTTTAAACAATATTTTAGGCAGGAGGTAATTCTTAGAACCATAATAATATCCTTATTCCCTTTCCAGGGATTACTTAAAACTAGCACAGAAGTCCCAGAGCACTGTAGTGGAAATAAATTCCTAGCACTCTGGCCTTCCGAGAATTGACTGCAGATTTATATATATTTTTGCTTGCTATGGTATGGAGCAGACTGTAAGATCCCAAGATGACAGAGTGTGGTTGTGATTCTGCGGTCTGAGAGATTTAGTCATCAAATGTGCATTGTCTAATGATGGTTGTTTAAATGATCAAGGCACATACTGTAATTCTCATGCCCACATGCTGGAAGGATGCATGAGGTAAAAATCCAGTGAATTCCCCTTTGACATAATGGGATGCAGGGAAATACCATGTGATCACTGGCAGGCTCACAACTCACCAACTCTCCTTCGCTAATGTCTGGGCTGCTTTGTATTTCACAGGTGATTGCTGTTTATTGTCTGTCTCCCAACTACCATGTTTGCTCACCATCACATGGGGCAATTTCGTACCTTGGCTAATTTCACCCTAGAATAATGGTTCTGTTTATGGAAGCCTAGCTTCTGTGGCAAGCAACAAACACCCAGGAGTTTCCAGGGAAGCAATGATAACAGATGCTGGAATGATGAGGAGAGCCTCCCCAATCAGAAAACAGCCCCCACTTCTACGCCCTGTCAGTCCTCACCATCCATCAAGAAGTGGTGATTAGAACCCTGCTGTGTGCAGCTGTACTTCTCAGGACAGCCTGTTGGAGGATGGGTACAGAGAGGGCACCTCATTACCACGACTTTCAGACTGTAAGGTAAAGACTAATGTAAAATGAATCCCTTCAGCTAAAGGTCAGGCGAGGCACAAACTCACTTACTTCTCAGGACTAAGCAATGTGCTTTATTTCCCCCCATCCCTCTCATGTAGAAGGCGTGGACCACACATGACGGAAAAGAAGCGATGCTTGGCCCTCGCAATAAACTGGTGTGGTGCCAGGAGGGAAGGAATACTTGATGATCAGAGAAGGATTGATGACTGCAAGTGTTTTCCAGCCATAAACCATCTAGGCAGGTGTCTTTTTGTGTGTGTGTGATATGCGGGCCTCTCACCGCTGTGGCCTCTCCCGTTGCGGAGCATAGGCTCCAGACGCGCAGGCTCAGCGGCTATGGCTCACGGGCCCAGCCGCTCCGCGGCATGTGGGATCCTCCCGGACCGGGACATGAACCCATGTCCCCTGCATCGGCAGGCAGACTCTCAACCACTGCGCCACCAGGGAAGCCCTAGGCACGTGTCTTTTAACTCAGATTAATAAACATATGTCACCAGCAAGTTTCTCATTACAAGACACATGATAATGGAGAATCAAAATTTTCAAGTTGCCAAGCTGCCACAGAGTAAAATCTCTCCAGATAAACAAAGCCATGCCAGCTTGAATAGGAAAAACTGCCTTTCTGCACCTGGAATATTTTATGCCCAAGGTAAATAGTCCCCTTTCCTTCTGGAAAAAGTGAACTTGGACCAGAGGTCTCTCTGTTCAGGCCAAAACACAGGTTATAAAATTTCCTCTCAACTGGCAGTCTGTGCTCATATGGACCAAGGCAACATCCTGGCATCTAAGTTAATGCCTGAAGCCAAGTAAGGGACTATTTTAGAGACTATCATCGAAATTGGTAGCCAGGGGGCTGGAGAGAGCAACAATTTCACAGGACAGCTACACAAAATGTGAAGATGATGGTGACAGGTGTAGGAAACGTTCCATGGAACACCAGAGGGGAACACAAGTGGCCAATTCAAAATTTAGTTTCTCTCAGAATGTCAAAATGGGCCAGGGCTGTGAGTTCTCAGGGAGCCATCTGAGCCATGGTTTGTGTTACAAATTCAGGATCAAAGTGTATTTCCATTCTACAGCTCATGTGTGTAAATCTATCAGTGAACATTAGTTTGAATCTTGCTGTGAAACTCTGGGCAAACTCTTTTCAGAGAGATAGTTAAGTGCTTTGAAAACAGAGTATCTAAGTTCCTTGTCCACAAAAGATAATTTTGCATTCTTCAACTTTCTTGAACTTGTAGTGGAATGGCAATCCATTTTTCACTTGAGACTCAGGGTAATGTGTACATAATATATAGTATAATATATTATGCAATATATAATAATACTAATATTATATATTCACATGTATATATCTATATAAAATATCTGTATACATATACATGTACATATATAAATGCAATATATATCTTACCCTATACATGGTGAAGTATATATGTGTATACTATTTATATATAAAAATATATACATAGAGAAATAATAACCATATTATTTTGTCTATAAAACTATTTTGTTGATGAGAAGTAGACAGGCAAACCCTTAACAAAAACTTACGGGAAGTCATCCTTAATTTAAAAGTTATCTTGTTATTTTCCCAGATTACACACATTATTGCCTTTTATAGCCTGGCATAGTTATGGCAACTAAATTTCACTGCATGCATCAAGTCTGATGGCTTGCTATGGCTGCCTGGACCCCCTGTGTTGAGAAGGATTCTGAAGCTGCATCTAGGCTCAAGAAGACAAGGGATAATCAACAAATAATATCTGCTCTGGCAGATGTTGAGTACATAACATATACTTGCCATGATTCACTCCATACCTACTAGGTGCTTGTTAAATGTTCATTATTGATAATAAAGAATGGAATGTTAGCATGCAAGATGCCAAAACACCAAAGGTCATAAGTTAGAGGATGGTGAAAATCAGCACAGCAAGAAGAAGCTTCCTCATGAAATAGAGGTTTAACAAGGTTCAATAACTTGAAGAAATGGACTGTGGCCCGAGGAAGTCATCTTCCAATGTAAAAAGAATCTATTTCACATTGCAAAACTTGAGGACCTGGTACTAGAAACAGTTACCAGGAGCTAAATGAAGACGCTTCTTCAGAACTGCATCTAATATCAGTGGGGATAGCAGGGAGGAAAAGACCTTTAAAAACACTCTTTCATAATAACAATTATGATATCGTTACCTGAATAACAATAAAAATTCAGGTAGTCAAAATGTATATGTTCTTTTGTAATACTACAGAAATGTGTTTAAGGGGAGGAAATGGTACATTCAAGGGAAAGTTAGATCATCATTTATCAGAATTTTGTGAGGGAATTAATTCATGAGATAGCCAAAGTCACTCTGAATCAAGGTGGGGCACCAGAACCACCTGTGGAGACAGCTATCGAGCCATATTATACAAACCTCAATGCCTGGGACCCAGGAATATGTGTTTTATGATGTCCTCAAGAGATTCTGACACATCCTAAATTTGGTAGAAAATAAACTTACAGATTTAAGAAGCTCACAAATCCCAAACAAGATAAACTCAAAGAAGTCCATACCCAGACACATCATAATCAAACTGCTGAAAACTAAAGGCAAAGCAACCAGGGAAAAGTGTTGTACTATATACAGAGGAAGAATGATTCAAATGGCTATGAGTTTCTCATCAGAAACCAAGGAGGCCAGGGGGCAGTGCATTGTTTATTTAATATTTAAAGAAAAGAACCGTCGACTTAGAATTCTATAGCCAGCAAAATTATGCTTCAGGAATAAAGGGGAAATGAAGACATTCTCAGAAGGAAAACTAAGAGACTCCATCAGCAGCAGCAGACCTGCTCTAAAAGACAAAAGTTCTTCAAAAGAAAGAGAAATGATATCTGTGGGAAACGTGGAACTTCAGGAATGAAGAAAAACAGAAATGGTAGATATTTGGTTGATATGGTAGACTATTTTTTCTCATATTAGTCTTTAAATATGAATGATGGTTGAAGGCAAAAATTATAATATTGTCTGACTGGGGATTCAAGGTATAGAGATTATGACTACAATGCAATGAATGATGATGATAACATAAAGGGAGAAGGACTAAAGGACTCCTTTAGTGGTAAAGTTTCCACATTCCACCAGAAGTGATAAAACATTAATTATAACTAGACTATAAAAAGGGAAGTATGTACATTGTAATCTCTAGCCAAGCACTAAGCATTAATGCAAATAGAAATATTAAAAAATTCAATAGATAAACTAAAATGGAATAATAAAAAATTCAAACAATCTAGAAGAAGGCAAGACTATAGGGAAAGAGAAGAATGTAAAACCAAGGGAACAAATAACCAGAGCAAATAATAAAAACGGCAGACCTAAATCTGAGCATATCAGTAATCACATCAAATGTAAACAGTTCATGCAGCAATTAAAAGTGAAAGATTATCAGAATGGCCAAAAACAAAAGACTGAACTATATGCTGTCTAAAATGACCTACTTTAAATATTACCAGGGATAAAGAAGGAATTACAAAATGATATGTGGGTCAATTCATCAAAAATATATAACAATCTTAAGGGTGTATGCACCCAACAGTATAATTTCAAAAATCATGAAGCAAAAAATACTGATAGAGCTGAAAGGAAACATGGACAATCCACAATTAAACTCTTTTGAGTAGAACTGAACAACATCATCAACCAATGGATCTAAGTGACATTTAAAGAACACTCCAAAAAGAGCAGTAAAACTATATGTGAAAACTACAAAAGGCTGATGAAAGAAATCAAAGAACTAATAATTGACCTGACATACTCTGTTCACAGATTAGATGACTCAGTATAGTTAAGATACAAATTCTCCTCAAACTGATCTATGAATTTAATGCAATTCCAATCAGAACCCCAGGAGGATGTCTTACAGACATAAGCAGGCTGATTCTAAAATTTAAATGGAAAGGCAAAATAGTATAACCAACACAATTTGGAAAAAGAAGATTAATGTTGGAGGGATCACACTATTTGATTTTAAGACATTATAAAGCTATATTAATCAAAACAGTGTAATTTTGGCAAAGGGATAGACATATAGATCAACAGAACAGAAAAAGAGCCCAGAAATAGACACATCCAAGTATACTAAACTGAATTTTGAAAAAGCTACAAAAGTGTTTCAAAGGAGGAAGAAAAGTGTTTTCAACAAATGGTGCTGGAGCAATTGGATACCTATAGGCAAAAAAAGAAACTTGACCTCAACCTGACTCCTTATACAAAAATTAAAAATGGATCATCAACCTAAACATAAATGTAAAGCTAGAAATTTATAGGAGAAAACATAGGTGAAAACCTTTCTGATGTTGGGTTAGGTAAAGAGTCCTCAGATAAAATACTGAAAGCATGATCTATAAGAGAAAATTGGAAAACATCAAAATTGAAACATTTTGACAGCGCAAACAACACTGCCAAGAGAAAGAATGGACAGGCTACAATCTGGGAGAAAATATTTGCAAATTACATGCCATAAAAAGAACTTGATTACAAAATATATAAAGATCACTTACAATGCAATAATAAGACACAGAACTCAATTTTTTAAATGGGCAAAAATATTTGAACAGGCATTTCTGTGAAGAAGATATACAGATGAAAATAAGCATACAAAAAGATTCCCAACATTATTACCCATTGAGGAAATGCAAATTAAAACTAAATGAGATACCACTACACACCTGGTAAAATGGCTAAAATAAATTAGTACAAATAAATATGTATGTACATACATTGATGCATAAATGATAGAGCCAAGAGCTTTAAGAATGAGGAACCACTGTAATTCTCATGCACTGATGGTGAGAATGAAAACTGGTACAGCCACTCTGGGAAACACTTTGGCAGTTTCTTAAGCTAAACATGCATTTTCCAATCTTGTGGTAAGAATGACCTGACCCAGCCATCCTACTGCTGGGTATTTATGCCAGAGAAATAAAAACTTATCTTCACACAGAAGATTGAGCACCATGTTTATAGCTGCTCAATCTATAATGGTCAAAAAATTGGAAACAACCCAAATATCATCAACAGGTGAAGAGATAAACTGTGTTACAGTCATACAATGGAATATTACTCATTAACAACACAGAACAATCAATACGTACAACAAATTGGATGGCTCTCCATGGAGTTATGCTAAGTGAATAAAAGCCCATCTTAAAAGGTTACACATTGTATGATTCCATTTATGACATTCTGAAAAGACAAAACTCTAGTGATGGAGAACAGATAAGTAGTTATCAGTGGTTGAAGTAGGGGAGGATTTAACTGAAAAAGAGCACCTTGAGGATGTTTTCATTCTGTGCCCTAGCCGTAGAGATTGTTTCAAGAATCTACACATGTGCTAAAACTCACAGAATTGCACGTCTAAAAAAAGTTAATTTTACTATATGTAAATTTAAAAAATAAAAAAATTAGAAGTCTCTTTTGATCACATGTCAAATGTTCCTGTTTGTAACGTTTTCATGAAAGTGTGTGTGTTTCATTGTGTGTTTTGCCTCTGTGTGTAACTCTCTATTTATCTACATACCCACCAACTGGAGAGCCTTTCAGTCTAATGGAAGAAACACATGCTTTAGGGGCAAATCTGACTTTAAATTCTTGCCCCCAAACTTTATCCATATATATACTGAGCACCTACTCTATGCCAGGTATGTGTTAGGTTCTTGAAATTGAAGGATAAATAAAACAGAGGTTTAGATATCAAGGAACTTACAGTCTTGTGGGGGAAACAAACAATAAACAGAAAAACACTAGAATAGGTAATTCAAGATGATTATAGACTGTGGTGAGTGCTACCCAGAAAATAAACAGGGTGATGAGCTACAGCAGAATGAAGGAGGGGCTGAGGGGACATTTGAGGTCTGAAGGATGACAATGAACCGCCCACGGAAAGGGCTAGGAGAAGAGGTATTGCTGCTGCAGGGAAGAGGGAGGCTAAGGCAGCAGAGGTGAGAAAGGGCTGGTGCATTCTGGGAACAACAAAGATGCTGATGGGGCTGGGGTGTTGTGAGGGGAAAAGAAAGAGATGAAGTAGCCACATCACAGAGGCTCGTAAGCCATGGCATGAAGTCTGGTTGATTTGAAGAGCAATGGGAAGCCACTGGGTTTTGTTGTGTTTTTGTTTTTTTTTAAGCAAGGGAGTGGCCATGGTCTTCTTTATATTATCAATGTGACCTTTGGAAAGTTCTTTTAACTTGGCATCTCAGTCTCCACATGTGCTAAGTGGCGATCAGCACACACCGAGCAAAATTTTTGCGAGAATTACATATATTGGTGTCTAGAATTGTGCAGGTTATACTGGGTGCTCAATAAAATTTGAGTTTCTCTTCTTCCAGTGTGTGTGTGTGTGTGTGTGTGTGTGTGTGTCCTTTTATTGCTTTTGTGTGTGTGAACCTCTCAGTTCTGTCTCTTTTTCCTGCCGCTCCATCTTTTGCTTATTCTGTCTGACCTCCAGCACAAGCACAGCCAAAGCCTCTGGTGTCTGCTGTCACTGCCCACTTGCGAGAGTGGGCTGGGAGACAGGCAGCTTTGATTCTGTGTGGTCGAACCGTACGAAATGGCTATTTGGTAGATCACAACTGATTAAATTAGGGTGAGCCAATTTCACATGATTCAGCTTCGTAGCACACTTCAATGTGACCATCACCGTTCTGAGGTGTTTCTTCATCTGCTACAAATTAGATGATTTTTGAGACCCAGTGTGGTCCTAAATTCTGTGACTCTGATCAAGCCCATGTTCATCAAAGACATACCCTATCAGGAGCCTCAGAGGCCAGATGGCATGGGTCAATCTACTTGAAGTGTCGAAGGAAAGAAGCTGTCAACCGAGAATCCTGTATTTAGCAAAACTGTCCTTCAAAAATGAGGGAGAAATTAAGACATTCCCAGTCAATAGAGAGTTGAGAGAGTTCTTAACCACCAGAGCTGCCTGCATCGGGGAGTCCTTCAGGCTGGGGTGAGGGACCCTGGACAGTAACTCAAAGCCTTATGAAGAAATAAAGATCTCTGGTAAAAGTAGATAGGCGGGCGATTAGAAAAGCTAGTACTATTGTAACTTTGGTTTGTAGCTCCACTTTCTGGTTGTTTGATTTAAGAGACTAATATATAATTAAAAACAACAACAACAACAAAAAGACATACCCTTTCTCACTAGTATAAGTGAGCATCCATCTGTCTGGCTCACTGTCTTGGTGACCAACAGATTGCTGGGTTCTCTTTACAGTCAAAACATTAATATACAAAAGAGTTTTCCCAAGCACTGCCTTCTGTATCAGAAGTGTTCAATCCTTGTCATCTTTTTATTAGGCAAACTTCATGGTTTCATTGCACGAAACATTATTGCCATCTCTTCCTTGAGGATGACCCTGATAGAAGGTACAATAAAATGAGAAAATCAAGACTAACACAGTCAGTTGGTAAGTCCTAGTTTGCATGTTCTATTTGAGGCACCCAATTTATAGTTCCTTGAGGATGATACGTAACATCTGTAAAATGCAGTTTGTACGATGTTTCTTAAGCTAATTTTCGTTTGAAATAGGAATCCATTCTCTACTGCTTTTTAAACAAAGCCGAGTCATTTTATCTGTCCACAATAGCATTCTGACCCCTACCTGAACACTGTCCTACAAGATTATGTGTGTGCCACATATTAGATTTCAGCATAGGACATTTGATCCAGCTCTCTGCCTCTCCCTTGACAAAAATAAATAGATAAACATTTAAAAGTTACAAGCTCATTTCCTGAAAAGCAGATTGCAACTCCTTCCCTTTTCTGCCCTCCTTTGCTGCATCTGCTGACTCCACGTTTTGAAGCACTGGCTTTCACCAGACTGGTCCGTTACCCAGGTCATATTAATTTCCGTAAGGGTTTTCATTCCCACCGTTAATCTTTCCCCAGATCCTCATGAGGAGATAAAGCAGATATTGATACACATAAACATGCAACTTATTTATTCGTATCAGATCTCCTTGCTTCTCAGCAGGAAGTGAATTTCAGCCTCAGTCTCCAATCTCCCAATAGTGATGAATCAAAAGGTTAACAGCCAGAAGGACTTGAAAATATCAAGATGAAGAGAGGCCTTCAGGGTCTGGCTCTCCTCCGCGCTCGCTGTTTCTACTGAGTCTTTCTTCGGGGTGTTGTCATTAAGATCCTTGGTAAGTGCTGAGAAGCAGCGTGGTGGGAGTTTCTGAAGATCAATGATGCACCACATATGATGGTTTTAAGGCACCGTCTTCTCGACCCAATCAATAACAGCTTTGCTGCGATCTCGTGATGCAAAGTTCTTATACACGTTGCTGCCAGGTTCCTTCTAATCACATTTCATGTTCCTATTCAAGAGTTCCTACTGCTGAGAACTGCATTGCTCATCTCCCAGTAAAAGGAATCGGTTTATACTGGCTCAAATTGCCCGACAAAACTTCATTGGTTCCATCCTGTCCATAAACCAAGGTATTGATGCCTAAGCCTCTGGAAGACTTTTTTCCTTTCACAAGAGAGAAGAAATACCTTTATTTTTCTAATACCCCATAGTTGTGGGTGGCGGTGGTGGAATTTACAATTTCTTAATAGAAAAAAAAACTATTTTGAATTTCAAACTCAGAGACAGAAAGGGAGAGAGTTGGAAATTATCAGAGATTGCTACAGCCTGCAGCACGCTAAAGTTGGATAAAAAATGAAAAATTCAGCCAGCCTTCTTGATGTCTAGCTGGTAGGCTATCAACGCCCTAATGGGACAAGAAGTAAAGAAAGCAGAGTCATGACCCAGTATGGGGACAAGCAGCCAAGTTCGGGAGTACAGAGACCAACTAAAGCTGTTGATGCCTAAGGAATGGTCCCAACACAAAGCCTTCCTGCACTAAGTGTCAGGGTTCATTCAGTGCCATATATTCTGTTTTTATATTCTGGGGGTCATATCCATGTATCCACCTAAGACTCTTAACTCCTGAGACTCTTTGTTCCTTCAATAAATAATATGCTCCGTTTCATTTGATCACGTGGTTTGAAATAACTTACTCAACTTAGGAATTATTTCAGGTCTGGAGCCTCTGCCTAGTCTTACAGACCAGAATTCCTGGCCTCTCAGAGTTCATCTTTCCTGCCATAGACAGTATCTGCCCATTTCTTCTCTCCCTTCCTACTAGGGACCCAGAAATTCCAGCTTGAGTTATTTGGAGGGCTTCTCCTCTCTCTACTTAAAAATGACTGATTTTAGGGCTTCCCTGGTGGCGCAGTGGTTGAGAGTCCGCCTGCCGATGCAGGGGACACGGGTTCGTGCCCCGGTCCGGGAGGATCCCGCGTGCCGCGGAGCGGCTGGGCCCGTGAGCCGTGGCCGCTGAGCCTGCGCGTCCGGAGCCTGTGCTCCGCAACGGGAGAGGCCGCAACAGTGAGAGGCCCGCGTGCCTCAGAAAAAAAAAAAAAAAAAAGACTGATTTTAAATGAACATCAGACACGCCTGTTTAAAGAAGCCCCTCAAATTCTAAAATTCCCTTTGTATGTTCACCATTTTAGAGCTGGCTTATGGCCACTTAGCGGTTCGCTGCCACACATCCATGTGCAAGGAAAGACACGAAAGCTGAATAGGAACAAAGAAAATTCATTCTATCTGGCAGTGATGTGACATGTTCGTGGCAACCATTTTGGAGACTCTGGAGAAAACTGGCAATCCTTAACTCTGGGATAATTTTCCTGTCTTCAGTTTCCTAAATAATTCAATGGCCTTCTTTGTTTGACCATTAACATATATAACCCGTGGAAACTGAGGGCTGCATCAGAGCTAGACGGGTAAATTGATTATATTCTCTGAAGAAAAGCATCAGACTCTGGGAAAAAAAGAAAGAGGAGCTGAGACAAGCTTGAAATTTCATAATCAATAAGGACGCTAATATATCACAAAATATTTCTATGCATTTTCCTAATAGATTTCTAAGTTACCCACAACCATTCCTGTTTCACAGGAAAAATGTATATTAAGGCTAAGTGGCTATTGGACATGAGATAATTATTTGGGAAGGTATTTATGAAAATAAGATTCCTTTTTCAGGGTTTTAGTCTGTGATTTTCCCTTCAAGGTTTGACAACTAACTAACAATAAGGCCAATGAACACCAGCAATAACATATTTGTCATCCCACTATCGCAGCTAAGTGGAAGCAATTTTAGCTAAACAGGATCATCTCTTGCAAACAAGATTTGGATTCACAAGGAGTGAAGAAAGGGTTCATGTTTTCCATAATAATGGAAAAGAGATTATTTTTGAGGCCCAAAGACAACATACGTTGCTTTGAATTGGGCTTCATCTCATTATTGATATATTTTCATTTGTTGAACTGCAGCAGAGTTATGATCTGCCCTGGTTTCCTGTTGAGAATTTTATCTTTCAATTTTTATAGTACATGCTTTTTCAAAAGAGTAAACTTCCAGAGCAATTTATTTAAGAAGATACAGCTACTGAATATCAAGATCACTGAGCAACTGTCATGAATACACTACAGCTTTTCCTGAGCACAAAGCTTTGTCCTTGGCTCTTCATCTCTGATAGCATTTTAAAAAACGTGGCTCCAGGCTGCTGTGTAGAGTTGGGCAGGTTGTTCACTGCACAAGAGCATCTAGCCAAGGGGTTAAAGTGGACTGAAATTCAGCCCATGCTCTGCTTGTTCAGCCGTGTGCCCTGGCATTGGGCTGCCTCCACTTGGAAGAAGGAGGGCCTTTTACTAATTTTCACAGAGGCATTTACATGCTAGTGGAGGCCCTTATTTAGCCTGGCAGCTGACATCGAATAGGAAAACTCCAACATGTTAAGATTAATTTTTGCTCTGCAAAGGGCAGAAGGGAGGGTCTCCACAAGCAAGAGGGAGGAATCGGAGATATGGAAGGAAGAATTCCTCAGAGTCAGAAAGATATAGTTATCTGCCTCTGGATAAGTCAAAATGAACTCCTTCTAGCCTCAGTTTCCTCATCAGTCAATTAGGTGTAATAATGTATATGTGGCAAGGTAAAGTGTACCATACAGTGGCTGCTACTTAATAGGCCTGCCTTGCTGGGTGGTAGCTGTTGCCACTGCTACTGTTTTATTGTGCTATGGTTAATATCTCTTCCTTCCCCCTACTCCTAGGAAGACTATCTCTCCACCAAGATCAGCTCATTCATACTTACGGGTGCAACGAGGAATAACCAAGAGGCAGGGACATAGCTCAGCTCATTCATACTTACGTATGCAACGAGGAATAACCAAGAGGCAGGGACATAGCTCAGCTCTACTCTGTCTTCTGCTGGCCCCCCACATATAAGGGGTAGGCAGAGCCTTTAACTTTGCTCCAGAAGCCAGGATGTGCTGCAGGGGAGCTGACTTATTCTCATCCTGCACTAGCATTCTTAGCAGAGGGCCAAGAGCAGTCTATGAATCCTATAATTATAGGAAACATTTGAGTGTCCGTGGGTCCTAGCAAGTCTCTGCTGAGTGAGTCTGTAGCATTCACTCAATTCTGAAAGTGCCTTCAACACAAAGTTTAAGGAGCTCTAGACTAAGGAAAGAGAGAGGGAAGGAATTAAGGAAGATTATTTCTCCCTTTCTCCAGGAAATAGAGTTCTTCTCTGGAATGAATGTGTCAAGAACTGCCTTGTCCAGCTCTTTGCATCCTATTTATCTCTTTCTGTAAGACTTGGGCTGTCCACTGAAGGCTGCTGGTTCTTACTAATGCAGGACAATCACTCCTAACTTGAGCTGAAGCAAATACTTGGCATAGTATCAAGGGTCTCTCCTCTTGCTTTCTATGGATGCTGTCAGTCTCTCTGCAGGGATCCTTCATCCCAACCATCCACCTTCTCTTGCCAGCTTCTTAGTTCTTGATGCCTACTTATGTTTTCTTTCGGTATTCCATTCTCCCCAGTTCTAACTTTCACAGTTCCAGATCTGAGTCCTGCCTTAGCGATTGAGTTCCATGCCTGCCGCTGAGACCCGTCTCCCCCATGCTTGCCTTCTACCTGCTCTGCTTTTTGATCTCCTGGTCCTAGTTGCCTGCCCTAGTGTCCTGTTCTACTCACACTGATAGAATCAAGCACAGACTTTTAAAATTAATCATGTTATTCAGCAATACATTCCAATAACTGCATTTCCACTCTGGGATTGAACAAAAGATCGCTGAGGTCTGCAATTTATGATCCATCTTGGCTTCTTTCCAGACCCTCAACTTGAATCACAATCTTGGTGAGCCAGACAAGAAGGATTCAAATTCCCCTGCAGAAAGCAGTGTAAGTAAGATCAGAAGTTTTAATAAAGCAAATATACCTGCTTGATCTTGGGGCAAGTCCCAAAGTCAAAGAGCCATGAGTTATCTCCCCTGTGTTCATTGATCTGACCCCATGTTTACTCTTGCACGGTGTGTGGTCCACTCCACAACTCTGTATTTTCATCTACTCTCTTTGCATCCTGTATTTTCAACAGTTATCACATCCATCCACACATGGATGTTCTGTTAGCTACTCCATATTCAAAATGTCCAAACCCTCAATCCACTGTTTTCTCCCCAAATGACCTCCAAACTCAGATGCTTTTTTTTTTTTTTTTTTTTTTTGTGGTACGCGGGCCTCTCTCTGTTGTGGTCTCTCCCGTTGCGGAGCACAGGCTCCGGACGCGCAGGCTCAGCGGCCATGGCTCGCGGGCCCAGCCGCTCCGCAGCATGTGGGATCTTCCCGGAACGGGGCACGAACCCGTGTCCCCTGCATCCGCAGGCAGACTCTCAACCACTGCGCCACCAGGGAAGCCCCTCAGATGCATTTTTAACACTATAGTCATAATGATCTTTCCAACATGCAGCTCGGATGTAGTTGTTGGCTACCTCAGAAAGTTCCAATAACATCCCATTCCCATAGAACAAATTCCAATAGGAGGAATCTATGAGGAATTCTCATAGAACAAATTCCAAACTTCTTCCATTCCTACAGGACAAATTCCAAAGATGACATTCAAGACTATAGTCTACATGAGGGGGAAGGACCATGCTTTAGCCAACATTACAATAACTTGGAAGGGATGCTCTTCTTATTGAATGTTCATTCTGCACCCACTTATAAACATTGATATACCTCCTTAACTTGACCTGTATAACTTGGTGCTCCTGATGCTCTGCCTGACTCAGTGAAGATGTTTAATAAATATTGTTTTATTTCCTCATACCTGTGCTCTTAGGACAAGAAATATTTAACTCTAATATTTCTCCCTATATAATGTTTATTATAAACATATGTATATTACAATATTCTGAGTATTTGATGAGTATTTGATGACTGTGGCCCAACAACCAGATGGCTTTATTTTTTTTTTTTTTGTGGTATGTGGGCCTCTCACTGTTGTGGCCTCTCCCATTGCGGAGCACAGGCTCCGGACGCGCAGGTTCAGCGGCCATGGCTCACGGGCCCAGCCGCTCCGCGGCATGTGGGATCCTCCCGGACCGGGACGCAAACCCGTGTCCCCTGCATCAGCAGGCAGACTCTCAACTACTGCGCCACCAGGGAAGCCCCCAGACGGCTTTTTTCTTCTGGCATCCATTTTCTTGCTCTGTCCAACATAACATTGCTCTTTTTGTTTTTCTTTAACTGGATGTGCTTAAGAGTATAGAATAGTGCTGCTGCAATCTACCATCCATGTTCCTGGTAGGCACTGAAATTAGGCATATCACAAACTCTATTAAAATAAGGTAAACCTTTACCTCTGGAAGGTAAATTGGGGATTGGCAGGGAACCAGCAACTGGTAGTCTCAGTAGCACCAATTCTGATGGCCTTGTTGAGTTTCATGTCCCCCTTGGGTCTCACCCACCTTGGTCAGTATAGGCCGCACCAACATCTTGGCCGCCAGATGTGTGCTATTGTCCATATAAATGCTGGCCTGTGCATGAACTCAAATACCTTCCCTCATTAACCCTTAGCAAAGCTGGAACACCGTGGAATAAAAAAAAGAAAAAACAGACTTCGCCAAATACGAAAGCAGAACACAAAAACAACAAAGAAAGAATAAGCAGTGTAAACTCGGTCATGATTATACCATATAGATTTGTGATATTTCATAGCTAGTATTTCACTATCACTATCCATTGCTCATGCTTGTTAGAACTAGAAGCTAGGGGAAGACGGTCTCCTTGCAAAACACTATATATATTTAGTATCTCCTGGTAGTCTTGCTTCAAGTTGATGCCTGATCAGTTGAGGATTTTTTCCGTCAGGAGGTGATTATGAGTATCAAAAGCAAGCATGCCAAGATCTTCTCTAACTGCCTGGGAGAGAATGGAACGCCTGCTGTGTAACAGGACATAGCTGCCAAAATCTTGGAAGGCTTGGCACCTTGATAGAGGAAACAATGAACATTTGTCTACTGCAACCTTCCTGAAATGTACATATGCTCTCTCAACTGGGGGCTGGAACAATTCGGCTTCTCCTCTTGTAACCCCTCAGCTATTTGTGATAGCTCTATGAATAGCTGAGCCATTACATCATTAGAATGTTTATTGAGATTGCCTGAATTATTTCAAAAGATGACTTGCTTTCGATAGATCATCAAATTTGCTGATCCAGCAGAAGTCATTCTGCCAATGGATTAATTACCTACTACAGCACTACCCTCCTTTCAGAGACAATAACTGTTGAAACGTGTGTAACCTCACCAAGACTACTTTTGATAGGGTGCCCTAAACACCCCAAAAGTCCCCTAAAGGATGACCACAGACCGCAGATCCCAATTCAAGCTTGATAAAAGTGAGTACTGTTTTAAACTCTTCTATCGACTTCTGACAATTACTACCCCATAATTAATCAATCCGTAATTTAGTACCAATCTACTGAGTACTCACAGTGCCATAAAATCTACGATTTTTTCCTCAACATCTCCTTCTATTTCATCCCCACCAAGAAACTTAAGTATGCTTTGTTTTGCATCATGGTTTTCTATATATTGCGGCAAGCAAATTTTTGCCTTACAAAACCACTATTCATATGATATATAATATTCAATTAAGAATCACTTGGTTCTTTAAGACAGGCATGTACATAAAACATGAAAGTGTTAGGTCTCACTTATATTCGCCTAAGTTCCTGGTCATTTAAAAAATGAGAACATGTCTGCATTAAAGTTACACTCAAGAGAAATTATTGGAGAAGTGCTAAATGGTAAAAATCACAACCAGCATCCATTTTCAATTCAGTTCATCCACGGGAGCTCCAGTCTGGTGTCTATAAATAACTGAACTGCATTGGGCAAGGAAGCCAATATTTAGAGCCAATAGCTGTGCACACACATAGTTCTGGATAATTTACTATTCTGTACAGTAAATGGCTGGTCCATAATTCACAAGCTGAGAGTTAATGAGAATATCTGTCCCTAATACCCATAAGAAAGATAAGGACTGGTATAATGTGGTTTATCTAGGACTTCTGAGCCTTTCAAGGGCAGAAATGAAAGCCTCTGACAGCAAAATGCAACAAGAAATATTGCACTGACCTACAGCCTTCCTGTTCTTCCATCAAACCAATCCATGTGTACATGCATTAAGGAGTAATTCATTCTGAATAACTCTTCCCAAATAACTTGATCCTTTTTAATCACTGGTATAATTAACTTAATGATATAATTGTGTAGCTCCAAATAAGAAAGGGGTAGAATAGGGATAGTAATTTATTTCTTCCTCATAACTCAGCAAGCAAAACTAGAAAAAAATATATATATATACACACACACACATATATATATACACATACATATATATAATACATATTATATACATTTAAAACTATATATAAAAAACATATATTCTATATATATATATTAATTCAAAACTATCTATCTATCTAATCTACATGGGGGTATATAGGGGTGAGAAACAAATTAAACAGGGAAAAAGTCCCCCAAATGACTAATTGTTTATCAGTATAAGTGCTTTTATTACAAACCTTTAGAAAGTAAATATACGCTGGGGGTTTCATCAGAGGGGTAATAAATATTAATAATTACCAATTGACTAGAGGTTTTAAATGGCCCTTCTAAAGCAATGTGTCAGTAATGCTGTGTTCCTAGGAAACACAGAATGGATGTCTGCATTCATGGCTTCTCCTCTGTTTGGGGTTTTAAAGTCAGGGATGTGCTCAACGGTCTATCCTAATGGCCTTCTAACTCTTTCTGCTATTTCCTTGAAGGTAGTTGAAATGTAAAGAAGATGTGTTACCACTCTATCCTGAAATGAACCAAATCCCCTGCCTTAAATAGAAGCAGATTGTGTGTGTGTTTGTGTGTGTTGTCTTAGGTACCTAACAATAAGGGGTTCTCAGTGTGGGCCCTTTGGCCAGGAGCAGTGCTCCCCCAAGTGGCTCATGGGCCAGCAGTATCAGCATCACCTCAGAAATTGTTCGAGCTGAAACTTCTCAGGCCCCTCCCATGGCCGACCTATTACATTTCTAGAGCAGAGCCCAGGAATCTGTGTTTACAAGCTCTGCAGGTGATGTGTTTGCTCCCTAGAGTTTCTGAAGTATTGGTCTAGAATTTTCCTGTGCTGTGAATAAAGTGGGTATAAGCAAGCAGATATTAGAGTCTAAATAATGTGATTGCTGGCATTTTAGATTTTAATGGCTCATAGGATCAATGGCATTGCTTGTACATTCACTGAAGAGTGTGGATGTTGCTTTTTAGGAAGGGCGTGTTTATGGGATCCAAAAAAGTCGTATTAAAAATCTTTTTTCCCCCACTTGTATTGTGGCTTACGTAGCAGGAAAGAATCCATTTTATTCTGAGTTTAAACATGCTTCCGTCCGAATAGAAGAAATGGAGTTTGAGTATTTATGTTAAAATTCTAGCCCCTTGAACAACTGTGTCTGAGGAGAAATGAAGGAAAAGCTAGATAAGAATGCAAAACTGACATAGTTGGAATTCGGGATCATTTGTTAAGAAAGTCTTGCGTATGTACTCAAATATTCTGCTTGCAGAAGACAGGCCCCGAATCACTGTTGGCAATTACTTTGCTACATGGTCAACTAGCTGAGGGAGTGACGCTAAGCATCTGTCTCTTTCATAGACAGTGTGCATTCCCCTTTCCCCTTAATCTATTGCCTCAAAGGCAGTTAAGAGTGGTGTCTGTATGCCGAGCCAGTGTGACCTACCTTCCAAGCATAAGCGAGGTAAACAAAGAGAGGAGGAAGCTGCCGCTAGTGATTGGAAAAATAATGAAAGCGTTCTTCCCAGGTCCTCAGAAAGACTGTGAGTCTCTAAGGCTCTACTGTGCCTGCCTGAATGAGAAGCGAAAAAAGAAAACAAGGTATAGGATGACCTCCAGGAGGTTTTCCTTTCCAGTCTCTGGCCTCATTCTTCTTAGCTAAAACAAGAAAGCAAAAATACTGTGGCTTCCAATGGGGTAAGAAGAACAAGGAAGTTACCTGATTTTCATATTAGCTCCTTCGAAGGACTCAAGGCATTCCTGGCCCTTAACCAGGCCAGGGTGATGGGTACCTCATTCGATAAAGTGGTGTTGATGCTTTTTTTTTTTTCACTTTTAATTCAGGGCATGTCCAATTTTTTGACCACTTAATAATTAATTTCTAGGCTGATTGAGATTTGGGCAATATATGAAACTGGCTGGCTTCATGACTCAGCCTGCATTCCTCAGTTCCCAGACTAGTTTCTTCATCCTGATCCATTTCACATGGCTTTAGGCACTATTTATCACCAAATACCACCCAGACCTCCCACAAGAAATTTTGTCAAAATCCTATCCGCCACCACGTGCATACACCCAGCTTTATTTCACGGTTGCAGTTCAAGAGGTTCTCAGACAAACACGGAAGCAGTGTACAAGATGTGTAACAGGTTACACAAACAGGCAACATTTTTAATGTTTTTGTATTCCCTCCCACATTTCCCCCCAAAGTCATAATTTCTCAATATTACACACAGATTGAGACACATCTGACCTTCATTTTCTTAAACCTTACTGTGGGGTGCCTATGTGTTAGTGTGTGCATATACGCATGTGTGTTAATCACAGTGTGTCACATGTCCTGCAGTAGATGTGAAACAAAAAGGCCATGGAGAGGATTTTGATGTGGGTCTGAGGATTCCAGGCCTGATGGCCTCACTGCAAGTTTCATAATTAATGGTTATTTATTAACTACAACATAGGAAACTAGCTCAAAGAGTTTGATGGATAGATTGCTGAAAAAATGTAGGGTAATAATTATACTCTGCACAAAAATACACTAAAGTTACAAATACTTGAGACACTCCACTCAGAGATTGGCTCCATTCAAAAGCAAGAGATCCGTTGTGCAACACTATGCCTAGGTTAACAACATTGTGTTGTACATTTAATTTGCTAAGAGGGTAGACCTCATGTTAAGTGTTCTTACGACACTAAATAAAAATAAATACATGAATAAATGTATGTTATTCATAACAATAATTTTTTTTTAAAGCAAGCTATCCCCGGAGTGAATTTGTTAAGAATGTTAACCCTTTCAGATTAGTAGGGTTCTGACAGGACAAAGTTAGTGCTATGTAATTTCTTGTATGAACCAGAAGAAGTCTCAAATAATCTTGTTGAAGGGCAAACATCCTAGCTGGGGATGGTCTTATAGCTATAAACTATATTTTGGTGACAAAGGGGGGATTGTTTTCATCAGAAAATAAACAGACTGAAGCGGATGCAAGGTTACTCAGAAATATTTCTCTGTGACACCCCAAAGGAAGTTTATCCTTAGAGAAAACTGCAGTTCTTCTGCTGGGTTGCAAGTGAAAGGATTCCCTTTAAAGATGTTAGAGAGGCTCCAAGTCCCTCAAGCAGTGAGCTGCAGTCATGTAATCAGTCATCTCCAAATGTTATCCCACCTAGGCTCATAAAACTTCTACTTAATGATTTTCTCAGGCATCTCCCTCCCAAGGGAACTTCTGCCTGAGGGAAGGAGGGGGAAAAATAGACATATGCTAAGAATCTTCCTAGTTAAGGGGTTGAAATAGCAAGCAAAAGACAATTAGCACATATAATCAGCACATAGGAAATTGGCTGCATTCAAGGATTTAAAATTCCCCCTTTTATGATGATTAACACCATATTGTCACAGTTACTTTTCCAAGGGATGTAAACAGAAACTTGGCCTTACATGATTGTTTTAATCATTTGCTTTAGTTTATAAACTGAGGGTCATAAATATTTCTCCCTGGATAATGAAATGTTGCCCTTTCACTGGAAGTACTGAGGAAAAAAAGGGAAATTCTAGTCTCTACTGTTTTAACCCTCTATGTTTCTTGCTTTTTTTTCTTTACTACCTCAGAGTGACAAAGAAGAATGGAACAGGGACCAGCTTGATTGACAAGAGGCTCTACTGCCAGTTTATGCTCCGAATGTGTACATGGAAATCTGGAAGAATTTGCCTTGTACAATCCAATAAAAATCAGCTGCTACCTGATTTCATTAACTGTAATAGCATTTATTACAGTGTCATTCCTACATCTCAGATGAAGCTTTTATCTCAAAATAGAAGGTGTCCTCATCTCTTTCTGAGACCTGGTTCATAGTAAAACAGCTGCCAACACTCATAAAAGAAAAAAAAAGCTCTTTAAAACGCTGAGGCTATATTTAGTACACAAAGCTTTTGTTGAATACATTACCATATTCTTTGTCAAGCACTTGGTTCCAACATACAAGGTGAATATAAGAGAGGTGCATTTTGCAAAATGGAGAGAGAGAGAGAGAGAGAGAGAGAGGTTGGGAGGGAGAGCCTCCGCTCACAGAATCTAAGGCAGTACTGCCAAACCCAAGAAAAGTCCCTGGAAAAATCACAGAACGCTAGTGCCAGAGGGATCCTACCGTCATCTAATCCAATCTCTCCACTCTAGAGATGCGTAGGCTGAGGCTGAAGCTGGGGGAGATAATATATAGTGCCTGAAGTAAGGCTAGTGCAACTCAGGGACTGAATTTTTAATTTTGTTTACTTTGAGTTCCGGCTTCAAGTTCAATAGGCTCTTATGGCTAGTGGCCACCCTATTGGACGACCCTATACTGGCTATTCCTATGTCCTTCTCTACAACTAGGTTTAAAGACATGGACGATGGGTTAAAACTCAAAAGGATTAAAAAGACAAAAGTCACTCACAATTAATGAAATCCCCAAAGCTTTCTGAAATCAACCACAAACAGGACAGGCATTCCAGGTGGAAGTGATCCATAAAACAAAGACCCAGGAAAACCAAAACACTTGTGAGGACTTACAACCTTCCTCCGGAGCTGAAAGGATGAGAAAGAGCGAAAGTGACACAAGAGAACAGGCAGGGCACACACTTGTCCCTCTGACATCTTAACTAGCAAGAATCCTGCCTGAACAGAAATGGTGTGAAGGAAAGCTTGCAGAGATGCAATCAATGATTAATAAGAGGGAAGACACTGAGCAAGATGGCAGGGTTGGAAAGACAGAGAAGATCATCCTGCCCATCTCCTCCCCTCATCTTGCACAAAATCGATGCCGAGAGGATGAGTAGGCAGCGGACACTAATCAAGTATATTGGATTTTTATCGCTATGTTAGCAAGTTGGAGTGTGACCTTGAGAAGCACACTTAACTGGCTATCTCCCTTGCTTCACCTATTTAAAGAAATGATAATGAGACTTGGTTTCAGGTACCTTGGGAAGCCTAAGATGAAAGTGTAAGATATAATCATCACTTGTTCCTTTTCCATCAGGCCATACTTCTCTCTCCAGTTAATAAGACCAATCACTTTCAAACCACAGTCCTAGTTTCTTGTTATAGAAGCCTTCTTTGAAAACAGTCAGGCTTAACACTTTTTTTAGCTTCTTTCAAAATATAACAATCGGGGCTAAAATTAGTGTTGTTCATGTACTCAATAGAAAAGGCTTTAAAATATTTAAAGATGGAGCAAAACCATGTGAGGAAGTCCCTAGAATCTAAAGAAGTGGAGGTGAGTAAACGTTGTTCTTACACCATGAACTATTTTTAATTAAAGTACAAATGGTTGTCATTCTGTAGGTATAACTGCCGGTCATTGTAATTTCTTTCATTTCTACTGTTTTCCTGCACACCACATTTTCCTTTGGAAATCAGCTTATTTTCTAACTTCAAGGTTCTCCAAGAATAATTGTCTTCAAAAAAGCATATCGATGCAATAACGCTTGTAACCCTCTTGTCCAATTTTTTCCCATTTATTTATTTTTTTATTTTATCTACTGATGAAACTATATAGTGCTTGCTATATGTCCAACATTATGCTAAGCACTTTACAAATATTACCTCATTTAATCAAGTTACCACTATTACCTCCAATTTATAGAGGAGAAAAATGATGCAAAAGGAGGTTAAAAATCTTGTCCAAGCCATGCAGCTCCTAAAGGTGGAGCCAGAGTTTGAACCCTGCCAGTCTGGGTCTCTTAACCTTTAGGTCGTTACTTCATTTTAGATATATACTTATGTCAAATTTTAAAATAACCTTGGTAAAATTAAGTGGCTTGGAAAACTTTTTAGTAAGCCACCTACCCCCACCCCCACCCCCCGCAATGCTGTTTACCCACAACCTGTTTCCTCACTTACACTTTACTTCCAAAGAATCTAAATGGGCAATGTGCTACATCATCTCACATTTGCAAATCATTTCTCTCGAAAGGAACTAAATCACCACTTGGACAAGGACCATATTAGGACAGAACATCTATTCCTGTATCTCGTTTTTTTGTGTGTGTTGTTGTGTTTTTTAAGTTTATTGTATTTTTTCTAAAACTTAAAGGACTGAAATGGAGAGAAGGCAGTCTAATGGAAAAGAAAGAG
Source organism: Mesoplodon bidens (assembly GCF_964165515.1). NCBI lineage: Eukaryota > Metazoa > Chordata > Mammalia > Artiodactyla > Ziphiidae > Mesoplodon > Mesoplodon bidens. Next base: position 64,643,202 of record NC_138174.1, on the reverse strand, counting down.
GTGGAGGGGATAAGTAAAAGAGGAGAAAGATCAGTGGAAGGAATGGGGGAACATAGGGAAGATGCAAAACCTCTCAGCTTTGCCAAGCCTTGTAAAATGTTCAGTTCACACAAGATAAATATAGTAAGTGCTAATTATTTACAATCAGTGACTTGAGTGGTTAAAGAACAGGTTGGACTTCAAATAAAAATATCTTATTCTCCCAAAAAGAAGCAGTCTTGAAGAAGGCCGTTGAGCCAATGAATAATTCTTTGTTAATTTTATTCACAGGGCGACAAGAACAACCTGAAGAGAGAGAATAAGGTTCCAGTTGGAGTCTATACGGAACCAGCTTGCACGACTGTAAACATCACCTTCTATTGCTAAGTAAACCCAAGGTAAAAGGTTTAGAATTTGTGTCCTAACAACTCTCAATATTTAGAACATTTATAAGTGACTCTTCTACTCTGATTTGATGGTATATATTTAAATATCTACATATTTCAATTCAAGCAATGTTACTTTAATCTCATATATACACACACATTCTTTCCAGTTTGAGATATAACTGATATACATTACTGTGTACGTTTAAGGTGTATAGCATGACAGTTTAACTTACATATATTGTGAAATGATTTTACCACGATAAGTTTATTTAGCAACCAGCAACTCATATAGATGCAATAAAAAAGAAAAAAACAAGAAAAAGAAACAAAGTTTTTCTTCCTTGTGATGAGAAATCTTAGTGTTTACTGTCTTAACAGCTTTCCTATATATCATACAGCAGTGTTAACTATAATCATTGTGTCATACATTACATCCCTAGCACTTATTTATCTTATAACTGGAAGTCTGTGCCTTTTGACCACCTTCCTCCAATTCCCCAACTCCCCTGCCCCCATCATTAGCCTCTCTCTGGTAACCACAATTCTGATCTCTCTTTCTATGAGCTTGTGTTTTTGCTGCTGTCATTGTTTTTTGCTTTGTTTTCATTTTAGTTTCCAAATATAAGTGATAGTGACTCTATAATATATAAAAAAAGATAATACATCATGGACACATATGGTTTGTCAGGGAATGGAAGATTTGTCTAGCGTATGAAAATGAATCAATATAATTCACAATATTAACGAAAGCAAGAGAAAAATTATATTATCTCAGGGGAAGCAAAGAATTGACAGTATTTAGTACCATTCACCATTTAAAAATTCCCAAAATTACAAAGGGGTTTGACAGTAGAAGTCTCTGCAGACAATTCACCACATTAATAGGTAAAAGGAGAAAAAAAAGTCATATATCCTCTCAGCACATGAAGAAAAATTCATAATAAAATTGCTTTACTCCTAATAAATATCATGAGTAAGCTGGAAATAAAAAAGAACTTCTTTGGGGCTTCCCTGGTGGCGCAGTGGTTGAGAGTCCACCTGCCGATGAAGGGGACGCGGGTTCGTGCCCCAGTCCGGGAAGATCCCACATGCCGCGGAGCGGCTGGGCCCGTGAGCCATGGCCGCTGAGCCTGCGCGTCCGGAGCCTGTGCTCCGCAACAGGAGAGGCCACAGTAGTGAGAGGCCCGCGTACCACAAAAAAAAAAAAAAAAAAAAAGAACTTCTTGAACCCAATAAAGAGTAGTTCCAACAACCTAGATCTAAAACATCCTTTACAGTAAAATGTTAGAAGCAATCACTTTAAAATCAAGAGCAAGAGAAGTATGTCCACTATCTGCTTCTATGCAATTGGTATTATGGGTTCTTGCTTGCATATTAACACAGGAAAACTAAATTTTAAAATATAAGAACTAGAATGGAAAAAACAAAAATGTCATTTTTCACAGATGATATAATTATATACACAGAAAATCCAAATTAATTATTAAATTAATAACAGAGTTTAGCAATCTGGCTAGAAATAAGATGAATACACAATCGCTAAACCATCAATAGCAATTTTAAAAATGCAGATTTTTAAGGTATCATTTAAAATAGCAACAGAAATATAAAGTATCTAAAAAATCTAACAAAAGATTTATAAGACCATTATGGACATAATTTTACAGCTTTCCTGAAAGACATTAAAGAAGTCATAACTAAATAAAGAGATTTAGCATGTTCAGGGGAAGGAAGGCTTACTATCACAAAAGGTACATTCCTCTCCAAATTTATCTAAAGATCCAAATCCCATCAGGGTTGTTTTTTGTTTGTTTGTTTGTTTTTAAAGAAATTTGCCCAGGTGTTTGTAACATGTATATTAAAAAGCAAAATGGCAAAGGCTATTGAAAAAGAAAACAGGTGGTGAAGACTTGCCCTACAAGATCAATTTAAGGCTCCAGCAATTAAAACACTGTAGGATAATTACAGGGATAGATTAGGGGAAAAAAAACAATAAAACTGAATAGACACAACAGACTTATGACAGAGATGGCAACACAAATCTCTCGGAAAACAAATGCTTCTTCAAGAATGCGCCCTGGGACAACTGGTGAGTGACACAAGAAAGAAATTAAATTTGAACACTACCTCTCACACCATTCACAAAAATCAATGCCAAATGTTTTAACTATAAAAGGCAAAATTTTGCAGCTTTTTGAAGAAAATATAAGAAAACATCTTTATATTCCTGGAGGTTAGAAACAGTTTTAAAAGGACACAAACAAAAATTTAAAAATTAATAGATGCTTTGAATTCCATTACATTAAGCTTTCATCATCAAGAGATATTATAAAGATGGTGAAAGACAAGACACAAACTGAGAGAAGATATTTACAACATATGTAACTGACAAGATATCTAGAATACATATAGAAATCTTAAATATCAATATGAAAAGACATGATTCAGTAGGAAAATGAGCAAAAGACATGAATAAATATCTCACACAGTGGGAAACACAAATGGTCTAAAAACTTATTTTAACATGCTTGACCAATGATCAATCAAAAAAATGCAAAATAAGATCGTAAGATCCCATTTTGCATTTACTAGATTGGCAAAATAAAAGAGTTACACTACCAAGTTTTGGAAAGTACATGGAGCAACAGAAAACATTCCTACACCACTGGCAGGCGTGTTAATTGGTGTCAACACATTGGAAAAACAATTTGGCATCATTCTCTACACCTAAACTTGTGCACATCCTGAGAATGCGCAAGTCCAGTATGCAGTGGTACACGCACAGGCATGTTACTTAATAGCAAATAGTAGCAAATGCTGCAAACAGCTCCAGTACCCATCAGTAGAAAAACAGATGCACAAACAATGAATGTAGCACATGGATCAACTGTAGAAACGTTCATTGAGTGAAGAAAGCATCTCTGAAATGACTACACTGACTGTGATACCATTACATAAACTCAAAAGAAAAGCAATATAGTATTTAGGGAAACCTGGCTTTAAAACTTTAAAAAAGAAGAATTGATTTTTTTTTTAAGTCAGAGTAGTTACATCTGTAAGCTATTCAGGGTCATGAGGGAGCCAGAGGACCACATAAGGAGCTTCATCTGTATTAGTAATAATCCTGTTCTTAAATTTGGTGGTCAGTTAATGAGTCTTTGCTTTTAAATTATTTGCTTTAAAATTGTTCTATTTGCATGAATTCCCTGGCCGTCCAGTGGTTAGGACTCAGCGCTTCCACTGTCGGGGCCTGGTTTCACTCCCTGGTCGGGGAACTAAGATCTCACAAGCCACTCGGCACAGTCAAAAAAAAAAAATTCTATTTACAAGTTATGCAAATGATTATAATCTAAATAATTATATATAATTCAATATATATCTTAGATTATGTGTGTATATATGCAGTATATGTATGTATTATATGTATTATGTATATACATCACATTTTTTTAAGAGGGGACTTACAGTATACTCTCTCTCTCTCTCTCTCTCTCTCTCCATATATATATATATATATATATACACACACACAATATACAATTATACAATATATACCTCTGTCCTGGAAATCAGCTTTCCTTTTTTTTAAACACCATATTCAAGAGAAATCATTGCATTAGCTATGATTAGTTATATACTTACTCTTTTTGAACTATTGGAAATCCAGGCTCCACTTAAACATGTACCCAAATGTATCAATTTCCATGTGTACACAGGTATATTCATTTTCTAGGGCTGATATAACAAATTACCACAAACTTGTGGGCTTAAAACAACAGAAATTTATTCTCTCACAGCTCTGGTGGTCAGAGCCCCAAATCAAGATGGTGCTGGGTCTGTGCTCCTTCTAGGGACTCTGGGGCAGGTTCTGTTCCTTTCCTCTTCAGCTTCCAGGGGTTCCTTGTCAGGTTTCCTGGGCTACATCACTCCAATCTTCACCTCTATCTCATCCAGCCCTCTCTCTGTGTCTTTTTCATATCCCTCTGCCTTCCTGGTATAATGACAAAATTGGATTTATGGCCTACCCAGATAGGCTAGGATGACCTCATCTCAACATCTTTTTTTTTTTTTTTTTTTTTTTTGGCGGTACGCGGGCCTCTCACTGCTGTGGCCTCTCCCGTTGCGGAGCACAGGCTCTGGATGCGCAGGCTCAGCGGCCATGGCTCACGGGCCCAGCTGCTCCATGGCATGTGGGATCCTCCTGGACTGGGGCATGAACCCATGTCCCCTGCATCAGCAGGCGGACTCTCAACCACTACACCACCAGGGAAGCCATCTCAACATCTTTAACTTAATTACATCTGCAAACACCTTATTTCCAAATAAAGTCATAGTCATAGGTTCCAATGGGTATATCTTGTGGGGAGGGGCATCATTCAACCCACAACAGTAGGTATATCCACATACATTTTATTTTAAATATTATTTATAAATCTGAGATAATATTCAGAACATATTATGAGGGGGAAGAAAAAACAGTTATATGATTCCCTTAATACAAATATACATAGATAGATATGTGAAAAAAGTTATGGGCCAGATTATGATTCTCTCCAGGTGGTAGATAATAGGCAATTTTAATTTTACATTTTTCTATATTGTTTGAAAAGGTGTTTCAATGAACCTGTAATTTTTTGTAAACAAAAGAGTAAGCTCTTTTCACTTTGGAACTAAAATGCTATTGACATGTTTCTTTTTTATATTTTAAAACCTTCACCTACATTTCAACTTAGGTTGACAGAATTTTAAAGGAAGCTAATGATATTTCACAGTAGGCTATGTCATGGCTGATCTCCTGCCTGTTGGGCAAAGTTTCCAGTCTCTCTTGAATGTCTTCATGGTTAATCGCTATCTCTCAAAAGAAGGCACACGGGTCAGACTCAGATCTGAGTTCAAGGCCAGCAGAGCAATTCTTCTTTTAAAAATAGCTTCTTCTTCTTCTTCTTTTTTTTTTCTTTTTTTTTGTCAAAGGCATACAAAGCATTTTGAAAGCATTATCTCATTAACAATAACATTCCTGTTGATATAATGAAAGAGTCACAGGAAGGAGGTATGTGGCATGTACCTTTATCTTCACGTCACTGTCAAAGACAGACGGGCTTGTTGAAGATGGGATGTGGCTTCCCAGTGAGGAAGGGGAGGTCTAGGACTGCACCCAGGGCCATGGTGTCATTCCTGTATAGGCTGTAGCTATAGAATGTTGCATCTCTTATAATCCCTGATTTTCCCCAGGGCTGGTACAGAACTAGGCAGCATGTATAGAAGCAATTTCAAAAGATGGTAGTTTTAGTTGGGCCATGTAACTATCACTGTGTTATTTTTTTTTTTAACTACTGCCTGCCTTGCAATGCCTGGTAACTGGTACAAGTCTCTTCAATGGTACCAGGGTAATTTAAATATGTAATTGAGGGAATTTGGAACATCTGATTATTGTCTTCTAGTTATTATGGGCAAAACACTTGTGGGAGATTACTGCCGTTATTAAGAACCCTTTACACAAAATATTATCTTCTTCCATTTAATTATAGAAGAGTAGACTGAGATCCAAGAATTTTAAGTTTGATTTGTTCTTATGCCCATGGAGTAGGGTAATTGATAAATCCATTTAGTTATTAACTCTGGATTATTATACCTAGGGATATTTTGAATTAAATGACAAGTAAAATGCAGCAAAATAAAGCTGAAGAGAGCATAGAGGTAAACTTATAAAAGATAAAAGTAGAAATTAATTAACTAAAAAACTAAGAGACAATAGAGCTTAGTAAATATAAGTGTGAAATACACAAAGTTTTGACCAATCTGATAAAGCAGGAAATAAAAATAACATTAGAAAAGGGGCATTTCTGTAGACACAAAGATGATTTTAAAAGTTATGTGAGAGAACTAAGTACAAACGTATGCAACTTTTGAAAATATACATGAGAGGAGCAATTTTTAATGAAAATATAAATTACCAAAATTGACTCAAAAAGATTTAAAATTCTTGGACAAATGACCATAGATGAAATTAAAATTTAGTTAAATTTCTATCCCTAATTTAAAGTACCAACCCAGATTATTTTACAAATGAATACCAAAAAAGAAAATAATGGCAATGAAGAATACCGGTCTTATTTAAACTATTCCAAAGCTTAGAAAAAGCTGGGAAGTTTCATGCTCATTCTACAATGATCACATAATATTGACCCCAAACTATAAACTAAATGTGAGAATATTAACAAATTAAATCTAGTGGCGTATTGGAAACTTAATATACACATGCATTTATACATATATTTGCCTATATGTATAATTATATGTAATTACATATTTATATATATATATAAAACAAGACAGATTATATATATTGTGCTTTTTTCACTTAAAATGTAAAAGAAAAATCTTGACTTCTTATCATCTTCAACAATGGTACTTCATCAGTTGCATAGAATTCCATCAAAATCACCATTTTAAGGTAAAATAAAGAAATAAGTTACTCGTGTTAATCACAGAGCATTTTTGCAGTGATACTAGGGAAAAAACAAACACCTGACAGTTACTCATTTTATGCTAGTCTCAGGAACTCCCCAAGTAACTGTAGCATCAACTGTTAATTTTCTATTTTAGTGAGATTAACACGGCAGAAAGAGAAGGTGGGCAGTGAGAGGTAATTCTAAAGATCCGGTGAACTAAAAGTAGTTCAATGTCTGGGCTATTAATTTCCTAAACTAAAAGGTAATAAGGGAGCCAGGGGGGTAGGAGAGAGAAGGATTTTGAGGGAGGCTACCAAGTGCCAACTCAAATAAAGGCAATTTGAAAACAGCAAGAACTTACACTGTTACACAGCACCTAGTGCCAGACTCTACCAGTCTCTCTACAAAGGGAAGAAAAAAGCATGATAATTCATTTCGCAGACATTTTTGAGGTTCTACCATAAGCCAGGCAGAGCAATATGCAAGACACAATCATTTAATGAAGCCTGAAAATGTACATTGTAATGGATGAAACCAGGCAAAAGATTTACGAAAAGAAGGCAGGCATACAAGGAGAGTATGTAAGGATGGCATGTGAGACCTTTGCAAGCTAGCTCAGCTCTGAGTAGCTAAATATAACGGCATGAGCTATATTGCTCGATTCTGCATAGGATTAGTCATGGTTAATTAATTCGCCAGGACCAAGAGCTCTTCCTCTGTATTAATTGAGGACTTTTGCTTTTGGCTTATGGTCTTCTTTTCCAACCGTATTACAAGTTTTGCCCCAATGATTTCCCTTTTCATAAGACATTGCACCTCCAGGTCACAGGGGTGCACAGCCCTGACCCAAGCAAGCACTGCATCTCTATTTCTCCATCCATAGTTATTGGACCAAGAGAGGATACAAGATCCAAGCAGGGCTACCGAAAGTCTTGTCCTGGGAGTTGTATATGGGCTTTGTAAGACACAAGTTCTCTTTATACTTCTTTGCTGAACAAGGAAGTTGGAAATCTGGGGATACCCATGGCCATCTTTCATGCCATATGGAGAACACATGTTTGCAACAGCAGAGGTTGAAGTAAACATAAGGGTAAGAGAGACAAGCTAAGATGAGAGATAGATCAAGAAAAATGACCTACATATATGAAGTGAGATTCACCTCCAGCCTTCCCACTTGTGTGAGCTAATGAATTTGTTTTTTACATTAGTTAAAATTTCTGACACTTTAAATTAAATGCTTCCTGAATGTATCTTCTTAATATCTACCCTGCTTCTAAGAGATTTCCATATGTGAATGATTCTTGTGATACCCCCAGCATCACCATGTTTTGATTATACTGTCTCCATGGCCCTGAATCTCAATCTAGTTCAAACACCATTGGGCCCTTGTCATTACTCAGAACTGCCACACTATGAAGGGCTATCCTCTAATAATTAGAGAGATACACATATTCATTAGTATCTGGATTATGAAAAATCAGTAGCAACAGATTGCTTGATATAATTAGGTGCTATAAAGTTTTTAAAAGATTCTTTCCTATTTGGGGTAGTAATATTTTTAAAAAAAAGCTCAAGTGTTCTATCTAATTTCTAGCTAAGCATATGGCACATAAAAGAATAGATCTTGTTAATGATTTTCATGGCCCCTATTTTAAAACACATGGTATTCTTATATATTGATTGGTCTTTAACCAAAATAGACAAAAAGGGAAAACTGTATCATTCCCATCCTGCTGAAAGCTAAATATAATTGATCTTTTTTTCTTCACATTTCTTTTAGCCTTATGGTGCATTTTTAGAAAGCATATAGAATTAATTGAATGTGATGAGCAACTGAAGTGTTCTGAGATAGCATTAGGATAATAGAGAGGTAAGGAGCTGGGCCATGGTTAATCATTACAACATCCCACTTAAAAACTGGAATGCATCAGCAATCTGTGGTTGCCATATTGATTTCACTTAGCCCTTCTGGATGGAATATCAGGGAGGTTTTCCAATGCAGAATCAAGACAGATGGTAGGGAGGTTGGGGAAAAAAATAGTCTCTCAGTGTAATGGGAGTCAAAGCAAAGCTTTCTGAAAAATATTATTATAATTCTTTGACAAACAACTGACATCAAACTAAAAACATCTATTAGTACCATGGCAAGAATCAATGGTGTAAGAACCTTCCAGTCTTCAGCGATGTTCACTAGCTTTTTACTTTTTATCAGTGAAGTTAGACTTTACAGGGCTATCAGTATGACACTCTTATAGGTGAGTTCTTCAGATCATTTAAAAAATCAAATGACATAATGCCATTAATTAGACTGGAGTTTCAGGGGAAATCTTGACCTGAAAATGGAATTTTCAAAATGACATTTAATTACAGAGCAAGTGTTTAAATGTTATATCTTTAATAAAAAGATCATATTCATGAATCAAACATTAATGTTGATGGCTCATGATTTCCTATGAGATCAATATAGAAGCCCAAGTCATGTTACTCTTGTGATGCAAAAAAGATGGACGTCCACTCTTATGTAGGAAGTGCCCAGTTTTCTTCATGTTATCCAAAGCTTTGGAAGTGACTACTTTAAACTAGTTACCTCTATATAGTTACTATACTCTATCTTCCTTAGATATATCTTTCACCTATTATCATTTTTTTGGTCTTTAGAATTTGAGAGGAACCAAGGTAATTATTATTCTATGTACTTGCAAAAAGAGATAGCCTGGTGAAAAAAAATAGAATTTTGAGGTCAAGGGTTTTAATCCAATCCTACCACATATTAAGTTTTTGACCTCAGACAGTTTACTTAAACTTTTAAACCTTCAATTCCTCAATGCAAAATTGGAATGATATCAAATAATGCTAAACGTTATTAAGAAGATTAGATACATAATTATATAAAAGTGCCTGGATTAGTCCCCTTACTTTCCCTCATTCTTGGCAAGAAAATCCACTCTCTCTTTAAAGTGGGAGTGGGGCTGGATAATTTTCAAGTGGAATTTCTTGCCTCTTCAATGAGTCTAATGCATTGCTTGGGTCTAGTCGTGATACTGCAGACTGATTCCCTACTTTTTTCTAGAGCTGACAATTTATGGCTGTAAGGAAAGCCAGTTCAACCAGAACTTGCTGCTCCAACTCATTGCTTGGGCTTCGTCTTTCTGCAGCAATGGAAAAAGCTGAAGATAAAAGTGAGGCACCAGGACCAAGGCCAAAGGAGTAGAAGCCAAGTTTCAAGGGAAGTTTGTTTGTGCATCGGGCCAACTGCCAGGGGGCTGCAAGAGCAATACTGGAGTCAAAGCAGAAAGTTCCAAGGGTGCGTATCCAATGACCTCAAGTGTTGGTCGGACCAGAGACCTAACTAACTGAACGCACTGGAATCGGTTCTGAGAGATTAAATATACGCTAACTGTAACAGACCCGCGCTGGAAACTCTTTGCTCTCCACAAGGAGGTGGCCTTGCCCTCGGCCTCCAAGCCAAAGCCAGTTCACTGAAGGAACTAAGGTGACTTGCACCACTTTTGGTGCATTGCCAAAACATTGTCTCCAGCTCTGCTCTAATACCCGGCTCCTAGAGAGATTTGACTCATCTTTTTGAAAGGCCCTGGAGTCACGCATGTCTCCTGAGATGAGGTCATCACTTTTATGACTCGGCTGGGCACTGCCTTAAATCCTAGCACATGTTGTCACGACCACTGTTCTGCAGTTTATTTGTTCTCTTTTTGCCTTTTGATCTCCTCCTACTTCCTCTAGAGGTAGGAAGGCAAGTTCAATTAAGTTAATCGAGGACATAATGCTGGAGCTGGAAGGTGCATTAGAAAATATTTATTTAAATTTCCTCATTTTTACAAAGGCCAGGAGGTCAGGTGACTTGCAGTGGTCATATGATGAGTGGTAGAGACAAGAGTAGAACTCAGATGTTTTTTGTTTTGTTTTGTTTTTTAACTCAGATGTTTTGAGTGATGTTTTGTTCTTATGAAACAACATATCTTCTCTTGGATACAAATCATGGAATTTGTTGGACGCTTAGTAGGCCTCCAACTATAAATGTTGAATAAGTAGTTGCTTAACCAGTAATTGCCATGTAAGACATGTGATCAGTAACTAGATTCCTCTGTGAAGTTGACGTAAAGTAGAAAATCTGATTTATGTGTCTCCATTTTCTCCCTGTTTCTTTAGATTTGAGAATTGTAAAACATAGCACGAGTGAGTGGAAAGAGCTTATGTAAACCGTGCTGGCAAATGCACGGGCAACAGATTTGGTTTTGATGGGCAAATATGGTCATGTTTTCCCCTGTCATCTTGGCTACCTTGCTGCCTCCAAAAGTTCTGCCCTCTGGACTACAGTGCATTTGCTTATGTGAAGTTGATGTTAAAAATCTGGTTCATCAAAAGAGGAAAAAAAGATGATTGTCACAAAGGGAAGGCTTTTTAGAACTGAAGACAAGCTGCTCCTTTCCAACTGAAAATGTCAAACACTTATTCATATGGTTCTTACCAGACTTGATTTATATGAGCAACTGCCAATCCTCAACTTCCCCCTCATGCAAGTGCAAATGGGAAGGCTGTTCATTCAGCCATTAATATCATGTTAGTTTTGTTTGATATCCTGAAGAGAAAATCATTTCCCTCTTCCATGTAGGAGTTATTGATTTACCCTGTCATTCGCTTTAAAACTCTCCTAGTTTCTAAATATGTTTGTTGTTTACCTGCAGTGTTGTAAAAATTAGGATTATTTTTCTTATAGTTTTCTAGAAGTTTGGCTTTAAAAATATAAATGTTGCTTACAACATGACTTGTAAGTTAAATTCATATTCTCCAAGCCCAGTGATAATTATACTCTTTATAGGAAGAGAAGAAAATCAAAAGAAGATAAAATTTAATTTATACCATCTTTCCCAGCAATAATATGGCTTATATACTGAAATCTATGCATTTTCTTAAGGACTTAAATATTTAAAATTTTTTACTTCTTGCATTTCTTAGATGAGATATGACTTTTATTTTTTTATTTTTTATTTTTATTTTTATTTTTTTTGATTTTTTAGTGCTTGGTTTATTTATTTATTTATTTTTTTATTTTTTGGCTGTGTTGGGTCTTCGTTTCTTTGTGAGGGCTTTCTCTAGTTGTGGCAAGCGGGGGCCACTCTTCATCGCGGTGCGCGGGCCTCACACTATCGCGGCCTCTCTTGTTGCGGAGCACAGGCTCCAGAAGCGCAGGCTCAGTAGTTGTGGCTCACGGGCCTAGTTGCTCCGCGGCATGTGGGATCCTCCCAGACCAGGGCTCGAACCCGTGTCCCCTGCATTTGCAGGCAGATTCTCAACCACTGCGCCACCAGGGAAGCCCGAGATATGACTTTTATAGAAATAGTCTTTAAATGAACATTCCCAGATAGTGAGAGAATTAACAGGAAAAGTGACATGTACACGATTGGGATAGATGAAAACAAGGTTCTCAGTGAAAATAATAATAAAAAAATAAAGAAGTAAAAAGAAAAAGGAGCAAGCTTGGCCCTACAGAATGAGTCACTTATTTTAGAAAGAGAAGAGGGAATCAGAAAGCATGATTTATAGTACCATGGTCCAATAAATCATAGGCAGGAAAAAGAGTTGTAAGGTACAAAACATTTCCTGTGATATGCCTCTTCGAGCACCAGATTCACAAATCTTCAAAAATTAGTCCCTACCCCCAAATGTATATTACAACAGAGAACTCTCTTGAAATCTCCCGATTCACAACACCCTCATTGTCAAACTAACAAAGACGGGACCACAAGCTGTGTTTTGGTTTTACTTCATACAGCACAAGGACTAAGAGCTCCAGAAAAACTGTAAAGAAACATGCCCCCATTTCCCCACTTCAAAAAGAATAGAAAGATCAGTTATTCACTGAGCAGGATTTCCACTATTATGGGATTTTACTCACAGTATGTAGCGCTCCTACAAGAGAAGAACAGAGGGTGTTTAATGGCCATGTTCTCCAGGTAAAGCTGGGTCATCACAGAAGTTTTCTCTCCCAGTACAAATGCTCAGTCCAAAGACTGCCAAAGAGGCGTCAATATCAGGATCACCCGAGTGACTGTTCCATCTCCTTGATATTTTTAAAGCACGAATTTTGAGCCTCTCCACTTTTTTCAAACTCACTTTTTCCACATTAAATGACTTTCTTTTGAGACATGCCTGATGCTTAACTCAGAACAAAGAATGACTTGAGACAGCATAACTTAACCACTGGTTGGACCATAAGGAAATAAACCACCTCCTACAGGATTAATGAAATCAGAACTGATCATCCAAGGTTGGCAGTGAAGCATGGGAAGGATTGGAGGTCGCTTTGGACATCTCATACTCATTACTGCAGCCCTATGAGGAAATGTATTACCACGTAAAAAAACCAACCATGTTTCTCTGTAAGTCCTGGAGGATAAGAAAAAGGTTAAGGGGGACAGTACGTATTTCCCGAGGAGATTCTCCCTCCACCCCAACATTGGCAATCTGAACTGGGTTTTATCAAGGAAATTGCCAGTCATTCCCTCAATTAACAAGACAGGATGCAATTTCCTACTGAAATCTGTTTCATATTGAGCGTGTCTTCTTCTTTATCTATAGCATTATAATAAGAAAATGAAATGAATATCGCCAACCATAGGAATGTAACTCTATTTTATGAACATAAACTTAGAAATTAGCATTTTCTAGGAAAAAGATAACCCAGAATTTAAAAGAAGCCTGAATATTCAGCTGAAATATCATGCACCTGAAACTGTGGTATTTAATTATGTGTTCTTATTCCTTCAAGATGTGTAGGAGCTGGAAATCTTACAGCTACAGGTAACAGAATAATATGACTGCAGTGGCCTCAAATACATTTATTGTTAACATCCACCTGGTATATCTTTTTTCCTCCTCTCACTTGCAATATTTCTCTGTCCTTATATTTTCTCTGTGTCATTGTATGTGCGTCACTTATAAACAGAATATAGTGAATTTCAGTTTTGTTTTATTCAAACTGATATCTCTGCATTTTAAACTAGAGAGTTTGTTCCTCTTATAGCAACTGAGACTATTGATATATTTGGAATGAGTTCTAATCATCTTATTTTATTGTTCCCATTTGTCCTGATTTTATCTAGGTTTATTTTTTTCTCTTTTCTGCCATATTTTGGAATCAAATTTTAAAATTTCACTTCTCTGCTTTCTGCCACTGGCTAGGACGTGACACACTATTTCCATTCTCTAGTAGTCATTTATATTAACTAGGATTCGTTCAGAGTAAGTGAAGCCCTTTGTACTTTTTAACATTATCATAACTACTGGCTTCATACACCCTCTTTTAGTGGGATGTTGGTATAACTTCAAAGCTGACAAGACCTAATCTTGCTTACAGAGACATGGGATATTTTGTTAAATTTGTGAACCACATGAAGGCAGAGCAGCACAGGAGAAAAGCAAGTATATCCACCACGCTCCCACACTTGGTTTGTGCTGAATTCATTCATCCACTCAGCCATGTACGTAGTCAAAGATCAGATCTTTGTTGCATGGCCTCATACTGTTGGTATATTACTTGATAATAAAACCAAATTGCTTTATATGCAAGGAGTTTGTCTTCACTGACTATATTGTGCATTTCAAAGAAAAAAAGACATGGTCTTCTATTTATTTTCCATCTTTTCATTCAGTAGTTCTCAAACCTCAGTGAGCATCAAACCCACAGGGGAAGTCTGAGAGTCATGGGGGAGATCTAGGGATCTGCATTTTTAACCAGCGCTTTCTCAGATGGAGATGAAGCACAATCACATGGTCTGTCCAGTCAATTCTGCACTTAGTGGTGATCCATAAACGTTTGCCACTGGGAGGTAGATTGTTGCACTAGAATTGGGGGAGGTAGGAGTCTACATTTCTATAAAACAGTAGTTCAGGTATTAGTTGACAAGGTCTTGATAGTGTGGTGTGCAGACTAAAAGTTAATCAAGAGTGATAATAACCATGGTTACATTTTATCTTTATATTAGTCTGACCCATTTAATTCTCTAAAGTTGTACCAAGAACCTGACTCATCCTTGGCTGAGAAGCTCTCAAAATAGATGGGGCCATGTATGATGTCAAGGGAATCTTTGGGATTGCGAAAATGTTGCTCTGTGGCCAGAAAAAAGATGCACATTAAGAGAATTTCAAGACTTCAATAATGCCACATAATGTCAAATGGCAGCCAATTATACACTTTTCTAAAAGAAGACATATTTCTGGCGGCAGTGAATTGTCTTCCAGACCGAAAGTTACTTTGAAAAATAATAAAGGATGGATTTTTCCCCTTGTAAGTGTATATTTCAGTTGAAGGTGAAAATGCTTAACGTTAACAAGGTGACTTTGCTTAGCAACATCATAATCATAACCACTACTTCTAACTCTTTACAATTACGTGCTAGCTGGTATCTGGCAACTGTTTGATCAAGCATTGTTTCCGTCCCAGTCTTGTTGCCAGAGACACTGGGTGAGTCCATTTTGTGAGCAGCTATCCATCTGCCACCCTAAGGTTGGCCTTTGTCTTCCTCTTAGAAGAAATAATTTTGCTGTGGCTCAAGCTAATTTGATTTTGATCTCAAGAGCCCTGGCAAATTCTCTTAAAAAGTGGGGCAATGAAATGAGAAAGAAGGAACTAGTGATGGAGAATATCACCAACACTCCTCCTTACTGACTTGTATTAAAGTACCATGTAACTAGCCCAGAGCAAAAAGAGCGATGCGTGACCCCAAATGGGGAGGGAATATTTTACACTCCTGGCTCAAAATCTGTTACTCCATCCCAATTTGCAGTTGAGATTAGAGCCTTTATCTAGTATTTTAAAATTGTTTGTAAATGATCTAATTTGATTGTTTTAAATATGTAACATGGCATACAATTCAAAGTTTGAAAATAAATAGATTGTCCATTTGTCCCCCAGAAATCCAATTCCCTTCCACAGAGAAGCCTTTGTCATCATTTGCTTGTGTATGTCTCCAGAACTATGCAATGCCCATATAAGGAATTAATAACCCTTTCAGTAAATATTTATTGAGCACTCAATATATGTCAGGCACTGAATATGTGCATATATATATGAACAAAAGAGTCAATATTCCTTGCCCTCAAGGAGTCTACATTCTAGTGTGGGGAGACAGGCAATCAAATAAGATAAATGTGCTAATTTGGTAGCCTATTAGAACATGATAATTGCTATGGAGAAAATTCAAACAGGGAATGGGGGAAGAAAGTCTTGGGAAGATGTAGAAATGGGGGGTCAGAATAAAGCTTTACAGAGTGACACCTGAGCAGACTTAAAGGAGGACAGATAGTGAGTTCTGTGGTTATCAGGGAAGAGCATCCAGGAAGAGTGAGTTTGGAAGCAAAGAATGAGAAATGAGATCAAGGTACACAGTGGACTACATCAGGCTGAGATGTGTCACTATAATAAACTTGGCTTTGATTCTGAAGGAAATAGAGAGCGAATGGTGGGGGATGGAGTTTGAGCAAGGAGTGACATGATCTGACTTACATTTTAGCAGGATATCCTGGATGCTCTGTTGAGAGAGCCTGAAGAGAAGCAAGACTTATGAGGGCGCTAAGAAGCACTTGGCAAGAATACAGTCAAAAGATGATGACTGGTGGCTTGGACTAGAAGGCAGCAATGGAGGTGGTGAGGAAAGGTCAGATTCTGGATAGACTTTGAAGGCAGAGTCAACAAGAATAGACTATGGCTTGGAAGTGGGCTGTGAAAGGAAGTCGAGAATCAAGAGCGACTCTAGGGATTTTAGTCAGAACAACTGAGAAAACGGTGGTGTCATTACTGAGATAGGAAGCCTGAGGGGGAGTAGGCTTTGAGGGGAAAACGAGAAGTTCAGTCTTAGCTACCTTAAGCCCAAGATGCTTATTAGACATCAAACTGGAGATGCTAAGCAAACAGTTGGATATATGAGTATGAAATCGCAGAACAGACCTGAGCTGGAGATACAAATTTGAAAGTCAAGGGCAAATTGATGGTGTTCAAAGCTGTGAGTTTGGAGGAGACCCCAATAGAAGTGAATGCAGGGAAGAAGGGAACAGGGTGGAGCCTTGGGATTCTCCCACAGTTAGTAGTGAAAATGATAAGGAGGAAAAAGCAAGCTGACTGAGAAGAAGCAGCAACGGAGAGGAGGAAAGCAGTGTAAGATGTCCTGGAAGCCATGGGAAGGAACGTATTTCAAGGAGGAGGCATGACAATTGTACCTAATGCCGCTAAATGATTTATCAAGACCAAGGTCAATGGCAATATTGATGAGAAGAGTTTTAGTGGGATCAAAACAAATTAGAATGGATTTAGAAGTTAGGAGCAGAAGAGAAACTTGAGAAAATGTGTATAGATTAAGTCTCTTGAGGAGATTTGCTGTAAAAGGAAGCCAAGAAGAGAGGTAATAACTGGAGGGAGAAAATGTGATCAAAAGGAGATTTTTTTTAATGGGATAAATAAAAAGCTTGTGTGAATGCTGATGGGAATGATCTAATAACAAGGGGGAGTGTGTGCGTGTTTACACATATTCATTCTGTTACACATGATATTGGGTTGGCCAAAAAGCTCCTTAAAACCCAAACAAACTTTTTGGCCACCCCAATACATAGTTACACACAAATCTGACCTTTTTTTCCCCCACTTAATGACAGTATTCCATCAAGTTCAAGTTCTCACTGACCAGAAGACACACCATTATTATTTTACCACTCTGAAAGAAACAAATATTCTGCCATTTAAATATGACAGGCCATTATTTGAAAGATACATCCTGATTCCAGAGATGTTAAAATGGGAAAAAAAAAAAAAAGCACCTCTCATAAACAATGACATATGATCTGCATCTTGGTGATTTTTTCCATCTCAATTCAAAGAGAAAAGCATCTTTCATGAAAGCCTGAAGAATATTCCTTTTTATCAGTGTACCCTAGCTTATTTAACCAGTTCTTTTTGATGATGATTTACTTATTTTCAATTCTTTGATGTCATAAAAATGCTGCAGTGAGTACCCTAATATATACAGTCTTCTTTACCCTGTCTAGGTGAATCTGTTAAAGAAATTTCTGGAAGTGCAACTGTCATCTTATGGAGAATCCAAATGGCTGTGTATAAATGTTTTACCAGCCTTCAGCAATGTCTGAGCGTGCCTTCTGACCCACCACCAGCCAACATATGGTGCTGTCAAATATATTAATCTTTGGCAATATTGTGTGGGAGACAGAATAGTGGCCTCCCAAAGATGCCTACATACGAATCCACAGAACCTATGACTATATTCCCTTACATGGCAAAGGCGACTTGGTGATTCATATAAGGATATTAAAATGGGGAGATTCTCCTGGATTATTTGTGTGGGTCTCACATAATCACAGGGGTTCTTATAAGTGAAGGAGGGAAGCAGGAGAGCCAGAGAAAGGGATGTGAAGAGATGTCAGAAAAGCAGAGGCAAGCAATATGATTGGTGGCTTTTTGAAGACGGAAGGGGCCACAGGACAAAGATGAATTCCTCTAGAAACTGGAAAGACAAGGAAACAGGCTCTCCCTTAGAAATGAGAGCTTCATTAAAATAACCTAGAAACTTTCCTCCACTGCTCTATACTCTGAAACAGAACAGCACTGGAGTTATCTATTATTTAACATTTCAGTAGAATGGTGCTTTGAAATAATTTGTTATAGAAGTTGGTCTGTATAAATTTTCTACATATTCTATTCTATTTACAAAGCCATCCTCTTCATCCATATTCTTTATTATGTTTGTATAGGGCTGAGCAAAATAGACTCTTATGATTCTTTCAGTTTCTACTGCATTTGTACTCATCAAATTTTTTTTTTGTATTTTGCTTTCTCCCTTTTCTCTAAGTCAGCTAATAATTTATCTTTTTTTTTCCTGTTACCTAGCTTTTAGATTTATTTATTAGTTCTATAATTTTTCAATTGTCCCATTCATTAAAATCTGTTTTTATCATTCTTCACTATTCCTTTGCTTTTCTAAGTTGGAAGTTTAAATTATTTTTCTTGTTCATTATTAAATTATTTAGTGCTATGACTTTCTCTGAGCATGACTTTAGATGTATGCTATAAGTGCCGGCATGTCATGCTTTCATCAATCCTTCTAGATGTATTACAATTTGAGTTTTGATTTCTTTATGTTTCACGGATTAAGAGAAAAAATTTGAAATTTCCACACGACTGTGTTTTTGGTTGTTTTTTTTTTTTTTTTCTTTTTGCGGTATGTGGGCCTCTCACTGCTGTGGCCTCTCCCGTTGCGGAGCACAGGCTCCGGACGCACAGGCCCAGCGGCCATGGCTCACAGGCCCAGCCGCTCCGCGGCATATGGGATCCTCCCAGACCGGGGCACGAACCCGTATCCCCTGCATCGGCAGGCGGACTCTCAACCACTGCGCCACCAGGGAGGCCCTGGTTGTTTTTAAATAGTTATATTTTCAAATTTCTCCTTTTATTGCAATTGATCAAAAAATGGTTTTGAATCTATTCCAGCTTTGGTGAATTTGCTGAAGTTTCATTTATGACCAATATATAAATTTTTTGCAAAATTAATTAAATTAATTACATTTCCTGAGCATCTAAGAAAGAAGTATTCTCTATTTTCAGGGTAGTGTGTCTGATATATATGTGTGTGTGTATATATATATATATATATATACACACACACATATATATGTATATATATATTCCATCTTATAAACTGTTCTTTAGGCTTTCTTAATCCCTTAATTATTTTTTGTCCATTTGGTCTATTGATGACTGTAATAAGTAGCTTAAAGTCTCCAATTTTGCCTAATATTTCTGTTGATTCTTATAATGATATATATATATTTTTTTGCGGTACGCGGGCCTCTCACTGTTGTGGCCTCTCCAGTTGTGGAGCACAGGCTCCGGATGTGCAGGCTCAGCAGCCATGGCTCACGGGCCCAGCCGCTCCGCAGCATGTGGGATCTTCCCAGACCGGGGCACGAACCCGTTTCCCCTGCATTGGCAGGCGGACTCTCAACCACTGCACCACCAGGGAAACCCTCTTATAATGATCTTGATGTTATATTATTTGGTGACTGGATAGTCACATTGTTTGAGCTTCATTGTGAGCTATACTCTATATCCTTATAAAGGGCCATTCTTTGTCTAGATTTTCTCCGGATTCAGATTCATCTGATAACAACATTGCAGTCAATGCTTTATTTTTGTTCCCATCTGCCTGGGATGTCCTTGTCTATCCTGTGACTTCCTCCCCTTGTTGGTCACTTGGTTTTAGGAGTCTGCCTTTTAAACAGAATATAGGTGGGTTCTGTGTTGCATGTCTGAGAGTCTTTCTCTTAGATGAGTTTGACCAGTTTAAATTTAATTATATGATAGATATAATTATTTCATTGTTTACAGCTTTTACTTTTAAAAAAATTACTCGGAATATGGTAGGAGAGAATACAGGTTCCATTTATTTAGTGCAGAGAATTTAAGAAGTCTGGAGAAAGGGAGACTCTTAAATGCCAGAAATGAAGGTCTTGGTTCTGTCTACCATTTGTTCCTCAGATACAAGGCAGTGTTCTGACTCAATATCCTTTCTATGTTCTGAATACAGTTTTCACATTTTGTATTTAATATCATTCCTCATATATGTCAACACTTCTTTTATAGTGAATGCTTACAATGAATAAGAATTATTTAATTGGCAATAAGTATAGGTAACACCTATGATGAGTTATCGATGTGTTTCTTGATAACTTTCCATTGATTCTCAGCATTTCTAAACCTGCATGGTTTCCTTCCCATAGCTGTGTCCCACCTCTAACACACAAGACACATCAACCATTCTCTGATTTTTTTAAATAAAAATAAATTTGCCTTTAGAGATCCTGTGTGTTCCTCTGTTTTCTTCTGTAGGTGATTTTCATCATGCATTATCCTGGCCTCTTAAAAAAAGTTGTGCAGGTAAATAACACATTAGAACTTATCAGCTAATGAAATGCACCCAGCTGAGCAGTCTACTGAGTTGTTCAACTGAAGGCCCGATGACTTTACTTTGTCAACTTAACATATTATCTTCCTAATTTGAGTGAATAATAAATGTCAAAATCCTACATCCAAAACAGCCCTGCAGCATCTCAACCTTCAGCTTTTGGGGAGAATGCCAGAGTTTGTTCTTTAAGATGATTCTTAACTGCTAATGATTAACACCTCAAAGCCTGGAGGCACTCATGACTCCTCACTGGAAAAAAATACCCAATAGCATAAGATGCACGGGTGTGTGTGAATGAAGAAAAACAAATTTCTCCAGACAGTGTCCTGAAGAGAGAATCAAATGGTGGGTGAGCTGTCACTTGATCATTCTCTGTGTTAATGCTGCTGCAGGCATTGCACATTTTAGTTTTCCATTAGCAAATAATCTATTAAAAAGATGGTCATTATAACGCTGATTGAAGGAGAGGAAGCATGCCTGGTTTAAAATACTCACAATTTATAATCAACTGTGCTTTAACAATGTAAAAATGTCATTTAAAATGCTGTGTATATTTAATCTATTTCTGAGGGAGCAATTACATCTATACGAAATTCTAATGATTTGAATATAATGTTCATCAAAGGATTCTCCATTTTCATTCCAGTCCCCTTCTCTTTAACAAATAGTTACTTTCATCTATAAGAACTGCATTCTTGAATACTCAATGATTATTAAATGTCAGTGTCTGGGTAATGAAGGTGGGACCAATGTAGGAGCAATCATAGCTTCACCATTTCTCACCGCTAGATGTCTGAGAAGTCTATTTTAGAACACTGACTTAGAAGTGAAGGATATGATCAAGTTGGGAGAAAAGTCTTTTTCCCTCACAGCAACAGTACAGAGTACTCCTTCATCCAGCAAACATTTGTGAGTGCCCCCTGTGTATTAGGTAATGTGCCAGACAGTACCAGGAATGTGTTGAAATGACTGGTTGGTTCCTGTCCTCTTAGAGCTTGTGGTCTGAGGGAAGCAGTAAGATCATAAGTAAATAAGGGGGTTGCCTCCTTAGGTAGGTTTATTCTTAGGTATTTTATTCTTTCTGTTGCAATGGTAAATGTGAGTGTTTCCTTAATTTCTCTTTCTGATTTTTCATCATTAGTGTATAAGAATGCAAGAGATTTTTGTGCATTAATTTTGTATCCTGCTACTTTACCAAATTCATTGATTAGCTCTAGTAGTTTTCTGGTGGCATCTTTAGGATTTTCTATATATAGTATAATGTAATCTGCAAACAGTGACAGTTTTACTTCTTCTTTTCCAATTTGGATTCCTTTCATTTTTTTTTCTTCTCTGATTGCTGTGGCTAAAATTTCCAAAACTATGTTGAATAATAGTGGTGAGAGTGGGCACCCTCCCTAATCTTAGAGGAAATGGTTTCAGTTTTTCACCATTGAGAATGATGTTGGCTGTGGGTGTGTCATGTATGGCTTTTACTATGTTGAGGTAGATCCCCTTTATGCCCACTTTCTGGAGAGTTTTTGTGTAAATGGGTGCTGAATTTTGTCAAAAGCTTTTTCTGCATCTGTTGAGATTATCATAAGTTTTTTATCCTACAGTTTGTTAATATGGTGTATCACACTGATTGATTTGCATATATTGAAGAATCCTTTCATTCCTGGGATGAAAGAAATCAAAGAAAATACAAACAGATGGAAAGATATACCATGTTCTTGGATTGGAAGAATCAAAATTGTGAAAATGACTATACTACCCAAAGCAATCTACAGGTTCAATGCAATCCCTATTAAATTACCAATGACATTTTTCACAGAACTAGAACAAAAAATTTACAATTTGTATGGAAACACAAAAGACCCTGAAGAGCCAAAGCAAACTTGAGAAAGAAAAATGGAACTGGAGGAATCAGGCTCCCTGGCTGCAGACTATACTACAAAGCTACAGTAATCAAGATAGTATGGTACTGGCACAAAAACAGAAATATAGATCAATGGAACAGGATAGAAAGCCCAGAGATAAACCCACGCACATATGGTTACCCTATCTTTGATAAAGGAGGCAAGAGTATACAATGGAGAAAAGACAGCCTCTTCAATAAGTGGTGCTGGGAAAACTGGACAGCTACATGTGAAAGAATGAAATTAGACTACGTCCTAACACCATACAGAAAAATAAACTCAGAATGGATTAAAGACCTAAATGTAAGGCCAGACACTATAAAACTCTTAGAGGAAAACATAGGCAGAACACTCTATGACATAAATCACAGCAAGATTCTTTTTGACCCACCTCCTAGAGAAATGGAAATAAAAACAAAAATAAACAAATGGGACCTAATTAAACTTAAAAGCTTTTGCACAACAAAGGAAACCATAAACAAGATGAAAAGACAACCCTCAGAATGGGAGAAAATATTTGCAAACAAGTCAACAGACAAAGGATTAATCGCCAAAATATACAAGCAGCTCATGCAGCTCAATATCAAAAAAACAAACAACCCAATTCAAAAATGGGTGGAATATCTAAATAGACATTTCTCCAAAGTAGACATACAGATTGCCAACAAACACATGAAAAGATGCTCAACATCACTAATCATTAGAGAAATGCAAATCAAAACCACAATGAGGTATCACCTCACACTGGTCAGAATGGCCATCAGCAAAAAATCTACAAAAATAAATGCTGGAGAGGATGTGGAGAAAAGGGAACTCTCCTGCACTGTTGGTGGGAATATAAATTGATACAGCCACTATGGAGGTTCCTTAAAAATCTAAAAACAGGGCTTCCCTGTCTCAACCCCCGCAGTGGTTAAGAGTCTGCCTGCTGATGCAGAGGATATGGGTATGTGCCCCGGTCTGGGAGGATCCCACATTCCACGGAGCGGCTGGGCCTGTGAGCCATGGCCGCTGGGCCTGCGCGTCTGGAGCCTGTGCTCTGCAACAGAAGAGGCCATAGCAGTGAGAGGCCCGCATACCGCAAAAACAAAAGAAAACAAAACAAAAAAATCTAAAAACAGCACTACCATGTGACCCAGCAATCCCACTACTGGGCACATACCCTGAGAAAACCATAATTCAAAAAGATACATGTATCACAATGTTCACTGCAGCACTATTTACAATAGCCAGGACATGGAAGCAACCTAAATGTCCATCAACAGATGAATGGATAAAGAAGATGTGGCACATATATACAATGGAATATTACTCATCCATGAAAAGGAACGAAATTGAGTTATTTGTAATGAGGTGGATGGACCTAGAGTCTGTCATACAGAGTGAAGTAAGTCAGAAAGAGAAAAACAAATACCGTATTCTAATGCACATATATGGAATCTAAAAAAACGGTACTGATGAACCTAGTGGCTGGGCAGAAATAAAGACGCAGACATAAAGAATGGACTTGAGGACACAAGGGGATGAAGGGGAAGCTGGGATGAAGTGAGAGCGTAGCATTGACATATATACACACCAAATGTAAAATGGATGGCTAGTGGGAAGCTACTGCATAGCACAAGGTGATCAGCTCGATTCTTTGTGATGACCTAAAGGGGTGGGATAGGGAGGGTGGGAAGGAGGCTCAAGAGGGAGGGGATATGGGGATATAAGTATACATATAGCTGATTCACTTTGTTGTACAGCAACAAATAGAGACTAACACAACATTGTAAAGCAATTATATGTCAATAAAGATATAAAAAGTAAATTAAACAATTTAAAAAATTGGACTAAAATAAATAAACAGGGAGTTGGATTTTATTTAAAGTCAGGGAGAAGTTCCTGCAAGGTTTAAGCAATGGAGTGTCAGGATCTAACTTGCACTTTTAAAAGGTTAAATCCAGCTTCAGCCTTAACTAAAGGAAGGCTGAGTTGAACCAAGGAGACTTCAAGTCCTTTGCAGTGACCAGGGGCCCCATAGTGAGGTGGCAGTGGGTAAATCTGAGAAAGTGGTAGTGGGACTAGCTATTGTTTGGATGTAGAGGTGAAAGAGGAGGCCTATCACAGGTCTCTTCTAAATTTCATGCTTGTGCTATGCGGCAGAGGGACCATATACTGCAATCAGGGAAAGGGGGTGGGGATAGGTCCAGAGCCCAACATATGCCAAGAGTTTTCCTAGTGCCTTATTAAATTCACAAAACCTCATATGGTTAAACATGAGCATCCCCATATCCTTGATGAAGACACCGAGGCTGAAAGGGGTCACATTACTTGCTTGAAGCCATGTATCTCATGAGTAATGGAGTCAGAATTCAACCTTATTCTAGCTTCTCCTCTCTTCTCTTTCCTGCCACTCTTGACATAGTTTAGAAGAACTTTAAAGGTATGTTTTCTTCCTTTCTTTCTCTTTTAATTGTGTCCTCTTTTGTCCTATGATAATTTGTTTTCATCTTACAGTAAATCCAGATTTATTATAAGCTATCAAATCTCATTAGAGGAATTCAGTCCAGTTACAAGGACTTCTTTAAAACTGATTAATGGTAAAGTTACTATAGAATATATATATATGTATATATATGTGTGTATAAATATATACATATATACACATATGTATATGGTATTTGGATATCTCCCTTGTTAATTATCTATATCAGTACCTGGATTAAGTTAGCATCTAAACTATAAAAAGAAATGGAGCATTCTTAATTATTTAAAAGGACTAGAAAAGTGCTAAAAGCTGTCTTAAAAAATCTGTTAAAAAAAGATTTATGTTCTTTTTTCTTTTTTTCTACTTTGGTAGGGGTGGGGAGACCCAAACACACTGAATAAATCAAATAGCTGGCCTAGTGACCCAATTTAGTTCTACTAATGTTAATCTAGTGCTTATTTTCTGCAAGGTACTCTACTAGATTCTGAAACAGTCACAAAATTAATTTTAAATGACTGGGTATAAGCAATATCTGGAGGATTGGAAAGTGGCTGGCGAATCCTCAAAAAAAAAACAAAAAAAACAAACCCTGTTAAAAGGCAACATGATGAACTGCAAAAAGATAACCAGAGGGAGGCAGGGAAATGAATGTCTGCTGCAGTTTGAGCTACAACTTTATTAATCCTCTGGAAGGCGACGTACATTAATGAAATTTCCAGATGATGCTAAATAGGGAATTGTCAAACACACCAGTGAAAACAGAGAAAGAATATAATGTGCAAAGGCTAATAAGAGCAAGAAATAAAGGTTAGGCATACAGAAAATATGTCACTGCCTGCCATTCTACATTAAGAACCACTGTATTCTACATAAAGAACAAAGATTGAAATAAATAAATAAATAAATGCTAATTGGATTTAGAATGTACCAGAGGTGACAGAGACAAGTAAAACAATAAAATCCAAAGAGAGCAAGGTGTTATATACACAGAAGACAACAAGGAAGCTGGAAAAGCAATTGCTAACCAAATGGACTAAAAATATTTTGGATATTTTGCATATAGAAAGTATAAACGATTTTTAAAAGCCTCAAACAAGCAGTGAAACAAAAGGCAACCCTGAAAAAGTTTACTGTCTGGAGCATCTTAGGCCATGCAGGTTCTGCCTCCAGCCTCTTGCTTTTCCTAGTTCAGGGTGCAGGATGGCTCACACCTTCTCTCTACTCCTTTGAAGGCAGAGTCTCTTTTTGCATCCTATCAGCTGAAATGATGGAAGAACAGCACTACTTTTTTAAGTCAGTGAAGGCTCTGTGTCCAAAGCACCTCTGGAGGGCTTCCCTGGTGGCGCAGTTGTTAAGAATCCACCTGCCAATGCAGGGGACACAGGTTCGAGCCCTGGTCCAGGAAGATCTCACATGCCGTAGAGCAACTAAGCCTGTGCACCACAACTACTGAGCCTGCGCTCTAGAGCCTGCAAGGAACAGCTACTGAAGCCCATGCACCTAGAGCCTGTGCTCTGCAGCAAGAGAAGTCACTGCAATGAGAAGCCTGCACACCGCAACGAAGAGTAGCCCCCGCTCGCCACAACTAGAGAAAGCCCGCACATAGTAACAAAGACCCAATGCAGCCAAAAATAAATAAATAAAATAAATAAATTTTTTTAAAAAAGCACCTCTGGAGGTTGGAATTCTAGCCCAGAGTGTGCATTCTATTTATTACCCTAGAGGAGAGATGCCCTGCCCACACCTCACCCCACCATGGACACTGTCATTAACTACTAAAACTAGAAACCTCTTCTTGTTATCTCCTTCTCGTTCTCAGATATACTAATTTTATCTAAGGTTGTCTTTGGATTAGACAGTGAAAGGAGACCTCAAGCCTCGTTCCTCAAGCACGCAATGTGAATTCTCACAGATGAATCACAGTGCTTAATAAGGCATGTATTGCTCACCTAAAGATGAAAACTCGCATGTTGATATTAAGCAAATATCTAGCTCTTTTGCTCTCTCTCTTTCCCATTTACACCAAATGAAGGAGGTAACTTCCACTACCACTACTACTCTGTTTTATAGTTTGGTTGTAGGTTGAATGGTAGAAAATACTTTTTTTGAAAGCAGAACTAGCTTTCATTTGGCAATAACTATATGCCAGGCTGCTGGCACACATTAGCTCTTTTATGCTCCATAACAATCCTATGACCTAAAGATCACCAACTCCATTTTTAGAAAGCACTTCTTTTAACAAGATCCAGAAAAAAATGTGGCTCTTCTTTGAACATGATTATTTTTCATGTATCTGACCAGGAATGGTTGATTAAAATCATGATTGTAGAAAGGTGCAAGTTTCATTAGGTTCCCAGATAAAACTTTTCAACATTTGAACCTGTCATACTGTGAATATGGTGACAAAAAAGGTGAAATCATCGACTCTATAACACTGAAAAGGACTCACTATTATATTCATATTTAGCATAATTCAATAGCTAGAAAAATATTCAAGCAATGGGTGGCCTCTTCCTTCCAGGAGAAGACAATGTTAAATATTAGAAAAAATAACATTGTCTATATAAATATTTAAGGCATTCCCTGAGTTACATTTAATCTCAATTCTAGGGTATCTCTCTATTTTATCTACATTTTAGGAATACAGAATGATGCCATGTAAACATGAACAGTGAATTTTAGACATAAGTTTAACACAAATTTGATAAATAGATATAACACTGGGCTTCCTTATTCTTTCAGTAAATATTTATTGAGCACCAACTGGAAGTAATCTCTCTCACATCTGAATTTATATACTGAAAGTATATCTCAGTTATTTATCTGTATTTTCGGTATTTATGTCCTTGTCCTTTCTACTTTATTTTATTTATTTTTTCAACAAGTATTTATTGAGTGGATAAATTTTGTTAGGCTAAGTGCTATGTGGGACTGTTTTTGCCTTCAAGAAGTTTACAATCAGTGGAGGAGACAGAGAAGAAAATAGACAATTACACAACTGGAGTTATGGAGAGGACAATATATGTAAGGAAACTGTCCAAGACCAAGGAGAGAACCACTCTACAAGATTAGAGAAGACATCATTTGTCTTCTCACTCAGGGCTGGGGATTGTACCTATTCCCAGTAGTCAAACTAGATAAACTCAAAATTCACAGGCTATTGAATAAAGTACTATTTTTCTGGCCCCACTTCAAAAAATTAGATGAAAGACTTAATGAATCTATTTCCAAGTAACGTAACTGAATCCAGGTAGAAAGTTTAAGAATATTTGTAGGAATACAAAAATATCCAGTCCAATGAAGTAAAAATGACAATGCCTGGAAGACACTCAAAACTTATCAGACATGCAAAGAAGTAACAAAATACCACCCATAATGAGGAGGAAAATCAATCTAACAGAATCAATACTGAGCCAGATATTAGGATTAGCAGACAAGTAAACTAAAACTATATTCAGGATACTATCACTGTATTCCACATGTTAAAAAACGTAAGTAGAGACATTGAAATTATAAAAATAACCCCAAATGAAAACGATTTACTGGATGAGATTAATCACAACTGATAAAATATATACTGGATGGGATTAACCACAGATTAGAGACTGCAAAAAAAAAAAAAAGAAGGATTATCAAACTGGAAGATATAGTAATCGAAACTATCTAAATAAAACAATCCTTCCTTTTTTTTTTCTTTTTTTCAGTGAGAAGAGTACCACTGAGCTATGAGACAACCACAGGAGGCTTAACATGTATGTAACTACAGAGCCTCAGGGAGAAGGAGGAGAAGGGGGAACAAAAAATATATTTGAAGAAATATTGGCTGAAACTTTAAACACACAGATCCAAGAAGCTCGAGGAGTACCAACCAAAACCAAAACAAAAACAGAAACAAAATGAAGAAAATGACACCAAAGCATATCACAATCAAATTGCTCAAAGCAAGTGATAAAGAAGAAATCTTCAAAGAAAAAAACAAACAAACACATAAAACATACAGAGGGTAAAGAAAACAATGACCCTAGATTTCTCTTTGGAAACTATGCAAATGAGAATATAATGGAACTGCAACCTTAAGGTACTGAAAGGAAAAAAATAAATAAATAAAAGTGAAATTTTTTTCAGTCATACTAAAGGTACAATAATTCATCATCAGCAGACCCTCACTCTAAGAAATGTTAAAGGATGTCTTCCAGACATAAGGAAAATGATACTAGAGGGCAATATGGATTAAGAATTAAGACTTAAGTAAAGTTGTCTTTATTCTCAGATGACATTATTGTCTACACAGAAAATCTAATAGATTTCCCAATGGATCCAATGGAATCTGAAAGAAAAACTACAAGGATAAATGAGCTTAGCAAGGTTACCTGATAAAAGTTCAATATTCAAAAATTCATTACTATCCATATATTAGCAACAAACACTGAGGATTCGAAATTTAAAAACATCACCATTTACAATAATATCAAAATATGAAATACTTGGGCACGAATCTGACCAAAGATGTGTGAGACTACTACCCTGAAAACTGCCAAGTATTTATGAGAGAAATTAAATGAGTTATGCCATGTTCATGAATAAGAATAATCAATATTATTAAGATTTCAATTCTCCCCCAACTATAGATTTCAATTCTCCCCCAATCTATAGAGCTATAGATTTAAAACAATTCAAATTAAAATTCCAGCAGGAATTTTTGTAGAAATTTTAAAGTTTTCTAAAATTCATATGGAAATGCAGTGGACCTAGAAGAGCCAAAACAGTTTTGGATTAAAAAATAATTTGAAAGAGTAGCATCACTTGAACTAACAATGAATGAATCTCAAAATAATTATGCTCAGAGATAGAAGCCAGACCAAAAAAAAAGAAACATCTATAGTTACAGATAGCAGATCAGTATTTTGTCTGGATGAGAGTGGCAGGGAGGGGTGGAGTTAGGGCCAATGGAATAATTTACAAAAGGGCACAAGGAGACTCTTGGAGTGAGGAATATGCTCACTATCTTGATTGTGGTGATGGGTTCATGATGCATGCATATGTCAACATTTATCAAATTGTATACTTTAAATATGTATAGTTTCTTGTATGTCAATTACATCTCAATTAAACTGCCTAAAAGGTTACAGGTCGAACCAAAGTCTCCTATCTTACGCCATTTCCCTCCCTGCTTCCACATATGTAATCACTATTAAAGTCAATTTCTTATGTACTCAGTGCATTTTTTCTTACTTTTTCCACATTGCTGTGTACCCATACAATGTCTACTACTGTTTTTTTGTGTTTTAAGCATAATAAATGTTAATATAATGTGCACATTATATTTTATTGGCTTTAATCTCTCCAGAGTGTTGTGAAGGATATATGAGCTTCATTTCTGAAGCTGTACTGCCTTCTGGGAAGAAACCAATATAATCCCGAGAGGAATAAAGCAATGAAGAGGAAACTTTTTCTGAAATGGAAAAATGAGACTGAAAAAAAAAAAAAAAGAAAAGATGTGATGAAAAGTTTTGGAAGAGAAGGGGCAAAGAGAAAGCCTAAAAAAAGTATTTCACGATGAAACGTCCAAAGAGTTCTAGAATCACAAAATAGGAATTAAAAGAATTTAAGATGAAACCATTAAAAAAGATCTTTAAGAGGCTGCAGGACACGAAAGTAGGATAAAGCAGAAATGGCGTGGAAACTGCCTGATGTAACAATCTGCTGGTTAAATCAGGATCCCATTGAGGTGTTGGGGAAAGAAGGCGCCTGACAGCCCAGGATATGGGGAGGAGGGACCCGCAGCCGGGCTGTGAACGCACCGTAGGAATTAACCAGTAAGCCCAAATTGGTAGGTTCCAAAGACCTGCAAAGAGTTTATGAGTGCCAATAAAAAGCGGACTGTGGGTACAGCTCAAGAGAACCAACATCTATTGAAAACTTTATCAGTTAGAGTTAGGTTCAGCTGTAAGCATCAGAAATTCCACAATAACAGTGATTGAATAAGATGGATCTTGGCCTCTCTCTTGCATGAAAAAATTCAAAGGGCTAGAAGGGCTGTTTCACAGAGTTGTGAGGAGCTGCCCGGGTATGTTCATTAGGCCATCATCTCTAGGGTGGAGTCCTCCATCATGGTCCAGGGATGCCTGCTGGAGGCACACTGTGGGGATTCCAGGGTAGAGGAAGGAACAAAGGAGAAAGAACAAAGGGTACACCAGTTTCCTCTGGTTTCCTGGAAGGTTCCACCCAGCACTTCTGCTTTCATTTCATTGGCTGAGATTTTGTGTCATGGCCATACTCAGCTTCAAGGAAGGCTGGGAGATGGAGTCATTATTTATAGTGGCTATAAACCAGCTAAAAATTAAGGTTCTGCCATTAAGCAGAAGAGAACAGGGGGACTGGGCACAGAGTTAGCAGTCTTTATCACAAACTCCTTTAGGTTAACTGCTTTTATACACATAGATTTTTAACTTTCATATAAACGCTACAAGATAAATATTATTACTCCCACTTTACAGGTGAATAAAATGAGGAATCAAGAGTTCAAGTAAAGTATAGAAAAGTCACAATAGGATTAAAATCTAGATCTATCGGGCTCCACAGCATATATACTTTTCACGGTTAAAAATGGGAAATTTAAGACTCAATCCTGGGGGAAAGAGTCCTGGGAAGAGCATAAATGTAAATGCAAAATTGAGGTAGAAGACCCAAGCAGAATGATTAAAATTTTATAAAAAACAGGACAATGTATTGATAATTTGGGGAAATTGTTCTATGTGATGTCTATGGAACGTTTTTTGTTTTTGTTAGCGAAAACTTGGGCCTTTAATGTATAGTTTGTATAGGTTCACAATCTCCTATTTATATGCCAAATCCTCAATTTCTGAAAACCAAATTTTTCCCCCCAAATCATTTGTTGGCAAAATATGACTTAAACTGATGTGAGATTCGTTATATTTGTTATTTTGTGTGACTATTCATAAGTTTCACTGCAGCAGTATCAATGGGCTTGACTATAGGAACTGCTATACATCCCTGGGTAATAATGGTATATGTACAATATTACCTTTCAAAGTCTGAAACTTTGTGTAAGAAATATACCTGGCCCCTAGGGTTCCGCTAAGGGAATGTAGACTCTATAAAAACCTTTCTAACTATTGAAAATCAGATAAGGTAATATCTGTGAAAGTGCATAAGGATGACTTGAGAAATTCATAAACGTGTAATATATTATTATTAGCTCATGGCCAGATTGGCTCATTTACCTTTGGCTCAGCAGGTCAATACCTGAGGTATAATTTCCTCCATAAAAAAGAATGTGTCTGTAAATTTACTTTGAATATAAATTTCTTAGACATTATTATTATTAGATAAATATTGTGATTTATGCTATTCTAATTAGCCTGGTTCAATTTGGTTGTGGCAATCTCTCCCTCAGAGACAACACTTTATGTGTGGTTAATCCCTGAAGGCTCCTGACTAGAACACAAATCAGCTGCAGAGGCAAATATGAGGTCATTAAGTTGAGATATAAAAATGCCGTGTCATGTTCTAAGAAAACATGTCTGGGCACCTTGCACTCAGGTGATATGCACCATAAAAACACATAAACAGCTTGTTTTTCAACAAGAGGAATTATCATGAGCCTCAGAATATAGGCAATCAGCATGAGAGGGTTTTGAAGAATTTAAAACTTTGCTGCAGTCTGCTTGTTAATTCGCAGCTTCTAGATCTCTACTCTCTGCTCACCATGTGTCTTTCTACAAATGGTCTGACTTTTCTTCAGTTTCCGCAGTGGTTATCATTACGTTGTCTTTCATTGAGTGCTTCTGAAGAGATGCAATGAAGACAGAACAGGAAGATGTGCTAATGTGGATTGTTCTTTTAATGACAACCTTAAACATGCGAGACGAATGACATAAATACTATCTCCTAAGTGAGCAGCGAACTTCCAGATACCACAAGGCACATCCACGTCATGAACTTAGGAGCCAGAGGCCTATCAAGATACAGGGATTGTGAACAAAAGGAGAAAATCTTTATTTCCATATGGCTTTTCATCAGTAGAAGAGATTTCCTTTTGCAGCAGATATTGCCTTTTTACTTTTTTTTTTTTTTGCCATTTTAGGATGAGGATAAAAGCAAAGGATAGTGAAATAGCAACAAAACAGGAATAGCAGTGGTTCAGTCAGGTTCGAGAACCATAGCTAACCAGCTATGTTAGCTCGCCTAAAAGTCAATTAGTGAGTACACAGAAGACCATGTCACTGAAAATCTTTCTTAGTTCATTCTTTTCCTGACCTCCTAAACTCCAAGAGGTAAAAGAAAGCTAATGGCAAACCCTCAGAAGGTAGGAGAATGGACAGTTGCTTCTCTAGGATTTCAGAGCTGCTTCAGGCCAAGCAGAAGCATCCTGCAGGGTTACTCTCTCCTTTCTGTATTTCATTACCACCTACTACTATGAGTAATACAAAAGGAAGGAAGATCACCGTAGACCTTGTGGAGCTCGTAACCTATTTTTCTGAGATAAAAGTACAAGAAAAAAACAACTTCTATGGAAGGCAGTGCCCGTAAGTGACGGCTGGGTCTTAGAACCACTATACACTCTAGGCATTGAAAGGAGAGAGAGATTATTTAGGACTTCCCCAGAAGCCAAGTGACTTCTTTTATCATTGTCTCCAGTGTCCCGGTGACCTAAAGAGGCAGGCAGGAAGGAGAAAGGGTGGGGAGAAACAGGTGATCCAGAACGGATGCTGTGGCATCTGGGGCCCCAAGGACACACACCTCCAATGTGTCAGCACCTTGTCAGTGAGGATGAGAGAGTGTCCCCTTGAATGCAGGGAGAAATGTGGCTGCCCGTGGAGGTATGAGGTTGGCAGCAGAGAGGGGAGAAGGAATAGAGAGAGAGGATGTTAGGAAGACTGGGATCTTTAGGTAGCGAGGGTTGTGTGGGTACTCTTGTTTGGGGCTTAACCAAAGACTCTCGAGAACAACTTTGTGGACGTAGATTCACAGTAATAGGTAACGGCGTAGGTGCTAAATTATTTAACCACATTTTCTTTAGTCCTGCAAGCAAGAGCACCAGTAAACCTGTAGAAAAACTGATTCACCAAAAAAGCCAAGTGCAGATCGCATAATGTAAAACAGTAATTATGCTGGCAATTTTAAAGTCTCATTTTAAAGTCTAAGCAAGCTGGCTTTAATAAACCACAAACCACGTATCACCAATATTCTCCTTTTTATTACAATAAAATAGCACTTTCAACCTTGTAATTGCTTTATAGACCTAGAAATAGAATGTTGATGAGATTATTTCCACAGGGTTCAAATATTTATGAAAATCCTAATAATTTTAAAAGTCAAAACACAAACATTACCAAAAAAAAACCTCATAAAATAAAACAGCCTCTCTGTTGCATTTTCTGTTGTCTTTAAACCAAGAATTAACATTGGTCTTACATTTTCTGGCTTCTCCAAGTAGGAGCTTCTTAGTTACCATTTCAAAGAAAAGGTTTCATAGAGAAATTTGGATGGTATATGTCTGGGTTATTTCTAAAGGAACAAGCTTCTTTATAAAGGTGCACCTTTACTAAAGCTTTTTACTGAAAAGCTTTATTACTTAAAGAAAGGTTTATAGGTAAGAGAAAAGAGGGGATAAAAAGTGAAAGACAGAGGAGGTCCAGAGATGGCCGATGAGTGAAGTGGAAATTAATGGCCATAGTTGCTAATGTGGGCATTTACCAAATGGGCTGTTATAACAAACTGCCATAGACTGGGTGGCTTATAAATAGCAGACAACTATTTTTCATAGATCTGGAGGCTGGAAGTTCAAGATCAGGGTCAGGTGCAGCTACTGAACTCTGCTTATGTCTTCAAATGGTAGAGAGCAGAGAGGAAGCAAGCTCTCATGACTTTTATAAGGGCACTAATCCCATTCATTAGGGCTCCACCCTCATGGCCTCATCTAACCCTAAATACCTCCCAAAGGCCCCACCTCCCAATACCATCACACTGGGCCCTGAGTTTCAACATTTGAATTTTAGAGTATGCAAAGATATTCGGTCCATAATACCAAATATAGCATTCATTCATTCATTTGTTCACTCACTTAATTCACCTAATTAAAACAGGTTTTAATTAGGGCTTCTTCTGTTACCAGCACTATTTTTTGGAAGTTATATCAGTAGTTAGTCAATATTTTTTCAAATTAAATCTCATATTACATATTATTATACAAAATAGATTGAAGAGGTATTTTATGAAGCTGGATTGTCATGTCATGAACTCAAGTTTATAATCTTTATTCTCTATGGTTAATCACCAAATAATATGGCTATTTTAATAAGTCCCCCAATTTGACATTGGCAGTTATAGCAGTCAGCATCCAATTTATTTTTTGTCCTTCCCTTTTTATTATTGTTGGTTCCATTAAAAATCTTGATTCATGCCAGAAAGGAGTCACAGTTGGTAAGAGTTCCCTAACAGCATGACAGCATGTGTCCTGTAATCTCAGGATACTCTTCAATTAAATAGAGATGAAAGAAAGGCTTTGATCTGAGGTCTGCACAAAAATGATTTAACCTGGTATTTATTTATAGACTCAATAAGTCACTGCTAGAGATACAGTGGTGAGAAACTATCTTTGTCAGTCTTGTGAAATTTAAATCTGGCAGGGGAGGTAGACATTAAGCAAAATTAATTACACAAGTCATTATTTAATAATCATTGTAATAAATGCTACAGAGTGCTCTCTGAGTATGTGGCTGGGATGCTCACTCTGACTGGGGATCCAGGAAATCTCAGGACTGGATGATTGGTTGGGTGTGGAAGGCTGGAATGAAGGAGGTGCCAAGGACTGTTGAGTGGAATCTGAGTCAGGGAACTCCAAGGTGGAGCAGGTTTGTTACTCTCATTTTATTTTGCAGGGCAGGGGGAGTCATGCATGGTGATCTCCAATGTGTTAAAATTTGGATATCGTACCTCTGAGTGTATTTTATTATAGTTTTAATATACAACTGCCCCCCACACAGGTGGAACATAGAAAGCACCTCTCTAGGATCCTCATGCCGCCCTCCCATCAGAGTAGTTTTGAGGACATAACGCCAGGATTAAGTACAAGTTCACCACCTCTAGCTTGACACCTGGAAAGGTCTGAGTGTTGATTTCCTCAGCTGCGAAATGAAAGCAATAGGCCTACCTTATGGAGTTGTGAGGAATAAATAAATTTAAATATGAAGGGCCCCTTGAACAGTCCTTAGTAACTAATAGTCACGTAACACGTTAATATCAATTTCTTTATCTCTCTGCAAAACAGGAATGAGGATACACACTTACCAGGGTTAATGTGAGGATTAAATGCCATGCTCTATGTGGAAGCATGTGGTACATGGTATACGCTCAGAAAGTATCAGGAAGGAAAAAAAAAAACTGGGAAAAGCATGAGAAATACGGTACTTCACACTTGGGACTACACACTGTTACTCTTCCCAGAACCTACTCCCTCTCAGCACATAATCTATCAGCTATAGAAGAGGCAATATATTCCCCGTCACCTACCTAAACACTAGTCCCTGGGATGCATCCTTGGAGATTTGCTTCATGCATGTGGACAGCAAAAATCATATGATCTGCCACACGAGTATCCCTACTCTACAAAACTACACTTTTTTTCCCTTTCTGGACTACATCTCGTTCAGATTTATGGGTTAAAAAACTGAGTGATGTACACTGTTCACAAATTACTCCTGGAAGTTTACTGACATCCCAGACAGAGAGACTAGAGGTCGTCAGGCTGCCCGGCTTCCGTGCAATTTCCCATCAGAGCTCCACACTTCGGACTTTGTGATTTGAGGCTGGACCCCAATGTCCGGCTCGCCTGTATGGAGGTAAGTGACACCAGGTATTCTTCCATCACGGTCTGTGTTAGTTCACTACCTTAGAGGCTAATGGTTGCTCCTCTATGTGGCCCACTTACCTGCATTAATGAGGGAGTCAGATATTCTCTCTTTACGCATGCTCTTCTCCTTGTGCTTGACTTTTACTGTATGCTGTTTTTTAAAAGTCTGAAAACCCCAGGAACAGAAATAAATGGCATAGATATAGGCATATATTTAGATAGATGGGTGGCTAGATAGGTGCTAGATGGAGAGATGAAAAATAGATTAGGTAGGTAGGTAGATAGGTAGAGAGATAGGTAGGAAGGAAGGTGAGAGAGCTGTGGACAGAATTCTAAAGGTGCCCCCACCTCTAAGAGTCTCCAAACCTCGTTTATTCAATCAACCACTAATCTAGGTGCTGCTTTGAAGGAATGTTTACAGATGTAATGAAAGCCCCAGGTGGGTCTGATCTCATCACTGAAGCTCTTCAAAGCAGAGAGCTTTCTTTAGCTGATAGCAGAAGTCAGAGTTTTGAAGTTGGAAGATGGGAAGACATGCAGGCAGCCACTAGGAGCAGAGAGCAACCCTGGCTGACAACCAGCAGGGAAATGGGACCTCATTTCTAAAACCACTGGAAAGAATTCTGTTGACCATCTGAATGACTTGGAAACAGATTCTTTCTCAGAGCCTCTAGACAACAGCCCAGCCCAGCTCACATCCTAATTTAGGTCTTGTGAGACCCTAAGTTGATAACCCATCTAAGTCCACCCATGCTTCTGACTTACAAATCTATGAGCTAAATTTGTGGTAGTTTGTTATGCAGTAACATAGAAATAATACAGATAGGCAGACAAATAGATATCACTGCCAGCATATTGCATTAATTAAAATATTGGAGAGTTGAAATTACTCAGTGACATGTCATGGGAGGATTATTTGGTGGTGAGTCTAGATCAAGTATACCCTCTTGGTTATTACTAGATCACAGAATTTACATTGTGCCCTTGGTTGCTATTTCTTCCAGAAAGATTTTAACCCCAGTTTAATATAAAACCAAAGATTCAAAAATTCATTTTACATGTCACTTAACAATTATGGGTTATGCTTTCAAGTAGTAAGCTTTAGATTTCTAGTAGGCTACTTTAGTCATCTGTCCACATTCACTTTTACTTAAAAAAAACTTTCCTAATGGTATCAGCCCCTCAAATGGAATGCTTGATATTATGGGACATTTGAACAATTTTCAGAAATAATAATGGTAGCTAATTCAAGAAATAAAGGCAATTAAAATTCCAAGGAAAAGCAAAAAGCAATATAGGAAAAGAAATAAAACCATGATTCACTGTTTGGATCTATTTTAAACTGCATAAAATAATCACAGTAATATAAATATTCCTTATTGATTTTGATCTTTTAGAATTAGGTCAAAGCATGGAGATTTAATTATGATTGTGAAACAGAATGCAGAGGTTATTAATCTGAATAATGTGAAAGCACAAAAGAAAAAGTCTCAAAGGTGGAAGGGGAGGAAAAC
The DNA here is from genome assembly GCF_964165515.1 of Mesoplodon bidens. Lineage (NCBI taxonomy): Eukaryota > Metazoa > Chordata > Mammalia > Artiodactyla > Ziphiidae > Mesoplodon > Mesoplodon bidens. The sequence goes on along the minus strand of NC_138174.1, from coordinate 64,604,640 downwards.
AGTAAGAAGAACCCATCTTAGGAAGGAAAGGAGCAAGAAACACCATCTGTAATTGATGGAACATGAAATGTAAGATTTAAGCATAAACATTTCTTAAAACTCAATATGAACCAATAAAGGAACTAAACATCTCGATATAAATATGTTTAAAAATTGTGGAGGGAAGGTAGGAAGTGGTATAAGTTAGTACAATCATTAACTTTCATCATGGGAAATAGGTAATGTTTCAACTGGTAGGATTTTCATCTTAACTAGAGATAGAGCAGTAACTGCTAGAAGAAATAGCTAAAGGTAGTTAATAATGGTTGCCTCTGGGAAGTGGCACAAGGAATGGAAGGGAGTCTGGATGAGAACCATTGTGTGTGTGTGTTTTGTTGTTGTTGTTTTGTTTGGGTTTTGGCCACACTGTGCGGCATGTGGGACCTTAGTTCCTGGACCAGGGATTGAACCCACGCCCCCTGCATTGGAAGCGCAGAGTCTTAACCACTGGACTGCCAGGGAAGTCCCGTGTATGTGTTTTAATTAGAAATAGTTCAAGAATTCAAAAAAAAGAATAGATAATAACAGAATAAACATCAAAGTAAACCCAGTTTTATCAAATTCAGTATTTTCCCACATTTGCTCCAGATTTTTTCTAATTTAAAAAGTGTTTTAAAAGTGTTTAATTAAAAGAAAAAAAGTAAGATATAATCAAAGAACCTGATGTACCTCTGTAATCTGTCATCTACCTTCCCTCCCCAGAGTTAAAAACTAATTGGAGGTGAGTGTTTTATTCCCTTGAATGTTTTGTTTTTCCCTTCACATGAATAAATCCATAGCATACACAGTATTATTTTGCATGTTTTTAAACTTGAAATTTCCAGTTTGCCATTTTTTCTCCAACATTACTTCTTGAAGATGTACCCCTGTTTTCCATGCTCTACTGCATTCAGGATGTTTGTTTTTGCTATTTAGTATATTTAGCAAAATGCTATTTGCATTTTATGACTGCTCTACAATTTTTAAAATAATCCTTCCATCAATGGACAGTTGGGCTGTTTCCAAATCCTCACCATTATAAGCAATCATGAATATCCTTATACATCCACTTGTGTGTTGATTCACCCATGCAAGGGCTCTTCTAGGCTGTGTAGCTAGCAGTGAGTCCTTAGAGAGTAGGGAAGGCACTCTTTCAACATTATCACATCTTGCCAAATTAATACATCAAAAGTAGTGATGCCAATTAAAATTTCTACCAGCAATGCATGAGTGTTCCTGTTGCTTCACAATCTTTCTAACTCTTGGTATTCCCAAACATTTCAATTTTGCATACTTGATAAAGTAAAGTGGCATTGCTTTGCTTCATTCTGCCTTTACCTGGTCATTAGTGAGGGAGAGCATCATTTTTTTTTTAATTGGGGTATAGTTGCTTTACAATGTTGTGTTAGCTTCTGCTATACAATGAAGTGAATCAGCTATATGTATACATGTATCCCCTCCGCTTGGACCTCCCGCCCCCACCATCCCAACCATCTAGGTCACCCCAGAGCACTGAGCTGAGGTCCCTGTACTATACAGCAGGTTCCCACTAGCTATCTGTTTTACACATGGTAGTGTATATACATCAATCCCAATCTCCAAATTCATCCCATCCCCCTCCAAAAGGAGAGCATTTTTTGATATATTTGTTGACATTTGGGTTTCCTCCTTTGTGATTATCCTACTCTACCCTTTCCCCAATTTTCCATTCCATTGTTTGTTTTTTCTTGGTAATATGTAGAAGTGACCTATAGACTCAGGATGCTAACCCTCTGTTATACCTAACATATATTTTTATAGTCTTTCCACTTCGCATATGGTGCATTTATATAGATGTTACACATTTTAATATAGCTTAATTTATCCATCTTTTCCTTTAAAGTTCGTGGGGTTTTATGCCTTAAGAAATCTCTCCCTGAGCCAAGATCAGGACATTGGACCACCAGAGACCTCCCGGCCCCACCTAATATCAATCAGCGAGAGCTATCCCAGAGATCTCCGTCTCAATGTTAAGACCAAGCTCCACTCAATGACCAGCAAGCTCCAGTACTGGACACCCCATGCCAAATAACTGGCAAGACAGGAACACGACCCTAACCATTAGCAAGGAGGCTCCCTAAAATCATAATAAGTTCACAGACACCCCGAAACACACCACAGAATGTGGTCCTGCCCACCAGAAAGACAAATTCCAGCCTCATCCATCAGAACATAGGCACCAGTTCCCTCCACCAGGAAGCCTACACAACCCACTGAACCAACCTTACCCACTTGGGGCAGACACCAAAAACAACAGGATCTATGAACCTACAGCCTATGAAAAGGAGACCCTAAACACAGTAGGTTAAGCAAACTGAGAGGACAGAGAAATATGCAGCAGATGAAGGAGCAAGGTAAAAACCCACCAGACCAAACAAATGAAGAGGAAATAGGCAGTCTACCTGAAAAAAAATTCAGAGTAATGATAGTAAATATGATCCAAAATCTTGGAAATAGAAAGTAGAAAATACAAGAAACGTTTAACAAGGACCTAGAAGAACTAAAGAGCAAAAAACAAGGATGAACAACACAATAAATGAAATTAAAAATTTTCTAGAAGTAATCAATAGCAGAATAACTGTGGCAGAAGAACGGATAAGTGACCTGGAAGATAAAATAGTGGAAATAACTATTGCAGAGCAGAATAAAGAAAAAAGAATGAAAAGAATTGAGGACAGCCTCAGAGACATCTGGGACAACATTAAATGCACCAACATTCGAATTATAGGGGTCTCAGAAGAAGAAGAGAAAAAGAAAGGGACGGAGAAAATATTTGAAGAGATTAGCATTGAAAACTTCCCTAATATGGGAAAGGAAATATTCAATCAAGTTCAGGAAGCACAGAGAGTCCCATACAGGATAAATCCAAAGAGAAACACGCCAAGAAACATATTAATCAAACTATCAAAAATTAGATACAAATAAAAAATATTAAAATCAGCAAGAAAAAAGCAACAAATAACATACAAGGGAAATCCCATAAGGTAAACAGCTGAACTTTCAGCAGAAACTCTGCAAGCCAGAAGGGTGTGGCAGGACATATTTAAAGTGATGAAAGGGAAAAACCTACAAACAAGATTACTCTACCCAGCAAGGATCTCATTCAGATTTGATGGAGAAATTAAAACCTTTAGAGACAAGCAAAAGCTAAGAGAATTCAGTACCACCAAACAAGCTTTACAACAAAGCTAAAGGAACTTATCTAGGCAGGAAACACAAGAGAAGGAAAAGAGCTACAATAACAAACCCAAAATAATTAAATGGATTAAATGCTCCAACCAAAAGACATAGACTGACTGAATGGATACAAAAACAAGACCTGTACATATGCTGTCTACAAGAGACCCACTTCAGACCTAGGGACACATACAGACTAAAAGTGAGGGGATGGAAAATGATATTCCATACAAATGGAAATCAAAAGAAAGCTGGAGTAGCAATTCTCATATGAGACAAAATAGACTTTAAAATAAAGACTATTAGAAGAGACAAAGAAGGACGCTACATAATGATCAAGGGATCCATCCAAGAAGAAGATATAACAATTGTAAATATTTATGCACCCAACCTAAGATCACCTCAATACATAAGGCAAATACTAACAGCCATAAAAGGGGAAATCGACAGTAACACAATAACAGTAGGGAACTTAAATACCCCACTTTCACCAATGGACACATCAAACAAAATGAAAATAAATAAGGAAACAAAAGCTTTAAAGGACACATTAAACAAGATGGACTTAACTGATATTTATAGGACATTCCATACAAAAACAGCAGAATAAACTTTCCTCTCAAGTTCTCATGGAACATTCGCCAGGATAGATCATATCTTGGGTCACAAATCAAGCCTTGGGAAATTTAAGAAAATTGAAATTGTATCAGGTATCTTTTCTGACCACAATTCTATGAGACTAGATATCAATTACAGGAAAAAAAAAACGGTAGAAAATACAAAAACATGGAGGCTAAGCAATACGCTACTAAATAACCAAGAGATCACTGAAGAAATCAAAGAGGAAATTTTTTTAAAAACCTAGAAACAAATGACAATGAAAACACAACAACCCAAAACCTATGGGATGCAGCAAAAGTAGTTTTAAGAGGGAAGTTTATAGCAATAGAGTCCTACCTCAAGAAACAAGAAAAATCAAATAAGCAACCTAAACTTACACTTAAAGCAATTAGTGAAAGAAGAATTAAAAAAACAAACAAAGTTAGCAAAGAAGAATTTAAAAACCCCAAAGTTAGCAGAAGGAAAGAAACCATAAATATCAGATCAGAAATAAATGAAAAAAGAAATGAAGGAAATGATAGCAAATATCAATAAAACTACAAGTTGGTTCTTTGAGAAACTAAACAAATTGATAAACCATTAGCCAGACTCATGAAGAAAAAAAGGGAGACGACTCAAATCAACAGAATTAGAAATGAAAAACGAGAAGTAACAACTGACACTGCAGAAATACAAAGGATCATGAGAGATTACTACAAGCAACTATATGCCAATAAAATGGACAACCTGGAAGAAATGGACAAATTCGTAGAAAAGCACAACCTTCCGAGACTGAACCAGGATGAAATAAAAAAATAAAGAAACCAATCACAAGCAATGAAATTGAAACTGTGATCAAAAATCTTCCAACAAACAAAAGCCCAGGACAAGATGGCTTCACAGGCAAATTCTATCAAATATTTAGAGAAGAGCTAACACCTATCCTTCTCAAACTCTTCCAAAATATAGCAGAGGGAGGAACACTCCCAAACTCATTCTATGAGGCCACCATCCCCTGATACCAAAACCAGTCAAAGATGTCACAAAGAAAGAAAACTATAGGCCCATATCACTGATGAACATAGATGCAAAAATCCTCAGCAAAATACTAGCAAACAGAATCCAAGAGCACATTAAAAGGATCATTAAAAAGATCATACACCACGATCAAATGGGGGAATGCAAGGATTCTTCAATATACGCAAATCAATCAATGTGATACACCATATTAACAAATTAAGGAGAAAAACCATATGATCATCTCAATAGACATAGAAAAAGCTTTTGACAAAATTCAACACCCATTTATAATAAAAGCTCTCCATAAAGTAGGTATAGATGGAACTTACCTCAACATAATAAAGGCCATATATGACAAACCCACAGCCAACATCATTCTCAATGGTGAAAAACTGAAACCATTTCCACAAAGATCAGGAACAAGACAAGGTTGCCCACTCTCACCACTATAATTCAGCAGAGTTTTGGAAGTTTTAGCCACAGCAATCAGAGAAGAAAAAGAAATAAAAGGAATCCAAACTGGAAAAGAAGAAGTAAAATTGTCACTGTTTGAAGATGACATGACACTACACATAGAGAATCCCAAAGAGGTAACCAGAAAACTACTAGAGCTAATCAATGACTTTGGTAAAGTAGCAGGATACAAAATTAATGCACAGAAATCTTTTGCATTCCTATACAGCTATGTTGTAAAGTCTGAAAGAGAAATTAAGGAAACACTCCCATTTACCATTGCAACAAAAAGAATAAAATTCCTAGGAATAAACCTACCTAAGGAGACAAAAACCTGTACTCAGAAAAGTATAAGACACTGATGAAAGAAATAAAGATGATACAAATAGATGGAGAGATATACCATGTTCTTGGATTGAAAGAATCAGCAATGTGAAAATGGCTATAATACCCAAAGCAATCTACAGATTCAATGCAATCCCTATGAAACTTCCAATGGCATTTTTCACAGAACTAGAAGAAAAAATTTCACAATTTGTATGGAAACACTAAAGACCCTGAACAGCCAAAGCAATCTTGAGAAAGAAAAACGTAGCTGGAGAAATCAGGCTCCCTGACTTCTGACTATACTACAAAGCTACAGTAATCTAGACAGTGTGGTACGTTCACAAAAACAGAAATATAGATTGATGGAAAAGGATAGAAAGCCCAGAGATTAACCCACACACATATGGTCACCTTATCTTTGATAAAGGAGGCAAGAGTATATAATGTAGAAAAGACAGTCTCTTCAATAAGTGGTGCTGGGAAAACTGGACAGCTATATGTGAAAGAATGAAATTAGAACACTTCCTAACACCATACACAAAAATAAACTCAAAATGGATTAAAGACCTAAATGTAAGGCTAGACACTCTAAAACTCTTAGAGGAAAACATACACAGAACACTCTATGACATAAATCACAGCAAGATCCTTTCTGACCCACCTCCTAGAGAATTGGAAGTAAAAACAAAAATAAACAAATGGGACCTAATGAAACTTAAAAGCTTTTGCACAGCAAAGGAAACCAGAAACAAGACCAAAAGACAACCCTCAGAATGGGAGAAAATATTTGCAAAGGAGTCAACAGGTTATCTCCTTGTGGATAACCAATTATCCCAGCATCATTTGTTGACTTATCCATTCTTTCTCCACTGGTTTATATGCTACCCCATCATACCACATGTCCATACATGTGCAGGAGCTTTCTAAGGAGCTTTGTTCTGTTCCAGGGATCATCTGTGTTTCATCACCAGGTCTTCTGAAATATTTATTTTAACCATATATGTATATTAACTTCAAAATAATAAATATTAATAAAATAGAAAATCTAAGGTTTTCTTTACTGTAAAGGTAGAGAATTTTCCCTTTTTTTTTCAGCCTGTATTTTTTTTATAAGTGCTTTCAGTAAAACCATGGATGGCTGCTTCTATAAAAGCACCACTCAAAGCAAATTACTTTTACAAATAGTCACAAAATTGTTGAACGCACATGCTTTGGAAAATATATTTTATTTAAAACATTGACTAAATTACTCAGCAGTGTAATCTCCTCTCTTGGTATAAAATAAAATTCATATATGGGAGGTGATCAGGACCTACTCTTGGAGAGGAGTTATAAACCAGCTCTAATGTATCTTCTGGAGCCATTAAGCCTTGCCAGGTAAATACTGTGTGTTTTAAACATCCCCGAATCTATGTTTACAGTCATATGATAAATGGTAATGGGTCCAAAGAGAAACCTTAAGATCTAATGGGCATTTAAAACAGCCCTTCACTATGTATTTATGCAGGGGATTCAAAGAGACTCAAAAGTGGTTTAGTTCTATTTGATCAATGGAGATCAACGGTTTTGAAAAATGTAGAATGTTTAGAGTCCATATTTAAAACTTCTATAACAAGCAGGCCTACAAGCTTATGGTTATAAATCCTTCTTTGTAGCTTGGGGCAGATGTGGAATTTTGAAAATATCCCAGTAACATCACACCAAAAAAAGGCCAAGAAAATTTAGCACAGAAAAAGATGACATTTCACAATAGTGAAGTTGTAGCACCGAACAAGAAAAGCTGGCTCATCCTTTTTATATCCTCAATTGGATTTTCGTTTGATGTTACTCAGTAGGAGTCATTTTGAAGACAATTTCTCCTGAAAATAAGCTTTGAAGCTTTACTGTTTTTAAAAATCTCATTTGATTCAGTTTTCACAGGCCTTGGTTTCTATTTCCGTTCTCTTCTCCCGTTAGAATCACTTACTTTTCCATTGTATTGTTTGAATCACACTTACTGAATCCTTTCAATGCTCTGGGTGTGTGGGGGAGGGAGAGGACGTCCCAGAAGGAAAATTTGCATCAGATTCTTAGAAAGCCTTTATTGGCGAAACAAAGAGTGTCAGGAAAATGTGAGGGGCATTTGGAAGCTACCCAACAGGTGCTTATCAACATATCACCTTGATTGATTTGGATGGTAAGCCAACACTTCTTACTCTAGAAAAATGGCTATTTGACATCTGTAAAGCATTAAGGTGCAGTCCTGGCAGCTAGCTCATTCTTTCATTGTCTCACCACACACCACCCCTCAACCCTCACCCTGGAGTAACAGAAACCATATGCTTTTGCTTGCGTGAGTTTGATATCTCATTGAGTTCAACATATGGAATTCCAATCCAACACAGCCTATCATCATGAAACTTGAATTCCAGAGCTCCAAATCATCAAGTGATGTCCCATCCACCTGTTCCCTGCTTTATTGGTATTCCAAGTTCTTACAAGGCTGTTACATCAGGAAGTATCTACAGAAATCCTGGTGTCAAGAAAGATATATTTGTACTTCTTAGTGTTCATGCCCTAAAACTCTGTTTAATTCTCTCTACCATTCACCTTAGTTCAATTTGGTTCAATTCAGCCATTTTTCACAAATCTAGGCGGCCCTTACACAATCCCTAAGCTATAGGTCATGGAAGAAAAATCAGAACTGGTTCACACAATAGACAAGAAATGAACTCAGACCATTCCTGGCCTGTAACTTTCGACAAATATTCCATATTAGAGTATAGCATCTGTTATCCCAGAAAACTAGAGCTCCACATAAGTTATATATTTTATATTCTACTGGGGCAGAGAATCACAATAAAAAATCTTAGCTTCACATATAGAATACTAACTGGTCTGCTCAATCTATTACAATTATATTAGATACCATTCTTTATAAGGGATATGACTGAGATTATAAAAAATTCAGATTGATCACAATCTGGATTATAAAATCACAAGGTAGGGATATAAATAAGTATGAAGTCATAAAGAAAACCCACAGAGAGAGTGTGGCACAAAATATATTGGGAAACACATGGAAAGTCTGGAATGAGACATGCAATGACACATAAATAGAAAATATGTGGGAAGGCAGCCCCTGAAAAAAGTCCTATGGATACGCAGGTGCTTAACTGATGCTTTAGATGGTGGCTTAATAAGGAGACATCCTTAGAAGTTAGGAGAAAATATATATGTATGCAAAGTAGAAACTAAGAGGTTCATGCAAAGTAGAAACTAAGAGGTTCATAGAAGGACATGAAGTAACAAAACCAGAGAGAATGAAGACAGGCAAAGATGAGGACTATCTTGTCATAATTGCTCATATTCTATTTTCCTACAGAGAATTACTGAATAAACTTATGTATTTCTCACATAAAAATTATTCATCTCAATGTTAAAGAGTTTATTTCTTCTTATTATTTTATTACTACTTATTAATAAATTATACACATATTTGGGAATCATTAGAGTGCCCAGTTACTTTATTTTCACCATGTAATTATATGACTGATGGGTGTTCTGGCTGGTCAGGCTCTGAGAACTGGAGAGAGTGGGTCATTCAGCCTGGGTTATGAGGGGATACAGGCTGAGGTGTGGCCAACCAGGGGGAAGACAGGTCAGCCTGAGTTTACTGGCCTGTGCAGGTAACGGTCAAAGAAAGATGCCCAAGCTGGGAATGGAAAAGCTCAGTTGCTACAGTTTGCTCACCTCCCTTTGGACTGGGCAGTTTACACCCAAGGCAGGTTACATCTTATGTAGGACACACTCAGGACAAAAGGTAGATTTTTGTTGATGAGACCAGCGAATGCCGAAAGTGTGGAATTGTTGAGAAGTCTGAGAAAAACGTGCTATTCTGATACCAGCATAGTTCATTCAGGTCCCGCTGGCTACGTGCCCTCTGAGATAACCCCCATTTCATCTTCAAGGGTTGGGACAGTTCTCTAGCTGGTTTCCCCAGGGCACAGATAGATTCAGCTTCCATCCAGAATTCTCCAGCAGGTCCTCCTCGCCCCTGGGCGAGACATTTCTCTGCACACAGAGAGAATCTTATGCCTCATCAGGGGGTCTCTCAGTCTGCATTTGGGAGAGGCAGTTGCCTGGGAGGCAGTGCCTGCCAGGAGATGGAAAGATGATGCGGGACCCACTGCAGTGGGGTCAGCCTGGCAAGACGAGGCTGCGGGTTGGGACTGTGCCTGGCTTAGAAGGTATTTGATAGACATGTGTTGTGTAACAAATGAAAGAATGAGTTATCTGCCTAATCTGTGCATTTCCTTACAGAGAGAATCCCCTCTGTTATTTGCATTCACCTACTAAATGCCAAGACCTCATAGAGCCCAGTTTTATCACTTTAGTCTCTGGGACCTGAAGCAGCCAGCTCTGGGTGAGCTGTTCTCCCAAAGCCTTGCTGGTGGGTGTGGGGTTCTGGGGAACCCAGAGTCAGCTGCCTTCAGGCAGAACTCTGCTGAGTCAGCCCCCAAATGAACATGGCCAGTTCAGGCTGGGACCTGCATTATGGTTTAATTTCTAAATTTATTGTTAAATGATACTGGTTAATATTTCATCCTACATCTTTTGGCTGTGTTCTTAGCTTTTTTCAAAATCTTAAGCTGTACATTTAGTAGGCTAATTATACATAGCAGGAGCATTAGAATAATAGTCATTGCAATAGACATTAATAGCACAAAGTGATTATTTACTCTGTACCAGAATTGTTTCAGCTACTGTGCCTCCCTTATATCTTGCAGTGATTGAGAAAGGGCACAGAGTTGCATTTAAGGACAGGGACTGCAGACACGGGTTCAAATATAGCTCTGCCACTGAGAGCCCTTTGTTTGAATTCTAAATTATTTTCTTTACATCTTCTCCAAGTTACAAAATGGTAGTCATAATAAGGAAGATGGAGCTATTTCAATTTACCACTTCACATAGATATTAAAATTAAACAGTATCTTAAAATGCTTCACCTTGAGTCATCTATTTGACATTTATTTATCGCTTACTATCTTAGCTCAGGCTGCTATAACAAAATACCATAGAGTGGGTGGCTTAGACAACAAACATTTATTTCTCACAGTTCTGGAGGCTGGAAGTCTGAGATCAGGGTGCCAGCATGGTCAAGGTCTTGGTGAGAACCCTCGTCCTAGTTTACAAATAGCCACCTTCTTCCTGTATGCTTACATAAAATCCATCTCTCTCCTTTCTCTTATAAGGGCACAAATTCCATTCCTGAGGGTTCCACCCTCACGACCTATTTAACTCCCAGAAACCCCATCTCCAAATACCATCACACTGGGGGTTAAGGCCTCAACAAACAAAATTTGGGGGAATCACAAACATATAGTCTATAGCACTTACCATTGGGAAAGTTTCCAGGGATACAAAGATGAATAAGATAAAATGCTTTCACTGAAAGAAACTGTACACATGTGCATGTGTGATTGTATGTGTGAGTTTGAGAAAGAGAGAAAGTAAGAGGGAGACACACAGAAAGAGGGTGGTGATGAAAAGACGGTTTTTAGGAAAAGGGTGGGGGGATGGGTAGTCAAACATTATTTTTTCTCCTATCCTTTCTTTCATCCTATCAACAACTGAACAGCATCTACTTTGTAAAACTGCCTTTCCATTCCCTTGTCCCTCATTGATAGGCATATCATTTTGCATCTTTGTGGCAATGCTGGAGAACTGCTCCACAAATGAGTTGAAGGAGTGATCACATTCCCCCAGCTCAGTTGGTGTGGTCTGACCAGGACCCTTGGGTCCCACACCACTGGGTTATTCTCCCTTGGAGACCCACATTTCTCTGAAGAGAATCAGTCTCTGGGCTGTGTATGAGAGCTGCTTAGTTAAATAAAAGCCTGACCTATGTGTATAGAGAGGGCAGGGGCCGTCTGAAAAAGGAAAAGAGAGAGGATAGTGTTATTGGCAATAAGAAAATAAGTGAAGGATATATTAGCAAACTGAACATTACTGCATCATTGCTTTTCTGACCTTCCTCAGTGAGACAGTTAGCCTAACAGAGGCCAGAGAAAGACACTGGTGCATTCTCAAATTAGACTGACCATGCCTTGGGAAGTCAGAATACTATTATTGAAAATTTCATGTTACGTGCTGCAAATACGAGGTCCAGACTTTTACATGGCCTCATGTTTTTCAGAAACTTAATCCAGTCATGAGCTGGTCTCAGATAATTATGGAAAAAAATGTAAAGTGACTTCTAAGTGCAATGTTTATTCATTTTCCACAAACATACTGTGAAGTAGGGAACAGGTCAATGATTTCTGACTGCTGTTTTCTTGAACTCATGACACCAGCGCTTAGTGTTTTTCTGCAGGCTGGCTGAAAGGTTCACAAATCCAATATCCCCAGGAGTTATTTCATTAGATTTCCTGACTTTAAAGCCCATCTGGAATGCCCTTATTCCTTTGCAGCTCTTATTGACTGATGCTGATTATGCCAGCAGCAAACCTCACTAACTCAACTTCTTCATTTAGATCATTAATGGTCAATAGAGGGCCTGAGATGGTTTACTATCAACTGTTTTGCATTCAGAGGACCTTTCATTCAGAGGACTTTCCTTTGTTTTTCACTGCCTGCTTAGGTTGTCTCTACAGGGAGAGGAGAAGAGAGTGAAATAAACAAAGCCTGGATTCTTCCAACATCCTTCCTATGTGGACATGAGCCCTGGGATTGTCAGGGCTCCTCATATGAGCTGAACATGCAGAGTGCAAAGGAGGAAGCATCCAGGGTGTCTGGCTCCCAAGGCATGTATGTAGAAGCCAGAGGAGGCATGGCCAACATGAAGCACTGCCACAGTCGGCTGCAGTAGTTCTCCAGTGTCAGCTTTTTGGCTCAGGCCTGGCTGGATGCATCCCAATGTCATGGAAAGGCTTGAAAACTGCAGATTCCTGGGTCCCACCTCTAGAGATACTGATATAGTAGAACTGAAGTGGAGCTCAGGAATCTTTTTTTTTTTTTTTCTTTAAAGCTACTCTGGTGGTTCTAATGCAAAGTGAAGTTTGGGAACTGCTGCTCAGGGAAGCTTTCAGCATCTCTCCACTGCCTAAAAGTGGCAAGGGTGGGAGAGAGAAGGAAGATTATCTGTTGGCGCTGCCAGAACTACACAGCCATGTGGGTATTCTGAGCAGGTTAATAATTTGCTATTCCTCTAAACTAACTTTTTTTTTTTTTTTTTTTTTTTTTGTGGTACACGGGCCTCTCACTGTTGCGGCCTCTCCCGTTGCAGAGCACAGGCTCCGGACGCGCAGGCTCAGCGGCCATAGCTCACGGGCCCAGTCGCTCCACGGCATGTGGGATCTTCCCGGACCGGGGCACGAACCCGCGTCCCCTGCATCGGCAGGTGGACCCCCAACCACTGCGCCACCAGGGAAGCCCCTCTAAACTAACTTAAGGCCCATCTGGAATGCCCTTCATCGGGCATTGCCCCCAAAACTGCCCCAAGAAAACAAATAAAAAATATTTTTTGTGCGTGGGAGAGACAGACTTGCATAAGGAGGGGCAGGATTCTTGGAAACCATCCTTGTCCTCCTGAGGCTTCAACTCTGGTCCTAGGCTCATAGCAACCACCCCCAGCCCTGGAAAACAAAAGCCCCCCAGTCACATGGACCCACTGTCCTGAGAAGAAATTTGCTTGACCACTAGTTGTTATCAAAGCCTGCCTCTTGAGAGCCTCAGTATCACCCCATTTAACTCAGCACCTATATTTCTTAACATACACAGTATCTTGCCTGCTAAATATAAGATATTTCCTTGCTATTATATATGCACTGATGTTTTAGCTCCCAGAGATTTTTTTTTCACACCTTTTTGTTTGAAGACCCAGGCCGCTAACAGCTCTGCCTGTCCCTCAGTCCAGGTCTGGGTGTAACACATGAGCCGAACACAGCTTCCAGGGGCTGCCTGCTCAGTTTCTGGGGGGATGATCCTGGGTGAAGAGAAACGTGCTCATTTCCTTTTTGCTCTGTGGGGACGGATGTACTACAAAGAAGTACATTTCCTTATTTGTAAAGAGTTAAAAAGATGACTCATTATATTTTGTGGAAAAGTGCCACAAGGAAAGGAACCAATGGATTATTTCAAAAAGAAAAAAGATACCTAGATGAGCCTGGATTTGGCAAACACTTGTACTAAAAGTAGAGAACTAACCAGATATCTACGAATAAAAGAGGAAAAAGAGGCAGGAGCCAGTGAGAAGTTACTGTCATCTTCCTTTGGGTGAAGTAAGCAAGAGTTTAATGATGGCACCTCCAGCTGGAGATCTGATGAGATCATGGTCACCTGGGCAGGTGTGCAGATCACAGGTAGATGGAGAGAGAGGGGCTGGAGTGAATCGTTGGAGCCCATGCTGGCTGCTTTTCTGCCCACCTGTTAGGTTCCTCATGTGCTGCAGGCAAAGGCTTGCTTTGGGGAAAGAATGCACAAAGCAGATCCCTGAGGACGTGAGTCATGGAGAGGATTATGAGGCTTGAGCCAGAAGCCACCCACCTTTGGGTTTCAGATGTGGGCCCGTGGAAGGGCCATCAAGATCTGGGTGCAAGAGGGGAGCTGTGAGAGGCTGGGATGGCCAAGTGGGCTCTAGCGTCTTTTTGTGGCACCCTATGGAACTTCTGATTCCAAACATGAAAAATTTGCTAAATTGCACAGATCCCATGAATGTTATCACCTGGAAGAATTTGAGTAAAACAATCACACTGACAGAAGAGTTAACCTGAGTCATTATTTTGGCTACTTTTGTCTTTCCAAAAGTTATACTTACATTGGTTCATATGCAATTTAAAAAAATCCTAAGAAGTTGGGGGGAAGGTGGGATAAATAAGCAAAGCACAGAGGATTTTAGGGCAGTGAGACTATTCTGTATGATACTGTAATAGTGGGTACATGACACTATACATTTGTCGAAACTCATAGAATATACAACACCAAGAGTGAATGCTAATGTAAACCATGGACTTCAGGGGATAATGACGTGGTGATGTAGGTTCATCTGTCATAATAAACGTCCCACCCTGGTGGGTGATGTTTATAGTGGGGGGAGCTATGCATGTGTGTGGGTGGGGGTTACATGGGAAATGTCTGTTCTTTTCATTTAATTTTTTATGAACCTAAAATTGCTTTAAAAACATAATGTCTATTGTATAATGCCCTAAGAGAGTCTTTTAACAAATTTATTTGCTTTAACAGTTTCTGAAAAAAGGTCAGACAGCACCCATATGGGATCCCAGGCAACCTGGACCCTTAACAGCTCCCTTCCCATCTCTGATAGAGACCTCAGGGTGCCTATCAAGCTTAGTTGCAGGTTCAGATATTTAGGAACTTGGGAGAATTTCTCACTCGTCCAGTCCTGTGACTCAAATCTCCCTGAGGTGCTGGTGTCCCAGTTCGCAGAGTGTCCACCCTGCTTCCTCATATCTGGCTGCTTCTCTGCTAAGTGCCATGAGGTTGACGCTTCAGCTGGCCTGGATCTGCTTTCCTACTCAGCCTGCTTGTAAGCCCAGGCCCCAGAGCATTCAACTCATGAGCAGTATCTTAATTCCAATACAGGAATTTAAGTTTACTGCTTCTAGATAGATTCAATAATTTTAATGTCTGGTCTTTGCTCTTGATCAAATGATAGCATTAATCTATAATTATCTTTCCACTTGAGACATCCACATCCATTTGCCCCATCTAACTGCTGACGTTTGTCCTTGGCAAGATGGTTAGGCAGGCCAGCTTGGGAATGAGCCCTGTAAACCATCCAGACAAGATCCAGATCATGCATAGAGAACCAAAAGACTTCCAGGTTGGGATTTAGTCTCGAAAATACTTGGTGCAGAATCCCATCCTATCTGTGTAATGTTGACCAGAGACAGAGCTTGCTGTCTGCTGATATTAGAACCCACTGACCCCTATTTGCTTCAGGGCAGGTTGTGGAGTTGCCTGAGATACTCAGGGCTAATTAGAAGTGCCACCTTAGAACTACTGTGAGGACAAGGACTGACACCAACATGTTTAAGCCAAGTTTTTGTTTGTTTGTTTGTTTTAATAACAGAAGACATCTAGCATCCTTTGTTAAGTGCCCCAGTAGTGAAGTAAGTAATCCCAACAAATCCAGCAAACAGAACATAAGAGAGAGATTATCAGTAAGTAGTGCTAACACTGATGCCTAGGAATTGCTGCATTTTCTTTGTTATCCCCATTTAGACACGTGAAAATATTTGCAGCAATTTTATGCAGAACAAAAAGCAAGCGCTCAATCAGGCTAAGTGCCTCTGATGATAGCACACCATTATTTTCATTCTCCATTTTTAATTAGGATGCACCAGAAAATTACAGGTTGGTTACTCTTCTCACAACCTTAACAAATGCAGAGAAGAGCTGCTTCCCTGGTTAATGCTAAAACTTCTCAATGCCATTTGTTAAATACAGTTCTGAAGCCCAGGGAAAGCCTCAACGATAGGCAATGCCAATGTCAACAGATCAGTTAGGAAAGTTAGTCTTTAGTGGAAGCCATCTCATACATATACATGGCTTGCTATTTGGAAGCAGAAACTCTTCCTGGTAACAGAATTACGCCCAGTATTACAACTGGATTTTAACATTAATGGAAGCAATTTAGAGAGCAAATATGTCCAACATACATGAATGTTTTAAACCAGGACTTGGAGATCCTCTAGTTCAACTATTTTATTGGACAAAGAAAGAAGTCTCAGGATAGTTGAATGAGGTAGCTCAAAGTTATAGAGCAGAAAATAACCACAAAAGAGCACCTAATGCTTTATTAAATTGTATAGTTTAAAAACACTTTCCAGTATACCATTCCTACTGTGCAGACTGAGGCTCACAGAATTTGATCGACTTGCCCCGGTCACTTACCCTCTTCATCTCTCAGTCCCTTTGTTCCATGTCCAGCTAGAATGTCTTGTGAACTCAAATACTCATGGTAATTCTTGGGAGATATTTAAAAGCCCCTTAAAGAGACGTAAATCCAATGATCTTAGTATTTTTTCTCTTGGGACACTTTTCTGAAATTAAAATGCTGAACCCTCCAAAGCTTCTTTGTTCTGTATATATAAGCAAGTGATTTGTTTTGTAGGTTTTCAGTAGAGAATTGGGCAGTAGGTTTGATACAGCCATGCTGATGCCCAGGCTGGTATCATCAAGAAAGGTATGGGCAATTCTCATTGCACCCCCATGGTTCCAACATTAGACTTTAAAAGTAAGGTAGGGGGGCTTCCCTGGTGGTTCAGTGGTTGAGAGTCCACCTGCCGATGCAGGGGACACGGGTTCGTGCCCTGGTCGGGGAAGATCCCACATGCCGCGGAGCGGCTGGGCCCGTGAGCCATGGCCACTGAGCCTGCGTGTCCAGAGCCTGTGCTCCGCAACGGGAGGGGCCACAACAGTGAGAGCCCCGCGTACCACAAAAAAAAAAAAAAGTAAGGTAAGAATATGTCTAATTGGTTAATATTATTGATTTGGCTCGTTTGTACATACATTGACAGTATTTCCTTTAAAAAGTGCCAACTGAACTACATGGGAATATTGTCCCCAAAGGGCCATTCTGGATATGAAAACACCAGAATAGTCTGTCTAAAAGGCCCTAAAGACTATGAATAAAGGCAGAAAAATCCCTATCAGATGCCTTTTGCATCATCTTACTGGGATGATTGCAGACAGCTTTTGACCAAAGAGGAATGGACCACATGTTCTTTCATGGTCTCATCTGCAACTATGATTCCTCCCCACAACTAACGTGGAGCAAACAACAAATATTGTCTCTAATTGACTTCACCTAGATACTGAATTCCATAGGTTCTGCACAGCCATGCTTACTGTTCATCTCATCTCACTCATCACATCCTCTTTCCATCCCCTGTGAATTCCACTGATCACCTTGATTCAGCCTCTGTTGTTCCATCCATTGTCTATGCTATGTATTGTTTTCTTAATTTGCTTAATTTTTTAATTTCCTTTTGCTTATATGTAATTCTTACTTTATTTTTTGTTTTCCTCATTCAATTATACAATTGGATCATGGAGACTCCTTTTTAAGTCCACCATGTACCCAGAATACAGTAACGTGTTTGAGTATTAAATTTGTTTGTTTGTTTGTTTGTTTTGTTTTTTGTTTGTTTTTTGGGGGTTTTTTTTGCGGTACGCGGGCCTCTCACTGTTGTGGCCTCTCCCGTTGCGGAGCACAGGCTCCGGACGCGCAGGCTCAGCGGCCATGGCTCACGGGCCCAGCCGCTCCGCGGCATGTGGGATCCTCCCGGACTGGGGCACGAACCCGTGTCCCCTGCATTGGCAGGTGGACTCTCAACCACTGCGCCACCAGGGAAGCCCATGAGTATTAAATTTTGACTGACTTTTCTTCCCAGCTCTGTGAGTTCTGTACTGTTGGATTTTATTTTTGTGCCCAGAAAAAAAAAATTAAGGCAAATTAAATATGTTTATTTAACCCTTTCCAATAGTTATTTAAAATCCAGCCTCTTCTAATTTTATTCTTAACTACCATAATTGGGATTTGTCTATACATAATGTAGAATCTCAGTGAGCTACCATGGTATTTGATTAGTCATTCTCTACATCTTCAGACCAGTAATTAACATTTCACCTGTCTCAAATTGCACAAGTGTCGTAGATGAAATGAAAACAAAGTGAAAGGCTGGTTTTAATAATACGCCATGCCGGTTGTCCTAATAGAAATGTTGTGACTTTGGTAACTGAGGCTCCAGAATTTAATTGACAAAAGAAGAATAGTACTTCTTTTGTTAGATGGTAATTTTGATTGATAGATCAACCAGCTATTTAAAACAGCTGATTATTATCCAACATGTTTCTTCTCCCCAAATCAGCTAAAATAAAATTGTTCTGCTTATTATGATGATCAAAACAACTCTGTGAGTAAACAATTCCCCCCTTAAATCGTGACCATGTCATTCCAGGAGGTGAATTTCCACTGGTTGGATTGTTTCTTTGGATGAACTAAATGAGACCCGGATGTCCCAGGGCCCTTGCTATATACAAATAAGGAGTTTACACTCATTAAGTCATTATCTAGCTTAACGATTAAACCCAATGAAATAAGAGTGAACCATTCGCTCTACGGGAAGTATGTCACTTATTTTAGGCCAAAAAGAAACGATTTTGCAAATGACCTTTTCCAGTGTGACAAGCAGTCCCTATGGAGCCAGGAAGAAACCAAAAGAAAGCTTCTTCTTCTCTACAGTGGATAATTTTTCCTCCTCTCCTACACAGATCCAGATATAGTAGGATGACAAGCAAAATATTCAAGTTCTTTCTTTAGCTTTAGGAATAACAGATTTATTAGTTTAGGTTTCATAGGTTAAGATAAAAATCACCATCCGCAAAAATGTTGACAACGTACATGACGGGCTTGTTCGAATAAAAAGAATTGAAAAGGGATAATGCAAAGCTTTGGACATAACTACAAACAAACAAATAAGAAATAAATGCTGAGGTCCTGAGCAAGGGAGATACGTTTTAAGGATACAGAAATGAAAAATAATTTAGGGGCTTAAACCGCCAATAAGCTCAATAGGATTCCACAAAAACTATTGTCACCAAAAGGGCTAATGCAATCTTAGTCCACTGCTCAGGAGAAGTAAAGTATTTAAAAGGAGTTAGGTAATAAACCTGCACTATTAATCAATGATTAGTCTGTATCTGGTATTTTGTGTTTGCTTCTATGCATCACATCTTTAAATGTATAAAAATATATTATGCCAGTCTCTGGAGAATATTAGATTAGAATATAAAAATACTCCCAAAACAAATGAAATGACCCATCACTCCACCATCCAAAAATAACCCCTGGCTGGTAGAATTCTGTGATCAAAACTATTTCCCCTTAGAGTTTTAGTTTAAAGACACTGTACCATTGTCTTCAAGCATGCATTGCTGCTCAGGAGACCTCTTTAAGAGGTTAGATTTATTTTGTTTAAATTTTCTCTTTTTCTGGAAACTTTAAGGATATTTTCTTTACTTTTGGTGTTCTAAAATTTCACATGGATGTGTCTAACTCTGGTGTTATCTTCCCAGCTATCATTTGTCCTATTCAACACTCAGTGGAAACTTTTAAATGGAAGAATCTTGTCTTCCCTTAGCTCTAAAAATGTTCTTGCACTGGCTCTTTTCTAGTTTCTCTGGCTGTATTTTCTCTTCTCTTTTGGTGGAACTTTTAATTGTCATATGTTGGAATGCATGGGTTGACTTTAATGTCTGTAATATTTTAGCTCATATTTTCCTATTACTATTACTTTTATTGTTGCCATATATTTTCCTCTTGTTTACACACATACACACATATTAATTTCTGAGGGACTGTTTTTGGTCTCTTTATCTTGTTCATGTTATCTTCTTCTTGTTTTATGAATGTATCATCTTCTCAAATCTCTCTGAATAGTTGTACATTATCATCTGTTTCTTGAATACTATGTTTTTATCTGGGGCAGTTTTTCCATTGTGTTTTTTTCCCTTTTCTCTTTTTTAAAATGCTGCATTCTTCCTCAAGTGCCTAAAGATTTTGACGGGCCATTTATATTTAAGGACGAGGAAACAGAGGGGCTGTCTGCGTCCGTGGACTGCACTTGTTCATTATGTTTTGGTTTGATGTGAGCAGATCTTGAGCTCACTGTCAGGCTGGGGCCTCTTCTCAACGCCCAATGATGCAGGCTTTCCTCTCGTCTGCCAACACCTATGTCCTAATTCTTCCCAGATGTTAGTTCTGCTTCCTTAGAGAAAAACTCTGCAATTTTTCACTCAGCTTTAAAGGTTAGTTGGATGATATCGTACAAGAGCACAAGGAAGAAAGATGTGGGGAAATCAATAGACGTTCGGTAAATATCTACTTTTCTGCCTCACTTCCTAGTCCCGCCTAAAAACTGTCCCTGGGGTTCTGCCAGGCTCCCTCCTCTGCTGTCGCCCTGTCAGTGTATTATACATGCTGGGACTTCTTCCTCTCTGATTTATCAGAAAACATTCTGCCATGCATTGTCTATCTTCTCGGTGTGATAGTCAGCTTTATGTGTCAATTTGGCTTGGCTACGCTTCCCAGTTATTCAATCAAACACTAATAGAGCAGTTGCTTCTGAAGGTGTTTGTAGATGAGATTTAAAGTCCCCAATCAGTTGACTTTAAATAAGGCAGATTATCCCAGATAATCTGGGTGGTCCCAATTCAATTAGTTGAAAGGCCTATGGCAAAGCCGGGGCTTCTTTGAGAAGGAAGGTATTCCACCTGTTGACAGCTGCTCAGCCCCTACCTGAGAGTTCCATCCGCCCTTCCTGGCAGCCTGGCCTGTGGATTTTGCAGCTGCCTAGTGAGCCTGGACAGTCATGTAAGCCAAAATCTTGCACTAAAGCTCTTAATATATACTTCCTACTATTTCTCTGTTTGGACCCTGATGGATACATTTAGAAATTTGTTAAGCTCTTTCAACCATTCAGAGACTCCTCCCTACTGTATAGTTCTGCTGTTATGGATTTATATTTTAATAAATTATTATGAAGAAGGTATGAACATATATTCTCAGTCTACCCCTTGGTGCCATTAAACCCTGATGATTTAATTCACTCGTTAGTTTTGGATAATTCAGTTTTTCCAAGTTTTCATTATTATTATGATTGGTGTTATTATTAATGTGTTCCATATCATGTGTATGAACCTTGTACCTCTCAGTATTTTTCTACACTAAGTTCCTACAAGAGAAATTGCTGAATCAAAGAGTAAGCACATTTTAAAATCTTTTTGTTATATATTGCTGAATTGTCCTCCAGGAATTTTATGCCTATTTCCCTATCCCAACTGCAGTGTGTGAGAGTGACTATCAAACTTTCTGAGGGGCCATGGAACTGGAAAACCTTCAAATGAGATTGTCCATTACGAAGGAGAGAATCAGAAGTTGTCTTATATTCAAAAGAACTAGGGATGATTGACCTAGAGAAGACTGATGGTACAGGAGAACCGTCAATATCTTGTCTCAAAGGAGTAAACTAGGACCAATGAGTAGAATCTAAAAAGAGAGATTTTTTTTTTTCTGGGCAACATGAGAAAGAACATTAAATTTAAAAATTTAAAAATGATAATAATTAAAAAATCATTTAAAAAAGAACTACAATAGTACCCTTAGATGAAATGGGTTTTCTCATCAGCCATCCTGTTCAAGCATTTAGATGGATGCTATCAGTCATCACATCGCTGGGAGTTTGAACCAAAAGATTTTTAAGGATAATTTTAAGCTGGAGTTTCTAGGTGTCTGGGGCAGATGCGTGTGTGTGTGTGTGTGTGTGTGTGTGTGTGTGTGTGTGTCCCTTATTTTGATACATCAAGTTGGTTTTATTTTCATAAGATTTAATACTATGGACAGGGAAAGAAGAATGGCTGCCTGCAGAGGAGAGAAGGATATTACTGCTTAAGCTCAGTTGCTTTTAGAATCTTAGGTCTGTAGGTTACAAACCGTTGCTGAGAACAGCATGAATTTAAGGGTCAAATCGGGGCCTGTGTTACTTTAATTTAAAGAAGAGTCTCTGTGACAGGGCTAGAGCCAATTTCCAAATGAAAGATGTTTAGAGATTTAGAATGTGAATATGAAAGCAGTCACTTCTGGCTTTAACCTTCCTGAGGGATGGTCTCACACTAGCTCTGCCTAATTCTCCCCAAATTCTGCTTAGAGCCAATCATCATTTTACCATGAGAATAAATAGCTGAAACAATTTGGATTATGCAGTAACTCCAATGCAACTCTAAAGAATCTAGCTAAATTTCTTTAAATGGCATAACAAAGTCACATACATCTGACATTAGAGAAGGTTGTTCTATATTCAATAATGAAGATGGGATCTGTTTTCATCATTTTATTTTATTTATTTATTTATTTTTATTTTTTGGCCACGCTGTGTGGCTTGCGGGATCTTAGTTCCTCAACCAGGGATCGAACCTGGGCCCCCTGCAGTGAAAGTGTGGAGTCCTAACCACTGGACCACCAAGGAATTCCCCATATTTTTATTAAAAACAGGTGAAACAGAACAATAAGCTTTCTGTCTGTAACCTATAGAGAAAGAAGCCTTACCTGCATAAAAGCAGATAATAGATGAAGGGTGAATTCCATCTTAGAGAACTAAAATAAAATTGTAAATTGGGACTGTAGATGGACATCCACCTTTGGGAGTCACTGCAACTGAGTATGAAGCTTAATTTTTCCAATGGGGATTATCATTTGGCCACAAACGCCCTTTTCAAGCAAAAATTCCAAGATGAGCTTGGTAAAATATAGACCAGACCATGTTCTTCAAATAGCACATTAAAAAATGCACCAAACAACAACATATTTTCTCTTACACAGTGATTTCTGAGAATAGTAATTGGATTTGTATAATTCTGAACACAAGATATAGATAAATGAAACACAAAAGAAGGGGCTTCCCTGGTGGCGCAGTGGTTGAGAGTCTGCCTGCCGATGCAGGGGACATGGGTTCGTGCCCCGGTCCGGGAAGATCCCACATGCTACGGAGCGGCTAGGCCCATGAGCCATGGCCACTGAGCCTGCATTTCTGGAGCCTGTGCTCCACAAAACGGGAGAGGCCACAACAGTGAGAGGCCCGCGTACCGCAAAAAAAAATACAAAAGAATTAACAGGAGACCAAAATTAGTAAATAAGCAAATGGAAAACTATACATTTTTGTTTACTAATTTGACCAATAATAACTATGCCAGAAAAAATGTGAAAAATGAACATCTGTTATTCCATGAAACATTATTAATATTCATATAGAAGTAGATGCTGCTGAGTCATTCAGTATGGAATCTTAATGCAGTTTAATTATTTTCATCTTCAGGATTTGTACAAGCTCCCTGAAAGCAATCTGTGATTAAAGTTCCCAACAGATTCGGGAATCTGTAGCTGCCTTACAGTATCAAGTGTCCTTGAATACACTATGAAATCAGTGAGGCACCCAAGGCTACATAATTCTGAAGAAATGAAGAAATGATTTCCCAGAAATATTTGTTGTTTGAATGAATCTGAAAATTTCAATCTGAGCTGATTACTGAATGATCAATTTTCATTGTTCTAAGTATTAGTCTTTCTCTGACTCACAGTAAACATGATTTAGTTCAGTTAGGGCAGTTGTCGTAAAAGGACACTCTATTTAGGCTTAGGCTCAAGTTTGAATGCTATTTCTCTCACGTGCAAATTGTCTGACCTTGAGCATACATTGTTTAACTTCTGCCACTGCTTTTTCTTCTGTAGAGCTGGAATATTAATATGTACCTAATGGTGATTAATTGGGGTAAGAGTTAAATGAGATGAAATAGTGTCTTGATTAAGAATTAGTTAAGAGTTAATTTCTTTAGGGCACACATCCACCAAATTTGCTATTTTTCTTTAAACTCTTCTCTCTGCTGAGTTGGTGTTCAGGTTGTTTTAATGATATAGGATGAGGAAAAAGAAAAAGAAAAGAAAAGAGAAAAGAACTTTTTAAAAAGCATAAAAAAAAGAAAGATAAAAAGAAAAGAAAGAAAAGGAAAGAAAAAGAAAAACTAAGCAGAGTTACCTGAGCTGGCTGTCAAACTCTCAAAAGACCAAATTTGCCATCCTACAAAGTCAAAAACTTAAACTATAATATGTTTATTTAAATTCCAACTAATTGTTCGTTTCTTCAGTTCTTTCTATATGACTACCAGTAGTAAGAAAAGATACAATGGGCTTCTTTCATTGGCCAACAAGTTGAGAGATTATGAAGATCAAATGAGCCAGGAGAGGGGCATAGGGAAGCTGGCTACCAGTCTTAGATTTAACAGCTCACTTTAAATCCCTTATCTTCAGTAGCCTGTCACCAGTGCAATCATTTACACATGGCCCTCTGACAACGTATCAATCATGAGACAGCTGCAGATATTTTGGCTGAAAACACCCCCTCCTTATGTCAGGACACGTTAATTTGAAATAAACATTTTGCTGAGATGTGAAATGAAGCAGATCCATTAAAGGCGACTAGTCATGTGTTTTGATTTATTACTTTCTGATGTAGGATTTGCAGTTGTGCAGACACAGTAACCGTTGACCAATGTGATGGACTTTCCATGGGACAGGAAGGGAACTGCAAATTATAGGAGGCATGCTGAATGCCAAGGACAGTGTTAGACACTTTATTTTCCTATTTCCCGATAATAATCTATTAGGTAGGCACTTATTCCCAATTTAGGAGTTGAAACATTTGAAACCTATCACAGCTGAACAGTGACAATAAGAAGAATAAAAGCCTTATTCAGATTTTTTTTTCTTATATCTCTTGTGGGCATTCATTTCCCAAGGAACAAGATCTTCCCATGTGTTCTGAATGGAGTTTCTTGTTTCCCTATCCCTGAGAGTTTCCATGCAGAGTAATGGTCTCTGTACAGAGGCACTTTGAAAGTGATCTAAACATGCATTTCCACAATTTCAGAAGTCCTTGACAGTGCTTGAAGGGTAATCTCTATCCAGGTAAACGGAGGTAAACATTACCAGATGCCAAAGCCAAGAGTACTTCATCATTCCCTCCTGGCCTGGGAGATGACTTTCATTTCAGATGATCTATGAAGGTCCCCGGGAGCACACTAGAGAAGTCTGTGTTGTATTTATAAGATATCCCACTTTCTGGTTTCAAATACCAAGTCGGAAGGGAGCCATGCATTAGAGCCTAGAAAAGCTTTTGTTATGAAAACTCAAAATACCAATCTATCAAACAAAGATGACTTGATTGCATTTTGAATAGTACACCATACACAGTGTACTGGCTGCATATAAATTATAACCTAAGTAATGAAACTAAATGCTCTAGTATTCTTGTACTTTTGCCCAATATTTGGAGTTCGTCTATTCTTTGTTTCCAGTTTTTTTAAGGATAATTCTCTCCTTTGAATTTCTATTTCATTTAATTCAAAGGTTCATTCATGATTTTAAATCTAATATTTTAAAATGGGATGGTATGAACTTCCTTTGTAAGGACTGAGTCAAATATCTGAAATCTAGGATGCAACAAAGAGGTGATTGCTGTCCATAGTATCCATCACAGGTTTTCTTCACTGTAATTCAAAACATGAGCAATTAAAGGACACCCAGGGCCTTTCTCAAAATGGGCCAATTTTCCCTGCTTACACCTTCTCCTCTGTGAATCTTCAACCTATCAGTTTATGATATGGCTAAATCATTAACATTGAAACAAAACCAAAACTGGAAGCTGCATATTATAATAAAGAAGAAGGTGTCTGTGGCCAGCATGATCTGAAGTTAATAATATACTTCTCAATAAACATCTATTGACAAATAAACTTCTGGATGCTAAATAAAGAAGAATAACCAAGGAAGCAGCCTTCTTCTTTCTAGGAGGAAGGTGAACCAAAATTTGTACTGCATTTCTTTCATACTTATAAAGTAGGTGTACTTATGTATTTATTTCTATATGTCAATCAACCACACAATTACCAAAAAAAAAAACAAAAAAACAAACAAAAAAATACCCCTACAAACACAAATCCTGGTGACTAAGCAACAAATTAATTCATTTTTTTGGAGACCCTTTTACTAGCGATAAACCTCAAAATTGTGCCTATTCTTACATCACTGGCAATATAGTTGGGGATCAGGGCATACATGTAAATTACACCAGAATATAGTTTAGAATAAAGCTAAATTTGCTACAGATCAGTATTTTAGGAACTTAGATGAGGGAAAGATATGGGAAATAAAGAAGAGCCTGGATTTTATTGCCCAACAAATTTCAATCTAATTTCCAGTTCCTCCACTTACTAGCTGCCAAAGACAGTAGTGATTCCTACCTTCCAGGGACCCCTCTGAAGATTGGGAGTGATAAACATTTGCCTGGTGCTGACTATGTTTACTCAGCAAACCCTTACAGATGCTATTTTATTTAACCCTCAGAACAATTCTAAAGGGTTGTAGAAGGTTGTATTTTGATTATCTCCATTTTACATAAGATAAAACTAGGACTCAGAGAAAGTAAATAACTTGCCCAGTCAGACTCATGAATCGATATCCACTGCTCTATACTGTCTCATAACCAGCTTTCTTGCAGGGAGTACAAGGACCTAACACAGGTGGAGATTACTGGCATTCTCTAAACGGTGGCTCTTTGGACCAGGGTGAGAGGAAAGGCTTCAAGGACAGAATTTCAGCTGGACTTGGAAGCATAAGTAGGGTTCAAATAAACAGGCAGCAATAGGAGGATGCTTAAAATGGGGGGGGTCTTGCTAATAAGGACCTACTGTCTAGCACAGGGAACTCTACTCAATACTCTGTAATGTCTTATATGGGAAACAAATATTAAAAAGAGTGGATATATGTATATATATAACTGATTCACTTTACTGTACAGCAAAAACTAATACAACATTGTAAATCAACTATACTCCAATAAAAATTAATTTAAAAAATGGGGGGTCTTGGGTAAATAAGAATTGGTGGGCTTCCCTGGTGGCGCAGTGGTTGAGAATCTGCCTGCTAATGCAGGGGACAGGGGTTCGAGCCCTGGTCTGGGAAGATCCCACATGCCACGGAGCAACTGGGCCCGTGAGCCACAACTACTGAGCCTGTGCGTCTGGAGCCTGTGCTCTGCAACAACAGAGGCCGCGATAGTGAGAGGCCCGTGCACCGCAATGAAGAGTGACCCCCACTTGCCACAACTAAAGAAAGCCCTCGCACAGAAAAGAAAGACCCAACGAAGACCCAACGAAGAAAAGAAACGAAGACCCAACACAGCCATAAATAAATAAATAAATAAATAAATAAATAAATAAATAAATAAATAAATAAAAAGCCAAGCATTTGAAGCCCTTAAAAAAAAAAAATAGAATTGGCAAAGCATCCTTGGTAGGTCCTAACCTGACCACCGTGGCTAGGCAAAAGATATATGCCAGGGACTAGTGGGGCCCTTTACATGGTGATGGACAACTTATTTAATGAAGATCATACATATATTTTATCACACTAAATAGGTCACTGAAGAAGAGAGAGAGTTCATAGACAACTGACAGATTCACAGGTTCAAGAAAAACTCATTAACAAAAGCACACTTAAATTCCGAGGTTGTGAATTTGACAGCTGATAGGGTTAGAATCAACCTCTCTATCAAGTGAGCATCTCTTCTCTATTACTCCTTCAGCCATACCCTTCAAGATCTGAAAAGGTGGGGCAGTAATTAAAAACAGAAGGAAGAAAATACCTTCGATCTACCATCCTTTGGATCCGCACCAAACTAATCCTATCTCTTCATGCCACCAGCTGAAGGAAGTCACATCAATCACAAAGAACAAAATCCATTAAAAAATTAAAGCAAATTTTATTTGCGCATAAAAGCATAGCGTCCAGCTGAGCTCCGCAGCCTAGCTTAGTACCACCAGGGGGAGAATTGAAAGGTTTTGGTTGACAAAATTGGAGCCAGAGAGAGTCAATTCATTTCAGAGGTCTATTATCCAAATGACGCAAATGAGGACTAACCTGGTGTTCGACTATCTCATTCATTGTTTTAGCCAGTTTTTAATGAGAAATTGCACTGTGTCAGTCACTGTGCCTCACCGTGAGGCATCCATTGCCCATCCATTGCCCTTCTTCATCCATTGCCCATCCCCCTAAAAAGACCCTGGGACTCAATCCTTCCCAGCTTTCCTAACCTTTTACTACTCTGCTTCCAGGGCCACCAATCAACAAGCCTGCCCTCGTCCAGGATAATAGTTAGACCCATCCAGCCCATTGTGGGAACTCCCTCTTGGATTGACATACACACTACAAGATCATTTTAGAGATAGAAAGTGTTTCATATTTTTCAGAGATTGGCTGATACGTGAGTTGGAAATATATAATCATTTCTGTCCTTCATTTCCTGCAAATCTAAAATACCAAAGTGAGCTCAAGTGAGCATGTTGAGACATTCTGCATATTGTAGTCATTTTTAAAATTCACCCTGTCTAGATGTGTTACAAACATAAGTTGCCTAAATTCAAAGTAATTGACTTTCAGCCAACTGCAACCAAATCAAAAAAAAAAAAAAAAAAAAGAACACGCTGTGTGTTACACCACGAAAACCCACCCCAGACTCAGAGCTTTCCACCCCAAAGGAAACTTTTAATGGTCTTCCTTGAAATCACACACATATTCTACAGTGAATAAAAATAATGTATTCACTGGGGGTGGAGCACGTAAATTTGTCTCACTGCACAGATTATTTTTTAACAGAATTATTTTGTCTATTTGTTATACTGAAAATATTCACAAAAGGAACATTTTACCGTCATGTTTGTAAAAAAAAAAAAAGATAAATAAAGCCTCTTCTGGCTGTTTCAGAATAAATTTGGTATTTACTCCATGTTTCTTTAACTAAAAGGAGAAAAGAGCCTGGAGGAAAGAAAGCAGTAAGCATGCATAAATTAAATTGCACTTTTACCTCTGGTGAATATTAAATACCAAAACCCACATTTTAATATATCTGATTATCACATGCATTGGACTCCACAATGGGGAATAGTGTGAAAAGTACCTATAGACAATATATACCATATAAAATGTATCTATAACATATGGTTATGAATCCCATTCCTCAACACCAATGTTATACACAGTCATCTTCTAAGTTGGTTTCCACGATGGAAAAATTAAGCGCTGGAGCTATAATTTTACATAGGGACAATGATTAGAGGACGGGAACAAACATGTGGCATTTTAACTTTCCTTGACTGTTAGCATGCTTGCTTTATCAAGGAGCCTTTTCTATTTTAGTATTTAGTTGCACAGATCATGAGCTTCTTGATGGAAGGGGCTGTCTTGTACATTCATTGTCTAAGGAATGGAAGTTATTAGATGCACTAAATTAAAACAACAACAACAGCAATAAAAATGACTATCAATCCTTCTCAGATGTGTCTAGACAACAGAAGATAGAACATTAAACCTGAATAGGTTCAGTTACCTTGCATTCGTTTGAAAACTACAATAACTCAAGACATTTTTTAGATGGCTTTGGTCTCTGAGCTGGATGTACTAAGCACCATTTCAGCACTATTTACACAGGTAATAAAATATAATTATTAAAAGGGAAGAAATGCAGTGCTGTGGGCTAAACCACAATCTGGTCTTCACATCAATAAAAATGCCTTTTCACTATGACAGTTATTTTCTTGGCTCGAAAGGTCATCATTTGCTGGAATAAATAGGCAAAGAGGAAGGTTTTCAAGCTGCTTTTGTAAGGAAAATGAGACCCCAAATTGGAGGAGACCTGTATGGTAATGAGAAAGTGTGATGATGAGTTGTGTGTAACTGCAGGCAAACACTTTCCTCCTTGTATGAAAATTTAATGATGGGTTACTTTTCCAATGGGAAAGTAATAACTTAGGTGAGTAACGTTGTACACTCCAAAAATGAAATTATTTTCAGTTTTTAAATATAACCCAATGCCATATACCTGCAACTTTGTCTGCTACTGTCATTAACCGAGAATCTAAAATGAACGTCTCATTCTCTGAATTACCCTCTGGATTTGGCAGGGAGTTAGGTAACATGACGTGGACGTGGATCACGTCTCTCTGCTCCTTGGAAGTTCTGGGAAATTATTCCGGGCAAATGAGTGAAAACAGGAATGAAATGCAGTAGTTGACATCTTTCCCATAGTGTGTCTGTGTTTAAGAGGTGCTATTTTATCTACTTGGGGTATAATTCTACTTCTTTTCCCTTCGAACCCCATCATGGAGCAGGCACACTGTAAGATGGGAAGGGGACAAAATTCATACATGGCACACACCTACAGAGTGGAAGATTTCAACCGCATAATAATACTTCAAATATTGCTGATGCTCAGCATACGTTGATTGAATTAGTGAATGACTGCCATGTTTATTCTCTATGTAGTATCTAACGCAAATACTATGTGCTGGTTGTATGGAACTCACTACATAAAATGATTAGAAACATACATTTGTGACGATGTAAACTTGCGTAAAGATACAAAATACAATATGGCCTTTGCTCGTCCACAGTCTTACGCCAGATATTTAAGAATTCTTTCCACAACCACAAGCATTTGTCCTATTTCCTTCTCTTTTATGACCAAAAAAACCCCTAAAAGAATGAGGTAATGAGAAGTAAACTATCCACATATAAACCCTATTGACCTAAGTAAAATAATCAATTTCTGGTCTACTTAGTGCCAAAGTGATTGGCTTGACCTGCATTATCTTTTCATTGGTTTGTTTTGGAATCACAGCAGAGAGAATAATGGTTAAATGATATTTCTCTATTAAAAATAGAAGACTGTCAGATTAAGAAACCAGTCCCCTGCCAAATAAATCGATTCCGTGTGCTGTGTGCTGAATGCTCATTTTACGTATTGATCAGTCTTTTTCACCCATATGTTTTTGTTGAAAGCTAAAGAACCAAATAAAAAATGCTGTATGAGTATGTTTTTGTTGCAGATGTGCATAATACACACACATATATGTACATATATATATGTATATACACACATATATACATACACACACAGAGCATTTTTCTACTGTAACTGTCCTGGTAAGCAGCTCTTAAATGCACCTAGTAACTTCTTGCTTGGCTGGGTCTTCTGCTGGCATCCTTGCTGTCATGTGCCACTGTGGAGTGCATTGTAATTAGCTGGACATTTCATGTCATGGAGCTGCACTATCAAGTGATAACAGGTTAGGGTTGTCCGTTCAAGCATCAAGAGTATGAACGGATATGAAGTGCAGAGATGACAACACAATGCGAAGATTTCAAACCCAGGAGTCACTCGAAATTTAGGCCTCTATCGAGCAACAGGCTACCTTTGCAAGAGAATTTATTTGTAGCATCAACTGGTCCTCTTCACGCCCCTCACCGATATGTGCACACTGAGAGCTTTGATCTCTGGCTTGAGTTTTGGAGAAGCCTCTAAAATTATACACACAAGTCTCTCAGTCCTATTTCCACTTATATTTCTGACTGCAAGTAAAGACTTCATTGCAAAAGTATTGGCTGCTATCAAATATTAACAGCAACATTTAATTCAACTACTTAAGATAGCTCAAGAATTAGAAATCCATTGGTCCTGCACATGGGGTCTCTGGATATACAGAAATGCAGTTTAAAACAGACCACCTTTTGGAGCATCCATGTAGAAACAAACAAAAAGGTATGTTAAGGGAAAAAAAAAAACTACAAAAGAGAGGTGAAGAGAAAAGATAATTATTTTACCCAGGTTCCTAGAAGTTTTATACCATAGAAAATACAGAACTTTTTACTCTGAGAAAAATAGTTTAGTTATTGGGGCAACAAATGTATGTGTGAGTTCAGTGTTTAACCTGTGCTACCCAGACCTATTGTCTCCAAAATCACACCTGCTTAACTATTTCTAGGTAAGTAAATATTAATGGGCTTGTAGAAAGTGACTTAGCTCTCTGCTTAACCTTTCAGATTCCCCAGTATACAAAGATCGTTTCAATTAGAGAGGTATGCAGAGTAATGCGTCAGAGAAATGCCTACTTCTATTAAAAACAAACACTAGGGCTTCCCTGGTGGCGCAGTGGTTAAGAGTCCGCCTGCCGATGCAGGGGACACGGGTTCGTGCCCTGGTCCGGGAAGATCCCACGTGCCGCGGAGCGGCTGGGCCCGTGAGCCATGGCCACTGAGCCTGCGTGTCCGGAGCCTGTGCTCCGCAATGGGAGAGGCCACAACAGTGAGAGGCCCGCGTAGTGAGAGGCCTGTGTACCGCAAAAAAAAAAAAAAAAAAACCACTAGGTTTCAAATCCATCCACCCACATTTCAGTTGTTTTCAGAGTCTGTGTGGTTGGTAATGCTTATACTACAAAGTTTTAATAAACTGAAGATAGCACTAATTGTGTTCTGTTATGCTAAATGACTTGGGAATTGTTTACACCTTGTTATTATTATTACTGAAGAATCTTCCCCTACAGAAAAATGTTAAGACTCTTTCTTATGCAAGCAAATAATAGTCCAATAACACCAACAGAAATGACACATACGATAAAAGGGTATTTCCCCCAAACTGAAGACTGTTTAACAACAATGCAATGACTTAGCCAAATAAACCAAGATCTATTAGTACAAACGGCTACCAATCTCTTTTCCACAGTGCTTTGGCTAGCACTTGCTTCGAACAAAGTGATGACAATAAAGGAATTATGAACATATTCAGCCAATGATGAAATATCTGCTAGGATTCATGTTCCTACAATGTCTTAATGAACATGCAATAAAAAGGAGAGTGCTTTAGGCAACTGTCTCCATCAGTAAAAATTCTGCTAAGGCACACCAAGGTTTAATTAAAACATCAAAATGCGAGGGAGAAACAATTTGACAGATAAATGTGAATATCATGGCATTGTCACTGAGCTTTTCTAATGAGATTAGATTCTTCTTTAATTGACATTTCCAACTGAGGCACAGATAAAACAGATTTAATGGGAGCAGTTATATATAGCTGGACTCTAGCTGGATGAACAAGTGTTTGACATTTAAATACTGTAAACGATATATTATACACTCCCCTCACTAATACACTGTCAATATTAAGAAGGATAAACAGATATGTTAAATACATAAGGCACAGAGAATAGCACAAGTGATGCAAATAAATCTTATGATGACACCATTGCATCAAACAAACTTGCATGAAATCAGTTTCATTCCGTGCATGTAGGGTCTTCTGTAAGAAATGAAAAAGCCTCACAAATAATCACTAAAAGTAATTTAATCTTGTGTTTATAAAAAGGACTGGGAGGATATAAAGTTTCTTCTGAAAGTGTATCAAGGATTTTTTTTTTAAAAAGAACGCTCATCAGGTGCTTTTCTGGAATTGTTTTCATTTAGTGCTAACAAAAGACATGGGCAAAATCCATCAACTAATTCAAGGTTGCATCATGATCAAAACAAAACAAATAAACCCATCATTTATTTTAAAATATCAATACAAGAGCTTCTTCCTTTACTGGCCTTTAACCAGCGTTCCACCATGAATGCACCTGAAGCACTTTAGCTTAATGAACGAAATGTGCCCTTATGAGGTCTCTTTTGTATCAGGCCTAGTATCCAAGTACTGCAGCTCCAGAATCTATGTGTGATCCACTACACTCAGTACTCCAAGAGTCACTGGTGGCCTCTGGAGCCAAAGTCATTCTCCTCCATTTGCCCAGTTTCTAGCTGGAGTTCCTCTGATAATTCAGCATGCATCAAAGCATCACTGTGTTTCTACAAATCCTTAACTGTAACTACACAAGAACAAATGATAGACTGAACATAGAAGACGAATAAAACATTCAGCCACAGGAGGTAAGGTTTTCCTAAGCATAGTGAATATAAAGAGAACATAAATGATATGAAGGTTGTAAAAAAGTTATTATGCCACTTAAATATTTCTGCACGAGCACAATTTCAGTGAGCTTAATACATATTTGTGAATATGAAGAGGTCATATATTCATGTATAAAGACATAAATGTTTGCATATGGACAGGTATCCTTAACATCCAGGCTAAGCCTTGTGTATTAATTAATGTTCTTGGAGAGGAATAATAATAATTACGTTTATACATTTTAGTTTTTTAGTTCCCCGAATATTTATGAAGCACCCACTATGGTCTAGACACACAGATGAATAATACATATCATTGGTCTCCAGAAGCTCAGTCTATGGAATAGATAAGAATATACCCAAACAAATATAATAAACAGACCCTTGGTTTTGCTGGGGTAGTCAGCACAGACTCTGCAGAGGTGGGGGAGGATGCCAGATGGAACCCTGTACTAATGGATGAGGAGGTATTTTTCACACAAAAGGAGATTTCTCGATGAGGCATGCGAACAAGGATTATTCAAAAAAAGGCCACAAGTTAGCAAGCCAGACTGAGACGGTGTTTAAAAAGTGGGCTACACAGAATCTCTTGGTGCAGGAGGAAAGGAAGAGGGGAAGACATGGAAGAATGAGTGTTGGGGGCTCCTGACCCCGACCCACAGATCAAATAAAGCAGTCTCGTTTCATTCATTTTTCATATCATGCTTGAAATTGGATTTCCTTTGAAGAAGTAGTCTGCTGCTAAGAAAATATATTTGAAAATTAATTCATTAAAAGTACATGTCCACAGTGGGATGTACAGGGGGAATACTAAAAAGAATGTAGGTTAATTAAGCACCTTGCATGAACATCCAAGGGGTTTGGACTTTAATCTTGGACAATGAGGAAAATGAATGCTATAATAGGGTTACTGATAGGATCAGTTTTGCTTTTTTTGGAAGGTAAGTGTAGCGGCAACAGGATGGAGAATAGTTCCCAGTGGGGGTAGAATTACAGAAGCTAAGAGACCCATGAGAGTCTACAGCAAAGGAAACTGGGGTGGAGAAAAGGTATTGTCAAGCATTGTGTAGTTGAAAGAACAGTTTACACCAATATCCCAGATTTGACAAAGCTGACTGGTTGAAAACAGGTGTCATAATTCCTTATTTCACAAAATATTCTTACCTTGGACAACATAAAACATACTTTTTGTGCCTAGTTTTATTTCAAATAGTCATACATCTAATCAATTCACACAAAATGTATACAATCAAGTGTTATTATTCTTGTTGGGGCCAAAATTGTGGAGAACCCTATAAAGTGGAGCCCAGTATCCCAACTATGCGAAGGAGGCAAGTACTTTTATGGCACATTTTGACGATTTTAGGAAAAAAACTAATGATGGCAAGTAGTTTCCTCCATTTTACAGATTTTAAACTGAGACCCAGAAAACTTAAATGCCTTACCCAAAGTCATATAGCTAGTTAGTGGTGAAGCCAGCATTCCAAATCACAGTTACGTAGCCCCCAATTCATCACACACTCTCTCTACCTTCTCCCACCCTACATGTTCCCAACTCTTTGCTATTACTTTTTTATGATGCCTGGGATTCCAGTGATGACTTTTACGAAGTATGGAATCTTCTAGAAATTTACATATCCCTGGAGTGGGAAGAAAAATATGCCCAGGACTGGAGGAGGGGACAGCTGAACCAAGATGATGGGTCATCTCCTGGTGCAAGAGTCTTTTTGACAAGTTGTCCATGACAGCCCATGCAGATATGACCAAGAGCTGTGGTCTAAACTCTTAGGAGGATGGTGGTGCTAGAACCTTGCTCAGCAGTGCTAGCATACTCTCTATACCTCTGCGGAAAGACATTTTACTGCATCTGCATAAAGGAAGTGTCCTCTTCCCTGTGTCTCCAAACTGGTGTGCACTAAAGGGGTCTTATTTCATCACAGGGTAGGGGTCCTTAAGCATTTCACTGCCTGGCTTCTAATAGCATTTAGTCCAAACCCACTCTCCCTACCCTCTCACAAACCTTAAAAATGTGCAGATTTGCCAGGTTACACTTATCCATATTGTAGGGCTCTAACGTGGTGCAATATCTCTTGGGTTCAAGGAGGGGTCGCTGACGCAATGTGGTGAAGAGATGACAAGATTCAGGGATGCCATCAAAAAGTGCAGAAATCACTCAGAGGTCAAGGGCTGTGTGGCAGTCTGCTTGGGTCAATTGTCCTTCAGAAAGAGTTGCTAAGATGGGCCTAGGGCCTTTCATAGAAATTTTTCCCATCCATAAACACTGGCATCTCCCAGGCAGCAAATCCATCCTGGAGGTCTGTGCTGGGATGGGCTCAGGGTGTCTTTCTTCACAACCCAGGGCTGTATTCTATTTCCCTTTCTTGTACTCCTTTCCCATGTTTCTACCACCTCTGCTTTCAAGCTAAGAATAGGGCCTTTGGGGTCTCAGGAACCCCATTTCTTATTATGCCCAAACTATCCCCATGACTTCTAATGCTCTCTAGGCCAGGACCTAGTCCCTTGGACCTTTTGATCCTGTTATTGGATCCCAGCAAATACCAGATCCTTAAATGTTTGATGAATGAATGTCTGACGTCTACCTCAAAGAAAGAAATGGCAAAAAAACAATCTGCTGCGTACAGCACGGTTGCCACAGTAACCAGTGGTTGACCTCCATGAAAGAAGGGGTCTGTGGAGGCAGAAAACAAGGGGAGAGCAACATTTCAAGTGTGCTACTCACAGGAGAACAAAAAGAAATCACGCTACAGAGACTAGTGAGCTATATAAGCTAAAGGATTAACCGTCTTTGGCTGTGTCTTGCAGCGACTGCTGGGACAGGCTGGGGTCTGAAGGTTCCAGTGGGCGTGGGTGGTAGGCGGGATGAAGAATGCGGGAGTAAATAAAGGTACTCAAATATACACGTGTGAATGTGTCTGCGCAATTGTTTTACATTAAGCATTTGTGTGGTTGCTGCGGGGCAGGGTGATGAGGAGTTTCATGTCCTATCTCCTGGGGTGAGGTAGGCAGAGATGCTGCTGTGGGCCTTGAACAAACCTGCTCAGAGTTTTTTAAGGAGATGCTCATGTTTCTTATCATTAATTGATTAATTAGTTAACTAGTTCAGCCATCAGTCAACTTTTGACTGTTATGTTAAGATGCTGGAATGTGAGCATCTTGTAGATAATATTAAGATGCTCAGAACCCAGAGATAAGTGCTGGCCCTACCCAATAGTCTAATATGGGAACAGGTTGAATATCTGAAGATGATATTGCCTCGTGGAAGTGAAATAAGCACAGAGGAACCTGCCAGATGGATGAGGGTGCTGCACTAACTCCCTTTGTCCTAACAGGAGTGACTTCTTTGTCCTATGACCAGTTGAGAAAATACATGTAATTTTCCGATCTTCTCTGCACTCAGGGTGAATTTTGGGTTGACATTTCAATAAATGGTTTATAAATAATAAAAGCACCCATTTGAAATTCTGCTTTCTTTGTTCCTTCTTCCTAATGCTGTGCAGGCTGCATGAATAGCTGAATTGATAAGAAAAATAAATAAATGACAAAGTGCATAATGTGGTAATTAGTAGGTGCACAGTTAATGAGGTAAATCAGAATCTGAATCAAAGAGACTTCATTCAGAATTATTGTCAATTCTTCACATTGCTTTTGAGTTCAGAAGACCAATCTTTCTTTTATCTGGTTTTCAATATTAGCCAGAAAGCTATAATAATGTATTATAAATAGGAGTATTACCAAATATTGTAGGCCCACGTCCTAAAAAATATTTCTCTACATTAAAGAACTCAGTGTGAAACAATAAATAAATAAACGTTTTGACCAAGTACAATATTCACTTAAATTTGAAATGAGATTTATGTGAGTCTAGTATGACTCAAGTTCCCGAGGAGAGAAAAGAGATGTAATCAAATATTTACAACACAATGTCATAAGACGTATAAGAGAATTGAGTGCAAAGTGATATGGGCACAGATTTGCTAATAATATCCTGAAAATAAATCTCTTTTAAAAAGAAATACAGCATGGGGTATGAAAATGATATGTAACCTTC
This sequence comes from Mesoplodon bidens, assembly GCF_964165515.1. Taxonomy (NCBI): domain Eukaryota; kingdom Metazoa; phylum Chordata; class Mammalia; order Artiodactyla; family Ziphiidae; genus Mesoplodon; species Mesoplodon bidens. The sequence continues at coordinate 64,566,550 of NC_138174.1, read as the reverse complement.
TCTTTCACTTTAATTTTTCTTGAACAACAACAAGATATATTTGATATATATGCATGTACACACACACACACACGTATATGCCTAAGTGAAATTTAAAATGCTGAGAAACATTCATGACCATCGTAGGAAGACCAGCCCACTCACGTCCTATTTAATAGAGAGGCTTTCAATCCATCTAGATGCCACAGCTGCTGGCAAAAGTAGGGGGAACCACAAAGCCAGTCAAATGTAATCAATAGAAATCAGACTCATTCGCCTCCCCTTTTAATGGTATTTCTCTTCTTACATTTTATTTCATCTTTATTGATAGAGAACAGGTATACTATCATAATGCAAACCAACCCAAACAACCTGCTTTCATACAGAAAACTCTGACCCTCAAGACAAGAACACAGATAGATGTTCTTGTACTTTACCTCCATATAATGTAATTTAAGACTCAATTAATGTGATGAGCAATTTTTTCCTTTAATTTGAAAATTTCTCCGACCATCCATAAAGATGACCCATGCTGTACCTCAGAGATCTCCTGCACATATCATGATGCAGTATTTGACAAAAGGCAAATAGAAAGCCACCTTGTCTCTACTGACAATGACCATGACCCCTCTTCCATGTCTAGTTCACTTGGAGAGATTTTCTAACTAAGAATACCTGCTGATCACCACCCCCAAGGAGAGGGTGCTGGAAGAACCAAAATAACTTTTTGAGGAACAAATCACAGCCATCTAAATTACTCCTCTGACAGAGTAATGGATCTTACAGATGAAAGGGAACAGAAGGTGTCATTTATCGTGACTTCACAAGACTTGTCAAAGTTTCTTGGTCTTTTCTGAAGAACACAATCATAAATAATTTAGAAAATTATGACTTAGACCTCAAAAACTTTGAGCTAGACAACCACAACCTGGGAATGGGGACTTTCAAAAACATAGTTGTCTACGTCTCTTAGGGGAGGAATGGGAAACATGAAGCAATTTATCAGGGAAATGTATTTAGCCTGGCACTACCTACAATTGATAGGAGGGTCTCCTGTCTTGAATAATTCAACTTCATGTAATTCAGTAAGCATACATTTGTTTAATGGAGCTGTGATGAAGTTGAACATCGCACTGGGCATGTCAGTTATAGTGTCTGCACCTTAAGAGTTGGTTTCTGGTTCAAGCAGCTCTGCCCCCAGAGACCCTGTTAAGAGTTGAATTCTGTCCCCCCGAAGTTCAGAATTTGAATGCCTAACCCCCAGTAGCTAAGAATGGGACTATACTTTGGAGACAAGAGTCTTTAAAGAAGTAATTAAAGTATAATGAGGTGCACTCTAATCCAATATGACTGGTGTCCTTCTAGGAAATTAGAACACAGACACAAAGAGAGGGAAGACAATGTGAAAACAAAAGGAGAAGATGGCCATCTACAAGCCAAGGAGAGAGGCCTGGAATAGATCCATTTCATTATAGTTCTCTGAAGGAACTAACCCTACCAACACCTTGGTCTTGGATTTCTAGCCTCTACAATTGTGAGGAAATAAATTTCTGTCATTTAAGCCACCCAGTCTGTGGTAGTTTAGTACAGCAGCCCTAGCAAATTAATACAAAGCCCTGTGCCAATAAGCAGCTCTGAGTTCCCTGCAGTGCACAGGTGGCTCTTACTGGACCAGGGATTAGCAAGTGACACAAGGGTAACTCATATATAGGCTGACTGACCCTGTGAGGTAGCCAAGAGCATAGCTTTCTGCCCAGTTGGACAATGATAGAGAGCTACCCAACCAGGCTGGCTTGTACCCGAGTGCACATGTTGGATACAGTGGACTTAGAGTCAAAGTCTAAAGGAGGTGTGGATGCACACAGAGAAAAGCGACAGCATGGGGAGAGCCCATGAGGGCGACTAGTGAACACTGGAGAGAGGTTACTCCTTCAAGCTGCTTCAGGCTGATGGTTCTTCTTTCTGTAATTACTTTAGGTGTAAGTTTTGGTTGTTTATTTGATTTTTCTTGTTTCTTGAGGTAGGACTGTATTGCTATAGACTTCCCTCTTAGAACTGCTTTTGCTGCATCCCATAGGTTTTGGGTCGTTGTGTTTTCATTGTCATTTGTTTCTAGTTTTTTTTATTTCCTCTTTGATTTCTTCAGTGATCTCTTGGTTATTTAGTAGTGTATTGTTTAGCCTCCCACTGTTTGTATTTTTTACAGTTTTTTTTCCTGTAATTGATATCTAGTCTTATAGCATCGTGGTTGGAAAAGATACTTGATACGATTTCAATTTTCTTAAATTTACCAAGGCTTGATTTGTGACCCAAGGTATGATCTATCCTGGAGAATGTTCCATGAGCACTTGAGAAGAAAGTGTATTCTGTTGTTTTTGGATGGAATGTCCTATAAATATCAATTAAGTACGTCCTGCTTAATGTGTCCTTTAAAGCTTGTGTTTCCTTATTTATTTTCATTTTGCTTGATCTGCCCATTGGTAAAAGTGGGGTGTTAAATCCCCTAGTATGATTGTGTTACTGTTGATTTCCCAAATGGCTGTTAGCCTTTGCCTTATGTATTGAGGTACTCCTATGTTGGTGCATAAATATTTACAACTGTTATATCTTCTTCTTGGATTGATCCCTTGATCATTATGTAGTGTCCTTCTTTGTCTCTTGTAATAGTCTTTATTTCAAAGTCTATTTTGTCTGATATGAGAATTGCTACTCCAGCTTTCTTTTGATTTCCATTTGCATGGAATATCTTTCTCCATCCCCTCACTTTCAGTCTGTATGTGTCCCTAGGTCTGAAGTGGGTCTCTTGTACAGAGCATATATATGGGTCTTATTTTTGTATCCATTCAGCCAGTCTATGTCTTTGGTTGGAGCATCTAATCCATTTACATTTAAGGTAATTATCGATATGTATGTTCCTATTACCATTTTCTTAATCGTTTTGGGTTTGTTATTGTAGGTCTTTTCCTTCTCTTGTGTTTCCTGCCCAGAGAAGTTCCTTTAGCATTTGTTATAAAGCTGGTGTGGTGATGCTGAATTCTCTTAGCCTTTGCTTGTCTGTAAAGGTTTTAATTTCTCCGTCAAATCTGAATGAGATCCTTGCTGGGTAGAGTAATCTTGGTTGTAGGTTCTTCCCATTCATCACTTTAAATATGTCCTGCCACACCCTTCTGGCTTGCAGAGTTTCTGCTGAAAGATCAGCTGTTAATCTTATGGGGATTCCCTTGTATGTTATTTGTTGCTTTTCCCTTGCTGCTTTTAATATTTTTTCTTTGTATTTAATGTTTGATAGTTTGATTAATATGTGTCTTGGTGTGTTTCTCCTTGGATTTATCCTGTATGGGACTCTCTGTGCTTCCTGGATTTGATTGACTATTTCCTTTCCCATATTAGGGAAGTTTTCAACTATAATCTCTTCAAATATTTTCTCCATCCCTTTCTTTTTCTCTTCTTCTTCTGGGACACCTATAATTCAAATGTTGGCACATTTAATGTTGTCCCAGAGGTCTCTGAGAGTGTCCTCAGTTCTTTTCATTCTTTTTATTCTGCTCTGTGTTAGTTATTTCCACTATTTTATCTTCCAGGTCACTTATCCATTCTTCTGCCTCAGTTATTCTGCTATTGATTCCTTCTAGAGAATTTTTAATTTCATTTATTGTGTTGTTCATCATTGTTTGTTTGCCCTTTAGTTCTTCTAGCTCCTTGTTAAATGTTTCTTGTATTTTCTCCATTGTATTTCCAAGATTTTGGATCATCTTTACTATCATTACTCTGAATTCTTTCTCAGTTAGACTGCCTATTTCCTCTTCATTAGTTTGATCTGCTTCTTCATCTGCTGTGTATTTCTCTGTCTTCTCATTTTGGTTAACTTACTGTGTTTGGGGTCTCCTTTTTCAGGCTGCAGGTTCATAGTTCCTGTTGTTTTTGGTGTGTGCTCAAGTGGGTAAGGTTGGTTCAGTGGGTTGTGTAGGCTTCCTGGTGGAGGGAACTGGTGCCTGTGTTCTGGTGGATGAGGCTGGATCTTGTCTTTCTGTTGGGCAGGACTGTATCCAGTGGTGTTTTTCTGGGGTGTCTGTGAACTTATTATGATGTTAGGCAGCCTCTCTGCTAATGGGTGGGTTTGTGTTCCTGTCTTGCTAGTTGTTTGGCATGGGGTGTCCAGCACTAGAGATTGCTGGTCGTTGAGTGGAGCTGGGTCTTGGTGTTGAGATGGAGAAGGAGAGCTCTCACTGATTGATATTACGTGTGGCCAGGAGGTCTCTGGTGGTCCACTGTCCTGAACTCGGCTTTCCCACCTCAGAGGCTCAGGCCTGACAGCTGGCCAGAGCACTAAGCTGGCTGTCAGCCACACAGTCAGGTATGTGGGGAGTTTCTTGTTTTTTGGGAAGTCTGAGTTCTTCTGCCAGCATTCAGTCGGTGTTCTGTAGGAGTTCTTTCACATGTAGATGTATTTTTGATGTATTTGTGGGGAGGAAGGTGATCTCCAAGTCTTACTCCTCTGCCATCTTGAAGGTCAGTGACCATTTTATTCTTGTGGAAGACCTATATTCAGTGAAATAACCCAAATGCCCTTTCTTTTAGAATGAAATAAAAATGTATCTTTTAGTATTGGAAGTTGAGTATAGAGAATATATATATAATATTTATTTATAATAGCATATAAATAAATAAATAAATAAATAAATAAATAAATAAATATATATATATATATATATATATATATATATATATATATATATATATAATGATGAATTATTCCCCCTCAAAATTGGAAAATACTGTTCTTGATTTTCTCAAATCTGGATTTAGCTTTAGATTTAGGAAGATCTAAATTTATAGAATTACATTTATACTTAAATTTTCAATTTATACCAGTGTGTGTGTATGTGTGTTGATCTTTTGTTTGCATTCTTGTCCAAGCAGTGGCTTCCCAAAGATCAGGAGTGGAAACTGAACTCCTGCAGTAAAGGCATGCAAGCCTGAACTTCTCTCCATCTTACCTTGGAAGAAAGGCTGGTCATGGTGCAGCCAAGGCTGGAATAGATTATGTGGATGCTACATTTATTGTTATTTTGCACTAAGGTTAAACATGGTAAGCTGAATCCATGCATTTATATTTGCCTTCTCCTGAATCATGACTTTTTCAATTAAAAAAGATAAAAAGTAAAGAAAAAAAAGGGCATACATTCACAAGGATATTTCTCTTGAGAATGGAAGAGGAGACAGAATCAAGTAAGAGACATCAAGAAAAATGTCTGAAGCAGAGCTGAAATAGAAGTCTACAGTGCATGGGGCTTGAGGAGGGATGGAGATGGGGGCTGGACCAAGAAGAAATGAGCCAGTGAGAACTTCTGAACCAGGCTCAGAAAACTGGAAGCCATGTGCTTCCAAGGCTCTCCCCCATCTCGAAGAAGGACTGTTTACTTCCGCTGAGGCGAAATCAGAGTAAGTGAACTCAGGAACAGTGAGTCCACTTGAGGACCGTGGAAGACAGGCCGAATGGAGGGACTCAGTGAAAGTCTGCTCATGAGTGGTGAGAAGCCTGGGCCCTTTCCCCACTCAGCTCCCACAATGCTAGCAGCCTGGCTCAACCTCCTCAGGAGGATGTTAGAGGGTTTGTCTCTCAGAAAAAGGACCACCTGTATGAAAAAAAGAGAGAGAGAGAAATTGACACTTGGAAGTCACCGAGCAAAAAAAGCTGACATACTTGGTGATCATCTTATAAAATTTTATTACCTCACTATTAAGTATGAGCAAATATCCAGACATTTGAAAAAAATCTTCCCACGTGAAGAGGGAGGTAAAAGCAGACCATTATTTTTAAAGCGCTTGGAAGAAAAAGAGATGATACAAGAAGTTTAAAAAAAACTAATTAAAAAATTCTAAGGGATGAGAAAATATCGTGATCATGAAACAAGAATTGGATGCTATAAAAAGGAGGAACATGATACTAGATATTAAAATTTTAATATCAGACATGTAAAATATCAATAGGAGAATCAGAAGACACAAGTTGAAGAAATCTCTCAGGAACTGGAAGAAAAAGTTCAAGAAACAGAAAACACAAGAGAAAATATAAGTAAATCGGAGGATTCACCTAGAAGGACCTAGGAGTGTCAACAATTGACAAGTAGGGATTTTTGAAAAAAGTAGGTAGGATACAGGAGAAATACATTCAATGAATCAATAAAGAAAATATTCCTGTTATAAAGGACATGAGTTTCTAGATGAAATTGCCCACAAAATGCCTACAAAGCAAAATAATTGACAAAAACTAACACCAAAACTTATCAGAAGTAAATTCCTGTTGTTTAAATCACCCAGTCTGTGGTCCTTTGTTATGGCAACTCTAACAAACTAATACGCTTGGGAACTGCGTCATGTCACTTGTTCTATCAAGGGCATGAATCCAGGACACATCCTTGCAGCTAGGCAGAGATTCAGTTGAAGGGAATTGACACTGTCAGTCATCTTGGGAAGAGGGTAAATCCTGGTGCAGGAAATAAGCAGCCCTTGAAACACATAAGGGAGAAGAGACTTCTTCTGATTTGAGTTCTAAAGGATTTGGGAGACGGGGGAAATGATGGCATTCGGGCCTGGACCCTTAAGTTCTGAAAACACGTGCAGTATTCCTAGTAACGAAGTGAGCTACCGGCCGTCAATCCATGTGGAAGCAGAAAAGGAGTCGACCCAGTAGAAATTCTCAGATTTGGAGAGAGGGGGTCCCTTCTTTTCAAAGTTACAAGCTACTCTCTGGTGGTGTACTTTCATTTTCCCTAAGCATTCAGTAAACTGCTCCTGAAGTTCATAGCTATTCTTGTCGCAAACAGAGATCTGATCCCAGGTGTAGTAGGCCCAGCCAAGGGACAGTCAAAGAGTGGAGCATCAGTGATCGACCCCCAAGGAAGACAGCTGTGCTCAGCAGAAAGCACTTATAAGATCTTTGGCTGCATAAACAACACAACATTTTCCATGTCTGTTAGCTGCTCTTTACCCACTTGGTACAACAGATTTTCGAGCATCAGTGGATTATTCAAAGGCTTGAGAAAATATTTGATTACCTGAAACAAAAATCTGATTCAAATACATAAATAGAGCAGTTCAATATTTTACTTAATGAGCCAAATCTCTAAACCTCCTCCATCTGTACCCATATATGTGACTTCTACCCAGCAACCATAGACAGCTCTCCCTAGATGGATCTAGGATCAATACTCCACTTGTGTACTGGATACGATTCCCTGTCTGGAAGTTCCTTTCTCTCTAGGATCACCATTTCTGTCATTTCTCTCTTCTACAGAATTATTTCCACTAGTATACGGTCTTGCTGTAAGACCTCATTGCTTAAAAAAATGTACACTTGATATCACAGTCCCCTCTGCTATCACCCAGTTCTCTGTTCCTCTTTATATTAAACTCCTGGAAAAAGATGTCTATATTCACTAATTTGGCTTTTCATTCACCATTCTCTCTTGAATTTACCTCAAATAGACTTTGTCCCTATTACACCACTAAAAATGACTTTGCCAGGGTCAACAAGGACCTCTTCTTGCTCAACCTCTAAGCAGCATTAAACACAGCTGGCGGCTCCCATGTTTTTAAAGCTTTTTCTTTTTCTTTTTCTTTTCTTTTTTTTTTTTTTGCGGTACGCGGGCCTCTCACTGTTGTGGCCTCTCCCGTTGCAGAGCACAGGCTCTGGACGCGCAGGCTCAGCGGCCAAGGCTCACAGGCCCAGCCTCTCCACGGCATGTGGGATCTTCTCAGACCGGGGCACAAACCCGTGTCCCCTGCATCGGCAGGCAGACTCTCAACCACTGTACCACCAGGGAAGCCCCAAAGCATTTTCTTTATTTGGTTTCCAGGACACCACATTCTCCCAATATTTTCTATTTCATCTCTGACCTCACTTCTTCTGAGTCTTCTTTGCTGGCTCATTCCTCTCTTTTCAGACCTCAAATGCCACAGTGCCCCAAGGGCTCAGTTCTTTCTATATTAACTTCACTTTCTACATTTACTCCTTAGTTGATCTCATACAATCCCATAGCTTTGAAAATAATCCCTAAAGTGATTGCTCTCAAATTTAAATCTCTAGCCTCAATTTGTCTTCCCAACCCCACATTGGTGTACTCTATGATACTTAAGGCTCAAATTTCTATTCCTCCTCCCAGCCCCACTCCACTCCCCTATCTTAAGTTACTGCAGTACCATTGGCCGAGTCAATAGAATGGCTATGATGACAATTTCCTACTGCTTTTTTCTTAAAACGAAAGGTCTTTATTATGTACCTCTCTTATTAGAGAATTTTAAATATTTTTAAAATAATATCACTTTCAGGGCAGGATCCAGAGCAAAATAGTGATATGAATATCATTTTTTAAGTGTTAATTAGAAGACAAAATGTTACTTCTATCCAAGTATAGCAAAGTTGAAGAACCATCAAATCATGCATATCCTCTGGTTACCAACTCTTCAGAAATGAAATAAGAAGATATAGGCTTAAACCACCCCTGGAGAGACTAAGAGAGGCATGAGAGAGGGCTTTCTGGATGTGAGCCCAGATGGGTCCTGGCTAGAAATGGGCCACTAGAAAAGGGAGACACATTATCCCTCCAAGTCCCCATCTGGAGCTTTCTTGGTGTAGGCAAACTCAGTAGCCATACAGGGTTTAACCCAAGGAGGTATTCACATATGTGTGCCTCCAGCATAGCTTATTTTATTTTATTTATTTTAATACATAATGCCCTTCAAGTTTCCTTTGAAGTGTACCGCAAATAACAGGTTTTAGCACATCAGATGATATTTTGCCTCCTGAAGCATTTAAATTAATTTTCTATTACCAATGCAAATGTGTACCTTCCAATTTACCCACTGCACAATAAAACCTAATTTAAAGCAATTAATGTTCATTAATGGCCCCATCTGCATGTTTATCACTTTATCCTTAAATACTTGAGACATGGTATCCATATTTTATAGCTCACTTCTTATCAGCAAGAATTCTTATCCTCAAGGGTAAATGTAAAACTAATGTGCCAGTATCTCACATTGCCTTTTTTCCCCCCTGGAAAAAACTAGATGAACAAGGTAAATGTGCATTATACCAAATGTAGCTAATAAAAAAAAAAAATGAGGGTTTGTAATTGTGTGCTTAGCTCCCTCCATTATGTTTTATTTTTTTTCCCTAGAATGGGTGTGGCACAGCAGTACAGTAAGTGCGCTCAGGCCAGTCCTGACAGGATTTTGCCAGGAATGGGTGGAATGCAGCAGCAGCTGAGGTTTTCCTGCCCCGACCCCTTCAGTAGATCAATGCCTTGTAGAGAAAGGGCAGGTAGGGGGATCTTCTGACATCACAGAGCATTCCGAGCATGAGCGTTAGCATCAGCCAGGCCTTGCTTTGCCACTTGTTAGTTGCTTTAGTTGTGTACACTGGAGGACACTAAATAAACTTTCTGAACATCTGTTTTCTCAGCCTGACTGGTCAGGTTTTTCTCAGGACTGAATAAGATAGTATGCTAAAGAATAAAATCATATCATGATTAAGAGGGTAGTCTCCACCGGTCCAGACTTCCTGAGTTCATATACTGGCTTTACCTCTCTCCTGACTCGGTTTTCTCATCTACAAAATGGGCATCATAACAGTATCTATCTTAAAGGGTTCCTGTAAAAATTAAAATGAGTTAATACCTATAAATAGCTTAAAATAGAGCTTGGCAAATAGTAAAGACTTGGTGAACATTAGGAAAAAACAAAAACTGTAGGTACTTTGGAAACCACAGCTATCTTTATTAAAGGCTTTTCCCTAAAGTCACAGTCTGTGGTGCTAAAATGTGACTTCTGGGCTTAGAGACAAGAATCCTGGCACAAGGAAACATGCAGGTGGCTGGTCTCACACCCCACCCGGTCTTAGAGGAAGGCAGGGTAAGTACCTCTTCTGTGACGCTATTATGTCTTAAAGCCCTGACAGCCAATTCCATATATAATTCTTAAAAGAGAGAGAGAAGGAAAAAACAGAAAAAAAGTTAAAAGTAAATAATATGTTTCACCATTGTAAGAGAAAAAGCAAATGAGTTTGGATGGGATTTTTTTTTAATCATGTTGCTTAACCAAGATAACCCATCTGATTTCTCTATTCCTAAAAAAAAAAAAAAAAGAAAGAAAGAAAAGTTAATACATGTTTCCACACATGTGATTTCAATGCAATTTACATTTACGAGTCATTATCATTTTGGTGGAAGGCAAAAAAATGATGCTCGGCTTCTACTGGAGGGGCAGATGGAGATGGACTTTAGGAAGTTGACACACTAGCTGACAGAAATGAGTAAAATTTACGTTCCAACCCACCTAATGGCAAGCAATTATCTCTGAACTAGGATAACAAATGTGCTTTTTTATCCTCAAAAAGTTGACATGCATTATAGAAATTTCCAGAAGGCATATTTTCTGTAAAGAAGCAACTGCTTCTGTATTCAGCATTTAGTACAAGAGTTTAATTGGATGCTGACCCTTTCAGAAGATTTTATTAAAAGTTAAAGTTAGATATTAAGAGAATAGAAAAATCTACCTGAAGTTGTCTGCTACTTTGTATTATCTATTCCTCTGTTTAAATATTGCCTTACAAATGTACTTTTACTTCATATTCAATACCATTGATAGATTTTGCCTTTAGCAAAATACAATTGCTTTATGCACAATCCATAGTCATACTATTTTATGAGTATCATAAATAAAACAAATAAAAGTGTGAATCTGGTGTTTATCTTGGTTTAAAAGACCATCTTAGCATGAGAAAGACATTTTTGATTCCATGATTAGTTGACATCCTACATAACAAAAAAATTGGCAAATACAGTGGTATAAGTTATCATAAGTGACATTATATAATTAAAATGTATTGATATAAACATTAAGACAATTTAAATGTCTTATAGTGTGAATTTTGAATGTTTTGACTCATAAGTTTATTCTGCATAAAAAAGCAACCAAAGTAGATGCAGTGTCCTATCTACAAATTACATATCTTGAAACAGGATGAAATGACTTTCATTTACTTTTTTTCATGAAGGCATAAAATATAGCTACTACATGATAAAAAGTAAAATTTTGAAAATTAAGTTACACAGAAAGACCAGAAATATGCATCCACAGACTGTTAGAAATGGAAATGACCATAGTTATTATCTAATTCAAATCCCTTATATTAAAAATAAAGAAGCTGAAGCTAAAAATATTGCCGTAACATTATAACTGTGGTATTAAATAACAGCAATGGTGAAGAAAAAATGAAAATATCTTCAGCCCTTTGAAAATTAACCATAGCTCTATTTTAACAGTATTAAAATCTTAATTTAGCAAAAATATGGAAAGAAAGGCATACCAGAAAAAACAAATCAGCATGAATGTGATATAGTTCAATGAATTGATGATAGCCCTGTCAGATCAAAGGAAAGGGTGAAAGAAAGGAATAGGAAGAAAAGAAATAACATTGAGTACCTGCTATATAACAATATCACATTAACATAACTTACTCAAAAGACTTAGCTTAAAATGTCTTAACACTTACTAGTCGGTGTCCTTGAGTGATTCAAGCCCTATCAATCTCTGATCCCACATTTCAAAGTGAAGGAAATAATACCTAGAACTATGTGAGGACTAAACAAGAGAGTGTATGCTAAGCATTAAATTATCCATGCAGTGTAGAAAGACTATCCTGTACTCTTGGATCTTCAGAATGGTTCTATCACTTAACGCTCATAACCACACCATGGCATAAAGTCAGTGGCAGAAGTGGGATTCAAATCAGTCCTGTCTAGTCCCAAAGCCAAGCAATATTCATATATTTGGCCTCAAGATATCTGTACATTTCTCTGCTGGGAATTCTTTCTCCACTCCCCTCTCCTAAATCTTCAACTGCCTGTTAAATCCTATTCATCCTTTACAATTCATTTTAAATATAACTTTTTCAGTAAACTATGCCTGGAGCTTCTATTACGTGTTCTCTTAGTATTCTCTCATTTTTCCTTTGTTGTATTAATTAAAAATTAAAGTTGTTAATTCGTCTTCCAGTTATTTTTAACTACTGTTTCTCTACTAGACCGTAAGCTCAAGCAGGGGCCGTTTCTTTCTTTCCGACCATCATGTCTCCCATCCCTAGGAGGGAACCTGGCACAATGTAGGCTTTCAATACAAATTTGTTGGATACATCAATTAATGATAAGTGAAGACTGAAAAAGAGGTTTGGGTTGGCAAATATTTTTGTTTGGTTTTATTTATGGCTGTGCTTCATGGCTTGCAGAATCTCAGTTCCCTGACCAGGGACTGAACCCAGGCCACAGCGATGAAAGCCTGGAATACTAACCAATAGGCCGCCAGAGATCTCCCTGTTTTTATTTGTTAAAGACAATGTTAATAAGATCCCTGAGGATTTCAAAGAACTTGATCCAGGGCACGGAAGCAAGAGCTGCCCAAGAAAAGGAGGAGGAACAGTTCTGACACTGTGATAGGAAAGACAATTGTAAGATCATTGTAGATGCAGAAATATTTTCAAAGGAGATCCCTTCATAGACTTTCTACCCTGTAGAGTGTGGCATTCACATGTGAGAATGAGTGACTGAAAGGAGATGGGGTTCTGAAGGGCATAGTGAAGAGAATGGAAGAAGGTAATAAATGAGATCCAGAGCTTCCAGAAAGCATTGAGCGTTCAGCCAAAGTTAGATTATGAATGCTTAGCCTTCCCAATCTACACTGACTCGGGTGGCATTTCCTGCTGCATGGCTCAGCAACTAGGGTCTTGAAGACAGATGGTTAGACTCAGTGTAAAGATGATGATGATGATGATGATGATGATGACAACATTGATTCACTATTAACTCCATCAAGCACCGTGTAAAGCAGTTTCTATGAATTGCTTCATTTCTTACACAAAGAATGGTGTGTATATCCATTTATTTACAAATGAGAATGCTGAGACTTCTTTTTTACACAGCTCTATTAAGGTATTTTTACATGCTATAAAATTCACCCATTGCATATTAAATAATTAAATAATTAAATGATTTTATATAAATTTATACAGTGGGCAATTATCACCACAAGGCAGTTTTAGACCATTTCCATAACTCCAAAAAATTCCCTTGAGCCTATTTGCACTCAATCCTGCTTTAACCCCCAAACACAGGCAATCACTGATGCACTATCTGTCTCAATAAATTTGCCTTTTCTGGACATCTCATATAAATGGAATCAAAGAATATAGAGATTTGTTTTTTGTGTGGCTTCTTTCACTTAGGATAATGATTTTGTGGTTCATTCATGCTGTAGTATGTATTGGTATTTTGTTCCTTTTTTATTGCTGAATAGCATTTAATTATATGGCTACACCACATTTTGAAATTCACAGGCATTTTAATTGTTTCCAGTTTTGAACCATTATGAATAATACTGCTGTGAACATTCACTTACAATTCTTTGTGTGAACATATATTTTTACTTCTCTTGTGTAGATTCCTAGGAGTGGAATTTGGAATTACAACACTGTGTGATAAGGTTATGTAAGGTTTTAGGAAACTGCCAAAATGTTTTTCAAAGTAGATGTACCATTGTATATCCCCACCAGAAAGGTAAGTGTCAAATGTGTTTTCTGTGTCTTTTGAGATGGTCACGTGGTTTCTGTTGTTGATTCTATTTATGTGGTTATTACATTGGCTGATATTCAGATGTAAAACCAACTTTGCATTCCTAAGATAAATCCCACATGCTCATGGTACATAATCCTTTTTATATGCTGCTGAATTTGTTTTGTTAAGGAGTTTGCATCTATCTTTTTTTTTTTTGCGGTACGCGGGCCTCTCACTGTTGTGGCCTCTCCCGTTGCGGAGCACAGGCCCCGGATGCGCAGGCTCAGTGGCCATGGCTCACGGGCCCAGCCGCTCCGCGGCATATGGGATCCTCCCAGACCGGGGCACGAACCCGTATCCCCTGCATCGGCAGGCGGACTCTCAACCACTGCGCCACCAGGGAGGCCCACAATTTACATTTTTGAAAGCACTTCCATGTCCATTAATAGGCTTTATTCTTATAATAATTCTGGAGGTAAGTGTTATTATACCCAAATTACAGCTGAGACCTATTCTGCACAGTTAATAAGGGGCAGAATCTTGATTGGAATTCAGTTCTTCTGATGCTGTATTAATATACTTCACACTATACAATAGAGGTTCTCTTCATTAAAAATTTAATTCCCTTGCTAGCTTTACTGCACTTGTATGGAACAAGGGTACATAATGGTTCAGTACATGTAAGAAAAAAAATGTAATAATTGAGTTCAAAAGCCATAAGGAATTAAATAAATTTCAGAGCATCTATAAATTAAATCCTGTCCATTGAAAGGTACTGTGTTGAATATCATTATCAAGAGAATATAACCATAATATACAAGCAGAAAAAATTTACAAAAGACTGTGTGTAAACAGACTAGATAGTCCAGAAATAGATGCACACATATAGAGTAAACTGCTTTATGACAAAGATGCCAAATATTCAGTAGGAAAAGAATTTATTTTCAATAAATGGTTATGGAGCAACTGGATATCTCTATGAGAAAAAAATGAACTTTGTATCAGTATTTCACATCATACTTAAAAAATAACATGAAATGGACCTTGAACCTAAGTATGAAAGAAAAAACCCACAAAATTTCTAGAAGAAAACAAAGAATATTTTCATACTTTAGGGTAGAAAATTATTTCTTAATTAATACAAAAATTAATATACATCAAAGAAAAAATGATAAATTGTATTTCATTAAATTTAAGGACTAATTTCTCAAAAGACACCAGGAAGAGAATGAAGAAAATAATCCAAGAATGAGAGGAGATAGTTATACAGTTGGTCCTTGGTATCCACAGGGGATCTGTATCAGGACCCTCCGCAGATATCAGAGTCAGCAGATGCTCAAGTCCGTTAAACAGCCAAAGAACAGTCAGCGTTCCGTACCTCGTGGATATGGAGGGCCAACTCTAATACATATATCCAACAAAAAAGCTTATACATAGTATAACTCAGAAATTCCTTCACACTAATAAGGAAGAGACAAACAAACCAATTTTTCAAATTGAACCAAATATTTAAACAGGCACTATATAAAATGGAATACCTAAGTGACAAATTAGCAAAAATCAATAGAATCATCAGTGTAATGCAAATTAAAATAACTATGCAATACCACTACATCCTCTTTAGAATAGCTAAACCCAAAAGACCGATAATACCACTTGTTGTCAAGAATGTGGAGTAACTGGAACATTCATATCTTGCTGAAGGAAAACTAAACTGGTGCAACAACTTTAGAAAACTGTTGCCATTATCTACTAAAGCAACATATACCTTTACCCTATGATCCAACCATCACACCCCTAGGCATACACCCAAGAGAAATAAGTGTATATATATCTATCAAAAGACATATGCAAGAATATCCACAGAAGCCTTATTCATAATGGCCAGAAACTGGAAACAACCCAAATAATATCAATAGAAGAAGAGATAAGTAAATCGTGGTATAGAATAGAATAGTAGACAGGATTAAAATTTAACAAGTTAATGATGGATGAAATAATAAGCATAAATCTCATAGACATTTTGTTGAGGAGCCAGATGCCAAAAAAGGTTCATACGGTATGATTCCATTTATATGAACATCAGGAACAGGCATACTATTGATAATGTTGATATGGATGTGGATGACAGTGATATGTAACTACAAAGTCAGGTGTTGCTTCAGTTTCAATGTACTTCCTTACGGCCAGTGCCTCTTAATTTTTATTCTGTTAAAGTCTGACTTCAGCTACTAGCTAAGGTGTGCTGGTTTTCCTTCACAATTGCTTTGATGGTAATTTTGAACAGAACTTTCCCATCTTCCTCCCTTCACGTCTTTTTTCACATCTACAGACAGGTAAGAGTCTAAAAGATTACACTGAATACTTTTGGTGTTGGCATGACCATTGCCAGGCGGCTTCTTCACGAAAGCTCTTTCTGCAAAAGTCACCAAGAGCATCTTTAAACCTCCAGCATTTGCAGCAAAACATTTTTCAAACTTCTAAGACATTTCTTTTGAAATAATGATAACAGGATACATCTGGGCACACTGTTCTTGTCTTAACATCCTAAAAGTGAGAGTTCTAGATAATGTCTGTCTTTTTCTTTTTAACATAATCCTTATTATGTTTGTAACTTTGCTTTGCAATAACTAAAAATAAGGGAAGAACATGTCTTTTTGTTTGTGCTGAATAAACATTAGAGCTGGTTGGGGTCTACTTTTCTTCTTTTCTTGGCCACACTAATGCAAGTAGTGTGGCCACTTGAGGCATGTCTCAAAAAAACACAGAGACACATGCACTTTTCTCTCCCTCTCTGTCTCTCACTCACACACACACACACACACACACACACAACTGAAGGAAGTCAGAATAATCCATTTTGCCATGAAACATCTAGGTTTTCACAACTGGCACCCAGCGGAAAGGCCTCCCAAATGTGGCTTTAAAGCAACCATGAGACTGTTTTAGGCATAATATCCACAGAACCAATCTGTTTGCTCTGAAATTTAAGGTTTAGAACTCACATAAAGCTTGAGGCACAGACATCAGTCCTAGTTTCTCAGTACATCCAGTTATTTGGAGAATCTAACCAGGATTTGTGATTGAAATAAAATGCCATTTCCCTTTTTTTTTTTTTACATCTTTATTGGAGTATAACTGCTTTACAATGGTGTGTTAGTTTCTGCTTTATAACAAAGTGAATCAGTTATACATATACATATGTCCCCATATCTCTTCCCTCTTGCATCTCCCTCTCTCCCACCCTCCCTATCCCACCCCTCTAGGTGGTCACAAAGCACTGAGCTGATCTCCCTGTGCTATGCAGCTGTTTCCCGCTAGCTATCTATTTTACGTTTGGTAGTGTATATATGTCCATGCCTCTCTCTCGCTTTGTCACAGCTTACCCTTCCCCCTCCCCATATCCTCAAGTCCATTCTCCAGTAGGTCTGTGTCTTTATTCCTGTCTTACCCCTAGGTTCTTCATGACATTTTTTTCCTTAAATTCCATATATATGTGTTAGCATACGGTATTTGTCTTTCTCTTTCTGACTTACTTCACTCTGTATGACAGACTGTAGGTCCATCCACCTCATTACAAATAGCTCAATTTCGTTTCTTTTTATGGCTGAGTAATATTCCATTGTATATATGTGCCACATCTTCTTTATCCATTCATCCGATGATGGACACTTAGGTTGACATTTCCCTTAATAAAGGAAAGGGTATGTGACATAATTGGGATACTGTGAAACATCCTGAGAAATCATGGATGGAAAGCATTACTGGGGAATAAATTACTAATTGCATTAGTGTCCTGCTCCGCTCAACTTAGCATATAACTTTAAACTATACCTGGCATCTAGGTCCATGACTGTAATTTACTTTCCTTGCATTTAAAAAATATTCACATGAATTATTTTTAACAATACTTTTTTCAGAGGTTCAAAGACAATCTTCATAATTCCCTTAGTTTATGAATAAAGACACAGAAGTATTAGTCTAAATTGGAAGCTCTTGAGGGAATGATATCCCTTGCTATGTTTTATACATTATCTGATTTTCTCTCAGCAACCAAAGTTCCTGAATTATAATTGTGGTCATCCTTGTAACAACAAAGATGAGGGAGATCTTTTACTACCATGAACTATGCTCAGCCCACTTCTTTGTTCTTGAGATGCAGGATCTCCTCTCAGAAGATGCAGAGAGACCTGAGCAGCCCGACAGAAGGCTGACAAGCACACAAGGTTAGGAGACACATCTCTACTCTTTATCACACTGTGGTCTGACTGTCTCACCGTTTTTCCCCAGCCATCCCCACCCAACTTCCAGGGACAAAACGCACATCTGTTCAGTATGGAAGGAGCAAGATCTGTGGGGTTTTGGTAGAGTTTCATTTTGCTCTTTATCACCAATGTCTGGCTTTCCACAGCACTAGGTGTAGTAGTATTCTTCAGCACGCAATCAGAATTTTCTTCTTGGAGAAGGCTCATCACAGATATATCAGAGGGTCTTTGAACAATCTTGTAAATGAAAGGAGTAGTTCTTTTATATAGGCTTCCAGTAAGACTGACTATTTGGGCATAGATACGAATGAAAAAACCTAAGCAAAAATCAGCAGTCCTCCCATTGACAGCTCCTTCACAAGTTTTGAGTAAGAATTCAAAATGATGGTGTCTTCTATTGCATTCATCCTCCTGGAGATAAGCCATAATCATGTGCATTCCAAGCACTTTGGTATTCCCCGTTGAACTTGACTTTGAAGCACATTTTCTAACACATGTGAAATGTCCCCTGATTTAGCCTCCTTAAGAAAAGTTGATCACCCATCCATTGTCAGGGGTGGGGTCACAGTTTCTCGAGTCCCTGACATTATGAGTGAGTTAGATTGAGAAATTCAGTTGAACTGAAAAGCAAGAAGTAAAGAACTAAGATGGTCATTTTGCTCTCCCCTGACAGATACTGGCAGAGAGAAAATATAAACATAACAAGGTCCTAAGGGCTCAGGTGATCTTTTCCCTCCACTGATACACACCTCAAAAAATAACAAAAATTGCTAGTAAGCCAGCCAAGACAGCCAAGAAGTTCCCTGAACTCCTGATGGGGAAAATTTGGTACTGACCTTGTCAAATTGAATAACCACTTCAAACAGGTTAACTCTAGTTTTTTTTTTTTCTAATAACGATGGCTTTCAGAATAGGCACATCTAGGATGTGTAAAAGATAAAGATGAGATGTCTATTCTTACACTAATGATTAAAAATAAACCATAGAGAGTCTGGTTCACTACAGACTTCATTAGTTTCCATTAGGATATTTATTTTTTGCCAGTGGTACTTCTAAAAACAAAAATTTCAAAAGATTTTATACATTGCCTACTATCCAACCTCTGTTTCTTTGGGAGGGAGTGGAAGATAAGAATCAAATCCACAGTGAACAGACAATTGTGTTTTCTAATCCTCTTGGTTCAAGACCGGTATTAATAAAAAAGTGAAGCTCCCCTGCCTTTGCATTCACCTCAGAAAAGATTTTAGCAAACACAAGACACCAAATAGTACTGGCATTAGATAAATTGTTTAAAGCATTTCTATTTTCTTGCAGAGCAAACAGTCAACCACCAGAGTTTGGTCATCAATTCATTGACAACTACTATGATGTGACTGGAATTTTGGAGCACCATAAGAAAATCCTCCCCATTTCCTTTATCAGTGCTGCATTTTTTAATGGCATTTCTAAAAAACAGGCAAATAGGAGGGTGATGATAGCCCAGCAATGCCTTTTTAAATTTACAGTTTTAGAGTAATTACGAGCGCTATTGCTGACGACAGCAATATTTTCAGAACCCGTATCCCCACAAAGTTCCTCAAAGACTGGATGCATAATTCGCATCGAAAGTTACTAAGCGTCTGTTTGACTGCATTTAGTCTTCCCTTCAAAGAAACATAGAAAACAGTTTGCTCTAAGGCACTGTACAGTCAAGAACAAACAGGTGAGATGCTTTCAAATCTTAAGGCTGTACACCAACTATTCAATACAAAGTGACGATGGTTACTTTAATCATCAGCTCCTTTTACTGTGTGTACCAAGTACATCGAAGCAGAGTCATACCTTAAAAATAAAGAGTGAGAAAGCAACAAACAGACAAACAGAAGGGGGAAGGAAAGGAGGGAAGGGAGGGAGAGAAAAGGGTAGACGAGATGGACTAGAACGGGAAAGGCAAGGAAGCAAAAAGTGTGTTTGAGCATCTCTTCCATAGATACTCAGACCATAAATGGAGACTTGATGACGTGAAGACTGATTGGCAGGGAGTGGATTATCTGTGTTTGAAAGAGGGGGCTTAGATTCATACTCAGAGAAGTGGGTTTCTCACACAAAAGAGCATCCAGCATGCCCCAGCCCTACCTTTCCCAACACTCCAGAAGGTCTGATCTCTTCCTGGAGAGACAGCTACTCCCAAGATGAAAAGAGAGTTAGGAACGAGTAAGGGGACCCACACAAGAGGCACAGCGTCAGGACATCTGTGGCAAAAGGATGGAGGTAGCAACTGGAAAAACGCCATGTTTCTGGTCCCCACTGGGGAGGTCAATGGGACACTCTCACAGCTCACAGCATGTTTCCTGCGACAAGAGGAGTCCAAGGGGCCTGTGCCGACACCACTCATGTGTCACTGCTTTCACACACGTGACCCACATCCTGCACTTGATGGCCATGACACCGTCTTGCCTGTACTTCCTGCTAGTTAATGAGAGAGCTTCTTCGATACGTTTAGCCCAAGGGAAGGTGATGGTATTAAGCTTCTGTTATTGGATTGCATACCAAATTATATATATATATATATATATATATATATATATATATATATATATATATATATATATTGGACTTCATACCAAATATATAATTTTATCCATTTTATATAATTATATACATAAAATATATACACACACATGCAAATATGCATGTATATATCTATTATATATATACCAGTTATATACATACAAATGTGTTTACATATATATAAATATAGATATATAGATATATAGAGAGAGACTATAATATATGACTACATTATATATACTAGTAGAATTTAATTAGATATATGTAATTAAATATATATATGTATTCCTGAGACTATACACCAGGTATTAAGCTTCTACATATCTGATGTGTGTCATGACAGTAATATATGGAGCAAAATATGTATGCATTCATTCATTCCACAAAAATTTACTCAAGACTTTGTTATGAACAAAGAATTGGACCACATGCTGTTAGGGAAAGAGAGCCAAGGAGAATCTGGTTTCCAGAGTCCAAATGAGTTTCAAGCTGCATAAAGGAAAAGACACGTAGACAACTCATTGAATACCCAACAGTATGAAGCAAGTGCCCTAATAGAGATAAAACCAGATGCTGAGAAGACCTGAAGGAAGGAGGGATTATTATTGTATGGTCTGAGGGTAGAAGGAGATGAGGAAATGTTTCTTGAAGGAGATGCTTTTTAGCTCATTTTAATAGCTGGAGAAGGTGTAAGAATTCTGCAAGCCATTAGAGAAATGTGAGCCAGGCCTGCCAGAAGGGAGGAATAACATGCTGAGGAATCACAGGGAGGTTCACCCACCTGGAGAAGAGGGTGCAGCAAGGAAGCTGTGCCAGGGACAGCAGTAGGGACAAGGTGGTCTATGACGTGGACACCGTGCTGAGTCTAGGTCAGAAGACAGGGCAATTCCTAATTCAGTCAGGGATGATAATGGGGAAGACAAGGCATTTTAACTAAGTATTGAAAGATAAATATGACTTCTACAGTCAGAAGTGGGATGAAGGGACTTCCCTGATGGTGCAGTGCTTAAGAATCCACCTGCCAGTGAAGGGGACATGGGTCCGATCCCTGGTCCGGGAAGATCCCACATGCTGCAGAGCAACTAAGCCCGTGCACCACAACTACTGAGTCCACTTGCCACAACTACTGAAGCCCGCGTGCCTAGAGCCTGTGCACCACAACGAAGAGTAGCCCCCGCTCGCTGCAACTAGAGAAAGCCCACACACAGCAACAAAGATCCAATGCAGCCATAAATAAATAAATAAATAAATAAATAAAAGAAGTGGGATGAAAAAGAACACTCCAGAAAAACAAGATGGCATTAGGAAAGAACTGGGGATAAGAACATATAATGTTGACTTAGGGGATGGTGAATGTACACTTAGGATAAAACACTTTTGCTCATTCCTGACACATGCTAGGAGTTCGATAAATATGTGTTGAATGAATAAATAAATGATTGATCATAGGGAACTAAGGGAGAAAGAGGTTTCAAAATATGGGTTGGAGTTGAACCTTGAATTCCAGACTAAAATGTTGGGACTTAATCCAGTCGCCAATGGGAGGCACTCAAGGGATTTCAGAGGAAGGAGTGACAGGATCAGTGCTGTAAATCCAGAACTGAGACAAAGGATGGACTAGAGAGGGAGCAGCAGAAGGAACAGCCTGTCCCCGTGTCGCAGACTCAAGACAACAGGGATTTAGGTAACAGTAGGAATTGAACAGATAGAGGTAGAATGAATTTAAGACACATCAGAAAGGTGGAGCTATCTACCGCTGTTACATAGCTTTCTCAGACTTACCCACTCACAACAGCACGGCTTTGCAGGCCAATAAATACACACCACCAGCCCTTCAGGCTTATTTTGGCCATGGTTTGGGTCTTTACATTTTGCTTCCCCTCCAGCATCATTCTCGGATTTCGGTCTTCTGCCTCATTAGTTCAATTGCCTGTTTCCACACAAGCATCCATATCGCTCTTGGACTTAAAGTAAGTTCTACTTCCCTGATTTGCGATTCAGCGTTCATTCTTGTACCCTTTTTGTTCCTGGTTGTTTCAGGTATCCCTCACCCCAGCCTCAGCCTTTGGACCAAACGCCTAATGGTGACCCACTTGTTCAGAACGTTAAAATAAAAGGTTCCTTAAAATAAAATGTCATCAGGATATCTGAATACTCCAACACATATACCATTGGACTTTCCAAATGGTCAATGTGGTTTCCGAGATGTGCTCAAAAACATTTTTTTTAAGGTCATTTGACATTTGGTACAAGGCATTGCACCAACAGCCAATAGGCCTATTACACTGATTAATACTAAGAAAACGCACTAGAAAAAAGGTGGTACCAAGATAATTTATTTTTTGTGTGTGTGCAATTAACTTCATTAAAGAAGAACAGAATCAAAAGATGATGGCTAATTCTTAATTACTTAGAAAGAAATCATGCTATAGATAACTAGACGTATGTTATATCAATCAGACATATATGACTTTTTAAAAGCTCTATTTAGCTTTGAGGTACAGCATATGTGTGCTAATCCCATTTCTAAAAATTTTCAGGACAATCTCACTGTCCTCATAAATTTGTAATTGTCAAGCCACGTATTCTAATTTTTTTTGTTTGAAAAACATGAACACTGTTAGCAGATTTGCTTTGGGCCAAATTAAATTTAGATTCCACCCCCAGTGTCTGCCGGAGGGTGGAGAGAAGCTTACCCAAATCTAAGAATCCCACTATCTAGGGGAAAACGTACCAGAAGCCTAACCCACGTGCTCTTTGGGTCTACACTCTTAGGAAAGTTCAGCTAGTCCCTGCTTGCTATAATGCTAAATGTTTTCTCAAATTGCTGTTGAATGTTTGCTCTAGTTCTTAGCAGCTGCTGTGATTCAAAAGGGCTCTATGTTCTCAGGACATTGAAATTATGACTTGAAAAACAAAACAAAGCCCATTATTGCATTTTTCCTGATTTGAAAAATCAAGTTGAAGACAGTGACCCTCTTCCAAAAGGCAAGAGCATTGCCTCATGGTTTGGGGTCCTTGAGCAAGGTCCCTCAAGGCCTATACACGAAATGAGGACAATACGGAGACCCGAGCGTTCGCATAATTGATCCACTTTCATCCGCGTAAAGGGATGAGAAAGTCTCAAATTATTAACAGTCCAGTGCTTTTACAGCTCCCACCTACCACACGCTTACTGCTTTCAGATTCCTCCTAATTGAATTACTGAGAGCAGACCAAATGACCTTAGTTGTCCAAGCAGTATTTATCACATTTTTAAATGAATTCCATTATTAAAAGGAAACATTCTCTTAATTCATTTTCCATCTTATAGTAATTATATCCGTGGTGTCCTAAGTTTTCTGTGACTTTTCTTTTCAAGAAGCAACTCTTAACCTTCCACAGAGTCAGTGACCTTGTTTGGATGACTCTTCCCCTCAGGTGACCTTGAGGCAAAAATTATAGAAGCATCAATTGGCAAGTTTGCGAGCATTCAGCAAATCATGAAAAGGGTAAGAGCTCTTCATTTCCCAGCACTGGTATTCATCATGGAAAGACACATAAAAAGAAAGGGCAAATTCCAATGACACGCATCCAGTAAATTGGAGACTCTTGTCACAGTAAATGCCAATTCAGCAGTTTATAATCACAATGCATAACATGCTACATTACTTATTTTTTAACCCTCTAAATTGGGCATGTTATTACTGTTCCTCTGTGTCACCCTTTGTATCATTGAAAAGCCTAAGTTTCTTCTGCTATGAGATCCTCTTTCTGAGTCTGTTGAATTTCATCTTGGTTATTAGTAACAAGTCCTCTTCACAATGGCATTCAATCAAGAATCACAGATTTTAAAGAAATCTGAAAGGTCACTTAGTTCCACGTAGACCATTGTACAAAATAAACTAGAAGGGAATAAACTGTAAAATTGTTTCCAAACTATTTGCAAATACAACAAACCACAGAACTTCTCTTAACAATTTGCCTGGCATTTCATCCATTTTAAGCAGGTAAATGGAGTCCAAATTCTCTTGCCTGAATTGGAGTTAATTTCAAAACCAACAATCAAGGTGAATCATCATTCCTAAATCTATTTATTTATGAACTAAAGGAGAGGAGTTCAATACAGATTGCACTGGTGTCAACAGAGTGTCCACAGTAAGTGACGTTCTCTATTAGATGTGCTTGGATTTTTTCACATGGTAAGAATACTATAACCAAAGTGCAGTTAATAAGGTCAAACACATTTCTGGAGATTTCCACACATGTTCAGGTATTCTCACCTCAATATTACTTTTCACCTAAGTGGAATATGTGAGGTAGAGAGAGGTATCATGGGTATGGAGTTAAGGTCCAGCTCTCTGACTCATGAATTCCATTAGACAGTCACCCAAACGCCCTAGGCCTTAGTTTCCTCATTCATGAAACTATTTCTGAAGTCATATGATTCTATAGGTCTATGTCAAATACCAGATTAACAGCAGGCTTTTGATGTTTTCTCCTAAACCAAAACAAAGCAAAGCAAAAACAAAACAAAAAACAGAAAAGGCAACAAGAACACACCTGGCATTAGTTTATACCTAGGTGGTGTTGAATTTCCACCTTTGCACTATTACTCCCCCAAGCACAGTGAGAGTATTTAGTATTTAGCAGCAGAGTTATTAACCCATGCTCAGATGTGTCACGATGTTGCTTGAATCCTATTAAACAATATATTTCTTTAAAAAAAAAGTCTCAGGTTTCTAAATCTCTTCACAGTTTATCTCTAGTGACTGAAGCACATATATTAGAATTGAACAGTTAGTATTTCTGGTATAGGACTGATCCAGGTTATAAGGCAGAATCTTTCCTCTACCTAAAACAGAATCTTCTTTGAGATCATCCTTCAAATGATTGCCATTTATGGAAGTATGTCATCTCTGCAGAAAGAGCCATAGAGGAAAACCAATTCCAGAGATTTCTTTTCTGAAGCATGTTTTGTCTATTTGCTATATCAACAAGCAAACAAGGTGTTTGAAAATGTTGTTTTCTTGAGGAAGATGCTCCTATGACATTACTGATCCTAAGGTATAGCCATGGGTTTCTGCTATTGATTTTAGCATCCTATTTGGAGTATGCTAGCTACCTGTTACAAAGCCAGTCCTCACCATATCCCACCAAGAATGTCAATCAGCTTTCCATGCTGCTTCTGCTCTTTGCACACCACTCCCCTGAGGCAGTGCCCTAAATCATCCCACATAAGCCCTGGCAGATCTCCAGGCCCACGGGCAATGGCGGACTCCAAACTAGAGCCACTAAAATGATTAACGTCTCCTGCCCATATGATGTTATTTCAGGTATCTCAAGGCCTTCCCTGCCTTAAAATCAAAATTCCACTTTTCTCACTGATGCTTCAAATTCCTTTAAAAGAATAAAGAGATGCTTTGACTCAGTACACATTTTCCTGGGAGAGGAAACATATGACCTGAAATCCATATAATTGATTAATCTGACAAAATTGATTAATATAAAATCCTTTTCTGAGGACAGACATTGATGAGGAGCCTTACTGGCAGGTGAAATGGGAAAAGTACAGCAAAAAGAGATGGAAGACACCAAATATTTTGCTTACTTTTTGCTTCATAAGCATTTGTAACATAATAATAATGATATTCATCCCATGAGGTTGTTGAGCTAATAACTGATAACAATAAACACCATTTATCGAGTCTTTCAATAGTGAGAGGTAGTATCAGTGAAAATGCTGGTCAGGACATCCAAAAAGCCTCTCCTCTTTATAAAAGCAGTGAGAACACTGCCAAAAAGTGTCAAAATTGACATTTTTATAACTCTGAAAAACGTAATGAATTAAAAATCAATGGCCAGGGAATCTTTTAAGTGATTTACAAGCATTATTTTATTTAATTCTCAAAAGTATCCTATGATGTGTGATATGACTAGGTATAAGAAGTATGATTAGGTATGGTGATTATCCACTTATTGCAGATGAAGAAACTATAGTAAAGAGGGTTATATACCTTGCCTAAGATTGAACAGTTAATAGGAAACAAAGGTAGGAGCTACAATTAATGTTCTTCTCATGTTTGAGGTCTCAGGGTAAATGTTTCCACCCAATCTCTACAAGGTCCCTTCTATAATTCACTCTGACAGCATCCTATTCTCTTTCTTCATAAAACTTTTCACAATGTGAAATTATAATTCTGGGTCTGAAGATAGACAAGTGGATAATATAAGTAGTGTGAGCAACTTGTTCTTGTTTGCCTGAGACTTTCCTGGGGTTGACACTGATAGTCCCAAGCACTGGAATTCTCTCAGTCCTGAGAAAATCCGGGTGGTTGGTCACACGAAGAAATAAATAAGCTACAAGTGTTAGCTCACTGATGCCACACAACTAGGTGTTCCCTTCATAAGTCATAAGAGCTATCACCCAGGAGATAAGTGTGCTGCAGTCAAGCTTCTTTCGTCCAACAGCCCTAAGTGTCTTATAAACCACAGGAGGGTCTCTGTTTACCCACTACAAGGCACCCTTTTCAGTCACCATGGAAATACCATACAGAAACTAAACAAAGATGAGATTTTTAAAGCAGCCTTTAAAAAAAAAAAAAAAAAAAAAAAGAGGCTCTCCAAGAAAGCACTACCATTTTGGAAGGAAGGGAGACTCCATTATTGTTTCTTTACTTGTTTATTCTGCTTCTTTCCAGAAGCTATTTACTCCATAAGAGCAGGGGACTCACGTTTTTCACTCATCATCAAACATTCAGCATCTAGCAAATGCCTGACATCTGGTGCATATTCAATAAATAGTTGAGCCAGTGATCATGTAACGTCTAAGTCTTGCTCTTAATCACCATCTATTACCTGCCTTGATTTAATACTTTAATTTTCCTGCCTTAATAGAAATACAAACTAATAGTATGAACTGTTCACAACATCACAGGCATGATGTTATCCTAGTAAGTTGACAGAATAAGCTTTTGAGGTAATTATCCCCATTTTCCAGATGAAGGAACTGAGGATAAGAGAGATGAAAGAACTTGTCCAAGACCTCAAAGTTAATCTGTATTTGTTCCACAAATGTGTGCTATAATTTCTCAATTCTATCATCCTTCTGGCAAGAAATATTTCTGTACCCACACAATGGAAAACACAGAATATCAGGTGTTTGATATATGCTTCTTATAGAGACCACTTCTCCATGCCTCCGATATTGTTTATCATACCAATCTGGTAAGCTAAATATTTTTCATATCTGACATAAAGGCAGTCCAGCTGGGCCCCTCTTCTATTAATAAAGTGCAAATTGACACAAAGTTATGTAAGGCTACAGTAGTTGTAATAATAACCTCTGAATTCATTAAGCACTGGCAAATTTTGAGTCCGCCATCATAACTTGCCAAAATTTTTTTCTTCTTCTAGTTTTTAGGAGGCAACCGATAAATGCCATTTCATTCATTATTTTATTTCTTATTTTATTTTATTGTCCATAACCAATATGGCTCTAAAACCTCTCCTTTTTTCTTCTTTTCTTAAGAGAATCCTCCAGTGTACATGCATGCTATTTAAACTAAGCTCCCTAAAGCTGAATACAATTTATCTTCAAACAGCAGAGAGGAAGGAGGGCAGAAATCTTCAAATATATATAAATTCATAGCAAGCTTCTATCGAACTCCTGCCCTTGTCAACTTGTTTAGAACACAATTTTCCAAATGCCACTGCTTTCTGGGATTCAGGAGAGGGTAAGAGAGCTCTTTCATTTCATTAGATTTCTGTCAACTCCATCCTGAGTTTCTAGCAATAGGGACTCTCAGAAAAATATGCTGAGCTTCCCTTCAGGTCTGGGATGCTGTGATTCTGGCATCGCAAAGCGCCAAAAGTAAATAAAATGGCTCACATTGTGTTCCAGGCACAAGGGGGCCCAAGAGACAGGATGAGAAATCCCGCTGATGTGCCCAAGACCCTACCTCCAATTGCATGCTGCTGTTTTCTCAATATTCAGAGCTGCAGCCACTTGGAGCCAAATTCTCCCCTCAGTTCTGTGTACGCAACTTCATCCAAAGTCACTAGGTGTAGAGAGCGTATCTAAAAGTGACATTTGCCAATAGCGCCATGGAGTTCTCTTATCTGCCCCGTACTAACTATGCAATAAGTGTCTTTCTACCAATTTCTGCATAAACGTGAGCCCGTTTTCTACTCTCAGATGGCGGCGCTTGCTGTACAATTTCCTCACTTTTTAAAGATTTTTGCGTTTTGCCAGTCAGGAACACATTTTGCAAGTCCCTGGCAAACACAAGTGTACTTTCTTCTTGGCTTCAACACTTGCGGAAGCCAGATGAAAGGAACAGCTCACAGGGAAAGCTTTGGATTTCATCAGTCCATCGATGAAGCAGTCCTCTGCCTCTCAGTCAGGTTTTTAAGGGATTGTGTTTCCTTAACTGAAGAAGTAAAAGTGCAGAAGAGTATAAGTGAAGAAGAGAGTTAAAGGTTTGCCTCATTTGAGGAGTATTTTTGGATCCTTCCCTCTACTCTCCCCCCTCCAGGCTAAGTTGGCGGTTTCCACAACCCATGTGCATCTCATATCTTATTGTGTGTGTGTGTGGATTTGCTAGGTATTGTCTGATGTGGGCTCTCTGAGTCAGAGCCAATATCTTGTTTATCTCCATATTTCTAGCCTAGAGCAAGGAGTCTGTCAGTCAGGTCAAGACACATTTATTGTCCACCTACTCTGTGCTAGGCACCGAGCCTCCTCCAGAGATAGAATGTCCTCCCCTTGAGGAACTTAGAGTCTAGTCAGGACATGCATGCATCAGCATAGCATTTATGCACAAGGCAACTAGAGGTTACATAGAGTATGACCAAGATGCCAAAGGGAACACAGCAGATGGGTTCGTAATCCTGGTGGTAGAGTCAAGGGGACTGCTGGGAGAAGACTATGCCAGAGCTGAGCCCTGAAAAGAAATAGGAATTAAGTGAAGAGTTAGCAGGGAGGGGAGGGAGTTCCAGGCATGGGCAGCAGCATGAACAGAGGCAAGAGGGCATAGAACACTATGCAGTTTGCCCTGCAAACTTCAAGGCCTAGGCTGGGAATAGCAGGCCATTAAGACCAGAGAGGTGGGCAGTATCCAGGTAACCAAGGATTTTTTTTAACCTTATCATTTTAGAGAAAGTAGACATTGAAAGAGTTCAACTCTAAGGGAAACAGGCTCATATCTATGCTTTAAACTGTTCAAACTGGGAAATTAATAAAGGGGCTGGCTTTTCTTTGTGAAAGATTGAAAACAAAGAGTCCAGCTGGGAGGCAATTTTAATCATCTTGGTGAAAGACTGTGGGAGCCTGTATTAGGGCTGAGAGTAAGGCTACGCAAGACATATTGAAAAGGCAGAATGGGAAGGACATTGTGCTGGGTTAGAGGCAGGAAGTGAGTGGCTTGAGGTACTCATCAGACTTTGAGATATATGAGCTTGAAGCTCAGAGAAGTGTCAGGAATTAAGATTAAACTATGTGACTCCTAATTTTATAGGAGCTGAAATTATCCTTGAAAGTAGATGAGATTTCCCATGAAGAACTCTTGTTAAAAGAGAGACCCAGTAGCTGGGAACCTCTGGGGAAAAACTATCATTTAAGGGGTGAGCTGGGGAGTGGGTGCCCCTGAAGGTGATGAGGAGACATTTCAGAGACCTGCATGTGAGGCAAAGAGAGTGTGAGGTCCTGGAGGCTCAGGGACTTGCAAAATGTGTAAAGATTTTCATAGAAAGGCAGAAAACAGTGTCAATGCCCCATTGTGGTAAAGTCAATATAGAGTCAAGTCCAATAGCTTTGGCAATAAGGAAGTCTTTGAAGACCTTTTCTGTGTCAGAGACACATATGCATATTGTTTAATAAATACATGAATGAATAAATTAATGAATGGACAAGACCATGTTTTCAGAGACTCTCTTCCCTTAGGATATAAAAAGTGAGGCTTAATTTGTTGGGTGAAGGTTGATTTACAAAGGAGCCCAAATCTCTAGCCTTAAAAACTCTTAATTAGTATTGGTGACACAAAACAAGTCATTCTGTTTCAAGCCTTTTCTTACTGACTTTTCTTCTCCATACCCTTTGCCGTGCATTTTAATAATGATAGATGAAGCAAGTCTTAAGGTGAAAATGCAGAATCCAAGGCTACTCTCCCTTCATCACTTGCCACGAATAGGACCCACATCCACATTTACACGTACATTTGGGGTCACAGGTCAGCAGAGGTGTTTGGAAGCACGGAAAACTAGATGCTACAGGGTCAGAATTTTAACACCAGCCCTTTCTTGGAGCAGCCCAGTGTCTTGATTTGAAGTAATAGATTCATGGGCTTCAAAATTTTCTTCCACTTTAAAGTTTTTGTCTAGAGTCTTCACTCTCAAATGCTATTGGAGCATCCTAGATTCACTCAGTAAGTGCTCAACAAAGATTTTGGTTGTTAATTCAGTCCTTTGAGACTAAAGTCTTACTCTTTAGCAAACAGAACTGTTTGCTGTTTGTTCCAGAACCAAGCTGAGATTTATTTTGCTTTCTGCAGTTGCTCTTCATTTCTGCTTTCCCTGTTTGTACATATGCCTTCACTTTATATTCCTGCCTTTCTCTCTGGATGTTTGAGAAACACTGGTCTCTGCCAATGCGTACACCCATGCTGACTGATCCATGGACTGGTACCAAAATCCACTCCTCCATATTTTGACTCACTGCAGAGAGGAGGCACACTGCCAACTTTGTAGCTTCCTGTGTTCGAAGAGTGACAGGAAAGCAAGATGAAGGAGTAAGAAAAGAAAGAGAAGTGTGGTTACAGCTGATGAAAGTGTGGTTCCCAGCACACTGAGAGGAGAAACACAAACAAATCACCTGGCCGATTTCACCATAAACATGCACATCTCCTTCACGTATTCCCAGATTTTTACATCTACTGATGTCTTGCCTGGTGTATTCAGACGATGCACCATATGGACAGAGGCAATGTTTTCCTTAATCCTTAGTGTAGCGTACAGCCTGAACTATCAAAGTTCCACCACCAACACTAACAATAAAAAGAAATGGTATTGCCACTGCGAAACAGTGATTCGCTTTCAGTATGGAAGCTGCTGAGGGCAGGACTCCTGTTTACATTATGTACCATTCTCAGAGCTCAGCAGGCAGTGACTAAATGACAAAATGAGGGAGCCCACCTTCTTTCACTGATATCATACATTTCAGCCCTTAATGATCACCTAAATTCCCTGTGCTTCCAAGGGCTGGTGCTTTGGAACTGCTTTGCAAAGGTATTTTAAAAGATTTAATTGAAGTTCAGAAATCAAGTTTTATTAGCTAACATTCTGGGGCCCCAAAGAAGCAACTGTCCACCAGTTGATATTCTAGAAAGAAAAGAACTCTCTGTTAGGTTCAGTCAATGGGACAGTCCCTCACTCCTCTCTCAATAAACCTGAGCTCTAACTTGCATGGATGTTCAGATACATCTCTACTGAATTTGTCAAATGGCAGCCCTTTCCACTCCGGTTTGGCATGCAGAGTCCCTTGGTTTTCTTTCAAGGAGATTTTCAGGAGTCCCAGAGTAGTGATTCTGACATCCTACCATTGCAAGAAATGTTTAAGAAATATATAAAATCTCTACCAATGTGAATTAAAATTAATTGCCTTTTTGAGAAATTTGCAATATTATCTGGATATATCTAGAAAAAACCCTTGAGTTGATGTTTAAGAAATAAGACGAACAACCCAAGAATACTGATGTTAATTGCATTTTAGGAGTTTTGCAACATGTCTGGGATATCAGTAGATAACTGTAAGATGTTACAGACTGGAGCTGAGAACCAGTCCATAATCATGACCAAATCTCCCAATAGAGTTACTGGTAGTAAGGGTTGATGCGGAGAAAAAGAAAAATGGAATAAGTAGCTATTTCTTTTTCCAAATAAACAACATTGTTTACTCTTAGAACTTTCTTGTTTATTTACCTCATTAAATTTTAAGACTGTTGGACAAAGTCAGTGTCTTATGTTATCAGTCTTTGAGAATGAAATTTACAGCATTCATAGCTGTTATTTCATGTTAAAAACATTTATTATTGCTATGCCTTTTGATCTAAATAGGGCCATGGGCTGCGAAGCCATTATTTTTAGAAATAGAGAGGAATTAAAAGATGACACCCAGGCACAAAGGAAAGGAAAGGTCCATCATCTATGCGAGAATAAAAGCGCTCTGAAGAAATGTTCGAGAAAAGATGAGCTGTTTTGTATACGCCTGACCCTGCCCTTGAAACTAAAGGAGGCTGCCTGACATATTGCCTCCACCTCACAGCTCCTTTGATTACAGCCCAATTCTGTAGACCTTTACTTCCTCAGAGGAAATTAGCAACAAGCTCTATCTCATATGCGTTTGCACTCTCACATTTAGAATGTTTCTGCCTTGAATTTACATTTAAGAGTACTAAAAACCATTGATTTCTAATTATAATGGTGAGCTGCATTTCTAAAAAATGTAAAACTCAATAACATGTCATGTATGTCATTCATATCCCTTATCCCAATGGGCACTATTAAAAAAAAAAAAAGGGCCCATGTAGAGAGGACTTCCCATTTCTAAAAGCATGGCAGGCTGAATTTTCAGTTTACCTTTGAAAGCTCCCAAAATGAATGAAAAAATCATTTTTAAAGCATAGCTTTTTTTTTTTAACATCTTTATTGGAGTATAATTGCTTTACAATGGTGTGTTAGTTTCTGCTTTATAACGAAGAGAATCATTTATACAGATACATATATCCCCATATCTCCTCCCTCTTGCGTCTCACTCAGCCATCTTGGAAGTCTTGAGGAAAAAAGGAACCCCAGATGAGCTGAATCCCCAAAATGAAGTAAAAGCCAGACCCCAGAGAGGTAAAGTAGCATCAAAGCCTCGATTGTCTTGAGGGTATTGGCCAAATCTTGTGACCTTGACTCTCTTTTTGGATGGGTTGTCAGGGCATAGCAGGTAAGAGATAAGAGTCAAGGTCTGCAAAGGAAAAATTTAATAGAGTTCTAAATAAAGCTGAGATTCCAAAGTGGAAGAGTAAATAATAAACAACCCTCATCCCAGGAAAGGAGAGTAAGGGAACTTAAAAGACAGTGCCTGCCATAACTTGACACTCGGTATGAGAAAAAATAAATCTGTCTGAGAATTCGTCATCACAAGTCAATCCTTATGGACACTATGGAGTTTGTGACCCACATTTATGCTTTCTGTATGTATTGAAAAACCACAGCATAGAAAATAATTAAATATGCATCCAGGTTGGTAGTAAGCTTGGACAGCTTCTTTAGAGGAATTCAACATCAAGTTGGAGCTCTAAGAGTTCTCACACATAATTCTAAGAAAAACAAGGCAATCACAATAAAAAAAGATCACCACACACAAGAAAAAGCACACCAAGAATGAGAGATGGCAGAATCATCTAAAAATTTCTCAGACACTGAACACATAATATTCTTAATATAAAAGAATTATGTTTAATATGATCTAAGAAATAAAAGATTCAGAAGCATGGAAAACAAGATATTTTTAAAAATAAATCAATGTTTAAAAGAATCCATTGGATTAAATTTTTTAAATGAAATTTAAAACTCAGTAAGATAAATTAGCAAATTCAACACAGCTGAAGAGAGAGAATGAATAAACTTAAAGATAAATCTGAAGTAATCAAACCAGAGAGAAAATTATTAAAAGTAGAAAAAATGTTGAAAAGATATAGAGAGGATAGGCTGAGAAGGTTTGGAGTACATCTAAATGGAGTTTCAGGGGGACCTAATGAATAAAATTGGGATAAGGAACTATTCAAAAAAATAACAACTAATACTCTCAACAATTTTTGGAAGATACTGAGCTCATATCCAAAAAGCTCAATGATTTCCAAGCAGACTAAATAAAAAGAGATTCACACCTAGACATACTGAAAGTAAAATTATATAACAATAAAAATAAAGACCAGATATTTAAAGGAAGCAGAGGAAAAAAAGAATATCATTTATAAAGGAACAATTATACTGATGACTGACTTCTCAGCACAGCAACAGAGACCAGAAGATATAATGCAATACATTGAGACAAAACAACCATCACTCTAGAATTTCACACGCAGTACAACTAACCTTCAAGAACAAAGACAAGAGCATTTTAGAAAAGTAAAATCTGTAAGTATTCATCACATACATGCCATCCCTAACTGAAACTCTAACGGATATGTTTCAGGAAGGAAGAAAATTAGTCCAGATGGAAGGTCTAAAATACAAGATAGGATTCTGAGCAAAGATATTAGTAAATATATGATAAACAAAAACACTGATATACAAAACAGTTTATTGGTGAAGATTTAAAAATATAGAAATAATACGTGGAAAAGAACAGTATGTAAGTTGAGAGGGCGGTGATGAAACCTAAGACATTCAAAGGTTTTTGTACCATTTGAGATGAGAGTAAGGTTATTATTAATTTTAAACTGTGCTAATTAAGCATGTTAAAATAGCTACAGTAGCCACTAAAAAAAAAAGCACAGAGAGTAAACATCAAAAATAAGTACAGAGATAAAGTTCAAAAGGAAGGAAAAATGTTAAATAAATCAAGACATAAATTGAACAAGAAAATGTAAAATAAAATTCCAATATCCTAGACAGTATTTTTTTAAGATTATTAGAGTAGGCATACACATGATCATTATATAAATACACACACACACACACACACACACATTCTAACAGCTGAGGATGCAAAAGGATTAGTTATGTCAAATACTAACTGAAAATATCACAAAGAGAATAGATTTTAAGGTGAAAAAAGTTGAGCAGAGATAAATAAGGTCTCTTCCTAATGACGAAAAGTTTAACTTACCAGTCAGTTATAACAATTTTAGACTTATGTGAAACATACTAATGTATCTTGAATTACATACATTGAAAATTTACAGGTACATAAGGAGAAATTGAAAAATTCACAGGATATTGGAATCCTTTAATACCATCTCTCATAAATTGTTAGCTCCAGTAAACAAAAAATACCGGTAAGCAGATGAAGGTTTGGACAGCATAAACTTGATTTAAATGGACATATATAATATAGAACACTGCGCCAAACAACTTCAGCATAAACTTGATATAAAAGGACATATATAACATAGAACACTGCGCCAAACAACTTCAGAATATACCATCCTTTTAAGAACACATCAGCTATCTTAGAAAATCGTCCACATAAGAGGCCATAAAATGGGACTTCCCTGGTGGTGCAGTGGTTAAGAATCCGCCTGCCAATGCAGGGGACACGGGTTCAAGCCCTGGTCCGGGAAGATCCCACATGCCGCGGAGCAACTAAGCCCGTGCACCACAACTGCTGAGCTTGTGCTCTAGAGCCTGCAAGCCACAATTACTGAAGCCCACATGCCTAGAGCCCGTGCCCTGCAACAAGAGAAGCCACCGCGATGAGAAGCCTTCGCACCGCAACGAAGAGTAGCCCCCGCACGCCGCAACTAGAGAAAAGCCTGCGGGCAGCAACAAGACCCAAAGCAGCCAAGAATAAAATTTTTAAATAATTAATTAATTTTAAAAATGCTTTAAAAAAAGAGGTCATAAAATACATCTCAATATATTTTAAAAGTTGGTATCATATAGATCATATCCTGTAACATAAATTAAGTTAAAAATCAAAAACAAAAAGATGTCTAGAACAAGAACTGTATTTCGAAATAAAACACATGCTTCTGAAAAACACATGGATCAAAGAAGAAATCATGATGGAAAATTATAAATACATTGCTGAATAATAATTAAAGTGTACACACACACACACACACACACACACACAATGGAATACTCCTCAGCCATAGAAAAGAATGAAATTTTGCCATTTGCAACAACATGGATGGACTTGGAGGGCATCATGCTTAGTGGAATGTCAGACAGAGAAAGACAAATACTGTATGATATCACTTATATGTGAAATCTAAGAAATAAAACAAACTAGTGAATATAACAAAAGAGAAGCAGACTCACAGATATAGAGAACAAGCTGGTGGTTACCAGTGGGGGAGGGGAAGGGGGAGGTGCAATACAGGGGTAGGGGATAAAGAGGTACAAATTTTTATGTGTAAAATAAGCTACAAAGATATTGTACAAAACAGGGTATATGCCAAAATTTTATAATAACTATAAATGGAGTCTAACTTTTAAAAATTGTGAATCACTATATTGTATGAAACTTTCATACAGTACTGCTGGGAAGGTAAACTGGTATAGTCATTTCAGTAAATGATTTGTTATACCTTGTGAAGCTGGACATGTGCATGCCTTAAAACCAGCAATTCTATTCCTTAATATAGACCCAAAGAACCTTCTGTACACATGCACCAAAATACTGGTTCGAAAATGTCCACAGACCCATTGTTTGATAGACCGAACTGGAAACAACCTAACATAAATTAACAACAGAAAACCAAAATTGTGTTATAGTCATTCAATAGTATATGTTTGCATAAATAAATAATACAGCAGCTGCCTACACCAGCATGGGTGAATATTAAAAGCAATACTGATGAAATAAAAGCAAATTAGAAAAATATTGTATTATTCCATTTATATAAAGTCCAAAATCAAGCAAAACGAAAAGAAATGTATTGCCTATGGTTACATATATGTGTGGAGGTGTAAAGAAACCCAATGGTATTAATAAATACAAAAATCAGCAGTGTTACCTCTGAAAGAAGTATGAGTTCTGAGATGTGATAAGTAGAGAGGGCTTCTAAGGAACTGATACTATATTATTATTATTATTATTATTGCCTATTGTAGTTTTTTTAACATCTTTATTGGAGTATAATTGCTTTACAATGTTGTGTTAGTTTCTGCTGTATAAAAAAGTGAATCAGCCGTATGTACACATATACCCCCATATCCCCTCCTTCTTGCATCTCCCTCCCACCCTCCCTATCCCACCCCTCTAGGTGGTCACACAGCACCGAGCTGATCTCCCTGTGTGATGCAGCTGCTTCCCACTAGCTACCTATTTTACATTTGGTAGTGTATATATGTCAATGCTACTCTCTCACTTCGTCCCAGCTTACCCTTCCGCCTCCCCGGGTCCTCAAGTCCATTCTCTATGTCTGCGTCTTTATTCCAAGCTAGGTAATGGTACACAGTTTTTTATTTCCTTATTATTCTTTAAGCTGTATATATATGTATATATGTGTGTGTGGGTGTATACATATATCCATATACATTATGCATGTATGTCTATATATTACATTCTTTTTATATTTGATCTATTTCAACAGTCAAAAAAAAAGATTTCACCAAAATTACACATCACAAAAAAAGCCAACTCTTCCGTTTTTCAGGTACCTAATAAAATTTGACCTAAGATAAATACTTAGTGAAGGTGTGGTCTTTCCGATTTAAAAAAATGATAATTATGTGATCTCCATAAGCCCCAGGCTGTTTCCTGTCACGGAACAAATAGCACTAAATAAATGTTTGTTGAATTGAACTAAATTAAAATGTGCATAATACAAGGGGCAAATATGTGACACCAGCTATTTTGGATTGTCCATCTCAGCCTTTCTTTGTAACAGAGCTCCAATTTTCACTGTATACTTATCCCTCAACCACACAGTCTATATGCTACTGGGGAAAGTGACCCCACTCTTAGCAACCAAGGTGGACTCTGATTGGCTTAAGTTATTTAGTATCTTCCAATTCTTGACAACAGTGTTTGGTTCAAAACAGTTAACAAAATATGAGCCAATGAGAGACAAGAAATGAGATACAAGAAAATATTTATGAGAGGTTTGGTGTGTGTGTGTGTGTGCGTGTGCGTGTGTGTGTGTGAGTGCGTGTGTGTGTGTGATTTGTGGGGGTGAGGAATCCTCCTAGGTCTTCTGAAAGATACTCAGAGAGGCACTCACTGTGTTTATTGAACACATGAACAAGACTGGCAACCAATCTCTGCCCCGAGAAGCTGCTAGAGTCACCTATGTGGCATCTGAGGATTTAACCTTAAATTAAGCCCCAGGTAGGTCAGAGCCAGCCCTTCTGGTAATATGGTTGACTAGGTAACTACACCACTTGCTACAGAACACTTAGAAACGCCAAATAAAACACAACAAACATCCTTTTAAGTGCATGGCTGAGCCCAAAAGAAAGTAAGGGAAATCTCTCAGCCAGGCCAGTTGATGACAGTAGAGTCACCTTCCCCAGCAGTATATAGGCTGCATAGGTGAGAAATGAAAATCCAAATGAAAAATAAAGTGGGAACTGAAGACCAGACGAGGAAGGGTAGACTGGACAAGGGGCAGAGATTGGTTGCCACTTTCTATAACCAAGAAGCTTGCATTTTACAGCCCATGTGGGGACAGGAGATGGTGGCTTAGGTCTGCAAAATGTCAGAGAGCTGCAACTGGGACCATATGTAAAGTTTAAGGTCTAACCCTCAGAAAAATGGTCGATTAAATATATATATGTCCTCACCCCCTGTAAAAAAAAAAATACACACACACACACACACTCACACACACATACCAGCAGCACAGGGTGATACACTGGTGAATGAAAGTTTATACAGGGTTTGTAAAAGTTTCGTCCAAGAATATATACTCACAAACGTGCTCTCACGTAGATTTGGAGTATGCATCTTTCCTACACCATGATACAGGAACCTACAACCTGAAAATTTAACATACAATATTCTTGCCAGTAATTCTCCTGAGATTCACGCCTCCCATCTCCACCCTAAAGCTTAACCCAGGAGGCATGAGATTCCAACAAATAAACTCCTAAGAAAACTATGTTCACCACCCCAAATTACCAAATAACCCCCCCAAAATTCATCATGTAAAAGTCAACAGATATATAAAACAGATGTCTGAAAATAGATTTCAGATAATAGGACTACAAGATATAGAATAAAAATTTAGTATATTTTAAATTATTGAGGACATAAAAAGAGAAATTAAAAATATCTTAAAATTATGATCACTATCACAAAGCCAGGGAGATTTGAAAAATTACCACCTGGAGTTTCCAGGAGTAAAATAATTGAAATATAAAACCCAAAAGACAGATTAACAGCTAAATAAGACCTAGATGAAGACAAAATCAGTGAACTAAAATATAGAGATAATAAAATTATTAATAAAGCAGGATAAAAAAAGTATAAAATATGAAAGTCATGAAAGATAGAATATGAAGGCCAACATTTATTCATTTCAAGTTCCAAAAGAGCTATGTATTTAAGATGTGGGCAAGGCAGACAATATAGAGACCAATGGGAAGAGAGAGAAATAAGATATTTAGTGATTTTTAAAAGATGCTTGATCAAACCTTGCCTGAAGCCCTTTCCATTCCTCAGCTTTTATATTGTTAGCCTATACATTTT
Source organism: Mesoplodon bidens (assembly GCF_964165515.1). NCBI lineage: Eukaryota > Metazoa > Chordata > Mammalia > Artiodactyla > Ziphiidae > Mesoplodon > Mesoplodon bidens. The sequence goes on along the minus strand of NC_138174.1, from coordinate 64,526,756 downwards.
TAAAATTATTTAATCCCATTTATGTTGAGCATTTTGTTCTTTGCAAGCTAAGTTTTCCTAGCTGATATTGGAAGAAAATAAAGATTAGACTAAGAAAGTTTTAAAAAAAAAGTACCTGACCATTAAACATCTGGAAAAATAGACTCAGACAAATCCAGCTAAAAGTTAACAGGGAACAACACTTCTCCCATATTGCAGCTGTAAAGTATCATAACGATCACCTCTTTGGGTGACTACTGCTTTTTTACTAAGATGCTTTGGTTTCTAAAATCATTAACTATCAAAAACTGTTTGTTAGAAATTATATCAGTAAAAATGAAACATCCCACTCTTGCTTAGAGGATCTAAGCCCCTCTGATACAGAGGCAGCCTCAATTTCCAACCCAAGTGCAGAGCTTCTAATAAGGGGTTTCTGGATACAATATTCCACATTTACCTTAACTTTGTAGTTCCCAAGGAGACAGAACCTTAGATCCACTTCACAGTCCAGAGTTGATGTTAAACCCTTTGCACACAGCCCAGCTTTTCTCTGAGCCTATCCAAACACTGCTTTATTTAAATTTAACCTAAACTCCTAAACTCCATTATCCTTCAAAATCCTGGGCTTCCCTGGTGGCGCAGTGGTTAAGAATCTGCCTGCCTATGCAGGGGATACGTGTTTGAGTCCTGGTCCGGAAAGATCTCACATGCTGCAGAGCAGCTGGGCCCCTGCACCACAACTACTGAGCCTGTGCTCTACAGCCCGCGAGCCACAACTACTGAAGCCCACGCGCCTGGAGCCTATGCTCTGCAGCGGAGAGGCCACCGCAATGGGAAGCCCGCACACCGCAACGAAGAGTAGCCCCCGCTCACTGCAACTAGAGAAAGCCTGTGCACAGCAACAAAGACCCAACGCAGCCAAAAATAAATAAATAAAATAAATAAATTTATTTTAAAAAATCCTATAATAACCTCTGTCTTTTCCTTTATTGGGTGAGATGCCCCACAGTTCCCCTGGCATGCAGTCTCCCTCATTGCATTGGTGCAATAGAACTGACTTTGCTGAATAAAAGGTCATTTCTGGTGACCTTAGGCTGATTAAGCTAGGACAGGAGACAGGGTGAAGCAAACCAAATAAACCAAAATATAAAATTATATTTTTAGCATTTGCCTAAAGATAGTCATATAGAGAGGAACGGAAAAGGTAAAGGCTAGTTAGAATCATTTGGTTGGACTGAAACTAGAGAGGGTTTTCATTGATGATAGCTTCTTGGAGAAGGCCAGCCTTGAAGAGAGAGAGAGAGAAAGAAGTTCCTTCATGTTCCATTAAGAACATGGAACTAGTGGCAGAAGTGCTTAAAGAAAAAAAGCCCCTTTGCTTCTCTTTGCAGCTGCACATACCCTTCCAGACTGGGACACTTCCTTGTTCCATGCGGGCGGCCCACGGGGCTCCCAGAAAATTGAGAGCAGCCTAAAACAAGTGCCAAAGCACACTCTGGGATCCAGCTGCCTCCCAGGTCTAGGGCTGAGCCCCTGGGCTGTATTTTCATCAGTGAACTGGCAGTCATAAATGTCAAGCCCTGATCAGCATAATCCCCTTAGCTCTTCCAGCTTAGTTCACAGCAAGGAAAGGTGGCATCAAGATTTCCTATTTTGGAAAAAAAAAAACCTGCTGAACTTGGGCTGGCATAATATTAGCAGTGTTAACGTTCTATATCGCTTTTATCTCCAGTAAGTTCGAGATTACTTAAGCATTTGTGGGAATTAGATTTATTTGTAATCAAGACAAAGCACAACATTTTGGTACCTTCTCTGGTTGCTAAGCATGGCTGTTTTTCAGGTGGAGGAACTAAGCAGAGCATATCTGGTGTAACGCTGCAGTAAAAATAAAGTAAAAAGTGAAGCATCATGAAGATGTAGCTCTCTGGTAGCCTCTGTTTCAAGAAACCCCTGCTACCCTCTCTTGCCTTCTTCAGGTCCTATGGCTTCAACCTTGAAAAATAAAGGTCATCCCCATCCCCACAATGCCTAGGTAGGCAGCTCAGAGTGCCTGGAACTCAGAGTATTAGTACAAATAAACACAGAGGAAAACTACACAAAAACCAAGCACAACTGCATTTTTAATAGCTTGAAAACTTTTCTACCCCTAACTAGTCAAATTTAGATTACTGTAGCCTCCTGGGCTCTCCCAGTTCATGTGTATGCTTTTCTTGTTTTCTTTTTTTGTGTGGTACGCGGGCCTCTCACTGCTGTGGCCTCTCCCGTTGCGGAGCACAGGCTCCGGACGCGCAGGCTCAGCGGCCATGGCTCACGGGCCCAGCCGCTCCGAGGCATGTGGGATCTTCCCGGACCGGGACACGAACCCGTGTCCCCTGCATCGGCAGGCGGACTCTCAACCACTGTGCCACCAGGGAAGCCCTTGTTTTCTTTTTTATACTAAGTAGTTTATTGTCTGCTGCTGCCCGTTTATATAAAGCAATTACCCTTGTGAAACAGAAATTCATGAATATTCAGAGACGTAGATGTTAAGGACTGACAAAAGTACAAGTCTATAGAGTACGGCACGTGTTATAGAGACAGGCTTTTGTACTGGCTTCAAATTCAGCTTTCCTTTGAATATTCACCAGTTTATGAAAAGTGGTTTAGAAAACCTTGCAAAGATCCATTTTACTACAAAGAGGAACAGACTTTCTGAGGTCTGAAGGGATTTGAAGATACTCCAGTCAGCAGCGGGTCATGCTGAGGATTCTGCAGACAGAATTGTTTCAAATCCGCAGCTGCCTGGGAAACCTTCACAGGGTTGAGCCCGGCCTCCAGCCCGACCTGTTGACCCACTTTCTTCATAGCAGCGACGGTGGAAGGACCAGACATGGCGCACGCGACAGCTGGGCAGATCAGCATGCCCACGTGTATGCTTTCCTAAGCAATTTTTAATGCCAAATATGTTGATTTTCTTGACTAAAAGCATACTGAAGAAAAAGCATTGTAAAGGTGTGTGTATGCGCGTGTGTGTGTGCATGCGTGTGCGTGTGTGTTGGGGGGAGAAGGGTGTTGATTCTAAACTGAACACTGAGAGATTGTTTGAGGACACAACTTTATTTTATAGCAATAGTTTTTGGCATTTTAAATAACTCAGATAGGTCATGCATGGATACCCTCTATCCCCAATGGAAAGCATCATCACTCAATTCCATCAGCTTTGCAGAAGGTGCAAAGCTCACCTCACCTGCCAGTCTCTACGGGTGTCAGCCTTGCATGAAAACATGACAGCCAGCATCTCAGAAAGGAAAGAGATCTGCCAATTCACCTACCTTGTATGTTTCACAGACAGGAAATTTGAAAAGGTTTCAAGTCCCAAAAGTTTGGTTGTTTATACTGATCCTGCCTCTGATATGCTGCCCGGGCCTGCCACCTGTCAATTTTGTCCAACCTACCCAAAAAAGGAAGCTGGAAGGGTGCATGTGCCATTACTGTAGAATATGGGATATTAAAATAAAAAATATTCCAGCTCTTTGATTTCCTTTGATTTTGTGGGTAATACAATAACCAGAATGAGATAGCTGAAACCAATAAAATCTGATTTATAGCACTAAAGGCAATCTTTATAGCACTTATTTATGGTACATTACATCTAAAATCCAATTTCACAGGCTGATGTTTGAAACTTTCTTTCAATCATAAATACACTACATACACTGTACCTCAGTGCCATAGAGTTAGATTATATAAATGTCTGTACCCCCAGAAGGTATTAAAATTTGGTTACTATGGTGGTGAATGAGCTTGACAGTAATTTTCCTAACCAAGTCTTCAACCAAAAAGATCCAGTCAGCACTTGATAAATACTGAAACTGCTGGCACTCCAATCATTAAACCAAAAAAAGAAAAAAGAAAAAAAAAAAATCACTGCTCAGATAACTCTATATTCTGGAATGAAATTAACTGAAAAGAAGTCGTATAGAAATGTGATCATTGGTGATGCTGAAGGATACTTGCGTTAACGTTGCAGGGTATATTTTCAAGCCAATGAGCAAAAGTACTTTCTTGCACGACATCATCAGTATTAAGAAAAGACACATGGCTAGGTCTACACATGCTACTTTGGAAATATAACCTGAAGTGTCTACATTCATACACTTGAATGTTGAAGACTATATTCTGTTCAATTACTATAATCATTGTCAAAGAGAGGGCAAAGAATACATGTTGACTTTCAGAGAACTGTCATTTGAATCTTAAGCAACTTCCCATTGATTTAAAAAGGGTTTTATCTTTAAAAAAATTCAACTCTCCACACACTTTGCTTGCCATGCATCAGATAAACGTAAAGAGAGGCTGGGATCCTCGCCTGGTCTGATGAGCAAGCGAACTCTTGCTCTGTGAGAGATCACATCCCTCAGCACTGAAGTTTTGTTTCCTAAATACATTTCAGCCTCATTGTCATCCAGAAATATGTACCATGCACCCATCATCTGGCTTATGTGCTATGCTGATAAGTTATTCGAGAATAAAATTCAGGACTCAAATATATCAATAAATGACAAAAAGTGGCAGAAATAGTGAATAGATTCAATACCCAAATAACTGCCAAGTGTTGTCCTATGCCAGGAGTGCATTGGGATACTGTGGGGCTTGAAGCTAATACAATTTGAAGTCCTCCTTAAAAAAAAAGAATACCTGGGCTTCCCTGATGGCACAGTGGTTGAGAATCTGCCTGCTAATGCAGGGGACACGGGTTCGAGCCCTGGTCTGGGAGGATCCCACATGCTGTGGAGCAACTAGGCCCGTGAGCCACAACTACTGAGCCTGCGCGTCTGGAGCCTGTGCTCCCCAACAAGAGAGGCCGCGATAGTGAGAGGCCCGTGCATTGCAATGAAGAGTAGCCCCCGCTTGCCACAACTAGAGAAAGCCCTGGCACAGAAACGAAGACCCAACACTGCAAAAAAAAAAAAAAAAAAAAAAAAAGAATACCAACTTCAAAACTTAATATTATTTATAAGGGACTTGTACATGTGAAAACCAGACATTTAAGCCTCATTAGTGACAAAGTAGAAGTATTTCTGGATCTTGTTTTTCCCATATCATTTCTGATCCTCACACAAGCCCAGCAAGGACAGCATTATTCTTCAGATGAGGACGTGAGGCTCAGATGTGTTGCCCCAGAGGACTCTGTTAGGAATCCGTTCATTAGGATGCAAGCTCAAGTTTGTCTCTCTTGAAACCCATGCGTACTGTTGCGTTTCAGTTTAAGTTAATGGAGGTTTGGGTTGTTATCACCTGTAGTTCCCCAAGATGGGGTGGTGTTCTTGTTTTAGCCCCCAGAGAATCCTCTACAGCAAGTGAAGGCTTAAGCGTGAATCACAGTCACCTGGAAGTCTTGTGAAGTCACAGATTGTGAGCCCCACCTCCAGGGTTTCTCAATCAGTAGGTCTGGGTGGGGTCTGAGAATTTCCCAGGTGATGTTGATGCTGCTCGGCCAGCACCATGCATTTAGCTGCTGACCTTGAGAAACTGAGCTAATTCCAGCATTCTGCCCATCTATCTTCTTCCTCCAGTGAAACCAGTTACTGTAGTTCAGGAGTACTTAACCAGCTCAGCTAAAATGGAGCTAAACCCCAACCCTTCATGAAAGATTTCAGCTGGACTAACAGTAGCCGGAATACAAAATATGCTGAGAAGGAAAAATGTTAGTGAAGAATTATGTTGGAAGAAAAGATAGTATTAAGATGCAATTCAACAATGAGAAACTCAGTATATTTAAACTAGCCTCACTATAGCACAAGTTAAAACTGTTATGTAATGGTAGTTAATGAAAGCTCATATAAATACCCTAATTTTTCTGTAAACTAATAGAAAAATAGAATCAATGAATATGGTGAGAAGCCAAGGAAAGAGAATCACCAGGTGGGGGGTGGGGGGAAACTAAGGGACTAAGGGCATGAAATGTCATTTGAAATTGAGTTAGTAGGGTTTAATCAAGGTATTTAAATGCATTCTACAAGAGAGTACAACTTACATTCTGTATTTAAGTGATATTCAATATAATGATGATGGACTTTTATTACAGGAAAGCTATTCAGTGATGCTTATGAAACGACTGTAGACAAATTATCTCTATGACATACTACAAAAGTCACATCCATAAATTAGTTTAAGATGTCAGCACTAAGTATATTCAGGTTTGAAAGACTTTAGTTCACTCTGAACTCTTAATGACCCTTGAATATGTTTACGGAGAGAAAAGGTGATCCTTTTGCCATTAGTATCTCGTGGATTATTCTGCAGTAAACATCCTGTGTATTTGCTCTTTGGTTGGAAGCCTAGGGGGCTCTTGGTTTATTCAACAGAGAATTATTGACGCTTACTATGTACCAAGGATACACAAATTAATAAGATACTTATTCAAAGAATTAGCCAACTACATTATCCTCTTTCTATTCTACTTGAAGAAAGGAAATAGAATTAATACAACTATCTAGTAATTCATCTCAGAGAAAGAAAAATAATTTGAGCTTTGGGTTTATGGACTTCTGATAGGTGTGCAATCTATAGGAATGGATGGTCAGAGATTCCATAGTTTTCTCACATAGTGATCTTTGTATTGGATAAAAGACTAGGTTTTAAGAAATAATGTGAAGGTGGGCCCCTTGTTATAATATTTTCTGCTTCCAGGAGCAGAGGTTCTTGGGCAGGGTTTGTGTGCAGTGGAGTTTACACAGGAATTGTTCAAAGAGTAGGAATTGGTGGCGATTCTGATAATGGGAAGAAATTAAGAGTTTTTCCAAATAGGATCACAGATTTTCAGAAAAGGAACCAGTGATTTTCTGAGGAGCTGGTAATAAAATTTGCCTTTGATCTAAAATGATACAAAAGAAAGTTCCGCATTTTCCTAGAAAATGTACCATCAGTGGCCATAACTCTTAGCTCTAACCTCCTGTCAATTATCTACCTTATGGATCAGTGCACAAGAAAACAATGAATTCTCAACAATTATCATGGGATACAGATACCTTCACATAAGAGAGATTTCATAAGAAAATAAATATATGCTCTATAATATCATTTAATACCACTCTTGCTTTCTAAAAATGACTTCTATAAATTTATTTTTCACTCCACATTTCATAGGCAGATGGTTGAAAAAAATACCCTTTAGCAAAAAAAAAAAAAAACAAAACCCAAAACAAAAAAGCCAGTTTTTCTTCCCAGTGTCAACTGTGTTTCCATTAATTTACAATATCTGAAAATAATTATTTTCATTCTCTTTAACGTTGTTAGCAGAAAAACAACAATTTTTGTGTAGTATAATTAGGGAAATAAAAAATTCTTATTAGAAGCAGATCATTTAAATGATGCAACTGCCTTACCAAGTAAATTTCAGGTCACATATATCAAATGGTGCCACGGCCAACATGAAACCAGCTTTTGGTACATTCCATCTGAGGAGATGCTGCCCATTTGCAGAAAGCCTAGGATAACATGTCCAAATGCATTTCACACGTGTCACAAGGTCTTAAAACTTTCATGCTTCACTGAAATCTTCTAACCGATTCCTCTAATGGTTGTGTTTATTCTGCTTCATTTACTTTCAAGTTCACATCAAGTCTCAGAACTCTGAACTAGGAGAGACCATGGAGATGATTTAGTCTCTTCCCTTCCAAATCATCTTCAGGTGTGATTAACTGAGACCCAAAAAATCTAGTGAGATGTCCAGTGTCTACGTCTGGGTGATGAAAGGGCCAAGATTGATCGAAACTCTGGTCACATGACTCACTGTCCATCGACGTTGCTCTCACTGTGCCATTTGATCAATGATCTTCACAGAGCCCTGACACCTTCTTTGGAATTACATGTTCTCAACAGCAATCTGAGTGCAACACATTTGAAGAGCCAGTAAAAAGAGAAGCAGGAATTTGTACATGGAATTCTTGAAGTAGCTACCCTTTGTCTAACCCACAGAACTATTACTAGGATCAATTAATATAATGTAGGTAAAGTGATAAAGTGACAGGCTTTGTACACCAGAAAGCATGATACCGATAAAAGGAATTTTCAAGATCATGAAACCTAAGACGTTATTCTGTGAAAGTTTTGTAAAGAAAAACCTAGATGTCTTGCCCAAGATGTATGGAATATCACAAAATATCTATGGCAAATTGTACCCACAAATAAAATAACTGGATACATTTTAAAGATATAAACAAATGTTAAGAATAATCTGATTACAAAAATGTATCTGAGATGGAAACAAATCTGAAATTCAGCAAAAATTTAACCAGTGTTTGTAGAACTTTGGTCACTTTCTAAAACTGTAACAAAATGTCAATTCTCAGAGGAAGAAGTTAAAAATAAAACCATAATCTCACATTTTCATAATTAAAAGGAAATGCATTTTCAACTGCCTATAACATGATAACGTCATTTCCTGTCAGCAATTTTTATACAGATGCAGTTCTGAGCCTTCAATGGTCTTAAAGCTATTTATAGCGCTAATAAGAAATGGGATTCTCACAAATTAACAGACCTTTTTCTCCGTGAAAGACGAAACTGAACAAAGATTTACAACGTGGGAAGTTTCTATTATTCATGCTTTTTTTCTGTCTGGAAAGCCTGTAACCCACTATCATCACCAATACCCACCCCCGACGTCCTGAGTCAGCCTTGCAAATACTCGCTAGCCTCTTAAGACACCTAACTTCCTCTCCTCCGTCGAGCCTTCCTTGTCACCTCTCTGTCTTTGCCTGGTTCTCCAAACACATAACTCTATGTTCCTGCTGTCCCCTGCTAATAATCTTTGTACTTACTTACTAGTCTATCACAGTTCCCCGGACTTTGAACTCCATAGATGTAGGAGTACCTTACGGATATGTGTACTCACAGCACAGCACAGTGCCTGGCACTTGTGATGATCAAGATAAGCTTGCTCACTTTGATAAAGCTAACCTTCCTCATCAAACAGCTTTTTATTGACTATTTCCCACAGTGAAATTAAAACGAGGAACTTTTAGAGACAAGCTTTCTTTTGATGAATTTGCTCAACTCAGTACATGACCATAAAAAAGCAGTCAAGTATTGAATATTTAGTATTTACTGCTGAGTTTACAATAACAGTGTTCTAACAGAAAATGGCATCATGCAGGCAGATTACAAAAAATCCAGAAAGCACACACACAAAAAGTTGTGTATTCTCAAAAAAAATAGTATATGGTGATTGAGCAGAAACAAACTTTCTGATTTTTATCTTTCTGTATTTCCACTGGTTTCTAACACAGGAGAGATTCTATACCACCACCTCAACGTAATGTGGCCAAAGTTTATTTATTCATTGAACACTGAGCCAGGCCACATCCTAGGTACCAGCTCAACAGTGGACAAAACAAAGTCCCTGCTTTCAACACACAGCACAACTTAGTAGTGGTGAGGGATGCAGACCACCTGGGTTTGAGTTCAAGCTCCATCACATACGAGCTGTGACATCTTATGTAAGTTACTTAACCTCTCTGGCTGCAATTTCCTAGTCTATAAAAATGGGAACAATATTACCTACATCATGGGTTGTTATGAGTATTCAGTGAGTTAATATTTGTAAAGTTCTTTAAAGAGTGCCTGGAATGTATGATATAAGTAAATGCTTGACAACATTTCAAGGTGCTTCAATTCTACCAAAAAGAGACAGACACTGGGAGGGAGGGAGAGGCAAGAGGGAAGGGATATGGGAACAGATGTATATGTATGACTGATTCACTTTGTTATAAAGCAGAAACTAATAAAAAAAATTTAAAAAAAGAGACAGACACAAAACACATACATATGTAATTGGTCACGTGGTGATTACTGCTGTGAAGACAGTAAGAGGGGCAAGGGAAGAAAGGATGGAGGTCCTTGCTCGCTCACACAAGGTGGTCTCCCCCAGAAGGCCTCTCTGATAATGTGACTTTTGAGCAGAAACCCTAATAAGTGAGGAAGGAGCTCTGGAAATCTTGGAGGAGTGTCACAGGCAGAGGAACCAACTGAACTAGCTCTGAGGACGAAGACAGCTTGGAGCATTGACAGAACCACAGGAGACTAAGGAGAGGTGCTGAAGCAAAGCCATTGAGGAGGAGAATGGCCAGGGGCCAGGTCAGAGCAGGAACAGAGAGGGGAACCCCGTAGGGCCTTGCAGCTCACAGGGAAGAGTACACATTTTAACGAAAAACCACTGGAGGATTTAGAATGGAAGGGCAATGCTACTGGATTTTTTTTTATGAGAAAAAGTATATAACTTTATTGAAAACATTAAATGGAGAGATACACCATGTTCACGAACTGGAAAATTCAATTTCATGTTGATGTTGATATTCCCCGAACTGATCTATAGATTCAGTTGGGGTCCATTCACTATGGTGATTTTTGTTGGTGGAACTTGACAAGCTGATTCTAAAATTTATATGGAAGAGCAAGGGCCAAGTATAGATCTTAGGAGATCATACACAGGGGTTGATAAAATGATCAGTGGGACAAGAGAGAAAACTAAATTGTGGTATATTCAATGGATCACTATACAGCAAGGAAAAAGAATGCTCTACAGCCACACACATTAATTTGGATAAATCTTAGAAACATAATATTGAAGGAAAAAGCAAATCACAGAAGAATAAACATGGTATGGCTCCATTTATATAAAGGTGAAAAACATGCAAAACCAGTACAAACATATGTAATAAAAATCACAAAGCAAAGCAAGGGGATGTTTAAGACAGCACAGTGTTTCCTCTACCAGGGAGGGGCACAGCAGGGACTTCAAAGGAAACAGCATCCATTTCTTAAATGGGGGTGGGGAGAGTGTTGTTTCTCTTTATTTTATAAATATTTCCTTGTATCTTTTCACTATTAAAAAACAACAACAACAAGAAAAGATATTCTGGAGGGTGAGGGGTAAACTAGTGGCAGACACAGGAAGTCGGCCAATGCTCAAGGCGGGCACAAAGTGACTGGTGCACCAAGTTCCTAACAGAGTTAAAAAATAGTAACAGAGCACAATGTTTAGAAAAACAAAGGAGTCCTAGAAGCTCAAACCTTTGTGGGCATGCGCAGGGCCTGTCGGATGGATGGGCTTCTCTGAGGGCTCTTGGAAGGCAAGCCCGCCACGTCAGTGGAGGACTACCGCCCTCCCCCAGCAGCACGTGTAGATTTTCACTTAACCCCATTTTTGGTCCAGTCCCTCACCCTCACCCCAGCGGGGTAGCTGCTTGGCTGCAAGGGGTCAGGTGGGTCCTGGGGGGAGGGGCAACCTAGCTGCTTCTCATAGAGACCTTGAATCAGTCCCTACTGTCTGCCCCAAACCTTGCCTTCCACCGCACTGGTGGAATCCCTGAACCTCTCCAGGGCTCCTGGGGGCAATCGGGCTGCCTCTCGGCCCCTCCAAGAGGGGAACGCTTAATTTCAACTTCTGATTCTCTAAGAGAATAGATGAGCCTCTACCCACTTTCCATCTTCCAGAATGTTGTCAGGCTCTTTGGTCTACTGCCGTCTCCCTATTTTCTTTGTCTTTGTAAATTTACAGCACTTTAAATTTCTTTACTATCATTTTAGATTTTAAGAGGAGACAAACTCACATGCTTAAACCTGCCACATTTAACTGGAAGTGTCTATTTACTATATTTAAAGAAACGTGTTCAACAAGCAGCTCCTGACGAGTCCAGAGAGGAGGAGGTTAGCAGTCTCAGCACCATCCAGCACAGATGCTTGAACATCCCCACCTGATTTCTCTGCCTTGATTTTTTCGGCTGTTCAAGGGTGAAGGAGAAAGCACAAAGATCTGGGTTCAAATCCGGACTCCTCCATTTACTACCCCGTGATCTTATCACATCAAGTCTCAGAGCTTTATCACCTGCATCATTGCTGCCCAGTGCACTGGGTTAGCTGGAGAGAAGTTTACTGAAATTGTTGCTGTGAAATGTTCCGAACTTATTATAAAGCACTGAACCTGGGAAGGAACTCTGGACTCTCATACCCCGGATCACTACATTCTGCCTTAACCTGCTGGCCACCCCCCGCCCCAAGGCTGCAGAAGGCAGAGCCCTGGCTCCTGACACCCTCCGGCATTCTGTGGTTCCCAGGCCTGCCAATCAGAGGAACCAAAACCAGCAGCCCGGGCAACAGTGAAGGCCCAGAAACCCACAAAGACGGAGGGAGTCCGAGAACCAAGTGGGCACTTTATTAACCTGGCAAAGGGGCAGCTGGGCAGGCCAAGCAGCCCCCTGCCAGACCCTTCGCTGTGCTCAGGGGCCACTGATAGGGGCAGAGCCGCAGGGCCCAAGCCCTGGACACTAGGAGTCCAAGCTGGGCAAGGGCAAGGCTAAGGGCGGGGCTGGAGTTGCCGAAAGCAGGCATCAAGTACCAGCCTGCCGCCCTTTCTGAGGCTGGGGGTGGGTCTGACATGAGTCCCCTCTCCCGTTCCCCACTCCTTGTACAGCTCACGCTGTTCCTGGAGTCAGGAAGCCACGAGTCCCACATCAGCTGTGGTCTGGAAGGTGATGCCGTCCCCCTGGCAACGGGGTGGCCCGGAAGGGCCAGAGCCCAACAAGGACCCAGCGGGGCCCCAGGGCCGCCTGCAGGTTGCGGGAGGGGCCCAGGTCGTAAGGGTGCCGCCCCGAGCCCACTCCCACGTGGTCTGGCCCCTCAGCAGCAACATCCCACGGAAGAGCAGTCCAGCCGCGCACATCAGTGCACACGCCACACACGGGTCGGTCACGAAGGCCAGCGCAAACGGGGCCGGAGGCACTGCCTGTGAGCAGCCTGCGCGCCGGGGCAGCGGGAGGAGGGTGGCGGTGTGCAGGGGTGTGTGGGCTCGCAGCAGGGCTGACGGGTCAGGGCCCAGCAGCACACAGACATGCAGCAGGACGCCTGCCGCGTGAAGCATCAGACACACGCAGGGCCGGTAGTTGTGGAAGCCCACGCGGCGGCCCAGCGGGCGGCCGTGGTGGCCCCGGTGCAGGATGCAGTGGCGCCAGGCGGAGCAATGCCCACTGCACGGTGGCCTCGGGCTTTGGCACTGGTAGCAGTAAGCCCAGCCCTGGCCCAGACCACGGCCGGCCAGCATCACAGCCCGGATGCTGGGTCCGAGCGCAGGAAGAGCCCCCCACGTTGCCCAGTAGGTTGAGCAGCTGGAAGGTTGCTGGCGCAAGCTGCAAGGTCCGGGCCAAGAGTCCCAGCGGGGGCGGCCCGGGACCCAGTACCAGCAGGTAGGCCAGTGTCTGGCCCACGGCCGCGGCTCACAGCGCGGTGGGCCCAAGAGGCAGCCGTGCGGACGCCGCCTCCGCGCTCCCCACCGCTCAGGGCTGCCCCATGGCCTGGACCCACTAGCGGTGGATCCCGGGGACCCCGCCGCTTCCCGCTGCTGGATTTTTGTAGTAGAAGGATCACCGTGGTTGCTGTGTAGAGAAGAAACTCTAAGGCGAGGAGTTAAGAGTAAACACAGGAGGATCTGTGAGGAAACAGCAGGCTAGGTGAGTGATGACGTATCTTGATGAAGATGGAGGGGAACATAAGATGTGGCCAGATTCGGGTTATTTTCTAGGTTAGTCCCCAGCACTTCCTGACTGAGGGATGTTGAGTGAGAGAGAGAGGAGTCCAGGATGACTCCAAGATTTGGGGTCCAAGCTTCTGCAGGGATGAAGCTGCCACCGACTGAGATGCGCGAACTAAGGGGAAGCGTTATCCGTCATAGGTCAGATCATTTTCCTCCTCAGAAATCCTCAGTGGTCCCCGCTTACTTTGTAAAGTAAGTCCCCTGGGCCTTCCATTCAAGGCCCTGTTGACACCACATGCACTTCTCTATGCTGTTTCTGCTCCAGCCCAGCTCGACCCATTGTCTGGTCCCCAAACCTTCACAATTGGATGACTTTTTCATGATACTCCCTTTCCTGGAAGTACTTCCTCTTCTTGTATGCCTAAGAAAAGGTCACTTAATCCTTCCGTGATTAACTTGGATTTCCAATTCTCTGATGAAGGCTTCTCTGGTATTTCTTGGCAGGTGGCTTTGGGCTTTGTACTTTTGTCACACATATTCCATTTCACCTTAAGTTATTTTATATAGTTGTTTGTTTCATCAAATAGACCGAAACCTCTTGGAAGGTAGAGATCATACCTTATTTATGTCAGTGGGTCTACAGTTCCTAACACACTACTTGCATTAAATAAAAATATTTCTGTCCAGATGAAATTAACATGTGTATCACTTCAAATCTTTTGATATGAAAACAATCAAGTGCTCTCTTTACAATATGTTAATCTTAAAATTTTATTTTTCATTTCATCAAATGAAATGAAATGTCTATGTAAAAATTTTTCTTCATTTATAAAATGTTGATAGGTAAATCAGAACAGAACAGAAAAGAAAAGAAAGTTATAATGAAAGGGAGAATTGATGTGTCTCCAGTTTTTTGCTTTTGTTTTTAAGCCTGATAACGTTTCTTTGGCTGATTATGAAGGTAATACCCTTGAGCTTTACATGATAAGCTTAAAAATGTCTCTATGATATTCCAGTATATAGTTCAGGCAATATGCCTTAAGATTTTCTTTTTCCTTTTTTTTTTTTCTTTTTTTTTAGCACAGCTACAAGCTTCTCTGGGGAACCGGCTATAACACAAAGATTTGGTACTATCTGTCTCTTCCATTTCAGAAAACTAGAAATTATGTGCTTTGAGATACAAGGCAGTAAAATATTGATTGTACAGGACATTTCAGTAGAGTAGAAGGTATTCTAATTAACATGATAATCAACATAGGCTTTTTCATGGAACAGATTGTATAAATCGAAAATTTTTATGGATTTTGATAAACATACTTCACTCTCAGAGGGATTTCAAGCTTCCGGTGTTATTTCTCCTTTCTGGACACCATGGTACACAATTAAGGCAAAGGAACAAAGGAAGAACCCAACATTAACTTATAAATCAGCTATCAGTGACCAACTGCGCAAGGGAGTAACACCAGTCCCTGGCATTTCTGAGAGCTATATCATATTGGGGGTGCTGGAAATCACTAATGCCCTGAGAGATTCTCTAGTATTTTTGATATTCATGCGTAAGCCTCATTCTCCATCCAAAATTTTTGCTTAAAAATAAATAATTCTACCTGGGGCAGGAAGAGCTCAAGCTTTAGTATATGACATAGTTACCTTTTTTTTTTTGGAGCACAAATTCTGCCACTTATGGAACTGAATATTTTATATATAAAATCTTAATTTTCACAATAACCTAGGAGGTCATTAACTTTATCCCCAAAGGCACAAACTGAAGCTTGGAGAGATTAAGTCATTTCCCCCAAGGCTACAGAAGCCATTAACTGTAGGAACTGGGATTTGAACCCAGGCTATCTGATGCCAGAATCCATGCCCAGAGTCATTCCTTTATGTTACTGTCTGTGTCCTGAGATCCGCCTATAGGCCTGTGTGCCCTTTACTGTGTTCTCACTAGGGATATGTTGGTGAAGAACAGCACAAAATCTGCTGTCATGCAGCTTACCTAAGAGCTCTGTAGCAGAGAAAGGAAAAGAACTTCTATCGTGTATGCTTTCTTGAAGATTTAAGGAGAAGGCTGTATTGCCCTTCCTAGAACATTTTCTATCAACATAATTTATTAGAAACATTAAAGTGTTGTATATTTCAAATTAAAGTATGTTTGAATGGAATTATTTCCATTAACCTCATGGGAAAATTTTCATAGAACATAATGATTTTTCCTCTGTTATATTCCTTCTTTGTCACTGAAGAAAATGTCCCTGTGATCTTGAAAACACATAACTGTGTCAGACATGACCTACTGAGGAATCTACTGGCACATACTGGGAGGCAGGGTCAGCTGAGTTCTGTTCCTGGCATTGCCATGATGGACTCAGTTCTCTACCATAAGATGCACATCATGTGCATTTGCATTATGTTGGATTGTTGTCAATAAACACCCATCTATTATTTATGCTTTGTAGCTCATAGAAACATTTTTCACTGTCATCTCTCTGACCACAGGTTCTCAGAAACATTCATAGTCTATTTTGAAACTAAATTTTACAAGGATATTAAAAATGAAAAATAAAAATCCCCCAAGGCATAACCCACGGAGAAGTCCTCTCTTTACAATTTGGTGCTATCCGTCCAAACATTTTTATATTCATATTCCTCCATACAGAAATCCTTGACTTCTTATATTGAATCATTTAAAACACTGACTCATTTAATTTTTGCTTCTTTTTTGCCTGGTCTTTAAATTTTAATGGAACCTTCTCTTGAAAAACTTCATAATATATCATTTACTTTATGCATTGGAATACAATAGTGCCAATTTTACTAGATACTCTGGTTAGTAATATGGGGAAAAAGTGGCTGTGGGAGATCATATGAACAATATGTGAGGCCCAAGAGACTTACGAAAATATAAGTATGTAATATTTCATAGACAGGTCTAAGGAGTAAATAAAAAGCTATGGCTTTAATTCATTCTGCTCAGGAGAAAGAAGCTATAAGTGAAATATGGTGGGACTAAAATGTGTGCTTCTAAGATGGTTCACCTACTTTAGACCTGGTGATTGGTATGTTGTCATAATTTTCAGAATTTAGTCATTATTTCAAAATAATATGAATGTAGAAGAGGCTCCTATAATCCACAGGAACATTGTTTCTAATTATTTTCCATTCCCTCTGTACAAAATACCCCTTATCTTTAAAGGGAATAATATATCTCTACTGATAGGTAAGAAGACCCTCAGGTCCCCAAACCTATAAGAACTAGACTAGAGGCTTTTAAAAATCTGTTGATAAATTATTTTAAACCGATTGAGCTAGAAAACCACCAGAAGAGAAAATATTTGGTAAATGATGTAGAAATGTTAAAAATCATCAATACTGGATTATTTTAAAGCTCTTTCCCTTTTCTTCTCCACCTCTCACCTCATCCATCAATTCTCCAAATGTCAGCTTGAACCCTCTGGCCAAATCCTGTTTCAGGGAATTTACTTGTGGACGTGGCACAGCAGGCATTAAAGATGCCATTAAGCTGACATCTGCTCCAGGACACGGGAACCTTAAGTGGCCTGAAAGCATCTAATGTGCCATGCCAACTAAAGAGAAATCAAAAGAAAAGGCAAAAACAAACAAAACAAAACAAAACCCAGCAACAAATTTAAAATATACTGAAATGAAATTTTAATTTAAGTGTGTGCCTTTGCGTGCACTCACACATACATATATACACATTCATATGCTCCACTTGCTTTAGATTCGTAGCATTGAGTACAGAATTGGAATGCCATAAGCTCCGTTCCGATAGTGACATATGTTTTACATTATTTTTAAAGAACTAATCCTTACACTCTTTTTGCCAAAGTGTTATATTATCATTGATGCCATTTCCATCTCAGCAACCTTTGGCTATACAGAGAAAGGTTCTCTCTATGTTCTTTTCAAATAAGCTCAAACATACATATCTTATAAAACAAAGATACGCATCACCCAATATGAATTGTGATCTCAAAGAACGGAAGTTCTTTCCCCAGCACCCTGACCCAAAAGATGCTCAGTTAGCTCCATCTCTAAAACGCACTTGAAATTAATGGAAAGTTGAATTACACACACTGCCTCTATTTTTTAAAATATTTTTACAAAGTAACAAATTGTTTCCACTCAGTAAAAATGATGGATTATTGTATAGTTTGAAAAAATTAATGAACAGATGGAATATCAACCCATTATTCATTAAAATATTTTACTGGGTTAATTCAGCAAATAAAAATGGAGAAGAGAGCAGATGGCCATTTATAGTTCTCTTGATTTCTTAAACTACTTCTTTACAGCCAGAACTGCTCCTATATTTAACTTGAAATGCACAGCTCTCACCATATGCACAGTAAGCAAGCATTCATGTGACCTCATAAACTTTTCATATAACACAGCAATGATTTTTATGATTTAGTTAAAGGAACACTATACACTTACAAAGTAAGTTATTCCCATAGCCCCAATATTCTGGGGATAATTTGAATTTCCTAGACTCAGTAGATACTTACCATCATTATCTGGTCTGAAGTAGGTTCAAGTAGGCACATGGGTAAAATTTCACAAAAGGAAGTGATCAGCTTTGTTACAAACGCTGAAGTATGCCAAGCATGCATAAAATTATTACAGAGTAGGCAGTGTTTCTCTTAAGGCAATACTTTTTTTTCCATCGTATCCTACTCCTGTAAGTTACTAATTCTATCCTCATGTAGAGCAAATGGGACTCTCACATATGTAAGTGGAATCAACCACTCTGGAAAACTGCTTGACTGTATCTATTACAGCTGAACATATACATACTCTATGGCCCAACAATTCCACTCCTAGGTATACGCCCCACAGAAATGCATAAATATACTCACAAAAGACACTGATATGAATATTCATAGATGCACTATTTGTAAAAGCTCAAACCAGGAAGCAATCCAGACAGAATCAATAAATAAGTTGTGACATATTTATACAATGGTATAATAAAGACAATGGAAATCAACAAACTTCTGCTATAAAAACAACAGGAGTGAATATTACAAACATAAAGTTGAGCAAAAGAAGGCAAACACAATAGCATATACTCTGCAATTCCATTTATGTAAACGTCAAAGGTTGACAAAATCACTGTGGTGACAGAAATCAGCATAGTGGTCGCTTTGGAGGAAAAGTGGGGAACAGTGACGGAGTCAGGCAGGGGCCGGTTTGGGGTGCTGGCCACGTTCTTTTTCCTGAACTGGGTGGTTGTTACATGGGTAGTTTCCTATTGTGAAAATGTACTGCATTGCACACTTATGATTTGTGAACTTCTTAATATGTATGATAGACTTCAATTTTTTTAAAGTTTACTTTAGAAGATAAACACTATGAATAAAGAAAAAAGTCCTCTGTAGCAGTGCCAAGTGCAGTACAGAAATTATACCATAATGAATAGTGAGAATTCTATTTCATCAGAGTTAACCCAAGTGACATAATGCAAAAATATTCTCTAAATATTATTTTCATAAAGTTCTCCCACCTCCACATTCGAAGTCCTTGGTAGTCTCCCACTGATAGCTTTCCCCTGTTATAGAAAACGTGTTTCTCCCAAGCACTGGACCTTCCCCCTTCGGCTGAGTATCCTTTCACCTGTGAAACTCCTTTCCCCAATTCTCCTCCACATGGTCTGTGCCCCATGATACTCTTCCCAGCTCTGCAGGTGAGGCATGGATGGCTCAAGCCTGAGTTTCTCTCAGACACAAAGTTCTCATTCTGATAGGACAATTCTTTGTTTTATGGGATTGACCCAGGCACTGTAACAAGGTTAGCTTCCCTGAATCTGAACCCAAGATGCCTGTAGCCTGTAGGGCCTGTAATTCTTATTACATATAGCATGGAGTTCATGACTGGGCTTCTCACTAAGACATCAGAGACAAGAGACCTGGCATAATGTCCTGTTCATTGTTATTCCACCTAAGCCCAACAGTGCCTGGGTATGACACCTTTACAATAAAGGTCATTTGAAGTTATTTGGCATGTGTTCAATACATGTTTACTGAGCACCTTGATGTGCCAGGCATGGTTCTCAACAATAGGGATAGAGTAGTGAATAAAACAGACCAAATCTTGCACAGATTTTCTCTTCTAGTGAGAAAGAGATGATAAACAAGGAACAAACAAATACAAACAGAAAAACAGCAGATAGTGATAAGCGCTAAGAAGTTAGGAAAATAAGATAATGTGATAGCAATCAAGGGAAAGGGGGCTGGTTACTTCAGTGGTTCTCAACCAGGCGTGATTTTGTTTTGAGACACTGTATAAGACATTTGTAATTGTCACAACTGAGGGACTCTAGTGGGTAGAGGTCCAGGATGCTGCTAAACATCTTACAATGCACAGGACAACCCCTCTCCACAAAGAATTATCCAGCCCCTAATGTCAATAGTACCAGGACTTTCTCATTCTACTTTAGATGGGGATGAGGGGTGGCCTCCCTGAGGAGGTTCCATTGGAGCCACGACCTGAATGATGATAGAGAAAGCCAGGTGAGCAAAGTTTTGGAGAAAGGGCTTCCAAGCCAAGGGAATAGGCTGCAAGGTGCAAATCAGTTTGGGCGGTCTGAAGAAAATAAAGAAGAGTAAAGGGGCTCAACTTAGCTAGGAGGAAGGACAGTATTTTCAAGTTTGGGCAGGTAGCGAGTGGTGCTTTCAAGATACCACTTGGGACGAGGCATAGTCCAAATCATTTAGGGCCTTAAAAGTCACGGTAAGGAGTTTGAATTTTATTCTAAGTACAAAGGGAACCTCCTAAAACATTTAAAGGAAAGAGATGACATAATCAGATTGTAAGAAATCGCCCTGCCTGTTGTGTGGAGAATGAATTGTCAGAAGGGCAAAAGTGAGGCCAATGGGATGAGTGAGAAGACTACAGCTGTGGTCCAACAGAAATAGGGTGATGGCCTGGATGTATGAGTGGGTGGAGTTGCCAAATAAAATACAGGATAGCAAGCTAAACTTGGCTTTCAAGTCAACAAAGAATGATTTAATTTTTTTTGTATAACAAGTCCCCTGCAATATTTGGCACATACTTATATAAAAAGTTATTTGTTGTTTCTCTGAAATCCAAATTTAACTGGGCATCCTTTATTTTTATTTGTAAAATCTGGCAACTCTATGCATGCCTGAATGGACAGATATCTGCATAGGTAGACACAGAATCATATGTACTTGGGAAATGAGCCAACCTGCTGTATTTCTCAAATGCAAAAGTACAAGGTTGTGCATGAATGGTTTCTATATGTGAAAGAGGCATGTGTTCAAATATATATTGGTTATACAGGAGATCAATTAAATATCTAATCAATGTTGACCTTTATCTCTCTCTCTCTCATTAGTTTAAAATCTCCAACCAGCTTCAGGTTATCCCTCTAGTATCTTACTAAAAGAAGGAACATATATTATACATTGGCTCTCATTGCTCCCTAAGCTGTTTTCTGTCCCCATCAACCAGGAACCCCACGTTCAAAATCTTGGGATAGGCTTCTTGCATGACTTTTATCTTCAAATGTGAACTAATAAAATATACAAGCTCTGTTACTTCTTTTGCATTGATCTTCAACTAGATTCTCCTTAGGAGTATCAAAGAAAAGGGGGGATTGGAACCAAGCAGAACCCTGCAGCACCCCCCAACCACGAAGTCCCCTCCATGTCCCCTGCCCCTTCTTTACAGAAAAGCTGAAGTCTCCCAGGGTCCCCTGAGTCACAAAGTGCAGGCTCAAGCAGCTAATGCTTAGCACAATAGAGTCACAGACTCAGTGTCTGATGCACATTCCGGAGTTGTTTTCCAGATACTGCAACTGCCACCAGAGGGAAAATGCTAACTGCATGATGACCAGGCTGCAGCCATGACATAAGCTGCTCCATCTTGATCAGTACTGAGTCTACGGCTAGCACAATGCCAAGAACAGCCTTAAGAGAATGGCATTAGCGCTATTCCTCATAATAATCTATATCTTTGTGGGCATCAAAATAATTGTGGCTTATTCTGCTCGTATATGTAAACAGGCAACTAAACTGTCAGCAAAGATATGTTACAGACCCATGTAGACATCTTCCACTCTAAGAATACAGCTCCCTATATCAGCAGGAAGAAGTTACAGAAGACGGACCTTCGCCCATAATCCCATAGAAACAGAAAGATGTTCTGACAGGTGGGGATTTGTAAGCAGCTTTTGGCAGGAAAGAGCTCTCCACAGGGCAGGGGGGGGCGGCGGGCCTTTTGTCTTGTTAGTAACCTTAAACAAGTCACACCCATGCTCCACTGATCTCCAGCCCTAGCACACCTTTCAAGTCTTTTGATCACACAATACCTTGCCTAATCTGTTGGTTCTTTCCATAGATCAAATAAGTAGAAATGAAGAATAAGTAATCAACAGATGACCAGATCTCTTCCCTAGCTTCCCTTGCAGTCATCTCGTGAACAAACTGTGTGAACAAGACAGCATCTAAGGAAAGGCCAGGAGGAGTCGGGAGTTGACAAGTCTGCGCACAGTGGGGCATGTCAAGGACTCTGACCCCCTATCTCAATGGTTAACTGCGATTACTTCCCTTTTTCCCTTTAAAAACTTTCATGGCCGAGCAGAATCTTCAGAGGTGGTTTTTGAGGGACACTGAGTCCACCATCTCCCCCGATTGTTGGCATTCTGATTAAAAGCAACTTTCCTTTCTACCAAAACCTGCCTGTCGGTTATTGATTTTCGAGTGGCGAGCACCAGACCTGAGTTCAGTAACACTCTCAGGTTTAAACCTTCCAGTGTTTCTTATCACTGTAAAGAATTGTAAATTGGTCATTCTTAGGCTGTGTCAGGCTAGCAGATATTTTTAATTCGGCTCACATTGTAGTAAAAAAGAGTCAATATTTAAAGTTAAGAGCATTTTCTTTAAAATCTGGGTGTCTGACTGCCTCTGAAAGATCTGAAGATCTGGCCGCACTGGATCTGCATTTACCCTTGGCTATAACAGCTGGAGTTGAATAGAAACTTTCTTCTTTACACAGAACATGTAAGTCCTCACCTGCTTAGGTGACTTGATCGGCATCTAACAGTGTCACCAAAATTGGATTACATGCAAACGCCTCTGTAGCAGACATCAGAGACCTTTCAAAGCTCTTTCCCTGTTCCCCACTTCAGTCCTATGTCCCGGTTAGGCCAACGGCCCCAAAAGTCTCATTTTTGTTTCCTGCTCCTTCACCACATTTTCTCTTCTTCAATCCAGATTGTTTTTTCTTTAATTTGACTTCCTATTTAAATTGTTTCTGTACATCTCACCAACATTGTTCATTACCTTGGTTTTCTTTCCAAAAGTTAACATGCATATATTCTCTAGGTGTTTTGGGGCACTTGTCTTATCTCACCAAGACTCCTGTGTCAGCTCCCTAAGGACAAGAGCCTTCCTTGATACCTCTTTTAGTAATTCTGGGCATCCCCAAAGCGCTCAAAAATTAGTGGTTGCATGAAATGACTACACTGCAATCTAATCAGCATATAAAGAGAAAAGTGGACCTGATCTTATTCCTTTTTTGAATAGTATACTAGTATGGTTTGCAACTGTTTATTTTTCCTGAAATCCACTATTTTTAAAAAATAGCATTAAGAAATAGAAACTAAGCAAGCTCTTTTAAAGTTCTGTTTAAGGTAATTTAATAAAGCCCCTCAATTAAGCCACACTATCTCATTTTATTCCATAGATATATTTGATTCTATGGCCAATAAAGACTAAAAATTTCACTCATTTTGTTCTTACTTCTTATGAGATTATTAAAACTCAAAGACCCAATTTTCCATCATTTTAAGGAGGCTGATTATTTAAGTGTTAAAACTTGAAATGAGAAAATAAAGTATTCTCTGTGTATGTATCTATTAAAACATAAGGGAATAGATGAGAAGCCTGAATTCTAAGAAAAATTTTCTAACTATACGAGCAGATACCAAAATCTATTTAAACAGCTTTGTAAAAAACAGTGAGTTTTAAATAATTTACTTTAGTTACATACCTTAAAAAAGAATAAGATTTAAAGAGAGAGGTCCAAAAAGCTAATATTTCCTCAATCAAAAAAAATTCTTTCCACACAATAATTACCTTTAAAGAAAATTTTAGGAAGGTTCAAAGGGAAAAAATAATTAGTAAGAAATCCACTCACAGTAGGAATTAGCAAACAATCTGTGTTTTCCTAAATCACCTCCTCTTGATGCCAGGACCACAAGGCATGACAAATTTTAAGTGGGCTTTTGCTGCTGAGAACTAATCCATAAGGTACAACCATTTCATACACACACACACACACACACACACACACACATACACACACTGCAAAGTGTTGAATAAAGTAGCAAACATGGATTAACTGCTTCCATTATAGCCAGTTAGTGAAGATGAAAATAATATTATAGACAAATCTTTTAGAAAAGGCCCATATGCCAATATGTTTTGCAAAATATGGATTGCATTGTTCATAAATGTATATATATATATATATATATATATATATATATACACACACACACACATATATATTGCTTGGAAGATGCTTATGCACTAATAAATAAGAAAAAAAATCATTTCCCAATCAAATTGAATCTTTGGAGGCAGTAAAAAAGAATTTGGAAGGAAAAAATATATAAGGACATTAGTTTCTAATTCAATTATATCATATAGTGAATCAAAATTGAAAAAAATATGAAAAATCACTCAACAGAGAAAATTCATTATCAACTCAAATATAAGATAGCAGTCCTCAATTATCCAAGGGAGATTATATTGTTCCTAACCCAGCACCTGACTTACTGATAACAGAGCATTTGCATAGAATCATATCATATTACATTAGCACTTGGCATCTTAATGAGTGCCTAAGACCTGTCACTCAAGAAATACCACCAGGGAGACCCCTACAGTGCCTCGTGCAAGGTTGCTTAATTTGTCAGTGACAGAGGAAGGGCTAAAACGTGGGCTTCTTGCTTTAGAAAAAATACTGATGTTTTTTGAATTAGCTAAGTTAATGATTTGCCCCACTGAGATCTTGCCTGTTGTTTGTTGATTTACTTGTTTGTTTGTTTAAACGAGAAACTAAATATTCTATCTGTTATATGAAAGTTTGAGAGAGGTGTAAAAGGCTCTCTGGTGAGGGATATGAAAACATTATTCCCATCAAGAGCCGGGAGGGCTTCCCTGGTGGCGCAGTGGTTGGGAGTGCGCCTGCCGATGCAGGGGACACGTGTTCGTGCCCCGGTCCGGGAGGATCCCACGTGCCGCGGAGCGGCTGGGCCCATGAGCCATGGCCACTGAGCCTGCACGTCCGGAGCCTGTGCTCCGCAATGGGAGAGGCCACAGCAGTGAGGGGCCCATGTACCGTAAAAATAAATAAATAAATAAAAGAGTAAACTGGGAGATAGGACTGGAAAGTGACTCTGAGAGATTCTCACGTTCAACCTTATATCTATGAGCAATGTGAGGTCCAGAGGGGTGATGCAGCTTTCTCCGCACTAGCTGGTGGCAGGAATCGGACTGAACTCTATACCCATATAGTCTAGGGTTCTTTCTTCTGCACCTTGACCTTGAGTTGTGTCTTCAAGGTAAGGCATCACTATAACATTGAAAAGGAATTCATCGAGCAAGATAATCACATTAAATGTAAATGCAAACACCACAGTTGAAAATCTGCAATAGATGACGGTTTTTATTATATGTTGATTTGTTCAACATATCTATTATTGCTCCTTGTAATTATAATGGATAAACAGTCATTGCCTTGGGGTGTTGCTCATGTGTCTGTAATGTTCATCACAGGCCGACAGGGACCCAGGCACCACCAACAGCTCACAGACTGTAGAATTAAAAGCTGTGTCAAGCACTGGCTGAACCGGTGCACTAAAGCTTCATCGATTCGGACCATTTTGGGGAGAATGGGGTACAAGGTGGGGACAAGTGAATTGATAAAAAATAAAGTCAGAAATTAACTATTTTTGAAGAAATACATAACAATTATTTTTAAGTAAGTGAAAGCAACCACTTACATACTGTCAAATGTAAGTCCTGTAGGGCTTATTTTAATAACTGAATAACTCATGTGTAATTAGCAGATAAATTGTTTACATGAAAATGGCATCAGAAAGCATTTGAAAATACTTCTGCACATCAAAAATGTGCCATCAAATCTTATTTATTCCAAATTTTGCACAGAAAACATTTGACTACAGAGAGAAGAGAGCTAAATTTTAGTCGAGTTCTAGTTAAATGATCAAGAATTCTCATAGTCATAATGCTCTTAGTGAAGTGATAATGATAGTATAATGATTCCTCTCCACTCCTCACAGGGAGTTCATATGTATTTTCTAATTTGTGCTGAACAGACTTCTGTGATGTGAGGGTAAACAGAGGTGAAGGAACTTGCCCAAGATATAGTAGCAACTAAGTTCTACATCCTGGACCAGAACCCAGGGGTCCTCTGACCCCTGCTAAGTACCCTTTCACTCTTCCACATGCTCTCCGGGAAGAGTACAGCATTCTGGGTTAGGCTAGATGAGCTCTAATGTCATTTTTCTTTCATTCCCAGGGTCTATATTTCTTTACGTGCAGTGACCTCAAAGAGAAAAGTATCCATTACACATATGTGCGATTGGGGCTTAAATTTACTGGATTCCAGGGACTCTGCATTTCCCTTCAGTGGGTTGTTTCAGTATCTCATGGATCAGTACATGTGTTCAATACCTTAAATCCTTGTTGATATGAGATGAGCATAAATACTCAAACTATCTTTGGTTTCTCCAACTCTTTGTCCTAAACACTAGGTTTAATGTATAAACGGAACTGAGTCAAATATCCCTTAGTCATTCTAATGGCAAGAAAAATGACAGCTCCTTTTCTACCATTAACATTACCAAGACCTAAACTCATGGATAATCTTCTCTTCTCAGGCAACAATTACTGTGAGCCTCACTTTGGTGGGGAAAGCAGAGACACCAGAAGAAAGAATCTTGGAGATTAATTTGTTAAATGGAGAAATACATGCATAATAAATGACTCTATGCTATAAACTTATTAATAAAGAGGAAGCTGAAATAAACATGCACTTATGTTCAACTGTAGAGTCTCTTTCACCTTACCCTACATGTATGGCAATACCATGTTTATTATTGACCTTACATAGCTATAAATACGAGCTTCAACACAGCTCAGTTTGGAGCTTCTTAGTGGTGAAATGTCACCTCTTAGTCTTTGTATATAATACAAGGGAGACCTTTTTTGGCTGATGTGCGTGCACATGTATAACTGCCCAGTGACAGCAGATTAGGATGACCAGATGACTTATGACTGATCAATATGTAGAGCTGAGCAATGTACATGGAGAGGAGGAAAGAAGCCTTGAGCTTTAAATACTGCTGTGAACGGATTAAGTGAGCATTCCGGCCACCACTCTATCAGCCCTTTATCATTTAGAATATTCAGTTAGATTTCTCACCATGCATATCCTCCACCCCCAGACCTCCCGAACTACTTACTCATGGTTACTTCAACAACAATTTTCTGGCTAGTATTCCTTTGCAAATTATGTTTTCTTGGTTGAAATAGTCCCTTTCTCCCTTCGCTTCTCCACCTACAGAATTCTACTCATCTTTAAATACCCAGCTTATATGTCACTTTCTCAGAGAAGACCTAAGTAAATGTACAGTGGTCCCTCGCTATCTGCAGGGACCCCTGGGGATACCCAAATCCACAGGTGCTCAAATCCTTTGTATAAAATGGCATAGTATTTTCATATAACCTATGAACATCCTCCTGTATACTTTAAATCATCTCTAGAGTACTTATAATACCTAATACAATGTAAATGCTTTGTAAATACCATGTAAATGCTGTGTAAACAGTTTCCAGCTTGTGGCAAATTTAAATTCTACTTTCTGGAACTTTTTGAAAATTTTTTTCAAATACTTTCAGTTGAAGTTGGTTGAATCCACAGATACGGAACCCACGGATACGGATATGGAGGCCAACTGTACACTCATCTACATTCAAAAGTACTTTGGTCAAGCCATTCCTATATCACCGACCATAATATGCTGTAATGACTTGATTAGCTACCTCACCCATTAGATTGCACACCCTTCATGGCCAGGGCTGCTGTGTTATTCCTTGTTATATTTCCACCACCCCTTGGTCCCCTGCCCCTTACACCTGCCAAGATGCTCCCCAGTTTCTTGCATACTGTGGGCATAGATTAAGTTCTATAAATGTTTATTGACTGAACTAGTGTGGGAGTGGCCAGTGGATAGTCAGGATCTAATGGGTCGTTAGATTTGTGGATGATGAAAACCCTCCTAAACATAATGTGTTGACCCAAAGGCTCAACTCCCTGACCTTTCATTTAGGCTGTGAACCAGAGTGCACAAATCTTTGTTCATCCTTTTAATGTGCTATCCACTTAGATTTCAGCCTTACATTAATCTGGGATATTAATTCCACCAGCACTTCTGATGGAAGCTATAATTTATATCACTGAAAAACCTTTCTGTAGCTTAATATCCAGAGGTGTAAGAAGACAAGTGACATTAAACATTAACTAGGCAGAGAGGTATGAGTGCAGAAACCGTGTTGTGTGAAAACTCAGAGCCAAAATGCAGGCTAAAACATCTCACAATTAAAATAGGATGAAATGAGCAAGTGTCACAGGTCCTCCTGCATTAATCAGAAAGCATGTAAACCAGAGGCATATTTATTGCCTAAAAAAATCCTCAAACCCCTGAAGTACCTATAATTATTAATTATGAATAAACAACACTGAAAGTATTGACATTGTACATTCCTATAAAATGAAACATAAAATAATAATGCCTCAATCTTATACAATCCTTTCAAGTTAATGTCAAGTTGAAAAGGGATTCTATGAAGTTCTAGGTGGGCAAGCGCTCATGACCACCCAGAAATGGAATCTGTTGTGTTAATACCTAGGTCAGCACTCTTAATAACACACGCTCTCTCTCTGACACTAACACCATATAGAGAGAGTATGAGGTGGCTGATCCAGCCCTGAGATCTAATCTCAATATGCCACAAACTTGCTGAGTAACCCTGAGCAACGTTTGTATTTCCTTGGGCCTAAAGTTCCCCATTTAAAGAAAAGGGCTAGAATAGGGTACCATTATGTCATTTCAATTTGAATATTCAATCATTCCTATTTCTAAGGTTTATTTGATTTGTGATCCCTGCTCTTACTCTTCTGTTAGAGGGAAATGTCGGTGGCTTGATAAAACATGTGCCATTTTTAGCATATTTGAGAACTGCAAAGTGAGCTTATTCTAAAATGCTATCCATTGTGATGCTTCCAGCCTCAAGTAATACAATAGAAAGTCCAACATCATGCAAAAGTATTATTTCACAAATAGGATATCTAGAGTGTGGATGGGCTCAGGGCTGGGTGAAAGATATCAGCAAGGACCCAGGTTTTTCCCATCTTTCTGCTCTGACTTCCTGGGTGTCAGTCTCCTCTTCAGATTTGTAGCAAGGTGCTTGTCCTAGGGTACAATAGAGAATATGAAGACCAGACTTATAACGTCAAATCTCCGGGGAAGATGTCATCATCTTTCTCCAAGCTAAAAGCCAACAGCTCAGCAAAGCATCTTCTCCTCTCTGTCATATTATTAAAGTAGTTTGGGAAGTAGCTGTTGAACACCAGTACGATGCTAGAAATTGTTCGTGATACAATACAAAGATGTATAAAGGAAAAGCCATTCAGTCTTTCATTGTGGTATCATGACTAATTCAGAAAATGAAGCACAGTTGCTCCACTACTTGGATACCAAAAATCTGAGGATGCTCAAGTCCCTTATATAAAATGGCATAGCATTCACATAGAGTCTATGCACATCCTCCCTAGGCTTTAAATCATCTCTAGGTTACTTATAATACCTAATACAATTGCTATGTATATAGCTGTCCTTGCATGGCAAATTCAAGTTTTGCTTTTTGAAACTTTCTGGAATTTTTTTTCTTTTTTTTTTGCATATTTTCCATCTGAGGTTGGTTGAATTCATGGATGTAGAACCCGCAGATACGGTGAATCAACTGTAAATCTGTTTTAGAACCTTAAACCAGGACAGAAATACTCTTTCCATGAGGTTAACCCAGCCCTAGCAGAATCTCCAGGTGTGGTTAGGCAGTGTGACCCTATTCTTCTGAAGAAAACAAATTCCTTACTTAAGGATGATTTTTCAAAGGAATTTATCATAGACTACACTGACCTTACTTTTTTTTTTTTTTTTTTTTTTTTTTCCGGTACGCGGGCCTCTTACTGTTGTGGCCTCTTCCATTGCGGAGCACAGGCTCTGGACGCGAAGGCTCAGTGGCCATGGCTCACGGGCCCAGCTGCTCCGTGGCATGTGGGATCCTCCTGGACCGGGGCACGAACCCATGTCCCCTGCATCGGCAGGCAGACTCTCAACCACTGCACCACCAGGGAAGCCCCTGACCTTACTTTTGAAGTGACTAAAGCTCGGCAAAGCAGAATGCATTTCAGATCGCAGTGGATTGCAGCCAAGGGTTATTTGAGGTATTTAGACTAAGGTTTTCAGCAAGATAAGCATAGTGTAACAGTAAAACATAATCATAGCTGCTATAAATTAAAATATATGGCATATGGTATGTACAATGCATTCCTAAATCCACCATTCTCAGATATATCCTGTTTTTGTACTGGTAATATTATACTGTGGTCTAAAGTTGGACTGTGTGATGAAATAGTAATAGTAATAGTAATAGTAATAGTATCCAGATACTTGAATTTAGAGATTCACAGAGTCAAATGGTAGAATTTGTTAAAAGCACTGTAGTATGAATATATTACAGAATACCTAATTGTGTCCCTATTTTATATTTCCAACAATATTGTGGTAATGCCTTCTGCAGCATATGAGTGACAGTTTCTCTGTGCTGGAGACCTGGTAGTGGAACTCCTTCTGGGTCACAGAGTATATGCACATTTTTCATTTTCATGAATGCTGCCAAATTGCTTCCAAAATGGTTGTACATATTCCCACCAGCTGTATATGAGAGTTTTTGTTTCACTACATTCTCATAAACACATGATATAAGACATTTTAACTTTTACCAATCTGGTGGGCGAGAAATGGCATCTCATTTTTCTCCTCATTTGCACTTCTCAGATTCCCAATGAGATTAAACTTAAACACTTTCTTCCATGTTCATTAGCCACGATAAGCCTTTCTTCTTCTGAAAAATGCCTATTTGTTCTGTTTGCTCATTTTCTATTGGGATGTTTTCTATTTCATATTGACATAATTTTTCTATATATGTTGGTTCTTGTGGGTTAATGTTTCTTTTACCCCTTTACTCTAATTTTCTTTCTTTCTTTCTTTCTCTCTCTCTCTCTTTTTCTTTCTCTTTCTTTCTTTCTTTCTTTCCTTCCTTCCTTTTATCTCTCCCTCCCTCCTTCCCCCCTTTCCTTCCTTCCTTTTTGGCTGCATTGCATCTTCGTTGCTGCATGCAGGCTTTCTCTATTTGCAATGAGTGGGGGCTACTCCATTGCGGTGCGCAGGCTTCTCATTGCGGTGGCTTCTCTTGCTGTGGAGCACGAGCTCTAGGAGCATGGGCTTCAGTAGTTGTGGTGCATGGGCTCAGCAGTTGTGGCTCACGGGCTCTAGAGTGCAGACTCAGTAGTTGTGGCGCACAGGCTTAGTTGCTCCGCGGCATGTGGGATCTTCCTGGACCAGGTCTCCTTCTCATGTCCCCTGCATTGGCAGGAGGATTCTTAACCCCTAAGCCACCAGGGAAGTCCATCTCATTTTATTTTTCCCAACTTTATTGAAATATGAGTCACAAATAAAAATTGCATATATATTTAGGTGGTACAACGTGATTTTTAAATGGGTATGACATGATGATTTTATATATATACATATATATATAGTGAAATGACTACCACAATCAAATTAATTCACACATCCATTGTCTCACAAAGGAGTACTGATATTCCTTTGCCATACTGATTTCATTTCCTTTGGATATATACCCAGAAGTGAGATTGCTGAAATATGGTAATAGTTTGATTTTTTTAAATTTTGAGGGGAAACTTCATACTGTTTTTCATGATGGCTGTACCAATTTACATTTACACCAATGATGTACAAGGGTGCCCTTTCCTCTACACCCTGACCAATACTTGTTATCTCTTGTCTTTTTGATGATAAGCATTCTAACAGGTGAGAGATGATTATCTCATTCTGGTTTTGATTTGCATTTCACTGATGGCTGGTGATGTTGAGCACCTTTTCATATACCTGCTGACCATATGTATGGCTCTTTTGGAAAAATATCTGTTCAGGTCCTTGCCCATTTTTTAGTCAGGTTACTTGTTTTATTGCAATTGATTTATAGGAGATCCTTATATATTATGGATATTAAACTTTTATCAGATGTATGGATTGTAAATATTCCCCCCCTTCTGTAGGTTGCACTTTTACTCTGTTGATTGTTTCCTTTGCTGTGCAGAAACTTTTTAGTTTGATGTAGTCTAACTTATTTATTGTTGCTTTTGTTGCCTGCACTTTTATAGTCATAGCCAAAAAAATCATTGCCAATGTCAAGGAGATTTTCCCCTATGTTTTCTTCCAGGAGTTTTACATTTTCAGGTCTTAATTTAAATTCTTTTGCATGTGATTGATGAGTTGTCTCAATATCATTTTGAAGAGACTATTCTTTCCACATTGTGTATCTTGGCACCACTGACCAAGGTTAGTTGGACATGTATGTGTGGGTTTATTTCTGGGCCCTCTATTCTGTTCCATTGGTTTATGTGCCTATTTCCATACCAGTAACCTGCTGTTCTGATTTCTGTAGTTTTGGAATAAAGAAATAAAAGATATCCAAATAAGAAAGGAAGAAGTTAAATAGACATGATAAATCTCACATACAAAAAACCCTAAATACCCCAACAAAAAACTGTTAGAACTAATAAACGAATTCAGTAAGGTTGCAAAATGCAAAATCAATATACAAAAATCAGTTGTTTCTATACACTAACAAGGAACTATCTGAAAAATAAATTAAGAAAGCAATCTCATTTACAATAGCAACAAAAATCACTTAGGAATAAATTTGACCAAGGAGGTGAAAAATCTATACACTGAAAACTATAAGACATTGATAAAAACAAGTGAAGAAGACACAAATAAATGGAACGATATCTCATGTTCATGGATTGGAAGAATTAAAATTGTTAAAATGTCCATCTACTGAAGGCAATCTACAGATTCAATCCAATCTCTGTCAAAATTCCAATGGCCTTTTTTACAGAAAGAAAAATAATTCTAATATTCATATGGAACCACAATAGACACCAAATAGTCAAAGCAATCCTGAGAAAGAAGAACAAAGCTGCAGGCATCATACTTCATGATTTCCTTTATTCTCATTTTATATGTGTTTTGGAAGAGGAAAGAGATAAATGTATGTGGCCAACCCACGATGTCAACCAGAAGTCCTGAGCTCTCCACACTTTAGACCCTTCACTCTGTCATACATGCTGGTTTAGGCACTGTAGCTGCAGCTTGCAATGTCACCATGGCCTCTGACCTTGTCCTTCTAATATAACACCCACCACAGCACTTCTAATTTCTTCTCTCATCAAAGAGACAGGTGGAGAGAATGCTTTTATTCTGCAAGTACACATGAAAAATGGGTATTTTCCCATGGATTTTAGTAGAAAGTTTAATTACTATGAGTTCTTTAAATAATTTGGGTTTTGTGTTTGTTCTATTCTTGATATGTTTGAGCACTATCCCAGAAGTTAATTGAGTAATTATTTAGGGTCATGAGGTATAGCTTGCTTATTTTAAAACTCAGGATGGGGATGAGGGAAGATTTGGTGTAATGAGATAGTCTGTTATTTCTGTGAATTTAATTAAGAGCTCTTTATTTTAGATTTGCCCAGATCTTTTCTTGGAGAAAGTGTCCCCACACAAATTCTCATGACCTTGTGCTTTCTTTTCCTTTTATTTTCATGTGTATTTGCTATGGTTTTAAAGAGTCACTCCTAGTCCAATAGGGAATTTCTTCTGGTTTCATGACTAAATGGTGCTTAAGCAGTATGCCAACAAGACATTCATTATGCAAGGTACTAAGGCAAAGCACCCAATGATCTGTGAAGGAAACAGAACTTCATCTTTGATTTTTTAAAAGTACTTTCCAAGACAGATTAGAACAGTTCACCATAAAGGGGAAAAAAATAATCTCAAGTAATTTTATAAGACAAAAGAATAGTAAGTATGTACTTTCTTGACTTAAAAACACATAAACTGCATGCAGTCTGAGGTTTTTCCCAAAGAGTTCCTGAATAGATAGAAGAAAAGTTCTACAAAATGCATCAGCCAGAAGTACTGTGCTAAATTCTCCAATTACTCATGCTCTAAAGAAACTTTCAAAATGCAGTTCACACCTCTTGCTGAACTTTTTAGTTCATTTTCAATTGCAAGGAACAACAAAGTAGTTTCTTTTTCCTATTTCTGGGTGGTGAGAAATGAGTAAGGTCATAAACTAGATACGTACCATTATCATTTATATCTGAAGAAGCTACAGCCAATTATATTATTTTCTGTGTTATCTGCAGGGCAATAAATAGAGGCAGGAGAAAAGTCAAGATGTTGTTTGCACACAGGCTGGCCGTACAGATATGGCACAGACCTCACACTTGGGACCAAAGCAATGGGAAGGGAGCGAGCGGGGGGCATGCATTAATGTCTCCTTGGGCTTACTTATCTTACAGAAGCCCATCATCTCAGAAAGAGGCTGTATCATAAAGGAAGGTGATGAGTTTTGGCATCAGGCTTGGCTCCCCAAAACACGGCATTAGCAAGTCACTTAACATTACAAGAAAAAAAGGTATGCTCATACTTTGGAGGCACTCCATGAAGACATGGCCAAGGTTGTACTGCACCTAACAGATGCACAGTTAAGTTCTTTCAAATCGCTCCTTGCATATTCCGTCCCAATCATTAAACTGGTGTCATTACCATGCTGGGATGCTACACTAAAGAGCGGGGCACAGTTTCAAAACTGTTGAGCAGCTACATAAAGTGACATACCTGTACACCCCCTAGAGCATCTGCCGGTCAGGTCTGTGGATTATTACCTGTCCTCCTTTACCTTTCTTATATACTTCAGTTTCTTCCTCCCAAATGTAACTTGAAGCGTTTTTTTTCCCCCCACTGCTTTAGGACTTCTTCAAGCATAAAAGTAAATATTTGAAAATGGAGCAGCTTTAAAGAAATTTTTTTTAAGACTAATGGGTGTTCATTCTAAAGGAGCAGGGATCAAAAATAATAATAACTTTCAAAGCCAAACAAATGCTGTTGCTCTATCACTATCTGAGACACCTGGGGTTTGATTTCTTTTTAAGGATTATTTTCAGTCCTTTATAATACACGTAAGTGTGATAGGTTCACCCTTTTATCAGGAACAGATCTGAAACAATGTGATAGAAAGAAATCCCTTGCCTAAGCCATGGCCAGACCTGTGTCACGGGATGCTTTTTATTAAAAGCTCTATGTAAGATCATCACAAATATGATTTATTTAAAAAAATTAAATTGAGATCAAAAGAAAGCATTTTATTGGTTGAATTGCCAACTAGCTTTCCATCCTGAGGCTCCTTTTTCGTTTTGTCTAGTTGAATCATGGCTCAGTACAGCTCCTGCTTTCTCTTTCTTAACCAGGAAACCTGAGTTTCTGTCTGGATCCCAGAGCTCTGCTTTTGGGGCTTTCTCTCTCTACTCCCCTCCTGACCATCTGTGAACCGAAAACAAGGCACCTCTTGCAGTTTCCAGAACTATAATATCTCTGGAACTATAAGACTTCCCTGGTGGTGCAGTGGTTAAGACTCTGTGCTCCCAATGCACGGGGCCCAGGTTTGATCCCTGGTCAGGGAACTAGATCCCACATGCATGCTGCAACTAAGAGTTCACATGCCGCAACTAAGTGTTCACATGCCACAACTAAGGAGCCTGCCTGCTGCAACTAAGGAGCCCACCTGCCGCAACTAAGGAGCCCGCCTGCCGCAACAAAGACCCAGTGCAACCAAATAAATAAATATTAAAAAAAAGACTCCTGGATACAAGATCAATATGCAAAACAATTAACAACAAAATCACGAAGAAAGGTATTAAAAAAAAAAACAACTATAAGATCTCTTCTGCCTGAATACCACCTACTGCATGGAGAGCGCCTAGCTCCTTCCCTCTGGGTGAAAGACGCTGAGCCCAGTCACACTGTCCTCCTGCCTGTTGTGTGTATACAATGCAACACAAGCCACAGAGGCCCTTGTCTGTAAAACATGTATCTGGAATAATATTGGGAGGAAAGTAAATAATTTTTTCAAAATGAAATAAAAATTACTTTACTGAAATTCATTTGCTCCAAAAGTTTTTTTTTTTTTTCCTGTTATAATTCTGAAAGAAAGAGATTCAACTCACCTGGTCAGACCTTTGACTCTATATTTTTAAAAAATCTGAATGTCAAGAACAGTGTAATAAAGACTGTTTAGAAATTGTGTGGGAAACAAATCTAAATTTCCTGGCTCAACATTATCTGTAATGTTCAGCATCGTACATATAAAAAGCTACCATTTATTAGGTACTTGCTAAGGGCTCAACGCTAAGGGTTTACTTAATACAAATCATCTCATTTAATTCTCACAAGGTCACATTGTTCTCAGAGGCGATTAAGTAACATGCCCAAACAGGTAGCCTAGTACTAAGTGCACTGCACATCTTTGAACCCAAGCAAGCACACTCAGGAGCCCACACTGAAACTCTCACACCAACATCTACAATGAACAATGTATCTGTCCTTCATTTACTAGATTAGATAAACTTCAGGGTTGTTTCCAGGTATAAGCCTATGGAGGGCCTGCGCTGAAACTCTCCTAGATCTCAACCCTGGAATATGCACAAAGGAATCTTGAATACATGCTTTTTGATTAGGATGATAATAATTAAAAATAAAATTATATGAATGATCATAGGCAATACTGACTAGACCAATTTAATAAAATCTGCATCACCGTTCCACTAAAGATACATTTCAGCGTCTTGATGATTTAATAGAAGATTGCTACACTGCAATTCCCAGCTGTACAAAACCTATTCTCAAGCATGATCATTATAATCTTGTGCTTTATTAAACATCTGAAAGGAATGGCATAATGGTCCTTCAAGGACAGGTCCATTAGGGAAAAAAAATAGAATAATTTACAGTATAATGTGTTTAAAATGCTTTTTAAAATAGTGTTGTCATTAAGGTGATCAGCACCTGGGTTATTCTCATTGAAACAGCCTGAGGTCTGCTGATTAAAGAGAGAGCTACAACCCCTTTTCCTGGCTCATTAAGTGAACCAAAGATACAATCCACACACCTCTTCCTGTAGTCTAGTTTCATTAGGACGAAAATCCGCAAAAACCAGTTAGATATCAGTGCAATAAACTAGGTTGAGAAAAGAGGAATGGAATGACACATAGCTTTATTGACCAATGAAATTTAATTGACTGTCTATATTCTCACTTAGAAATTGGTCAAAATGCCCCCAAATTCAGTTTGATACTAACAGAGCTTCCTTTTAAAGTCAGAACATGCTTTTCCAAAAGCACAAGCCTACCATTCTTCATCTTTCCTTGGCCAAAATTATATCAGGTATTCAGAATGCATCTTGTCCAAGAGTTAATTAATATTCCCCAATCTACATCTTAAATTGCAGGTGGAACCTACTGGTCTGAAAAATGATAATAAGATTAATAAAACTTACATATCTATTGTAACATAAAGTCTACAATTTTCATGTCTGTTTCCATTTTTAAATTCTCACATCAACAATATTGATTCCCATTTCCAGATGAGGAAAATGAAGCTCAAAAAGATTACATGACTTGGGCTTCCCTGGCGGTGCAGTGGTTGAGAGTCCGCCTGCCGAAGCAGGGGACATGGGTTCGTGCCCCGGTCCGGGAGGATCCCACATGCCGCGGAGCGGCTGGGCCCTTGAGCCATGGCCAATGGGCCTGCGCGTCTGGAGACTGTGCTCCGCAGCGGGAGAGGCCACAACAGTGAGAGGCCCACGTACCGCAAAAAAAAAAAAAAAGATTACATGACTTGCCTGAGCTGACATTAATCTTAAACGGCTAAAAGAGGATTCCAAGCCAGAACTTCCAACTGGCCCTGGGCTCTTTATAGGACTTGGTCTTTTTAAGTCAAAAATTTCCCCTTACCTGGTCCTTGCCATACAGCACAAATTCTCCAGAACATTATTATACTCTTTGTAAATGAATCTGTAAATGGTTTGTGAAAAATGAACCTCTTACGCTCAGCAGGCAGCAGACAGTGATAACTGTTATCTGCCTGCTGGGAAGCTGAAGGCAAGTTAGTAAATCTCTCTGAAACTTAACTTTCTCTTCTTAATATCAAAATAATAACATACATGCCTTTGAGAGAAATCAACAAAAGAGCGTGTCAGAGGAACTCAGAACTCGGGACAGAGTGAGTTTGCGAATCCTATTTAATATGCATCTCAGGTTGAGCATTATTAGAACCTACATGATAATTAAAGCTGTGAATGTAGTTTTTTTCTTTCCAAAGATGGAACTGTTGGAGGTTAAGTAAGTGGAGAGTAGACTTGATGGTTTGGTCATTTGTAAAATAGGAAATAAAAGAGCATTGGGAGGAGACTGAGATGGGAAAAGAGCAAAAAAGGTAAACGCTGAGGTTAGTAAAAAAGAAGAATTTAAAGAAAAATGATACTTACACATATATGCACATATCAGCCTCTGGATAATAACTGAATGACCCAAAGCAGGTATAGCATTTATATCTTTATTAAATCTCACTAACCCAACGAGATTATTGTTATTATTATTGTCCTCATTTTACAGAAGAGTCAATTGAGGGACAGAGAGGTTAGGTATCTTACCCAAGGTCACACAGCTGAGATTCAAACCCTGGCTCTCTGACTCCAAAGTCTGCACTCTTATTCCATGCTGTTCTGCTCCTGGTCTGAGCTGGGAGTCAAAAGCAGCAGAGGGGTAGAGTGGATGCTGAAAATACTCAATTACTCAACTACAGGACATCTGTGTTGAAGGCAGAACCCACCTGAGTGTGCTCTGGTTTGGACAGACCTGGCCCAGTGCAGCAGGTCACTAGGGGCTTGGGATGATGAGACACAAAGCAGACACTGTTGTTTGTGCACTTGCCAAGACTGTTGAGGGATCACGTAAATTGAGAGGTTGTGGCTGAAAGACAGTAAATTTTCTCAGCAATCCATTCTAAACGTTGAGCTTGTGAAGACTGTCCTTTCACTGAAAGCTCAGGGAGGGCTGGGCTTCCCCCTTGGTGTGGCATCCTCAGGGCTTTTCTTAGGCTCCTCCCTTCCCTCCTTACTCATAAACACAGCCACTTGAGCTCATCCCTCAGTGGCTCCTTTGCCACACAGACCCTACCAGCAGACACCCTTCAGTACCAGCTCTGCAGTCAGAGGCAGCCCAGGCCAGGCTGTACCATTGCTAGTTGTGTGACCTTTAACCTCCTTGAGTACATCTCCATCTACAAAAAAATGGTACAACAGGATCTAACTCCCAGGGTAGGTACAAAGGTACATCAAGATTATGCCTGTAAAAAAAATCTGGTGTTCTATAAATATGTACTGAATATGGATGTCAGTAGCAAATATTACTTATGAACGGTGGGACTGACTGTTTCGAGACCCTCACTGTTGATGAATCCATCTCAACTTTAAAGATGACCTACAAATCACCTGGATTAAGTAGTTTAAGGAATTGGATGTGACATCAGATATAGGGCCACCTTTTTCCAGCACACCCAACAACGGTGCTTTGCTGTAGCTGCTGCTGCCGACATAACCGCATGCAGCCAAAATATCCTGAGCCATTATTATATATCATTAATGTCACTTTTAGCATTGGAAAACTGCTTTTCTGCCATTTTTATGAGTAATGACTCACCCGTGCCTGGGACACAGTTACTATTGTTAGCTCTTCTCATAGAAGTGGATGGTTTGGAACACACAAAAGAGTTGGTATCAGAATCAGGATAAAAGCTGCCTCACTTGCATTGCAGAGTCCAATCCTCATTGCCCAGGATTAAAATACACTCATATTTTCAAAGCAAATAATTTTCTCAATTAGCCCAAAAGTACACCCAAGTAGAATTTTTTTTTTTTTAAACTGGAGTAATTCCAGTTGACAAATTTAGGGATAATGAGTTCTGGCCAAATCTGAGAGTGATTATGGAAATTTGAAGGATGCCAATTTAGGTATCAATTTCTAGGAATGGATATGTAAGAATAATGGTAAAACTTAAATAAAATATTGCTTATGCTGGAAAGGAACTTTATTTTAAAGCTAAGGAAATGGAGGCCATAACTCAAACGACCTAGTTACACACCTAGTTAGTACAAGAACTAGCGTTAAAACCAAAGTCTCTTTCCTCCAAGCCCAGTGTTATTTTTTTAAAGCATTATAAATATACAGGCATGAAAACCTAAGGCATTCCTATTACTTTATGAGCAACCAGGGCCCTCTTAGTCTAATACTGGGAAAGCCCAGATGTATTTCTCTCTAAATTTAAGAATAGCCTAGGGAGGGCATATTGTCCAGTGGTG
The DNA here is from genome assembly GCF_964165515.1 of Mesoplodon bidens. Lineage (NCBI taxonomy): Eukaryota > Metazoa > Chordata > Mammalia > Artiodactyla > Ziphiidae > Mesoplodon > Mesoplodon bidens. Next base: position 64,486,556 of record NC_138174.1, on the reverse strand, counting down.
GTTGATCATATGGTCAAGATCCATTTCCATTGTACGAAGAATGGTCTAGTTGCAAGGGGTAAAGGCATAGAGCCACCTTGACCTTCAGACCCTTCCTGAAATTTTCCATTTCTCCTTAATTATATAAATAAGGAGATCAAGATATAATAATCTATGGTACTAACTTAAGGTGGCTGAGATACTGGGCAAATAAATTGTTTGAAGCAATTTTACTGCTAAAAAATTGAGAATTTATTGTCTCTGGCATTTATGGTCATTGACATCTGTGAAGATTTTCAGACAAGAATGTATTGTCTTCCACATCTCACTTCAGTTCAGTGCACTGTATTCCATTCAGGACTTTTTTTTTAAGAACCATCTGTTTAAAATGACTTTATTAATTCCTTTTGGTGCGTTTTTTGACACGTCTACAAATTACAGATCATAAATTTTCCAATAACAGATCGTTCATAGAGCTCTAGGCAGAACCTAAGATGAGAATCTAAACATAGAATTGGTATTCACCTAGGCACCCAAGTAACTCTTACATGATGGAAGCCATGTTTGCTAACACTGAGGTCATCAGTAGACAAACTCCAATAACACGGAATATAGTGCAGTGGGACAGTTTCTCTTAGGTCTAGTGAACTCTGCAGGAAGGCTGTAATTTTACTCTCATTATAGTCTCTATCTTGTCTCATTGTTTTCTTAAAAAATATCATATTTAGGAATTCCCTGGTGGTCCAGTGGTTAAGACTTTGCCTTCCAATGCAGCGGGTGCAGGTTCGATCCCTGGTTGGGGAGAGAAGATCCCACATGCCTCGCAGCCAAAAAGCCAAAACATAAACCGGAAGTAATATTGTAACAAATTTAATAAAGTTTGCACTCAGACCATTATTTCTTCATTGTGAATTACTGGATCACTGGCCCACTTTCCACTGGTGTTCAGAAGAGCAGAAGGAGAATTCGGTGTAATACTGTTTGTTTACAAACATCTACACAGCAACTCACTTTATTCTGCAGACTGCAAAACTCTTCGACCATCACCCGCCATTAAATCCCACAGTGCCTTTGCCCAGCTCATGACGGGAAGTAGCCAAGGGAGGCTGGGACTCCAATGCTGGGCTATGAGTCTGCAAAAGGGTATGGCTGCTACTGAAAGGACAAGGGCTTGCATGCCTAGCAGCTGATGAGAAAGGGCTTTGTTGCCACCCTAAAGGGTTCCTTCCTCGACCCAAGGCCCACATATAAGGAGACTGTGCCCAGACTCTTCCCCAGAGAACCCAAATAAAAAGTAATGTGTGCAGTGAATGCTGGTTTTGTTGTCGCAGAAACAGGGAACTTCAGGCAGCTATTTTTTAGCTATTTACATTCTGAAAATGGATATATGTACTTGTTTGGCTACGATACTCTTATTCATTTTTTTTTTGTGGTATGCAGGCCTCTCACTGCTGTGGCCTCTCCCATTGCGGAGCACAGGCTCCGGACGCGCAGGCTCAGCGGCCATGGCTCACGGGCCCAGCCACTCCGCGGCATACGGGATCTTCCCAGACTGGGGCACGAACTCGTGTCCCCTGCATCGGCAGGCGGACTCTCAGCCACTGCGCCACCAGGGAAGGGAAGCCCTCTTATTCATCTTCATTGTTGACTTTTACTGTTCTGTCTATACCCCATTACAGTTAATTACCCAAACACGTTTGTCATTAAAAAATTTTTTTTTTTAATCAAGAGCAAGCTATGGGGCTTCCCTGGTGGCGCAGTGGTTGAGAGTCCGCCTGCCGATGCAGGGGACACAGGTTCGTGCCCCGGTTCAGGAGGATCCCACATGCCGCGGAGCGGCTGGGCCCGTGAGCCATGGCCGCTGAGCCTGCGCATCCGGAGCCTGTGCTCTGCAGCGGGAGAGGCCACAACCGTGAGAGGCCCGCGTACCGCCAAAAAAAAAAAAAAAAAAAGATCAAGCTATGATACCTTCTCCATGAAACTCTTATCTCTTGGCCTGGTGACACTTGTACTTTCCTGCTCTCATCTATTCTGAATTGTCCTTTCTCTGTTTCTTTCTCTTCTCCCTCATTTCTCTTCTGTCCCTTAAATGAGTATGAAAACCAAGGTTCCGAGCTCTCTTCTGTCTTAATCCCTAACACATCCCCTGAGCTGTGGCACTACATTCTAATTCCTGAGCATGTTTACATCTATTTCCAGCTAACTGCCTCATCAGGCTGTTTGTATTTCAGCTCTCGGCATTCATTCCCTAGCCTAGTCAAGTGCACACACACACACACACACACACACAGGACCAACTCCTCCTTCTAATTTCCCTAATGCTATTTATTGTACCAATATTCTCTGAGTCCATCAGATTCAGACCTGCAGCCATTCTTGCTTCTTTTCTCTCCATCATGAAATTGTACCCACCACGGGTGCTTCGTGTTGGAATCAGGGTTGCCCAAGCTTCCTGACATGGCTTCCTTCTTTGAGTCAACATTTAATTTACTTTGGATGAAACCATGCACCTCTTTGGTTGTATTCATCTTATGCATAAAATACTCTGGAACGACCCCATGAGGCTTCAATGTAATTTAGTGCAATTACAGGCAGACCTCATTTTATTGCACTTCACTTTACTGCGCTTCGCAGAAACTGAGTGTCTTACAAATTGACGTTTTTGTGGCAACCCTGCGTCAAGCAAGTTTATTGGCATCATTTTTCCAACAGCATTTGCTCACTTCCTCTCTCTTCTGTCACGTTTTGGTAATTCTCGCAAGATTTCAAGCTTTTTCATTATTATTTGTCCCAGTGATCTGTGATCAGTGATCTCTGATGTTACTATGGTAATTGTTTGGGGGTGCGTGTAAGACGGCAAACTTAATTGAGAAATGTGTGTCTTCTGACTGCTCCGTGGACTGGCCGTTCCTCCACCTCCCTCCCTCTCCTGGAGCCTCCCTATTCCCTGAGACAGAACAATACTGAAATCAGTTAATAACCCTACAGTGGCCTCCATGTGTCCTAGTGAAAGGAAGAATCAACCAATTCAGCAAACTTCACTGTTGTCTTATTTTAATAAATTGCCAAGCCACCCCCGCCATCAGCAACCACTGCCCTGATCAGGCAGCAGCTGTCAAGATCGAGGTGAGACCCTCTGACAACCAAAAGATTATATCTTGCTGAAGGCTCAGATGTTGGTTAACATTTTTTAGCAATATTTTTAATTAAGGTATGTATATATTTTTAGACATGATGCTATTGTACACTTAGACTGCAGAATAGTGTAAACATAACTTTTCTATGCACTGGAAAACCCCAAGATTCATGTGACTTGCTGTATTGCCATATTCTGTAATATTCATGCCATGTGGTGGTCTGGAACCGAACCCACACTATCTCTGAGGTCTGCCTGTAATCTGACACTTAAGACTCTGTCAAATGTAGGCATGAGGCATGTCTGTGCAAGCTTACCTTCCCATTCTAAACTTTTGTGTCCTGTTCTCCTAAATGCCCAAGCCTTCCTGTCTGAACACCTGCTCTTTCCTTAGCCTTATCTCTTTCCTCTCCAGCTACTGAAATGTTACCCTCTTCCAAGGCTCAGCTCAAATGAGATTTCCTCTGAGAAGCCTTCTGTACCTACTCCTGGGAACCCCTTTTTCTGTCCCTGAACTGCTGCAGCACTGTGGACCACTCCTACTACATCTATGCCCTGACTTGTCCCATTTGCATCCGTGTCATAACTCACTACCTTTGTGTCAGCATCTTGACACTGCACCTATTTGAACACTGTAGCTCCCAGGGCATCCAGCACATGGCCTTGTACACGTAAGGGAAGCATATGTTGAACCTTGAACAATGGGTATTTGAGCTCCCAGGAAGAGGGAAGAGGTGCTATAAACCAAGGAATAGAGGGATCACAATGTAGAACTGACCGGGAATAAGGAAAATAAACTGTGTGTGTGGGAGCTGCATGGACCTCTTCAAATGCGCTTTGAGTTTCATGAAGTCCAGTACCTTCAGTGACCCAAATGTCCACACCCCGCGGAGAACTCTCAGACCCCTAATGTCAGGCGATCCTTTCCCAGCCCCTTCCTCACTCCTGTCCCTGTGCCTGGACACCTCAAACCCCTACCAGATTCCAAGGGCCTTTGCTGCAAGTTTTGCTCTGAATCTTTATTCCAGCCATTAAAACTGGGCTTACCTCTCCTTCTACCTAATATTTCAGGCTGGCAGCTGGATTCTTTGCTTTATGCTGTGGCTACACCTTGTTAATCTTCCCTGTCCCCTGAGTTTTGGATTTTAGTTTGGGTTTCTCAGTACTGTCCTCGTGCCTCCTCCGACATAAACCCCTACGTTTGAACCTCAGCAGGAGCTGCCTACCTGCTGAAGTAGCTTTTGATACCAAGTGCCTACCTCCTGCAAAGCCACTGCCAAGCTCCAGCCACTGGTCCACGTGCCCCTACTGGTCCTACGGTAAACTCTCCCTTGCACTGGCTCTTGCTGCCCTGGATATTTACTTCGGCAGCCCCACTAGATCTGCTCCAAGAGTAGGCAACTGGATATCCATCCACAGTGCCCAGAGCAGCCAGGTGAGAAGGTCTGAATTAGGCCTCTGGACCCTTGCTCTCTGGCCCTTTCTGCTCTAGTTGACCTGGATCTGACCACAGATGTGACAAGTTGACAGGAGGCCAGCTGCAGAGAACCTAGAAACACAGAGCACAAACACCATGCCACCTTCAGAGCAGTCGGGATCCGCTGTTGCCTCCAGCTGCTTCTGCCCTTGGGTGACCCTGTAAGGCTGTGGTCACAAATATATAAAGGAACCTACTTCAGAAAAGCGGAACATTTTTAAGAGGAAAGACATTGAAAATATCATCCTAAGCTGCTATACTTCTGTAATAGATATATAGCATGCATCTGAGCAATAAATACAAGCACTTGGAATTGCTCCAAAACCATGGAAATAAACCAAATTTCATTTTTAATGCATGCAATAAACTTTTTCCCTAGGATATCAGTTAAGAGTGCTCTAACTTAAAAAAAAAAAAAAACAACTGACTTGTTCTGTATTCCTATGGCTCAGAATAAATAGATCAACTAACTTTAAAGCTGGCAGGTTTACAGTTCTCACAGAGAAGGGAAATTAAAGCCAAACTGAAGATAAAAAGTAAGTATTTTTTATATTTATGAAGTCTTAAAATTACAGAGCTGAACATATAAGGTCAATACAGAGCTGGCAGAGAGCTGCAGTTAGACAGCTCCTACATTAGCTTTCTTTCCTAAAGTGAGAAAGTGTGATCTAGGGGGTGGAGATGTGGGCTGAGCAGAGACAAACGATGAGCTTTGGTTCCAGTGCTCCAGGCAAACTCTTCATCCTGAATAAACGTTTACAGGTAAATCCCCAACTCTAGGCTCTGGCTAAATCCCTTCCCAAAGATATGTCAAAATATGAATTGTGGGGCTCCCCTGGTGGCGCAGTGGTTGAGAGTCCGCCTGCCGATGTGGGGGACACGGGTTCGTGCCCCGGTCTGGGAAGATCCCACATGCCTCTGAGTGGCTGGGCCCGTGAGCTATGGCCGCTGAGCCTGTGCTCCGCAACGGGAGAGGCCACAACAGTGAGAGGCCCGCATACCGCAAAAAAAAAAAAAAAAAAAGAATTGTGAAATGTAACACTCTCTAGAGTATTTGCAAATTATCATCATGTCTTTATTTTGCAATTATTTTGTGTTTATTTTCCTAGGTATTTGCATTTCCTCACCCACCAGCAGTAAGCTCCACAGGACAAGATTTCTGAGTGCTGAGAATAAAGCCTGACACATGGCCATTTCTCAATAAAAATTTGTTGAATGAATACATTTTTATTCTTACTATGACCCCCTCAAAAGAGCTCACTAACCTTAGCACCTATTCAATGCCCCCAAAAAGAAAAAGTTTGCTTGTTCACTAAATATATAAAGGCCATAGAAGCACTGTAATTTAAGGTGTCACTTTCAAAGGTAACATTTTATTTTATCACTTTGAGAACCTGTCTCTAAAGCATGAGAAAGAATATTAATCTTCCTTGTGTTTATCTCTCTGATCACTAGACATTTATTAACATTTAATTGTCATGAATTTGAATTTGTTTTCCAGGAAGCTTCAAAGAAATAACACACTCTGAGTAAATCCTTGTAAGATATTAGTTTTTGATCTTAAAGGATAGTTAATTTAGCTTGTTTACATGACAGATTTGGACAGAGTTAAAGGTTAAATTCTACCTTGGAAGTCTAAATATAGCTGACAGTTGATATTAATAATTTTATAATTAATGAAACTATGATTAGAATTGTCTAAATATCTTGTGCTAGTAAAAAGTGTCACGATTCTGACTCATCCTCCTGGGATATGACCTGACTTTTGAATTTTCATTACCCCTAGAATTATCAGGTTCAAAACAGTATTTATGAAAAGAAATTAACATAGACCTTTAAATGAGGTTTTTCTGAAAAGCTACTTGCACGTATAAAATTGAAAGTCAACAATGAAATTACTTAAATTAATCATTCCTGCATTCACTCAACACATAATTATTGAGTGCGTGGAGTGTGTTGTTTACTCTGCTAAGTTCTAAGGAATGCAAAACTAAGACCAAAACCAAAGCCAAAACCATAAGATACTCTCCTTATTCTTCAGGAGTCTAGCGGAGGAGTCACTTTTTATTTGTTGATTTCATAAGCATTAGCATTTACAAATACAACATGGCTTGGGTTCACATGAGGCTGGAAGCTCCATGAGGGCAGGAGCTAGTCTGTGCTGCTCACCATTGAATCTCTAATGTCAGGAGTATCAATAAGTATGTATTTCTTTGTGGCGCTTTCCAAGGTGCTGGTGCATTAGAAAGACAGATGTGAAAACAGAGAACAACATACAATGTGACAAGTGAGATCATAAAAGAATGCACAGGGAGCTTTATGGCTTGATGGGATACCTTAGTTGGCCTCCTGGGGGCAAAGAAATACACACTGTTGGGCTGAAGCCCCATTGGGATGAAGCATGATCATGCCAGGCATGAGAGGGTGATCCAGGCAGATAGAGCAGCAAGTACCAAGGTGTGGGAGCGGGAAAGAACACGGCATACTCTAAACCCACAAGTGTTCTGTTACAGCTAACAAGGAAATTTGAAGAGCACTGTGGACATAATCAGAATTTTTCTCAGGTTTCCTTATAAACTGTAACCTAAGCAAAAACAATGCTTTTGCAAGTAATCAAAATGAAAAATTATTATTGATTTATTATAATTATTCAATCAAATGATAAAGAATCTTTCACTATATCATTTACAAAGTTGAAGAGTTTTCTTTTCAAATATTAGTATTTTGATGACTCTCACAGAAAGAGTTCAACAATTTTTATATAAGTCTGGAATTAAATCAGAGTTGCAGCCGTTCCTGATGCAATGAGGTTTTAATATTCTAATCTTCTATACTCTGAAGAAGCCAGCAGTAAAACCTCAAACCCCACACGACCATTTGCCCCAGTCTGATGAACTATCTCAACTGTGTATTGAAAAACACAAATAAATGAATACATGCATCCAACCAACAAATAAATGATGATTCTTGGAGGCTGGAGAGTTTCTTTATTTTGTGTGCACACCCAGGAATAACTTCTCCTGAATGCCTTAGGAGAATAAAGCCAAAAACGCAAGTGAGGCTGGTCACCCTTGGAGAAATGGAGAAGGAAGAACAGCTCTGGTCCTTTGGGATAGGACTTCGGGGATGAGGGAAGGTAGGGACAAGACATAGTGCAATGCACAGGAGGGCAACCAGGGTGCTAGTGTATCTGAAACTCAGCTGTATGAGGAATGACTGAAGGTCTAGGGTATTTAGGTTGAAGAACTGCATATTGAAGGGAATAATGAACTGTCTTCAAACGGGGTAGGGAAAGTGTGATGGTTAATTTTATGCGTCAGCTTCACTGGGCCATAGGGTGCTGAGATATTTACCAGCTCAAACATTATTCTGGGCGTTTCTGTAAAGGTATTTTGGATGAGATGAGCATTTAAATCAGTAGGCTGAGTAAAGCAGATTGCCCTCTCTTGTGCGGGTGGGCCTCATCCAATCAGTTGAAGGCCTGAATAGAACACAATACTGACCATCCCACAATTAAGAGAGAATTCTCTGGCCTGACAGCCTTCAGACTGAAAAATATGCTCTTCCTGAATCTACAGCAGCTTCCAGCCTTTGGACTTGAGCTGGGATACCAGCTCTGCAGATTTTGGACATGCCAGCATCCATAATCATGTGAACCAATTCCTTATAATAAATCTAGAGAGAGAGAGAGAGAGAGAGAGAGAGAGAGAGATGGGGAGGGGGAGAGAGAGATAAATGTATCTCCTCCTGGTTCTGTTTCTCTGGAGAACTCTAATATAGAAAGTAATAATGAAGGGGGAACAGCATGAGAAAACATGAAAAGTTAAGTTAGTATAAGACATTTTGGGGTGACAGTGGATAGGACAGTTTATATAAGCAGAGTTCTTACAGCGGCATTGTGGAGAAGATGGAACAGTTAAATTGGAACCATAAGCTTGATTCCTGCAGGTGTCCACATGACTGGATGTCTTTGAGGGGGTGGGGATATAATTAGCACAATGTTTCAGGAAGATGTGTCTGGATACAGGGCAGAACCTCCTGGAAGAGGAAGCGTCTGGAGGCCCTGGGTCTAGTCACATGCTGAGGAAGAGTAAGCTCCTCTCCAGAAACCTAGTTTTCAATCAAAAGAACTGGAAAATATTTTCAGTTAAAACCTGGGCTGGCCAGGGAGGGAAGGGGGAACCACAGTGCAATGAAAACAAACTCTTTGAACAAAATGTAAGAAGACTGGGTTTGTCCTTCTCTAAACACTACAGTTTTGTGATTTTTGTACTTTTCTGCCATTTCCCCTAAATAAAGCTTCACAGTGGAAGAGAACTGTCATGACTTCCTTGGGTGCTTCTGTGACAGCTTCATCTTTCAAACAAATCTCTAGGATAAAAAAAGGATTCACAGGCCTTAAAACACCCCATGGTCTTTTAAACCAAAAGCAAACTACAGACCAAGCAACACTAAGACCTAAAACTGGAACCTTCCCCATTGCAGCAGATCAACACAACTACTCATAGGAAACACTGGCCAAATCCCAAAAAACCCAGACTACAAATGAAGACAAGGCAGAAATAATCATGGCAACAGAAAACGCAGTGAGACTGTATAAAGTGTAGAGTTGATTAAAACGCCTAAGTTGAGGGCTTCCCTGGTGGCGCAGTGGTTGAGAGTCCGCCTGCCGATGCAGGGGACACGGCTTCGTGCCCCGGTCCAGGGAAGATCCCACATGCCGCGGAGCGGCTGGGCCCGTGAGCCATGGCCACTGAGCCTGCACGTCCGGAGCCTGTACTCCGCAATGAGAGAGGCTACAACAGTGAGAGGCCCGTGTACCGCAAAAAAAAAAAAAAAAAAGGTCTAAGTTGAATTCTCGCTCTCTCTCTCTCTCTCTCTCTCTCTCTCTCTCTCGGCCTTTCACTTTTTTGACGACAAGGGAACCACTAAGGTTAATCTTAAGGAAATCTATTCTATTATATTTAAGTTTCAAAAGCAATACTAAGAAAGTAATAAAGATCTCATTCATATAGTACCTTTAGTTTGTCTCTAATGAAAGATATCTACTGATGGTAGGCTCTGTTTCCAGTGGCTTTTAAGGAATAAAAAATACTAGATAGAGGGGCTGGGCAAACCCCAAAAGGAGGAAAGAGACCCTAGAATTGCTGGTGGATTTACTCTGAGCTGACTTTGGCACCAAGTTGACATCCTGATGTTAATAGCTGCCTGAGCCATACGGGACCTTCCCTGAACCTTCAGCCATGCCCTGAACCCCCAGCTGTTCCCTCCAGGGTTAATTTCTTCTAGAGGATATTTACTGCACCCCTACTGATAGGAGCTCTCCCCAGTATCTCCTCATCTGCCCTCTGCTCCCACAGAGCTTGTTAGCAACAGCAAGCTTTCATCTATTTATTCCCATAAAATAGCCCAACTGTTGCCAGGGACAACAATGCCACAGGCTTTAAGAACCCAGACCCCTGTAACTTTTCACTTCTGTAACTTACCATTTTCTCTCTGGCATCAGCCTTGGGCTACCCAGATCATATTCTCCTCCTACTATTACCTGTAAAGGAATAGGCTGGAACAAATGTGGACATTGCTGGCCCTCTAGGAATTTTCCATACTTGGTCTCAGGCCATGCTGAAATATGTATTCTAGGGTAAATGCCCATTGTGACTTGAGAGTTTATTTTAAATTGAATCCTTAATATGCAAATGTGAGATTCACCTGGGGCACCATAAGAATGAAGTCTATCGTCCATCCTGTCCTGCGCTCTTACATTAAAGGGAAGAAGAGTAGTTTTTAACACACCCTTATGATGGTTTTATGCAAATTCTTCAAGCTAGGCAAATTATTTTTGTGTTAAAAGTTTTCAACGCCATAAAAACAGGAGTTAATTTACGTGGCATTTTTTTTTATTTTTTGCTTTATAACAAATTATATCAGTTATACATATACATATGTTCCCATATCCCCTCCCTTTTGCGTCTCCCTCCCACCCTCCCTATCCCACCCCTCCAGGCGGTCACAAAGCACCTAGCTGATCTCCCTGTGCTATGCGGCTGCTTCCCACTAGCTATCTACCTTACGTTTGGTAGTGTATATATGTCCATGCCGCTCTTTCACTTTGTCACAGCTTACCCTTCCCCCTCCCCATATCCTCAAGTCCATTCTCTAGTAGGTCTGTGTCTTTATTCCTGTCTTACCCCTATGTTCTTCATGACATTTTTTTTTCTTAAATTCCATATATATGTGTCAGCATACAGTATTTGTCTTTCTCTTTCTGACTTACTTCACTCTGTATGACAGACTCTAGGTACATCCACCTCATTACAAATAGCTCAATTTCATTTCTTTTTATGGCTGAGTAATATTCCATTGTATATATGTGCCACATCTTCTTTACCCATTCATCCAATGATGGACACTTAGGTTGTTTCCATCTCCGGGCTATTGTAAATAGGGCTGCTATGAACATTTTGGTGCATGTCTCTTTTTGAATTATGGTTTTCTCAGGGTATATGCCCAGTAGTGGGATTGCTGGGTCATATGGTAGTTCTATTTGTAGTTTTTTAAGGAACCTCCATACTGTTCTCCATAGTGGCTGTACCAATTCACATTCCCACCAGCAATACAAGAGTGTTCCCTTTTTTCCACACCCTCTCCAGCATTTACTGTTTTTAGATTTTTTGATGATGGCCATTCTGACTGGTGTGAGATGATATCTCATTGTAGGTTTGATTTGCATTTCTCGGATGAGTAAAGATGTTGAGCATCCTTTCATGTGTTTGTTGGCAGTCTGTATATCTTCTGTGGAGAAATGTCTATTTAGGTCTTCTGCCCATTTTTGGATTGGGTTGTTTGTTTTTTTGTTATTGAGCTGCCTGAGCTGCTTATAAATTTTGGAGATTAATCCTTTGTCAGTTGCTTCATTTGCAAATATTTTCTCCCATTCTGAGGGTTGTCTTTTGGTCTTGTTTATGGTTTCCTTTGCTGTGCAAAAGCTTTTCATTAGGTCCCATGTGTTTATTTTTGTCTTTATTTCCATTTCTCTAGGAGGTGGGTCAAAAAGGATCTTGCTGTGATTTATGTCATAGAGTGTTCTGCCTATGTTTTCCTCTAAGAGTTTGATAGTTTCTGGCCTTACATTTAGGTCTTTAATCCATTTTGAGCTTATTTTTGTGTATGGTGTTAGGGAGTGATCTAATCTCATACTTTTACATGTCCCTATCCAGTTTTCCCAGCACCACTTATTGAAGAGACTGTCCTTTCTCCACTGTACATTCCTGCCTCCTTTATCAAAGATAAGGTGACCATATGTCCGTGGGTTTATCTCTGGGCTTTCTACCCTGTTCCATTGATCTATCTTTCTGTTTTTGTGCCAGTACCATACTGTCTTGATTACTGTAGCTTTGTAGTATAGTCTGAAGTCAGGGAGCCTGATTCCTCCAGCTCCATTTTTCGTTCTCAAGATTGCTTTGGCTATTCGGGGTCTTTTGTGTTTCCATACAAATTGTGAAATTTTTTGCTCTAGTTCTGTGAAAAATGCCAGTGGTAGTTTGATAGGGATTGCATTGAATCTGTAGATTGCTTTGGGTAGTAGAGTCATTTTCACAATGTTGATTCTTCCAATCCAAGAACATGGTACATCTCTCCATCTATTTGTATCATCTTTAATTTCTTTCATCAGTGTCTTATAATTTTCTGCATACAGGTCTTTTGTCTCCTTAGGTAGGTTTATACCTAGATATTTTATTCTTTTTGTTGCAATGGTAAATGGGAGTGTTTCCTTGATTTCACTTTCAGATTTTTCATCATTAGTATATAGGAATGCCAGAGATTTCTGTGCATTAATTTTGTATCCGGCAACTTTACCAAATTCATTGATTAGCTCTAGTAGTTTTCTGGTAGCATCTTTAGGATTCTCTATGTATAATATCATGTCATCTGCAAACAGTGACAGCTTTACTTCTTCTTTTCCGATTTGGATTCCTTTTATTTCCTTTTCTTCTCTGATTGCTGTGGCTAAAACTTCCAAAACTAGGTTGAATAAGAGTGGTGAGAGTGGGCAACCTTGTCTTGTTCCTGATCTTAGTGGAAATGGTTTCAGTTTTTCACCATTGAGGACGATGCTGGCTGTGGGTTTGTCATATATGGCCTTTATTATGTTGAGGAAAGTTCCCTCTATGCCTACTTTCTGCAGGGTTTTTATCATAAATGGGTGTTGAATTTTGTCGAAAGCTTTCTCTGCATCTATTGAGATGATCATATGGTTTTTCTCCTTCAATTTGTTAAGATGGTGTATCACGTTGATTGATTTGCGTATATTGAAGAATCCTTGCATTCCTGGAATAAACCCCACTTGATCATGGTGTATGATCCTTTTAATGTGCTGTTGGATTCTGTTTGCTAGTATTTTGTTGAGGATTTTTGCATCTATGTTCATCAGTGATATTGGCCTGTAGTTTTCTTTCTTTGTGACATCCTTGTCTGGTTTTGGTATCAAGGTGATGGTGGCCTCGTAGAATGAGTTTGGGAGTGTTCCCCCCTCTGCTATATTTTGGAAGAGTTTCAGAAGGATAGGTGTTAGCTCTTCTCTAAATGCTTGATAGAATTCACCTGTGAAGCCATCTGGTCCTGGACTTTTGTTTGTTGGAAGATTTTTTATCACAGTTTCAATTTCAGTGCTTGTGATTGGTCTGTTCATATTTTCTATTTCTTCCTGATTCAGTCTTGGCAGGTTGTGCATTTCTAATAATTTGTCCATTTCTTCCAGGTTGTCCATTTTATTGGCATAGAGTTGCTTGTAGTAATCTCTCATGATCTTTTGTATTTCTGCAGTGGCAGTTGTTACTTCTCCTTTTTCATTTCTAATTCTATTGATTTGAGTCTTCTCCCTTTTTTTCTTGATGAGTCTGGCTAATGGTTTATCAATTTTGTTTATCTTCTCAAAGAACCAGCTTTTAGCTTTATTGATCTTTGCTATCGTTTCCTTCATTTCTTTTTCATTTATTTCTGATCTGATTTTTATGATTTCTTTCCTTCTGCTAACTTTGGGATGTTTTTGTTCTTCTTTCTCTAATTGCTTTAGGTGCAAGGTTAGGTTGTTTATTCGAGATGTTTCCTGTTTCTTAAGGTGGGATTGTATTGCTATAAACTTCCCTCTTAGAACTGCTTTTGCTGCATCCCATAGGTTTTGGGTCGTCGTGTCTCCATTGTCATTTGTTTCTAGGTATTTTTTAATTTCCTCTTTGATTTCTTCAGTGATCACTTCGTTATTAAGTAGTGTATTGTTTAGCCTCCATGTGTTTGTATTTTTTACAGATCTTTTCCTGTAATTGATATCTAGTCTCATAGCATTGTGGTCAGAAAAGATACTTGATACAATTTCAATTTTCTTAAATTTACCAAGGCTTGATTTGTGACCCAAGATATGATCTATCCTGGAGAATGTTCCATGAGCACTTGAGAAAAATGTGTATTCTGTTGTTTTTGAATGGAATGTCCTATAAATATCAATTAAGTCCATCTTGTTTAATGTATCATTTAAAACTTGTGTTTCCTTATTTATTTTCATTTTGGATGATCTGTCCATTGGTGAAAGTGGGGTGTTAAAGTCCCCTACTATGATTGTGTTACTGTCGATTTCTCCTTTTATGGCTGTTAGTATTTGCCTTATGTATTGAGGTGCTCCTATGTTGGGTGAATATTTACAATTGTTATATCTTCTTCTTGGATCGATCCCTTGATCATTATGTAGTGTCCTTCTTTGTCTCTTCTAATAGTCTTTATTTTAAAGTCTATTTTGTCTGATATGAGAATTGCTACTCCAGCTTTCTTTTGGTTTCCATTTGCATGGAATATCTTTTTCCATCCCTTTACTTTCAGTCTGTATGTGTCTCTAGGTCTGAAGTGGGTCTCTTGTAGACAGCATATATATGGGTCTTGTTTTTGTATCCATTCAGCCAATCTGTGTCTTTTGGTGGGAGCATTTAGTCCATTTACATTTAAGGTAATTATCGATATGTATGTTCCTATTCCCATTTTCTTAATTGTTTTGGGTTCGTTATTGTAGGTCTTTTCCTTCTGTTGTGTTTTTTGCCTAGAGAAGTGCCTTTAGCATTTGTTGTAAAGCTGGTTTGGTGGTGCTGAACTCTCTCAGCTTTTGCTTGTCTGTAAACGTTTTAATTTCTCCATCAAATCTGAATGAGATCCTTGCTGGGTAGAGTAATCTTGGTTGCAGGTTTTTCTCCTTCATCACTTTAATTATGTCCTGCCACTCCCTTCTGGCTTGTAGAGTTTCTGCTGAGAGATCAGCTGTTATCCTGATGGGGATTCCCTTGTGTGTTATTTGTTGTTTTTGCCTTGCTGCTTTTAATATGATTTCTTTGTGTTTAATTTTTGACAGTTTGATAAATATGTGTCTTGGCGTATTTCTCCTTGGATTTATTCTGTATGGGACTCTCTGTGCCTCCTGGACTTGATTAACTATTTCCTTTCCCATATTAGGGAAGTTTTCAACTATAATCTCTTCAAATATTTTTTCAGTCCCTTTCTTTTTCTCTTCTTCTTCTGGAACCCCTATAATTCGAATGTTGGTGCATTTAATGTTGTCCCAGAGGTCTCTGAGACTCTCCTCTGTTCTTTTCATTCTTTTTTCTTTATTTTGCTCTGCAGCAGTTATTTCCACTATTTTATCTTCCACCTCACTTATCCGTTCTTCTGCCTCAGTTATTCTGCTATTGATCCCATCTAGAGTATTTTTTATTTCATTTATTGTGTTTTTAATCGATGCTTGATTCATCTTTATTTCTTCTAGGTCCTTGTTAACTGTTTCTTGCATTTTGTCTATTCTATTTCCAAGATTTTGGATCTGGGAAATAGAATCTTGGATCATCTTTACCATCATTATTCTGAATTCTTTTTCAGGTAGACTGCCTATTACCTCTTCATTTGTTAGGTCTGGTGGGTTTTTATCTTGCTCCTTCTCCTGCTGTGTGTTTTTCTGTCTTCTCATTTTGCTTATGTTACTGTGTTTGGGGTCTCCTTTTTGCAGGCTGCAGGTTCGTAGTTCCCGTTGTTTTTGGTGTCTGTCCCAGTGGCTAAGGTTGGTTTAGTGGGTTGTGTAGGCTTCCTGGTGGAGGGTACTAGTGCCTGTGTTCTGGTGGATGAGGCTGGATATTGTCTTTCTGGTGGGCTGGTCCACGTCTGGTGGTGTGTTTTGGGGTGTCTGCGGACTTTTTATGATTTTAGGCCACCTCTCTGCTAATGGGTGGCGTTGTGTTCCTGTCTTGCTAGTTGTTTGGCACTGTAGCTTGCTGGTCGTTGAGTGAAGCTGGGTGCTGGTGTTGAGATGGAGATCTCTGGAAGATTTTCGCCGTTTGATATTATGTGGAGCTGGGAGGTCTCTTGTGGACCAGTGTCCTGAAGTTGGCTCTCCCACCTCAGAGGCACAGCACTGACTCCTGGCTCCTCAATTTGGGATGATTTGTTGTCTATTCATGTATTCCACAGATGCAGGGTACATCAAGTTGATTGTGGAACTTTAATCCGCTGCTTCTGAGGCTGCTGGGAGAGGTTTCCCTTTCTCTTCTTTGTTCTCACAGCTCCTGGGTCTCAGCTTTGGATTTGGCCCCGCCTCTGCATGTAGGTCGCCGGAGGGCGTCTGTTCTTCGCTCAGACAGGACAGGGTTAAAGGAGCAGCCTCTTCGGGGACTCTGGCTCACTCAGGCTGGGCGGGAGGGAGGGGCACGGAGTGCGGGGCGAGCCTGCAGCGGCAGAGTTCGGCGTGACGTTGCACCAGCCCGAGGCGCGCCGTGCGTTCTCCCAGGGAAGCCGCCCGTGGATCCCGGGACCCCAGCAGTGGCGGGCTGCACAGGCTCCCGGAAGGGCGGTGTGGACAGTGACCTGCGCTCGCACACAGGCTTCTTGGCGGCGGCAGCAACAGCCCCAGCATCCCACGCCCGTCACTGGGCTCCGCGCTTTCAGTCGTGACTCGCGCCCGTCTGTAGAGCCCCTTTAAGCAGCGCTCTTAATCCCCTCTCCTCGCGCACCAGGAAACCAAGAGGGAAGAAAAAGTCTCTTGCCTCTTCGGCAGCTCCAGAGTTTTCCCGGACTCCCTGCCGGCCAGCCGTGGCACACTAGCCCCCTTCAGGCTGAGTTCTCGCCGCCAGCCCCAGTCCTCTCCCTGCGCTCTGACCGAAGCCCGAGCCTCAGCTTCCAGCGCCGCCCGCCCTGGCGGGCGAGGAGACAAGCCTCTCGGGCTGGTGAGTGCCGCTCGGCACCGATCCTCTGTGCGGGAATCTCTCCGCTTTGCCCTACCCAGGTATGTGGGGAGTTTCTTGCCTTTTGGGAGGTCTGGGGTCTTCTGCCAGCATTCAGTAGGTGTTCTGTAGGAGTTATTCCACGTGTAGCTGTATTTCTGGTGTATCCGTGGGGAGGAGGGTGATCTCCGCGTCTTACTCTTCCGCCATCTTACCCGGAAGTCCCAATGCATTCTACGTGGCATTTTAAAGCGATGTTAGGCACATTGTAAAGCTATTTCATCTCATTTGTAAAGAAGAGTGAACATAAAAACAGGCCATGGCATAATTAATAGTGAAATGATTTATGGCACCAACTCTTTCTCCATACATATTTATGCATTTTCTGTAGCTGGTGCAATTTCCTCCCCTCCAGACCCCAATCCCTGCCCTTACCACAGGAGAGAAATGGTATCAGGCAAAATTTACAATATGGGGCTTAAACTCTCTAACACACCTGCACACATGTACACACACACACCTGCATGCACACCATATTCTATAATAATTTTTCAAACTTGGCTGCACACTAGAATTTCCCAGAGAGCTCTAAAAATACTGATACCTGGGTTCCACTCCCAGAGGGTCTGCTTTAATTGGCTTGGTGAGCAGCCTGGGGCATTGAGGTTTATAAAAGTTCCCAGGTGAGGCTACTGTAAAGTCCAGATTGAGATTTATTACATTAAAGAATTTTAAGAGTATTAGGCAAAGCTACAATATGGAATATAAATCCCCCCAAGTGAAATAACTTGAAGAGTAAACTCAAAGGTTGTTCCATTTCTAATTCACCCTTCAATTTATTATAGCAAGTTCAGCAAATATTTCATGAGCACCTACTATGTGCCAGGCACTGCAGAAGGCCCTGGAGATACAAGAACAAATAAGACAGAAGTGCCCTGTCTTCACAGAGTGTAGGGTTCAGCAGATATCTGTGGGCAGCGTTTTCTACTTCCTGTACTCCAGCCCAATGTTCTACCTGTTCTTGATATTTAAACTGGATCAGGTGATCCAAGTAGGTATTGGATTTTTCTACTTGGAACTTCTGTTTCTAAATTTCTTATGAATACAGATGAAAACTAGTGAACTCACTTATCTTTATAACAGCAATAAGAACACAGGTCATAACATGGAAACTAATGAGCACTTCAAAGAATCACCCGAAAGATAAATAGGAAATACTATCTCTTTATGAAGATTTGATCCTCTATTGTGACGTTTGTAAGAGAAGCAGAACTGTACCTCCCACTCTTGATAATAATGGTCTGATCTCCATCAGAAGTATAGTACTGAGTTGCATCACTCTTCTCCTTCCTGTGATTATTGATGTGGGTTTGAACATAATTTTAAATAAGCTCTAAAATATTTCCTAAACTTTTCAAAAGAGTAGTTTGGGGCTTCCCTGGTGGCACAGTGGTTGAGAGTCCGCCTGCCGATGCAGGGGACACGAGTTTGTGCCCCGGTTTGTAAGGATCCCACATGCCGCAGAGCGGCTGGGCCCGTGAGCCATGGCCGCTGAGCCTGCGCGTCCGGAGCCTGTGCTCCGCAACGGGAGAGGCCACAACAGTGAGAGGCCCGCGTACCGCAAAAAAAAAAGAGTAGTTTGGGCTATAAAGGGAGCACAGGACAGTAAATATGCCAGCATCATTTGTAGAATGTCATTTGATTTCTCTTGACTGTGTTCAGCTGAGAAGTCAGCTCACAGCAGTTGGATGAGGTGAATTGAAATAACTGCTTCATTCTTACATGGGAGAATGTGAGCACAATGAGCTGAGTTATCAAATTCATAATCCAAACCCAGAGCAGAAATTCGAGCAGGAATTGATTCAAAAGTAAAACAAATTTTATTCCCGCATAGAACCCACCACAACTTTCTACACAGGCTGCATAAATAATGCCAGCGAGACTTCCAAAGCAGTATCCAGAGATGTCCTCAAACATTTCTATTACATATTCACCAGACAAGGAGTGCATTTTCCATTTTGTAATTATCAAAGATTCGTATGATTCTCTCTAGAATACCAATTTTGAAAGAAGTTTCTTCACTGTTATAATTTCCAGATATTCCTCTTAGTACAAGCTTCATTGCAAAGCAATACATGTGTGAATTTCTAACAAGGTTCATTTTTAAATAGTATAATGAGCTGAAGTCACTCCCTGGTAGACTGCTGTGTCTTCCAGGCCATTAGGGGCCCACTTATCACATTGCATCAGACATCCACTAGCAAAGATGGTATCACAGAATTTGATGCAAACATCATGCATGCACAAGAAAGCAGAAAGATGAGGGACTCAAAGCTGGAAAATATTCCTATTTTGGATTTTTTCATTTTGTGGGTCAAGAATGAAGACTAACAGAAGATAGTCTTGAAGATCACAACTAAAACAAAATAAAGATAAACTAACAGTGATTTACATCTGCTCAAGCCCCTACTTGGTCATTTTCAGGGACAAAGCACTCAATCACTTCATTAGGAAGCTTATTCCACGGTTAGACTATTGCAGTGAAGAATTCCATCTATCCACCATCAGTGCTCTGGTATAACACAGTTTCTATCTACCTGTTCTGCCACATGCTAGCCATATAAATATTTAAAGAAACTTACCATGTTTATTATAAGCCTTTTCTTTCTGAGTTCAATTCCTCAGTTCCAGAAACAGTTCCCTGTATTACACAGCTTCAGATGTCCTTCCATTGGATTCAACCTATTTTGAATGCTCTGTGGTTTGTAGTTATCCCCATTAGTGAGTTAGTCTCCAAATTAGATACAGTATTCCAGATTTGAGCTTACCAGGGCAGATGTCTATGAGAACATATCCTCTCCTGTTCTGCCCTTCTGTTGCTATGCCATTGCTGTGGACATGGGGTAAGTTCACGGTCTGCTGAAGCTCTCAGGGTCTATTTTAACATTAACTGTTGTCAAGTCATGTTGGGTCTCCCCAACCCTGAACTAATACAGATACAGTTTTGAATTCAGTACTTTATAGTTATTCCTGTCATATTTCATAACCGTGGTTGAAATACATCATTCCATTCTGTTAAGAAAACGTTTTGATTCTGTCATCTATTCTTGGCCCTGGCCTGTTCAACATTTTTTTTTCTAAATAACTTCTATGAAGACATGTTTTAAAATGTATTTGCCATCCTTCATACTTTGTGTCTTAACGCAAAATTCAGAAGTGTGTTTTCCATGTGTAACTGAAGCACAATTTATCCACACTTTCCTAAGATGTTACTTAGACAGAAAAAGAATAGATCCTGAAATGGGTTCCTTTTATACAATGATTACAGGAGAATGTCCTGGTCAAGAAATTGGCTTGGCTCTAAATTTAAGGGAAACTATATTAATTGCAAAGTTTTTGCTCAATATAGCTAAGAGGTAAGAGTTGGCCCATAGGGAATAGGTGGGCCATTTTTTTATATCATTATAGATTTCAGTACAAAGAACAAACATCTGCAAATCAATAATGATCTTTCATGGGCAGAGGCAACTGTAAAGGTTATGCTTCTCTTTCTCAACATGTGTTTTGTCTTGTCTATGAGACAAGGTTCTTGAGTTTGGGTGCCACTACCCAATGGATGAATACCAAAATGAGTGGACCTATTACACCACATGCTGGCAAGCAGACTTTGAACCAAACAGACCTGGGAGAGGAGGGTAGCTAAAGTCTCCCAGGGAGTTATTCTAGACTGAATAAATCAGGTATTGAGTAATGCACTGCTACGCCCTAGATTGTCTGGAGGGGAGATGGGAAGAGAGACAGAATCCTGTCTGTGAGTAGGGGTTGCATTCCCCATAGGGAGTCAAACTATGGATGTGTGAAGATACGAATATGGGCATGTAAAGAATTAAAAACCATTGTGTCTTTTCCTTCATAGCACTAGTTTCTAACTGAAAGCATCGTGTTTATTTGATATTTTTTGAGTAGGATTATCCATCATATTTTTTTCACTTGTGTCCTGGCACCTAGAACAGTGCCTGGAGAGCCTCTCGGTGACTATGTGAGGCTATAGGGACATATTGAAAGACAGATCGGGACAGGGCGGGACTTGAAATTAGCAGAGCAAGAGCCTAGACTGTGTCCCCAAGAGAAAATCCCTATTAAAGATTAACCTTATTTGTCCTTTTCCCTTTAGTGCACACCTGAAGAGGTCAAGTGAGCAGTAAAGGGATAGAGAGGTAGAGGTGAATGTAGTCACCTCCATGTTTACCACTCTGCTAAGTTCATAGGAAGGAAGACAGAACAAATATAGGGGACCGGGGTCAGGAGGTCAGAAAGGGACCAGGAATGAAGTGAATGCCCCTGATTGCATTAGCAATATAACATCAAACTCCGCTTTCCCAAATATGCCCCCAAAAGTTGACTCTTGAAAGAGTGGGAAACAGTTACTTTGTTTAATTATGTATTTGCATAACCATGAATAAAAACACCAAATGGGACTCCAGATTACCTTTCAGATGACATGAATCTAATACTTTGCATATAGGTCTTCAATAAGAGTCCATCTGACTCTGTTATCATGACATCCAATTTCTCCTCACTCACCACGAGCACATCCATACCAGTAGAAAAGCAGCTGGATATTGTAATAAAATAAAGATACACTGTATCTATGCTTTATGATTTTTTTCTCCTTCTGCCAGTCCAGTAATCCTAACCACAAATGTGAGAAAGTAACTTTGTCATGTCTTGTTCTTAATGAGCCAGGAACCATCTTTTTCTTATGTAAGTGTTCAACGTAATTTGTTAAGTATTTGTTCCAGAGGTTTTGTGCCCCTGGGGATCCTTGAATCAAAAAGGTTTTAGATCTATAAATATGCATAACGAATCCACAGGAGGTAAAAAATATTTTGATCCAATAAGACTGAGAAAAAAAGTAAAAACAAAAAAAAACCTATCAGGAAATGCACACCATGTCAAATTTTATTCCTATAGTGTTATACTGGATTTCAACTGACATAAGAACACTTTGTAAATTGTGGAAATGCCTCTAAATCAAATAATACAATGAGTTACAGTCTACCAAGAAAATCACTTCATGCATAATTTAGCACTGATGATGCTACCTTATGTGCCAGGCCCCTGGGTGACTATTTTGGGCATCACAGTTGCAAGCCATGACTAATGGACAAACATTACTAGAGGTTCCACGAGGTCACACAGCATCAGTTGATTTGAAGAGGCACCTCCCATCTGCCCCTGGGCAGACATCATATCATCCCATTTTCAGAGTTTTCTCAGTAAAGTTATCATTCCCATTACATTTTGTATTTTCACAGCCCCTGTAATCATAGCTCCCAGGCACTATCCATTGTTAATTTATTATAGTCATTTCAATTTTGCTAGTTAACTCTCAGGTCTCCTTACGTGTGAAGCCCCAAAATCGGTAGGAAGAACTGAAACCCTTAGGCACTCAATCCAGGGTACTTTCTCAGGAACCAGGAGTCCTGGTTTCTAATGCTGGATTTTCCACACATTGTCTCTGTGGCTAAGAGAAGTCACTTCTGATTTCTAGACCTCAGTCTTCTCATGGATAAAATATCAGGCTTGGACTAAATAGCCTCTGATACCCTCTTCAGCTCTAAGATTTTCTGGTTTTGTACATCAGCGCTCTCAGGAAGATGTAGCTGACACATATCTATGCATAGACATAGATTAATCTGTTCCTGGGGTCACTCTTACTCTATACTCCTTAAGTGCGTTATCCATCCTGGTGCTTGCCAGTCGACAGCTCCCTGTGGAGGGCTCCATGTCAAATCTAATTCCTTAAGGTCCTCAGAACCAGAAATAAATAGGAATGCCTAGGGCTAATTTAGATGTCCCAAGCTAAGCAAAGAGAAGTGATTCCTTCACGAGATCTATTTTAGAACAAAAATGGTTTGCAGAGTGAAGTGAGGGAATGGCATTACATTACAAGAGCATCTCAGTCACTGATGACATAACTTAAAATGTCAATGTCAGAGGCTGTCCTCAGAGAGGGATCCAATAACCAAACTTAAACACCATTGACGAGGTCCCTTTGGCTGAGGAGGAATTGGGGAGGCTGGGTTAGATAGCGCAGATCAGATAATGTCCCTAAATACTTCTAGACCTTTATGTGCTTATAATTTAGCAGCTAAAATGAATCAAACATTTAAGTGAAGGGACAAGTTAAAAAAGAAAAGAGAGAAATGTATGAACTTACAGCACATGATAAATAGTTGGGAAAACTTGAATAAGTTTTATACCTAAGTACGGTGACGACCTTAGGATGGGCATTCAGAGAAAGTTAGAATTCGTTCTGGAAAAGTGGCTTAGAAGAAGAATAACTACAAATCATACATTGGAAAGTACCTGGGAAGAAATGCAATCAAGTTGAACTCACCAAAGAGTCCATTGTGTATTAAGGTCTAGAGCAGTGCTCACCACACAGCAAGACTCAACCTGCCAGAAGATTTCAGAACTCTGCCTGGCCAGCCCAAAGTTAGTTTTCAATGTTATGTCCCCATAAAGGAATCCTCCACAACCACTGGGTTTTTAGCCAACAGGAACGACCCCCTTGTATGGCCCATCAGTGACCTATACTCAACACTCTGCTCTTGTTATCCATCAGAGAGACCCAGGGAATGAAGGAATAAAGCAGATTCTCATATGGAGAAGGTCCAGTCCCTGGGCTACAGGAAAATAGCAAGCACATTGATGGTGTAGGCCGCAAGGGAGAGGGTAGGAGTAGGAGGTGGGTAATGCAAACTCACAGCACTAGTTCAGGATATTCAACCAGGGAACCAGGTGAACAAGCAGACATGTCAAGATACAACAGGGAACCACTGTGGCTTTCTGAACCCAGGAGCAGTTACATGAGGGAACTCAACATCTCTTATTCATCAGTTGATTATCCATTGTAGGGTTTCCCTTTTCAACTCCAGGAATACATTCAAATGGCAGGAAAACAATGAAGAGCCACCTGGAGATAAACAGACTTTAAAATGACCACCCAAACCAAGTTGGGCAAATACCTTCATTGGTTTGGATTTTATAGTCTTTGTAGTCATGTGATAGATACAAATTTGGGCTCAGATTACAGTTTATAGAGAAAACTAGTAAAACAATATAATGAATGCTAGAACAGGACATAAACTGATAGGGACATTTTTAAGTGTATAATTTCCCTATTTCCCAACGAGTCTGCCCAAAGTATAAAGAACCTATGTTGTGTCAACCACTCTTTTTTCTAGATGGCCTGGGCATCGTTCTCTGTTGAGAAAGACCTTCTGAGAAACCTCGGGGGAATAAACCACTCTCATGCCTTGATGATATCACAACCTACAGAGACATTGGGGAAGGCAAAATGTTCAGATCATGCAAAAAACACAGAACAAGAGACCTGCCCAAATAGGACTCACAGACCAGCTGGAGATGCAGGATCTCCTTTGTCCCAAGTCCTCTGTAACCTACCTTCACCAAGAAACAGTGAACTGGTTTAAAAAAATCTTCTGAAAATGTGGAGCTGGTAAAAATTTAGAGATAAGATTTTTGGTAATTTAAGTCTTTAAATTTTGTATGGTCTAAATATTGCTAAAATCAATTTCCACGTACTCAAATATTTCACTAGGACATCTCATACTATTTTTAAACAAAACTATTTTCCTCTCAAATTGTTACTAAATTTATAATGCAAATGATCTCTATAATTAATATATAAGGCATGGAGAGAGGCATGACCACTGTCTTTCTCTTTTTTTTTTCTTCAAAGTGTGATTAGAATTACCTCATAAATTATTCACATATTCTGCTAGAATAATAAAACAGCATCTCTTTCTACATAAATCACATCACTTATTTGGAGTGCGTAGTAAAATTAGCTCAAAATGTTGTTTTGATAACACAACAGCATCCTACCAGTCATTAGATAAAGACAAGGCACCTCGGGCTTCCCTGGTGGCGCAGTGCTTGAGAGTCCGCCTGCCGATGCAGGAGACATGGGTTCGTGCCCCGGTTTGGGAAGATCCCACATGCCGCGGAGCGGCTGGGCCCGTGAGCCATGGCCGCTGAGCCTGCGCGTCCGGAGCCTGTGCTCCGCAACATGAGAGGCCGCAGCAGTGAGAGGCCTTCGTACCGCAAAAAAAAAAAAAAAAAAAAAAAGACAAGGCACCTCAAGCTATGATGAGGGTTTGGTTCTTCCTATTTTGAAGTCCACAGTGTGAGCATCACACTTGCATTAGCAACTGTTTCATCTGCATCTGTTATACTTGGAGCATAACCTTTAAGGTATGCCAAGCCTTCAGCAGAATTGTGAGGTTGAGGGGAAGAGTCTCTTTATCTCCCTCCCTCCACTTTTTCTGGTACCCTCTTTCTCCTTTGAAAGCATCACTACCCACACACACTTCCCACCATGCCATACCTGGATCTTAAAATAAACCTCTGCAAATGGAAGCAAACCTCTCTCTCTCTCTTGCTCATTTATAAAATATATCTGACAACCAACCTACTATCAAAAATGTATCAGTCCTACCTAGAGATTATCATACTAAGTAAGTCAGAAAGAGAAAGATACCGTATGATATCACTTATATGTGGAATCTAAAATATGACATAAATGAACTTATCCACGAAGCAGAAACAGACTCACAGACATAGAGAACAGACCTGTGGTTGCCAAGGGGGAGGCAGTGTGGGGAAGGGATGGAATGGGAGTTTGGGGTTAGCATATGCAAACTAGTATATATAGGATGGATAAACAACAAGGTCCTACTGCAGAGCACAGGGAACTATATTCAATATCCTGTGATAAACCATAATGGAAAAGAATATAAAAAAGAATATGTATGTATACATGTGTATATATATGTCTGTATATATGTGTATATATATATGTAAAGCTGAATCATTTTGCTGTAGAGCAGAAACTAACACATTATAAATCAACTATACTTCAACGAAATAAAATTTTTAAAATGTATCAGTCCTAGCATTGGTTTATTTATTAGTGCCCTGGCTTGAGACACATTAATGAAATTAACTGATCCAGGCTAAGATGATTTTTTTCTGTTGTATTATAATGAACACTTAATGATGTGAATAGCATCCTACCGGTCATTAGATACGTCAGTGATATAAGGTGTATAGAACATGTTCCCTGTCCTAAGAAAAGCTTATGATTTTATGATCTATAGGGAAGGAAACACACATGTATAAGTAATGGAATGAATGGTTTGAATGAGGGACCAGCACCGAGAAATAAATGCTCAATATAGGATGAACATGGAACAGGGGGTGGGAAGCTCTTTTCATCAAGGTTAGTAATAGAGAGCGTTACTCAGGTCTCGGCGGCAAGACAGAAGTGCTTTAGTCTCACTTCCAGGGTATAAGCTTCTCAACGGCTCCTCACATCATACACAGAGCAAAGGGCCTACAGATGTTTAAAGAAGAACTTTTCAAGTGAGAAGAGGCTAAAAGGGAGGACCATCACTTATAGGTAAATGGAAGAGTCTCTCCCCAGAAGTAGGCCATTAGCATCCTTCTAAAACCACACAACTTAGGTAGCATCCACATGGGATGGACAGTTTTTACATAATCATTCATGCAGAAAGTATTGCTCATCACAGACTCTTTGAGAGCCCCTAGGACCACATTTTACCTGGCTGCTTCAGATTTTCCTAAAAGGAGGATGGCAAGTACCAGCTTGTCCCTTGGAGACCATAGTTTTCTACTTTGCTCAGCCAACCAAAGACAGCATTGCAGGCACCTTTTTGCCTCTCCTCCCCCCAGGCACAGATGGAGAAGGGCCACAATTCCCAGCTGTCTACAAAGAAACTAATGCCCTCAGCTAAGAATGCCCTTTACATTTGATCATTCAGGATCTGTACAGAGTTTTTCTCTAAGCATCCCTGTGTGTGTCACGCATGTGGATAGGGAGCATCTTGTTTTTATGTTGTGTCTCTAATAAATTATAAGTGTAACAGCAGGAGCTTTTTCAATACTCTTTGTAAATGCAGCCAGAGGCTATTAAGTGATTGGTGTATCAAATAAATATAATTAGTAAATAGCAAAATAACATGTTTGTAAACTGCCTTTGGAAATATGTGATTAGACCAAAGACAACAATTTCTGCCAAAGCTTCTAAGTGTTTCCAAGAGATATCAGAAAAAAATGCCTTAACAATTTCATAACAACTTTGAAAAATTTCTATGTAAATCTGCTAAGAAGGTAGACAGTACATTTACTTAGTCCAAATGATTTTTGAATGCTTCATGTTGAAAATTTAAGTGCAGGGGTATACTTAAGTGCACCATAATTTTTTCAGGGGAGTTAAGATGTGCTTGATTATTGACTCTAAGTTTTTAAATTGGCATTTGATGAGGTTAAAAAGAGTTATAAATATACCTCCACATGCAGAGTGCTCTCAGGCTGTAGAGTTATTCTCAATTACTAACACTTCAAATTATTCCAGCAAGTCAATCAGTTTGGAGTGAGGGGAACTCATCCTGCCTTCCTCTCTTATCAGCTTTATGAAAAGGAGTTTGTTCCCTACCAGCAATGGGCTTCTCACTGTTGGGCAATGGAAACTGAAGAGTTATCCAGACCCATTTCTTCTTCCTCAGAGAAACTCAGAGAGATGCTCACGTGTGTCCCTCACTCATCTTCCCTTATCTCACCCCTGGTTTCTGCTGCAAACCCTGCCTCTTGCCCCCCAATCCACATTCATTACTCTTTCAGGAACCTCATTTCTCTATGTGACTTCCTGGTAAAGAACCTAAAACAGATCTCTATGCATACATATCAGGCCACAAGTTTAAACTCTACCTCACTTTCAAAGCTCTCCAAAATTTAGCTCCACCCATATCCATACAATTTAATTTTCTACTAACCCCCAATCAAACCTTCTACTCAAGTTAGGCTGGTCTCCTTAATATCTCCCGGGACCCACCCACTCCCAGGTACATCTCCGTTCCCCATGTCATTCAGGACTCTCTGCTGCAGTGACTTGCCCTCTAAGACCCAGATCCTTTCCTACTAACGCAGATTTCTCCATACACAGCTGAGCAGGCACTATGTTGAAATTCTATGCGTTTATGGTCTGTTCCACATTTCCCTGGTATGTTGTTCCTGTATATGTCTTTTCTTTTTCTGTCTTCCCAGGCACTTAGAAATCTCTTCCAGGAAAAGAGTAGATTTTACAAGTCTCTTACCTCCTCTACAACACCAAGACTGAGTTGAGCAAAGAGCATGTAAATAATCATAACCGTGATGAGGATCACTTTGACCGTGATGGCAACTAATGTATATTGAGTCTTTGCTTATGTGGCAGGCCCTGTGCTACCCAATGTTAATAAATGATTGCATTTAAATCTCATAACAACCACATGGGATAGATATGGTTAAATACTTCATTTAAAACCTGAGAAAACAGGGCTTCCCTGGTGGTGCAGTGGTTGAGAGTCTGCCTGCCGATGCAGGGGACACGGGTTCATGCCCCGGTTCGGGAAGATCCCACATGCCGCAGAGCAGCTGGGCCCGTGAGCCATGGCCACTGAGCCTGCACGTCCGGAGCCTGTGCTCCACAACAGGAGAGGCCACAACAGTGAGAGGCCCGCGTACCGCAAAAAAAAAAAAAAAAAACATAAGAAAAAAGAGGCATATAAAGGTCAGTTTGATTAGCTAGTCAGTTAATTAAACTGAATTTCAAAGAGGCAGGTATACACAATTATTCCTGAGACATTGAGTAATACAATCAGCATATACACCTGGATCAAGTTCAGAAATATACGGCTCTTAATCAGAGTATTCTGCTGAGTTTCATAAGCATTTATTTACTATTTACTCATTCATTCAATATACATTAATCAAGCCACCTCCATGTGCCATATGCTAATTTCTAAGTTCTGGTGATTTAAAAAAAATCAATAAAATATAGTTCCTGCCCTCAAACAGCTCACAGTTTTGGCATTCCACAAAATTACATCTCTAGTCTTATTTCCCATGGGTTGCAGCCTGGGGGGAGAATACTGTGAAATGCTAGAGAAGGAGCATTTTAAAAAGCTATCAAGGTCCGATAGTCATTTTAGGGCCTAGATGATCGGTGCCTGGTGGGATAAAGAATAATGAGAAAGGAAAGAGGTATATAAGGAAAAGACACATTGAGTAAGTGACTGGGAGAGCTGTGATAGAAACTTCTAGAAAAGCAAAGACCAAGTAAAGATTTCTAGAAAAATTATCTCTGGATCCCTGGGGCAGTGCGCTAAAGCCCATATTTATCTGTCCATAGCAGGGGTGTGAATGTGTGCAAAGACCTCAAGGCCAGATCAAATGAGAGTGCGCTTCTTTCCAGGTTGGGGGCCTCTGGGGACTTTAATACTGAGCACTTAGTCACCATGTTTGATGGCTCTGGCAGCCTCATTTATCAAGGATCTATAGTTAAATTTAATTTTCCTGTGAGTGGAGGACAGCCATGGCAGCCAGACTCCTTGTCGCTGATCCGTCCCCGGTGATGCCTTCTGAAGTGGAAATGATGGATTCCACAAGTTCTGGCTGTGATTAAATTTGCTTTGACAAAGCAGCATGGAAATCTGATTTGCAATAGACTTCTGCATTTCACCTAGTGCTGAGTAAACAGATACAGAACATAATGCTTACATGGCTGTCAGGCCAATAGCTAATTCATTGTGCCCATCTAATCAGGCTGTTCATTAAATTATTATTTTTCAATAACATGCAGGATCATTTTTGAAGCTCTTGAGGAATGCGAAGCTTGTTTTTTTTTTGGGGGGGGGGTTTGTTTTTTTTTTTGCGGTACGCGGGCCTCTCACTGTTGTGGCCTCTCCCGTTGCGGAGCACAGGCTCCGGATGCGCAGACTCAGCGGCCATGGCTCACGGGCCCAGCCGCTCCGTGGCATGTGGGATCTTCCTGGACCGGGGCATGAACTCGTGTCCCCTGCATTGGCAGGCGGACTCTCAGCCACTGCGCCACCAGGGAAACCCCGGGAAGCTTGTTTTCAAGTAAATAAACTTGGAGGTCTTGACAACATCCAGGGATTTTCCGAGGACGGGCCAAATAACTCATCAGTCTCCATGGCCCCCCTCCCCTGAAGAATCAAAGCACCATTTAAGAAGTTTTTAGTTTCACTTCACTTAGCTCCCATTTCAAATGCAAACAACATCATCCAATTACAACAGAGAAAGAAGCTACAAACATTGACACTTTAGCTCCCCAGTTTATTTTTAAAGGAGAATGAAGCAGAAAATCACATTAAGTATGCATCTTATGTTAGAGCTTTTAACCTCCTGCCTAGCAGTGCTGCAGTGCAGACCACCTCCTAGAAGAGCCTTGTACTTTGGGGGAAACACTGGGGAGAGCTGTGTCATCAGGCCAGTAAAAGTGGAAGAAAGTGTGATTGTTAATCCTTGTTTTTTCCTCCAATCAGTGGGGTAAGTATAAAATCTGGGTTCCTTGGAATATTCAGAAAGGTCCTCTTTTTATCCTAGCACAACTTTTCCCCCTCCAGCCCTGTTCCCACTCAGACCTCTGCACTTTTAGTACTTTTTGACCTACGGAAATTCAGGCCAAGCATTTTCTCCCTCTTCCGTGAGCCCTTCTTAGAACACTGGGGCCTCCATTAACACCCTCCTTTTAAAATGACTCCTTGGGGCTTCCCTGGTAGCACAGTGGTTAAGAATCCGCCTGCCAATGCAGGGGACACGGGTTCAAGCCCTGGTCCGGGAAGATCCCACATGCCGCGGAGCAACTAAGTCCATGCACCACAACTACTGAGCCTGCGCTCTAGAACCTGAAAGCCACAACTACTGAGCCCATGCGCCACAACTTCTGAGCCCGCGAGCCACAGCTACTGAAGCCCACACACCTAGAGACCATGCTCCGCAACAAGAGAAGCCACCGCAATGAGAAGCCCGTTCACCGCAACGAAGAGTAGCCCCCTCTCGCCGCAAGTAGAGAAAGCCCGCACACAGCAATGAAGACCCAATGCAGCCAAAGTAAATAAATAAGATAAATAAATAAATAAATAAATAAAATAAAATGACTCTTTGCCAACCACACCCATCTTCCTGAAATATATTTGCCGCTGGAACCCACAGGCCTCATACCTTTCATATTACTAAAGGGCTGAAAGTGTGCAGCACACTTGCAAATCCACACTAGCTGAAACGACTTGAGCAAGTTTCCTAAGTTCTCTAAGCGTTACATTTCTCATTGGAAAAATAATACGTATATTAAAGTGCAGTGGCAAGGGTTAAATGGAATAGTGTATATGTAGAAGAAGTCATTTTTTCCCTTATTAGTTACTCCTTGTGACCCATCAAATAGGAATTCCCCTCTCTCAGAAGTCCTGGGGAACTAGCTATCAGCCTCACAGTCATTGTTGCCTTTCCACAGAGAAGGGGTGACTGCAGTGTGAGGTCTGGCTGTTCTCTGGATTCAGCTGGGGCAGGTCCTACCTCATAAGGCTGGGGTTTCTGCAACAGACTGCAGTCACCTATCTGACTCACGGACTTTGGGAGGCAGGAACTTTTAATTCAGGTGAGAAGGAGAAGAGATGAAACACTGGCCTTGTGTCCAAGTTGTGTTTTTCCAGCCAGCTTTACTTGTAATAAAACTGACATCCATAAGTTGTGTTTATTTCTCAAAGGGGAAAGGACTCAGGACAGAGGCAGCACGAACTATGAGGTACACATATTGCCCCGACAATGAAGACTGGTACACAGCAGCTACTCCATTCCCAGTGGCTTTAGTAATAAACAGGTCGTTCTAGGCTATACAGAATTACAGTCATGCTTCTTGTCTCATTTAGCCCTCATGACACCCCAGGTAGGCAGGTAGGGCAAATAAAATCTTCATTTCCCATGTGAGGAGACTGAGTTTCCTAGATGTCTGGTGATTTGCCTACGTTCACAAAAGTAGTAGGATCCAGAACAAGAACAACCAAGCTTCATAATGCATAGAGGGACGGAATCCAGGCAGCAGTCCTCTGGGTTCTGAAGGAACCTTGGATCTCTCAGTGTAAGCTTTCTTCACAGTTTCCACGACCTCGGGCCACTGTGTTACTTTCCTTTCTCAAAAGCACTTTGTTGCCAAAATACTTGCACCCTCTAGGAAGCTGGCATTTCCATACCACTTGTGGTAAAGATGGCCATGGATTAGCTGACGATCCTCTCTTAGCCAGAAGGATGGTTCTAGCTGCAACAGCACTAACAGATCACAGCCCACCCTCTGCCCTGCTGACCTGCACTGGGAGAGCAATAAATATAAGAAACAGCTCAGGCTTTGATGTAATTATCATGAATTGAAATTTATGCTGATTAACACCTCGTGAACACTGAGATGTTCCCACAACACTCTTCTGAAGTTTGGGCTTGTAATGATCTCAAAGCAACTACTTGGAAAACAATCAAATCCCACTTTGGGACTTCCCTGGAGGTCCAGTGGTTAAGACTTTGCCTTCCAGTGCAGGGGTTGCGGGTTCGATCCCTGGTTGGGGAGCTAAGATCCCACAGGCCTCGCAGTCAAAATACCAAAACATAAAACAGAAGCAATATTGTAACAAATTCAGTAAAGACTTAAAAAAAATGATGCACAGCCAAAAAAATCTTAAAAAAAAAATCTACAGTTTGTCTGAAAGGCAATGAAGGGACATCTGTAAAACCATGTGGTTTTTTCCGTTTTCTTTTTTTTTTTTTTACCATGTGTATTTGTTTTTTATGAGTTTTTTTTAGTGAAGTATAGTTGATTTATAATGTGTTAGTTTCTGGTATACAGCAAAGTGATTCAGTTGTATACACACACACACACACACGTATATATATTATATATATATATTCTTTTTCATATTCTTTTCCATTATAGTTTATTACATGATATTGAGTATAGTTCCCTGTGCTATTCAGTAGATCCTTGTTGTTTATCTATTTTAGATATATAGTAGTTTGTATCTGCTAATCCCAAACTCCTGATTTATCCCTCTCCCCGCCCTTTCCCCTTTGGTAACCATAAGATTGTTTTTTTATATCTGTGAGTCTGTTTCTGTTTTGGAAATAAGTTCTTTTGTAACATATTTTAGATTCCACATATAAGTGATATCATATGATATTTGTCTTTCTCTTTCTGACTTACTTCACTTAGTATGATAATCTCTAGGTCCATCCATGTTGCTGCAAATGGCATTATTTCATTCTTTCTTATGGCTGAGTAAGTATTCCATTGTATATATTAATATATACCACAGCTTCTTTATCAATTCATCTGTTGATGGACATTTACGTTGACTTCATGTCTTGGCTATTGTAAATAGTGCTGCTATGAACATAGGGGTGCATATATCTTTTCCAATTATAGTTCTGTCCAGATATATGCCCAGGAGTGGGATTGCTGGACCATATGGCAACTCTGTTTTTAGTTTTTCAAGGAACCTCCAGACTGTTTTCCACAGTGGCTGCCCCAATTTACATTCCCACCAACAGTGTAGGAGGACTCCATTTTCTCCACACCCCCTCCAGCATTAATTATTTGTACACTTTTTGATGATGATCTTTCTCACTGTTATGAGGTGATACCTCATTGTGGTTTTGATTAGTGATGTTGGGCATCTTTTCATGTGCCTGTTGGCCATCTGTATGTCTTCTTTGGAGAAATGTCTATTTAGGTCTTCTGCTCATTTTTCGATGTGGGTTGTTTGTTTTGCTGTTGTTGAGTTATATGATCCGTTTGTATATCTCAGAAATTGAACCCTCGTCAGTCGCATCGTTTCTCCCAGTCAGTAGATTATCTTTTCATTTTGTTTATGGTTTCCTTTGATGTGCAAAAGCTTGCAAGTTGGATTAGGTCCTTTTGTTTATTTTTCCTTTTATTTCTGTTGCCTTGGGAGACTGACCTAAGAAAACATTTCCACTAGCAAACAAAATCCAACAGCACATTAAAAGAATCATACACTATGATTAAGTGGAATTTATACCAGGAATGCAAGGATTCTTCAATATACGCAAATCAATCAACGTGATACACCACACTAACAAGTTGAAGGAGAAAAACCATATGATCATCTCAATAGATGTAGAGAAAACTTTCAACAAAATTCAACACCCATTTATGATAAAAACTCTCCAGAAAGTAGGCATAGAGGGAACTTTCCTTAACACAATAAAGGCCATATATGACAAACCCACAGCCAACATCATCCTCAATGGTGAAAAATTGGAAACATTTCCACTAAAATCAGGACCAAGACAAGGTTGCCCACTTTCACCACTATAATTCAACATAGTTTTGGAAGTTTTAGCAACAGCAATCAGAGAAGAAAAAAAATAAAAGGAATCCAAATTGGAAAAGAAGAAGTAAAGCTGTCACTGTTTGCAGATGACATGATACTATACATAGAGAATCCTAAAGATGCTACCAGAAAACTACTAGAGCCAATCAATGAATTTGGTAAAGTAGCAGGATACAAAATTAATGCACAGAAATCTCTTGCATTCCTATACACTAATGATGAAAAATCTGAAAGTGAAATTAAGAAAACACTCCCATTTACCACTGCAACAAAAAGAATAAAATACCTAGGAATAAACCTACCTAAGGAGACAAAAGACCTACATGCAGAAAATTATAAGACACTGCAGAAAGAAATTAAAGATGACACAAATAGATGGAGAGACATACTATGTTCTTGGATTGGAAGTATCAACATTGTGAAAATGACTGTACTACCCAAAGCAAACTACAGATTCAATGCAATCCCTATCAAACTACCACCGACATTTTTCACACAACTAGAACAAAAAATGTCACAAGTTGTATGGAAACACCAAAGACCCCGAATAGCCAAAGCAATCTTGAGAAAGAAAAACGGAACTGGAGGAATCAGGCTCCCTGACTTCAGACTATACTACAAAGCTACAGTAATCAAGACAGTACGGTACTGGCACAAAAACAAAAATATAGATCAATGGAACAGGATAGAAAGCCCAGAGATAAACCCACACACATATGGTCACCTTATCTTTGATAAAGGAGGCAAGAATATACAGTGGAGAAAAGACAGCCTGTTCAATAAGTGGTGCTAGGAAAACTGGACAGCTACATGTAAAAGAATGAAATTAGAACACTCCCTAACTCCATACACAAAACTAAACTCAAACTGGATTAAAGACCTAAATGTAAGGCCAGACACTATCAAACTCTTAGAGGAAAACATAGGCAGAACACTCTATGACATAAATCACAGCAAGATCCTTTTTGACTCACCTCCTAGAGAAATGGAAATAAAAACAAAAATAAACAAATGGGACCTAATGAAACTTAAAAGCTTTTGCACAGCAAAGGAAACCAGAAACAAGACCAAAGACAACCCTCAGAATGGGAGAAAATATTTGCAAATGAAGCAAGTGACAAAGGATTAATCTCCAAAACATACAAGCAACTCATGCAGCTCAATATCAAAAAAACAAACAACCCAATCCAAAAATGGGCAGAAGACCTAAATAGACATTTCTCCAAAGAAGATATACAGGTTGCCAACAAATACATGAAAGAATGCTCAACATCATTAATCATTAGAGAAATGCAAATCAAAACTACAATGAAATATCATCTCACACCGGTCAGAATGGCCATCATCAAAAAATCTAGAAACAATAAATGCTGGAGAGGGTGTGGAGAAAAGGGAACCCTCTTACACTGTTGATGGGAATGTAAATTGATACAGCCACTATGGAGAACAGTATGGAGGTTCCTTAAAAAACAACAAATAGAACTACCACATGACCCAGCAATCCCACTACTGGGCATATACCCTGAGAAAACCATAATTCCAAAAGAGTCATGTACCAAAATGTTCAATGCAGCTCTATTTACAATAGAGAGGACATGGAAGCAACCTAAGTGTCCATCAACAGGTGAATGGATAAAGAAGATGTGGCACATATATACAAGGGAACATTACTCAGCCATAAAAAGGAACGAAACTGAGTTATTTGTAGTGAGGTGGATGGACCTAGAGACTGTCATACAGAGTGAAGTAAGTCAGAAAGAGAAAAACAAATACTGTATGCTAACACATATATATGGAATCTTAAAAAAAAAAGAAAATGTTCAGAAGAACCTAGGGGCAAGATGGGAATAAAGACACAGACCTACTAGAGAATGGACTTGAGGATATGGAGAGGGGGAAGGGTAAGCTGGGACAAAGTGAGAGAGTGGCATGGACATATATACACTACCAAACGTAAAATACATAGCTAGTGGGAAGCAGTCACATAGCACAGGGAAATCAGTTTGGTGCTTTGTGACCACCTAGTGGGGTGGGATAGGGAGGGTGGGAGGGAGGGAGATGCAAGAGGGAAGAGATATGGGGACATATATATATGTATAACTGATTCACTTTGTTATAAAGCAGAAACTGACACACCATTGTAAAGCAATTATACTCTAATAAAGATGTTAAAAAAAACCATTGCTACAATTTATGGCAGAGAATGTTTTGCCTCTGTTCTCTTCTAGGAGTTTTATGGTGTCATGTCTTATATTTAAGACATTTGCAAAACATGGTTTAATCTAAGGAAAATCTTATTTTTCCAAATATCAGTTTGTCACCAAGCCAGGATAATTTGAATCTCTCAGAGCCCAGCTGTGTGGACAAGGTTGGGGGAAGGGAAGCTTGCAAACTTTTACTTTGTCTCAAATAAATTTACTGTTCAACAGAATAATAACTAGAACAATGATGAGGCCAGAGAGGAGGGAGAAAGTGAAAAGAGCTATGGCTAGCAGTAGAGATTGGAGAGTTTCTGATTAGCACTGAATGCCACTGTGAAGATGTGCCATTTATAAACCATGTGTTGTGACCTAAACAGTTGCTACTCATTGTGGTCCATGCACCAGCAGGATAATGTTCATGTGAAAGTTGTTAGAAATGCAGAATCATCAGGTCTACTAAATCAGAATCTGCATCTTCGTAAGACCCCAGGTGATTCTAACGCACATTAAAATTTGAGAAGCACTCACTGGTTATGGCTTTCTGGATTTTAAAATAGGGATTGACAGCATCAGTTCTGTCTTTCAAGTCACAGGGGAACAACAAAAATAGGGGGATAAATTATTAATAAGGAAATACCACACCAGGGCAGCCAATTGGGATTCTACTGTGATAGTACAAGTGAGGGATGATAAAGACCAAACTGATGTTGGAAATAGAATGGAGCGAATAGATTTATTCAGAAGACATATCAGAAATACAAAGAATGGATTTGGAGACTGATCAGATGAAGCACACCTGTGTAAAGGAAGAATTAAGATGAAGTTCTAAGGCTTCCATCTTGGGTCATTTGTCAAATAAGGACTTGTTCACCTGGCACAGAGAAGACATGCATTTCATATGAGTTGGATGACTGCATGCACTACCTATGGATTTCAAATCATGTTCCACAAACACCTGGGGATCTGAAGAGGTGTTTCAGGAACCATCATGGTGGGGAAAAGGAAAGGTGGGAAGTTCTCCAAGTCCTTACTCCCCAAATTTATCTGTGAAACACACAACAACAACAACATATCTATCGTGTTTTTCATAATTATCTTACGAATATTTGAACCATGTAATTTGAGGGTCAGTACCAACTCTAATGTCTGGACTATTACTCTCTGTATTCTTGGATTCATGTTATTTTTTGAGGTATTGAGACAAATAAAACTTAGACACGCTCGGCCTTATTATTGGCAATCTCCAGAATGACAGAGGGGAGAAGTAAACATGGTTTAACATGGCAATTTCCTCTTGTTAACTTGATAACTAAAAGGTAAGGGTGATTCTATCTGAATTTATACTAAAGAAATAATTTGCTAGAAGAAAGCAATTGTTAATGTAAATATATTCAATGTGATTTATCTATAATATTAAAAAATAAAATCACCTCAATGTTTTACAAGCAAAAGTCATGAAAGTTATGAACATCAGGCCTCTACTTGGAAAAAAGTTTATAATAAAATGATAACCAAATAATGAAGAATATAAAGTGTAAGATTACTATGGTTGCAATTATATAAATTCACGCATGCATATGGTTAAAAGGTAGAAAGGCATATGGATAAATAAGGATAAGGTAGAGTATTATAGACATCTGAATCATCACTAAATGTCACAGGTTCTACCTTCAAAGTATACTCTAAATCCAGTGTATTCTTACCACATCTACCATCACTACTCTGATCCAAGACTCCATCTCTCCCAACTGGCCTCCACACCCCCTCTTTCAATCTATTCTGATCTCTAGTAGTTACAATAATATTTTGCATATAAATTAGATCTTACACTTAGAATACAGTCCAAATTTCTAACTCTGGGTCAGCTGTTCTCAAATTGGCCTCAGGAGCTCAAAATTTATCATTAGCAGCATTTAAATTCCTAAAAATTATTGAGTACCTCAAG
This sequence comes from Mesoplodon bidens, assembly GCF_964165515.1. Lineage (NCBI taxonomy): Eukaryota > Metazoa > Chordata > Mammalia > Artiodactyla > Ziphiidae > Mesoplodon > Mesoplodon bidens. The sequence continues at coordinate 64,448,279 of NC_138174.1, read as the reverse complement.
GAGCTTTTGAGGTAATATCTACTGATATCTATTGTGTTTTACATTAAAAGTAAGAAATATTAAAAATATTAATTTACTAAAATGTTTATAAATAGCAATAATAAATCCATTACATGTTAATATAAATAATGTATTTTTATGGAAACAAAGATACTAACCCACCTCCCCAAAAAATCAGTGAGAGGAATGGCACTGTTTTATATTTTGCATCTTTTTAATGGCTGGCTTAAAAAAGACAGTTAAATTCTCATTTTTGCTTCTGGGTTGATGTATTATTTTGGTTGAAGGAGATTAGAAAATCTGGCTTCCCACAATATGTAGTTGGAAAAGGGAGAAATATTTTAATGTCATTTTCAGATAATTCTGGACATTTGTCTTTGGTACCACATGCAAACTTGATGAGTGGTAGTATCTTCATGTTTAGTTACAACATCGAATCTGAAGCTTTACCAGTGAACTTTTGTAAGGTATCATGGTAAAATATACTGGTCTATCTTGCACTTTGAATGAATCTTCTTCTCAGGTATGATTTTTGACGTTACACATTGGTCACTGGAAACTATCAGTTCATTGAGTTAATGTAGACCATCCAAATGTTGACATATTTCATTACATAATATTTTAAAAGTCACATTTGTTAATATTACTACCAATCTCATCAGTAAAGTCTTAAAAGTCTTCAAGTATTGGGTACCTGCCTTGGAGACGGATACAGGTTTTCCAAAAGTTCTAATTTTCTCCTGAGAGCTCAAAGTTTATCATCAGCACATAATGGTCTTTGTTTTTTTCAAGTGATAGACTCACTTTCAAAGTGATAGGTTCATTCTTGAGAAGATGTCTGCCAAATACCCAAGTCAGAATAACCGTAAGTTGAAGACATTATATCAAGCAAAAAATGATGTTCCATGAGAAACATTGACAGTTCAGCTCACCATCAAGTGCACCAGTGCTTTTCCTTGGGACAACCATCATATTTGGATCTGTGGCAAAATTCTTTAAAGTGTACTTCCCAGTTCATGACAAAGACTTCCCATTTCATGTTAAAGAGATGTGTGCCCACAGCTCAATATAATTAATAATTGCAGTGCTTTAGCAAGCTCATTCTTATGTGAACTTGATACTATGTGCACTGGTCTTGAATGGCAATGAAGTATACAGTAACTAGTACAGTTTAGTGCTCCTGCCTTGATAGACACGAGGGCACCACCCATTGCCTTTCCATCAAGAGTGCAAATATTTACACATTAAATAGTTTTGACCTTGCAGAGGTCCCTGAAAGGTCTTGGGATCCCCAAGGGTCTATGAATCACACTTTGGGAACAACACAGCCTACCTCTCTAAGGTATCTCTTAACCACTCTCCCACCTTACTCGGCCCAGCCAAACAGGCTTTCTTGCTATTTCTTAAACACTCTGAGCTTGTTTCTGCCTCAGGGCTTCTACATTTGCTATTTCCTCTGCCGGTGAGGCTCCCACTGTGGTTGGCCCAGCTGGTTCCTCCTCCTCACATCCGGTTTCTATTTCAGTGATAGCTCCTCCAAGATGTTTTTCCTGATGCTCCTATCCATGTTAGGCTCCATCTTCCCCAATAGAGCCTCAGGAAAGTCTCTTACACTGTCCAAATTCTTCATACCACTCAACACTAAGTAGAATTCCATTATGGAATTACTTGCTTACTTGTTGTCTGTGTGCCTCCCCAACTAAATTATAAGCTCCATGAGAGCTAGGATTTTGTTTTATTCACCACTACAGCCCTAATGCCTAGAAAAGTGTTTAAATATCATACTCAACAAATACTTTCTTGATTAATAAATTAATTTACATTTTTAAAAATCCCTTAAATGCTCTTCCTGTGTTATTTTTCAGTGAATAAAGGAAAGTCTTCTGAGTCATTGCTGTCTAACAAAAATATAATGTGAGTCACAGATATAATTTTATATTTTCTGGAAGCCACATTAAAAATGTAAAAAGAAACAGATGAAAATAATTTAATAATCTACTTTGTTTAACCTAATAGATTAAAATTATTATGATTTAAACATGTAATCAATATACAGTTATTAATATGTTATACTTTATTTTTCTTACTAAATCTTTCAAATCTGTTGTCTATTTTATATTTATGACCATTTCCACTCAGATTAGCTACATTTTAAGTGCTCAGTAGCCACTTGTGACTACAAGCTACGGTATTGGAGAACACAACCTAAGGAAAGATGGGGAGAAACCAAGTCAAAGAACTTTCTTTCTCCCAAGCCTAACAGAATGAAGAAAAATATTATATACAGTAGCAAATAATAATAATAATTACCAAAAGCAATCAAATAAAGGAAGAGTCCAAGTTCATACTATGAGTTTTGCAAAATGGTGGCCATGAATGAGGTAAAAATTTTGTCATCACTCCACACTTCTAATCATCCCCACCTCAATCCCCAGAAATGGAACTAGGCAAAGAAGATGAATTACCAGTTTGTTGAGAATTTTCACGAATGCCTCCTGATTTGGAAAGAATTAAATGGAAGAGGTGAGCAGGCAGCCCTTAACTATCACTGCCGGATCTCAGCAGAAATAAAATAAATCCTCCACAGCACCACACTGATTCAAGGGCAGAATTCTAAGTCACCATACAGCATCCAGAGTGACCTTTCTAAAATGCAGTCCTGATCATGACACTCACCTATTTTAAATCCTTCCGTTGTGTACCTCATTCTTTGGAGAAGTTCCAGGCTCGTCAGCACATCTCTCAAGCTCATTGTGGTTGAGCTCCTGGGCCTCCCCGGTTCTTCATCCACTTTCATCTTAACCTTCCCATCTGCATGACACACTTTCACTATACCAAACAAGTGGCAGTTCTGCAAATCAGGAACGTCTGTGCCTTTCACTGAGCTACTCCATTTGCCCAGAATATATTCTACCTTCCCTTTCCCTGGCTAACTCCAAAACCCCTGCAAATTCGAATCAGCAACTTACCAACAACCCTTCCACATCCCCAAGGTTAACTAATCATGGGTCCCTGTGTTTACACGGTGTCCCAGGAAGCTTCTGGATTAGTGCACATACAGCACTATAATTGTGGCTCTCCGTGTACATCTTGCTGACTGAAGCACAAAATCCTTGAGCTCAGGAATGACGTGTCTCCTTGCTTTGTCACCAGAGCCTAACACAATGCCTGGTTCATGGTTTACACAATATATAGTTGTAGAAAAAGTGAATTAATATGTTTAGACTTGCTGTCATTTACTGGTCTCATCACACTTATAATAGGTACATTACAAAAGAAAATTGATAATGAGACAAAAACATTCTAACTAGGCAGAATAATAATTCCAGTTGAAGTTCTTTCAGAGTCACAGATTATATATGATATCATTGATAGCAAAACAGATCATTAAAGACCCCAAATTGAGTTTGGGGTGTGTGTGTGTGTGTGTGTGTGTGTGTGTGTGTGTAGGAGTGAGAGAGAGAGTATGTGTGTGTTTAGTGCTGAAACATTAGGAACATGTTCAAAGCTTCCGTGTCAGTATATTTTCAGTAGCTGGTGTGCTCTGTTGCCTGTAGAGGCAAGAGTCAATATTCCTGGTGAATCCCCAGGTTTAGAGTCCACTGGTGACTGGGAGGGGTGGGGAGTGAAACAGAAAATGATGTGGGTAATTTAAAAAACACCTTAGTTCCCTAATATCCCATCTCCACCTTAGCAGGTACTGACAGTGAGAAGCTCAGAATTCACCTCAAGGCAAAACAAGCTAAAGACCTCCTTTTTGACAGAAATTAATTTGCCTGTGGAAAACCAGTATGGGTTGAGAGAGCGACTGAGGGTAAATTTGCTAGACTATTTCATACCCAAACACTCTCAATTAAATTGATGCTCAAGAAACATAATTCAGACAACAGAAGACAACTTTCAAAAGTGTCTTTTGAAAGTGAATATTCATTCAAAAAATGAATATTATTCTTACAGATATTTAAGAAGATATTGCCACCATAAAATAAAAACAGAATGCTATGAGAAAGAAACATATGTGAAAAGAAAAAGAATATAATTATCTTTTATAATTATCAAAATAAAAATCCAAAAAAGAATTACAAATTATTTTTCTAGGAAATCTTCCAGAACAAAGAAGAAAAGCACACAGAAAACATGAGATAAAATTTAAGAGAGAAAAAGATTCAATCTAGGAGAGTCGACATTGAACCAATGGGAGTTCCAAGAAGAGAGAACACCCAAAATGGAGGGAAGCATATAATCAAATAAAGAACAGAAGAAAAAATTTAAGACCAGAATGAAAATAAAAAGATTCTGCATCTTGGCACATGCTTGTGAAATTTCAGAACAATCAAGAATAGCAGAAAATCCTGAGTATCTAGAGGAAAATGAAACATGAGGATTATCTACAAAGTACTGAGTGCTACACTTTTCACTATCAACACTAGATGCTAAAAGGCAATGGAACGGGGCAACCAAAACACTGGAGGGACATTCCATTATCCTAGAGAACTACGCCAACACAAACTGTCAGTTAAGGATGTGGATAAAACACTCACATGCTTGGGCACTCAAGAACTCAGAAAATCTCCCTCCCAGGTACCTTTTCATAAGAAGTTATTAGAGTATATGCTCCCACAAAGTGACCTGCATTGCGTGCCCAATTAAAAATCGCAACCCTCAGTAAACATAAATGAGCTATCAAGCTACAAAAAGACATGGAGGGGACTCCCTGGTGGCGCAGTGGTTGAGAGTCTGCCTGCCGATGCAGGGGACACGGGTTCGTGCCCCGGTCCGGGAAGATCCCACATGCCGTGGAGTGGCTGGGCCCGTGAGCTATGGCCGCTGAGCCTGCACGTCCAGAGCCTGTGCTCCGCAATGGGAGAGGCCACAACAGTGAGAGGCTCGCGTACCGCAAAAAAAAAAAAAAAAAAAGAAAAAAAAAAAGACATGGAGGAACCTTAAATGCATATTTCTACCTGAAAGAAGCCAGTCTGAAAAGGCTACCTGCTGTATGATTCCAACCATATGACATTCTGGAAAAGGCAAAACTGCAGAGATGGTAAAAAGATCAGTAGTTTCTGTGGGTTTGGGGCAAGGGAGAAAGGATAAATAGGTGGAGCACAGGGAAGTTTTTGGGTGAAACTGTGTGATATCGTAATAATGAGTACGGGACACCATATGTTTATCAAAATCCACAGAATGTTCAACAAGAGGAGTGAACTTTAATGGAAACTAAGGACTTTAGTTAATAATAATATATAAATATCTATTCATCAACTGTAACACTAACTAATGCAAGATAAAACAGTAAGTCCTCTACGTATGAACGAGTTCTGTTCCAAGAGCATGTTCCTAAGTCTAATTTGTTTCGTAAGTCCAACAAAGTTAGCCTAGGTGCCCAACTAACACAATCGGCTATATAGTACTGTAAGAGTTTTATAATACTTTTCACACAAATAATACACAAAAAACAAACACAAGAAATAAAGATTTTTTAATCTTACAGTACAGTACCTTGAAAAGTACAGTAGTACAATGCAACAGCTGGCATCCAGGGGCTGGCATTGAGGGAACAGGCAAGAAGAGTTACTGACTGGAGGAGGGAGAGGAGGTGGGAGATGGTAGAGCTGAAGGGTCGTCAGCAATAGGAGATGGAGGGCAAGCTGCAATGTCACTCACACCTGACGTTGATGGCACAGGTTCTGGTTCCTTGCTGGATTTAGTTCTATCTACCCTCTTGAAAAAATGATCCAGTGAAGTCTGGGTAGTAGCTCTTTTTTTTTCTCATCATAGATGACAGGGTAGCACTGGATTGTATTCTGAATGGCTGCTGCAACCTTCGTGTACCGTTCTACGTTCCGGTCCTGTGCCTCAGAATCTCACAGTGCCTCCTCAAATAAAGAAAATCCCTTTGCCATTTCCTGCATCGTGAATCTCTTCGGTTCTTCAGTTACTTCTTCTTTCTCTTGTCTCTCTTTGTCCTTTCTCTGGGCCTCCAATTCCATCAGGCCTTCATTCGTAAGCTCCTCGTGTTGCATGGCAAGGAGTTCAGTGAAGTCGTCCTCTTGCAGATCTAGCTCCAGCTTCTCGCTGAGGGTCACTAAGTTGCTGAAGACCTCTTTGGACTCCTCATCCACCTCCTCAAATCCACGAAAATCGTGAGCAAACTGTGGGCAGAGGTTCTTCCAAACTCCATTCATGGTGATGGCCATAACCTCAGGCTAAGCAAAGTCAATATTTTTTATGGCCTTGTAGATGTTATAGTCCTTCCAAAATCATCACAAGGCTGCTCCTGATTCGTCACTCACCTTTACTGCCTGACGAAAAGTGTGATGTAAATAATATTTCTTGAAAGTCGCTGTAACTTCCTGGTCCATAGGTTGGATCAGCAACATAATATTCAGAGGCAGATGCACTCCTTTGGTGTTGGGATGAAAGTCATCCATGGATGGGGGGTGGCCCGGAGCACTGTTGAGCAGCAAAAGAATGTTGAATGGGACGTCCTTCTCCAAGCATTATTTCTCCACCTCCGGGATCAAGTGGTAGAAAAATCAGTCCTGGAACATAGCCTGTGTAACCCAGGCTTTGGGGTTACTCTTCCACACAACAGGAAGAGAGCCCTTGGCTATGATTTCAAGGGCTCTTGGGTTCTCAGAATGAGAAACTAAGAAAGGCTTCAGCTTCATGTCACCAGAAGCATTGCCACCAAACAACAGAGTTAGCCTATTGTTTGTTGCTTTATATATAACCTGGCATCAACTTTTCCTCCTTACTGATGTAACCTTGGTCTGGCAGCCTCTTCCAGTACAGTCCTATCTCACCCACATTAAAAACCTGCTCAGGTCAATACGCGCCTTCATCAATAATTTCTCGAAGCATGTCAGGAAACTCCCAGGCATCCACCGTATCTGCACTCGCTGCCTTGCCACTTACTTTTATGTTGTGAAGGTTGGCTCTAGCCTTGAACTGATAAAACCAGCCACGGCTGGCATTAAAAGATGTGCCCTCTGATTCTTCGCCGTGTTTCTTCTTCAAGTCTTCATAAAAGCTTTTAGCTTTCTCTTGAATCAGCATTAAGCTGAGCGGGACTCGACACTGATGCTGACCCTGCATCCACATACTGAGAAGTTTCTCCGTCTCCTCCATCACATTTCCATGCTTCTTCACTTTATTGTTGACATCATCGGCAAACTTCACATGTTCCATGATCTTGTCCTTGTCCTTTAGAATTGTGCCGATGGTTGCACGATGCATGGTATAAGAACGAGCGACGTCTACCATCTTGTCACCTCGCTCCACTCTCTCAATTATTTTCACTTTTGTTTCCATCGTTGTCGCTTGGCACTTCTTAGTCCCAGCTACATCACCGCTGCTTTTACATTTGCTTCTGGACATCCTGGGCTTGAAATAAAGATACTGTACTACTGTACTCTATACAGTACTGCACAGTAAAGTACATAAAAGCTCAACCACTTGTAGAGGATGTGCACACGTGACAATGTACGCCAGACACATGAGCTAACTTAAGTGACTGGACATGAGAACCCAGTTCGCATCTTTGAAAGTTCACAACTTGAAGGTTCGTATGTAGGGGACTTACTGTAGTAGTAAGGGAAACTGTGGCGGGCGATGGTATATCTACTTGCTTGGTATCTCTCTACTTGCTGCTCAGTTTTTTCACAAACCTAAAAAACTGCTCTAAAAAGAAAGTCTGTTAATTAAAATAATAAATTGTAGCTCTGATCCTCACAGGTCCTTCTAGCCTCCTTTACCCTGATCTACATTGTCTATTTTTTTCCCAAAGCACTCACCACCTTCTAACATACCTATATAAGTTAGCTTTTTTTATTGTTTATTTTCTGTTTTCCTGGCTACAATGAAAGTTCCACAAAGACAGGGATTTTATATGTTTAATACACCAGTATATCAAAAGTACTCAGAAGAGTGCCTGGCATGGAGGAAGTACTCAAAAAGTACTTGTTGAATAAATATAAAAACAAAGTAAAACAAACAAGCAAAAAAAAAAAGAAAGAAAACTAAGAACAGGGATTCCGGGAAACAAGAGACATTACCCGGCATATCAGTGAAAGCTGCACCCTGCGTGACCTTGGGCTGCAGACCTGGAGAGAATCTCATCTACACAGGGGCAGAGGGTGGACAGGCCTTAAGAGAATGTCTTAAGGTATAAAGTAGATTCAGGAAGAGGTTTAAAGTTTCACAGATAATAATTTGCATAAGTGAGATATAAACTCATTTGGCCTGACTCCAAAGTTGTGCTTGCATCCATTATACCATACTGCCTGCCTCCTAAGCTATAAATCGACAGATCAATGTTGTCTCCCCAAGTAAGTTTAGACTGCCCAAGGGCAGAACTAATTGTTACTCATACTTATACACTTTCTGTGGCCAGCTCACCACTGATCACATCGTCAGACTCTGCCCAGAAATATTCATTCATTTCCTCCTCTGTCCCCAGTGGTAGGTCAGCACAGGTAAGAGTTTAGTTTAGATGCAGTCATTCAAAGCACAGGCACAAGAGCTACCTAAAAATAGCCAATCTCTGTCCCACAGTTTATGTGGAGTGTATACACATCACTGACTGAAGCCATAGTTCTTATCTAGCAGACAGACTATCAAGCACTGCCAATTTCCTACCAGCCAACTAGGAACAGTCATTAACATCAACAGTTCAAGGGGAACTGGGACCACCAGTCATTAACAAAGCGATTCAAATATGGCATTAACCATGTTTAAGTCCCAGAAGATGCTCCAGGTTTTCTCTGCCCAGCCCACTAAGAACACATCTTCTGAAAGCCAGGGAGAATGAACTCCATTACCTTGTGCTAAGTAAATAGCTTTTAAACAAGAGTTTTATCATTTTAGACAACTTACCAATAAAAAATAAAACAGAATGCACATATGTGGATCATAAACTGTCTATTCTAAAGTCATTTTCAGTCAAAATGTGAAAATAAATGTTTTCTAAAGGCTTGTACATAGGAACGATAGGAATAATGTTCCAGAACACAGAAACCTGTCCTTTTTAGAAATAAGTGAAATGATTTGAGCATGAACACCACTTCATAAAACCACCTGAAAACTGTAAGGTGACTCTGAATGAAGGATAGGCATTATAAAATGTAGTCTAATAAATAAGAAGTTCAAAAATGCTATTAGACATTTCCTTTTCAGTTTCTTTTAATAGGAACACAATATAGAGGAATAATTATATTATTGCTGCCTTAATGCAGACATTCTAATTTCTATGACTTAAATATCTAGTTAACTACTCATTTAAGATAAATAGTTACTTACACCAAGCAAGTAATACAAAAGAATATTTGCAGACTTTATTTTTACCATCTGAGGGGGAGGAGAGGTAGTGGTGATGTACACAGGATAATACTGTCTTGTGTACTTTTTATAAATAGTTTCAAAAGTTGCATATAACATAGCTAATATACTACATAGATTAAATAAATAGTACTGCTTCTCTAAATATCATGTTCTAAGCAACTGAATTAACTAGTACTATTCTAACTTCTTCCCATAAAAAAAGGAAATAAGAATTAATTTGCAGTCATGCCCACTGCCTCGTGTAAGACATATTTAATTAATATTTGAATGGTCTTAATCAGAAAGAAATTCATAATGGTCTAGGTCTCATTGCTGTTCCTTCAATAAAAATCTGTTTAGGAGATGGTGTCTTCATCATGGAAAAGGAAGAGTTTCAAGGCCACCCAAAATGACTAGAGAAAGGAGAGGCTTTAACAAAAGTCCACGGGTCAAAACCATTATCTAAATTTCTTCATCAAGGAAAATTTATAAGTCCAATGTGGTAGATTTAATTATTGCCCCTCTGTTCTGGTCCCCAATCCCAGCTCTGACCTCTACGGGTGGCACACACTTCTCTGCCCCACTGTTATTGGGTTGGCCATAAGATTTGCTTTGGCCAATGGAATGTAGGAGGAAGTGATGGTATGCCAGTTCAGAGCAAGGCCTCTTGCCCCTCTGGTTGCTTCCAATCACCGCCATAAAAAAAGCATACCACTGGTAACCACTGGTCACAGAAGAAGGACAAATATGTGGAGATGACCTGGACTTCACCATGGCTTTGAACCAAGACCAGCTAAACCCAGATCTGATCACTGAACTCCAGAATACCCATAGATCCATTAGTGTGAAAACAAAATGCTACTGTTGCATGCCACTAGACTTGGGGGTAGTTTGTCACACCACCTTATTGTGGCAACAGTTAAGGTTAACATCTAATAATTTTGAAAACTATTTAGGTTGTCAATCCACCAAGACTAGAATAAATGCAATTCTTTTCAATGTGTCCATTGAGGTCCTAATGTAAATGATTATACTGAACAAAATAAGGGTTTTTCAATTTTTTCTAAGGCATAGAAAAAATACTGAAAATATAAATTAAATCTTTTTTCAAAAAATATGCAAAATCAAGAACATTTAAATTTCATCAAAATATATCAGAGATGGAAAATGTTGTGCTATTGAATAGATATTTATTGAGTATCTATTAAGTGCTTAATAGATGTGAATACAGAGATGAGAAGTACAGGTTATGTAAGTAGAGTGGTGTCAGTCACATAGTAAGTATGTCATAAATATTAATGCTGTTACTATCTTCATCATCACCATCTAGACAAAAAATAGCATATATTATAATAACAATGCAATACAATAATTGCTAAATGGAACTCCACATAGCATTGAAACAGGAGTATAGAGCACAAACAGCCTCTATCTGCTTTAAGGAATTTGACAGTCTCTTAGAGTAGGCAGCATTTAAGGTGAAAGGAGGAAGATGCCTAAGAGTTTGCAAATTCAAGAGCAAGGAAAAGGCATTTGAGCACATATAAAGGCACAAAGCATGCATGTACTCAGCATATGCAGAATGAATAAAGCAGAAGTGACTCTACTAAAAGGTAAACAAGGCCATCCCTTCAGGCCTACCATTAGCAAGGACCTCACAAGCTCAACGCCTCAAATGATAGTCTGATCTCTACAATTTGGACTAAGGGAACATTCCTACTGGGCTGCATGCCTATTAATTCAATAAATAGAATTGCCTTTTTCAATTCTTATAAAGGCACAAGAAATTCTATGGATCTTATTTTTATTAGAGCTGCATGTTAGTGATTTATTCAAATTTACCAATATTTGGTATTCAAAAACAAACGCTCTATTATTCCTAAAGTTAACGGGAACCCAAGTGAAGAAGTATAGCAAGGAGGCCAGCCGCCACACCAACTGCAAAGCTCCTTCCTAGGAGGCCAAGGAGTACATAAAGATAGATCGAATTCTTAACAGTTTTAGAAGGACGCTTTGTTTTTAGTGTACAATCACTATTGCCTTGAGGTAGCTCTGACTTTCAATTGCTATTCTAGGTTTTTTATCATAAATTACTGTTCATTTACCTTCATCATTATTAACACTTTTCCCCTGAACTGCTTGCTACTAGACAACATCACTTGCATGTCTAATAGAATCTCAAATTTAACTTGTCAAAAATCGAACTCTTTATCAATACCACATCAAAATACCTAAGTAAATTAATAAAAGGGGCTTCATTCAGAGTTATGTTTTTAGTCTGCTTGGGCTGCTGTAACAAAAACACCACAGATTGGGTAGCTTAAAAGCCAGAAATTTACTTCTTACAGTTCTGAAGGTTGGGAGTCCAAAATCAAGGTGCTGGAAGGGTTAGTTTCTTTCTGAGACCTCTCCTCCTGGCTTGTCAGTGGCTACCATGTGCTTCTTTGCTCACATGACTTCTTCTTTATACTCTAGTAGAGAGATCTCTTTCTCTTCCTCTTCTTATAAGGCCACCAATCCTGTTACACTAGGGCCCCACTCTTATGACCTCACTTAACTTTGATAGCTCCTAAAGGCCCCATCTCTAAATACAGTCCCATTGGGGGTTAGGGTTTCAACATATGAATTTTGGGGAGACACAATTCTTTCCATAGCAGTTACATATGGTAAATTGCATCACCATTCACTCCAATGATCAGGCCAAGAAAAACCTTGAAAGTAAACTCCTTTCAAACTTTTTATATCTCATACTGCAATTTATCACCAAATCCTGCTGGCTCTACCTTCAATATAAAGCCCAAATCCAGTAAAGTCTACCCCATAAATCTACTGAACTGGGTGTCATCTAGTCTCAGAATTATTACAATGGCTTCCTATCTGTACCCCACTCCCCAAATTCCACCCCTGTCCTCCCAGAAGCTATTCTCTACACAGCAGCCAGAGTGATCGTTTGAAAAACAAGTTATGACCTATCACTACCCTGCTCAGATCCGCACTAGTTTTGCATCCCACTGAGAATGAAATCCAAATCCTGACCACATCCCACAGGCTCATGAGCAGATTCCGGATCAACCGCCTCCTCCCACTAGCTACTCACTGGCCTAAATACAACCACACCATCCTCACTCTCCCCTACACACTTCAAGAACATTCCTGTCTCACGCTTTCTGTACTTGTCCCCCTGCTTGGGAATCTCTCCCCCAGAGCATGGCTCTGTTTCTCATTTTATCTTACTCAATTTAGGTCTCTGCTCAAAGATGGCCTCCTAAGAGATCACTTCCCTCTTCACCCTGTTTAAAACGTCTGCATACCTTAGTTTTTTCCCACAGTGCTTTTCCCATAGTACTTTGATATTTATGTTTATGTGTGCATTTGTTTATTATGTATCTATGTCCATGAGAATGAAAGCTTTACAAGGCATAAAAGTTCTCCTTTCTCTTTCCCTCCACCCCTTCCTCTACTTCCTCCTTTTTCCCACTGTATTCCCTCACCTAGAAGAGTACCTAGACTATACTGTCTATTTAAATAATATATATTGGATAAACTAATGGATTTGGTTGTTATGGTTTCTTAGTTCGCCTTACAATATGTGGTGATACATATTCTATCAACAATATTTTAACCTATAATTTTTCAGTAAGTAGACTTTAAGATATCTATGAGCTATGATTCAAGTGTAAACCATCCCATTCTTCAAACCTACACTAAAGATGCCAACCTAACACTCCAAATTTGCTCATACCTTACCACTGTATTTTTGTTGTTGTTTTTCCACTGGAAAATAGAACCTGAGAGCATAGACCACAGATAAAATGGCTGAGAACCATTGTACTAACCAGTAACAAACAAACTCTCAGCAAAAATGAATGAATAATACTTAACAGTTGCACGTAAATGTGTCCTTATTTACACACATGTCATTTGTATAGAGTAGGTAAGTATGCAGTATACTTTATGAACACATCAATAATGCAAAATCCCTACCAAGATGCAGATGCATACTTCCTCAGACCTCACGCAGGACACAGATATTCTCCAACTTACCTGTACAGTCTTGAAAGAAATATTCAGGGATCCTTGGATTAAAGTCATGAGAGAGATCTAGAGTCATGGCCATACACATGAAAGGTGGGTGAAGATTCTATAAATCACAATTAGAGACTCTGGAGGATCAGGGAAAGATTGCGAAAGGAGAAACCATGACACGTATCTGTTTCTATTGTTTGCTATCTAGCTTTTCTTCAGGGAGACCATGGCATATAAAGCAGAGGGAATGAAGACGAGAGATATGCAAGAGCCACGTGACAACAGTAAGATATCATAACCTCAAGAGTGTTGCTCTGAGCCATGGAGGCCTCTTGAAGGCCCAGTCTGAGACAGATGCCCTAGTGAGGCTGAGTGACAAGAGTTTTCAGATTCTTTCATCTCCCTAAAACACCCAGCTTTCATGGTCCACATGTGCTTTCCTTCAGTAAATAGCCATCCCCGTTACTACAGAAGCAATCCCTTAAAAGTCTCCAGTAACACAATTACACATAAAACCTGGGAGAACAGAGGAATAAAGAAACATATACATACATTACAAGAGGCAATACCCAAGGAAACATGGGCAAAGTTCAGATAGCTCTCTGTTGACTCAAAGAAATTATTAACAGCATGACGGATCTAAAGAAAAGAGCTCAGGAAAGAGATACAAGAGTTCAAAGAATAGTTAAGACAACGTCAGAAAATAAAATAAGCCAGTAGAGCTCAGACAAGAAGTGGAAAGGAAAGAAACATAAAAATTCTAACACAAAAATGAGGGTTCATACACATAAAAAAGTCAGAATCATGGTGAAAATCACACAAAGCAAAATAGAAATTAGCAAAGATATTTAAATGTTGATGGCAATGAGCATAGACATGAAAACAAAGAAAACTCCAAATGAGTATTATTGGTATTTAGAAAGAAAAAAACAGGGCAAAGATAAATGAAAACAGAAAAGTGTTCAATGATACAAAAAAAAAAATTTCCTAAAATAAAGACTTGAATCTTTAGATCTTATCCCAGGGTGAAAAAAAAATGCACAGAAAGATCAAGTCCAAAATATACTGTGAACAGTCATTGAACTTCAAGAGTAAGAAGAGATATTATATAGATATCTATATAATATAGATATTATTATATCCAATAAAGAGTGGTGGGAGGAGAATACATTTAAAAGGGAAAAAATACAGTTTGATCTCAGATTTATCCAAAGCAACACACACTGCTGTGTAATAGCAGCCCACAGAATTTCAAGGGGAAAGAAGATTTTACAACAGTGTTAGAATCACCCAACTGGAGTAGCAGAAAGATAGTCTAAAGCTTACAAGAACAAAGGGAAAACAACTTCCATGAAGCTTTTCTTAAAACCACTGGGTAGTATTATCACTGTTTCTAGTGGAATTTCTGCCCATACTCTAAGAAATAAACAAAAACCCCCACAAAAAACAAACTAACAAACAAAAAAGAAATGAGAGGTTAAAGTTCAGGAAAACGAGAGAAAAAGAAAAGATACATTATTTATAGATGATGTAATTGTCCACACAGATAAAACCAATAGAATAATCCAACTGCTAGAATTAAAAGAGGGTTCTGTGAGGTTGACAGACACAAGATCAACTTTACAAAACCAGTAGCATTTTTCTACCACAATGATGAACTACTAGAAAACATAGTTAAGAATCAAGATACAATGACAATAAACTTATGAAATGTCTAGGAATTTTAAAAGAATTAATAAGTCCTTTATAGAGAGAAATGTTAAACCTACTGCAGGACTTAAAGAAGACATAACAGATGAACAGTTTATACTCTTAGGAACACAATATTAACAAGAAGTCAATCAATCTTCCCCTCATCAATCTAAAATTCAATACAATCAAAATAAAAATTCGAGCTGAAATTTTGGGGGGATTTTGATAAACTCAATATAAAACTTTTTTAAAAATTTCAATAAAAATTCCAAGAATAGCCAGTTCAACATTGCAAAAGAAAAGCAGAGAAGGGGGACTTGCCCTAAGAGATATTTTTATAACACACTAAAGTTGTAGTAATAAATACAATATGATACTGGGGCAAGAAAAAGAGACTAAATGTATAATCATCTATCTTTGTATACCTTTGGTACCTTAAATATATTGATGGAAATTAGTCTGCATAGTCAGTAGTGTTGAGTAGTGTTCATCCACTATATGGATGAAAGAAAACCTGTATTCCCATCTAACAGTGTGTACAAAAGTAGATTTCATACCAAAATGTGGAAATTAAAGCAATAAAGTTAACAGTCAATGAAGTAGAAGAAAACTTCATAACCTAGGGATACAGAAGGAATTCTTGAGAATAAGCCTCAAAGCACTGACATAAAACAATACTGATGGACTTGATTAAATAAAAAGTGAGAATTTCTGTTCAACTAAGGACACCATGTACAAAGTTAGTCACAATAAAATGACAGAGTGGGAGATGTGTGCAATCTAACTTCAGTAAGGGAATCATGTTGAGAATGCCCAACAAATCAAAATCAAACAAACAAAATCAAAAAACACAATAAAAAATGGGCTTGCAGATGTGTAGGCAATCCAATGGAGGGAAAAACTCAGAGGCTAGGAAGCTCAAACTCATTTGTATTTAGAGAAATTCAAAATAAAAAAAAAAACATTGAGCCATTACTTTAAAGCCATTGGATTCATAAAAACTGGAAAGCTGCAGAATGTCATCCGTTGGAGGGATGTGAGAATCTGACCATCCTCCAGCGCTACTGATAGTTTACACAGCTGCAGTCATTCTGGAGCACACACTGGAGAGTCAAGCAAATCGGTCATATGTATATTTCTGACCCAGCAACCCCTAAGTGTAAATTCCTGAGAAATCCTCACGTAGTTGCATGAGGGACGCATATAAGCATATCCATCTCAGCATGGTCTGTGGTGGCAGAAAGCTGGATACAATCTAAGTTCCCATGAATACAGCTCTGAAAGTATAAAATGTGGAGAAGGTACACTAAGGATAAGGTGACCATGCATCTCGGTGGCCTGTGTCAATCCCACTGTATGTCTATTCTGCTGGTATAATTTCTAATAGGGTCTTTTTTAGCCTCAAAAGTGTCCCATTTCGAACAATAAATTACACATAATACTATGCAGAGATAAAGCAACTAACTAGAATATAGACACAGAAACACGGATAAAACCTAAACATATCATGTTGAATGAAGAAGCTAATTCAATGTCATTAGCACAATATCACTTATGTAAAATACAACAGTACATGTTTGACAAGGAAGCAAACTCATATGCATCAAACACATGGGATATTCATCAAATACATCAGAATGATTATCTATGAGGTAGGGTGAGCAGAATGAAATTAGGGAATAAAAGAGAATAAATAACAATGACAACAATAATAAAATAAAGATAATAATTTTTTTAAAAAAGAGAGATTGTGTCCCATGAACAAAGGAACAGGATTAACTCATCCTCTAGAACCAAAGTCCAAAATGACAGCAGTGGAGGGATGGCTACTGCTTAACGGATTCAACCAATTATGAAATGAATCAAAGCAAAAGATTAAAAATCAGTAGTAGAAAGGCTTGAGGTGAGCATTCTATTAATTTAAATATCCCCTTACAATTATGAAACCATGGGCACTGCTATTACCCAGCAAAAGGTTAATGTTATAAACCTCAATAATGTAAAACCTAATCATATAACTAATAAAAATAGTGGGTGGTAGGGATAAAAGGGAAAAAGTGTGCTAATTTCCTCATCTTTCATAGCAGGGAGTGTATAGATAAAGTCTAACTTTTGAACATGTCAGTCTAATAAGCATTGTAATTTGAACTTAGCAAGTTCTTCATTAACTCTTATTCTTAACTTTGGATTCCTTCAGGTTCCAATGTTGCTTTTGAAGGACTTGCCTGAATTTCAGTTCCTTTAGGTTCATTCAGCTTCTTTTGTTAACTTCACATAAAATTCAACTGCAGAGTTAATATTAAAATAGTTTATATGGTATAATGCAGTCTAAAGTTATTTCCATTTTATTTTTATCAATCTATCTGCTTAGAGCAATATCTGGAATGATGCTCACCAAATGTTAGTGATGATTATACCTGAATGTTTATGTTCATTTCCTTGTCTTTTTTAATTGTTTAAAATTTTAAGATGCTTGTAACAGTTTTACCCAAACAATAAAGTTATTATTAATAAAATAGAGGAAAATAGTGAAGTGGTGATACTGACTACAACCCTTCTTATTAGCTATTAGGTTATAAAACTATATGGATGGAAAGAGAATCAAGCTCTATGTACCAAGATTTTCCGGCACCATATACTAAGTGTAGAAAATTGAAGGCAACAACATGTTATTTTGAATGAGACCTTAGTTGTAAAACTCTACACTCCCCTTCCAGAGATCAGATCCATCTTCTTAGGATTTCAGAAAGGCAGAGCCCAATCAGAGTCTGGCCTTCCTCCACTTTTCATTACTGGAAACGCACAACCCCAAAGGAGAGTGAACAGCAACGTTGTCGGATTTGTCACTGACAACCAACCATTCTCTATTCTTCTCAGGATACACATCATTACAATTTACATTAAAAGGTTAACCAAAACAGTGCCCAGAACTGATGCACCAAATTGCCACACAGAATTCTCCAAGAGCGGCTGCACTGTAGTTGTCCTTAATATCCATAGTTGAGTTAAATGAACTCTGACATATTCCCACGTGGAAATAGCAAGGAGAAACATTTTTCAGTCTAATAAATTTAATTCATTGTGTACATTTTCCTTCTTTATCAGCAGTTCAAATTAATTTTTCTCATTGTCAACAGGCTGACAGTCTCCCACACCTTTAAATCCAAGCACACGGTATTTACTAAGACTATATGTACCCAGGGGCATGGAAAACATGTTCATTCCATTAGGTCTTAGCAAGGTTCTAACAATTACACAAAATAATTTATCCCTCGATGAGCAGGTACAGCTGTATCTAACTCCTCCTGTCAATTTCCATTTCAGCAGCAGAAACTGTGATGTTCTTGGGAGTGTCTGGTTTTCGGTTACACACAGCTACAGGTGGAAGTCATCTGAAAACCATAATGCCCGCATATGGATAGCCTGTGTGGCAGCATAATGACATTGGTACACACCTTACAAGGGCTTATCCAGGACTATAACAATGTGATCCGTTGCACAGGGGGCAGAAATAACCCGGATCTCTCTGTTCATTGATTGCATTGAGCACTGAAAAAAGGAACACCATCTAAATGGAAGGGCAACATTCAATAGGAAAATAAGTGATACATGCAAAGAAAGATTCCTTATCCTATTGAAGAGATGAATTAATGGTGGACACCACTTGTAGAGATAACCTTCGTGAGAAGTTTGCCCAGTCCTCTAGAGCTTGTGGTGGAAATGCGTTTGCCATTGTGCAATCAAGAAAAGCTCCTGGGGGCTTCCCTGGTGGTGCAGTGGTTGAGAGTCTGCCTGCCGATGCAGGGGACGTGGGTTCATGCCCCGGTCCGGGAAGATCCCACATGCCGTGGAGCAGCTGGGCCCGTGAGCCATGGCCGCTGGGCCTGCACGTCTGGAGCCTGTGCTCCACAGCAGGAGAGGCCACAACAGTGAGAGGCCTGCATACCACAAAAAAAAAAAAAAAAAAAAAAGAAAGAAAAAAAAGAAAAGCTCCTGGAATCAGAAATACTGTTTCTGAAAATTAGTACTCATTCCAACATCTCTCTGCTTCGTTTTTTCACCTGCAAGATGAGAAAGCTGATACATTCTCATTCTTACCTCTAAAGGGTATTTAGAGGACAAATGGAAGAATAATATAAAAGTGGTTAGAGCTTTTGGAAGAAAAGTTCTCTGTTAATCCAAGCTATTATTATTATTGTCACTGCCAGCTACAGAGTGGTTTCAAATCCTAAACCTAAAAGCTTTTTCAGACATCTATTATTCAAATCTTATAAAAAAAATCCTGCATTATTTAGCTCCTTATTAGAGGTGGGTAAACTGAGACCTGAAAAGAATAAGAAACATCCTCAAGGTCACACAGTAGCAAAGCAGGTAAAGAAAGCAATATTGATTCTGTGCACAACACCCCACAGATGCAGTGGCAAAGTGAAACTTAGAACCATTAATATCAGAAAGAGCCTGAAGCAGCAGCTTTTAAATTAAAAAAAAAAATCCAATTAAAAGCACTAGTCCAGCAAAAATCTCAGAGAAACCTTTACAAAAAGAATGTGCAAAGCCACTTTTTTCCCTGCCATTTCCTTAGTTATATTTCTTTTTTTGTGTGTGTGTGGTACGCGGGCCTTGACCCTTGCGCAAGTTACTTAACTTTGCCATGCCTTACTTCATCTTCTGTAAATTGGGAATAATAGTAGCGACCACTTCGTAAGGTTTGGAATCCGTAAACGTACTCAGAGATATTCAGCACGTGGCATGACACATAATAAGTGCTTAATAAATGTGAGCTATTATTATTAGTCCGAACCCCCTCTAGTGCCCCTTTCAGGTTGGTTTCTTTGCTGTTCCAGAACCTACACTATCCACACACACACACCCTCCTCCACAGGGAACACGTATCCCACCAGGCTGGAATGCCTTCCCACATCTTTCCAGTCATAAAG
The DNA here is from genome assembly GCF_964165515.1 of Mesoplodon bidens. Classification (NCBI taxonomy): domain Eukaryota; kingdom Metazoa; phylum Chordata; class Mammalia; order Artiodactyla; family Ziphiidae; genus Mesoplodon; species Mesoplodon bidens. The sequence goes on along the minus strand of NC_138174.1, from coordinate 64,428,303 downwards.
CCTGCATTTCCTGTTAGGCTTATTTTCACCATGAGCTGCTCTTGGCATATGTCGTATCCCAGTGATTTCCCCCTACTTCTTCCGTATCATTGACACTCTCATGTCCTTTCATTGTGAAATACTCTCGTGTGTGATGTTCTTATTGTTTTCCGTGTATTCTTGTTATCTTCACAGCTAAAGGCCAGCACAGGCACTGCCCTGACCTACGTCTCATGCAGCAGATGCTGACCAATGGGTAGCTCCAAACAGGTGTAGATTTGGTCCTTTGTGAAGATCCTAGAGGAGTGTAACCACAAAAAAAGAAGCTTTCCAAATTTTCTCTTTCTTTTCATTTCATTCAATGTTAGCATTTAGAAAACAAGCTCTATATGCAGGAGGAATTCTAGTCCTCACACAGAATGAAGCTCACTGAAAGGACATTTACTATAAAAAGCTCTTTTGTGTACAGCATAGATAGTAGGTGGATAGAATGGATGCGATTTCATTAAGGTACACTCAGTTGTAGGCAACTGACCTAATCAGGAATTCTCACCCCTGGGATGGTAGCTCACACCAGTCCACCCACCCTATAGAAGAGACTCTGTTATCTGTACCTGAATCAACAGCAGAAGCTTTGCTAATTAGTATAATGAATGTCAGAAATGGGTTTTCATTGGTGAAATTCATGGTTTGGTCACCCACATTAAGGATGTTAGAAGTGAGTTCTCATTGGTGTTTAAGATATGGGTGTGGCTAAAATATTTTAGAAATACACTTGACCCTTGAACAACCTGGGGGTCAATCCTCAAATAACTTACAGTTAGCCTTTTGTATTCCTCCGCATCTGTAGATTCAACCAAATGTGGACTATGTAGCACTGTAATATTTACTGTTGAAAAATATCCACGTATAAGTGGACCCAGGTAGTTCAAATCTGCATTGTTCAAGGGTCAACTGTATTCTCATCTTTGACTGAATAAGGTGTAAAAAGTACTGAGGCTCCTAATCTGCTCTATGAGCAGCAGTGCCTGTTCCTGTTTGCAGACCTGGCATTGGAAGACTTCCAGTTGCATAAAGCCACCTACAGAAACTTCTAGAGAATCCTGACTTTGGAATATTGTAATCTGACTCCAGTGACTCTTTCTGGCAAGGTCATGGCTGCAGCCCTTAAAGGACTGAGAGCTGGGACTTCATCAAAATTACAGAGTAGACTGTATGTCTTCTTTGTCCCTGCTTGCTAATAAATAGGTTCTTTAATAATATTTCAGAAGCTCATTTGTGAGAAAATGTCAGGAAGAAACGAGTACTTTAAACCATTTCCCTCTTCATGTTGAAACTTCTGATCCATTCCCACTTAGAGTGTCCAAAACAGTCAAAGGAAAGAAAAGAAGGTGATATAAATGTGCACACACACGGACAATGTAGGATATGCTGGCACTTTCCTAACCAGAAAGCTGTGGAAATCAAACCAATCAGTCAACCAATATTTACTGAGTGTCTGCTAGGTGGCCAGAACCATGAAACTACAAGATATGAGAGACTGGCATTTCAGGTACAACCTAAAATAAATCTCCAATCTGGTCAGGGATAGTAAGCTAACCAAACACTGCAGTCTACACAGTGAGGTTAGGGTACCTGAGGGCTGCTAGAACATTTTTATTTATCAGTCCAGCTTTCCTTGAGGGGGAGAAGTTAGATATCTGTCATACAGAGGCTTAACAAATGGTCATGATTTATGGTCCATATATTTGGCTACTGGCCTAAGGAGAGAAGGAAAGAGTAGAACAAATGTAAGAATAAAAGGAGCAGCAAGAATTAAGTCTCATTTTCCTTGAAATTTTGCTTCATTCACCATTACAATTTTTTGCTAGATTACAAAAGTCCTGTGGTATATGTCAAAGGTCAAGTTCACAAATTGGCTCCTCAACCAACAGATCCAATTAGACTTATTTGAGGCTTTATAGACTGTAGGTTCCTACATTCATCAGGATTTCTTGGCATATCAGGAGTATAACGGATAAATTAGGAAAGCAATATATCATGTGTAATGTGCTGTTCTTAGATGTGTTAGGAAGAGGAAGCATGCGAGGCAGATGGAAGGAACCTGGGAATGAACTTAGTTCATATTTGGGTTCATGAAGCCAGGTCCTGCTCTAAGTGCTTTGATCGTATTAATCCTCACAACTGCCCTATGTGTAGCTTATTGGTATCACCCCCATTCACAGGTAAGGAAACAGAGCACAACACAGTTACCTAATGTGCCCAAAGTGGAATTTGAAGCCAGGGAGTTTGGCCCCAGAATCCTTTCTCTTAACCACGCTCAAAGGATGTAATGAAGGTTAACGCAGAAAAGTATACAAAATAGTAGGCACTCAATACATTTTACTTGACTTTCCCTTATATAGAAGCCAACTGTATATGCTGTGGGTGCTCAAAGAATAGACACCCTTCTGTTAAGCTGACCATTAGGTTCTAAATAGCAGCACAGCCACAGTATACTAAAGATCCATCAACCTCGGCATCGGAACTCAACAGATGTGGGTTGTGAAACCTCTCTCTCTCTCATCACCTCCAGAAGACAGTTTATCATCAGAAGATGTGTCAAAGAATAGGTGGCTCTATTTTTTCCTGTCTTTCTCCATCTCCTCCTATAATTCCTTCCACTCAAACTTTCACTTTACCAAAGAAAAATAGAGATTGCCAAGATGTGTCACAGGTTGTAACGCATTTCATAGCTGAAGAAGACTACAATTGGCAAAAGCATGTAAAAAATGGCCACAAATTTATTCTTTGCAAGCCAACTACAGTTATGTTTTATGGCTCTATTATTGGACTATTGTATTTTAATACATTTCATGTTGGCCCAGTACAATATCATTGGATCGATGAACAGAAAATCTCTCTAGAAAACTACAGAGTGCTAATCCAGGAAATATGGGGCTTTTCACACCATTTCCAGGATGGCAGGCAGACTTGCTGATGTGTTGGGATGGCATTCATCCTGAGCAGTGGCTGTCACTAGGGGTCCATGGATCAGTCATATCCTCGGACTTGTGGTTGGTCGACAACAGTTTATCCTGCAATAACCGTCCTCTCTCACCCGATTACTGCCATAGCCTCTACCTTTGACTCTCTTCAGTCTATTTTCAACATAGTAGACAGAGTGATACTTCTTAAAAATTTTTTTTTAATTTATTATTTATTTATAAATTTATTTATTTTTGGCTGTACTGGGTCTTTATTGCTGTGCACGGGCTTTCTCTAGTTGCAGCGAGCAGGGGCTACTCTTTGTTGTGGTGCGGGGGCTTCTCATTGCGGTGGCTTCTCTTGTTGCGGACCATGGGCTCTAGGTGCGCGGGCTTCAGTGGTTGTGGCATGTGGGCTCAGTAGTTGTGGCGCACGGGCTTAGTTGCTCCGTGGCCTGTGGGATCTTCCTGGACCGGGGCTTGAACCCATGTGCCCTGCATTGGCAGGCAGATTCTTAACCACTGTGCCACCAGGGAAGCCCAGAGAGTGATACTTTTAAAACAGAAGTCATCAGTTCACAGGTATATATCCAAGAAAACTGAAAACATACATTCATACAAAAACTTGTACATGAATGTTCACAGTATTATTCATAATAGCCAAAAGGTGGAAATAACCCAAATGTTCATCAGCTGATGAATGGCTAAACAAACTATGGTATATCCTTACAATGAAATATTATTTGACAATAAAAGAAATGAAGTACTGATATAAGCTGCAGCATGGATGGACCCTGAAAACCTGCAACATGGATGCTAAATGAAAGAATCCAGTCACATAGGACTATATATTGTATGATTCCATTTATATGGAACATCCAGAATAGGCAAATCTATTGAGACATTCAACACCAGAAGACACCACATGGAGCAGAGAATGCACAACCCAGCTGAGCCCATCCTGGATTTTTATTCATGTGTTTGGGATCTCACCTGCGATGATTGGAAAAGTTGGAGAGGGGTGTCGGAGCAGGCATATCTTTGTCTGCATGGCCTCTCCATGAGACTCATTTGGGCATCACAGTCTCAAGTAATCAGATCTCTTACTTGACAGCTAGCTTCCAAGAGGGAAGAAGACCCAGAATGTCACAGCTGCCACATTCTACTGGTCAAAGTCAGTCAGAAGGCTAGCCCATTCAAGAAGGCAGAAAACAGACCTGCCCCCCTCATGAGGGGTAAAGCGGCAAGAGTGTACCCGAGGAAAAGAGCTGAGAGTGGCATCTTTGGAAACAAGCTCTCAAAGTTTCAGGGTAATTTCTAGGAATTTCAAAGGTTCTCTCCCCACAGCCTACAACTCCATTCCCAGGAAGAGTGAAATCTGCCCAAAGGCAAAGATGAAATGTATTACCAGGGATAAACGTGGCCACTGGAATCAGGGGTAGAACATTTAGGAAAGGGATAAAATGGACTTTAGGTGAAATTAGGTTGGAGCCCAGCCCTGTCTTTGGAAATTTCTTTGGAAAGCTTCCTTGGAACTCACTGTGGTGAGTGCTCTTTGGCTCACTGCCCTTTCTTCTCGCCCTCTTCCTGCTGTGTCCACCTCCCACTCAGGAGTCCTTCTGCCTGTTCCCATGGCCCACTGACAAGCCAGTTAACCTGGGTGGTCCAGCCAAGGATGTCTTCGACTCGGACCATACAGCTCACGTGTACCCTGTGTCCGGGCCTCGTGCTGAAGGGATGAAAGGAACCACTGCCTGTTCATGAGGGTAGCAGGTATGTGAGAAGTCCAAACCTTAATGAGTTTTCTAAAAAGCATGCTTTGCTCCATATGTATATTTTTCACAAATCGAGCGTTAGTGGTATACAAAGGGATGTATTCAAAATTACTAAGATTCAGGTCTTGACCACACAGGTACATAACCAACAATGTGTGGCCCTATGAAGTCATACCAATTACACTCCCCCTGCCCCGGGCTGGAATGATATTAGAGTCTTCATTAACTGGCTCTTTAAGTAAAGAGGCAATATGCTCTTTTCAGGAAGCTGTTAATAATCTTAGCTTGAACAGGACTAAAGAAATCACTAAAAGAAGGCATCAACAAAACACATACAATCTCTCCACTTACTCTGTGGCTATTTTCCTCATCCACTCTTTCCAGCTAAGATGGAAAACCACAAGCTCTCCATGTTGAAGGCACTGTTATAATTCTACGGAGTAATGGTAAAGTAAACGCGTTTTCTCTTAATGAAGCCTATTAAAAAATACTGGCAATAGGGGAACTGCTAACTAGCAAAAAAATAAAAAGAAGAAGGGTGGGCTATTTCTTACAAGTCGCTACAGCTCTCCAAACAAAAATCCTCATGACATAGCATCCTCGATACTATTGTGGAAAGAGAAGGAATTTCTCATTCCATTAACAGACTCTGCACCAATAAATTCTTAAATCTATTTAACAAGAACTAGGTGTTATAAATGGGATGCAGAAAAACATAAAAATCTCCCCCAGGGTGATTGTGGAAAAGGAAACAGTATAACATCAGTCAGGAGGAGAGAAAGAGAGATCAACACAGAGGAAGAAGAAAAGCAGGAGGCCAGCTAGGAGAAGGAAGAAGCAGGGTGAAAACATGAGACAAGGAAAGGCTGGAGTAAAGTAACCTGGCCCACTACTGTACACAGTCCAACTCCATTTGTCCTTACTGCAAAAATATTCCTAACTATTCTTCATATCGCTATAGCATGCAACAAAGAGAGGGCTCAAAGAAAGGTCTCCCGACAATACTAGCTACATTGCAGCACAGCTTATTAGCGGGACCAGTAACAATATGGCAGTCAGTTTTATGCCATTACTTCTCTGTGAATATCCCACACTAATGGATTCCTCCAGTACATGCGCTCGCGCACGTGCTCAAAAACACACTTTCTCTTTTTCTTACCCCTTTCCCCATGGGTGTGTACGTGTGTTGGTGATTCTGAAACTTGATATTGCAAAACTCCCAATGGAGTTTGATAAAAGTACTAATTTCCGGATCCTATCTTCAGAGATTGTGATTTAGTAAATATACGGCAATTCCCGGCATCTCTAATTGTAATAAGCTCCAGAGGCTATTCTGCTACATCACAAAGACTAAAACTCATTAGCACAGTAGAAAGATGTGAACAGGAATTAATTAAGGATATTATGTTTGAGTCCTGACTCTGAACTAATTGCTTTTAAGTAATGACCATGAGATCTTAGGTGATTAATTATTATGCAAAATTATAATATTTAGTCTCTATGTTAGTTTAAAAATGTGAGATATTGACATTCATATTTTAATAAATCATACTATTTATCTCATAACTTTTGCATATCTGTCTCTTTTTATCATTCTGCAACTCTGTCACTTCCAGCACATGGCATTTAAGTTTAAAAGACATGACCAGGGCTTCCATGGTGGCACAGTGGTTGAGAGTCCGCCTGCCGATGCAGGGGACACGGGTTCGTGCCCCGGTCCGGGAAGATCCCACATGCCGCGGAGCGGCTGGGCCTGTGAGCCATGGCCGCTGAGCCTGCACGTCCGGAGCCTGTGCTCCACAGCGGGAGAGGCCACAACAGTGAGAGGCCCACGTACGGCAAAAAAAAAAAAAAAAAAAAAAGACATGACCATAAGAAAAAATAAACAACAGCAACAAAGAGAAAACTTACTCTTTTTTCAGAGCTTTTTGACAAAGTAAAACCAGAACACGTTTCATATTTTGCTATTGAGGAAACATGTAGTTCAGTTCATAGGTTGGGATGTTAACTTGTTCCCCCTGATATATAAAAGTCAAGAGGGTAACATTAATTTATTTAAACTATTGGCACAGAGAGAAAAACAACCCCACACTGGGCCACAACCTGTCACAAAGAAATACGATAACACTGATCTTGAGAATGGTTGTGAAGAATAAAATAATGAGTCCTCATTTAATAACATTAAACCCTGTAAAACATTCCAAAACCAAAATGATTATCATTATTAGGTATATATGTAGCAAAGTACTCTGTTGTGATTTTTTATCTATGTATTCTATTGAGAAAAGTGTCAGAGAATTACTTTGAACCCTTGAGGGAAACCTTCAGAAGGATGAATGAGAGACACCCAGAGTCGTTTAGGTAACGTCCCTTAGAGTGATGAACTGTCTGGGAAATGGGTATAGACAGACGTTTTGTGTTTTCAGAACAGAAAGAGAAAAGCTGCCCAACTTCTAGGTACAGGTCTCCAGGGGCAGTAAGAAAACAGTGGTTCTAGTTCTGAAAAGGGAGGAAATTAACTGACTATCGAGAACCATGACCTTGGGAAGCCAAGCAAAGGGCGACCTTGTCTGAGCGGGGCTCTGAGAAATTAAAGCTGTCCTCGCCCAAAAGTCAACACTGGCAGAGTGCCCTTGGCCAGTGTAGAGATGTGAATTAGCAACATCTGTCAGAGCAGGGAGCATGATTTTGTCGACAGCCACCCGACTTGGCAGCTGCAAGCAATACCATTAACAAACTGAAGAGGATTCAATCTCTCCTCTCTTCTAATGGAAATTGAACTGAACTTTCAGCCCCCATCTGGATTGGCTAAGCCCTCAGGTTTCATGGAAATTTTAAGAGAGGGAGGCTCTCTGAAAGGGTAGCTACTGCACTCCTGTCACTACACAAGACTCAGATCAATTTTCATTTACATTGAAAAGTCATGGAGGAGTTCAAATTCAGTTATATACTCACATAGATGTATTTGGGTCTCAGTAGAGGCCATTCTTTAAAAAAAAATTCCCTGTTAGAAATGGTGAAGATGTCTTAGGACTGATCGTCTCTCTGTAGACACTAAGACTAAAACGCTACAAGGAAGAAGAGAGGTATAGAATGCCCAGAAAGGCAAAGTACCCACTAGGGTGGAGTTAAGGGATATACACCCTAGCATCAGAGCAGGTCAGGATCAGGGAGGAAGATGGACCTCGGACACAGAGTAGTCTCACACAATCACCCTCAGGCCAGCCTCTGGACAGCTGGTGCACTTTGCTTAACAGAACAAGTTTTTTTGTTTTTGATTTTTTTTGCGGTGCGTGGGCCACTCACTGCCATGGCCTCTCCCACCGCGGAGCACAGGCTCCGGATGCGCAGGCTCAGCGGCCATGGCTCACGGGCCCAGCCGCTCCGTGGCCTGTGGGATCTTCTCGGACCAGGGCACGAACCCGTGTCCCCTGCATCGGCAGGCGGACTCTCAACCACTGCGCCCCCAGGGAAGCCCCCAGAACAAGTTTTGAAGTAAAATGAGAAGCTAACCTTTCTAAAGGTGGCTGAAAGAACTGTGATCCTGTCCAGTTACTGTAGAAAGAGTGTCACTGCCTAGGAACGTGTGGCTTTGGCACCAAAAGCAGTGAGAATGAGCCAAGCCCCTGGAGAGTGTGGACCAACAACAAAATGGTACCATCTGCGAAACAGGGGTTGAGATGCGGTGGCCGGACTGGGCAGAACACCACCAAAAGCAACCTGACCGGGCTTCCCTGGTGGTGCAGTGGTTGAGAGTCCGTCTGCCGATGCAGGGGACACGGGTTCATGCCCCGGTCCGGGAAGATCCCACAGGCCGCGGAGCGGCTGGGCCCGTGAGCCATGGCCGCTGAGCCTGCGCATCCGGAGCCTGTGCTCCGCGGCGGGAGAGGCCACGGCAGTGAGAGGCCCACGTACCGCAAAAAAAAAAAAAAAAAAAAAAAAAAAAAACAACCTGACCTATGCAGGGTCCACAGGTAAGAGAGGAAGAAGGAACTCGGAGGTTTTATCCTCTAGACTGTAAATACAGCTTTGAGAAGGATAAATGGAGAAGTTCCAGAGTCATCGATGAAAACCCTCTTATCAGGGGAGCCAGAACTGGAGTCCCAGTAACAAAATGCGGGTTGAGACTAGATCTGCTCACTCATTCTTCCACCAGCTTTTCATTTTTCTGTTTGGTATAGACATAGGAAATCAGAGGTTCATAAGAAACCTGTCTTACCTGGGAGAAATAAAGCACTGGTGATGACGATGCCTACTGAGCTATTGTGAAGATTAACATAAATGACCCATCAAGACAGTAGCCGTCATTCCCGAGGACAGACCTTCACAGTTTTAGGTATCCAGGAAAATACAATGAAATACTCACTAAATATGACATATTTACTCACAATGTGTTATCAAGCCTCTATGGATCACACACTAACTATGAGGAAAGCAGAAGGGCAGTACAAGGGTATCCAGTTACAATCATCAAGAGGAGTGAGATTTCTAGTGCTGGACCAGAAAATGTATGAGATTTTCAATTTAGTTGAACTCCTTTGGAAGTCAAGTCATTGTTATGTGCCAGGCACATAAAACTAACTACGGACCAAGTACTTTCAAAGGAGGCACAGACAAGGAAGAAAGACAAGGTGAGATTATAACTCGGGTGAATGTTGAACCCGATAGCCAATTATTGGGTAGAAGTTAGAGTGAGGCATGACTCTAAGGAAATGTAAGTTGTGTAGTTGTTTATATTGATTACCTGGATAAGGAGAATATTGGGGAAGTAGCATGGAAGAATCTATTAATAAACATTAATTCGTATTGTACAATAAATTAATTCTCTGGGAGGGAGGCAAATGAAAGATAACAAAGGTGTCCTGGAGATGACTGAGACACATCTATTAGCAAGAGGGACTGGAATTGAAAGGTCTAGAAGTGAGATCAAAATGAGCGCAGGTACTGTAACCAGGGTCTCACTGAAGGGTTAGCATATGACTGAGTCCAGAAGAGGCCATGTATATATGGGTTGTCTGATAGGAAATAACACCAACAGCTAAAGTAAAACTTATTGCCAGAACTGTCCCAGTGGGGCTCACAACATAGTAGTATACAAGCAGATGGTGGCAGATAATCCATCCACAAACGATGTCATATTCTGTGGCAGACAGCAGGGAACCCCCAGTATATCACCACGTTCTTTTCAAAGTCTCACAACCACACAGCTGTACTGTTCTGGGTGTCTTATGCACGTTAATACTACAAGGATAACGTTAGTGATAACTCTGTACTAGGACAATTCCCTTCCTCTCTTTGAAAACATAGTTTTTTCCTCTACTTTTCCTGCTCTTTTATTAATGGCATTCAGAAATGTGTCCCTGAGTCCCTCCAGCCGGCCACAGAGTACTGAAACAATGACCATGGGAAGAAATACCAAATAGTATGCATGTGGCTTTGGGAACAAATTTCATCAATAGTCACTCTGGGTTTTGGGGGGTTTTGTTAGCTTTTCAAAATGTGTTTAGTTAGCAAAAAATAATAGGATAATTCCCTCAAAGAATTGAAATCTCCCTTGAACTTAACTAGCTAGAGTATGATACTCAGATGAATGCGGGTCATCTTCGGAACTGGTCCAAGAAAGTAAGTTATGTTAAGAACTAACTTATACTCTATGGTCCCCCGGCATGATTATCAAGGACGTCATTATGGCAAGTACTCAGAATGGCTCGCAAGCAGTCACAAGTCACATGCTCATGTTCTAAATACACAGCAGCAGTAAGGGCCCTTGTGTGGTTCAGCATAAATAGTTCAGCCAGGCTGTCTAGATGTGACTCAACATTGACTGTTAGGACAACAAATAGCACAGTATGCTCCAAGATGTGAAGCAGCACAGCCTGACTGTGTTAGTACAATAATAGAAACAGAGAGTGGGGTTATCAACGAGCTTGCCTACTACCCTGTAAATGCTGTGAGAAGACCTATATTTAATAAGTTACCACTCTGTAGATATTCTGGGGAGTTCTATTTATAGACCAGATGATACAGGCAAGCCGACAAAATATGTCTCTCAAGTGACACCGTGACCATGAAATGCAATTGTCTGGTATTTGAAAAGACAGAGACTGTAACCATGTCATTTAAATATCCTCAGCATTTTCAGCACTGTAATACATGTATTAATATTTTAAATGCATTTGTAGACTGGTCAATGCAACATAGTCATCTCATAAACCTTTCAGCATTATAAGACTGTTTTCATTTTAATCATATTAATACCCTTAAAATTCTGCCCTGCACTTTTATTTTTATTTATGACCCTAAAAAACACATTGAAAATATTTATTTATGGTAAACGACTTGTGACAATTCAGACTTCAGTTCATTCTCTGAGGTTTAGATTCATATACAAATGTTCTATTTTCCTCTTTAGGATTCTACCATGAAAACAGATGCCCTTATTCCGTTGTACACCATAAACATGTAACAGTTCCAGAATTAAGATTCTGGGTCTAAACTAATTATGGATGTTTTCCTATTGAATTAAGCTCAGCTGCAGCTAAATCCAAATATGTTTTAAAGGATCTAACTCCATGAAATTATACGATTGATTATAATTATTGCCTATATAACTGAAAGACCTACTCCTCAGAAATTTAACATATTTGTCCCTATATGAAGCTATTGAATGCATCACTAGGGTCCTTTAATATGCAAAGGAAGTCTTAGAGCTGAGTGTGAGGGGAAGGATGGGCTGGAACTAATTCACTCTACACAAGAAAAGAGAATGAAATGTATTTCTGTACATGTGAAGGAAGGAGCAGGAATGAGAAGAAGAGAGAAAAAAGATTGGCTGAGCTACATGGAGGAAGACATTTTAAGAACAGTATTATTTGATATGTTATGATATAAATGTACTCTTTCCCCCAGACGTTAACAAAATGTGCTCCAAACACATAAGAAGTATAGAAGTACGTGCGTGTGTGTGCGTGCATGTGTGATTTAAACAAGTTAACACCAGTGCCTGGCGCTTGGGAAACTCAAAGAATGTTAGCTCTTATTATGATTCATATTAATATCATTTACCACTTAAAACGTTGCTTAAAGATAGCGACGCAAATATTACAACACACATAAGCAGTGCTGTTAAAGGATGGGTTTTTTAGAAAACCTGGAAAAATATTGGGAAAAAAATTTCACCAGGAGCTACAATGAGCTAGTTACTATAATTAAGAACAAAATTTAATTCTAAGTTTCTTAGCTGGTAGTCAAAAATAGAAACACATTTTTTTGGTTAGTATCTTTTACTAATTTGGGAAAGAACATATATGTTTATATATTCAGAAAAAAATTCCCAGCACAAAATCTTGTGAGTTTATTGTGCGTCTTGATGAATTAAGAGCCACTGAGTAACATGAGGTGCTATTTACTCACTGTACCTTGTTCTGTAAGTAGTCATTTTACAAAAAAAAAAAAAAAAAGCCCGGATAAAAGCTGATGGTATAACATTAAATCATAACTTCAAAGGCAGTTCTTTGGGGAGAAAAAGCTAATAGAAGCTAGAAACGCTATTTCCTTTACTTTGATAATATAAAGATATATCTTAGAGAATACAAAGGAATGGTTTGGTTAACATGCCTACTGTAATATAATTTATAATTTGCTATGTTCATGAATATTTCTGAGTATCACATACTTTGTTAATGTGCCTCCTTGGTAAATAAACCACATACCCTTCAAAGACCACACATACTGTATTAGAAGTATAGTGCCATTATACATGTTTTCTTGAAATCTTTTTGTATATATTTTCCCCAAGAAGTAAAGGAAAAAATGCTTTTTAAGGATTCCAAAATTCTGGGGGGGAGTGGTGTGACACATATTCACATGTGCCAAAAGTAAGACTGATATGGAAGCATTCAAAGTAACCAAGAATATTATTTTAATTACATGTGTGTTCTATTTGAAAAAGGAAAACTACCATACAGATGGTGAGATTATTCATGGTATAAAAGATGATTTGATGAACAAAACTTTTCATGGTCACATTCTTACTCACCAAATGCATTTTTCTGATCTTTATAAACAGCCATTACTTGATGGAGATAAAGCTACGGAACAAAGGAAGCTCAGCTTTGAAAACATAAGGAAGTGTTGCCAATGGACATTCAATCAGACGTTACAACAGAAGTCAACAGGGAATGATGAATCAGCTCAGTCTAATTTTCAGGAACTCATCCTTCTTACTAAAAATGCCTTGATATACAAATACCAACACATGATCTAATAACACTGGATAGTGTATAGCATCAATAATTTAAAGATTTCATCTTAGAGGTATCCTAAGAGGTATCAGATTTCAAGTTTATGAAGATATTCTCAGCATATTAAAATACAGCAATGGAATGGATAAGTAATCTTTTGCACTAAATACAACTGAAGCACAGAAGAAAATAAAAGCAGCAAAATTGTCGTTTCTCACCTGTTACAGGAGAGAAGAAGCCAAGTTAACAGGGTCCATACACATCCAAAGAGAGGAAGCCGAAGGGGGAGAAAAAAGAAAAGAAAGATCATTTGGGGTAAAACTAAAGTGTGGGTAACAATAAAAATGAAACATTTTGCAAAGAAAACCATTCTCCTCCTATTCAAAAAGCACCTGATTGCCTGGATTTGTTCAGTTAAATCATTTTTTTTTTCCGCCAAGTAAACTGAAATAATTTGTCTGTAATGTGGCTGATCTCTTACACCAGACACTCTCAGGTGGCATCCAGCTGTGTCTACTCACAGTGAGAGATGTACAGAACCAGTATCATATTTATAACATAATTCTACAATACAGAAAACCCTAACAAAAACACTGAACATGACTTATGATATCAATGTGTACTCATTCAGTTGCAGAAATTCTGCAATCATGTTCAAAATCACAATGAAATGGGATTCTGAGTCAAATGTGAATACGGTCATACATCAGAGACATTGCGTGTTTAGGTTCCAGATGACAGCAATAAAACAAATATCACAATAAAGTGAGTCACACAGTTTTTAGTTTCCCAGTGCATATAAAAGCTATGTTTACACTGTATTGTAGTCTATTAAGTGTGCAATAGCATTATGTCTAAAAAACAATGTACTTACCTTAATTTAAAAATACTTTATTGATAAAAAAACACTGAGAGTTCAGTGAGCCATAATATTTTTGTGATAGTACCATCAAAGACCATTCATCACAAATCATCAGAACAAATATAATAATAATGAAAATGTTGGAAATATTGCGAGAATTACCAAAATGTGACACAGAGACACAAGGTGTGCAAATGCTGTTGGAAAATTTGATGTGAAAAGATTTGCTTGACGCCAGGTTGCCACAAACCTTCAATTTGTAAAAAGCACTATTATCTGCAAAGCACAGTAGAGCAAAGTGCAATAAAAGGAGGTATGCCTGCAGCTTGAATGTGACCCAGGATTTAATTATTTGCTCCACTTTTTAAAAATACTGATTGTACCTCTAAAATATTCTAGAAGCCAAGACTAGGAGCCATGACATCTAGACTCCAAACCCCTTTGCTCCTTAACGTCCAATATTCTACATGAACATGATGTTCATATAATATAAATAGGAATAACCGGAGACCATCCATGAGTCCTAGATTTGACATCACCAAAAGGCTCCCCCAATATCTGCCCTGCCAGAAAGCATCAGTCCCTGTTAAAATTTATTTTTTACTCTACAGGAATACCACATTTGGAAATGAAATTTAAGCACAGAGCATATTCTAAGATTATTTAATGGTCACCTATCAACCTCTTAGACAGTGAGGTGCCACACAACCCCAAGCCAACATCATCTCAACATTGCTCTAGGAAACCTCAAGCATGCCCGTGCAATTTTATCTTTCAACATAGTTCTATTAGAATTTTCTATTTTTTTCCATTTGCTTAATTACTTTATGATATTTGTGGGGAGAATAGGAAAGTCCACATGTAAAAAGTCAGATCTTCCTTTAAGAACACCGAATGCAACTCCGGTGTATTTGAGATACTTCACAACAAACTGATCTTAATTAACAGGGTCCAATCTTATCCACCTTATCCCTATTCACCTTATATGGATCCTTTCCAAATAATGTCTCACTTTTTAAGTTCCCAGTCACCCTGTCCCTTTATCCAACTTTTGCCAGAATTTGCATTCCCTAAACTGGAAATTCTGTCTACTTGTGGAATCTGATTCAGTGGCATCTTTGCAACTGAAAAATACTAGTCATCCCAGTTTACTGCCTTTGTACTTGAGAATGTCATATATCAGATGAAGGCTGCTCTAATTCCAGGTTCCCAGTCACTGATATGAATCACTCTGTATATCTAATCTATCTATTTAAAGGCTCCTACTAAACAGAGAATTCACAAGGAAGTATCAATACATACACTTTGAAAAAGAATCTGATAGCTATGAAGTACCTTAGACTATTTGAGCTAGGTCAAACAATTCCATACGTGTTCATAACACTAATGTTTATTCATTCATTCAAACCCCTCCCCCCACCCATTCATTTACTCAACAATTTAACGATCACCAATATGTTGCAGGCACTGGGTGTTAGGTGCTAATGTATAAAAAGATATGAGACTAAAAAATCCTTCTCTTGGGGTGCTCATTTGTTGAGTGAGACAAATACCCTCAAAGATACAAAATAATATAATGTGATAAATGATATGATCGTGAGACAAAGAACCACATACTCCAAACTTCTCAAAATGAATATATTTCCTAATTATGAGAGAATACTCTATCCTTCTTTCACTACGAACAAGGACATCTTTTTTTAAAATTAAAAATCTGATTGTGTCATAGTCCTATTTAAAATGCTTTAGCCGACTCACATGACCTCCCATGGTTGGTCTATCTGTCATCAGATGCACTGGCTTTATCCAACCCTCTCACCTCATCCCAAACCACTGCCCCCTTGCTCTCCGAGCCCTAAACACGCTGTCCGGCTTACAGTTCCTCAAAGATGACAGACTCTTTCCACCAATGGGCCTTTGCACCTACTGTTCCCTCTTAGAGGAACACTCTCCTCACAAGCTCCAGCTTTCATCTGAGTAATTCCTACTCACCTTAACATCTCTAGGATCACTTCCCTGATGCCATCCCCTCAAAATCTGGTCATTGCCATGGTTAAATGCATTCATAAAACCATATCCTTCTCCTTCAGAACTCAGATCTCAGTTTGCTTTCATATTTTCATTAGTGTAATTAACCCTTTAATGACTAAGTTCTGTGAAATAGAAATTACATCCGCTTTTGCTTATTAATCTTACCTTCGGTGACTAGTATCTGGCATGAAGTAACTGCTCAATAAACACTACTTATTATCAAACCTGTTGATGGATTAAGACATTCTTTCATCTATGGCATACTTAAAGTAATACTAGGGGAAACAAAAGAATATTTGTTGGGGACATTATAGAAGCCGGAAAAAAGTAATCAGTACTTAAGTAATGGCCATACCTATACATTTTGTTCTATTTAACAATTTTGCTTAGGCTCTCCTTTGAATATAATGATATCAACAACCAAAAGGAACATACACATGTGGATTAATCTCTCTGTTTAGTTTTATACTTTCCTATAGATTTCTATTTCACCTACATCCTTATATGTAATGTTTGATTGAACTTGAAATGGGGCAAGACAATTGCTGTACTGGACTGAAGGAAAGTCATTTTGAAAGCTGCTCAGGATATAGACAGCTTAAGCTTCCTCAGCCCAGGAAATGACCTTAATCAAGTCATTGGATTGTTACCAGCTTCTAACAGAGCTGGCAAGGAGACCAAATAAAAAGTTAGTCCCCATAGGATAGACAGTGCTATATCCAAGCTGAGCTTTATGGAAAATAAAAAAGCAGGAATGTGAATCCTACGATATTGAAAAATATTGTCATATGAGCAGAAAATACATTCTGCTTGGTTTCAAGGAGCCAGATTTGAAAGCTAATGATCTCAGTATCATAACCAGCCTCCCAGTCTCTACTGGGAGGTATGGGAAAGAAAGTAGATTGACAGACCATCATAATGAGCCTACATTTGCCCCTGGAGAAAAGACCCTGAAGATCAATGTTATAGGTAACTAGTAAATATTATCGCTGGTATAGAAATAGATCACTCTCTGGGTTATTATTAATAGGAATATTTATAAAGCATCCACAGAGTAAGAGAAGCCCTGCGAATAACATACTTGAGGAGAAGAAGGGAAAAAGAGAAAAGAGCATTTTGCTGAAACTTTCAGCAGTAGTAAGAGATGTTTCCCCATTTGTATTCTTTTATTTGGGGAGTTGATGAAACACAGAGGGTGAAGATCTAAGAGCGAGGAAGTAAGCTTGTTGGGAAGAGGACAGAGGTGAGTAGGACACAGAGAGAACAAAGAAAGGAAGAAAGAAACAAAGGTGAGCAGGGTGAGAGCACGGCCAGAGAAAGAGAATTTTGAAAAATAATTAGTTTCCCTTTAGAGCTTGTCACATAGTGCTTTCCAGTTTCCAAAGCACTTCACGCACACGACTTTACCTTGCCTCACGTCAAGCCTGTGAGACAGGCCTGGCAGGGATCACCACTATGGTTCTTCTTTTTTTAGTTGATTACCCAAGGCTCAGAGACGATGCAAGTGACCCAAAGTCTCAGGACCAGTGAGGAGGCGAGTGGGATGGATCTGCTTGGTGTTTCTGATAGCAGAATGCATCTGGGGAGGGAGAAAAGAAACTCCACATTTTGAGGTTGGTAAAGAGTGAGCCTGGGTGACTGCTGGTATTACACCAGTCCGGGAGTTAAGCAGAGATGCTTCTGGAAAAGGAGAAACCCTTTAAATCTTGTTTTTCTACTCTTAACTCATTCTACAAATGTTTGCTCCAAACCTACTCTGGAAAAAAGTGGGTCCTGAATCTTCCCGAAAAGGAATACACCACTTCCTTCTCTGCTTATGCAAGAGGAAAAGCAAGAAGCACAGCTCTTGTTATGATTGCTTTCTGTAATCAACAGAAACATTTAAATTCTCCCTTTACATCCTAAGCTTTCCTAGACAGACTTGATGAGAATTCTAGATCATGTGCCCTTAGATTTCAGAAAGTTCGTCTGACTTTGACTGAATTGGTGACTAAGCGTAGGACAGAAATGTGCATGATATACTTTGTTGACTCAGATCCTGAAATTTATTATGTAAAGAAAATAAAGAAATTCTAAGTCCTGCTAAAACCCTGAATTCCATATTCTAAAATAGAAAATAAGGGTTTTTAGGTAGAGAAGATATTGTTGTGATTAATCAGTCTCATTTATGGTTTGGAATGAATCTAAACAAAAGGCATCTAATTCAGTTAGTTTCTCTTCAGCATGATGCCCTTTTCAAGTGCATGTAAACACTTCACAAGCACTGGACACTGTGGTCTTCAGAGTACACTGTGGCCACACTCAGACGAATCCACAATCTGGGGCAGTTAACACGAAGACTGAGGATTGATGATGATCTAATACTGCACTAAACTTCCCCATAAAACATTTTTAAAGGGAGACGTACACCATGATGGCAGCGGGTGGGCAGGAGTGGAGTTAGGAGTAGCGAGGTGGAGAGGGCAAGCCCCAGAAGCCTCAAGGACCCAGTAATGGGTCCTCGAATAAACAATGATCGCCTTTAAAACAAAGCAGCCAAATTTGTGAAAGCCGCTGAGATCCGTACCCTGGCTCACTGAGCATGTAAGACAATTACCTGCGAAAGTTGCCTCGACCTACAAGGGACTCTGTATGAAAGAGAGATAAGCTTTTGTTATGCTAAGGAGAGTTGGGTGCTGCTTTTTATAGCAGTGTAACTTAGTTTAGCCTAATTCAGTCCACTTGTCCATATTATTAATCACCAAGTTCTCTTTATTCCATCTCATCAATATTTCTCAGATCCATCTAATTCTAACCATTGTCACTACCTTACATCAGGTTATCATTCCCTCTTGGTTGTATTAATGGAACAGGTCTCCCTGCCTGTGGTCTTGATCCATTCTAATCCATTTCCTGCACAGCCAGAGTCATCATTCTAAAGTGCCAGAGCTTTTGTTTCTTTCCCTAAAACCATTCAATGGTTGCCCATTGCTCCCAGGATAAAATAAGAATTCCTTCAAAGCCCTCCATAATCGGACCTCTGTTTACTTCTCCAGTCTCGTCTCTTGACATTTCTCTCTCTCTGCTTCAGTCCCATACCTATCTAATCTCCTTGGAACTACCAAGGTATAGACTCATTGTTTCTTCTTCCTAGCACACTGTTGTCCACCCTGCTCAACTTTCTCTAGTGAATCCCTTAGAAACCTGTTCAGATAATACCTCCTTTCTTGACGTCTTAAGGCTGGATTGAGTGTTCCAGAGTCAACCTCTGCTCACCCCGTTAGTGGTCACTTCTTCAGGGTACATAATTGCCTGTCTCCTTGACACTCTTCTGCTAGAATGAGAGCTCCTTGACACAGGGACTGTTTTCTAGTCATCATTGCATCCTCAGGGCTTAGCATACAATAGACCTTTAACAAGCATTTTCAAATGAAAAATGAATGAATGAAGGCTTAAATCTAAGATGCCTCTCTCCCAGCTTCCTTTCCCAGTTATCTCAGGCATAGTACAAAAGCAAAGAGAAGGGACTTCAAGTCTGATCGATCTGGCTTCAGATTCTTCCTCTACCACTTGGAAACTATGTGAACCCAGGCAAATAACTTAATCTTTCTTGGTCCCCAAATCTCCATTTGGGAAATGGGAGTAATCACATCTCCATTACAGAGTTGTGAAAATCAGAGTCGTGAACATAAAACAGCCACGGAGTGAGAGGCACAACACAAATGCTAAATATAAAGGGTAGGTATAATATTATTCTTGTTATTATTATTATTGATCACATAAAAACTAGTCCGATGCCAGCAATGGAAATGCACTTACTTGGAAGTGAGATCGGCTTTCATTTCAAGCAGGATCGAAGAGTAAACAATTAGGCTGTAAATGAGTCCAGAGAACTGCATGGGGGATAATGGACCTCTACTCAACTCCCCTGCCAGCTTCCTCTGTCCTCAGCATCCTTCATATTTTTCTAAAAACATTAATTTTTAAGATCCTCCCAATGTTCCTTCCTTTCTTGTCTCTTAGGACTCCTGTCATTACTCTCTGCATTCTGCATGTTCTCTTCCTCTGTCATCCTTAAAACTCCCCTCTGCAAATTTCCCTTTTTATATCCCTGGCCAAGAAGATGCGGGCTGTTAAAGAGCACAACTGAGACTGAGTAATGCATCCTCACTTAAAATACTAAGTCTTAATCCCAAGTCTTCAAAAGTCCACATCAGTCATTCATTCAACAGATATTGCTCGAGTACCCACAGATCGAGGCCCGAGCCACTGAGCTGGGCGCTATTTTTTTTTCTCTATACAAACATTAATTAGTTACAAACTACTGGCTATATCTAATTAGAATAAAATTTCTTGGAGAAAAGCCAGTCACCTTCCACACTGAGGCCTCCTTGGTACTCAAGCAGAGAGAGGGTGTTTATTTTGCCGTTGTGGTTGTTTTTAATAAATCATGTAGCAAATTGGTAGTACATATGGTATTTCATTTTAGCATGTATGGAAATTGGTAATTATTCATGAAAATTAGGCACTCCTTTGATTGAACCAAAGACATAAGGACATGCATGACTGGATATTGGTGCTGCTACTCTAAGAATCTGAACCTAACAATACCTAAATGCATTTATCTCTTTAACCTAAAGGTGTCAGAGGTGTCAATAAAGCAAAGAGCACTGTCATATATTAAAGGGCATGGTAATGTTTTTAAGTTTTATATTGATTATACTTTGAAATAATATTTGAATATATTCGGTAAAATATATTATTAAAATTAATTTCATTTCATTTTTCTCTTTTTTTGTTGAAGTAGAGTTGAATTACAATGCTGTGTTAGTTTTAGATGTATAGCAAAGTGGTTCAGTTATTCATATATGTGTGTGTATATATATATTCTTTTTCATATTATTTTCCGTTACAGGTTTCTATAAGATATTGAATATAGTTCCCTGTGCTATACAGTAGGTCCTTGTTGTTTATCTGTTTTCTATATAGTAGTGTGCATATGTTAATCCCAAACTCCTAATTTATCCCTCCTCCCTCATCCCCTTTGGTAACCATAAGTTTGTTTTCTATGTCTGTGAGTCTATTTCTGTTTTGTAAATAAGTTCATTTGTACCATTTTTTTCGATTCCACATATAAGTGATATCATATGATATTTATCTTTCTCTGTGTGACTTACTATGATAATCACTAGATAAGGACATGGTAATTTTTTAACTTTTTATTTTGTGTAACTTGAGGTTGTCATTGCTAACAAGGTCTGATGAACAAAATAAAAAGTCATGGTTATACTGCTCTCTTCTTCCCCTACCCCATCCCCCCACACTGCCTTCTGTACAAACTAAATGAGGCCATAGCATCATGGAGAGTATGCTGGTCAGGAATTCCAAAGGCTTACCTTTCTGTACTGCTAGTTAGAGTGTGACATATGGGGGGAAATTGGCCTCCGTTAGTCTCAGGGTCCTCATGAGGAAAATGAAAAGAAATGCTCCATGACCAACGTTTTCCTAAAAGGGGTTTAATACGACGACAACACACACAGGAAGTTGATGAGTTACCAACCTTTCTCAGTAATTCATGTCCAATATCAAACAGCCCTGAGTTTCAGGAGATTTCCTTCTTACAACTTATTCCAACCCTCACTATGTGCGAAAGAAATGCTCTGAATGATTTAAAGGGACTCAAGAACATTATCAAAGCAAGGTATTGTCATTGTAAGCACCAATCCACCATCCTTTGAAATGAACTCTTCCTCAGAGATTGGTTTCCCATCATTGACTGCACAGATACATTTCTCTTTCCATGATTCCAGAAACTACACCACAAACATACCCTATCCAGTGAAACACATTTGGCGACATTCACAAGATCTAACAATCTCAAGGAATGATTCATGTCTTAGTTCTCTCTCTCCTTGGGCAACCCATCCATCAGATCTATCTAGGGAGCCTGAGTAGCTGTGGAAGGAAATTAACCTAATTATCTGTGTTCTTGGAGTGTTAAGGTTCCAGCAAAGATGAAAACAGACTCTTCCTTTCATGTCCATGTCAGATGTATTCCTTAAATTTACGAGTTTTCACAAGCTATGACAAAGTACCACTCGCCCCTTTCAACAAAAGGATAGTTACCTGTTGTGTTCAGATGGTGATTGTTTCCTTCAAGTAAAAATCTACCAGCTGCCAAGGCCACTGTGCATCTCAGCAGATGAGGGTATGTTCTTCTAAAGCAGTTTGAATATGAGGGCTGAGAGACCAGGATGGGGTTTCTTTGTTTGTTTTGTTTCATGGTTCTTCCTTCCGTTTTTGAATGAGGATTTTTAGATGAGATTAAGCTAATTATCATTAAGTTCCATTTCAACTTCTGGATTCCTCATTTTGGAATATGACCACAGATGTCTTTGTGCCTTACCAGGTTTACCAAGGGACGAAGTTAGAATGATTTCATCAGATTTTTTTTTCCGTGACTATGGTTGGATGAGTGAAGTCCCTAATTAACTAGCGCATACCATTAGCAAAACAAATTCAGGAGGGTTTTTTTTTTTAATTCTGCATAATACTGGTTGATGGGTAATGCCACTATTTTCTTAGGGCTATATGCTAGCCAAATCGCTTCTGCTGACATGTGCCTTAAGACTGCTGATGGTCAAGGAGCAGACAGAGGTTTCCAGGGAAATAAAAGAAAACCTGTGAAAACTCGCTTGAAGAACACATTCCACATTTATTATCAGGGAACTAAACATTTGTATTAGGTTTGTATTAGTGCCCAAGGCCTTAAGGAAAACGTGGAACCCATTTTAATAACTGCTATCAACCTCCTGTCATCCCTGGGGTGTGTGCACAGAGCTACATGAGCACAGACTGTCCTGTGAAGAGGCATTGCTTAGACCAGGGAGCAGGCTTTTAAGTCATTGCCCACCTTCTTGGTCCAAAAGCGAAAAAGTATAAGACTGAAGAGTAATGATGGCTCAGAGAATTAAACACATTCTAAACCCAAGAATGTTCATGACACTTTGGTACTAGATATTGGAGCAAAAGTTTCCGAATACAAAATATAAATTAAAGGTCCTATGTAGACCTTAAAGGTCTATATAGGAACAAAATAAATAGCCTCACTGGTGAGAAGACAGAGTTGAATTTTAGCTTTGAACCTTGCCTTTCCCTACTTGGGAAAATTCTAATAAATGTCAACTGCCTCCCTAGAAGGTAATAGCCAATCAATAGACGAAACGTATAGGATTTTGACTTCTTATCCAACCCTCGCATTTAGCTTCTATTTGATATTATGCAATTTAAAAAAATATCCTGTGCCTCAGTTTCTCATCTAAGAGTTAAAAATATGAAGAGTGATTCAATGATTATTTGAAAGAAATAACTAAAACAAATTCTAGCCAGAGACAATAACTGTATGTACTAAAATTTTCTTTTCATCCTTTTTGTATTAATTTGAACAAGTCTCCCTTGGGCAAATACTCCAAAGAGATCATGATTTCTGGGTTTCTGATTTCTCTTCATTATGGGCAAATGATTCTTCTACATAGTGTGGTGACCAAAAATATGCCAAGAACTCCAAATGATTAACTTAATATATTAAACTTACATTACTGTAGACCAAATGCTTTTTTTTTTTTAGCATTCTCACAAAAACATCAGTGCAGTAACTTTGTGTTAAACCAAAGATACCTTCTAAGCCCTATAACTCACCCCACTACTCACTTCTCTGGGCCCTATATTTGTTCTTCATCAATAGGAGCTGTTACCAGTCCTTTTTTTTTTTTTTTCTTTTAAATGTTTCCTATCCATTTCAATGCAATCCCTCCAGTTTCTAAGCTAATCTACTCAACCCTAATACCATGGCCCCTCATGCGTCCATTGTATCAGACACTCTCTAATAAGAAAGGCAAGCATCATCTTCCCCAAGCCCCAGCTTCATCTCTGTGCTGCGCACCAAACTTAGCATGTTGCCGTCACTAACAAACCCCTATGATCCAAGGAACTGTCAGTCTTAGTACCATGCTGGATGGAGGGCGGTACATTAAGACATGTCCTACAGGGGAAAAAAATTGAAGGAGGGGGGTATATAAAATGAAGATGACTCATTGACTAGCAAAAACCAATGAAGCAAAAATGGACCATTTTCCTCCCACTGATTTTCACTGCTCATCGTATGCTGACAGCCATCTCTGCAACTTTCCACTCCTCTTGTAGCTCCTGGGGAGGCCATGCAAGGACACAGGAACACTCACAACACTTGGCCAGGCCCTTCCCATTGAGCTATAGCAACATACTGGAAAGTAATTCACACTGAGAAACTACAGTTTCTCACGTACGAGTAAATTGCAGCCAACACGTTTGTGAACAACGCTGTCCTCACTGGATTCTGATGAAGTCACAGCAGGGCCTTCGCTCAGTGGCCTCTTGACTTTGCCTGGCCATGTTCTCAGTTATGCTTTCCTGTGAGAATAAAGACCTACCTTCTTCCGGACTCAACCTCCTAATGTTCTAGAGAAATCGCATTTTACAAAAAGTGCCATCCATCATCTGTGAAAGCCAGTCAGTTTAAGTCCCTGCCAAGAGCAGGGGCAGATACTCTGAGTGATTGGATGTTGTCTCTGTAATCTAACTGCTGCCAGCAGCTGGAGACCAGAGGTGAGGTGAGGAGAAACCTTCCCCCCGGAAGAGGCTGCGAGCAAGGCCAGACACTTCAGATGCCACTTCCGAAGCATTCAGGTGTGTGTCAAACTCCCTACCTATTTTTAAACGGCACATGCATTCTAAAACAAGTCAGCATGTACTTTTTTAAGGAGTTATTTACCATGAGTTGTCACGCAGTCACTTAGGCTCTAGAGAAGCTCAGATAAAGATAAACTCCTTTTTTTTTTTAACATCTTTATTGGACTATAATTGCTTTACAATGGTGTGTTACTTTCTGTTTTATAACAAAGTGAATCAGTTATACATATACATATGTTCCCATATCTCTTCCCTCTTGCGTCTCCCTCCCTCCCACCCTCCCTATCCCACCCCTCTAGGTGGTCACACACCACCGAGCTGATCTCCCTGTGCTATGCAGCTGCTTCCCACTAGCTATCTATTTTACTTTTGGTAGTGTATATATGTTCATGCCACTCTCTCACTTTGTCACAACTTACCCTTCCCCCTCCCCATATCCTCAAGTCCATGCTCTAGTAGGTCTGTGTCTTTATTCCCGTCTTACTCCTAGGTTCTTCATGACCTTTTTTTTTTTTTCTTAGATTCCATATATATGTGTTAGCATATGGTATTTGTTTTTCTCTTTCTGACTTACTTCACTCTGTATGACAGACTCTAGGTCCATCCACCTCACTACAAATAACTCAATTTTGTTTCTTTTTATGGCTGAGTAATATTCCATTGAATATATGTGCCATATCTTCTTTATCCATTCATCTGTTGATGGACATGTAGGTTACTTCCATGTCCTGGCTACTGTAAATAGAGCTGCAATGAACATTTTGGTACATGACTCTTTTTGAATTATGGTTTTCTCAGGGTATATGCCCAGTAGTGGGATTGCTGGGTCATATGGTAGTTCTATGTGTAGTTTTTTAAGGAACCTCCGTACTGTTCTCCATAGTGGCTGTATCAATTTACATTTCCACCAACAGTGCAAGAGTGTTCCCTTTTCTCCACACCCTCTCCAGGATTTATTGTTTCTAGATTTTTTTGATGATGGCCATTCTGACCGGTATGAGATGATATCTCATTGTAGTTTTGATGTGCATTTCTCTAATGATTAATGATGTTGAGCATTCTTTCATGTGTTTGTTGGCAATCTGTATATCTTCTTTGGAAAAATGTCTATTTAGGTCTTCTGCCCATTTTCGGATTGGGTTGTTTGTTTTTTGTTATTGAGCTGCATGAGCTGCTTGTATATTTTGGAGATGAATCCTTTGTCAGTTGCTTCATTTGCAAATATTTTCTCCCATTCTGAGGGTTGTCTTTTGGTCTTGTTTCTGGTTTCCTTTGCTGTGCAAAAGCTTTTAAGTTTCATTAGGTCCCATTTGTTTATTTTTGTTTTTATTTCCATTTCTCTAGGAGGTGGGTCAAAAAGGATCTTGCTCTGATTTATGTCATAGAGTGTTCTGCCTATGTTTTCCTCTAAGAGTTTTATAGTGTCTGGCCTTACATTTAGGTCTTTAATCCATTTTGAGCTTATTTTTGTGTATGGTGTTAGGGAGTGTTCTAATTTCATACTTTTACACGTACCTGTCCAGTTTCCCCAGCACCACTTATTGAAGAGGCTGTCTTTTCTCTACTGTATATTCTTGCCTCCTTTATCAAAGATAAGGTGACCATATATGTGTGGGTTTATCTCTGGGCTTTCTATCCTGTTCCATTGATCTATATTTCTGTTTTTGTGCCAGTACCATACTGTCTTGATTACTGTAGCTTTGTAGTATAGTCTGAAGTCAGGGAGCCTGTTTCCTCCAGCTCCATTTTTCGTTCTCAAGATTGCTTTGGCTATTCGGGGTCTTTTGTGTTTCCATACAAATTGTGCAATTTTTTTGTTCTCGTTCTGTGAAAAATGCCAGTGGTAGTTTGATAGGGATTGCATTGAATCTGTAGATTGCTTTGGGTAGTAGAGTCATTGTCACAATGCTGATTCTTCCAATCCGAGAACATGGTATATCTCTCCATCTATTTGTATCATCTTTAATTTCTTTCATCAGTGTCTTATAATTTTCTGCATACAGGTCTTTTGTCTCCTTTGGTGGGTTTATCCTAGATATTTTATTCTTTTTGTTGCAATGGTAAATGGGAGTGTTTTCTTAATTTCACTTTCAGATTTTTCATCATTAGTGTATAGGAATGCAAGAGATTTCTGGGCATTAATTTTGTATCCTGCTTCTTTACCAAATTAATTGATTGGCTCTAGTAGTTTTCTGGTAGCATCTTTAGGATTCTCTCTGTATAGTATCATGTCATCTGCAAACAGTGACAGCTTTACTTCTTCTTTTCCGATTTGGATTCCTTTTATTTCTTTTTCTTCTCTGATTGCTGTCACTAAAACTTCCAAAACTATGTTGAATAAGAGTGGTGAGAGTGGGCAACCTTGTCTTGTTCCTGATCTTAGTGGAAATAGTTTCAGGTTTTCACCATTGAGGATGATGTTGGCTGTGGGTTTGTGATATATGGCCTTTGTTATGTTGAGGAAAGTTCCCTCTATGCCTACTTTCTGCAGGGTTTTTATCATAAATGGGTGTTGAATTTTGTCAAAAGCTTTCTCTATATCTATTGAGATGATCATATGGTTTTTCTCCTTCAATTTGTTAATATGGTGTATCATTTTGATTGATTTGTGTATATTGAAGAATAAACTCCTTTTGATACATGCCTAGCATATGTGGGAACTCAGCCTTGGCTACATTCCTCACCCTTTGTTTTTCCAATAAGAAAATGACCTAAGAACAACTAAGTCCCCATTTCCTTATTAGCATTCCACCAGGGGTACTCAAGACCATGCACCTAACTATGTATCAGTCAAACTGATATCAAGTAAACTCACCCACACTCACGCAGACATCGCTATGCAAGGTAGGACTCACAAAATATTCACAGGAAAGTGAGTAGGGCACAAACTTGGCTTTGGGAAGAGACTTATGGTCTAAGCATGTGCTTATAGTACTAAATATCTAGATGCTCTCAATGGGAGAACAGTGCCTGCAAAATTGAGCTAACTATACTATATTGTTAAGGTCCAGCATCTCTCAATTATAAAAATAAGATATTCCTAACATAAGCTCACTGGATGAACCCAGTGAATGAGTGGAGCCACAACTAACCAGCCACCACCTTCCCTTCCTTCCATCTTTCCCCTCCGCCCTCTCCCTTCCACCTTCTGGCCTTTTCATTCTTCTCTTTTCCTTTCACAGCTTTGACTGAATGCCTTTAAGTGTGAGGCACTGTGCTAGTCCCTAGGGACACAAATTGATTAAGGTGTTACCATAGTCCTTGAGGGACTTTCAGTTCTGCCTAGAGGATCAGAGGGTTACAGCAAAGTTATGGCACGGGGTGGGGGGCGGGTAAGGACAATGAGAGAGGGAAACACTGGATGATAAGCACAGAGAAGGGGCCTCAATGCCAGCTTAAGGGAATCATGGGTAGCTTCTAGGAGGAAGTCTTTCCTTGACCTTAGCTTTAAAGTTTAAATAGGAGTTAGCTGATAAAGAAGGGGAGGGAAGTCTGAAAGAATAGCCTATGAGAAGGTGTGAAATATGCCAGGTTCAATAGTGATCCTAATTGGCTTGAGCCACACGGTACATATATGAGGACAAATGAGAGAGAAATGAGGCTCATGACATCAACCAGAGGCAGTTATAGTAGGCCTAGCAATCTAGCATACTGAGCTAAGGAATTGGAACTTTCCCTTAAAAACTGAAAATACATTGAAATCGTTTAGGCAATTTAAGACTACGGTAGCTGATTGCCTTGTCTCTGGCTTTAAACAATAGGACAGTTGGCACATCTGAGCCCAGGCCTGCAGAAGCATCCCTTACTCTTACTCAGGATCCCTCCCAGGAGGAGCAAACCCCATGTAGCCTGCGTCCCTTAGGCCCAGGTCCTGAAATGAGCAGACCCAAATGCATTCAGCCAAAATCAGCCAAACCTCAGCTCCTACAGATCCCCAAGCAAAAAGAAACCCTAACGCCTGTGGCGGTAAGCCCTAGAGAGTTGGGTCATTGTTCATCACACTCCATTATTGTAGCAATAACTAACTCATATAAGTACTGAATCCCATGTTTCCCACTTTTTTAACCAAAGTAAGAAGGTGATGGTCAACTCAGGCTCCAGAAGGAACTCATTTTAGATAAAAATAGCCCTTTTGGATAAGGACAGTATATGCCACTGTGGGAATAAGAGGAGTGTAGAGGAAGGTTGTAGCTCTGCTGGGTAAAATCACTTTCTTGTCAGTGAGAAATATTAGTGTTTTGAGAGTTTAGATTGCTTAAGGAAATGAGAGAAGACTGGGAGACAGATGTTTAATCATTCACCCGATTTTTAAGTGAGAGCTGAAATGGGCACATTGGAGTGTCTGCCCAGCTCGTGTGAGCAGCCCACACACCCTCAGGGGGTTTCTTCCACTCATTCCCACTTCTCTGGCACAGAGGACAGGAGCTGAGGACGTGTAAACTCAGAGGAGTGAAAGGGAAGCCGATAAGCAGGAAAAAAATGGGACCAAAACAGAGAAAGAAGCAGAAGCTCATAGTTACTTGGCCCCAGAGGGCAGGGTACATCCGAGAGAAATTGTCTTGGTTCCTGCAGTTGTCTCTTCCTGTTCTCAGCCCCCACAAGGTCTGGTGGCACTTCTTTCTTTTTGACCCAAGATGTAACCCCGAATCACAGTAATAAATCCTTCGTTTGCTTAAGCTCAAGAAAAGATGTGCTACTGAAATCAAAAGAAATTTGAGGAAAATAGGTATCTGTTATGTGTCATACATGTGGTAGGCGTGGGGGGTACAAAGGAGGCAGGACAGATAAATGAAGAGACTTTTTCGAACAGTTCCTAAGTCATGATGGAAATGCAGATGCTACGGAAGTACTTTCACAGACTCAGAAGAGTCCAGCAAGTCATCTTGGAGGAACTGGTATTTAAGCTGAATATGAGTTGGATAGTTCACCAGAGAGGGCGTAATCAACAAGATCAAATGCCATCTAGGTGGCCAAGAGGAGTCTGAGAAATGGCCTCTCAGCTGAGCAATAAAGGTCATTGGCTAATATTGAGAGAAATTTTGCGAAGTGGTGAGGACAACAGCCAGACTGCAGTGAATTGAAGAGATGAGAAAGTAGAAACAAGGGAAGACAACTCCACACACCACTTTCAAGAACCATGGCAATGGATGAGGCAGGGTGTTAGGTGGAGCGGTAAGCAGGATGGATTGAGAAGCTATTTGTTGTTGTTTGTTGTTGTCTAAGCCAGAAAGGCTTCACACCCCAGATGTGAGTCATAGGTGTCACAGGCTGCAACTCTAGAAGAGGAAATCTTTTGTGGGAAACAATGAGCACAAGGAATAATACAATGAAACTCTGAAATGATGTGTCAAGAAGATAAAGACAGTCCACTCAGAATGTGTGAGTTTAGTCAAACTAAACTCTTCTTACTATAAACCAACTGCTTGGGAGGAAATTATTTGGGGGAAAAATGCATTGCCATCCTCAAATGGAATGTCTGAAAACGAATTACTGTTCCTAACTTATTCATCCCCAATGCCTCACCAACATGATCCTTCTGTAATAGACTCATATTTCAAAGTGTGGAATGAAAAAAATGTGCCAACTAGCAATGACACAGAGACAATACCCTCAGGTATAACAGCAATTGGAAAAGTGAATATGGGGAGATTTTTAACACTGCTAAATATACAGGGTTGGTTTCCTTTTTATAACTCTCATTCCTCAAGGGTACTAAATGGGTACCAAACAAGTAATTGAAATTTTATTGTGCTGACTTTGAAGAATCTTCTATGCATATATAGCATATTTGATAAAGACTTCCCTTGTGAAAATTAATTGTATTTTTAAATACGGAAAAATATTAGCATAGAAAGAGGACCACCTGTTGTGAATTGAGTACAGCATAGAAACAGTGTTGCAGCAACCGTATTTCTTAGAATCTTAATTGGGATGCTTTTAAGTCACTGCCATACCTCCGCCACTACCAGAATCACTACCATTACTATCAACACCACCATCACCATCCCCACCATCACTGACACCATCACCACCACCACCACCACTACAATCCCATCACCACCTTCATTGCTTCCACCAGCCATCTGAACGATCATTCCTACCACCACTTCCATCACCCTCACCACCATCACCTCCTCTATCAATATCATCACCACCAGCTAGTTTCCCAGTATAATTTCTGAATCATGGGTTGCTATTTGAATCAGTAATTTTAGATATGGCTCATCCAGTTGCAACAAAGGTCTGTGCCACTCTTTCTCCTGAAGCTCCTTTCCTTCTCTATAATTACACAAATGCAAGCCAGTGGCCGGGGCAGAAGTGGAGAATGAAGCCTCAGGATGAGAGGAGGAGCAAGATACCCAGTAACCAGGCTGCAACAATGACTTGGCTCTCAACACACGCTGATGGATTTGGGTTAGGAACTTACAAAAATAGCATGTGCAGCCAGGGCTTTATTTTAAATGTCCCAGCATTGATCAGAAAAAAAAAGGGATTCAACTAAGCCAATGATGGAGAAAACTAATTTCATGGTAAAATAATTCTAGAATGTATTTAAGGTGCACTGGCAAGACCATTTTCAAAGAAATCTGCATTACAAAACATGCATGGGAATTGAAGACTCCATTCAGACAGCCTCCAGCTGCTAAAGAAAAACTGTTATTCTTTAGCTCTTTCCCACTGTTTCCTGTAAACAATTTTATGGGGGAGAAAAAGCTTCCTTACCACATCTGCCCTTGTCAAAAGAAAGGCACAGCATGGTGTAAATATTTTGTTCTGTTTCTTCCATTAGCAAATATTTCTTTTCTCTAGTGAAAGACATGAATAAACAAGAAGAAAACAGTGGTGCTGAAATTGTTTACTAGCTTCCTTGAAGGAGATCAATACGGAAAAGTGATCAAAAATGGACTTTTTTAGATCTTGCCAAAGAGAGGAACTCAGTGAAGGCACCTCTTCCTGCAAACTGTTGTATTTTACATTTAATGCCCAAAGATCCAAGATAAATATTTTACCTCTTAAAAACATCTAAAATTCTAAATTATCACTTCATAGCCTCTCTAAACAGGGCTCTATAGTACATACACAGATTTTTCTTTTTAAGATGATAGCACCTTGACCCAGCATGTGTGTGTTGGGTAGACTTAAACTTTCAGTGGGAACTATCACTTAAAGCAGCTTTGTGTTAGCATGACTTTTACTTTCAGTTTTCCTATTTTCCTTGCAGAAAAAAGAGATGTGATTGACCACATAATGATGGGTGTGTGTGTGTGTGTGTGTGTGTGTGTGTGTAGCCTGTTAAAATTCAAATGATCACACAAAATCATTCATTTAAATGACCAGAGAACCAAATAAATGTTCCATCCGTTCAATTTCTGTGTTCTTACTCACACTTATTTTCAGTTTAAAGACATCCAATTTCTTGCTTTCCGTACTTTCTCATAATTTGTGAGAATTGCCCATTCAAGATGTCTAGCATATCATTCCATACATTGTTTGTACATTTGTTTCTAAGTCTGATTGGTCATTCTTTTAAACTTAAGGCATGAAGTTTTCATTTAGAATTGTGTGCAGCAATTTCTGACATTTTGAAGTGCACATAGTTGCTGGGAAAAGTCAATATTAAGGTATGTTTAAAGAAAACAGAAGTTTTTTGTTTTTTTTTTTTTTTGCTGTACGCGGGCCTCTCACTGCTGTGGCCTCTCCCGTTGCGGAGCACAGGCTCCGGACACACAGGCTCCGCGGCCATGGCTCGCGGGCCCAGCCGCTGCGTGGCATGTGGGATCTTCCGGGATAGGGGCACGAACCCGTGTCCCCTGCATCGGCAGGCGGACTCTCAACCACTGCGCCACCAGGGAAGCCCAGAAGTTTTAATCATTAGGAAGACACAGACCTTGGATGTCAACATAAAGAAACACGGGACTGAATAACACTGACTACACCACTCCAGGAATGGGTCTTTAGTGAAGTCAGTTCCAAATTCCTAGGTTTCAGTTGGAATCTTGACACTGACTAGTACTGTTCTCAGTCCATACCTAGTCCTTGTACCAAGCTTGTTCTTTGCTTTATTTTGCAGTGAACTTGAACACCATGTGTGTAGTGGGTACAGACAGTGGGTCTACAGTCAGGCTACTTGGTTTTTAAATTTTGACTAGCCTTCAGTAGTACTATAATTTAGGGCCCGTGATTTGACTTCCCTGTCTCAATTTCCTCATCTACAAAATGGTACCAAATTGCAACCAGGTGATATAGTTGTTTGAAGACTAGATGACTTAATATATAAAGACTGCTTATATAGGAAATGCTAAATTAATTCTGTGGTTGTTATTCTCATCATTTGTTATAACAATTATTATTATTATTTTAAATAAATATTGTATATATTTGAGGTGAACAACAGGATGTTTGGGTAAATATATACACAGTGAAATGATTAGTAGAGTCAAACTAACCTTGGCTACTATGAAGGATGCTATAATGGTACCAAAAGCTCGGGCACCAAAAGCAAAAATAAACAAAAAGAACTACATTAAGCTAAAAAGCTCCTACACAACAAAGGAAACAATCAACAAAATGAAAAGGCAATGTATGAATTGGGAGAAAATATCTGATAAAACCTAAAATCTGATAAAAAGTTTAATTCAAAATATATTTCCAAAATATATAAGGAACTCCTATAACTCAACAGCACATACACACACAAAAAACTCAATTAAAGAATGGGCAAAGGTCCTGATTAAACATTTTTCCAAAGAAGACATACAAATGGCCAACAAGTACATGCAAGGGTGCTCAACATCACTAATTATCAGGGAAATACAAATCAAACCCACAGTGAGATATCACCTCACACCTCTTAAAATGGCTATTATCAAAAAGATAACAGATGGCACATGCTGGCCCTGGCAAAGATGTGAAGAAAAGGGAACCACAGTACGCTGTTTGTGGGAATGTAGACTGGTGCAGCCACTATGGAAAACAGTATGGAGGTTCCTTAAAAAATTAAAATTAGAACTACCAAGTGACCCAGCAATCCCACTTCTGGGTATATACCTAAAGGAAATGAAATCAGTACCTCAAAGAGATATCTGTGCTCCCAAGTTCATTGCAGCATTATTCACATTAATTACTATTATTTACATGGCTGCCCATCCATTTAGATCATAGATTCCTTGAGGAAAAGGAGCAGGCCCTATATATTTGTATAGTTTGAACAATGCCTTGTATGAGGCAGGTACTCCATTACCTGTCCAGTCTCTGGTTTTTGCTAGAAACTCTACTGAGGTAAATATAAAAAATGACCAGGGGCGCAATTATAAAAGAATAATGAGAATTCCAAAAATGTCCCATTTTGCAACATGATCTCACTTCTCTTTTCCCATGAGACTAATTAAAGGAAAATGGGACTAAGGAGAGATTTAAGCAGAGGATGGTGCCAACTGCTAATATGGCATTCCTGCAAGCAGTCCTGCAGTCCTTTTCCCTCACATCATATCAAATGGCCATGTTTTGAGAAAGACCTTTCCATTTAAAGATGCAGACATAGAGAATGGACCTGAGGACACAGCAGGGGAAGGGGAAGCTAGGACGCAGTGACAGAGTAGCATTGACATATATACACTACCAAATGTAAAATGGATGGTTAGTGGGAAGCTGCTGCATAGCACAGGGAGATCAGCTCGGTGCTTTTTGACCACCTAGAGGAGTGGGATAGGGAGGGTGGGAGGGAGATGCAAGAGGGAGGGGATATGGGGATATATGTTTACGCATAGCTGATTCACTTTGTTGTACAACAGAAACTAACAAAACATTGTGAAGCAAGTATATTCCAATAAAGATATAAAAAAAATAAAGGCAAATAGAACAACACAAGGAGAGTTCAAAGTACAATCACATTTTGAAACTTACCATAAACAGCAAGGATGAGATCCATATGTGAGATACATTGAATTCTAGCAAACATAGTGGACTCAGAGTTAGAAGACAAGTTGGTAAGTACAACCACTAATGTGCAAACAACCCCTTAGACAGACCACTTGATGTCTACCTACCCAAGATGAAAAGCATGATGTCAAGTTGAGGGAGAAAAAGCAAAAAGCCCAGAAAACAATCTCACTCCCAGTTCGATAAGCTTGTCTTCCCTTTAACTTGCAAATGGGAGTAAGAAAGAAGAAACTGAAAATATACACGTAAAGGTGAAATAATTGAAGCAGAGGAAACGAGCTTCAAGTGATACTGCATATTTTTTCTAACCTTTTTCCCTAACATGTCTTGCTAAGAAGTATAGAAAAATCAAATTCTACTCAGGGGCACCACCCTTTTCTTCTATGACCAGGAAGTTTTCATATGTGATGCATGTGGCCCCTCTCATCAAATAACTTTTTTCCAGTTTAAAAAATGATAACATGATATGTGTCATTTCTTTTTTTTTTAAGTTTTTTTTCATGTGGACTATTTTTAAAGTCTTTATTGAATTTGTTACAATATTGCTTCTATTTTATGTTTTGGTTTCTTGGCCAGGAGGCATGTGGGATCTTAGCTCCCCGACCAGGGATTGAACCCACACTCCCTGCACTGGAAGGTGAAGTCTTAACCACTGGACTGCCAGGGAAGTCCCAGTGTCATTTCTTTTGATTATCATTTTCACTTGAAAATTTTAAGAAAAAGAAACACTCAAAGAAAAAAATCAAAATTATCTGTAATTCTATAGCTCAGAGCGGAGTATTGTTAATATTTTGGTTTATTGTTTCATTTAAACATTTTTATTATTGCAAAATTGATCACGATATATAGATCACAATATAGAGAGAACATATGAAGATTTAAAAAAATTGTAACAAAGTAAGCACCTGTGTAAGCACTATCCAGATTCAAAAGTAGCAAATTGTACCATGCTTTAGAAATTCCTTGCTGCTCCAATCCCAGTCACCCTACCCCATGCTTCCTCATCACCCGCATCCTCTCTCCCTGAGCCTAGCATTTGTTTTACCACCTGTGGGTTGCAGCCCTAAATAAAGTATTAAAAGTTTTGTTTGGTAAGGATAAATTGTACAGCACAGGGAATTATAGCCATTATCATGTAGTAACATTTAATGGAGTATAATCTGTAAAAATACTGAATCACTATGCTCTGTACACCTGAAAGTAATATAATATTGTAAATCAACTATACTTTAATAAAAAATAAAAGTTTTGTTTGTTAACTTGACAGAAATGAAATTATACACTATGCATTATCAGAGGCTTGCTTCTCTTCATTCATCATTACGTCTGTGCAAAACTCGTCCATATTCAGTTATTTTTAGTGCTGTGTAGTACCCCACTGAATGAGTAAGCCCCCATGTAGATTTCGATTCTAATACTGGTGGCCATTTGGGTTGTTTCTATGTTTTGATGTTAAGAATATTTTTATGCATGTGTCCTGGTGAAAATATGCCAATATTCTCGAGGGTTTCCACCTAATAATGAGTTTGCTGGGTTCATAGGTTATGTGCAGATTCAAATTTACTAAGTAATACCAAAGTGTTTTCCAGAGTAGTTATACCAGTTTCTACTCCCAATGAAGTGGATGAGAGTCCCCATCTACAACCTAACACTTAGTGTTACCAGCTTCTTAACTTTTGCCAATCTGGTGGGTATGTATAGTTTAAATACTTAATACTACTGAGTTGGAGCATCTTTTTCTATCAGTTTTGCCATTTGAGTTCCTGCATGCGTGTATATGTGTGTGTGTGCACAATTGTGTGAAGTGTCTTGCCAATATCACAGTATATTTATAATGGATACTATGGATAACCACCTGCTGTTTTCAAATTAAGAGAGACAGGAAGCACTTCTCTGGCCATTTATGCCTTTAAAACTTAAAATAAATATAGAAATTATTAGAAAAAATATCAATGGCACCACTATTGACATAACTGCTCAAATTAGAACTGGAAATCACTCACCCCTTATTTTCCATTACTCCACCTTCCTTCCAGAAAGTACGTTCTCCACTACGTTCTGGTAGGTGATCAAATTCTACTGAGACTACTTCTAAACTACACACTTAGTTCTAGAAAACCTATGGTTCCTCTCTTTCCATGATATAAACATATATGTACTTATTCACAAGCTCTACATTTGTCTCTAGAGTAGCTATTACAGTCTATGATGCTAGGAACATTTTTGTACAACAGTGTGTAAGCACTTCTCTAACATGTATATTAAAAAGTGGTATTTAGAATTATGGCAGTGTGTGAATGTTTAATTTACTAAGAAATGCCAAAAGTGAATGAGGGTTCTCCACTGCTATCACAACTTCACAACACTTTTTTTAGTTTGGTAGGTGTAGTGAGTGGGTAATGGTATTTCACTGTGTTTTTAAGTTTCACTTCCCTGAGTAATAATGCTATTTTACACCCTGTCATATGTTTCTGAGTGTTTCAATTTTCTCTTCCTTTTTAAAATCTTTTTTATTTTTTCTATTGGACTGTCTTTTTCTTACCGATTTGAGGAAGTTCATTTTGTTATCCGGGTATTAGTTATTTGCCAGTTGTAATGGTTTGTGGCTTGTCTTTTCACTCTGTTTACCAGTGTCTTTTGATAAAGAATAACAATTTCAATATGGTCAAATTAAATCCTCCCTTTACAGTTTGCATTTTTGTATCTTGCTTTACTTGTGTCTGTTTTAGAAATCCCTTTCTACCCCATGGTCATAAAAACATACTCCTATATTTTTTTCTAAATGTTTTATAGTTTTCTCTTTCATTTCTAAAATTTTAATCACTTTTACTTTTTGTAAGGAGATAGGCACCCAATTTCAATCCTGTTGTACAATTAACTAATCATCTGTCCCATTACTATTTACATTTACCCCCGTTCTGCAATGCTACCTCTATAAATAAAGTTTTCATATATGCCTGAGTCTGCATTTTACTCCATATTTCTACATATCCAAACTTGTACATTGTCTAAATACGGACAATGGAATATAGACTTGAATAAACCTGATTATTTAAAAGAATATGACTCGCCTTGTTCTTCTTCATGGGTGTCTTGGTATTCCTTGTACTTTCTTTTTTCAAATAATTTTATCTATTGATAGTTACACAAATATACACAACTCTGTTGAGGTGTTTCCTAAATTGACATTGAATCTATAAATCAACTAGGGAAAAATTAATGTCTTCTGACCTAGGACTCTAATATATGGCTCTCTTTATTGAGACTTTCTTTAATATTTTTGCAATAAAATTTATAATTGTTTGTATTTGTTCCTTGGTTCTATTTGTCTAACCTCACACATTGTTTAAATAGGAACACTGTATTACAAAACTGCTGTCAGATTTATTTCTTGTTGCTTTATATATAGTTATACTAACTTCTCCAGTGTTAGCATATAGAAATGCAACTCACTTTCATATAGATTTTATATCCAGCAACTTATTAAACTGTCTTATTAATTCTAGTAATTTATTAATATATCTTTTGGAGGTTCCTACATATATAAGCTTTGAACAATGACAGTTTTGCTTCGTTTCCAATTCTTATTTTTTGTCATATTACACCAGCAAAACCCTCCAGTACAATATTGAATAGAAGTGGTGACAGTAGGCATTCTTAACTTGTTCTTGACCTTAAAAAGAGCGCTTTCAGGGCTTCCCTGGTGGTGCAGTGGTTGAGAGTCCACCTGCCGATGCAGGAGACACAGGTTCCTGCCCCAGTCTGGGAAGATCCCACATGCCGTGGAGCGGCTGGGCCCGTGAGCCATGGCCGCTGAGCCTGCACGTCCGGAGCCTGTGCTCCACAACGGGAGAGGCCATAACAGTGAGAGGCCAGCGTACCGCAAAAAAAAAAGAAAAAGAGAGCGCTTTCAGTATGTCACTATTAGGTGGATATTTGCTGTAGGTTTTGTATAGATTCCTTTTACTAGAATAATGAAGTTTCATTATTCTCTTAGTTTGCCAAGAAGTATTCTTCTAAAGTCAAAAATAGGTGCTGAAGTTTATAAAATTCTATTTTCCTGAATCCACTGGGAGTTTAAAAAGATTCTTTATTGTGTTTTGTGTGATATATTACATTAATCAATTTGTTAATATAAATATAATTAATAGTAATATAAACTTTGTATTCCTGAGGTAACATTACATATACACTATCTCTTTCAGATGTATCTGGATTTTGCATGCTACAAGTTTAGACATTTGCATATATTTTCATGAGGAGAGTAGCCTAAAATTTTTCTTCTAATCTACTTGCCTCCTTGCCAGGTTTCTGT
This sequence comes from Mesoplodon bidens, assembly GCF_964165515.1. Classification (NCBI taxonomy): domain Eukaryota; kingdom Metazoa; phylum Chordata; class Mammalia; order Artiodactyla; family Ziphiidae; genus Mesoplodon; species Mesoplodon bidens. The sequence goes on along the minus strand of NC_138174.1, from coordinate 64,389,487 downwards.
ATCAAGGTTATGTTTGCTTCATACAAGAAGTTTGGGACTGCCCTCTCTTCCTTCTTCTCAGAAAGAGTTTATGCAACATTGGCATTACCCTTCCCTGACTATCTGGAGAGACACTTGGCCCTGGTGTGAAAGTTCAAGGTCTTACAGACTTGGCAGAAACCTCTGGGGTGTAAGCCAGCTTTGGAGCTCACCCAACTTGCAGAATTCCAGCTCTCGCTTGAGTTTTGGTCTCTTCAGTTTCCTTGTCTTGTGTTAGCTCAGCAATACATTTAAAAAAGATTTTAAACTATTTTTTCACCAGCCTGTGGTTATCTTAATCCGGTGGTCTTTCATACCATCAGAAATGGATATGCCAGTGGCTACATTCTTCTAATAACATTTGACCTGTCCTTACTTCTGAGACCAGGTCTACTCAAGCCCACCTACTATACGCCATGTCCACCCTGGCACATAGTAGAGGCTCAAGTAATATTGATTAAATGAGCAAATGAATATTACAGCTGTGTTCCACATACTTTGTTATTGTCCTTTTCCCAATACATTATTATTTTTACTTACATGTTTATCACCCAGGCAGAACTGCCAGCTTTTGAAGAATATGAAGCTGTTTCTGTCTGTTTCTATGTGTTCTCATCCCCAATGTTTAGCACATAAATTTACTGAATAAATGAGTGAATAAATATACAGATAAATCAATCACTGTAGTTAATTCAAATATATGTAGGTTAAATTTTACCCAGATGCTTTTTAATCTGCTAACAAATAGGTAATTAATGCAATGCAGGGAAAGCAAGATGTAAATCATTGAATTCTGCAGCAAAGTAAATTTACTGTCATTTAATTGGGTGTATCTCCCATTTCGTACAGTTGCTTATGTAAATCTCAGATAATTAAAAGCCTACAGTGAGATGTTCAATAGCACCCATGATGCTTTTTTCGTTTTTGCCCCCAGGCAGCTTGTTTTGGGCAGTAGCTGTCCAGCCCACATGCATTCTTTGAACATAAGTTATACTTCTTGACAAGATGCTCTGAACCTCATCGTTGAAGGAGAAGGGATGCAAGTAGATGGCGTAGAGCAGGCCAGACTTATTTCCTTAACTGAAAACTACCTGCAAGTACCAGTTAGAGTCATATGAGCTGTCTAATCCTTAAAGCCTCTGTTATGTGAAGTAATGGCCTCCTACAGTTTCCACTAAGTATAAAGATATGAAAAATCAGTATCAATGCCCATATAGTTCTCTGAAGAAAAGCAAATGCTCCTGCAATAACTGACAGCATCCAGTCTTGACCTGTGTAAAGACCAGGTCAATGGCTGATTGACCCTGCTGCATTCTGAGTTGGAAGACAGCAACCTGCTTCCTAAACCTGAAGTTCAGAGAATATAAAACAACTAAATATATGTTTAGAAAACATTATGGAGTCTTACAGAAAAGTCTATGAGCCCTGAGAAGGAAACTGTTCCAGGCTGAGGCTTAGTTACCAAACTAAAAGAAACTTCTTTCCTGTACACAAAACCAACAACAACTTAAAAAACAAGTGGAAGCATTCCAAAGAAATCAACTTACTTTCACAGTTAAACTCCTTTCATTTGTTTAAGTTCTTGTTAAATGTCTGAGAGTCTGAAGCCAGCTGTGGAAAATAACACCGTTTCACAGAAATTATTTTTTTGGCTCTTGTGTCATGTACAATATCTTGGCTCTATCCTGAGCTCCAATTAAAAGAATCGAATGAAACCCTTGCCTTTAATAATTGCAATATAGTGAATTTAGCTACTCGAAAGTATTTAAAATAAACCAATTTGCTCATTAATCATCATTACAGTTACAAAGAGAATCACGTAAATAACTTTTTAAAATGTTTCTCGGGTTGAACTTCAAATCACTCCTGCAATTTTCAAACACTGAATTACAAAGATGGTTAATAAATATATGCACGTATTATAACCAGTTAATTAAAGTAGATCTTAATTATGCCATTATCAATTAATCATTTTTAATTTGCAAAAGCAAAGTGAACACCAATCCATCCCTTTACAGTTGGGAGGGCATCATTCTCAGGATGAAGTTATAGTCGTCTGTGTGCCTAAAGCTAGGAAAAGAACATACTCTGCGATCTTACCAAGAATTGTTGGAAACAAGAGGAAAATTAAAATCACCCTTTTACCTCAGTTAATATGCAGGAATGAACACATTGCAACACTACGTCAATGGACACATCAGAGTTCATCTTGATTCCAAAACTACATGCCTAGTCCTGACATCAGGGATATAAACTGACCTACTTAGAATTGTACCTGTATTTTTAGATATACCCGGTGTTTCTCCTTATTGCGTTATACTCTACCCTGAAAGCAGTATGACTTCGCAGTTTGTTGGACTTTTCCAGTGCAATGACCAAGATGATCTTCATTACAGGCAACTCGGTAATGATCTTGACTTCCCTTTCTCAAGATCATTCATGTCTGTCGGGTTCAGAACAAGATAAAATGTATATCTTTTCTTCCTTTGCTTGATGACTACTTGAGAAATTTATTTGTTTTTTCTTCCTTATTTATCATAAAATTAATAAAAATCAAAAGAGTATGAATTATAATCTCACAAGAGCATTGACGACAAGGTTCCAGTGTCTCTCCTGTCAAGACCAATTACAAACCATGAATATTCTCCCCCTTTGTACAGCACCTCTTTCTTAAAAACCTCTTCATTTTTATCAGTGTCTACTGCAGTCTTGACTTCCCTGATGATTTTTTTTTTTTGACTGCATCACACGGCATGCGGGATTTTAGTTCCCCGACCAGGGATCGAACCCGCATCCCCTGCATTGGAAGCATGGAGCCCTAACCACTGGAACACCAGGGGAGTCCCAATTTCCTGATGACTTTGATAATGTCCCAGCTCCCTCGGAATACGTATAGCAGGAAATGGAAATATGATCTGGGAATTTTAAATCTCAAACTGCAATTCAAAGATAATTTTTTTTTCTGTCTTGAGAACCTGACAAATGTAACAGATTGGGGAGCCCAGTCTCTTAGACTGTTTTCTAACTGCTAAAAAAGAAAGTTACATCAGAGCCAGAGCACCTTGAGTCTGAAACGCAGGTGCTTGCCAAGGCTTTCTCCCTTCCTGATCACTTCCTACTCCTTTGAGTGAGTCTGAACTCTATCTCAGCACTCAGAGAAATGACTCCATTAGAAGAACTGAGCAGAAAACATCTAGAAAAACGTCTTTGGGTGTTTTGTTATAAGATGGAAGTATCATAAATCAGAAGTCACATAGCCAATCTATATACCTTATACAATTTTGTTACTGCAAGTGCGATTATATGAATAAATGCTTAAAATAGAAAAATATAATTTGGCATTCCTAATATGCAATGTATTCTTGATTCCAAGTTATCAACCAGTTACCCCTGAGCATAGTAAGGCTCAGTAAATGGGTTTTGAATGAATAAAGGTAAGATGGAAGTATGAGAATACAGAATACAAAACAGAAGTGTGTTAACTGGATAACAATAAAAGAGAAAAACACTATCATGCTATTAGCTAAATGGTTCTTTTCTTTTAAAATTTGATTTTCTCCCAGTTCCTAAAACTATATGCAATACTACAGAAAAAAAAAATGTTTCCATCCTAGCAGAATAGGGTGGAACAGGAGTATTATACACTAGTTAAGGCCTTCTTAGCACTTTTATTCAGGAAAAAAAAAACCTCAAAGAATCACCTGACATCTTAAAAAAAAAAAAGAAGAAGAAGAAGATTAAAAAAATTTACTGGTAAAAATGCCTAAATGCAATTTATATCTTAACTAAAACATTTTAAATCTTCTTACTCAAGAGCATCTAATGATGAGATTTCCAGGCCTAAATTAACAGAGCTACTTCTCCTTGATACAGAAATAGGTTCCTATTGATCAAATTCAGCAGAGGGCAAACTAAGCAATCTTGTCTGCCCATCTGTATGTGTTTTGCCAGCTCAGACTGTCCCTAAAGAGGAACAGAAGTGCTTGGAATCAATACTGTCCAATCCAATTTTTTTTCATGGCTATCAAAAAGAGTTCTGTAATTAAGAAGCAATTCCATTAAAATGTCCAGCACCTATACTATAATCAACAGGGACTTAGATGATTCTCTGTTTCTGAAATACTGTTTATGTGTTCACTTTGTACATCACATTTACGGAATGTTGGCCGTATTGTCACCAAGCAAATAACTGTTTTCTGTTTCTGCCACCTGAGCTGGCAGAAGTTGCAAGTTAAGGGAAATCATCCTTTATTGTTTGAGGTTTGAGATTCTTTTAAAGAGGCCCACCCTGGGATTATAAAGCTTGTGATGTTAAGCATTTCTGCAACTTAAGCTAAGTGTTTCCACTACCTGTTTTAAAGATAAATCTCAATTGGGCCACATTCAAATGACAAAAATTTCCCATTAAAAGAATAAATAAGTGTTTGACCCTTGAAATATATGTCAGAACAAGGACAAAACAAGAGGAGAGATTCTAACTAGGGCCATTAAACTAATTGTATCCAGCCTCCATGAAATTATTAGAATTTAAAGTTATACCCATCAATATGTTTTTGCCTATTATTTTGCTACTTTATTAAAATATTGCAATTATAAATTCTAAAGATGAAAACTATTTGCATATACTAAGGACAGCTCTGGTAATAATTCAAAAAGATTAATTTATTTCATAAATATGCAGTCATTATAACTATATACATTGGCTGCAGTTTCCAAAGAAAAACTCTAGACAGCAACCAAATACTTAACCTGAGACTGAAACAAAATATTAAAAATCAGGACTGCACAGTAAAATCTATGATTTATGCCCAAAAATGAGTTGTAAATATAAGTAAAGTTTTAGAATTTCATATGAACTAAGTTATAGGGAAAAACAGATTAATCCAAGAAAACCTCAGTTTAAATACCACCATCACTAGGGCAAAAAAAGCCTTCACAAGTCTCTAATGGTTACTTTCTCAGATGACTTTAAAATAAATGAGACAGAACTGAAACTGTCCTCTAGGAACTTAAAATCTAAGACCACCAGAGCTGACAAAATTAAGGACATGTATAACAGATATACATAATAAATATATACAGAATATATACTGATAAATAAGATTAAATATTGTATAACTCATCACTAAGAAAAATACATTTGCTTTTCACTTACAAAAAATGTAATGTGTGTAATTGGAGGGGAGGGCTGCTGGACATTCAATCCTGGATATAGTGGGCCACTGTGCCTCATCTGTAAACTGATTACAAATGGATAATGCATGTTCTGATTAATCTACTCGTCTTTATTTTTACACAGCAGAAATGATTTATAACAAAGGGTCAAAATGCTGATTATATAGCTACATCAATCTAGTATCTTCAGTTTCACATAGCAGTAATCATAACAAAAGGATCAAAACACTGATTATACAGTCACTATATACATGTTATCCTTACTGTATTCATCCCAACCATATCTAGATAATAAGAAAGAAAATGAATTTGTTCTTTCAAAAATTTACCTATATTTCAACTACTGTATACTTTAATAAAAAATAAATTAAAAAAATTTACCTATTGATAGAAAAGCCAAGGTTGTATAATTCCATTGAAGTCTCAGAATCCAACTAAACATACACATAATAAAAAGCGTTCAGAGAAGTTGACTCTTCCACAAAAGATAACACAGTCTCATTACTCTGCCAGGAATAACTCAGAGATTATACTTAACTCAAGAGGCCGAGGTTTAGCCATCAGCGTTAAAAAGATATTTTTCTACAGTAATTCCACTGGCCTGGTTACTTCTGTTTCACAGAAGTACAGGATTTCTGTTTCCACTATAAAACCAAAATTAAAGAGCTTTAAACAGACCTAAAATCCAAGGGATAGCCTGATGGGTAAACAGTTCCCACTGGTTTATAATACAGACAAAGTTCACAATGATCTAACCACTAAAATTTTATTTCAAAACTATACTGAAAGTATTAAAAGGAGCCAGTTATTCGAGTTCAAACCCTACAAACACCCAATTTCTTTCAATCTTGTTTCATCCATCAAGTGCAGGGGACTCAAATGTGTCACCTGCACATTTGACACTCAGTAAGTATTTAAGAGACTGGTGGTCAGTCATCCCCTTTCAGTGGTGAAGACATTATTCTTCAGAGCTAGTACTTATTGGGGGTCCTCTTACCCTGTTAAGATGCCTTGCTTTGTTTTACTTCATTTTAACTCGATGCCACATTAATACATTTTAAAGCAAAGTAGTCTTGGTTAATATACATTGGTAATATTGGTAGTCAGACTGACAAAAATGTAAAGAAGAATACTAAGTCCTGACTCACAAAGCAGGAAAGAGGGAATTTATATCACTCATCCTCCCACACACAGTTAATTCCTTGAACTTCAATTTATTTCAGCATATCAAGGATATTGTATACTTCTCTGCTTGGCCGGCATGAAGGTAGACATCATATTTTTTAGGGTCCAATAATATCGTTCCCCAGTAATAACAGAAGTGGCAGAAATAAAACAAGAGGAGGACTAGATAATTAGCTACTAGACTGAAAGTCTTAAAATGCCAGCTCCCCTGCTATTCCTAACCACTGTCCTCAAGTTATGAGGATTCTACTGTCCATAGTGACCCACAGTCAAACTGTCTACAGACATCTTTTCCAATGCAAATGAGTCTCTCCATCCATTAAAAGACCCCAAAGGGGACTTCCCTGGTGGTGCAGTGGTTGGGAGTCCACCTGCCAATGCAGGGGACATGGGTTCGAGCCCTGGTCTGGGAAGATCCCTACATGCCGTGAAGCAGCTAGGCCCGTGCACCACAACTGTTGAGCCTGCACTCTAGAGCCCATGAGCCACAACTGCTGAGCCCATGTGCCACAACTACTGAGACCTGTGCTCCTGGAGTCCGTGCTCCGCAACGGGAGAGGCCGCTGCGATGAGAAGCCCGCGCACTGCAGTGAAGAGTGGCCCCTGCTCGCCTCAACTAGAGAAAGCCCTGGCGCAACAACAAAGACCCAGTGCAGCCAAAAATAAATAAATAAATAAAAGACCCCAAATGTTTTAGGTTGTAAGCAGAAAGCCCTGCTACTTACTTTAGTAGGTGCCCATCCAAATGAAGATGGAGCATCATGCAGAGCAGATTTTAGTGTGATAATCAGTGCAACTTAAAAACATTGATCTGACACATATTTAACATTATGAATAATCATTGTGCTCCCTGGTAATTAGGGATAAATGCTAAGTCAGTCACATAAATGACCAAAATTAATGTTAGGTTTACACAGCAAAATCAAATTTTCATAGTAGTACAATTTTCATTAAATTATCCCCAAAATCAACATCTGCTATCACATACAGTAGCTCTCATACCCACATTGAAAGGGCGAGGGTCTCAAATCCTGGTTCCTCATCTACGGTGGACACCTCCACCCTGCATCACCATGGATCCCACTGTGATTTCCTTAATGGCCCAGAGCTGAGGCACATTCATTCCCTAACACACGCCCTAACCTCCAGACCCTTGATCCACCTTGAAAGCACCTAGTGTAACACAGTCAACTCTTGACAGCACCTACTGGCCAAAGAGCTCAGCATAGTGGTGTCCATGGTGAGGCAGGGTGGAAATATCCACCAGCCACAAGGAACCAGGGCAGAAAGCCTGAGCTCAGAAGGGCAAGAGTGAGGCGGCCGGGGGTCAGAGAGTAGGAGTGAGAGTAAAGAAGAGACTCCCCCACTTTCCTGTCACCATATTTTCAAAGATCTTATACAGTTCTTTCCAATAATACCCAACAGGGTAAGATAAAATAATACCCAACAGGGTAAGATAAAAAATAAAAGTAAGGGGAGGAGACCCAGAAGGGAAGTGTAGTTATCCTTAAGACACTCACTTCTATATTAATGTTTCCTGTTGTTGATTCCCAGGTGTGTGATGACTTTTGAGGCCTTTCAAATGAGCAAAGTAACCAATGGCCAATGAGATGACTTGTGACTGAAATAAAAATATTCTACTAGAACCAGTTTTCTTCTATCTCCTTGCGTCACTAAAAGAACTCCACTGATACACTCTTTGTGGAGCAGTGGATGCACGCAAGGCCCAGACATGATCCCTTGGTAGTGTTGAGAGACAATTCTCCAAGGTGTTTCTGTACATGTTGTACCAGCTTTTGTCCAGCCTAACTTTGCAAGGGTGTTTGTATGGCAAATAGCCCTAGAAGATAAAAATAATGCTTCCCTCCAGGGCAAAGATTGGGGTGGTTTACACACAGTGCATCATAAAATATTGGATTCCCTATACTCAAGGGTCCTCAGCTGTGCCACAAACCCACTGTGTACACAGCACCTACCTGGTCAGCTCCCCATCACCCCCATGGGGAGACTTGGAGCCGAAGAGGTGGGTGGAGGAGGGGAACAGAAAGAGGGGAACCAAAGGAACCATGAAGCTCATGCTGCTTGCTGTGCTGTAATCAAGTCCTGTGTCTCTGAGCCAAGGGGCTCACATCTTTGGCCAGCATCCATGAAACTGTGGCAGGCTCACTTGTTAGCATGCAAGTAAAGTAAAATCTCATCCCTATCAGAGGAAAGTCTTACCCATGGGAAGATGAGATTATCCTCCCAGGTATCATGGTAGGTAGGCAACTGCTATGGATTCTCAAACGTCCCTGGGAAAAAAATATAGGAGTATGTCTTATCCCAACATAGGTAGTTCTGGTGCTAAAGGGAGAAGAAAGAGCCAGGTAAAAAAGAACTTCTCCAAGACCTGAGAGACAGTCACATTGCTTGCCCCAAATAATCGAACAATTTCCTTTATTGTACATTAGAAAAATGGATAGTATTTTAAGACACAGGACACCTGTTTTGATACCTGATAGAATTAGAATAGTAGGTAATTCAAATAAAATTAAGACACATCCAGAAAACAAAGATAATCTTCTTAAAACTCATTTTAAAAAGAAAACTACAATAGCACTAAAATCAGATATTTTTATTGCCCTATATTATTTGCAGCCTTCCCACAAAATATTAACCTTAAGTTCAGTCATTTTTCTGTCTCTGTTTTTTGATAATCTTTTGAAGTAGAAAAGAGGAACCTTTATAATGCCCTGGAATATGAAAAAATGTCTCCTTCAACACTTGGGTTTCTGCTGTTCAGCTGTGTCATTTGGTTGGAGCACAAACTCAATGATATTATTTCAAAACACGGCTATTTTACCCTCAGGTTCTGAGCCTCTATGAATTTCACAGGTTTACTATATAGATTCTGCTGATGATTATAGTTCTCCTTGGTTAATTAATGCTCTGCAACATTTAATTTTGCATTACATAAATACCAGTAAAGAGACTGAAAAATAAAACTAGATGCAAATTTTATGCTCATTGCAATGCACAAATTAGGCCATAGAAAAATCCCTGGCTGGATTCAGAATTTTCTTGTGCCAGCTAGCGCCTTGAAAAAAATCTTAAATTATTTTTCGCCAATTCAACAGAGGTAAAAACGTTCAAATAAAAATCAGACTAAACAAAAACAAGGCAATGAGGCTGCTACACATAAAGCTTTATACAAATGAAGTACTGTCAAAACATTTCAAAATGTCAGAAATTCATTTAGAAATCTGTCCTTAAAAAAAAAACCCTCCTGGTATAAATTTGCTTTTCTGTAAATTTAGTCCCATCCTCTCATTAGCACAAAAATATCTGTCTTCTCAATTTCTAGAACCGCATGTATAATGTTAATTTGCAGAGTACAAGCGGTCTGCCAGTTTTATGTCCCAAAGGTGGCCTCCTTGATCAGAGTATTTAAAGAAGATGGCCTAGGGCTTCCCTGGTGGCGCAGTGGTTGAGTCCACCTGCCGATGCAGGGGACACGGGTTCGTGCCCCGGTCTGGGATGATCCCACATGCCGCGGAGCGGCTGGGCCCATGAGCCATGGCCGCTGAGCCTGCGTGTCCGGAGCCTGTGCTCCGCAACGGGAGAGGCCACAACAGTGAGAGGCTCGGGTACCGCAAAAAAAAAAAGAAGATGGCCTAGAAGGACAAAACCGTACACAAAAACAATCAACCCTGCACAAGATGGCTTTTCAGAATCATTTTTAGACATGCATAAATCAGAGATGCATTTGTGTCACCTAATCACGACTAATGAAGCTTGAACAGACAATTCAAACTTCAATATTTAGCTAAAATTTCAAAGTGCAGCATCTGAATTAAACTAATACCATTGACTGGAAAGCTAAGATAAGGTATTCTTACATTTTCTAGACAAACACTCAGAGCTGGATAATAGGACCATGTGTGTTACCTTTTAGACTAGAACAAAACTAAAACACAAAGCGATATAAAACTAGCTTTGCTTAATTTGGAAATTCAAAATAAAAAGATATTTTGGCTTTTTTATATTAAGGATAAAATTATGTTATCTACATCAACAACATTGAGGTTTTTGTTTTTTAATTGTAGAAAAATGGGTAATGTGACTGCCATCTATCCCCCTTTTCCCCCCCACTAAAACATCAGGTGATTTTTGATATGTTGGAGATAATCATGTCTATGAAACATGAAAAAGAGCCAGAAATAAAACTGCATACGTATAGTTGCAGCCACAAGAGATTAAATCTGCTTTCATAATGCTGGTGGGTCTTTTGACGGGGCAAAAACTGGCTATTGGTTCCAGTTGGGTCCTTCACACGGGGTTTGAAGGGTCCCCATTATGACTTCACAAGCCACAACCAAGTGTTTGTCTAGTGCCAGCATACTTGATACCTGCCCAGACTGTTTTGCCAATAACATAATTTTACCTCTTTAGCAGAGATGCCAAATGCTCCATGACAGTCTACAACTGCACTTTTGGTCACATCTATTTCATAATGAGCAAGAACCGTCACTGCCTTTCCCTCAGCAGAGAAAATATTGCTAGAGCATAATTTCTCATTAATCACAGGCACTGTTTCTAAGGACAAGTTAGCCAGAAACCTCTTGGGAAATTTGTATGCTCAAGACAATCATCTCAACTTCTTGTGGAATTGGTAAATATTTGTACTGAAGAATGAAAGATAGATGGCTAGCCTCCAGGGTATGGAAAAAAATACTCAATAGTCATTCCAATCCAGCCAGAAAAAAAAAAAAAAAAAAAAGCTTAGAGGTAGGCAGGCAGGGGTCTCTATTCAACACAAAATGTGTAAAGACATCTTTATCTAAAAATAAGCAGATCTCACAATAATTCTATAAATAGGCAACTATGGTGAGATATTTCACAAACATCAATGTTGTGTTGAGATGAATAGACAAGTTTTTAAATACCTCAAAACAAATCATAAAAGTTCCTATGGCAAATACCAGTAGGAAAACAAGAAAGTAACAGTCTATCAAAAAGCCTCATAAAACTGATAAAAAGTCAATCGTACACCCCCCAAAATATACTTTTGATATATGACAGATATAAACATTTTTTATGTATTATACACACACAGGAGTATGGTCTTCTGAAGATAAATAAATATATGCATGTGTGTATTTACATATTTATCTATTTCGGATTTAACACAGGCCCATCCTATAAGGAGGTCTGTTTAGTGCTGGTATTTGGTAACAACAGAGCCTTGTCCATGAAGTGGAGTTGAGTAAGGGAGCCAGAAGACTGAGTCACAAGAAGCATCCTCTCTCATAGAAACTCTACAAGAACAGGAACCATGCAGACTCATAGCAGAGGCATAATTTTTATTTCTCCTAGCTTGCCATGGTAGGTGCCATAAAGAGCATTAGCAGTGTCTTCCTGGGGTGAAAGGGAAAAGAGAATCTTTTTGTACAATAGTTCATACTCAGCATGACCTTTCTAAAGGCTTCCAGACTATACCCATTCACCCCAATGTTGGGGAAAAAAGACATAAAATTATACATCATCCAAAAATTATGCTCATCCCGTACCTGCTAAATTACTGGGCATGACATACCATATAAAGATGAAGAAAACAAATATTCTCAAAGTCTAACAGAGACAGGCAATTAAACTGAATTGCAATACAACCTAAGTGCTACAGTAGAGCTGGAAATAACAAGGAAGGGCACTCTGTTGGGGAGGGCTTGGGCATTGGGTGGGAAGGTTCCCCAGGGGAGACCCTCTAGAGTTGAGTCTAGAAAGTCAAGAGGCTGGGGAGGAAGAAAAGCTGCAGGAGCATTAGATGTAGGGAAAAAAGGCACAGGAGTGAAAAGGAACATGATTCATCAGAAGCTCAAGTGATTTATTTAGGATGGATAAGAACACGGTTAGTATTTCTTAGGTACCATGCCTTGCAACAGACATGGCAATATCCAGAACAAAGCTGTGCTCAAGAGACCAATGTGAAATAAGGACTGAAAGTTAAGCCAGAGGGTACAGTGGGATGAGCACTAGATGCCATTCTAAGTATTTTGGTCTTTGGTGTAGGTGATTAAAAATCCATTGACAAATTTTAAGCAAGGGGGAAACATGATCATATTTGCATTGGAAAGAGACATTCTGGTGGCATATATGGGGATGGTGACAATGGTTGATTATCTAAGAAATACATACAAGTAAGTGGGTCTATCTAAGAAGCACAGAATTTAAGACTGTAAAATGCATGTTTAGGGCTTCCCTGGTGGCGCAGTGGTTGAGAGTCCGCCTGCCGATGCAGGGGACACAGGTTCGTGCCCCGGTCCAGGAGGATCCCACATGCCGCGGAGCGGCTGGGCCAGTGAGCCATGGCCGCTGAGCCTGCGCGTCCGGAGCCTGTGCTCGGCAATGGGAGAGGCCACAACAGTGAGAGGCCCGCGTACCACAAAAAAATAAAAACAAAGAAGACTGTAAAATGCATGTTTAGTGAGCTGATTTGTAAAGGTAACCCAGAAGCTTTGTGCCAAGAGAGAAAATAAGTTCTATAATCCTCAAGTTTTTGGGCCAGAACTAAAGATAAGAGGATGTGGGAAGAGCAGTAGCTCTGGTTCAACGAGCTGCATTTCCTGTACCGTGGACGGTTCCATGGTGGGAACCTGGCTCTTCAGGACGAAGAGCAGTCTCCCTCCTCATAGGATAATTAGACGGAAACGAAGATAACACTTTGGAGACAGGAGTGCACAAGGGAAGGCCTTCTGAGCTGAGAACTGAGACACAAAAGGGAAGCATGGGGGAGAGAGAAGAGGCGGAAAGGCAGTCGGGGCGTTACAGGAAGTTCTGAATGAGGAGAAGGCGGGAAAGCTGAGGACCCTGTCGTGTCAGTGATACCTCCAGGTCTCCCTCAGCTGGTAAACTTGTTGAGTGGGAATACAGTAGAAGTTGGTGTTTTCCTGAGCATCCTTATCTAGGGACCAGGGGAGGCCCATTGTGGAGTACAGAATATGGAGAATGGAACGTACGATCATTGCAAGAAGACACGACGAGTGACTACTGCAATAGTCCAGATATTGAGGGCTGTAGTGAGGAAATGCACAAGTAGGAGATGAAAGAGGTAGAAGAAGAGAGGACCTGAGCAACACCTAGAAAAAGACGTGTGGAAATGACAAAGGACTTCTAGGCTTCTGGCTAAATATGAGGTCCATACTAGTCTCACTAACTGAACTAAGGAATGCAGAAGGCCACATCTAGAGGGCAAACTGCTTGCCTGTCTGGACCTCGGTGTCCTTCCCACATCTGTAGAATAACAGCATGGTCCTAGTGGACCCTAATGTCCACACCAGCATTGGCTGTCTCTGCAAATAAGAATTCATCAAGAACATTCCACTTTCAAATAATAGATCTCACCCACACAACCTCTTATGGATCTATGAAAATGCTTACTCTTTTCCACTGCCAAAGCTACAGTATGACTGTATGACTTCAGTATAATGAAGCCCAGTTCTAGGTAGTTGGGAGTGCCAAGTATTCATTTTTAAGAGGGAGGTCATACCACAGACCTTGTCAATCATGTTCCATTACCATTATGAAAGGAGAAAAATACTCCCTCTTGTAACCCTGCACCAGCCTTCTCCCACATAGAGAATTCTTTTATTATTAAATAGCAGTTATCATAGAAAAGCATACATATTTGAAGGTGTTACTGTTGGATAGGTCAATATGCATAGTAAGATGTTGCTGATTTAATTTAGCTTCAGTTCACTGGTCTAAAAACGAATCCTAAACATAAAAAAAAAAAAAAAAAACTTCCTCTGGAACTCATTTTTTATAAAAGGTATAGATATTGAGATTGATAGCCATTTTGCAAGAATTCCATAAACAAAATATTTTTTAATTAAGAAAATCTAACATCATAATTTTTAAACTATTATTTCTACCAAAGTGATATGAAGGAAAACATAAAACAGAGTACTCTTACAGGGTTAATTTTCAGTGTTTAATAAGTAATGTTTTGGTAATAATGGATTTTAGTTGCCCATTAAAAAAGCCATTTTAGATTTAACAAAATATAATATACAAGATTTCAAGCTATTTTTAAAAAAACCATAAATATTAAATATAAGCGAACTAAACTTACTTGGTTGTCATAAACTCTGGTTACCAACACTGATGTCAAGCATCCCTCTGACATACTTTTTGCCCAACTGATTGTTTTATTTCATAAAAAAACATAATTTTCTTCTTCGGTAAACACTGAGTGACAGTGGTTCAATGCTTTTCAGCACAAAATTACACCAAAGAAAGGCCAATGTAATAGGTTTGACCTATTATCCAGTTTCCACAACCTATTGTAGCATCCAGCATCCCTAATGCAGGGTGATTCGTTTCTGACTCCACAATTGATCGCTAACTGTGCTGAGGTCATTCACTACGTTTGATACCCCATTTTTTTTTTTTTTTTACAATTTCTCCTTATATTTAGATTATGCTTCCATTTAGACAGAGTAGAGTATGCTCTAAATCTTCTGGTCTTCAAAGGACATGTTTAGAAGCTTCAAGTGCAGTTTGAAACGAGGGAAAAAAATCTTTAAAATGCTGTTTCAGCGGACACCATCCATTCGGTCTATTTTTAAGAAATTACCAGATGAAACCCTTGGTCTCACATCACTATTCTGAGAGAGGTCACCTATCTAAATAGCAGAGTAACAATATCTGTTTTATATACCATATAATTGTATACTTGATCATGTTCAAATCCTTTTATTGCCCATAAAAAGGTGAAGTCTACTAAATATATTCTTACATAAGAAGCCGTATCATTCAGGTGTCATACTGAACCCAGAAAGTACAGTTTAAAATGTCACTTATATACAAACCTATGTATTCTATATGAAGATTAAAATTTCAAGATTTTAGCATTAAGAAATTAATACTGATAATCATTAGGCTGTTCTTGATACTTAAATGTTGTTCAGTTCACAAACACAAGAGTGAGACCTCACTGTTGAATCAATTTTAATTAAACATGTAAATGGCCATTAGTGGGAAGCCCTCGTTGTAATACAACTTCCTTTTTGGCCTATTCCCATCTCAGGGCCCATTCCAGAATAACTGGTTAGTGTTCTGAAATCTACATGCCTTGCGATATAGGCTATCATTTTGGTGATTCCCAAGAATCCACATGGTCTAACTGCATCAAACTGTTTAGCACTTCCCTTCATACACCCCAACCCCATGTACCCACTGCATTAGGGAATTCACTTTTCAACTTTGGTCAAAGTGCACACGCCCATGTCTTAAAAAGCAAGCAGCTCAGAAGGATCTATAATATAAAGAAGAGACCCCTGCCCCCCAACTCTATTCTTTTCTCCACCTCTCCTCATTTGTTTCTCCCAGCTGTTATGGAAATCTGTAATGTGGGAATAATTACAGTGCAACTAGTTCAGAGTGAGGGGTAAATGAGTTTATATACGTAACTACCTAGAGCAGGGTCAGGATCATAGTACATACTGATTAAATATAATCTGTAATGATGATGACTTTTTCAGTATCAGGACTGACAATGTCAAGATCTACAACAGTTATATTCTGTCCTATAACTAGAAGTAAGTCTTTGGCTACAGGTTGACTCCAGAAGCTGAACGCTAGTAAAGAGCACTTACTTTATGATAACTGTGGGGAGATTGTTTTCTTTTCCATTCAAGCTGCACATATTTTCTGACTCCCTACTATGGGCCAGACACTCTTCTACCTACTGGTGAACTAGACCAACACATGGTGTTTGCATCCTAGTTAGGCAGAACAATAAATAAGTAAACAAATAAATAACACAATTTTAAATGGTTATTTATTTAAATAATGGTTCCCCATCATGCCTTGTGACTTTTGAAAGATATTCAAAGAGTTATTCTTTTTTTTTTAACAGTCCACGATTGCTCAAAATTAGCCAACATTCTAGTTTGCTTCACATTTGCACATGCTTTCCTCAATATTTTTCCATTCTTTTTGGGTTTTTTTAACAACTGATTACCAATTTATTAAAAAGCTTGATTTAAGCATCTGCAATGGTGACTTCAACCCCGACTCCTGGCTCAGTACTGATGGAAGCGATCTGCTTCACAGTCTCAGAAGGACTGGGCAAGTCAGTGAATCACTGAGGATCCTCATCTGAAAACCATTTCAAGTCTTAGAACCTTTGCCTCACCCCTTCCTCTTAAAGTCTCTAAGGCTACAGTCTTGCTGGGGCTCTTTAGGTCAAACCACTGTCACCTCTGCTGTTCTAGAGGCTACATATAATCATAATACTTTACATCAGGAAAGGCAGCAGAATTCTGAACCACCGGACCGACCATACAGATGATTTCTCAAGATTCTTGAGAAGTCTCATTAGAATCACCTACAGGCATTACTGGTCTGGAACAATCATGAGGTCTTTGAATGGAGTCAATATATTTTTATTGAAGTGGTGCTCATGGTAAGCCAACTCCTCCGATTAAGAAATGGGAATAACATTGGAAATGCCCAAGGAACTACTCTATGATGAGCTAAAGGAGGTCAAACAAAAGCCAAATAAGAAAATGAGAGAGAGAGAAAGGAAAAAGAAATCACAAGACTAGAAGTTACGAGATCTGGAAGTGGATTCTAGTTCCATCCCTAAGAGATGAGACCTTAAATAAGTCACTTCACCTTTCCGGACCTTATCTGTCAAATAAGAACTTCACATGAGAAAAAGCAGTATGATGAAATACCAAGTCACGCTCCAAGATTTTTGTCAGAACATGGTTAAAACGTATGCATATATTAATCCTTAAAATGTGCTTGTTCTATATACCTAAGGTAAAGGAGGAAGGAACTCAAATTATTATAGAATAAATAGAGTGTATTGATACACAAGAACCAGCTTGAAGTGAAAACAGACACCAGTCCCTCGACACTATGGAGTATGTATTGAATGAATGAACAAGTGGCAAGAAACAGACTTTTAGGGCAGTGACACTCTTAAAAGATGGATGTTGCTGACCTTTGCAAAGAGTAAAAAGTCATGACATCATAACAGAGTGTCCCCCAGCGAGTTCACTGTTAAGTGTTACTCCTCCCTAAGATGGGTTGGAGATTTCCAACGACATTTGTCTGTGCCTCTGACTGTCAAAGGAATTTATTGTGTATTTACACAAGCAAGAAGGAAAAATTAGAAAAGAGCCCAATTCTCATACTTTTTAACGTGAGAAGTATCCCCACTAGAGTTACTGGGAAAACAAAAGTTCCCCTTAAATAATTTAAGCACCTTTTCATCAGATGCATTGAAGCATCAATAGCAGTTTTCTTTCCCCTAGCATATCATGAACTGACTACAGCAAGAAAGATCCTGAGCAAGAAAAGGCAAAGGTTCAGTCTAGCATAATAAATCTATCTTTGCATTCAAACATTCCATCATTTCTCAGATGTTGATAATTCCTACCAGCCTTGTTTCTGATCATTTGTTTCCACCCTAAACAGTCACGAGGAATCAGAGTTGTCAAATCCTCTGAACTTAATTCAAGAATTTAAAATAGATAACCAACAAGGACCTACTGTATAACACAGGGAACTCTGCTCAATATTCTGTAATAACTTAAATGGAAAAAGAATTTGAAAAAGGATAGATACACGTACGTGTAAAAACGGAATCATTTTGCTGTACACCTGAAACTAACAGAACATTGTTAATCAACTATACTCCAATATAAAATAAAAATTTAAAAAAAAAGAATTAAGCATCCCCCCTGTGTTCAGTGGTACACTAGCTCCTTTGGGATGTGGACATGGCAGAGATGGTGGGAAAGAGTAGAAATGAGAAAGAAATGATAGTACTTTCCTTGCCTCCAAAATATAAAAAATCTTCACAGCAAAGTAGATAAAACATTGAAGAGGTAGAGAAAGGAAATGAAACTGACAATGATCTTCAGCCACTGATGCGCAACCTCAGTGAATAACACGAATAACAAGGAACAGAGGACGAGAAGGAAGAGATCAGTGATGACCCAGACTGGGTAGTCGGGGCGATCTCCAGAAAAGAGGGTAAATTCATGTCATGCAGGAGAACGGGCCTGGGTTTCGTGTGTGTGAAGAAGCGGGAAGGCAACTTGAGTTGGTAAACTCAGCACTGAAAGAGCAGAACCTCAGATTAGTAAAGGGACACAGAGGGAATGGACCGCAGGGTGGGTTAAGTCACTTGAGAAACACTCATGGCATATTTGGTAACTATGTTGGCCTTCTAGACCACTGCCCTGAGGACTGTTCCCACAGAGAATCTGAGGACAACAAGAAGAGCTAAAAGAGAAAAAAAGAGGCCCTTTTCCCCTCTTTAGTATCCTCCAACTTTATCAGTAAGTATATTTGAGTGTTTACTTTTGCTACTGGGTTGTTATTAGTTTGCTAGGGCTGCCATAACAAAATACAACAAACTGGGTGGATTAAGCAACAGAAACTTATTTTCTCACAGTTCTGGAGGCTGGACATCCAAGATCAAGGTGTCAGCAGGTTAGTTTCTCCTGAGGCCCTTTCTCCTTGGCTTGCAGACAGCCACCTTCTCGCTGTGTTCTCACATGGCCTTTCCTCTCTGTGCCCACATCCCTAGCAGCTCTTTGTGTGTCCAAATTTCCTCCTCTTATAAGGACCCCAGTCTGATTGAATTAGGGCCTTTCCCAAAGGACTCATTTTGACAACTAAGCTCTTTAAAGACCCCATCTCCCAATACACTCTCATTCTAAAATACTGGGGGTTAGGGCTCCAACATAGGAATTTAGGGAAAAACAACTCAGCCAATAACATTTATAACTTACAAACATTTTTGTAAGTTTTTTAATCATCAGATAAATGACACTGATACCTATACACAGTACTATAAACACAGCATGATAAAATGGGCACACTTATAAATGTGAAATGTAATTTAAAAATACAGATTTATATAAAAGTACAGATAAATACTTTACAATTTAAACAGTTAAACTCCAAAATCTTGCACGATATGGGAGTTACAAATTTAGACCAGGAAATGATAACACTGACCTTTGATTTCCCTTCCTTTGGACTGACAAAATATCTCAATAGCTACATCTGGTAGTAAGGCTTTTTGATAAAACAAATGACTGTGTCCTAGAAAAATGTAGGGCAGGAGTAAGTAATGCAGTAGAAAGAGCCGTAGATTAGGATTTTGGGCATTCTGGATTCCAGTTCAAGAAAGAAAAGGCATCCAAAGAGAATGATAAAGGGAAAAAAGAGGAATTAGGAAAGAGCTACATTTTAGAAGCAAAGAAAAGAAAAATTGTAAGAAGTCAGCAAGAGTCCACTGCTGTGAACAGATCAGACAAATAAGGCCCAAGAAGACTCTATTGACATTGCACTTTGGAGTTCACTCATGACCTTCAGAAGAGCAATGCCAGTAAAGTTGAGACAGTTAAAGGCAGATTTAATGGATTGAGAAGTGAATGGGAAATAAAGTATAGAAAATCCGTGATTTCTCTTTTTATACCCGGCTTTTTTTGAAGCCTGACCACTGGAGAAATATGGTGGTGGTTTAGGGGAAAAACAGACAAAAGGAGTATTTCCTTTTTTTCTTCCTTTTTTCTTTTTCTGCTTTTTTATTCTTTCTTTCTTTTTTTGGTTTTAAAGATGAAACTAGGTTTGTTTACAAGTTTAAGGAAAGGGCTCTGCTTAGAAGTACGGTTTAGGGGATCAAAGGAGGGAGGGATTCTCCATGTATTCCTTTAACCCACGTGTGAGAAATCCTAGTACTGTGTTTATCATTCTCTGCCTTCAGAAGCTTTTGGATTAGCTGGGATTCAGATAGTTACCCTGAGTTGTGTGTTTTAATGGCCATACGTCCAACTTTGAAGAGGACACAGAAAAAGGAGCATCTAAGTGTCAGCCAGGAGTCTGGGAAGAGTTCTCAAAGAAGGAAAATTAGAGCTGACGTTTACCAGGTGGTCAGTGTGTCAGGTTATCACAAGAGAGGGGGCATTTCACACAAAAGAGTCTGTGCGAAATCAGAGTCATGGAAAACTCAGACAGACTCCAAGGACGGGTTCACCTTGAAAAGGAATGGAGACACTTCTCTCTTACAGAGGAAGGAAAAAAGGGAACATGGAAATCCGTATGGTCAAGTTTTGAGAATGAGTGGAGGGAAAATGAGGGCCGCCATTTTCTCAGTTGTCTTCTCAAACAACATTAGCTGTTGGTCAAATTTAACCACCACATTTTGAACTTTCACTTTTAAAACTCCCAAAGAGCTTCAAGGCATGGTTTAGCATCGAATATTGAAATCCCCAGAATCAGAGAAAATAAGATGGATTGGGGTTGAGGGTAGGTTTGAGAATTTATCTAGAAAGAAAGGCAAAAAACTCAAGGCAGGCAGACAAAATGGTTCTGTCCATCAAGACAAACAGCTCAGTTACAGGTATAAAGAGGCATTATTTGATCAAGAAGGGAGGCTTCATGGGCTTCCCTGGTGGCGCAGTGGTTGAGAGTCCGCCTGCCGATGCAGGGGACGCGGGTTCGTGCCCCGGTCTGGGAAGATCCCACATGTCACAGAGTGGCTGGGCCCATGAGCCATGGCCGCTGAACCTGCACATCCGGAGCCTGTGCTCTGCAATGGGAGGAGCCACAACAGTGAGAGGCCTGTGTACCACAAAAAAAAAAAAAAGGGAGGCTTCAAATCTAGAATTCTTTCAATTAACCTTTTTTATAATTCCTAAAGAGAATTAGTTAAGGGACTAATAATCTTACAGGGCAGATAAAACACAAGCAAAAAATGTTGGTGTAGAAATTGGAATATGATAAGTACGTAAAAGCTAAGGAATGTTCAGTCTTCATAAAAGCAATCAAAGTAAAGTTAATTCTATTTAGAGGCAAGGTCACCCAAAAAAGCTCAAGAGGAAGTGTGGAAAGCCTGGGGAAAAAATCATAGAACTTGGTAAAGCTGGTAAGGTCAAGACCTGGTAATGTTAGAGGCAGGGCCACCAGCAACGGGGAGAACTGGGATATGGAGCCATCTGGAACACTTCCAGGCACCCTTCAGGACTCGTCTTCAAGTCTGGTGTTGGAAGGGTGGGTTTCTTCTGAGACGTCCCTCCGTGGACTGTAGATGGCCATCTACTCCCTGTACCTTCACATCGTCTTCCCTCTGTGTATGTCCATGTGTTCAAATTTTCTCTTCTTGTAAGGATACCAGTCCTATTGGATTAAGACCCACCCTAATGACCTTATTTTAATTTAATTACCTCTTTATAGACTATGTGCAGTCACATTCTGAGGTACTTGGGATTAGGACTTAAACAAATGAATAGGGAAGAGGGACAACTCAGCCCATAACGGGTCTTAATTATAAAGTTCTTTTAAAAATGCACCTGGGGGCTTCCCTGGTGGCGCAGTGGTTGACAGTCCGCCTGCCGATGCAGGGGACGCGGGTTCGTGCCCCGGTCCGGGAGGATCCCACATGCCGCGAAGCGGCTGGGCCCGTGTGCCATGGCCGCTGAGCCTGCGCGTCCGGAGCCTGTGCTCCGCAACGGGAGAGGCCACGGCAGTGAGAGGCCCGCACACCGAAAAAAAAAAAAAAATGCACCTGGTTATCAGTCTCCTGGGCAAAATTTAGTCATAAGTACACTTGCCTAGCTTTGGAAAACACAGCAATATTTGGATGACATTCTCCACTATATAAAGATGTCAACCTTGCTTGGTTGAGGTACTAGAACACTAAGTACAACACTGTTAAAGACCTTTTCTTATCAGAACTGAAAATTTTATTATCATCAAATTATTTTACCTCAAATAAAAACAGAATACAGAATTAGTGGAAAATGCTTTTAAAAAATTTGAATAGTCTGTGGCTTTGGCTAGTTCCCAAATTCATTTTTCTTATCATTTATTAGCCAAATAAGACTACTTAGGATTTAAAGTCAAAAAAAGGAAGGGAAATTGCCATGCACTCTTCACTTATGATTTTCAATGTTTTAAAAAGAGCTTAAAGACCTTTTATTTTATACAATTGCCAGTAATTGTCTTTATAGTTTTATTGGTATTAATTTCATACAGCTCATTTAGAATGTCAAGCCACATATGCAACATAGTAATAGTTATTATTACTGCATAGAGATATAATTATAAGTAATTTTGATTCTCTCACTTTTGTCCTCTCACATTCTTTTCACTTCTGCCCATGTTTTATAAGAATGAAGATGAGTTTGCTGACCTTTTGCTAAAGAACATTCAGGATGAAGAAACTGATGATTTCATCCTGACTGAGGAGGGCAAAACTTTTATTTTCTGGCTCCATTAGCTTTTTCAGAATAAGTCTGATTATAATATTGCTGCACTACAAATAAACTTCTAAATTCAGAGGAGAATGCAAATGCTACAAAACAGTAAATAATTCAAATAATATGGAGTCTTTTAGCCAATGAACCATAATTCAATACAATGGTTTTCTCCCTTATTAACAAGATACTAGAGAAGATATTATTTAAAAGAAAAGAACAAAGGGGTAAGAGGAAAAATAAAATTTCTCGTTATGTGTTAAAGATGCGATAACATACATCAGGAAATATAATAAAGTCTCTCAGTATCTGATCAGTAATTTAAAATATGTAGTAAATGTAATCTACGCCCACTGAGGCAATTTGCATAGTTCTACAGGCTTCATTAGCCATAATTTTGAAGGGCTTTGTGGATGTATTAATTCTTTTTTTTTTTTTTTTTTGACCAGAACTGACCCATAACCTTTTTTTTTTCTTTTTTTAAATTTTTTTTTATTTATTTATTTTTAAATTTTTTGCTTTATAACAAATTTAATCAGTTATACATATACATATGTTTCCATATCCCCTCCCTTTTGCGTCTCCCTCCCACCCTCCCTATCCCACCCCTCCAGGCGGTCACAAAGCACCGAGCTGATCTCCCTGTGCTATGCGGCTGCTTCCCACTAGCTATCTACCTTACGTTTGGTAGTGTATATATGTCCATGCCGCTCTTTCACTTTGTCACAGCTTACCCTTCCCCCTCCCCATATCCTCAAGTCCATTCTCTAGTAGGTCTGTGTCTTTATTCCTGTTTTACCCCTAGGTTCTTCATGACATTTTTTTTTCTTAAATTCCATATATATGTGTTAGCATACAGTATTTGTCTTTCTCTTTCTGACTTACTTCACTCTGTATGACAGACTCTAGCTCTATCCACCTCATTACAAATAGCTCAATTTCATTTCTTTTTATGGCTGAGTAATATTCCATTGTATATATGTGCCACATCTTCTTTATCCATTCATCCGATGATGGACACTTAGGTTGTTTCCATCTCCGGGCTATTGTAAATAGGGCTGCTATGAATATTTTGGTACATGTCTCTTTTTGAATTATGGTTTTCTCAGGGTATATGCCCAGTAGTGGGATTGCTGGGTCCTATGGTAGTTCTATTTGTAGTTTTTTAAGGAACCTCCATACCGTTCTCCATAGCGGCTGTACCAATTCACATTCCCACCAGCAGTGCAAGAGGGTTCCCTTTTTTCCACACCCTCTCCAGCATTTATTGTTTCTAGATTTTTTGATGATGGCCATTCTGACTGGTGTGAGATGATATCTCATTGTAGTTTTGATTTGCATTTCTCTGATGAGTAAAGATGTTGAGCATCCTTTCATGTGTTTGTTGGCAGTCTGTATATCTTCTGTGGAGAAATGTCTATTTAGGTCTTCTGCCCATTTTTGGATTGGGTTGTTTGGTTTTTTGTTATTGAGCTGCATGAGCTGCTTATAAATTTTGGAGATGAATCCTTTGTCAGTTGCTTCATTTGCAAATATTTTCTCCCATTCTGAGGGTTGTCTTTTGGTCTTGTTTATGGTTTCCTTTGCTGTGCAAAAGCTTTTAAGTCTCATTAGGTCCCATGTGTTTATTTTTGTCTTTATTTCCATTTCTCTAGGAGGTGGGTCAAAAAGGATCTTGCTGTGATTTATGTCATAGAGTGTTCTGCCTATGTTTTCCTCTAAGAGTTTGATAGTGTCTGGCCTTACATTTAGGTCTTTAATCCATTTTGAGCTTATTTTTGTGTATGGTGTTAGGGAGTGATCTAATCTCATACTTTTACATGTCCCTATCCAGTTTTCCCAGCACCACTTATTGAAGAGACTGTCCTTTCTCCACTGTACATTCCTGCCTCCTTTATCAAAGATAAGGTGACCATATGTCCGTGGGTTTAACTCTGGGCTTTCTATCCTGTTCCATTGATCTATCTTTCTGTTTTTATGCCAGTACCATACTGTCTTGATTACTGTAGCTTTGTAGTATAGTCTGAAGTCAGGGAGCCTGATTCCACCAGCTCCGTTTTTCGTTCTCAAGATTGCTTTGGCTATTCGGGGTCTTTTGTGTTTCCATACAAATTGTGAAATTTTTTGTTCTAGTTCTGTGAAAAATGCCAGTGGTAGTTTGATAGGGATTGCATTGAATCTGTAGATTGCTTTGGGTAGTAGAGTCATTTTCACAATGTTGATTCTTCCAATCCAAGAACATGGTACATCTCTCCATCTATTTGTATCATCTTTAATTTCTTTCATCAGGGTCTTATAATTTTCTGCATACAGGTCTTTTGTCTCCTTAGGGAGGTTTATTCCTAGATATTTTATTCTTTTTGTTGCAATGGTAAATGGGAGTGTTTCCTTGATTTCACTTTCAGATTTTTCATCATTAGTATATAGGAATGCCAGAGATTTCTGTGCATTAATTTTGTATCCTGCAACTTTACCAAATTCATTGATTAGCTCTAGTAGTTTTCTGGTAGCATCTTTAGGATTCTCTCTGTATAGTATCATGTCATCTGCAAACAGTGACAGCTTTACTTCTTCTTTTCCGATTTGGATTCCTTTTATTTCCTTTTCTTCTCTGATTGCTGTGGCTAAAACTTCCAAAACTAGGTTGAATAAGAGTGGTGAGAGTGGGCAACCTTGTCTTGTTCCTGATCTTAGTGGAAATGGTTTCAGTTTTTCACCATTGAGGACGATGCTGGCTGTGGGTTTGTCATATATGGCCTTTATTATGTTGAGGAAAGTTCCCTCTATGCCTACTTTCTGCAGGGTTTTTATCATAAATGGGTGTTGAATTTTGTCGAAAGCTTTCTCTGCATCTATTGAGATGATCATATGGTTTTTCTCCTTCAATTTGTTAAGATGGTGTATCACGTTGATTGATTTGCGTATATTGAAGAATCCTTGCATTCCTGGAATAAACCCCACTTGATCATGTTGTATGATCCTTTTAATGTGCTGTTGGATTCTGTTTGCTAGTATTTTGTTGAGGATTTTTGCATCTATGTTCATCAGTGCTATTGGCCTGTAGTTTTCTTTCTTTGTGACATCCTTGTCTGGTTTTGGTATCAAGGTGATGGTGGCCTCGTAGAATGAGTTTGGGAGTGTTCCTCCCTCTGCTATATTTTGGAAGAGTTTCAGAAGGATAGGTGTTAGCTCTTCTCTAAATGCTTGATAGAATTCGCCTGTGAAGCCATCTGGTCCTGGGCTTTTGTTTGTTGGAAGGTTTTTTATCACAGTTTCAATTTCAGTGCTTGTGATTGGTCTGTTCATATTTTCTATTTCTTCCTGATTCAGTCTTGGCAGGTTGTGCATTTCTAAGAATTTGTCCATTTCTTCCAGGTTGTCCATTTTATTGGCATAGAGTTGCTTGTAGTAATCTCTCATGATCTTTTGTATTTCTG
This sequence comes from Mesoplodon bidens, assembly GCF_964165515.1. Taxonomy (NCBI): domain Eukaryota; kingdom Metazoa; phylum Chordata; class Mammalia; order Artiodactyla; family Ziphiidae; genus Mesoplodon; species Mesoplodon bidens. Next base: position 64,363,407 of record NC_138174.1, on the reverse strand, counting down.
CAGTGGCAGTTGTTACTTCTCCTTTTTCATTTCTAATTCTATTGATTTGAGTCTTCTCCCTTTTTTTCTTGATGAGTCTGGCTAATGGTTTATCAATTTTGTTTATCTTCTCAAAGAACCAGCTTTTAGTTTTATTGATCTTTGCTATCGTTTCCTTCATTTCTTTTTCATTTATTTCTGATCTGATTTTTATGATTTCTTACCTTCTGCTAACTTTGGGATGTTTTTGTTCTTCTTTCTCTAATTGCTTTAGGTGCAAGGTTAGGTTGTTTATTCGAGATGTTTCCTGTTTCTTAAGGTGGGATTGTATTGCTATAAACTTCCCTCTTAGAACTGCTTTTGCTGCATCCCATAGGTTTTGGGTCGTCGTGTCTCCATTGTCATTTGTTTCTAGGTATTTTTTAATTTACTCTTTGATTTCTTCAGTGATCACTTCGTTATTAAGTAGTGTATTGTTTAGCCTCCATGTGTTTGTATTTTTTACAGATCTTTTCCTGTAATTGATGTCTAGTCTCATAGCATTGTGGTCAGAAAAGATACTTGATACAATTTCAATTTTCTTAAATTTACCAAGGCTTGATTTGGGACCCAAGATATGATCTATCCTGGAGAATGTTCCATGAGCACTTGAGAAAAATGTGTATTCTGTTGTTTTTGGATGGAATGTCCTATAAATATCAATTAAGTCCATCTTGTTTAATGTATCATTTAAAGCTTGTGTTTCCTTATTTATTTTCATTTTGGATGATCTGTCCATTGGTGAAAGTGGGGTGTTAAAGTCCCCTACTATGATTGTGTTACTGTCGATTTCTCCTTTTATGGCTGTTAGTATTTGCCTTATGTATTGAGGTGCTCCTATGTTTGGTGCATAAATATTTATAATTGTTATATCTTCTTCTTGGATCGATCCCTTGATCATTAGGTAGTGTCCTTCTTTGTCTCTACTAGTAGTCTTTATTTTAAAGTCTATTTTGTCTGATATGAGAATTGCTACTCCAGCTTTCTTTTGGTTTCCATTTGCATGGAATATCTTTTTCCATCCCCTTACTTTCAGTCTGTATGTGTCTCTAGGTCTGAAGTGGGTCTCTTGTAGACAGCATATATATGGGTCTTGTTTTTGTATCCATTCAGCCAATCTGTATCTTTTGGTGGGAGCATTTAGTCCATTTACATTTAAGGTAATTATCGATATGTATGTTCCTGTTCCCATTTTCTTAATTGTTTTGGGTTCGTTATTGTAGGTCTTTTCCTTCTGTTGTGTTTCTTGCCTCGAGAAGTGCCTTTAGCATTTGTTGTAAAGCTGGTTTGGTGGTGCTGAACTCTCTCAGCTTTTGCTTGTCTGTAAACGTTTTAATTTCTCCATCAAATCTGAATGAGATCCTTGCTGGGTAGAGTAATCTTGGTTGCAGGTTTTTCTCCTTCATCACTTTAATTATGTCCTGCCACTCCCTTCTGGCTTGTAGAGCTTCTGCTGAGAGATCAGCTGTTATCCTGATGGGGATTCCCTTGTGTGTTATTTGTTGTTTTTGCCTTGCTGCTTTTAATATGATTTCTTTGTGTTTAATTTTTGACAGTTTGATTAATATGTGTCTTGGCTTATTTCTCCTTGGATTTATTCTGTATGGGACTCTCTGTGCCTCCTGGACTTGATTAACTATTTCCTTTCCCATATTAGGGAAGTTTTCAACTATAATCTCTTCAAATATTTTCTCAGTCCCTTTCTTTTTCTCTTCTTCTTCTGGAACCCCTATAATTCGAATGTTGGTGCGTTTAATGTTGTCCCAGAGGTCTCTGAGACTGTCCTCTGTTCTTTTCATTCTTTTTTCTTTATTTTGCTCTGCATCAGTTATTTCCACTATTTTATCTTCCACCTCACTTATCCGTTCTTCTGCCTCAGTTATTCTGCTGTTGATCCCATCTAGAGTATTTTTTATTTCATGTATTGTGTTTTTAATCGATGCTTGATTCATCTTTAGTTCTTCTAGATCCTTGTTAACTGTTTCTTGCATTTTGTCTATTCTATTTCCAAGATTTTGGATCTGGGAAATAGAATCTTGGATCATCTTTACCATCATTATTCTGAATTCTTTTCCAGGTAGACTGCCTATTACCTCTTCATTTGTTAGATCTGGTGGGTTTTTATCTTGCTCCTTCTCCTGCTGTGTGTTTTTCGGTCTTCTCATTTTGCTTATGTTACTGTGTTTGGGGTCTCCTTTTTGCAGGCTGCAGGTTCGTAGTTCCCGTTGTTTTTGGTGTCTGTCCCCAGTGGCTAAGGTTGGTTTAGTGGGTTGTGTAAGCTTCCTGGTGGAGGGGACTAGTGCCTGTGTTCTGGTGGATGAGGCTGGATCTTGTCTTTCTGGTGGGCAGGTCCACGTCTGGTGGTGTGTTTTGGGGTGTCTGCAGACTTTTTATGATTTTAGGCCACCTCTCTGCTAATGGGTGGCGTTGTGTTCCTGTCTTGCTAGTTGTTTGGCTTAGGGTGTCCAGCACTGTAGCTTGCTGGTCGTTGAGTGAAGCTGGGTGCTGGTGTTGAGATGGAGATCTCTGGAAGATTTTTGCCGTTTGATATTATGTGGAGCTGGGAGGTCTCTTGTGGACCAGTGTCCTGAAGTTGGCTCTCCCACCTCAGAGGCACAGCACTGACTCCTGGCTCCTCAGTTATGGATGATGTGTTGTCTATTCATGTATTCCACAGATGCAGGGTACATCAAGTTGACTGTGGAGCTTTAATCCGCTGCTTCTGAGGCTGCTGGGAGAGGTTTCCCTTTCTCTTCTTTGTTCTCACAGCTCCTGGGTCTCAGCTTTGGATTTGGCCCCGCCTCTGCGTGTAGGTCGCCGGAGGGCGTCTGTTCTTCGCTCAGACAGGACAGGGTTAAAGGAGCAGCCTCTTCGGGGACTCTGGCTCACTCAGTCCGGGCGGGAGGAAGGGGCACGGAGTGCGGGGCGAGCCTGCAGCGGCAGAGGTCGGCGTGACGTTGCACCAGCCCGAGGCGCGCCGTGCGTTCTCCCAGGGAAGCCGCCCCTGGATCCCGGGACCCCGGCAGTGGCGGGCTGCACAGGCTCCCGGAAGGGCGGTGTGGGCAGTGACCTGCGCTCGCACACAGGCTTCTTGGCGGCGGCAGCAGCAGCCCCAGCGTCCCACGCCCGTCACTGGGCTCCGCGCTTTCAGTCGCGACTCGCGCCCGTCTGTGGAGCCCCTTTAAGCAGCGCTCTTAATCCCCTCTCCTCGCGCACCAGGAAACCAAGAGGGAAGAAAAAGTCTCTTGCCTCTTCGGCAGCTCCAGAGTTTTCCCGGACTCCCTCCAGGCTAGCTGTGGCACATTAGCCCCCTTCAGGCTGAGTTCTCGCCGCCAGCCCCAGTCCTCTCCCTGCGCTCTGACCGAAGCCCGAGCCTCAGCTTCCAGTGCTGCGCGCCCCGGCAGGCGAGCAGACAAGCCTCTCGGGCTGGTGAGTGCCGCTCGGCACCGATCCTCTGTGTGGGGATCTCTCCGCTTTGCCCTACCCAGGTATGTGGGGGGTTTCTTGCCTTTTGGGAGGTCTGGGGTCTTCTGCCAGCGTTCAGTAGGTGTTCTGTAGGAGTTGTTCCACGTGTAGCTGTATTTCTGGTGTATCCGTGGGGAGGAAGGTGATCTCCGCGTCTTACTCTTGCGCCATCTTACCCGGAAGTGGATCTATTAATTCTTACATAAAAGAGCACACTAGCTGGCCAGAGGTAGGGCTAAGGTATCATTTGGGCAAATATTTTAGTCCCAAATGTAAAGGCAAAAAGAAATGGAAAGTCCTTATTTCCAGGCCATGTGCTGGGGACGGGGCAGAGTACTGCTCCCTTCTGGGTAGAGGAATTAGAACCTGGAATCTTAAGAGGGGAAAAAACCCACTAATTTCAAAGCTTGTACCAAGGGGGAATGAAATGGGATGAGTGGAATGTACTTCAGTGCTGACCATGCCTTTGTTCTGAGAAAGACACAGGTGTAGAGCATTAAGTTATGCAAATGTAAAACAAAGGACGTTGCACAGTGGAAGGTTTGAGAAGCTGGGGCTATGAGAAACACAGTTGACCAGCAAGAGATGGTTCTGTAATAGGCAGGAGTTGAATCTCTACGCACAGTCTTCTAATTGGAGAAATAGCGCTTGCCAAGCATTGTTCGTTCTTGTGGGCAAGTATACGTTTTATTCAAGCTGTTTGCTCCCAGGTTAGCAGAGCCCGAGAACGTTCAGATGCTGGAAGATCTTTGAAAAGGAGCAGAACTAGGCTTGACAAAACTCAGCCTAGAAGTCCAACGCATGGAGTATGTAAAAATGAAATCCACAGACACTGAGGCATTTCTAAATTAAAGGACCTGTCTTTGTGCTTGTAAGTTAGAAGGAGAAGATATAAGGAAGAAGTTTAGTATTATAGGATTCTAGCCTTCTGGCGTGTGACTGTCTTTGGGGAGGGAAAGGGTAAAGCCATACCCCTGTGAATAGAAGGTGGCGTGGGATGGGAAGGGATTGGGCACTTCTGCTGTCAATCACCCTGGAGAGACAGACAGTGAGACCTGGAGGGTGGGACCAAGCTGGTAAGAGGGGAATTCCATCCTCTCTCTTGGTATGATTTTCTTAGGCCTGGACCCCAAGTAAGATTCCTCAAGGGTAGAAATAAATAGTGGAGGAACTATGCCTTTGAAAGATGGAGAGAGGCGGGGTGGGGGGGTTTGGGGGGGGTGGGGGTTGGCAAAAGAGCAACCTGTGATCAAGCAGGGCAGTATGATGTGGCTGAGCAGGGAAGAAGCATCAGATGGAATGGTTGGATAGACCTGTAAGCTATGAGAGAAGCCATAGCGAGTGGCCAATGAGAAGTCTGTCTGGGTGGTATACTTCCCCTGGGCCATCTCTGAGCCACTGCTGTAGGGAATGTCTGGATGTCCAAGGTGGTAAAGAGAAGTGCAGGGCCCTCTGAGACCACCATAGAGGGCAGCAGGAGCCCAGGTGCCAACACAAGCAGATATTTGGGATGGAGGCTCTCATCGTGGCAATGGTGAGGACAAGGACCATAGCCCCAGGAGAGCCTGAAGTCATCTCTCTGCAGTGAAGCAAAGGGCCATACAGTGCCCAGTCTGGCATCACAGGCTTACAGAGGCACTGTCCGGGAAAAATACTAGACAAAGGAGGTAATCCTGAAGAATCCAGAAGGAAGAGATTTCACCTACTGCAATTTCCTAGGCAAAGGGAGCAGTGTGAATCTAACTTAGATGGGACATCCGTTGTATTCCTCAAGCTGGTGAGACCCGGGAGACATCTGAATACACTTAAAATCAATAACTCCTATGAAGCCAGAAATTAGGGCTATTCTAAATTCATACATGGGAAATTGAAAGACTGTGAGATTTTCTCAAACTCAAAAGTGTAATACCCCAAATTAGAGCCCAAAGCTAAGCTGAAACACTAGCTGCAATGTTGTCTTGGAGAGTGAATACACAGCAGGCAAACTGCAGCAAATTGTGAAGGCACAGTGATCATCGTCAATTTGGATTCTGTGAATGAGTGCCTAGATTTTACCATGCCTTTCTGTCAGGGTTTATTATCTGTTAAAGGGTTTAAATCTACAATAGAAAAATATTTCTGTGAAATCCAGTAATACACAGTGGTTAACCATAACTGAATTTCGTAAACTATGATTTGTCAAATAATTCATGCTTTTTCCCAAACACAAGCCCCTGCATGATTCTAACAGCAAAAGGAGTTTACCTATTCCCTATAATTTTGCATTGAACTGACAGCCTGTCTGTTTTACCTGGATTCTTAGAGGGTTAGGCATTTAAGCCTCAAAATCACTTGTGATAGAAAATGTAAAGTCTTAGAACTAAAAGGACCAGAAATATCATTTCCTTGGACTTCAAATAATATCATACATGCCAGTTTAGGCTGAGCAGAGAACACTGGCTGCACTCTTTAGACATGTCTAAGAAATGAAATTATACATGGGAGTAACAATCAATCAAACTAACAATTACTGAGTGGCAAGCTCTCTTCTCCATCTGCTAAATTTACATTAAATCTGCTAAAGTTATTTATAGTAGCTCATTTCGTCCTTAAAAATAATGAGTCTGATAGTGTTATCATAGGGGTTAAGTTCTTTGTCCAAGATCATAAAGCTGAATGGGGGAGCTCATAGTTAAAACAGAGGTATCTCACTCCAAATCAATGTTCTTTTTATATCATGCTTCTTCCATCTGTAAACTTTCTGGTATTTAACCATTGTCTCCTTATGAAAAATTTTATTCTATTCTCATCTAACTCTCATTCATTGCCATTCAAGCCTGTTTACTTGAAATCTGTTCTTGTAAAGTTTTGAAACAGCTGGCCACTGTCCTTGGTTTAAGAACTCCCTCACACACAGTACTCGGAGATAATTAAATCCCCTATCAGCAATTTCTTCTTTTGGCTGAATAAGCCCTTTTCAATGTTTCCTTAAAAAGATTTCTGTCCCTTTAAATATCTTGCAGCATCCCCATATCATGTTGACTTTTACAGCTGGAATACTGGCACATGGTTTTTTTTTAAGACTCATTTATAACTCCAAGGACCAACTCTTCCTCCCATCCCCATAATGTTCTTTAACCAACTGTCTTCTATTTAATGCTTAAGCAGCTTGGTTCTCCCATTGAGCGTTTTGTCCTCATTGAGTTTCATTATGTTTGCTGTGACTTTCCTCCAATTTGCCAAGAAGCTGCTTCTATTTCGAAGGAGTACTGCAGATCATTTACCATTCTGGCGAAATCCTTCGCCTCTTCTATTTCAGTGTATGTCCCTGCTTGAGAAGGGTCTGTTATGGGCTAAAATGTGTCATTCCCCCCATCTCAGAAATTCCATATGTTGAAGTTCTAACCCCCAGTAGCTCAGAATATGACTGTGTTTCGAATTAGAGCATTTAAACGTAATTAAGGTTAACTGAAGTCATTGGGATGGGCTCTAATCCAATATGACTGGTGTCCTTATAGGAAGAGATTAGGACACAGACAGGCATAGAGTTAAGACCATGTGAAGACAATAAAAAAGCCACCTACAAGTCAAGGAGAAAGGCCTCGAAAGAAACCAACCCTGCCAACACCTCAATCTCAGACTTCTAGCATCCAGAATTGTGACACAAATTTTTGTTGTTTAAACCACCCGGTCTGTGGTAGTTACTATGACAGCCCTAGGAAACCAATACAGCTCCCTCTAATGTCTCATTTCACTAACTGTATTATTAATTATGTAAAGAGCCCTATATATACCCATATCATGTGCCCCTAATACTGATAGGGGCCGATCACTTTGGCGGTATTCATGCCAAAAATGCATCAACTTTACCCATAAGTAGGCATAAGACAATCTTAAATTGTGAGGCATTCTCCAAAATAACTGACCAGTGCTCTTCAAAATGTCAAAGCCATGAAAGTAAGGAAAAATCAAGAACTGCCACAGAATGTCCCAGAATGGGAAAAACTAAGGAAATATGACAATTAAATGCAACGTGGGATCCTGGATTGGATCCTGGCAGAGAAAAAGGATGTTAGTGGAAAACTGGTGAAATTGCAATAAAGCCTATTCTTTAGTTGATAGCATTTTACCTATGTTGATCTCTTACTTTTGATAAAAGTATTATTGTTGTGCAAAATGTTAACATTAGGAAAGGCTGAGCAAAGCGTATATGAAAATGCTCAGTTCTATCTTTGTACTATTTTGGCAATCCTAAAATTGTCTCCAAAATTTTTAAAGTAAAATATAAATTCATAATAATAATATATAATATAAATAATGCAAATCATAAATATTTCATAATATTTTATAAAATTACATATTATAAATATATTATAAAATGATACCTATTACAAATAATAATATAAATAAATAAAATATATGAAGCACTAAGTAACCACCAGGAAAGAAAAAACACATTTAATCACTGAAGTATCCTCTGAAATAAACTCTATATTAAAGAAGGGAGGAGAGAAAGAAGAAGCTAATAATCATTGAGATCTGTTGGATGATAGGCCCAAGCACTTAATCCTCACAACAACACTGTCACCTGTGAAATGTGACAACTGATGAAACAGAAGCTCAGAAGTATTTGAGTAACTCATCCAAGGTCACATACCAAGTGAGAGGCCTGGATTTCAGACCCAAGACCATTTAAATCCAACATACTATGCTTGTTCTACGGGTTGGGTAATAATTTATGTCCTCACCCACTAAACATTTATCTAGTTATCTGTTCTAACTCCGTGGTTCCCATTCTTGGCCACACATTAGGAATCACCAGGGGAGGTTTTAAAACTCTTGAGGTCCAGATCCCACCCCAGGAGATTCTGATGTAATTGTTTTGGGGTTCAACCTGATCTCAGGATCTTAAAAATCTCCCCAGATGATTCAACAAGTAGAGAATAATAACTCTACTAGCTTTTCAATGTTATGGTCATACAGAACAGAACTGAAATCTTCCCAGAGATAGGGCTGTCATACCTATCATTTGTCTAGGAGTAAGCACATAACATCAATATCAATTAAATTCGACTTGTGCAACATATTCCTTATGGTAACAACAAGAGCAGAAGAAATTATTTAAAAAACACATGGAGAACAGGGACCAGCTGTAGAAGTGCTATCATCAGCAAACTCACATAGTGCCAAGAATTTAGAGGCAGCTGACTTAAGAGAGAAATCTCAAAACTCTTACAAATACAGAGAAGAAAGTAGCAATCTTTTGACTAGGAGTCAAATGACTTATGTCCCTGATTTTAATCTCCTCGGGTCCCTTTAAAATGGCAGAGGGAAAGTATCAAGCTATGTAAGACTCTAATTGAAAATAAACATTTTCCTACTTTTGAGTGGAATTAAAGCTGGAAAAAACTGAATAGCTTCAAGGTGAGGAATGAAATGGGAACGCACCATCAAGAAGGCTGCAATGAAGGTATTTGGAAACCAGTCCTTTTGCTGAATTGTCAGCCATGCAAGCACTTGCAGACAATTACAACCTTAGAAAACAAATAAAAAGTGTGTAAGTAGGCACTTTGATACTTCTTCCTAATTATAGGGTTTAGGAGCTGGATTCTAAAAATACAAATAGAAGCAATGCGAACAATAGTAACCCTGAAATGAGGTTATGAAGCTTATTAGCTGTACATAATTACACAGCTGTGACACGTTGAAGAGACCCCAGCCTGAAGCACAGTTCCTCCCCTCTTCACTATGGGGTCTTAGAGCAAGGGTGCCACCTTTTCATTTTAGCAGAATTTTTGTACTTTTAAAAAATACAGGGGCTTCCCTGGTGGCGCAGTGGTTGAGAGTCCGCCTGCCAATGCAGGGGACACGGGTTCGTGCCCCGGTCCGGGAAGATCCCACATGCCGCGGAGCGGCTGGGCCCGTGAGCCATGGCCGTTGAGCCTGCGCGTCCAGAGCCTGTGCTCCGCAACGGGAGAGGCCACGACAGTGAGAGGCCCACATACCGAAAAAAAAAAAAAAAATACAATTTAGGTTCAATCATATGGGACTGCCAATATTTGACCTGCGAAAATGGCAATTCCTTTATTTTGAGTGCCAGTATGAATATCTCCTTCATCTCCCTTGGTTTTCTCAGGGGCACAGACTTATTTTTCTAGAGCCTTTGAAACATCCATAGCACCAACCAACCACAGAGCTGTGAATCCTAGAGCGTGCTTACTTAGGAAAGGCATATGCCATAAATGAAAGGAACTCATCTACCTGAAGAGAAAAGCTGTATTTTCTAAAATCTAACCGATTGAAAAGCCCTGGAAACCACTATTTGTGATATTTAGGCCAAATAAAGTTTCATTCTGGTAACTGGCCTGGATACCAAATTGCACTGGCAAATCAGCTGACTGTCTGGGGTTGATAGAGAATGGTTATTTACTGTCCCTCCTGATTTTTTTGTACAAAGCTTTGGAAAGTCGTTGGGTTAGAGTTCTCTCCCTCTCTCTTCCCCCTGCTTCAATCTCTGTCACACACATGCACACACAAAAGAAGGCTTGTAATTAACAATTTTACATACCAGGACTTACAAAGGCTAATGACTGACTTCTTTTTTTTCAGCTATAAGAAAACGGAATCTCAGAAAAAAAAAAAAAGAGCAATCCACAAGAAAGGCACAAACTAATTCTGAGTTGTCTATTTTTTTGTTCTTTAGTAATGAAAACCTGTGTATGAACTCCTACGTCACATAAGCATTTTATCTTTGAAAAGTCAAATATGGGCTTGGCAGGTTTTTATCATATATGCCAAAGAGGGATTTACCTAGGAGGTTTCATTCGAAAGAAGAACTGCAAAGTGCTTCAAGACTTCGGGCAGCAAACTGCAGGATAGAATAATAAAAGCTCACATTTGTTTCCTGTTTGCCATGTTTGCTGTTCTAGTGCTTTAAACATATTACCTATTTAATCCTCACTACGATCTTAGGACGCTGGTACCATGTTTATTCCATTTAGTGGAGACATGAGAGGCGTCAATAGGTTACTTGCCCAAAAGTACATGCTTCTTAAAAAAACACAGCCTGGGCTCTGTCCCAGGTGGCCTCTCCCCAGGACAAGTGTTCAGACTCATGACTCTCCTGCCTAACTTGGGTAGCTTATGGCAGCCAACCTGCTGCCATGCATCCACAACAATATGCCAGAATCACATAACCCATTTGTGTACTATTTTGATGCACATAGTAAGTTATTAGCATCTATCTTAAGTATTGTTCAATGAAAAAAAAATGAGAGGCATTAATCTTCCAAAGAGGCACACATTAGAAGTTTCTTTTATTATGTTTATGGCAAGTTCATTGTGTAAAAGAATGCTGGTCAAAAACACGAGGATGTGCCCAATGCATTTGTACTGTGTTTCTAAATGAAATGCTAGCAAACAACTTTAGACTTTATAATTATTGTAATTTATTAAACAATTTTATTGTTTTGTGTTTGGACACCAATTAATTGAAATCACTTATAAGTATAATAGTTAAATAAGAATTGGTTGGACACATGTTTTATCAAAATAAGAGTGAATATAAAGTGAGACATCTTCATTTTAATTGGAAATATTCCATTGTCCTGGAATTCATTTGTTGGGTAATGTCAACAATGGGAAAAAAAAATTATCTGTAGTAAATGTGGTCAGTGTAATTGGATTTCATGATACTGAACTAGCTGGAGAATGATGATGCTTTATGGGCAACATACTCTTGTAATATGAACATGAGTAGCCCCTGTGGTAGCTTTGAATCTAGTCTTCACAAAGTGCAAAATTGGGACAACAGGCTTAGAGTATTTAATGCATGTGAATAATTTGGATTATGGCAGCCAAGGTACAACTGCATGTTTGGGAATGAAGTAAGTTTGGAAGCCCACAGGTTCTGTTATCCTGCAGTCACCTGGAGGGCTGCAGCAGCCTCCTAATTAGTTTCCCTAATTCCATGTTGTTCACCCTCTGTAGCCAACTCTCAACACAACAGCCAGCAAAATGCAAGTTACTCTCTTGAAGTGTACCATCACAGGAAGAACACAATATAACATCCCCGGGCTCCCCTGATGGCGCAGTGGTTGAGAGTCCGCCTGCCGATGCAGGGGACACGGGTTCGTGCCCCGGTCCGGGAAGATCCCACATGCCGCGGAGCGGCTGGGCCCGTGGGCCATGGCCGCTGAGCCTGCGCGTCTGGAGTCTGTGCTCCGCAACGGGAGAGGTCACAGCAGTGAGAGGCCTGTGTACAGCAAAAAAAAAAAAAAAAAATCCCGACCATGGCCAACAAGGTCCAGCCTCCTTTCTGCTCTACCCACACTGGCCTCTTTGTCATTGGTCCTCACACTCGCCTCGTGGGCTCCCACGAGGAACAGCAGCCTTTGCACCTGCTGTTCCTTCTGCCTGGCATGCTTTTTCAGAAGAATTTCAAATGGCTGGACTCCCACTTCATCTGGGTGCTCAAATGTCACCTCCTCAGAGGCCCTGCCATTCACCCCATCTCAGAGTTTGCGTCACCCACCCCAGCATACTCTCCAGGAAGTTAACTCATTTTATTTCTCACTTACTTTTCACCACCTGAGGGCATGGACCATTTCTTTGTTTGTTTCCTATCTTTCCCACTGGGAAATGAATCCACTGAGAGCAAGGACTTTTTTCTGGACCCAGGACCCAGAACAGTGCGAGGTATGTAACAGGCACTCTCTAAAAATTTTTGAATAAACAAATGAATCTAAAAAATTGAGTGAAAGCCTATGAATGAACAGCCCATATTGATTCAAAGTGAAATAACAGAATTAGAATAAAGATGGGGGCCTCATCCCTAAAAGAAAGCAGAGTTTGCAAATTCATGGATTCTATATGGATACCCACTTTCCAAAAACCTATAAAACCTTGGACAAATATATGTGTTCCTGAAACATAAGGGAGATTTTTTCTATTTTCTCTATCAATCATTGGTGATTTTTGTTTCAATTATACATTTATTTCATTTTAGTGCTACTACTTACTGTTAAGTATGTATGCTTCTCTCAATGTCCACAGTAGCCATGTATTACCTATGATGTTATGATAGTATTGTATAAGCTAGGTGGTAGGACCAGATGCTTAAGAAAGCAAGTAAAAAGGAAAAAACATGCTTTAAAAATAAAAGATAAATGGGAGTGTTACCTTCTATTATTACTTCTTGCTAGTTTGTTATTTTGGGTCCCTCCTATCATACACTTTACTGGCTTGCACTTGATTCCAAGAGTACACACACCTCATTTGGAGGATATAAGTGGGGGGATGGTGTGTGCATTCCTAGGTAGGGCTCAAAGAGAATCAGCAGTAGTGCAAGTCACATGACAGGACGTCCCCATGGAGATGCCTCACACAGTGGCAGTTGCTCCTTCACCCTCCTCAAAACTCTCCTGGAGCCATGAAACACTTTCCTCTGCAGATTTTCCTCCAGATGACATTCTCAACTGTTGAACATCCTGCCCCATCTGCAGTGACACACATGGACCCTTCTTAATGTCAAAGGACTTCTACCAATCCCTAACTTACTGATAAATATTATCTTTTTATTTTCTAGAACAACACTTGGAGGACTCTCATGCCACTTTTATAAACCCCACATTTCAACATCCAAAAGAAGCTCCTGTTTTGCAGAAAAGTTCTCCAAAGTACAAAACATGTGACAAAGACACTGCAGATCAAAGTTCATGCATTGCAGAACCCACAACTCAGAACAGCACGGGGGGCTCACTGGCTGGGAGTCTGTAGTGTGATGCGCTAATGCAGCCTGGCCAGGAGCGTACGGTACAGTCTGCCGTAGCTCTCAGAGCACATGGCAAAGAGCACATATTAAGAGTGTGCTGTAATTTTGTTTTAATTACAAAAATACTTCTAAGATAAATAGTACTAAAAGAAATCAGTGTTAGGCAGGGAAGCATGAAACGTGCAATATACTTAGAAGAAGGTGATAATTATTTCACAAATGATGAAACAAATTATGTAAAGATATGAAAAACTGAATTGTGGAGAAAATGAGCAATGCACAAAAACATGCATTCATTCAATAAACATTTACTTATCTTTGTGCCAGAGGGGGGCACTCAGCCAATACCTGAATTTATAAACTAGACGTATAAAAACATCTGTAAAACCTTGGGGAAAATATATGTGTTCCTAAAATATAAGTAAGGGAGATTTTTTTGTATTGTTTTCTATTACTCATTGATTATTTTTGTTCTTGACCTTGAAGAGCTTGCAATCTAGCCTGTTAAGACGCATATGCAAACAAACAACGTGTTGATTGTTTTACTAGAGCTGTTTGCAAAATATTATGGGAACATGAAGGTGGGAGACATCAAATTCCCTTTGGTGAGTCAAGAACACCTTTACTAAAGATTACTAAGCCAGAACCTAAGGAAATGAGTGCAAGCAATTGGGCAAATCAGGCACAGAAATCTTTCCAGTTAGGAGAAGCAGCACGTACAAAGGTGAGAAAGAAAATGGTGCATACATGTGACTGCATGCCATTGAATGTAGCAGAGGTCAGGTCATTAAAGGTCTTATGTACCATGCTAAGGAGGAGCTTGGTCTTTATCTTGAGTAAAATGGAGAGTCACTGAAAATTTTTAAATAATGGAGTATTATGATCAGATTTTCAATGTAACTCTAACAGACTATAAAGCAGTACAGTACTCTTCCTTTCACTGAGAATTTGGGACGTTGACAATACCCTAAAGTTCTCCACCAAGGAGAGAGGAAGTCATGAATGAATGGAGGACTTAGTATTTTACAAATCTCTGTTCTCTTCTGCGGTAACAAAGCAATCCTAATTTTATAGCTAACCTATACAAAGGGTGTTTTGTGCAATAATTCAAAAAACTGAGGTTTTAATAATTCAGTGGTAATTAATATTAACATTTGTTATTAGCTTTCTGATGTAACTCTAATTTCCACCCATAAATAACCTCCAGGGCAGTTAACATAACAGAGTCTAGCATCTGTCAGGAACTCTCAGTAAAGCATCACAAAGAGTAAATTATATGGGGCTAAATCTCCTTAAAAGTGGCAGAAAAACAAGGGTTAAATTGCATGAAAGGTGTTAGTTTCTACTGTACAGCAAAGTGAATCAGCTATACGTATACATATATCCCCTCTTTTTTGGATTTCCTTCCCGTTTAGGTCACCACAGGGTACCGAGTAGAGTTCCCTGAGCTATACCGTAGGTTCTCATTAGTTATCTGTTTTATACATAGTATTGTAAAGCAACTATACTCCAATAAAAATTAATTTCAAAAAATAATAAGGTCCCAAAACATGCTGGACACTAGAAACGCACTTTGCATTGCATTGTGGAATCTGAAATAAAAATTGCACGAAAGGTGATCGTGGGGTGGAAGGGAAGGCCAAACTGGAACTGAAATACCTGAGGTTCAGAACACAATCTCATTCATTAAGTGTGGAAACCTCAGCAAGGAGTTCACACCGACTCGACCTCTCTCCATCCAGCCAAAGTGAGAATAACAACACTACTCTCCGACTGTCCAGAACTGTTTCCCAGACCAAATGAAAGGCATGCTGATCGGTCAAAAGCACCACATATCCATCTATATGGCCTTCCTAGTCTAGGTTATGAAGACCTGCTTATCACATCCGTGTACAGAACATAAGGCGGCATAAAAAGGGCAAATATGGGCTCTGCTGTGATGAAACCATCAGAAATCCAATACTAGTGCATATTTGATCATCAAGTATGAGCTATTTTTAAATATTTAAGATGCGTATTTGTTGGTTTAAAGATAGCTCTTCCTCAAATAGTCACCTACTGGCAAAAGAAATAAAATAAAATTTTCAAATACAATTCCTTAGCCAGCAGAGTCCTTCTAAGTGTTATATTACAGTGCATTCAGTACATTTCTCATGAATCAGATAAAGAGACAGGATGGGGAATAATGAAGAGGAAGCTATACAAAGATCCCCAGGAAAGTAGACATAACACAGGGACCCTTTCAAATTCAAAAATTTGACTTTTTTTTTCACTTAAAGATGTATCATGAATCCCTTTATGTAAATGCAAGTACTCATCAGGTAGTTTCCAGCACCCTTCCCCTGCCCAGACAGAATGAAGTTGATGAGAGTATAAAGTTCCAGGGCAGGCAGATGTCATCTGTGTGTGGATTGCTGCTGGTGGCTGGAGGACTTGAGGAAAACCCCCAGCAAGAGAGGAATGGAGAAGCCGGTCACAGACAAGCTGATGGTGCCCCAAAGTTATATACAAGATTGTCATGAATGATACAGCAACCCCTCTGATATCGGTTGATTTGTGTCCCTCAGAAGATATATTGATGTCCTAACCCCTGGTACCTGTGAATGTGACCTCATTTGGAAATAGAGTCTTTGCAAATGTCATCAAGTTAAGATGAGATCATTAGAGCGGCCCCTAATCCAACATGACTGGTGTCATAAGAAGAGGGAAATGCCACGTGGGCACAGAGACACAGGAGGCAAAGACAGCCATGTGACAATGAGGCAGAGATTGGAGTGATGCCTCTACAAGCCAAGGAACGCCAAGGGTTGTTGGCAAACACCAGAAGCTAAAGGAGGCAAGGAAGGATTCTCCCCTACACATTTCAGAGGGAGCCTGGCCCTGCTGACACCTTGACTTTGGACATCTGCACTCGAGGCCTGTGAGATAATAAAATTCTGTTGTTTTAAGTCACCCAGTTTGTGGTACTTTGTTAAGCAGCCTTAGGAAACTAACACACCCTCATATACAAATTCATCTATCTAGCAATCTATCTCTCTACGTATTTATCTATCTGCCATCATCAAAATGCCATGCCAAGTACAGCTGGTGCTTTTGTAAATACTATACCACAGAACCCAGCTATTCTCGGTCCAGGCCCAATCCAGTGCAAACTGATCAAATTTACTTATTTTTTTACATTGGTTGTTCCATTTTCTCCCTCTACTTTTATGCAGTTTTAGTATTAAGGTCTCCTCCTGCTAAAAACACTTGAAGGATAATTTCACATCAAAATGGAAAAAGAACTCATAATTAGTAATTTACATTTGTTGATTCATTACATTTTAACTGAAAAGCATTCACGCTAAATTGTTACAACTGAATATTTTTATGATCTTTTCCTTGTCTCCATAATTACAGAATGAAAGGCTCTTCTCCTCAATAAAGGAATTTCAGCATCTGCCTATTCAACTGACACTTGAAAAAAAGTCTGATTTAAAATCTGTAAAAAACCTCAAGATAGTTAATCCATCAAGAAGGCATTTATGGGGGCCCTCTGTGCCCTGGTGCTAAGCTTTAGGCTTCCAGAGATGCAGACCAGGGTCTTTCAAGGCACTCCTGCCTTGGAAGGATTGCCAGTCAGCTGGGAAGAGTATGGTCTCCAGGAGGCTGGGCCAGCAGGATTCTGAAGCGTGTGATGACTCAGTGAAGCCTGGAGTTGCAGCTGAGAAACAGGAATCTGACCCAAAACAGACAGCAAGGCCCTGCTGCTGCCTGAGAGTTCAAACAGTACATTTTCTCGAGTTTCCACGCACTGTCACTGCTTGCATCCCCTCTTCAAGCTATTTCCTCTCCACTTCAGAATTCAGGGCTCCTGGGAAGTGGTTGGGAGTCACCAAACCATTTGCATCTCTTGGGGCGCTTACCGGGATACAGGCAGAGAGGGGAGGTCTGGATTGCTGAGCCCTACACTTGGAGAGAGAGGGGCTTATCTTTTGTCTCGGCTCTGAGCCTGAAACTGCATTCCCAGCTTTGGATTACTATTCATCCAGAGCTAAAGCCACAGTTCAGAACTCACCAAGAAAGACAGAAGATGCAATTTAATGTATATCTCTCTATATAATCAATCCTCATTATTTGCAGATTCCATATTTGCAAAATCACCCACTCGCTAAAATTTATTTGTAATGCCAAAATCAATACTCCTGGTGCTCTTGTGATCCATTCATACTGAATGCTCAGAGCAGCAAAAATTCTGAGTCACCCAATGGGCATGTTCCCAGCTGAGGTTGAACAGGCGACATTGCCTTTTTAGTTCAGCTCTCATACTGCAAATAAGCGTCTTTTTCATGCTCTATTGAATGCCATTTTTTTTGTTTTCTGGTTTTTGTTTTTACAGTTTTGTGCTTTTTCTTGGTAATTTTGCTGCTTAAAATGGTCCCCAAGTGTAGCGCTGAAGTGCTGTCTAGTATCCTAAGCACGAGAAGCACAAAAAGGCTGTGATGTGCCTTATGGAGAAAATATGTGTGTTAGATAAATTTCCTTTCAGGTATGAGTTATAGAGCTGTTGGCTGTGACTTCAATGTTAATGAATCCACAATAGCTATTAAATAAAGTGTCTTTAAACAGAAACTTACATAAAACAAGGCTGTGTACTGATCAACTGGTGAAAATGCTGTGATCAGAGATTTGCAGGCATCTAAACTTGCAATTAGTATTCACTAATTCTAGGAGGAATTAGCATTCACTAGTTCGGCGTTCACAGCAACTTTATAGAACAGAACTACCACAACTAATGAGAATAGACTGTCTCTAAACATATGCATACATATATATGTGAAATCGACTCTATATACACATATAAACATACTTATATGTGTATATATTTATACTGTTATATATTACACGTCATATATAGGTTATGTTATGTTCTATGATGTTATATTTTTTCACTACGCTGGGCCCTATATAGATGGTGGCCAACAAAACAGATATGGCTCCACCTCTCATGGACCTTAAAGTCTAATAAAGGAGTAAAATATTAATTAGCAAGGCCCTTTGGGCTGCCAAGTTGAAAGACATATTCACTAATCAGCTTCATCAGTAGTAAAAGTTGACGTGTTTATCTTCACTGTTTGATTCCTCTCCCTCTCTCCACTGGCTGTGAGGTAGGGCAAGAAAGAAGAGTGAACATGAGGATGTAAGCTCAGTGTGGCAGGGATCTTTGTTCATTTTGCTCTGAACGCCCAGCTCTTAACACAGGTATCTTGTACATAGTGGTCACTCAATAAACGAATAATATTATTGGCCCACCAAACACACCAACTGTAAGAAGGAGCAGAAGCGAACTGCAAAATCAAACTACAAAACAGGGCTTCCCTGGTGGCGCAGTGGTTGAGAGTCCGCCTGCCGATGCAGGGGACGCGGGTTCGTGCCCCGGTCTGGGAGGATCCCACATGCTGCAGAGCGGCTGGGCCCGTGAGCCATGGCCGCTGAGCCTGCGCGTCCGGAGCCTGTGCTCCGCAACGGGAGAGGCCACAACAGTGAGAGGCCCGCGTACCGCAAAAAAAAAACAACTACAAAACATATTCACAGATCTGATAATAATTCTATTAATTCCTGTCTCTTTCTAAGATTTATGAATGCGAGCTAGCAGAAGAAAAGTAGCCCCATGCCTCTGCTCATGAGCAAGCAGGCCTGCCCTCTAAGGACGGTGGAAATCAGTAAATGAGCTATCCAAAAACACACTTGGCGAGTTTACTCTTCTAAAAGAGGATTCTTCTTTGTGACGACCTAATACCTTTATGTTTTCCAATCAAGTCATTGAGTTCAGTTGCTCAATAAATTTGGCCTGCATAACCAGCAATGAAAATGCTTTAAGCACTTCAGAGATGATTGACAATGGTAAATGCCATTCATGAAAAAAAACCATCCATAAGTTGTTTTTGTTGTTTTTTTCAATCATAACCCTCTGCTTATTGACTGCAAAATTTGTACCATTCCAGCTATTCATCTTAGTATTATGCTAAACAGGGTATCCCCCAATCCAACTCTGAAAATGATTAAAAAATTTAAGAAAGAAAAATAATTTTTTTCAGTTGACTGCAAATGTATTTTAATACATGCATCCCAAGATATTGGCAACACCAACTGGATGAAAAGAGGCAGTTTGTCAGGTGTCATTTTGCCAGTAACTAAAAAAGCCAAGGACTGTTTTGCAAATCTCCTCAATAAAAAAGCAATCTAGTTTCTGGCAAGGAGATCAGCAACGGCCATTTCATATAAATGAATCTGTCGTGATTTCATTTGCACACAAGCTCGATCATCCAAACTAGCGGAAACAACAGGCTGTGGTGTGGCTTTTCTTTATCTGTTTTTGGTAGACGGCATCTCCCTCTCCTGCCCCAAATGATGACTGTCATCAATGAAAAACTGTCCTGTGAAATTGCATGAAAATTATTCTCAATTTTAATAGTCAACTGACTTATTAGCAAAGAGAAACTGTCCCTTTTATTTTGTTAGTGCTTTACAGATTCCTAACACAAGATCAAGTACAAATGAGATCTTCTCTTTATACATCTTCATCAAAATAAGAAAAGTGGAGTATGACAGACTCTAAAGCACATTCTTTGCTTACTGGTATGCCCACCTGTTCCAGATCATTTGCAGGGCTGCCAGTAACAGGAGAAGTGGTGTAAATGAAACATGTCTTTTATCAGCAAGATTCTCTTGCAAGATCCATAGAGAACATCAACCACTATTTGCTAAAGCCAATCAAAGGTCTTCTGTGCCCATATGTGCATCTCGACAGCTATGCAAGCTGGTCTTATTTTCCCCAACTCAGGCTATTCCAGTCACGTGGTACCTAAGCTGCTTCATTAGGCAGAACCAGCAAAGACAGTGTTCGGGAAACGGTGTGCCCCTCATTCCAAATCAAAGCAGACCACTTTATTTTTTCTTTCCTTTAAAAGGCAATGAAAATTGCTGTAGCTTAGCAAGAGGATAATGGATGTGCGTCGCTGGGCTATGGGAGGTTTAAGAGTCGTATTATACTGTGTCCTTTTCATCAACGTGACTTGGGAGCTCCTCACCAACTCCTGAGATTTCCCAAGCAAAGGAATCAGACGACGCTGCCCCCTCCTCATCGGCTCCCACCCCGTCTGTACTGAACAGCATGTTCCCAGACAACTTTCCTAAGGAGCTGTAATTTTCTGATGGATGTTACACCGCGAGAAGATTCAGAATGGTTGAGCAGGTCACCCCATTCCCTAAAGAACCATAACTGCAAGACAGAAATATCCCAGCCTGAGTTTTTTAAGTTATGTATAAAATATTCTATTTTTAAATCTACCTTTCTGAGTAGTTAATTATTTATAACTATGAAGGCTCAGTTAAGAAAAATAAAATTTGTTGAATCCCCAAGTAATGTTTGAGGTTGTGTGTGTATTCTTTTTAAGGGAGGGGGAGTTTAATTTCTTGCTCAAATATCACAGGGTTCTAAGAAAGGCTCCATCACTTCTTAGTAAGTCAGAAAGAGAAAGACAAATATCGTATGCTAAAACATATATATGGAATTTAAGAAAAAAAATGTCATGAAGAACCTAGGGGTAAGACAGGAATAAAGACACAGACCTACTAGAGAATGGACTTGAGGATATGGGGAGGGGGAAGGGTAAGCTGGGACAAAGTGAGAGAGTGGCATGGACATATATACACTACCAAATGTAAAATAGATAGCTAGTGGGAAGCAGCCGCATAGCACAGGGAGATCAGCTCGGTGCTTTGTGACCACCTAGAGGGGTGGGATAGGGAGAGTGGGAGGGAGGGAGATGCAAGAGGGAAGAGATATGGGAACATATGTATATGTATAACTGATTCACTTTGTCATAAAGCAGAAACTAACACACCATTGTAAAGCAATTATACTCCAATAAAGATGAAAAAAAAAGAAAAAAAAACAATATTTTTTTTGGAACACCTAAGAGTCAATTCTGTGCAAAATGAAAACAAGCCCATATTTACTCAGCAAGAAGTAGCACTGGGTTGAGAAAGAATACCGAAACATGAATCAAGGGATTTGAGTTGAAATTGAAATCATGAAAGTAGCTAAAATTTGGCTTTGTGTAAATATACCCTTTGGGACCCTGTATTTTGCATATACACAAATTAAAGGGTCAGACTAAATGATGTTGAGATCCCTTCCAACTCTAAAATTCCACTATTCTAATCAACTAAGGAGAAAAGTGATTTAAAATCATGTCCTAATTTGCTATATTTAACACTTGGTAAGCCACAATGAAATAAATTTTCTCTCTGAAAAAAATGATCTATGTGAAAATTTTATTTTTTTAAATGTATCTCCTTAATACATATTATTAAAATACCTTATCTCTTAAAGGTAGGACTAGGATTAAATAAGGCCATTAGTGGAGAATTAGATGAACTGTAACAAAATAAGCAAAACTAAGTCTCTCTCTTATTTTTTGACTTTGCCATCCTCTGAAGGAAATTTGGCTATTGTCCACTTTAATTTATGTAACACTTTGTTGCTGTGTTTAACATAATTGCAAACATGATATGCATTCATAATTGAAACCTAAGCTCTAACAGTCTATTTTTCATCTAATCAAAAGCTAGCTGTTAGAAGAAAGGCATTCCACCATAGATTTTGGTAAATCAAATGCTAGTCAGCAACAGGATCCAAAATATTCAAAGGACAGCTATATGGGGCATCAATAGCAGATAAGGTTCTAGTCTGATAATGTTTACAAATCTTAAGAGATGGATTTAGACCCAAAACACAAATCATAACAATTATCCCATGACATATATTCAGGCTTTCAATATCCACCAAATACGATATCATCTGCACAACTGTAACCTTCATAAGCCAATTCAAGAAGGATTTGAGAAGTAAAACAAAACCAAACATGCAGTGAATACCCGAATGCTATTGAAATTAAATAGTAAAGATTCCTTCCGAAAATTAAGTTTTGCTGCAATATCCTCTATAAATTCTCAAAATTAAAATTCTGCAAGAATTAATGGATGGTTTGAAAATTCTTCAGTGATATTGTACAAGATAATGCATTGGTTTTTCCATCTCTTTCACCCCCAATTTTCTCTGACCACATTTACTAAGATTATCCTTCATGCCCCGTGGTACCAGGTTTTTTGCTGCTCATTCTAAAGATAAAATTGTATGCTTTCACCTATTGAAGTTCATACTGTGCATACCCATTTGCTTTATTTCCAGATGACTTTATTTTCAGAAGTGTTCAAGATACTGTTATTCATAAATTTAAGAAACACTTTGCCTAATCAGTGAATAATATTCATGAAGAGATGAAGCAATATTGAGTCCGAGGCTGGAATCTCAAATTCCAGTTAAAAACAATGTCAGCTGATGGTGAGAGTGAAACACAGAGAACATCCCTTCAAAAGGCCCTTCAAATAAGAGTGGGCTCACATAACATGCTCATGTGTCCATGTCTCCACAGTGCATGGATGGACATGTTCTCTGGGCCTGAAACAAAGATAGTCCATTTTCACTCTCAGTAAGAGAGAGAGGGGGACTTGGAAAAAGGTGGGAAGAGGGGATACTGCATTTTTTGTACTTTCTTTCTTCAATTGTTTATTCAGTAAATATTTATTAAACACTATGTCTAAGGCTTATATTTACATATATACATATAATTTACATATGAAAAACATATTCTGAATTGGAAATTTGAAGGATTTAATGGATTTAATTTAATTTATTATTATTTTTTAATTGATCTATATCTCATCTTGTGCCAGTGCACAATGACAAACGCATTTTGAAGTTTACCATATGCTCTGACATATCAGCCATGGGAAAACTCTGACATGTTTACTTATGACATAAGCCTAATTATCAACACCCTGCACCCAGCAGTCATACATTTAACAAATATTTGGGCACTTACAATGTGCAAAAAACACTGTATTAGGCACCGTAGGGGCTACAAAGATAAATGAGAACTAGGAGTTACTGTTCAGTATATTTCTAACCTCAGTATGCTCTGTCATGCACAATATAAATGCAATATTTATTTATTCAACCAAATATTTATTAGCCCCCGCTATAATAAGACAGTGCTAGGAGCTGAATACTAAAGCATAGAGTATTCTGTGCAGGATTCCCCATATAAATCTGCACATATCAGATGTGAACAAGCATCTCCAATTTGGGGAATTCATTGAGATAATCTCCCAACAATATTCAACTTGAATACCTTCTCCTTCATGAAGTCTTCCCTGATTTCCCCATTACAGGTCATTACTGTTCACTCAGAATCCTCTTGCTTCTCTTTTATGGAAGCTCATGTATCACATTCCTCTGGCTTCCCAGAGTTTTGTTTTGTTTTGTTTTTTGTTTTTTGTTTTTTTGGCTGCATTGGGTCTTCATTGCTGTGCGCCAGCTTTCTCTAGTTGCTGCGAGCAGGGGCCACTCTTCCTTGCAGTGTGCGGGCTTCTCATTGTGGTGGCTTCTCTTGTTGTAGAGCACCGGCTCTAGGTGTGCGGGCTTCAGTAGTCGCGGTGCACGGGCTTAACTGCTCCATGGCATGTGGGATCTTCCCAGACCAGGGATCGAACCCATGTTCCCTGCATTGGCAGGCGGATTCTTAACCATTGTGCCACCAGGGACTCTCTCCTCCTCGAGGTCAGATCTATATTTTTTTCACCTTTGCATCCTTAGCAAACACACTGCCCATTCAGTAATGAACACATACAAATGATTGATGCTCAGTTTCTTTCCTTACTTAGTATACGTTAGTTGAATGAACTTATACTGCATCTCATAGTTAAGTTATGTGCATATTTGTACAATATGCTCCAGGTTAGGGAACACTTTTCATTCATTTTTGTGTATCCAATAGGCCATGTTGGTCCTCATATAGTGAAACATAAATATTGCACTTTATTTATACACTATATACTTTGAAATATGAATACTGGGGGGGAGGATAGAACATACTTACTATTATCAGCATTAAAAATGCATAAAATCCCAAATGTTATCAATATTGAAGTTCTGAGTTGTAACTAAATCTTCCCTGAATTCTGAGGCTTGAAATTTCATTTAGCTCCTAAGACTCTCATGATCTCCAGCACTTATTAGAATTTTTTTTTCAAATCATTTTCATTAATCATTCAACTGTTATTTAATTCAATATTACTCTTAAACTTTTCAAACGTTCAGGTATTATCCTCCACACCTAGAAAGTAACGTAAGTTCCTTACAGACAAGGGACAGCTTCTTACTCTGCTGTACATGCCCCATGGTGTCTTGATCTTGCTAGGTCATCAAAAATCTTATTTACTGATTTAAGTAATCAGCACTTTACTCACGAATACATTTAATAGATTACCAAAGCGAATATAACTTATCCAGCCAGGTGTTTCAGAATCAATTTTGTTCTCAGAACCCCAAAGGACTTATTTATTCAATAAATAATTTGAGCATGTGCAAGACACTGTGCTAGGTCTGAGATATAAAATATGAACGTTTATTGAGCTCCTAATACGTGCTTGATACGGGGCACTTCACACCCGGTCCTGTTCATTGAAGCAACACAACTCTCTCAGGTGGATATTATTGTGATTCCCATTCCACCAGTTTAAAAAAAAACAAACAAACAAGGTTTTATAAAGCTGCCTAAATATAAACAGGTAGTGAACAGCTGAGCAAAGATATGATCCCAATCTATCCAAGAGCCAAGACTAATGTCTTAACCACTGTGCTACACTCCCTGGAGAAGTATATAAGGATTTAGCGCTGAAGAGAAAAATTATGGCTTATCTTTGATCACATGAAATTGATAGAAACTTTATAAACAGCTCTTCCCTTTTTTTTTTTTTTTTTTGTGGTACGCGGGCTTCTTCACTGCTGTGGCCTCTCCCGTTGCGGAGCACAGGCTCCGGATGCGCAGGCTCAGCGGCCATGGCGCACAGACCCAGCCGCTCCGCGGCATGTGGGATCTTCCCAAACCGGGGCACGAACCCGTGTCCCCTGCATCGGCAGGCGGACTCTCAACCACTGCGCCACCAGGGAAGCCCCAGCTCTTCCCTTTTAAGCTCAAAATTTCACAAAGAATATTTTGTTTCAATATTAACAAATTGTTGCAGTGAGTTTCAATATTAACACATATATCCATTTTAAAGATATTCCTAGATTTAAAAATCAAACACTTCAAAATAACGTCACTTTTTAAATTCACTACATTGTAGAATGTTAATACAAATATCTAGAGGCTGAAGTGAAGAAAAATTATTAGGATGCAACTTCCATTGAGAACAAGAAATCTCTACTTCAAGTACAGTTGTATATGTATCTTGTCTACAGAAAAGGCTTAATAAGTGTTGACCTAATGAGTCAATCTGAGAACACAGGGGACTTCCTGTCCATTTTCGTCTCTCCTCCACACATCCCAAGAAAACAGTATGGATGGTCCAAATCAAAAGTCTATTTAGAGTAACCTCTGACAACAAAGATTCTAAATACCTGAGATGCACTTCTGTCTGACTCAGAGGTCTGCACTGTCCCCACCCCCTGATTCAGGAAAACACACTAGGCTTGAATAAGTTGTAGTGCTGCTCTCTTATATTGTACGTTCTTTTACCTGAAAAGAACACATGCCTTTTTAAAACTGATAAAACATTCCAAAGAAAATTGAGAATAAATATAGAGCCAATGCCTACCTTCCTGCTAGATTTGTGTAGGTTGAACATCTCCCTGGCTGTGAAGTGCAAATGCTAGCTAAAACATTCTGATCCCAAGGTTCCAAAGCCAGATGGATCCACATTGCACTTTTGTGTTCCAGTTTATAGCTAATGAACAGCACTGGTATTTTCACCAATATGAAAGCAATGTACTATAATTTCATGAACCTAATCAAAATGTACAGGAATAAGTAATGGTTGTATTCACTAGTATTTGAGAATAAAGAAATCAGTATCACTGAGCCTGAGAATTATGATACAAAGTCTTACACTCTTCAAAGTATTAGTTGATTTTTTTTTCATATTAAGGAGTGTCATAATTATCTGGGTGTAATACTAGATTAATGGCTGAATAAAAATATAAAACGGATTAGAACAGGCTGAGATTATAATTAAACTGAACTAATCCAAAATAAACACAACAGTTTAATGCCATTAGTATTCCAGCTCTTTAAACAGTTGTGGAACGTAGCGTAAAAGGATTACAAATTTCAAGAAAACTAAATTAATCACATAGCTGAAAAGTGAATTGGGAAAATATTTCCCAGTCTTTTTTTTTTAATTTATTTATTTATTTTTATATTTATTTTTGCCTGTGTTGGGTCTTCGTTTCTGTGCGAGGGCTTTTCTCTAGTTGCGGCAAGCGGGGGCCACTCTTCATCGCGGTGCGCGGGCCTCTCACTATCTCGGCCTCTCTTGTTGCAGAGCACAGGCTCCAGACCCGCAGGCTCAGTAGTTGTGGCTCACGGGCCTAGTTGCTCTGCGGCATGTGGGACCTTCCAAGACCAGGGCTCGAACCCGTGTCCCCTGCACTGGCAGGCAGATTCTCAATCACTGCGCCACCAGGGAAGCCCCCAATATTTCCCAGTCTTATTGAACAGACTTGAGAATTTTATTTTCTATTGCTTTTAAATATTTTTTATTGACATATAGTTAATTTACAATGCTGTGTTAGTTTCAAGGTACAGCAAAGTGATTGTTATACACTTATTTTCTATTGTTTTAAGTTTCTCAAGTTGGAAGGTTCCCTTTCTTGCTGGAAAAGTAAATTGGTTTAAAACTCACCTGAGAGTTTATGAAGGTGAATGACTCTTTTTTGAAAAGTAAAGATCACATCAAAGGCACTTGCAAGAAAATGTAAATAATATTCTGAAATTCTACTCTTCTTCCTAACGTGTCCCTTTCTGTATTGCCAGGCCCTTTAATACCAGAAGGTGGAAACAAGCATTCCAAAGATTCTTGTCTTGCTATGCCATAGGTAATCTTTTTGCATTAGAAAAGCAATTTACAGCAGCAAAGGAGGTAGACAAATGTAGCAACACTGTGGATGCACTTAGAATTTCAGAAAAAGGGTTTACTACATTCTCTCAAGAAAAATCACTATTAATAATAATTATAATGTCATAATTATTATACTTATAAGTATTATTATAAGTATAATTATAAATATAAAAATAATAATTATAAATAGATATAATACTTATCATTATAGTAAGTACTAGGGATGTAATGTACAACATGATTAAAATAATTAACACTGCTGTATTTTACATACAAAAATTGTTGAGCTCCCATCACAATGAAAAAACATTTTTTTCTTTTATTTTGTATACTTATGAGATGATGGATGTTCACTAAACTTATTGTGGTCATCATTTTATGATGTATGTAGGTCAAATCATTATGCTGTGCACCTTAAACCTATACAGTAGTATATGTCAATTACATCTCAATAAAGCCAGAAGAAAAAAGAGAAGGTCATTATTAAGAAGTAGCCAAGTCAAGTAGAAAGGTCCTGAATCTGAATTTATTTCTTCAACAGATGTTCCTCGTGTATCTAGAAGCAAGGATGGCATCAGACCCCAAAAATACAAAAATGAAGAGATATGGCGCCCATCAAACATGACCAAACATGGTCACATCATTTTTCCACATAAAATAGAAAAAATCCACTCAAAATAGAACATTAACATTTGTTAACATTACAAACGCTAATCAATTAAAAATCTGCACAGGGCTTCCCTGGTGGCGCAGTGGTTGAGAGTCTGCCTGCCGATGCAGGGGACGCGGATTCGTGCCCCGGTCCGGGAAGATCTCACATGCCGCGGAGCGGCTGGGCCCGTGAGCCATGGCTGCTGAGCCTGCGCGTCTGGAGCCTGTGCTCCACAATGGGAGAGGCCACAACAGTGAGAGGCCCGCGTACCGAAAAAAAAAAAAATTTTGCACAGTTGTCTGCATGAACTAAGTTTTCAAATGCTAATACAAATGATGGTATATATGGGCATAAAATATAGAAAGATCCTGTGGACAAAGAATGTCATCTGCCTGCGTATCAGTAAACAAAGGTTGTTTGGACCATCAAGTCATCAGCCTCTGCAGACACCCACAAAGGTGCACCCTGAGGGGATTCAGGATGGAGGAAAACAGGCTATACTGGCCTTAACTGGCCCAGTTAAGGTGCAGATCAAAGAAATTATTTCATTAAATCCAGACTCTTGCATCTTCCCATACATAGAAAAGCACCAAATTCATTCACTTGAAATGTCTATTCTTCCTTCAATTAGCAGCAATCTTTTGATGATCCACTACCTGTCCTTTTTTTTTTTTTGCAAAAATTCCTATATATCCTGGCTTCTCCCTTACCTTTTCAGAACAGTCCCTCAAAGCTATCTGAGAGGATTTCTCCTGGGCTTAAGTCCACAGTAATTCCACCAAATAAGACCTAATTCTCAACTTTTAGGTTGTGCATTTTTTTCAGCCTGTTGGGGAAAAAAAAAAATATATATATATATATACGTAATTTGGCTACTCAGATGTTCCCTGCCCTGGGGTCTCTGTGGACGTGGTACCACATTTTATGACCTGACCTCCTTGTCCCCAGTCCCCACTGTCCTTCTCCCATTCACTGTGGCTCTACTGTGAGGTACTGGCTGCACTGTCAGTTTTTAAGGTGCTGACCTTTTGCGAGCTTCTTGGCTTGTTGGCCCCATTTGGTACTGAAGAACTCCCCAACGTTTTTTCCAAACTTTTCTTCCTAAATTGCTCTAAAAAAATGTCTCCCATGTCTCTCCTGTCACAATTCTCACTTACTCTAATTTTTTTTCCCCATCCTTCATCACACTGACAGATGAGAGACAGCAACAAAAGGTTCAGAAATATATCAGCCCACTCTTTAAAATGTTAAGTAATCTCTCTCACTGTCATCAAGTAAAGAGAAATATTGAGCCGGGTCTTTCCAGGACAGGTGTTGCCTCTTGAGAGCATATTAGGCTCTTCTGGAAACTACCTTAAAATTTGGGGGTCATGGTAGAACACTAAATTGTATCCTGGAGCATATAAGGCACAGAGCAGCCTCAAAGGAATTCATCTTCTTCCTAGGGAATAGCTTTTTTTTTTCCTTAAAAAATTAATGTTATTTAAAATGAAATCATTGGAGGATGACTTCTGCAGTCCTTCATATGGGATTTGGAAACAGAGTTGACTGTTAAAAGGTATGGACTTTTAAAAATGTTTTATGATTGCAAACTTTCTCATATGAACAACAGATCCTGAAAAAAAATCACTGTTCTGCACAGTTTCATTTCAAATAAATCAATTAGAAGACGTTACTGAAGACAAATAAAAATATCGAGATATTTCTCATTTATATTCAAAGCTAAGGATTAGAAGAACAACCCAATTACTCATCCAATCTGCCCATTTAAACACCTGTCAACTAAAGGGATTAACGTGCTTTATGTTTATGGAATTAGGGGCAGCTCTGTCGCATTCTTTGCCTGAGAACCATTAACAAACACATTTTCTAAGTACGTATTAACATTTCTTAGCTGTCACTACCGTAATGACCCGATACAAGCTAACGAAAGCATTCAAATTTCAGTTACCTTATTGTACATAGAAGGTAATGCACTCTCCCCACCCCGACAAAAAAGAGACAGTTGCTCTCCCTACCTAAAAAAAGGGTATGTTTCAAATACCCAATATGTAGAAACTAATTATTCTCATATTCTCACAGGGGTTTTTTTTCTCCTTAAACAGACAAATTAAAACGAGTGTAGGAAGGGGATGATTAAGTCACAAAAGCGTAAAAATGGAGAGAACTACATACTGTAGAATCTGAGGTACTAGAGATACCATATGTAGCATCTGCAAATGATTATCACTCTCAGATGGTAACAACACCTGCTTTGGCTCTGGTTTTGGTGTGAAACTCTGCAACAAAGGTACTGATACTTTACTGAGTCTATTTGAGGATAAGTAAACCCCTCTGGCAGTGATTTCCTCCCATTGACAAATGGATTAAATACATAATTAATGTGTTGGACATATACAAATAATTTGTTATATAAGTATTCAAATTACAATAAAATAATTAATAATGAAAGCAAATGAATTCAGCATTGGCAAAAGAGTTGAATAGACACCTCACAAAGTTACATGTATGAATGGCTGACAAGCACATGAAAAGAAGCTCTTCTTCATCTGTCAACAGGGAAACAATGGAAATGAAAACTATAACGGGATCCTCTTCACACCCATGAGGATGGCTGAAATGACAGGTGGAGACCAGTAAACGCATGGAACCACTGGGAATCTCGCACACTGCTGGAAAGGATATGAAAATGGTAAAAACCATCTTAGAAAATGTTAGTTTCTTTAAGAGCTGACATGTGCCTACCCTGCGATCCAGGGATTCCACTCCTAGGTGTTACCCAAGAGAAATGGAAACATATCCACAAAAAGATGTATATCAGAATATGCACTGCAGCTTCATTAAGAGCCCCCAACTGGAAACTACCCAAATGTTCATCAATAGAAAAGTGGATAAATAAATGATATATTCATATAATGAAATGCCACTCAGCACAGGTAACAACACAGGTGAATGTCCAAAATATGACACAGAAAAGCAGCAAGACACAAAAGAGTACATATGCTGTAATTCCATTCATCTGAAGTTCTATGACAGACAAAACTAATCTTTGATGATAGAAATCAGAATGATTTTGTTTTCTGGGAGATGTGATTCACTGTAAAGAGGCACAAGGAATTTTCTGGGGTGATTCAAGTTCTATATCTTAATTGGAATGTGAATTGCATGAGTGTATACAGTTGTCAAAAGTCATCAAACTGCACATATAAAATTATCCATTTTATCGTATATAAATTATGCCTCAATAAACAAATACAGACCTAAAAATGATCAGTCACATTTACGTTGACCACTTCAAGTCACCTCATGATAAAAAACTAAAACTTACATAGCGTGCATATATGCCAGGGTGTTCTAAGCAGTGTATGTACATGATCTCACTTAATGCACCTAACAATCTTAAGAGCTAAATGCTATTTGGTATCCCCATTACACAGATGAGAACCTGAGGGACTAATAGGCAGTACATCCATCCATATCTTATATAGACAGTTAATAAGCCTAAACATATCTTGCATCAGCTCTAAAGAGTCCTAAGTAGTTCAGAGTTTGGGTTGATGAGCTCTTTAATTCACGAACTACTGAGTTCTTTCACAAGGTTATATGGTAAGTAAAAAAGGTCGCTATACAGCATTTCTGATTCATGAATATGTATGCTTATGACAGCTATAACATTTAAATAAAGATATGGGAAACTGAGAAAGGATAATATTTTACCAAGATTCACTAAGTACATTCAAGCACTATCAACTTATAGGGGCAGGACAGATGGGCACAGCTCTGGGAAAGTTATCAATTTACTGAGGGGTCTGATACAGCTGGTGTTCTGAAGGGTAACTTGGATGATGAGAAAACAAAGAATGCTTATTAAGGCTGTATTGACATCCAACTTGAGGGCTTAGAAGATTGGACACAGTTTCAAACAACCCCTACAAGATGGAATTAAAAACAGAATGATTTTCAATAGTAACAAAGGTAGGTCATTTCAATTAGGAAAAGAAAGAAAAAAAGTGCAAAAGAAAAGGAAAGTCTTCTGTTGAAGATTCCCAGTACTCGGAGGGTACAGCCTCTTGTGTACTCTCCCAGTCACTGCACCATTTTAATTACTTTGATGTCTTCCCTATACTTGCTTAAAATAAACATTTAATAGTCAACATATTTTAAATTAGGGATATTCAGTCTCACATTCAAATAACTTCATTCCAGAAAGGTAAGCTTAAAATAATTTTTTCTAGATTTTAGTTCTTTACACGGTCCATCTCTCCCTTCATTATCTTCAAATTAACACTCTGGATCTAGAAACCAGGGGGTAAGTTTACTCTTAGGAAGAGGAATATAAATGCTCTATAATCTTGATGGAGTATATCTCAAGGATATTATAGTGATAGATAGATAGATAGATAGATAAAGGGAGAGAGAGAGACACACACACAGATAGACACACAGATATATACATACTTGCATAGATACATATAGATAGATGTGAGGGAAGAAACAAATCATATACAAACCACAACACATTTTTCTGCTGCCGAGGTTGTCAGAGAAACATCCTACTCTCCCAATTCCAAAACCACAAAGCCCTACACCATTGGTGGGCTATTTCTTCAGCCCTTCAGCCTCAATGCCTCTTCTCTGGTCAGTTCTTCCCTGTGGCCTCATCTTCCCATCAGCATCCCTTTCCTGATATGCTCCTGTTACTACTAGGTCTCTAACTACAGCTATTGCCAACTTCCCACTTCCCATCAACTGTGATACGTTCCCGTTATCAGCCCTCTAATTATATCCAATACCCACTTCCTATCCATACTAACCAATTAATTAATTAATTTAACATCAAATTAATACCTATCAAGGCACATTACTAGATACAGTGGGGGATAAAAATTGGTATAGGATACTCTTCCCTAAACTCAAGGAATTTACAGTCTATTTAGGGAGCCAAGAGTAAAATTGTGTGTGTGTGTGTGTGTGTGTGTGAGGTTGTTTGATTTCAGCACTAAATCAAATGGAGCATGCCAGTGTGTTGATATGAGTGGAGATGGAGCGATGGAGAACTTGAGCTTCCCTGTCTGACGGAAGAGCGGAGTTTAAACCTGTAGTGAGTTGTGTGAACAAAACCCAGAGGTGGAAATTTTAAGGCCAATCTCCCTTGGAAAGAAAGTTTGAGTCCTGCAGCAGAGGGTCACAGAGCTGAAGCAGTAGATTAGGCCTGATCACTGAGGAAAGACCTTACATAGCAAGGTGTAGAGTTTTTACGTATGTTACAGGCATAGTGAGTCATCGACTCAACTAAATACTGCATCCTCTACAGTACACAGCAAATAAACTTATTAACCTTGGGTCTCCCAGTCCTACATCAGAAGCCAGTTTATTGAGAGCCCATGAGAAGAGGGATGGCATGACCGAGGGCTCCAGACAGTGACTATGGATGATCCTCTGCTAAGTCTAGGCCTGTATCCACTCTGGCAACTATCGGTGACCTTCTGTGATGGGCAGGGCTCTGGCTAACATTAAAGTTTGTTTTGTATTTGTACAATGCCATTTGGGGAATTTCCTCATTTCTATAAATAAACAATAAGAAGAATAGTATAAAAATCTCAGTGAAAATTTCATAATGCACAGAGGCAATGGAAGGTAGGGTGAAGGTGATTCAGGCTTCTCGTCCATAAAAGAAAAGGGTTAGACTAACGTGTCTTTGATTCCAAAAGTTTCTGTTTTAGCTCTGTAGTCTCACCTTTAAATCAGTAATTAAAAATTATTACTACCCTTTAAAATGTGAAAAAACTAGCTTTTAGTTTGCTCTAACTACAAATGAAATTTAAAATATACATTAATGTTGAATTCTAACGTGGCAAAAATGAATCAGTTAAACATGTATTCAGAAACTTGAACAGATGTGTGTATTTCATATCAACTGCTGCGTAACGAAATATCACAAATGTGGCAATACATGGGGCTTAAAACAACACAGTTTGGGCACAGCCTATTGGGTGCTCTGCTCAAATCCTCACAAGGCTATCATGGTATCAGCCAGTCTGCATTCATTCCTGGAGGTTGGGGTCCTCTCCCAAGTTCATGTAGTAGTGGGAACATCCAGTTCCTGAGGTCCCTATCCACTTGCTGAATAGCATGTGGGGGTCACCATCAGGTCTTAGAGGTTTCTGCCCCTCCATGCCATGTGGTGGTCTGCTCTGTTGCCCAACGTGACAACTCGCTTCTTCAGGGCCAGCATGAGAATCTGGTATTCCTGTCCACTAAGAGAGTCTTACATAATATAACATAATCCACAGGAGGGATAAACCATCACCTCTACCAAGTCTTATTCACTAGAAGCAAGTCACACTTCCACTCACTGCTCAAGGGTGGTAGATGATACACGGGCACGACTCACTGGGGGTCATCTTAGGGTGTGTTTCCAAAATGTGGAATGCAAAACAATTGTGTTACTACAGCAACCTAACTTCCTTCCATCAATTAAAAGCTTTTTTTAATGGATGAACTAAATGAGAACTAAGATGAGAAAATGAACTAAAATGAGAAAAGAAAGACACTACTGGAAAACTTTCTTATAATAGCAACCATGACAATTACAAGGGTAGAAAGCTTATGTGCAGCACTTCTAAGTAATGGGCATTGTACACATGCTATTACAATTAACAGTCACATAAGCCTATGAGGTAGATTATTACTCTCATCACACAGTAAGAAAAGTGAGACAGGCTAAGTGGCTTGCACAAGTCCACACACCTAGAAAGAAGCAGAACACGTTCAGAACCCATAATTCAGTTCCATGTACAGCAGCAAAGGGATTGTCTGGTAGTTTTGTAAATCTAGTAACTAGATTACTCGGCAAATCATAAAAGCCTTAGGCCTCAGTTTTCTCATCTGTCAAATGGGGAGGATGATACCTGCTGTAGAAATTTCCAAAGGATGTTGTGAGAATAAAATGATAATAGAATATGTAAAGCACTTCACTCAACAACTGACACTTGCTAAGTGTTTAATATGTGGTATCATTTCTGTTCTGTTGTAAGCCTTGTATAAACCCTAACGTTTTATATGTATGAAAGTACAGGCAAGGATGATGAACTTAATGGATTGTTTTATGTTTTATTTGTTTCTATTGGCAGGAAGTTTTCAGGTTCTTCTGTTATCAGCCCACTACTTTTCTATGGTTAAAAGGCCCTCAAGGAATAAAGAGGAATTCCATCTATCTTTCTATAGAAAAAGCAATAAAACTCTCTTATCCACAAATAAATTGAAATGTAAAAGACCTTTTTTAACAATTCATTTTGGTGGGTCAAAGACATGGACTGACTACATGCTTGTTAAGAATGGTTGAGTTAGCCTTTGTCAAAATATACAGTACTAAGACAGACAAAGAGGGAATGTTCAAAGGAATGAGTGGGTCAAAGAAAAAAACAAGATATTCAGAAATATTTAATGATGATAATAGCATTATAGGACATTATATAAAGTAAGTCATTCTTAGTAAATCTACAATGTGCTTCAAAATTAGATACCCATATTGTTAATTATCTAGTCTAAAAAGGTAATTATTTCTGAGACATGGGGTGACTTCTATTTCTCCTTGAATTCCTTGGCTTTGTCTTTGCCACATATTTGCCTTGATTTTTCATGTTCTTGTCAGATCACTGTTGTCAACATGTACAATGTTGAATTAACGTAAGAGATATTCACAAATAGGACACCCAGTGCCCATGCCCAAGAGCCACCTATAGGACAGAGGCAGGAAAGACAAGAGTAGTGCTGTGCTGGTAAATGTCTAACAGCCAATCTCTGGGAGGAAAACATGTTGGTCAATTTCTAAGCCAATTTCAAGCTACCAATAGGATGTCACTGATCAGGAGATGGGAAAAGGTGGCTCCGGCATACCACATGGCCCTCGTGGAAAGATCAGAAGGAAGCCATCAAGAGAACATTAAAATTCAGTCTGAAGTAGTATAACCTACATATTTACATGCTGAAGCCTTGGAATTTTCAAACTGGGCTGGGCAGGATACATTTGGGAAAACTTCTAGAGGACGTATAGGATTTTTCAAAGGGAAGGATTAGAAAGAAAATAATGAACCATACTGGATATTCTACAAAGGTTCTCTCAGGTACTCCCTGATTAACCACAAAAGGTAGGTGTCATTTCCCCCATTTGACAGATAGGAAAACAGAGGCTCAGGCAAACAACCCCATGGCTAGTAACTGGCAGACCCGTCCATCCTTTCGTCCCTTCCATACCTCTCCCCTACTTTTCTTCCTTTCTTTCTCCTTCCATTCTTCCCTCCCTCCCTCTCTCTCTCCTCTTCTCTCATGACCCTCCTTTACTAAACACTCATCTAGCATTTACTATGCCCAAGACAGCGTGCCTAGAACTAAGTATATAAAAATAAACAAGTAAATATTTTAGAAGTCCTATCCTCAAGGAGTCAGCACTATTGAGAACAGGAGACGGCAGGGGTCAAGACAGATAGAAAAATACAGTTTTAATGAGATAGGTGCCATGATAGCAATGTGAATAGGCACACTGGGGTAAAGCCCAGGAGGTGGGAGTCACTACCTAAGTCAGTATGCAAAGTCTGGTCCCTGAATGCTTTATGTTGATGTGGTGATAAGGGTAGTTTGACATGCTGGGAGGAAAGAGCCATGTGGGACCCAAAAGAGACAAAACATATTCGCATTATAAGAGCAGACTTGGCACTGGACGACCTACTTAGAACTGAGAATAGATTTTAGTCTGCTATTAGAGATAAATTTTACTTAACTGGTTTGTTTTTTTACAAAATTGGGACGATTAGAGCTGCTAGAAACTTCACAGGGATACTAAGAAACACTCCTCTTTGTTGTTCTCCAGAAGTACTATAAAAACTCTACAGTAGTATTATTTTTACAAAAACACCATTTATCTTTAAACTCAGATGATGGAAAAAGGAGGAGTCTCTCCAACACCCCCTGGCGCAAACAGAAATCTTCCAAACTATGTGACTGCATTAGCCAAAAGTTTTCCTTTTGAGAAGACCACAAAGCAGTAAATGAACAAAGGAAGACATAATAGAAAGATCTTCTTAGTACAAATAGGAAGACACAGTGCTATTTTAATGTTTTTGTCACTTTCACCACTTAATTTTTTTCCTACAGTTAGTAAAATAAAATAATAAAATATGTCCATTAGTTTTCACACAGTATATAAAAATGGATGATTCTGAGTATTTGATATTACAATTCTCTCACCTTTGTGTACGTTTTTTCTTTAAAAGATCTAAGCCTCACTTTGTCCAAAAATGAGTTTGAATTTGTAGTATGCTTATACTATTCTGTAGCATAGTACTAAACAATGTATCATAAGGCAAGGAAAATTCAGATAATAGGATCACATTCTAAGCTCCTTATTACAAAGATTATTCGCAAAAAGCTATATTTATCCCTTTCTCCATGTTCTTCACAATGAGGATTATACAATTTTATACAAACCATATTTCTACCAGACATTCATGGTGTCACCTCTAAAGTTAATTCATCAAACTTCAGGCATAGCTTTACAAAAATGATACCATGCTGATTTAAAACTGAGACCACAAAAGATAGAAGAACCCCTTCCCTGTCAAGAGAGTTCAAATGAAAGAAGGACAGGAGTTAAGACTGGAAGATAAGCTTAATCTCTTGGTAGAGCCTGAAACAGGGACCATATCCCTTGCCCCAAGATGCATTGGAGCTCTAAATACTACTGAACTCCTCATTACCAGCTGTGGCCACTGCATTCTAGAACAAATCAGGAAGACTGGCTGAGCCTGTCACCAACTAAAGCACTCCTCTCAGCAGGCATTAAGGATCACAAGAACAGCTGTGGAGAAGCTGAAGCAATAAAAGAGCCACAACTACAACCAGACATCTGGTATACCCTGCTTCCTCTGTGCTGACAGTAGAGACAGGAAGCTAAGAACACAGAGATTACAATCTACCAAGACAGGCTGAGAATAGCGGAAAAAAGAATATTTCTCTACATTTGCCTAATCATTTAAAATTGATACCTTATTTAAAAAAACTTCATAGGACGTAGGACTGAGATCATTCCTTCCCCCAAAACTACTTTTACTGTTGAATAATTTGCTGGCATCACAAGCTCTAAATGGTTAGCAGCATCTGGGATGCTAACATGCTGGCCTCATCCACTAAGCAGAAATCTTGGCCTGTTTAAACTCTGTCCGGCTCTTTTTTCTCACCCCAACCCTAAAAATGTACTTTTAACTTGGAAGGTCACTGCTAATATTTTATAAGGGATGACAGGAGATTCTAGTCTTGCTGTCTCTCTAAACAAGCCCATCTCCCTCCTTTATCACAGCTTCTGCAGGCTGAGTTGTTTTTCCAAAAGAGTAACTTCAAATTCGCTATCACAACCAAAAGGAGCCACAAATTTTAAATTCTTAAGTGCTTAGCTTTTCCATGTTTAAAAAGTGGAATTATCAAGAATTTTACTGGCAAGCAAGCAACCTTTTAATACACTTCAGGTATTACCAAACATACATACTTGTCTATGAGCATTATTTCAAAATTTATAGCATCAGTATGAAGGTAATAATTATTATTAACTCAGCTTTTGAAATTTAAGGTGAGAAACTGTAACTTTATTTGAACCACTCACTTCCTAAGTTATTATAAATTTTAGAGCAAATCCTGACACATTTAGTAGTTTCCTGGATGATTAAAATAGCCTCCTATGTGAGGTCACCTGTAGGTTACTCCAACCCTCTAAGATCCAGTCTCCACCTGGAGGCTGAGTGATCCTTTCAGAACCCAAGTACATTTATGTAACTCCCATGTTTAAATCCCCTGAATGGCTTCCTACTGCTTGTAGAATAATGACCCAAACCGTCAACATTTTCTTCGAGACCCTGTGGATCTGCTTCCTCCTGTATCTCCAGCTTCTTCACCTATCAATCTCCCATGTACTTACTGCTCTTTGGCCATACCAGTTATTTTCAGTTCCTTAAATGTGTCACGTTCCATCCTGCCACTGGGCCTTTGCACAGGCTGTACACCTATTTGAGACACTCAAAACTCTCTCCTCTCTCCATTGCAACTTCATTCACCAAGTTAGCTCCCACTAATCCTCTTTGGATTTCAGATCACGTGTCACTTCTTCAGGACACTATCATCTCCTTCAAGCCCACTTCTAAGTAAGGTGTCTTTCCTCTCCTTCACTTCCTATTTGTTCCATAATCATGTCTAAGTATTGAGTCCACCCCTGCTGTGGATTAGGATGGGGGCTTCACCCTCTCCCTGCTCATCACTCCATCTCCATCACTGACCATCATGCCTGGCACAGAGGAGATGTTCAATAAGTATTTATGGAATGGATTAGTGAGTCAATCTGTCTTTTCTTGTGTGGTTGGACCCAGGTCAAAGGATAATGTAATAGTAGAGCTCCAATGGAAATCTGTAAGACAGTCAGCCTATCAGTATGAATTGAAGTAAACTGTTTACACCACACACAAAATGCTTAATGAAGTACTGTTTCTATGAGGGTAGTCCTTCTTCTTCTTTTTTTTAACATCTTTATTGGAGTATAATTGCTTTACACTGTTGTGTTAGTTTCTGCTGTATAACAAAGTGAATCAGCTATATGTATACATATATCCCCATATCTCCTCCCTCTTGCCTCTCCCTCCCTCCCACCCTCCCTATTCCACCCCTCTAGGTGGTCACAAAGCACCGAGCTGATCTCCCTGTGCTATGCTGCTGTTTCCCACTAGCTATCTATTTTACATTTGGTAGTGTATATATGTCCATGCCACTCTCTCACTTCATCCCAGATTACCCTTCCCCGGCCCTGTGTCCTCAAGTCCATTCTCTACGTCTGCGTCTTTATTCCTGTCGTGCTCCCAATTTTTTTTCTTAGATTCCATATATATGTGTTAGCATACGGCATTTGTTTTTCTCTTTCTGACTTACTTCACTCCGTATGACAGACTCTAG
Organism: Mesoplodon bidens; assembly: GCF_964165515.1. Classification (NCBI taxonomy): domain Eukaryota; kingdom Metazoa; phylum Chordata; class Mammalia; order Artiodactyla; family Ziphiidae; genus Mesoplodon; species Mesoplodon bidens. Next base: position 64,323,526 of record NC_138174.1, on the reverse strand, counting down.
GTCCACCCACCTCACTACAAATAACTCAATTTCCTTTCTTTTTATGGCTGAGTAATATTCCATTGTATATATGTGCCACATCTTCTTTATCCATTCATCTGTCGTTGGACACTGAGTAGTCCTTCTTCTTAAGTAGAGAGTGTGAATAAAGATGTCAGAAAAAGAACGATGAAGGGAGAGGAATGAGCAAAGTTGGAAAAGCAGTTGCTGTACCAAAGACTGGGACTAATTCATTCCAGTCAAGCTGTGAATATGTGGTATAATGTGTCTTCACATGTATGCAACATAGTTCAAGTTACACGTCAGTTATTTCACTTTTCACTCTTTCTTCTCAACAATATGGTAAGTGGGGCAGGGTAGGTATTATTCACATCCATTTTATGAATGATTAAACAATCTTAAAGAATGATTTATCCAAGGGAAGAGATGCAGGGCTTGAACCAGGTCTTCAATGCCCGGTTCCCTTCTCTTCCCATGCACTATGTTAATTCACAAGTGTGTCTTGTTACTTAATCCGAGAAAAATGTAAAACAACCATCAGTATTTGCAAAAAGGAGTTTTAACAGGTTTCCTCATTGAGATTGTTAGAATGAAACTTGTCCTCTCATGAACCACTAAACTTGGAGGGAGGAGAGCTATGGATGGGACTCATTTATTCCTTTGGACTTCCACCAAATATCCAGAGAGTTCTCATTATTCACAGTTCTGTTATATAGTCATTACAAACACTGAAATAGCAAATATTGAATCATTGTTCCTAGGAAAAATACAGGGTTAAGTTCCTATGAGCTCCAGGCACAACATTTTCAACTAAACTACACATAACTTTGTTTTATGTGTGTTTCTGTTTAAAGCCACCTCATTTTAATATATATTCTTGATTTGTTAACACATGAATTCACAGCTAACAGCACTATAGATCCTGCCTGAACAAAGCTTATTTTAACACACATATTTTTCCATAAGGCACATCATAGCCTTCTTGTGCTAGAAACATTAGGTTGCACTTCAGCATTATGTTTTGGGGGCCATTTTAAACAGCAAGATTGCCAAGAAAATGCACAAAAATGTGAAAAGGGTGGCACTAAATAGACTGTTAAAAGGACATGCATTTACAGTATGAGAGCTGAACCAAGAATGCAGAGTGTCCCCTTATTCATACCCAGCTGGGGATATGCACTTCAGGCCACTCACATTTTTGCCACTTTGCGCATATCTGTGAATGACCGTGAAAGCACCTTGAGTATTTGTTTTGCAGTTTCAAATAAATTCCTGTGAGTAGGTGAATTCTCAAATACAGAATCCACGAATAATGAAGATCCACTGCATTTGAGCTCCTCAAAATACAAGATGATGAGGGTACATAGGCAAAAAAATAAGTTCCTGAATTTATATATACTGAGAGAAAAATGTAACAAATAAGAATGCAATTATACCAAGTGAACAAAGAGGAAGATGTGCATCTTAAAGAGGAGGGCATTTGCTGCTTCCCTGGTGGGAGTGAGGAAGAGGGGGAATTGGAAAGAAAGTCCAAAGGTCACAGGAACAGAGATGCAGCGGGGGGCTGGGGTGTTAGATATTGAGGATCAGGTTGGGGGAAAAGGTAGAACAGGGAGTTAAAGAAGCAAAGAATGTTGTGAGTGGATGTAATGGTGCTAAAACTTTAGCCTCTTGATGGTGGGAACAAATGACAGATTTTAAGTCACGCAGTGATTGGAAATTTAAAAAAATAACTCGGTGATGTTAAGAAAGCTGGATTGCATGGGATTAAAAGAAGAGCACAGAGACTGGTGGTCAGTTAAAAAGCTGTTGCAAATGTCAGCCCAGAGGTGATACAGCCTGAATTATAGCAGTCTGGGGAAAAGCGTAAGGAGGGGGGTATATATTGCAAAATACTTAAGAGGTAAAAACCAACAGAGTTTGGTGACAGATTGAGTGTGCTCGATGAGAGAAAAGGAAGCATGATCTAAACATACTGCATGGTACCTTTGACGATCTACAAATATTTTTAACACCTATGAGCCCTTGTAAGTAGATTGTGAGCTTCTCATGGTGGAAGATCATTCAATTCATCCTTATTGGACTGAATTAAATATCCTATGCAGTATTTTGACTAATACTAAAGTTACAGATAACCTTAGATCAATCTTTAAATAAAGTTTGTATCAATACTAAATACATTCTTACATTTCACTGAATTTAAAATGACAAAGAAAAATACATTGCTTCAGCGCTGAAGAAATACTGTTATCCATCCTACAACAAAGGGTAGGAAGCGAGAAAAGATATTATATTATAAGCCAAGTTCGAAAGTGACCATTTGGCTTTGGTGAGCTCTACCTGTCTCCTTGCTGAGTTGGTCCTCGGTAAGCATAAAATTGTTTAAAATGTTCTGTTATCTCCTGGAATGTGGAAAGAATAATTGCCTAAGCGACAGGAAACCGGAGTTCAAGTCTCAGCTCTGTCACTGTTAAAATCTTGGGCAAGTCCCTTCAGCTACCTAGTCCTGAGTTTCCTCACCTATAAAATAAAGGGTTTCAGGCAGATGGTTTTTAAGATCCCTTCCATTGCTAAGAGTCTTTGTGCTACTTTAGAGCTTAAATATTATATACTCATATTCTCATACATAGTGGCTTTTTGTAGAGAAAAGGTGAGTTTAGGGGACTAAAATTCACTAATTACCTACTAAATAAATGTCTGAATATATGTATTTTTAATGCTTGGTATCCATATCAATGTGTTCCATACAGGGGGGAAAAATCCTATATATATCCCCTGGGGCAGGTTTTTAAAATAATTAATCATTATTTATATCAATTTGGTATACATGTTTATTTCTAACCTCCAAGCTTATTGAATATTCAACAAATACATAAGATTTCTGCAAATCTTTCTCAGCTATATTAGGTTAAGGATGTAGCCAATTGTAAAAAGAAATCAGATTTGTGGTTATCAGAGGTGGGGAGTGGAGGGAGGGGGATTGGAGGAAGGTGGTCAAGAGGTACAAACTTCCAATTATAAGTACTAGAGATGCAATGTACAACATGATAATTATAGTTACCACTGTTGTATATGAAAGTTGTTAACAGTAAATCCTGAGCGTTCTCATCACAAAGAGAAATTTCTTTTCCTTCTTTCTTCTATTTCTTTGTATTGTATCCTTAGAGGTGATGTTAACCAAATTTACTGGGGTAATAATTTTTATATATATATGAAAGTCAAACCTTATGCTGTACACTTGAAACTTACACGGTGATGTATGTCTACTATAGCTCAATAAAACTGAGGGCTTCCCTGGTGGCGCAGTGGTTGAGAATCTGCCTGCCAATGCAGGGGACATGGGTTCGAGCCCTGGTCTGGGAAGATCCCACATGCCGCGGAGCAACTAGGCCCGTGAGCCACAACTACTGAGCCTGCGGGTCTGGAGCCTGTGCTCTGCAACAAGAGAGGCCACGACAGTGAGATGCTCGCGCACCGCGATGAAGAGTGGCCCCCACTTGCCGCAACTAGAGAAAGCCCTTGCACAGAAACGAAGACCCAACACAGCCAAAAATTAATTAATTAATTAATTAATTTAGAAAATAAAAATAAATTAAATAAAACTGAGGAAAAAAAGGACTGTAGCCAATGGTAAGAAGTTTTAGAAACTTTTAAAATGTATAAGATGAGGGGCCTCCCTCGTGGCACAGTGGTTGGGAGTCTGCCTGCCAATTCAGGGAACACGGGTTTGAGCCCTGGCTCATAAAGATCCCACATGCCGCAGAGCAGCTAAGCCCGTGCGCCATGGCTGCTGAGCCTGCACTCTAGAGCCCGTGAGCCACAACTACTGAAGCCTGTGTGCCACAACTACTGAGGCCCGCGTGCCTACAGCCCATGCTCTGCAACAAGAGAAGCCACCGCAATGAGAAGCCCACGCACCACAAGGAAGAGTAGCCCCCGCTCGCCGCAACTAGAGAAAGTGCATGCGCAGCAATGAAGACCCAACGCAGCCAAAAATAAAATTTAAAAATTAATTAATTAAAATACAATACAATAAAATAAAGGGTACAAGATGAATGACATTTTTTCTTTTTCTATTGTCAGAAATTTTAGATATGATCATGTTTTTCATCATCTCTAGGCCTATGGGCCCATTCTAATTCAAAGATTTGTTTAGACAGTGTGCTTTCTTTGCAGAAGCCTTTGAAATCATTGTAGTTAATTGTTCCTCACAACCACCATCTCATTTAGTAAATTAATATTGCCTTAGCCTATTCACGAAGAATGTATTTATTAGGCATACATGAGATGGCAATCCTTCAGAAACTATATGCCACCCCATCCTTGTGAATATTAAACTCTTCTAATTACAATCCATGGACTCACTGCTCTTAAAACCATGTCTAACTTATTACTCAAATAACATGGCTATTTTGACTCATTCTGAATATCCACATAGAATATTTTCACACTTGCTCCATGATTAAGCTCCATAAATGCAACTGCAACACTTACTGTTTGGATGTAACCAAAAGTATATGATTAAATACCTTGAAGTTTATTTTCCAGCAAACAAACCACAGATGAATTTGTGGCAATCAAGGCAGACCAGAGGGTAGTTGACAGTTTAAAGACCATCAAAGTTGGCCAAATGGTTGTTTTATACCAGAATGGGTGTTAAATTCACTGCTGGGGGCTCTGTGGCTCTAAGACTCAGAAGCCAAGGCTGTACCAGATGGCCAGCAATAGAGAGACCTGGCACAATCACCTGCAAATGGCCCCTAATGCACAAAGTGGGAGAAAATACAGGCCTTATGGAACTCCCTGTTCAGAGCACCATGCAAAGCTTCTGTGCATTGATGAATCCAAAATAAATAAATAAATAAATGAATAAACAAACAAGCAAACAAACAGTAAAGCATGAACATTTCACTTTTAGTAATTGATTAATTCTGCATGGAGCAGACCATATTGGGGCCTTGGGGTAACTGGAGTGATCCAGTTGGCCCATGACTATAAACATGTTTTTCCCCCAATGTAGAATAATAAAGTACAATACAAAATTTAAGAACCCTTTATAAAAATACCAGCCTCCCCACTGGATTCAATGTTCAATGTGGATTGTGGCAATATTATAATTCTCTGCATTCTGAGCTGCCTTTTTGATTTCCAAAAGAAAATGTGTTAACCAACATGCCCAGACAGATGATAAATAGCTCCATGAGAAGAATGATTCCTGTACAGAATAGCATAACGATTCAACCATCTAATCTTACATGTAGACAAAGGGTTTAAATGATTAATTTTGCAGGTGTGGATTATTTGCTTTGATGACCACCCACGGTTAATTTAAAAATCTGAATCACTCGGCACACTCCTGATTGTCTTTCCACAGTGTTCAAATGTATACTTGAGGAACACAAACTGATCAGGGTCTTAGGCAAACATAATAAGGATGATACAAAAGGATGATTTTTCAAGAGTCATGTCATGCATTCCAAAGCTATATATTAATGCATTATCTATGCCACAGCTTCTTTTCAATGCAGAACACTGCTAAGAATTACCTTCATTTGAAAAGGAGGCAAAAGGCTTTCAAATGAAGAAGGCATTAGAAAAACAGAATCAACTCACAAATGATTCTTAAGCACTTGCCTTTGGTCTATCACAGTGCTGAGTTCTGTAACTGACAAGGAAAAATGGCAAAAGGCATACATCTGCCTTAAGGGAACTTAGAATCTTATTGGACAAGAAGACTTGTTCAATACATTCATATACACTAACACGTTATACCGTATTACAAGGCTGAACATTAGTAATCAAAGTAAGCTTACAGTTTATAGACCATAGTGCTATAGAAATTCAGGAAGATAAGATCATTGTAAACAGGATTAATCAAAGATTCCTGGGAGGGTGTGGATCATAAGGTTTCCCTGGAAGGACACTCTTCTGATTCCTTCATACACCCAGATCACCTAGCACAGTACGAGGATCACATAACAATTTTCTGAATTTAACTGAAGAGAGTAATAGGGTTTGCAATAACAAAATGGAAGTAGCAGAACTTTCAAGCCAAGAGAACAACATGAGGAAAGAAGAAGTGAAAAAAGTAACAAGTCACTATCACATATATAGTATTTTTGCTAAAATGTTTAACTGGAACATAATCATAAGGAAACCATCAGACAAATCAAAAGAGAGGGACATTTTACCAAACATTTCATGTATACTCTTCAAAAATACCAATGTCACAAAACATCACCCAGGAGTGTCCTATATTAAAGCATGTTAAAGAGACATAGCAACCTAACACAGTGCAATTTTTTGATGAGATTTTGGAGAGGAGGACAAACGGACTTTTTCCCCCCAAAATTGGATAAATGTGAATATATACTGTATTTTAGATAATATTATAGATCAGTGCTAAATTCTTAGATGTGATAATGGTTATGTAAGAGAACATCCTTATTTTTAAGAGATGCAGCTGAAGTATTTAAAGGTGATGTATCCTGTCTGTAATTTAGTCTCAAATGGTTCAGTAAAAAAAAAAAAGAGAGACAGATCTATAAATAAACACATGCCCAAGAAGAGAGAGAGAAAGCAAATGTGGCTTTGGTAAATCTCAGTGAAATAAATAGTTGTGGGGAGAGAAATAATGAGTCAGATGGGAGCAGATTAGGTGGACGGATGGTACTGTGAAGTGATGGAACTGGGGCTAAGATCTGTGACTAGGGAAAGAGTAAACAACTGATAGAGATCTTTGAATTATGAATTGAGGAACTTGGCCTTGACTTGGAAAAACAATAGGGACACAATAGTCAATAGTCTTTGGCTGAAAAGTAAAACGATGACTTTTACATGTCAGGAAAATAAATACAGCAGCATTTGGCAGAAAGCACTAAAAGAAGAAATGATTTGAAGGCCATTTAGAAGAGTCTCTCATAATAACCAAAGAAAACATAACAAAAGCTTGGACTCCATGGAAGCAGATGAATGAAAAGGCAAGGATAGATCTAAGAGCCAGTAGGAAATATTGGTTGTGGATGGACTGCGTACATGGATGATGAATTCCTCTAGGATTGTTTTCACTACCAGCCTCCCCTTAATTCTCAAGGCAAACCTCATCACCTCTCCTGATTCCACTAGAATTTGACATCACCTCTCCTGATTCCACTAGAATTTGACAATAGCAAGACCCCACTCTGGCTAAGATTGTTCTCACAGCATTCACAGCCTCAGCCAAAAGTAACCCCCAATAAACAGCAAGCTTCAGGAGACAAGGTCTGTGTCCATCTGGTTCAACTTTGATGCTCAGCATCTACACAAGAATAAAAAAGAAAGTGACAGGGCTTCCCTGGTGGTGCAGTGGTTGAGAGTCCGCCTGCCGATGCAGGGGACACGGGTTCGTGCCCTCGTCCGGGAAGATCCCACATGCTGCGGAGCGGCTGGGCCCATGAGCCATGGCCGCTGAGCCTGCGTGTCCGGAGCCTGTGCTCCGCAACAGGAGAGGCCACAACACTGAGAGGCCCGCGTACTGCAAACAAAAAAAAAAAAAAAAAAAAGGAAAGTGACAAACAGGAATCAAAGGAGAGAAGGGGGTCAAAAATGCCTGTGAGATGTCCAACACTGTAGCTGGGAGAAATGGAGACATTTGGAAGGAGAACTTCTTGGGGAGAAGGTGTCATTCTCTATGTTATTTCAGAGGTGAGAGTATCTCAGTGGACTTGAGAAGTCCCAAGTTACATCAGGAACTACCTGCAGTAGCAGTTTTCTTCCCAGCTTGTTTTTGGCGCTGCTTTGCTTAAAATACAGTAGATATACATACTCACATAATTAGTTTGTCTGACTTCCTGTCAAATCAATATTTATTCATACAAATCAATTCTGTTGCTTTGTCCCTGAAGGCATTTGGTCAATCTGTGTCATGAGAAAGCAACTTGCCAGGGATTTTTCAATGGATCTTTTTTTCTTTTTCTATACAATTTATTCCTGTTCTTCTCTACCTATTACCTAATTCACTTTTGTTTAGATGTCAGTTTCTTTACAGCCAAATCATGCTAGAACTTTGGTTTGTGTATTTTTCTGCATGCACTATATGTACATGAAAAGAGCTAGATAAATGACTTAATTTACTTAGTCTCCTGTTAAAGACAAGTTACTTAACTTCCACAAAATGGATATACCAACACACACCTCATAAACACCTTAATTAAATAAGATAATTCATGTAAATTACAGTAACATTGAAAAAATAATTACTGTTATTATTATAGTTGCCATTAGTATTAATTATACCTCACTATATAAGATAATAATCCTGTGACCAACAATAGCATTATTATACATTTACAAATTAAGAGATGGACAAAGAATTTCAAAGAATAAGTTTTGAGTACCATTGTCCAAACCCTCTAATTCCATAAATGTCCATAGAGATTAAGTAACTTCTCTGTAGTCACACAGCTTATAAGTAGTAAGATTCAGTCCACCCAGCGTCTTCTGTCTTCCAAGCCAATTGAGTGCTTTATCCACTTTCTCACAATGCTATCTGGATGGTTAAAAGCTGGAATTACTACCAATGTCCACTATGATTTTAACATGTTCGTACAACTAACACTGTGCTGCAGTGTGAACAAGGCAGCAAAGAGGAATGTTAATTGAGGTCTTATAGACATGAAATAGTTGCTGGAGCAGAAGAAGACTTTATTTTTTTAAGGGTGGTGAAATGTCTTTTGACAAATACCGACACATTCTTTATTGGAGCTAGAGCTTCTCCTTAGGGACAACATTTTAATTTTGAAAGAACCACTTTAAGAGACCTTTTCAATTATACGAATCCAGAGCAAGTTCCCAATGCTTTATCTCTGGGGTCTACAACAGGACTTAAACTTAACGAGAATCTGAGCTTGAGTAAACTTAACGAGAATCTGAGCTTGAGTACTAAGTTCATGGAAGTGCTCACCCACAGCCTTCAGTATATGAAGACTAGAGGCTGCTGGAAAGGGGTTGTACATATTTGCATCTTAGGGGTCTTCTGGGATGGAAGGTATTGAGCCTTCTCCCTGATGCTCTGTCGAGTTAGCCCTGACTAAAGCCAAGTTGGAGAAGTCCCTGAGATCAAATTCACCATCAGAAAGATGAACACCTCTGGCACGGCTTAACACCAGGGTAGGGAAGGCTCATTCCCACCCATAGCCACAGCCATAGCCACAGCAATGGACAGGGTTGCTTAGCAATAGCCAAAACTCTCATTGGCAAAGGAAACAACACTCCTAACTTCCTGGACTCAGGAGAAGACAAGACTAATGAAGACTGGCCTTTGGTTTTCAGTTACCACCCTTGATGGTCTTGGATATAACATCGGAGGAGTTCCTGAGGAGAAGCAACGTTAGACTTAACTGAAAGTAACGTAGGAGCTCAGAGTTATCATTTGAATATTAAAATAAATGTAACTTTACTTGTAGTCACAGGTTGAAAGACTCAGCACACCTCACTGTAACACCATGCAAGGTTATATTAATAAACACAATGATGGCTCAGGCAGAGAACTCTTCCCACAAATATGACTTCAGGGTCTCAAATAGCCTCCACGTTTCATGGTTCACTTCTGCCTCTGGTAGCTTTAGCAGTTCTCAAGAGGTGACCACCATGTGGTCCGAGCTCCCTCAGGAGCTGTCTCAATGCCACCATCTGCCCTTGACTGTCTTCCTTCCCCCAGTGTTTCTTCCTGGGTTGCCCTGGGGCGTGGGAATCTTTCCGCAGATCGCTGATGCCCTCTCAGACTGCACTGACCTGCCTGATAAGGCTCCTGGGCTTCATCCTGACCCCTGACCTCCCTCAGATACTATGTGTCCACTAACATTCACCCTGAAGCCAGGACTTCATCTTGACCTTTGGTCTCCCTCAGAACTATCTGTCTACTAACATTCACCCCGAGGCCAAGCAGCCACTGTCCACTACTTTGTGTCCCCCTCTCTTGGCCAGCTGGGAAATGTTCCTCTTCCTCCGTGTTCTCCTCTCTTTGACAGGTTGCACTGCAGAGCTGTTCTGCTCCCAGGATTTGGCCCTTTTAGGGTTCCCACCAATAGGTGTTCACCCCTCAGGCTGTTCACCCACTATCAAGGGCCTGAAAAAGAGCAGGATCAGTCAACAACCTCACATCTGACCCAGAAACACAGCTCCCCTCTGAGCTTCAAACTCAGTTGCCAAGTATGACTCATTGTTCCAGAAAATTCTTCTTCCAGGATGGATTCCTGTAGTCTCCTTTGTAGTTGGGCTCTCCTGAGTCCTTCTCTCCCATCCTCACTCCATCCATCACCTCTCAGACTTGCGTCTATGTGGGCCCCTTAGCCCACAAATCAGTTGGTACTAATTTACATCACAGTGTAGGGGTGAATTGTTAGCCTTTCATACCTAGTCTGTATTCATCAAGGATACGCTATTACATAGGCAAACTCAAACACATAGCAAAATTTTTTTAAATATATGTATGTATTATTTCACTTTTGTCTGACTATTCATTCCCACTAATACAATGTATCAAAAAAGAAAAAAAAACAAGTTATAAATTCATCCTAGTTTGAGGGAGGTAGATAAGTAGAGAGGAGAAATGCCCTTAATTACATAGCTCTTCATAACTGTGACATTATTTGTCAGATGCAAATATTGATCTGCGAAGTAAACCAGCATGATCAGCTGGAAACATTAATGGATGTCTGCTAGCTACAAGGTAAATGTTATTAAACTCACCCTTTTCTAGAAGTGCATGGTCCTTGGGCTGCAATTACTAAAGTGATATGACTAAGTTTGACAGTTATGTTAGTTACATTATCACGAATCTTACTAAAACTCATTAATTTTCTACCTTGAAACATAGTCCTTGACTCAAAGAAAGAAAGGAAGTTTCAGTAAGAATGTCAGAAAAACCTTATGAGTGGAGTTTACCAAGATATTTTTTTCAAAGCATTATAATCAGAATACAGGCAATACTTTCTAAACCATATTTAGTAATAGCTTATTTAATAACATTGCATATTTGTGGAGGATGTAGTTAATAAAACATTCATTTTAAGTCATATCTCTTTCACAGAGAGAGAAACATAGTTACAATGAGATGAAAGTGAATTTCTCAGAGTCAGAGTGTGGCGTAAGACCTAAAATTAAGGTTCAATATCACATGCTGCCTTGTCATCTGGTAAAATCAAGAGGGGCTTGAATGGCTTCACTGCAAGTTCCCCTCTCCTCTCTGCATCCATAGAAAACTTCCTCTAGCCAAACAGCCCTCCTTATCAAAGGGATCAAGCACAGTTCTTGCTTCTCTCTGAGTAGCAAGTTTCAGTTCCCTGCCAGCCCACAAAATTATTCAAAAAAGCCAATCACATCCTCCATGGGAGACAGGAGACACCCCACCCTGTTGATACTACAAAGCCTGTCTCCCAGAGTTCCTGACTGTTCATTCTGTTCCTGAGTGCAACCCCGTGTGACTCTGCAGAGTGCACTATCCTCTTCCTTGGGCTGTGAGTATATGTAACTAGAGAACTGCTCTCTGTCTCATCTGTCCAGTGTCAGGTGTCCTGTGTTCAGCCATCCCAACAGCCCTGGTTGAGGGGTCCTTCACTCACCAACAGGGTGAAGCAGAAGGTGATCAAAACACAGAGCAAGCACATGGCAGGGAGGAGGCTCCAAGTCAGTCTTTCGGACTCCACAACCACTGCTCTTCCACACCCCCAGAGCTTTCCCTGCCATATAATGACCATTAGCCCTGAGGGAGAAATGTCTACGTGCCACTCTCTTTCTAGGCTTTTTACATGTATTGTCTCATCTGAGCCTCACAACTCTCCTGCACGGTAGGTACCATTATTCTTCCCACTTTACAGGCGATGAGACTGAAGCACAGAGAAGCTAAGTAACCAGCTATTGAGTGATGGAGCTGAGATCCCACTGTCACTGCCAAACCAATTACCAAAGAACTCTTGGCCTCAGAATGAATGAATCCTCTGATGAAAGGATTTTATAGAAATAGGCTGTCATCAGATGAAAACAGCTGAAAAATATAAGCTTATGAACACAAAATTGAGTTTACAGAAGTCCCTCTGATTTCAGTTCTGTTAACCATCACTAAGTAAACAGTGGTGTCTATTGAGTGTACAAACTGGAGGATAGGTTAGCTTCATGCATGGTTAAGAAACTGCAGAACACCAGATATTATTATCCTCTACAGTAAAAATTTTTATTAAGAACTTGAAAATAGCTTAGTATATTTTAGGTCCTCTCTATTTCCTACACTATACTCATTTTCAAAAATAGATAATTTTACACAATGACATCTCTAGCACAAGCTACCTCTGCTGAGATTTCTTGATCCAGCTTCTATCCTTCCATCTATGTGCTGAACATCTCAGGATAACGTAGTACATTTCATTATGCCCTATCTTTCTCCCCAAACTAGACTATGATCTGCTTATTAGTAGTAATCAAGTCTTATGCATTTCTTTATTACATGGCCAAAATCTAGCTCGGTCCCTCCATGTTTTTTGAAAATAAACAAATAAATGAATATAAAAGTAAATATAGTCAAGCAAGGAACCATTTATTTTAAAAATGTCAAAATGTTAGTAGTTACTTTATTTTGTCCAAAACTAGCTCTTCACGTAAAGGTTAGATTTTTTTCTGGACATTTTGACAAATGTTTTGAATAGAATTTACAGTTTTCATACAAAGTGATAAAGTAGTTCCCTAAAAATAATTTTTTGAAAACTTGTCATCTTTTAAAAAAGTGTGATAATTTGGAACTAATATTTACTATACAATTCATATGTCGTTTATGAACACAAACACATGCATATAGGCACATGCATGGTCGAACTGTCAATGACCAACAATGAAACAGAATCGTCTAGGGGTACTTCCCTGGTGGTGCAGTGGTTAGGAGTCGGCCTGCCAACACAGGGGACACGGGTTCGATCCCTGGTCCGGGAGGATCCCACGTGCTGCGGAGCAACTAAGCCCATGCACCACTACTACCGAGCCTGCACTCTAGAGCCCGTGAGCCACAACTACAGAGCCCGAGTGCCACAGGTACTGAAGCCCGTGCGCCTAGAGCCCATGCTCCACAACAGAGAGAAGCCACCGCAATGGGAAGCCCGTGCACAGCAACGAAGAGTAGCCCCTGCTCGCCACAACTAGAGAAAGCCTGCATGCAGCAACGAAGACACAAGGCAGCCAAAAAATTAAAATAAACAAAATTAAAAAAAAAAGACTCGTCCAGGAAGTACCGAGCTCCTCACTGAAAATAAAGTGCTCGATGACCACTCATCAAGGATGTGGAAAAGAACATTTCTGCCTGAGTGAAGGTTGAACCAAATCTCTCTCAAAGCAGTTTTAATCACAAGACCATGGTTTTAAAGAAACAACAAACATCTCATTATTCTAATATAAACTGGTTTTAGAATATTTTCCTTCTTTCCCCTTGATTACCTGCTCAAAAAAAAATTTTTTTGTTCTTTTATGTACTGTGCTGTGTCCGAAAATTCTAGAAGCTTTCCTTGCAAACTTTTAAATAAATTATAAACTCATTTTAGGCAATAATTACCCTAAGTTTGTAAGAATCCCCTAGGGAAGTTATTAAAATGCAGATCCTAAATCTCACTACAGACCCCCACATACCTCATACCAGAGATTGTAATTCAGTAGATCTGAATGTGGTGAAGAAATCTGCATTTTTATTGGGTACTGCCTGAGTGGGTGGGAAGGGGGTTGTATCAACTACATTTGGAAAAACACTGCTTTAGAATATGTGAAGTCAGTGTGAACAGCAAACTTAAATTTAAGATTTTATGGTGATGTGGAGAATGATTTCAGGGGAAAGAAGCTGCAGTCAAGAAAACCTGTTACAATAATCCAGATGAAAATGTATGTGGGGTTGAAGAAGAGCATAGGATGGAAGGAGGATGGTAAGAATAATATTTAAGAGGTTCAATCTTCATAAGCTAAATCAACAAGACTTGGTGATTCAACAGTTAGGCACAGTGGGGTGCAGAGAGTTGGGGTGAGGGACCAGGAACAGTGAAGGACAAATTAACTTCTAAAATTCAAGCTCTGGAGATGGAAGATCTGGAGGTGTCACTGAGACAGTTTCTTATCATCAGATTATCAGTCAAGTTTGGAACTTGTGCAAGCCAGCAGGCGTACTGCCAGTTCGTACAGTATCTTCGAAAAAATTAGAAAAATTCATCACTTTCTATGTAGAAGTACACCTCTGGGTGCAGCTTGGTAAGTGGAAAACTCCTTTGGGCAAATTAGAAGGTGCTCTTGTCTGTGAGCAGACATAGCCCTGTGCCAGGACCCACAGCTGGAGAACCATAACAAAGACTGGATTTAAGCTCCCACTCATCTCTCAACTAAGGACCCTCATGCAGATCATAATGTGCCCAGGGAGACACTAACAAGATTCAGGATGTGGCCTTGGGAATGGACGGTAAAGTCACTGGATGGAACAGTTCCCAGGAATCATGAGGTTAATTGATGGAGGGTTGCCTACATGCATGAGTTCTTCTAGGATTGTTTCCCTAAAAGGCCCCCTAAAGCCTTGTGGAAACCCTCACCACCTCAGCTGATGCTAGGTCAGATATTACTGAAGTGAGGATCCATTTAGGGGGGAAGAGGGGTCTTCGCTGTGGGATTCACAATAGTAGCCACAGGTAACTCCCACTAGACTGCAAGATGGAACAGGGCAGAGATGGTGTCTCACTCACTGCTGTACCCCCAGCACCTTGGACAGCACCTAGTACATTGTTACCATGATGCCTAAAATCCATCCTTCAATAATATTCTTCATCTCATTTGTGGAAACACGACTTGAGGTTCTCTGTTCTTATTCTAACCTTCCCCAAGACTGTAAAATGGCATGAACAAGACTAACTTTATAAGTGACAATTCAGTCTATCAAGCCCATCAAAACTCAACAAATAAAGTAAAAGAGGTTTCCTTTGGAGATTTCCCAACTGTAAGGGAACACAAATTCTACCAAGCATTTTATTGTATGTCTCTTTCTGTTAACCCAGGTTGCATGTTATTCTATAATAAAATGTTTGTCCAATGTTGACCTTTGGTCCTGTAACATTGTGTTGCTTTGTGTACCTGTTCTGGATTTTCTCTTGCTCTTTAACAGTGTCACATTTTTTTTTGTCACATTCAATGTCCTTGTTCTTTTTATAACAATGCTTAAATTGTTTTGTCTGAAGATGTGCATCAGATGGAAATGGCACAGATGTTAGCACATGTATGCTAAGTCTGTGCCTTAATGTATCATTTGGTTCATTATTTTATAGATTGTACATCCATGGTAGGAAGTGTTGCTTCTTTATTGAGAGAAAATATCTCAGGAAATACTGCTTTCATTCCTTTTATAGGACTCCTACTATTTGTTAGTGCTCATACTCTACACCTAGGAGGTCTCATTAAATCTAGCAAAAATACCTGAGATCTACCACCAATAATTATTTATGTACGTGTGTGCTTTTTTTTTCTTTTAAAGTTAAGCTCCCTTTTCTTAGGAAGAACAAATCCTTCATTTTCAAAAGTCAAAGTTTCTAGGGAAAGGGAAAAGAGAAAAGAGGGAAAAATAAGCATTTATGAACCATATTCCAGGAATTTACAATACTTCTCAAAATATTCTCACAATAATTCCACTATAAAATGTTCTCCCCATTTTATAGATAAGGAACTTCATAAGGGCTAAGGAACTTACTGAAGATCACAGATAATGTCATAAACTATAAATGTCAAAGATGTTGGTAAAAGGCAGATCGAGAATTTAATCCCTGATATGTCAGGCTCTTGCCAGGTTACCAGTCTTGGACATTTTTGAAGCAATGCAATTTTCCCTAACAAAACATTACAGTCCATTTTGAAAACATGACATATCAGTGTCATGTGAATTTAACACTAAAGAACAAATTTATCTCTGGGTTAAATTACTTTGCTATCTGACCCTTGACATGAAGGATAACACAATGGTTCCCAAGCATTTGTCTATTTACCAAGAGTCTCTTACAGGAGATAACAGTAACATATTAGCATCTGTAGTCAATAACCCCAAAACAATTTTAGATATCAATCCATAAAAAAGCACAAATGGTACTTGTAGCATATTTGCACATTATGTTCTATAAAAGATAAAATACACTGTATCTTAGGCCATGAAGGTAAGTTTATTTTTCTTTACTTAGCTTAGTCTCTAGGATATTATTATCCACCCTTTTTAATTCCATCTGCTCTTGACTTGAGTCACACCACCTACTTGGTGGAAGCCTAGATTATGTTGATCATTCGAGGTTCCAGATGCTTCTGAGGGCATGGTTACCATATTGCCTGACTTGCAAAGCTCAGAAAACAGAGAATTGAGGAAATTAAATGCCAGGAACTCAAAATACTGAAAACAAAATATGTAAATAAATCCAGAGAGAAATGTTGGCTGAAATTATCATTTAAATATAGCCTTAAAAATATATACACAGAGAGAAGCTTTTATCTTCCCAGGGCTTCTGGCATCACTAATTAGATGCTAGTGCAACAAACAGTAATATTCATTAAAAAAATCTTTACCAGTAACATCTAAGTTGTTTAAGTCCATAGGATATATTTTCCACATCAAGTAAATACCACCATTCAATTTTCACTCAAGGTCAAGCATGGTTATTATATTACAATTTTCTAGAGTTTAGGTGGCACATGTTAATTGGCTTTTATCTCGTGTTGAGAGATAGCAATAAGCAATAAGGACAAATAATTGAGAACCAAAATAAACACCCTGCCATACACACTGACCCAGGTCACAGGCTTGAAGATAGAGATTCTTAGAGAGATCATGATAATTTATTCAATGTGGTTTATTCAACAGCAATTTAATCTACTCAGGAAAATTAATTCATTCAATGAATTTTTTTTTTCTGGATACCTATCCATATACTCTTCTAGGCATTGGGATACAGCAGAAATAACCCAGAGAAGATTTCTACCCTTAAAGTACTTATATGTTTGGATGTAGAGTAGAGGTAGACAATAAAAAGGAAACAAGGAAGCACGATCATTGCAGACCATGATAAAGGCTATAAAGAAAATTAGCAAAGTGATGGGAAGCAACTAGGAGTCGGAGGTAAGTGGATGAAGGGGCAGGTCTTTACAGAGGGGTCAGGCAATGACTACGAGAAGGCGGCATATTTGCCAAGTCTTGTAGAAAGAGAAGAAAAAACGCAAGATAACAGCCAAAGAACAGTGTGTCGAGCAGAGGAAAGCACAAGTGCAAAGACTCTGAAGCAAGAAAGGGTCTTCTGGGCTTCCCTGGTGGCGCAGTGGTTAAGAATCCGCTTGCCAATGCAGGGGACACGGGTTCGAGCCCTGGTCTGGGAAGATCCCACATGCCGCGGAGCAGCTAAGCCTGTGTGCCACAACTACTGAGCCCGTGCTCTAGAGACCGCGAGCCACAACTACTGAACCCGCATGCCACAACTACTGAAGCCCGCGCGCCTAGAGTCCATACTCCACAACAGGAGAAGCCACCGCAATGAGAAGCCCACGCACCGCAACGAAGAGTAGCCCCCGCTTACTGCAACTAGAGAAAGCCCTCACCCTGCAACGAAGACCCAATGCAGCCAAAATTAAAAACAAATAAAATAAATAAATTTAAAAAAAAAGAAAGGGTCTTCTATGTTAAAAGAAAACAGCGGGGGTCAGGGGGGCTAGAGTGTGATGAGCAAGGAGGAGTTTGGTCCGTGATGAAGTGGAAGAGGTGGGCAGGGCAGAGCTTCCTGGTGCGACAGGAAAGACTTGGACGTGGTAAAGAGAAGTAAAAGGTCCTTGTGACTTAGTTCACCATATAAAATTTATTTTTTTATTTTTTTATATATATATTTTTTCAAGTTTGCTTTTGAAACTTTCTGGAATTTTTTTTTTTTTAATTTTTTTTATTAGTTTCTGCTTTATAACAAAGTGAATCAGTCATACATATATATCTGTTCCCACATCCCTTCCCTCATGCATCTCCCTCCCTCCCACCCTCCCCATCCCACCCCTCCAGGCGGTCACAAAGCACCGAGCTGATCTCCCTGTGCTCTGCAGCTGCTTCCCACTATCTATCTACCTTACGTTTGGTAATGTATATATGTCCGTGCCTCTCTTTCGCTTTGTCACAGCTTACCCTTCCCCCTCCCCATATCCTCAGGTCCATTCTCAAGTAGGTCTGTGTCTTTATTCCTGTTTTACCCCTAGGTTCTTCATGACATTTTTTTTAAATTCCATATATATGTGTTAGCATACGGTATTTGTCTTTCTCTTTCTGACTTACTTCACTCTGTATGACACCTCATTACAAATAGTTCAGTTTCGTTTCTTTTTATGGCTGAGTAATATTCCATTGTATATATGTGCCACATCTTCTTTATCCATTCATCCGATGACGGACACTTAGGTTGTTTCCAGCTCTGGGCTATTGTGAATAGAGCTGCAATGAACATTTTGGTACATGTCTCTTCAGTCTACCTGGGATAGCTAGTGGGTTAGAAGAAAATAATAATAATAATAAAATTTTAGAATTGGAGGGGAATTTATAGATTATCTGTGCCACTCCTTGTTTCATAGATGTTGACCATGAGGCCCCGTGGGGTCAGTGAAAAGGGGAGCCAGAACTCCACATTCTTTGACATCTAGTGACCTTTTCATGGTGTCTGCAGGCTCCCATAGCAAGCATCTGGTGAAGAACACAGCTACTCTGTGTTCTTCTTCTCTGAAGATGGAAATTAAAAAGAACAAGAGAGTGGTTCTATGTGCTTACAGGAGGAATGTCTTGAAGGCCCTTGTGATTTGCTCTTTCTTAGACAAACTACATCTTTGAGTAGGGTCTATAGAAAGAGACAGGGACAAAGATTCAGCAAGGGCCACAAGAAGGAGAAAACTGATGAAATTACAGAGAATGGGGAATACCACAAGGTGAAATAGGCTAAAGTAGTAGATACCAATAGGTAAAGCTGGAAAGGACACGAAGTTTGCCCGAGAAGTAAAATAGACATAAAAAACCCATTAAATAATCTTAAAAATTCAATATTAAAAGAATATCCAATTATTGAGTGTCACTTAGGTCAGATTCTCTTCCCAATATATTTTAAAATTCTTTTCAGTTCTTCTCTTTTTTTTTGACTAACCAAAATAAACAAATAAAATTACTATACAGAGTAAAATGATAATATAATAATATAAGGACATATGATAGGATACATACTTGAGGAATAGCCTAATAACGATTAAGACTGGCCCTATCTTTCTGGAGAGCCAGAGCTTGGACGGGCCTGGTCAAGGTGTTTGCCTGCTTGGGGACAGAAAGCCACACTAAATAACTTTGTAATTAATGCTCTCCTAACAAAACTGAATCATTTTGTTCTCCCTAAACGCACAGCATGATTAACAGGGTCAAAATTCTACAAGGTGTGGAGAAGAGGGAACCCTCATACACTATTGGTAGGAATGTAAACTGATATAGCCATTATGGAAAACAGTATGAAGATTCCTCAAAAAATTAAAAATAGAACTACCATGTGATTCAGCTATTCCACTTCTGAAGAATACAAACACACACACACATACAATGCAATACTACTCAGACAAAAAATAGATGAAATCTTGCCATTTGTGACAACATGGATGGACCTTGAGGGTATTATACTAAGTGAAATACGTCATATGGAGAAAGACAAATATTGTATGATTTCACTCATATGTGGAATATAAAAAAAAACAAACTCAAAGACAAAATAAATGAACAAACCAAACCAAACAAAAACACATTTAGATATAGAGTAATGGTTACCAGAGGGGAAGGGGGAGGGAAGAGAGAAATGGGTAAAGGGGGTCAACTGTATGGTGGCAGACAGAAACTAAGCTTTTCCTGGCGAACACACTGTAGTATGTACAGAGGGAGGAATACAGTGTTGTACATGTGAAATTTAAACAATGATACAAACCAACATTACCACAATAAATTTTTTTTAATGTTTTTAATTCTGTAAGAGAGAAGGAAAGCAGATTTAAATTAATATCATGACAAAATAAGATAACTGCAACTTAGAAGTTGTGATAGACATAGCAGTGTTTTTAATGTCAATAACAGTGTGTCAGGCAAACTGTGATTTGTATACCTCCAGGATTACATTGGGAAAAACCCCGTCACTTATTCCAATCAAATTGATGAGAACAGACATGATTGAAATAAGCAGAGGTGCTTGAGGAAGATCCTGCTTAACATTCACAGCTTCACATAAAAGAGTCCTCTTCCATCTCCTTAAATCACATATTTGTTAACAACATGAACAAAAATCTAAATGGTCCTGCTTTCAAACTGGTAAGGAATGCAAGTAAAGAGACAACAGAAAATAGAAAGCTTATCCTTCATATCAGTGTTGGACTTATAAATTAAGGCACAATTTCTATTTATAATCGTTCTTGTCCTTTTAATAAAAATAATACACAGCCAAAATTCTTTTTTAAATGTTGTCTTAAATGTATATATAGAACTATTCAATTTATGTGTACACTATGCATGATCTCCAAATACTGAAATATTTCAAGATATTGTACTTTAGCTTCAGGAAAGTACGTGTCTTTAGTGGGTTGAATGGTGACCCTCAAAATGATATGTCCACATCCTAACCTCCAGGAACCAGTGAATATGATCCTATCTGGAAAGAAGATCTTTGCAGACATAATTAAGGTAAGGATCTCAGGATGAGATCATCTTGGATTATTCAAATGGGACCTAAATCCAATGACAAGTGTCTTTAGAAAAAATACATGGAGGTAAAATATGGGGAGAAGAGAATGCCATGTGAAGATGGAAACAGAGACTGGAGTGAAGCAGCCCGAAGCCAATAAACATCTGGAGCCACCAGAAGCTGGAAGAAACAAGGAAAGATCCTCCCCCTCTTCAGAGCCTTCAGAGGAAACATAGCTCTACCGACACCTTGATTTTGGACTTCTGGACTCCAGAACCAACTGTGAGAGGATAAATTCCTTTTTTATAAGCCACCAAGTTTGTGGTAATCTATTACAGTAGCTCTAGAAAACTCATACAGCATCTTTCTTCTCTTTTCCTTAATGACTATAAAAGTATGGCAGCATTAAGGAAAGGTTTGACCAGGAGATGAAGACAGATCATCTATATGCTCAATAATCTAATTAACAGATATGTTCGTTTTGGCATGCTCCTATTGACTTTTTGTCCATATTGTACTCAAACTGAATACATGATATTTTATTGTCCTTTATTCCCTAATAGCCTTCAAATATATTTTAATTCTGTATAAATTCCACTGAATTAATACACCACATATTACTTAAACATTTTGTAAGTTTTAAAGATCTGGGCTGATGCTTATATTACTAATAAAGGACTTTCTACTAGAGTCAGACATGGCCCTAGATATTTTTGATGCCATATATATTGCTTGAATCATGCTTAGGGAACCATCATTCAATCCCCCAAAGAGTATTTCTTGAGCAACTACTAAATACCAGGCACTGTTCCACATCTTAGGAATGCTGCAGTAAACATGAAGAAAGTATATGGGCTTTTTGTTTATATCACAGCCAAAAGGTAAACTGATAAAACATGGCCAACGTGTTTTATAAACATGGTAAAATGATAAATCAGATCAACAAAGAAAGAAAGAACTCTTAGAAAACTAGAAAGGGAAAGGAATTTCCCTAATTTAATAGAAAGCATCTCTCAAAACTCTATAGCAAACATCATGCTTCACTGATGAAATGTCAGGAGTTTTTCCTTTAAAATTGGTGACAAGAAAAGGATGCTATGTGTCACCACTTCTATTTAACATCGTACCAGCAGTCCAAAAAGCACTAAAAGACAAGGAGAAGAAAATACAAGAAAATGTAGGGGAAAAGGAATAAAACTATCATAATTTGCAAATGATATGACTATCTATATAGGAAAAACTCCAAAATACCTACAGACAAATCATTAGAATTAATGAATTTAGCAAGATGACTGGATGTAGGGTATCAGGGTACAGGACAATTTCTTTCTTTTTTTCCTGCTCTTTATTTTTATTATTTTTAAATTAATTTTTATTGGAATATAGTTGATTTACGATGTTGTATTAGTTTCTGCTGTACAGCAAAGTGAATCAGTTATACATATATATATCTCCACTCTTTTTTACATTCTTTTCCCATATAGGTCATTACAGGGTATTGAGTAGAGTTCCTATGCTATACAGTAGATTCTTACTAGTTATCTATTTTATATATAGTTGTGTGTATATGTCAATCCCAATCTCCTAATTCATCCCCCCTCCCCCCCTTGGTAATGATCTGAACAATTTCTTAAAGTACAGAAAGCATAGTTAGAAAAGATTGATGATTTTGACTGTTAAAATGAATCATTGCTCATCAAGACACCACAGAATGCTATTTGCAACATACAAAATTGATATTTCCACATATATTGCTTGCTAGGAATTAATATTAGAAAATGGGTAAAGAAGTAATAGCCATTGATAAGGAAATAAAAACAACCGTTAGCAAAATGGGCAAAAAAACTTGAACTGAACTTTCATGGAAATAAAAACTCAAACAGTAAATAAACATGTTAAAAGATGTTTAGTAATCAGGGAAATGCCAATTAAGACCATCCTGAAATACCAATTTATACACGTCAGATTGGCAAAAATTCTAAAGGCTTACAATACCATGTGTCCATGATGTTCAGTGGAGTAGGGTAACATGTTACCAATATTCATCGCCAGGAGGATGACTTACAAAACTGTGCTATGTTCACACAAATGGAATATGACACAGCAATGAAAATGAATGAAATACAGCTATGCACAGCAGGAATGACTCAAAAACAACTTCAAGAGAAAAAAAAATGCGTAAGATAACAGAGTATAATATCATTTTTATAATGCTCAAAATCCAGCCAAAGTCAACGATACAGATATTATTAGATATTGTTTAGAAATACATGCATAGAGTAATAATAATAAACATTTTAAAAATAGAAATGAGGAAGACAAAATTCACAACACTAATTGCCGTTGAGTGAATCAGGAGATATAAGGATTTGGAGGAACATATAAGCAAGTTCAAAACTAATGTTGGGACTCTAGTTTTGTTTTTGTTTTTGGGGGTTTTTTGGCTGCCATGGCTTGTGGGATCTTAGTTCCCCAACCAGGGATTGAACCTGAACCCTCGGCAGTGAAAGCACAGAGTCCTAACCACTGACTGGACCACCAGGGAATTCCTGGGACTCTAGTTCTTCAGTTGGATAATTTGTTCATGGGTTTTCATATTACTGTATGCTTTGTAACTTACACATGTTACAAAAATTTTTCATATATTACAAATATTATACAGAAAACTTTCTAAAGAAAATGTAGGAATAAACAAAAGAACTGACAAAATTGTATTATTCTCAGGGGAGAAAGAAAGGTTGCAAATAAACAATTGCAAAACACTGCAGTTGGAAATAACTTTAACTATATGTCTCTGGTTTTCAACCCTAGCCGTACATTAGCATCACACGGGGTGGTGGACATTTTAAAAAAGAGCAATGCCTGAACCTTATCTGAGATCAAGGAAATCAAAATGTACAGGGCTAGAAATCAGTCATCAATTTTTTGGTTGGTTTTCTTCTGTGTTTGCCTTCACCATTTGCCAGATGATTCTAAGATGCAGCCAGGATGATAGATCACTGATCTAGACCAAGCCTCCTATTTCCTGTTGAGAAACTGAGGCCAGAGAGAAGTGACGTGCTATATTAGTATTACTGGAAACCCCAAGTTTCAAACCATCCATTAACTCATCAACATAATTATACTGTCAGGAAATTTTTACCAAACTTCTAAAAAAATTTTTTTGAGAGGTGGAAAGAGGACAACATTTAAAAAAATCTCATTCTGAAAATAGTCACCAGGGCCCTGGCATACTAGCTCTCCCCACACATTTTCTCCAGGCGAAAATTATATAAAACCTCATCTTTTTTCCTTCCCTTTCAATGAGTGGGAGTGGGGAACCCACCCTGCTTTATATCCTTTGCTCCACTTTGTACTTATGGAAGTGCAGCAAAGCCCTAGAAATCACCCTCAAGAGGTGTCTAACAGCCTCATCCCTGCACTCATCAGTCTTCTTGTGCATCCACTGCCCAGATGACAGAGGCCAGTGAGGTGCTGACAAATGTGCAGGGCTGGCTGGAAGGAGAATAGATTTTAAAAATTAACTTTCAGCATCTTCCTTCCCCAGGCTTTGCCCAGAAAGGCTTTCGTGTCAGCTCAAACGATGGTCATATTGCAGGATCCCAGATTATACTCAGGCGGAGTCATCAGACATCTCTTAACAAGACCTAAGGCAACTGGGTATGCTAAGGCGTCTGCTTTCTGCTTCACTGTGCAGAAAACTGGGCAAGGAGGAGTGATCTTTTGATTCAATCACCACATATCCTTCTGTGCTCTCCCCTGCAGTTGGTTCTGACCAGGAATCAGCCAGTCTCTGCTTGGTAATTTTGCTCAAAGAACTTTCGGTTCCTTTCTCTAATATGCTGCAAGAGGGATAGCTCCTGCTAACGGAGGATTTGGGTTTTGTTCTAGAGGAAGGGATAACCGTGCTGAAATGCCCTGGGTCCTTACCCTTCATGACTATGAGTGACACACACCCCCACTCCCACATGCCCTGCTTCAAAAGCATAATTTCAGGAGGCACCATTTTTCTTTCACAGATTTAATCCTCCTAAATCCAAACAGAGTACGCTGTGATGGAATTGTATACCTCTCCTAGATCCCAGTGGTATCAAGATCAATGTTTCCTTGGGGTGAAACGTGTCCTTTACACATGTACACCAAGAAATGGAATTAGGGAGTTCATAAAGACTTAGATTGTTAGTAAGGATAAACACTGGTGTGTCTCGACGGTTTTGACGCATCCTGCTCTTGAACTTTCATGCAACCCTTACAATATCATAACTTACTCATTATTTCGTCTTCTTTCATTTCCCTGGCAAATTCAGAATGCTTTGTCTAAACTCAAAAATAAAAGAGAAAGAGGAAAATGGATGGAACAATCCCTAACACAGACGAATTCTAACTGATAGTTGACTAAGACAAGAAAATGCATAAATATGACTGGCAGAAATAGAATTTTTTACTCAGTTTTATTATGTTTCTGTTAAAATGAAGAATTATACTGTAGATCCTGAATTATACCATGTAATTTAAAACAAAAGAGTAAATTATGGTTTTTTTAAAAGCTCTGAACATCAGGCTTTCTGGCTCGAGTCTGGATTAATTCTTATGGTGTAAGAAGTCCTTTTTTCATTGCAACATGTCTACCAGCTGGATGGAAAACACATCTTCTTCAAATAAAGCATAATCTAATAGGCATTCACAGAAAACATTCTTTGATACAAAGCTGCCATTCTCTTATTACTGAGTCCTGAAAATTTTGTTATTTATAAGCACCACATCTTCAGTCCAAATAGGGTAGCCCTCTAACTGGAGAGCCCTGGATTTTGGAGTGGGTTATAGGTTTCAGCCTGCAAGTGTAGAAGAAGAACCTCAATTTAATGAACTACTGATATTATGCATAATAAAGTAGAGAAAGGTGTGTCCGAGGAAAGTGAAAAAGACGGAGCAAGCAATGTGGGGTGGGATGGGCACGCAGGGGTTGTTGAACAAAATCATGTGGGAAATGTAGGCGTTTGGAGTGAAATATTGTGCTCTGTGCACTCTCCCTTTGACCTCATACATTTACGGGGGAAAGAACTAAAATTCATGGCACGAGTTTTCAATGAATTACCAATAGAACTTTGCTCAGTATGGAATGGATGTAGGCAGAACAGTTATCAGGGGAAAATAAAAGAGGGGAGTGGGCCAGTGGTAAAGGGATTAGAGTACAAAGCAAGATCTCAAAACAAGCCCTGTTAATCAAGCCAGATATTAGCAGCTTCTTCTCCTCTGTACTTTAATGTGACCGAGTCCTAGAACATTCCGAGTTGTTTGCATCAACAATAATAATGAGTGATGTGGTTTTGTTCTTACATTTTGCAAAGAGCTATAATGTTATCTCACTTACATCCCTTTCATTTTCATCATTGTTAACATCTACGAAGTAGACAGGTTCTTAAAAAATAGGAAAAAGGGCCAGTAAGAACTGAGAAGCAGGAAATTAAGAGTTTATCTCAGAAAATAAGCATAGCAAGATTGTACCAGCATCACAGTCAACAGCTATGACTTTAGTAAAGTGGGGATCAATATTTAATTAAACACATTAAGCACAGGGAACAAAACATGCAGACATCAGATTTGCAAAAATATATTTGAACCCTATCATCCTATAACCAAAAGGTTTTAAAGTGCAAATATTTTTATTATTCATTTCTCAGTACATATTGCTTTTAGAATATCACCATTGTATAAGAATATAATCTTAGAGTTATATAAGGTTTTGCCATACAGAATTAGGATATTTATTTTACTTCAGCTTTTCTCTTAAAAGTACTTTTAAATATTGCTATTAAATCTATGTTATAACAAGTATGTTCTTTTACACAGCAGGAAAATACACATTGTAATTATTTGAAGGTCAATTTAGCAACTTATTCTTTAAAGCTACGTTTCTTAAATGATGGTTCTTAGACCACCCACATCAGAATCACCTGGGGTACTGATGCCTGGGTCTCAGCCCCAGAATTCTGACATAATAGGTCTGGGGTACAGCCTGGGTGTGGGGAATTTTTTAAACTCCGTACATGATCTTGATGTGCATTCAAGATTGAGAACTACTACCTTAGACTCACCAAAGAAGAACGTCTGGGCATGGGCCCTGGAATTCAAGGACCCAGGTGATTCTTAAACACAACAAATTATAAGAATATGAAAAAATGTTTTTGATTCACATGTACCTGAAAAGTGTTCAAAGATATTCAAGTGTATAACAAAATTCAATCTCCTAGAGAAGGAGCAAAACTAATTCAGTAATAAATAAGATCATTTTAAAATAAGCATAGTAAAGCTAATGCCTCTTTAAAGTACATTAGTGGTTTCAAAGGCTCTCTTTGTAATTTATGTCATTTAAGATGATAACAACCTTGTGAGGTAGTCATATTAAGATCCTCACTTTGAAATAATAGCAAATTTAGGTTCAAGTCTTTTGATTCACCCAGATTGAATAGCTAAACAGTTGTCAAACTGAAACACAAAAATCCCAATTTTTCCTGAAGTACCTGCTCTTTCCTCTATAGGCATGATGACCATATTTTTTAAAAGGATATTATACTTTCTGGCCTGATAAAGATACGAAACTTGACGGAATTCCCCGGCGGTCCAGTGGTTAACACTCCGAGCTTCCAATGCAGGGGGTGTGGGTTCGATCACTGGTCAGGGAACTAAGAGCCCACATACCACGTGTGAAGCATGGCCAATAAATAAATAAATAAAAGATATGAAACTTGAAAATACACTTCACACTCATGGCCTCTCCTTAATCTTCTTATTTAGGTAATTACAAATATTAGTTTTAGAAACAATAGCATTAGATAATGTATGCTACATGTCACAGTTGACAAGAGAGTTTTACAGGAGAAATAGAATAGTGCAACAAGTATGATTTTGAACTCCTTATTACATGCCTTTTGTTTTTACCTATAACTCTCCAATGCCTAACATAGAGCAGAAAAAGAGAGACAACCCAATCAATACTTGTTAAATGAGGTCAGGTCTAATACTGGTACCCCTACCTCACACCCTTCCTGTGCCAATGTGACAGGCTGGCATGGAATATTTGAATAGAACACTATGAGAATGTTCATGCCCACAAACCACATCCTTTTAGATTAAACCACACCCAGAATCTCCATGTTCACTGTCTCATGTGGGACAGCGGTGGACTATCTGAGGGTCCAGTAAGAGGGAATTCCGCCTCCTAGCCCCAGCAAACTACATATAAAATAGCTCTGCCCAGACTTCTGTCATTCCACAGTGGACATTCTGACCCAAAACTTGACCTAAACTTGACCAAGCAAAAGAGAGTGCCTAGCCCAACCCTGCTGGATCACTTTGGGTGGAAAGGAAGAATCTATTTCAAATAATTTGAAGCATGTCCCTTTAAATAGGCACTTATAACATTTAAAATCATAGTTATTCAGTCCTTGGCAATTCTGCAGTATGCAATGTTTACTACCCAGAATGGAGATTATGAATGACTTTTAAATAAATGGAGATAATCTATTCTTTCCTCTTGGTCTGACAAAATCCTGTGTTACATATAGGATGAGCACAAAGAGTCATTGACTTAAAGTCTTAAAATACTTTCCTTCCAATGTTTTTCATCCTATTTTTTTATTGTGGTAAAATATACATAATGTAAAATTTACCATTTTAACCATTTTTAACCGTACAATTCAGTGGCATTAAGTATATTCACAACGTTGTACAACCATCGCCCTATCTATTTCCAGAACTTATCATCTCAAACAGAAACTCTGTATCCATTAAGCAATAACTCAGCCCCCTCTCTCTCAACCCCTTGTAACTTATACTTTCTGTCTTTATGAATTTGCCTATTCTAGGTACCTCATAGAAGGGGAATCATACAATATTTGTCCTTCAGTGTCTGGATTCTTTCATGTAGCATAATGTTTTCAAGGTTCACCCATGTTGTAGTATTTTTCAGAATTTTTTTCCTTTTTAAGGCTGAATAATATTCCATTGTATGTACATACCACATTTTGTTCATCCATTCATTTGCAGATGAACATTTAGTTTTTTCCAGCTTTTGGTTATTATGAATAATTCTACTAGGAACATGGCATATAAGTATCTCTTTGGGTTCCTAAATTCAATTCTTTTGGGTATATGATTATAAGTGGGACTACTGGATCATATGGTAGTTCTATGTTTACTCTATGTCGCCAAATTGTTTTCCATGGCAGCTACTCTATATTGCATTCCCACCAGCAATGCACTAGCATTACAGTTTCTCCACATCCTTCCCAACATTTGTTATTTTCCGGTTTTTTTAATAATAGCCATCCTATATTTTTATAAATTATTTTATTATTTCCAGCATGATGAGTAAAATAAATTCTTGACTCATTTAACTTATCCACTAGTCACCAAAATAAAAATTTTAAAGGTTATTTTATGAAGGTGGATTTTCTTTTCATATATATATGGGTTGTATTACCAATCCCTACACTAAAGGATCCCCAAACAGAATGGCTCATTTGATTTCTGTGTTTCACATCTGTCTTCTTCTAATACGCATTACTCTTCCACTAGATTTAATGTGCAGCTTCTGCTCTCCTATTACCTAGCAGAGTGGTTCTCAAACTTAAGCTGTATCAGGATCACCTTGAGGGCTTGTTACAACCAGGCTTCTGGTCCCCACCCCCAGAGTCTCTGATTCTCATTTGCATTTTCAACAAGTTTCCCTGGTGATACCGACGCTGTTGGCCTGGGAACCACATTTTGAGAACCACTGACCTAGAAAATCAGGAAAAGAAACTTCCAATGTTTTTCCAGAAAGAGCAGCAAGACCCTGCAAGACTAGATGAGTGTGTCTCTAAGGAGTGAGGAAGTTGCATTAAGCAGCCAGACTTTGCAGCATCTACTCTGGCTTCAGAGGAACTGGGTTTTGTTGTTCCTGTTTGTTTTGTTTTTCACTTGCTTCCAACTCCTCATGGAATCCTGGTGGTCAGACCTCAAAGGTTATCTAGCTTAACCACTTCCCAAAGCAAGAAACTCCTTTACATCCAAAACAAGTGAGCAGCCCCACTCTGTTTTTAGCACTTCCAGGGATGGGCAACTCACCCTTGCATTGTTTTCAAGTACAGTGGGCCCTTGAACAATGTGCCGACCCTCCGTGCACTGGAAAACCCTTCTAACTTCTAGGTGGCCCTCCACACAGAGGAGGTTCCTCATCTGGGGATTTAACCAATTTCGGATGCTATAATACTGTACTATTTACTACTGGGAAAAAGTCCCTGTATAAATGGACCTTGGAATTTCAAACGCCTGTTGTTCAAGGGTCAACTCTAATTGAGACTGTCAGATAAGAAAAGGCTAGTGAGGTGTTACTTTAAGATTATATGACTTGGGATCCAAACTCAGACATGGGAGGATGAAACCATCATAGCTTTCCCTAACAGCTTTTTTAAAGGAATCTTTAAAAATTTCTTACTAACATTTTTTTTTCTATTCCACATCATTCAGAATAAGAGGAAGTAAAGAAAGTCATTTTAAAAAGAGCCAAAACCATATTTTAATAGTAGGATCAGCAGAGCCTTGTGATAAAGTAAGGCATCACAAGATTAGACTGGAATCATAGTCTTCTCCTGATAAGTCATGACATTTAATTACTGTTAGCCCAAACCTCTTCACTTGCAATATGGAGATAAAAGTGTACCCCTTTACTACTCACAGGTGCACCACATCTAATAATGTACAGCAAAGCACTCTCTAAACTGGGATAATCCACTCATTAGCTATTCATAGCCTAATTATTCATATTATCTACTTTTAGTTAACTAATATACCATTCTTACATAGTATTTCCAGTAATATTTTAGTCCCTTGGTTAAACACTTATAAATATCTGGTATATAAATGCCTTTTGCTTCCTCTTGCATTTTTTAATTATACAAACACGTCATAAATCAAGGCTGCCTCTGTCTCCTGCGAATTTCAAAATAATCATGACATTCCCTACCTCTTTGGACCTCCTCACAGCTGTGCATAATGATGGCTGTCCCCATCTTAAGCAACCTTGGTATCAATAGAAGCCGAACCTGACAGGATATTGGCAGCTCTCTTTCTGAGAGCAGGTGATTGACATTTTCTCAGCGCCCTCCCCTGGCTCCTCCTACCTGTATTAGTATCAGAGTTTTGCCTTGCTTCTACTGCTCCTTTCCCACAACGAGCTTGAAGGTCTGATCATTCCCAAAGCCCTAGAGGGCATTCAACATTAACCCCACTTGTCCTGCACCCAACAAAGGAGCACTGAATGAGACATTTCCCCCCTCCCCTATTTTTGTCAATATGTCCTACAAAATACCCAAAGGGTACCCACACTTTTGGCCCAGAAGCTAAGATACCTGGGGTGTTTATGTTCTCTCCCTACAAAGTGGAGTCTCTTTTAACCTGAAACATCAAACTTCTTTTAACTTCAAAGTGGAGTCTATTTTAACCTCCCCAGGAAAGTCCCCAGCTGCTTCTCTTCTTGGACTGTGCCAGCACCCAGTCCTTCAACAATGGGTCCAGCTCCTACTCTCCCAAACTCTGTTTGCTTAGGAGCAACTCTGAACTGGCCAAGCACACTGTACACTTCGCCTCTGCCCTGTCCTCCTGAAGTGTGTCCTCACTTTCTCTCTGGATGACCCAGCGTAGGTCCCTTTCCACATTGGCCCCTGGCCCCTGGCCCCTGATCAATGGTGGGATGGGATGGCTCTAGTGTGTCCCTGTCCCTCCATCCCCATGCCCACTCCTCCTTTACTGCTGGCTACTCCTCTAGCAAATCTTCTCTTGGCCCAGGTTGGAGGGGCTTTACCAACCCCTGCTGGGATAGAAAATGGGCAGAATTGTTTGGCAACCTATTATCTTCGGAGGTATTAATCCACTTTGTGCTGTTCTACCTTACTAGGCCAAGCCTCCCAGAATTTTTCAGTGCTTTCGGCATGTTCAGACCAATGGTATGAAGGATCCCCAAATCTGTGTGATGTCCCCCCTCCCTCTCCACAGCAGCAGGACCACTGGTGGCCATTCCTGACAACCTATGTGTCAATAAGGGGACCTGTCAACTTCATTCACTGAAGGCTTATAAAGCCAGCCAGATTGCAGGACCCCACTTCCAATTTCTGACTCATCTGCATTTCTAACAAGTTTCCCAGATGATACTGAAGCTGCTGATCTGAGAACCACATTTTTAGAACCAGTTACTAGTGGTAAAAAAAATTAAAACTTTAATGAGGAAGCAAGGTTTTCTAAAAGTGTACTGATTAATCAATTTGCCCATATAACTAGACAGTTTTCCACATTCCTACACAGAAATCCAATCCAAAAAAATTTAAAGCAAATATGTTTATGATAAGCTGTTCAACACTCTGACTGCCCGTCAGTTATGGAGCACAGATAACCCATCAAATGTAGAAGCGGTTTTAGGAAGAAAAAGGTGACCCTGGGTAAAGCTGCCACGGAACTACCTTTATTCACGTTAACAATCGTCATTTGTTTCTAGTGAAAGTAAGAGTCCCACTCACCTTGCCTCATTAGGTCCTTCCCAAGCACCCTCTCCAAACACGGTAATTTCACCCCAAAGGCAAAGATGAAGTTGGCATTAAGGACCTACTATGGCATCCATCAGAAATAGCGCAAGCCACTAGGCCATTTTTGCAAAGTTTCAAACCTAGAGAATATTATAATAAATAACAGTGTACCCTTCCCCAAGATTCATCTATTATTATTTTACCACATTCGCTTCCTCTCTATATATATACAGTTGACCCTTGAACAACTCGACTTTGACTTGCGCGGGTCCATTTACACATGGATATGTTTCAATAGTAAATACTACAGCACTACATGGTCTGTGGTTGGTTGAATCTGCGGATTGGGAGGAAGCACAGACACAGAGGGCTGCGGACTATAAATTATATTTGGATTAACACCTTCATTGTTTAAGGGTCAACTGTATAGTTTTTTTCCTTCCTACTGCATATTCTAAGAATAAAAATTTTTTTCCTAAGTAACTACAGTACCATTATTATACCTAAGAAACTAACATTAGTTCAATTTATGATCCATTATATAGCCTATATTCAAACTGTTCCAATTGCTCTCAAAGCCCCAAAATAGTTTTTGTTGTTTTCTCTCCTTTTTATTTTAAATCCAGCATCCAAATTCCATGTATTGCATCTGGTTGTTAGGTCTCTCTAAATCTTTTTAACTTAAATATTCCCTAAGCTTTTTTTTATGAGTCATAATATTAACTATTTAAAGAATCCAGGCTAGCTGTCTCTCACAATGTCCCACTTTCTGGATTTGTCTAATTGTTTCTTCATGATTAGATCCACTTTAACATATATGCATGGATATTACTTAGGTGACATTAACATCAAATCAGGAGACATAAAATGTCAGATTGTTCTACTACTGGCAATACTAGGTTTGATGACATGGATGGGGTAGCTTCTACGGTACAGGTACATTTTTCACTTTGCAAGAGGTAAGTAATCTGGGAGACAACACCTTGAGACCATGTGAATATCCTGTTCCCAACCACCTTTCTCCAAAAGGTTTAGTATCCACTGATGATCCTCAACCGATCAATTATTGAACTAAGGATTGTAACACTGATTTTCTTATTCTATGTTTTCTTCCATAATTATTAGTTAGCATTCTTCTGTTAAAAATGGATCTCTCTTTGTACACTATATATGTAAACACATATATATATATATATACATATATATCACAATGGACTTATGCTTTTACTTTTTATTTAATGTGTTATGATTCATTATTATAATTATTTTTTTGATGTTCATATTGTGCAAAATTGCCCTGTCATATCTACTTCATGCCAATTCCCAGAGGTGGACACTTTCTCATTTTGGTAAGTTTTTTGTGGAGTTGCTTAAAATTTTCAATGGACGCTCATTTTATTTTATTTTATTTTTTATTTTTATTTTTTTGCGGTACGCGGGCCTCTCTTGTAGCCTCTCCCGTTGCGGAGCACAGGCTCCGGACACGCAGGCTCAGCGGCCATGGCTCACGGGTCCAGCTGCTCCGCGGCATGTGGGATCCTCCCAGACTGGGGCACGAACCCGTGTCCCCTGCATCGGCAGGCGGACTCTCAAACACTGCGCCACCAGGGAAGCCCCTGGACGCTCATTTTAAATGGATTTTAACATTTTCTCTGAGAAAATAGTTACATATTTTAGATGGGTGGGTAAATTATTGATCATCTTAAGGTAGCTTGAATCATTATACAGTCATCCCTCGGTATCCAAGGGGTATTGGTTCCAGGACACCACACAGATACCGAAGTCCAAGAATGTTCAAGTCCCTTATATAAAATGGTACAGTATTTACATATAACCTACGCAATATCCTCCTATATACTTTAAATCATCTCCAGACTACTTAGAATACCTAATATACTGTAAATACTATGGAATGGAAATAGTTGCCAGTGCATGGCAAATTCAAGTTTTGATTTTTGGAGCTTTCTGGAATTTTTTTTCCCAAATATTTTCAATCCTCAGTTGGTTGAATCTGCAGATGTGGAACCCTCAGATACAGAGGAGTGACTGTAGTCTGGGTTAGTACACTTGGAAATATTGACATATAATATGGTTGTATATTTGATAGCAAGTAGTTCTCTAATTCGATTTTAACAGGGTTTTTTTTTCAGAGTACTTTACTTAAATAAAACTACAAATACTAATAGTAAAGTGGTAATAAAAATTAAAATTTAATCAGAATCTCACAATCACTACATTACCTTTTCTCTTCCATTTTAAGTCACCTCTATGCATTTTACATTGTGGTAATAATAAAACCTGTATTATTATTTGTTGTTTTCCCCTAAAAAACAGTAACATTATTTAATTTTTCAAAGGAACCAGCCATAAACTTGAAGATATATGGAGTTTCACATCATGTATCATAAAACTAAACCCTATCACAGACCAACTTTTTAAATTATTAATTTTTATTTAAAAAATAATATAGACACAACCAAAAAGGAAAGTCAAAAAGTACAAGATGGAATATAATGAAATAACTTTTTCCTTCTACTCAAAACCCTGTCTCTGCCCCCTCAGAATCATCCACTTTCACATCCTCTTGAGGAAGGAATTCCAGAAATTTTAAATTCATAAAAGTAAATGTAGGTGACTCCTTTGTGGTCAGTGCTGCTAAACAAAGGGAATTTGTAACAATCAGCCATCTGCATTTGACTGGTTCCCTAAACTGAATCTGAAAAAGTTTTCATATCAGGACACCACTGTCACCTAACTCTCTTTAATGGATATATGCCTAGTTTTTCACTGTGTACTTATACCATCATTTATTTTTAACCAGTTCCATATCTGTCAACAGTTTTCATTTCTTTATTTGCATACTTTTTACTGTTTCAAGGAATGGTGCAACAGACATAACTGTGCATATATCTTTTGGCACATGTAAGAGTACGCATTTAGAATAAATACTAGTAGTAAAATTACTGGGTCAAAAGATCAGAGTATACAGTTGACCTTTGAACAACATGGGGGTTAGTGTATGAGAGTTACTTCTACCTCTATACCCTTAGTAATACTGTAAAGTAGTAAAATTTTAATCTCTGACATATGCCAATATGATAGGTAAAAATTATTTCATTTATTTAAATAGGAGGATGAGCATTTTTCTTGTTTATAAACCCTCAATATTTCTTGCCCATCACCATTTCTCAAAAGGCAAGAAATTCCCCATGTACCTGGGTAGGGCAAAAGAAAAAAGAAAAAACAGACACAAAAGCATATGGAAAGGACCTGCATCTCTGGGAGGGAGCTGTGAAGGAGGAAAAGTTTCCACACACTAGAAGCCCCTTCACTGGCGGAGATGGGGGTTGGCAGGGGGGAAGCTTCGGAGCCATGGAGGAGAGCGCAGCAACAGGGGTGCAGAGGGCAAAGCGGAGAGATTCCCACCCAGAGGATCGGTGCCAACCAGCACTCACCAGCCCGAGAGGCTTGTCTGCTCACCTGCCAGGGCAGGTGGGGGCTGGAAGCTGAGGCTCGGGCTTCGGAGGTCAGACCCCAGGGAGAGGACTAGGGTTGGCTGTGTGAACACAGCCTGAAGGGGGCTAGTGCATCATAGCTAACGGGGAGGGAGTCCGGGAAAAAGTCTGGACCTGCGTAAGAGGCAAGAGTCCATTGTTTCGGGGTGCATGAGGAGAGGGGATTCAGAGCACCACCTAAATGAGCTCCAGAGACGGGCACAAGCTGCGGCTATCAGTGCATAAACGAGAGACGGGCATGAGACGCTAAGGCTGCTGCTGCAGCCACCAAGAATCCTGTGTGCAAGCACAGGTCACTATCCACACCTCCCCTCCCAGAGGACTGTGCACCCCACCACTGCCAGGGTCCCATGATCCAGGGACAACATCCCTAGAGAACACACAGCACACCTCACGATGTTGCAACATCACACTGCCCTCTGTCACCACAGGCTCTCCCCACATTCCATACCCCTCCCTGCCCCAGCCTGAGTGAAGAGAGGCCCCTAATCACCTGTTACTTAAACCCCCTCCTCTCTGGAAGAAGAACAGACACCAAAGGGCGACCTACACAGAGAGGCAGGGCCAACTCCAAAGTTGAAACCCAGGAGCTGTGCGAACAAAGAAGAGAAAGGGACATTTCTCCGTGCAGCCTCGGGAGCAGTAGATTAAATCTCCACAATCAACTTGATGTACCCTGCATCTGTGGAATACGTGAATAGACAACAAATCAAACCAAATTTGAAGCAGTGGATTTTGGGAACAACTGTAGACTTGGAGTTTCCTGTATGAGACTGACTAGTTTCTGATTTTTATGTTTATCTTAGTATAGTTTTTACCACTTGCTAACATTGGTGGATTTGTTTAATGGTTTGGTTGCTCTCTTCTTTTTTAAAAAAATTTTTTATTTAACAATTTTTTAATTTTTAATTTTAATAACTTTATTTTATCTTTTTCTTTCTTTCTTTTTCTTCTTCCTTTTCTTCTGAGCCATGTGGTTGACAGGGTCTTGGTGCTCCGACCAGGTGTCAGGCCTGAGCCTCTGAAGTGGGAGAGCTGAGTTCAGGACATTGGACCACCAGAGACCTCCTGGTCTGACGAAACATCAATCACTGAGAGGTCTCCCAGAGATCTCCATCTCAACACTAAGACCCAGTTCCAGTGAACAACCAGCAAACTCCAGTGCTGGACACCCCATTCCAAACAAGTAGCAAGACAGAAACACAACCTCACCCGTTGGCAGAGAGGCTGCCTAAAATCATAATAAGGTCACAGACACACCAAAACACACCACCGGACGCGGTCCTGCCCACCAGAAAGACAAGATACAGGCTCATCTACTAAAACACAGGCACCATTCCCCTCCAGCAGGAAGCCTACACAACCCATTGAACCAACCTTACCCACTGAGGGGTAAGGAGGAAAAGTTTCCACACACTAGAAGCCCCTTCACTGGCGGAGATGGGGGTTGGCAGGGGGGAAGCTTCGGAGCCATGGAGGAGAGCGCAGCAACAGGGGTGCAGAGGGCAAAGCGGAGAGATTCCCACCCAGAGGATCGGTGCCAACCAGCACTCACCAGCCCGAGAGGCTTGTCTGCTCACCTGCAGACACCAGAAACAACAGGAACTACAGACCTGCAGCCTGAGAAAAGGAGATTCCAAATGGAGTAAGTTAAGCAAAATGAGAAGACAGGGAAATACGAAGCAGATGAAGGAGCAAAGTAAAAACCCACCAGACCAAACAAATGAAGAGGAAATAGGCAGTCTGCCTGAAAAAGAATTCAGAGTAATGACAATAAATCTGATCCAAAATCTTGGAAATAGAATGGAGAAAATACAAGAAACGTTTAATAAGAACCTAGAAGAATAAAGAGCAAACAAACAATGATGAACAACACAATAAATGAAATTAAAAATTCTCTGGAAGGAATCAATAGCAGAATAACTGAGGGAGAGGAAAAAATAAGTGATATAGAAGATAAAATACTGGAAATAACTATCGCAGAGCAGAATAAAGAAAAAAAGAATGAAAAGAATTGAGGACAGTCTCAGAGACTTCTGGGACAACAGTAACTGCACCAATATTCAAATTATAGGGGTTCCAGAAGAAGAAGAGAAAAAGAAAGGGACTGAGAAAATATTTGAAGAAATTATAGTTGAAAACTTCCCTAATATGGGAAAGGAAAGAGGCAATAAAGCCCAGTAAGCACAGAGAGTCTCATACAGGATAAACCCAAAGAGAAACACGCCAAGACACATATTAATCAAACTATCAAACATTAAATACAAAGAAAAAATATTAAAAGCAGCAAGGGAAAAACAACAAATAACCTACAAGGGAGTCCCCATAAGGTTAACAGCTGATCTTTCAGCAGAAACTCTGCAAGCCATAACATAGTAGCAGGACATATTTAAAGTGATGAAAGGGAAAAACCTAAAACCAAGATTACTCTACCCAGCAAGGATTTCATTCAGATTACACAGCAAAATTAAAAGCTTTACAGACAAACAACAGCTAAGAGAATTCAGCACCACCAAACCAGCTTTACAACAAATGCTAAAGGAACTTCTCTATGCAAGAAACACAAGAGAAGGAAAAGACCTACAATAACAAACCTAAAACAATTAAGAAAATGGTAATAGAAACATACATATCAATAAATACGTTAAATGTAAATGGATTAAATGCTCCAACCAAAAGACACAGAGTGGCTGAATGGATAGAGAAACAAGGCCCATATATATGCTGTCTACAGGAGACCCACCTCAGACCTAGGGACACAGACAGACTGAAAGTGAGGGGATGGAAAAAGATATTCCATGTAAATGGAAATCAAAAGAGGGCTGGAGTAGCAATACTCATATCAGATAAAACTGACTATAAAATAAAGACTATTAGAAGAGACAAAGAAGGACACTACATAATGATCAAGGGATCAATCCAAACAGAACATATAACAACTGTAAATGTTTATGCACCCCGCATAGAAGCACCTCAATACATAAGGCAAATACTAACAGCCATAAAAGGGGAAATTGACAGTAACACAATCATAGTAGGGGACTTTAACACCCCACTTTCACCAATGGACAGATCATCCAAAATGAAAAGAAACAAAGAAACACAAGCTTTAAAGGACACATAAAACAACATGGATTTAATTGATATTTATATGACATTCCACCCAAAAACAACAGAATACACTTTCTTCTCAAATGCTCAAGGAATTCTCCAGATAGATCATATGTTGGGCCACAAATCAAGTCTTGGTAAATTTAAGAAAATTGAAATTGTATCAAGTATCTTTTCTGACCACAATGCTATGAGACTAGATATCAATTACAGGGGAAAAAAACTGTAAAAAATACAAACACATGGAGGCTAAACAATACACTACTGAATAACCAACAGATCACTGAAGAAATCAAAGAGGAAATCAAAAAATACCTAGAAACAAATGACAATGGAGACACGACGACCCAAAACCTACGGGATGCAGCAAAAGCAGTTCTAACAGGGACGTTTATAGCAATACAATCTTACCTCAAGAAACAAGAAAAATCAAATAAACAACCTAACCTTACACCTAAAGCAATTAGAGAAAGAAGAATTAAAAAAACCTGAAGTTAGCAGAAGGAAAGAAATCATAAAGATCAGATCAGAAATAAATGAAAAAGAAATGAAGGAAATGATAGCAAAGATCAATAAAACTAAAAGCTGATTCTCTGAGAAGCTAAACAAAATTGATAAACCATTAGCCAGACTCATCAAGAAAAAAAGGGAGAAGACTCAAATCAATGGAATTAGAAATGAAAAAGAAGTAATAACTGACACTGCAGAAATACAAAGGATCATGAGAGATTACTACAAGCAACTCTATGCCAATAAAATGGACAACCTGGAAGAAATGGACAAATTCGTAGAAAAGCACAACCTTCCAAGATGGAACCAGGAAGAAATAGAAAATATAAATTGACCAATCACAAGCACTGAAATTGAAACTGTGATGAAAAATCTTCCAACAAACAAAAGCCCAGGACCAGATGGCTTCATAGGTGAATTCTATCAAACATTTAGAGAAGAGCAAACACCTATCCTTCTCAAACTCTTCCAAAATATAGGAGAGGGAGGAACACTCTCAAACTCATTCTACGAGGCCAGCATCACCCTGATACCAAAACCAAAGATGTCACAAAAAAAGCAAACTACAGGCCAATATCACTGATGAACATAGATGCAAAAATCCTCAACAAAATACTAGCAAACAGAATCCAACAGCACATTAAAAGGATCATACACCATGATCAAGTGGGGTTCTCCCAGGAACACAAGGATTCTTCAATATACGCAAATCAATCAATGTGATAAACCACATTAACAAATTGAAGGATAAAAAGGATATGATCATCTCAAGAAGAAAAACAAAGTTCAACACCCATTTATAATAAAAGCCCTCCAGAAAGTAGGCACAGAGGGAACTTACCTCAACATAATAAAGGCCATATGTGACAAACCCACAGTTAACATCACTCTCAATGGTGAAAAACTGAAACCATTTCCACTAAGATCAGGAACAAGACAAGGTTGCCCACTCTCACCACTCTTATTCAACACAGTTTTGGAAGTTTTAGCGACAGCAATCAGAGAAGAAAAAGAAATAAAAGGAATCCAAATCGGAAAAGAAGAAGTAAATCTGTCACAGTTTGCAAATGACATGATACTATACATAGAGACTTATAAAGATGCTACCAGAAAATTACTAGAGTTAATCAATGAATTTGGTAAAGTAGCAGGATACAAAATTATTGAACAGAAATCTC
Source organism: Mesoplodon bidens (assembly GCF_964165515.1). Classification (NCBI taxonomy): domain Eukaryota; kingdom Metazoa; phylum Chordata; class Mammalia; order Artiodactyla; family Ziphiidae; genus Mesoplodon; species Mesoplodon bidens. The sequence continues at coordinate 64,282,916 of NC_138174.1, read as the reverse complement.
TTGCATTCCTTTACACTAATGACAAAAGATCTGAAAGAGAAATTAAGGAAACACTTCCATTTACCACTGCAACAAAAAGAATAAAATACCTGGGAATAAACCTACCTAAGGAGACAAAAGACCTGTATGCAGAAAACTGTAAGACACTGATGAAAGAAATTAAAGATGATACAAACAGATGGAGAGATATACCATTTCTTGGATTGGAAGAATCAGCATTGTGAAAATGACTATACTACCCAAAGCAATCTACAGATTCAATGCAATCCCTATCAAACTACCAATGGCATTTTTCAGAGAACTAGAACAAAAAGTTTCACAAATTGTGTGGAAACACAAAAGACCCTGAATATCCAAAGCAGTCCTGAGAAAGAAAAACGTAGCTGGAGGAATTAGGCTCCCTGACTGCAGACTATACTACAAAGCTACAACAATCAAGATAGTATGGTACTGGCACAAAAACAGAAATATAGATCAATGGAACAGGAAAGAAAGCCCAGAGGTAAACCCATGCACATATGGTCAGCTTATCTTTGATAAAGGAGGCAAGGATACACAATGGAGAAAAGACAGCCTCTTCAATGAGTGGTGCTGGGAAAACTGGACAGCTACATGAAAAAGAATGAAATTAGAACACTCCCTAACACCATACACAAAAATAAACTCAAAATGGATTAAAGACCTAAATGTAAGGCCAGACACTATCAAACTCTTAGAGGAAAACATAGGCAGAACACTCTATGACATAAATCACAGCAAGATCCTTTTTGACCCACCTCCTAGAGAAACGCAAATAAAAGCAAAAATAAACAAATGGGACTGAATGAAACTTCAAAGCTTTTGCACAGCAAAGGAAACCAGAAACAAGATGAAAAGACAACCCTCAGAATGGGAGAAAATATTTGCAAATGAAGCAACTGACAAAGGATTAATCTCCAAAATATACAAGCAGTTCATGTAGCTCAATATCAAAAAAACAAACAATCCAATCCAAAAATGAGCAGAAGACCTAAATAGACATTTCTCTGAAGAAGATATACAGATTGCCAACAAACACATGAAAGGATGCTTAACATCACTAATCATTAAAGAAATGCAAATCAAAACTACAATGAGTATATACACTACCAAATGTAAAATAGATAGCTAGTGGGAAGCAGCTGCATAGCACAGGGAGATCAGCTTGGTGGTTTGTGACCACCTAGAGGGGTGGGATAGGAAGGGTGGGAGGGAGGGAGATGCAAGAGGGCACATATGTATATGTATAACTGATTCACTTTGTTATAAAGCAGAAACTAACACAACATTGTAAAGCAATTATACTCCAATAAAGATGTTAAAAAAATACCCCTTTCTCATATTAAATAGGACTGACCTGTGTAACTAAGAGGATATTGCAGAAATGACACTGTGTGACATTCGAAACTAGGTCTTAAAAAACATTGAGGCTTCCATGCTATCCTGTCTCTTGGAGTGCTCACTCTGGTAGAAGCCAACTACCATGTTGTGAAGACATTTAAGGAGCCTCTGGAGAGACTCACATGGAAGGAACTGAGGCTTCCTGATGACAACCACGGCCGTGAGGATGAACCATCCTGGAAGCAAATCTTCCAGCCCAAGGCTCCCCTTCAAATGACTGGAGCCTCATGAAGGACTCCAGCCCCAAACCATCCAACTAAGCTGCTCCCAAATTCCTGACACACTGAAACTGTGTGAATTAATAAACATTTATTGTTGTTTTAAGTCATTAAGTTTGGGTTAATTGGTTATGCAGCAATATATAACTAAAAAAGCTTCCAACTAACAATTTTATTGGGAAGGCATTGACTTTATAGACTCATTTATAAAGAACTGACCTCTTCACAATGTTGAACATTTCTACCCATGTAGAACTTCTTTCTTTCCATCAAGTCAAGATTTTTTTTTTTAAAAAAGGTAGATATTTAAAGTCTTGATCATCGATGTCTGGCACATTTCTCTTATTCACTTTGTTGCTATACTTCTATTTTATTCTCTAAATTGTACTGATACTATCAATTTTAATGCTATTATTCTTCTATTAATTTTGTAACCAGCCAACTCGCTTAATATCATTTTTCTAGTAGCCAGACAACTGATTATTTTGGATTTTTCAGATGTGTAATTATTATCATCTACAAATAATGATAATTTTGCCTCATATTTTCCTTTTTATAGCTATTATTTCTCTACAGCTATTATTATTTTATAGCTATTATTTTGTACTTGCATTGGCTGAAGTAATAAATATTAGCTCTAAAAACATATGATGGCTGAAGATATTATATACCTGCAATATTTATTAGTTTGATTTCTTCCATTATTCTGAATATCCTTGTAGTTGTAGACTGCCATATCCCCCAATTTGGCTAAAATGATTAATATTTTTAGTCTAAAAATCTCATTTTTAATAGAAATATTAACAATTAATTTTTAAATAATACCAAATCAAACCTTGTTTTCAAGTTTTTATCAATATGATAAAAAATACTTTAAAATGACTAAAAGATGACAGTCACTGTTGTCATGGTTCACTGTCTTTCATTTACTATCTTTAATACTCCTTGACCTTTAACCAAAAGACTTAATTATCTTCTTAACCCAAGGAAAGTGGAAATCAAAACTACATAAATAAATAAAAACATGCTTCTAAATGACAAAGGTTAAAATTGAGAAGGAACAAATCTTGATATTGCTTAGGAAAATAAAACCTCCCCAAATAAATTTTCCTTTTAATAACTTTCAAAAGAAATGCAATTTTTGAAATGTTTAAGTTTTAAAAAAATTTTCAAGATGATACAGGTAGGAAGGAAGCAGTGGGGAGTATTTTTGAGGGCCAGGAAAATGAGAACACTACAAGGTAACTGATAAATTGATTTTTAATAATGTTAGACACTTGCAAACCCTCTCTCTTCATTGTGCTGCAGGAAGAGAATACACTAGCAGGTGTTATAACACCCTCCAAGGATTTTCAATTTCATTATTATATCCATGTGAAGGAAAGGAAGGCCAAAATAACACCTAGGTAAGTAAAATTCATTATTACCTTGAGTTGTTTAGTGTCCATTTTTTTCCTTATCTATGTCCAACAGAAGAACATCTAGCAATTGATTCAGAAGGCAAAATGAACATACAAGTTTAGAGTTGGACTGCTCACATTTTACAGATTCTAATTCTAGAAACATTATCTTGCATATAAATCATAATTCTGCTCCAGAAGACCCTTTTCTGTGCTTTTCAGATGAATCTTATGCCAAGACTTTCCAACGTGACGTATCACAATGCCAGATTGATAAGCAAGTTTGATCAACACTAGCAGAATCATCTCACACCAAACATTACAGGATTTACCAGAGTACAGACCGTGACGGTAACATGGAAGCTGGCTTTTTCTGTGCTTAACTTGGAACGGCAGACGTGTTCAGCTCCAACCTTTTCAAGTCTTAACATCTGTTGTGAGCATGATGAAAAACAATAGACTTGGGAAATTGCATTTATTTCAGTACTAATTTCAGTGGCCTGACTCAATGTAGCTACAGGATTGACATGAATTATGGCAAAACCAAGAAAGACTATTTAATCAGGACAAGGAAATCTGGGATTGTTGGGACTCTGCAGATTTGGATCCACACTTAGGATGCTGCAAAATACTGTTTTCAAATACTCCCTTCAGAAGCACAGTGTAAGATGTGTTACAACAGCCTAGACAACAACCAGGGAGAAAGGGTTTCATCTTTACTTCCTGTACCATCTGAACTGGGGTTATATGATTTCCCTTGAAATAAATACTTTGTTGATTTTCTGTATCCTTTATTACAACTCCAGTCATCAACAACATGATTTGGTTTTTATGTATAATCGATTCTCCTTAGTCTTTTCTGAACAAACGCATCAAGATCTTGGCATTAAAAATTCAACCACATTTTCTTTGTAAAATTTTCTCTTCCTCTTTTACTTCTACTGAACTGAAATGAACAAGGTGGTTTAAACAGTTGTCTTATGTTGCAGTAAAGTCCAACAACACATATTCAAAACCTAAACTTGCTTTAAAGAAAGATGACGGGCAAGCTAAAGCTTGCACTAAGCTACACCATCAATATACTCTCAGAGGTGGAGTGAATCTCAGTCTTCATGGGGTTGAAATATAAAACCGCTGGATATTTCCTTTTTCAGGAGGTGTGACATTCCATTTATATTTTTGAAAATGGTATATAGCACTTTTGGAGAGAGTTGTTTGGAAAAGGAGAGAAATAAACTTAATCAAAGAAAAATATGATTCAAAAACAAACACCGCCACAATAAGTTCCTTAAAAGTCTAATATAGAATACATAACACACCTGACTCTTGACTTACTTATTTCAAATATAGAGAAAAGCTAAAATCCTGAGGACAGATTGTTTTACTTTTTTAACTTAGCAGACCAGTGCCCATCAACAGCAGCAAACAGCTGAATATTGTATTACTACTTTAAGATTATTGCAAATTCAGAAGAAAATTAAAATCAAACACTGGATTTCATGTAAAATCAAATCTTTCATTTAAGTCTACAAATTTCTATCTATAGGGAGCATAACACTTAGGGTATCGGTAATCAGTCAAGGACAGATTGTTGCAGGATATACATTGTCATGAAATTTTAATTTTGTAAACCCTACATTTGTTAAACCTCTTTCCCTGTGTTGCCTGTATCCAAAACATCACTGACTTTTATCTATAACATAATCAGTAAAAACCAACTGCCACATGTGACAAAGGACACTTTGATTAGTTATCAGGCTTTTCTTCATTTGTATTCCTCTCTGAGCAAAAACTCTAATCTTCAAGAGCATGTGTGACCAAAAGAGGTCTAGACATGAAGAGACTGGCTGTTCCCATAAGTGCCCATGACTTTGAAGAGCACCTTAGGAAATCAGTTAAGACCTTTCTGAAGCTGGGCTATTCTAACTGCCGAGGACGCAGGTTCTCTGGATGACAAAACAGATGCCTGCAGTCCTTGTGAAGACAAGTGGAGGTCCCTCTGTGAGAGAACTTTGCACAGCCCAACATTTAGCCATTGTCCATTGAATCCACAAGTTGGTTTCAGTAATCTTGACAAATAGTTCTTTAGGAAAAAAATGATATGGAAGGTGTATTTGCCAATTATGTCACAATCAGAGCTACGTTTCATCTTACATGGTTAGTCATTGATTAGTATGATTTCCAAAGCTGAAGTACTTTCAGGCACATTCCTCAGATCCTCTAAATATGATACAACCATGGCACTCAGTGTTATGTGAATAGCCAATACCTCCTGATGCTGGGTAACTGGAACTACAGTAATAGGTCCTCAACCTGATTCTAATGGATTTTGAATGTTACACCTCCTTAGATGGCTTTCTCTTTGCAGAATCTATATCCAATGTTCTTGAATTTTCCAGTAGAGTGCTGCTATAATACTGCAGAAAAGCAAGTGTTAGTGGTTCTCCATGACCTGTAGATTTTCTGGGACAAGTACCTCCTCCCACATTTTTGATGATTCTATTGGTAAAAATTCTCTGATTGCATATTATAGATATGTATTTCTTCAATAAATGCTTACTGAGTGCTTACTCTATACCAGAGAGGATGCCAGGTGCTACAGATATGGGATGGATAAGAGCTGTATGCTCCTTGCCTTATGGGGCCTGAAGCCTATTGAGAGATACCAACAATTAAACAATAGCTCTTCAGCACAAGCACTTTAGAATAGAAGGCACATAGTGGGGGCACCTAGCCTAGTCATGAGGAAGGGGAAGTGAATAAGGGAGCCAGGGAATGTTTTTGGAAAAGGTGTCATTTAATTGGGATCTAAAAGATGATTGGAAAAAAGATAGCAAAAAGAGGCAGAGGATAGGAGTGGAATTTTTCCGAATCACAGAACACGTATAATACGTTCTGTTCCTCTGAATTCTAAGACCAAAAACAATGTAGTATCACTGTCCAGAATCTATTCTGATTGTATTATTAGTTTCTATTAATGTTAACTGTGATCTAGTCAGAAGGAAAAATTTGTTATAGATTCCAAATATTAGGCAATCCTGCAGTATAAAATTCTTAAATTCCCCCAAATTGCAAAGTTGAAATATGTACACCGGGACGCTTTGATCAAGCTATCGGTTTCGCTTATGAGATTTAATTTTCTGAACAATGACTGATGAAACAAAGATAATTTCCTCAAGCCTGAGTCTTAGGAAAAGAGATAGCAAAAGAATTGTAATGAGGCATGAATATGGTTGGGATATATGGTCAACCATTACATGCTTGTGTTGGCAATGCCATCTTATATTTCATGACAGAATGGAAGTGTGAGCCAATAAATCCCGGGAAGCAGGCTATATCAGTTATCTATTTCTGCACAAAAAGTACCACAAAACTTAACAGCTTAAAACAACAATGCACGCTTATTATCTCATAGCTTCTGTGAATCATGAATCTAGGCACAGCTTATCAGGGTCCTAGGCTTCAGGATCACTTGCAAGCTGTAATGAAGGCATCAATGTTGAGTCTCATCTATAGACTTGACTTAAGAAGAACTCACTTTGAGCTTATGCAGTTGTTTACCGGATTGAGTTCTTTGCTGGTTGTTGTCTGGAAGCCACCCTCAGCTCCTTACCATGGGGACCTCTCCACCATGATAGCTTGTTTCATCAAAGCATACAAGCAAAGAAACCAATAGAGTTCATTATCAAGATAGAAGTCATGAGCTCTTGAAAATGACATTCCTTCAATGTTACCATATTCTATATGTTAGAAGAAAGTAACTCAAAGGTAGGAGATTATACAAGGCCACTAATACCAGGAGGCTGGGATCACTAGCAGCCATCCAAAAGGCTGTCTGCCTTACAGGCTGACTGATGGTCCATGTTTGGTATGTCTCTGGTCAGTGTAAAGTGTGCTCAAGTTTTAGCATATTTCCAATTTTCTAGCAATAAAGTATCTGTTTTTCTTGAATCTATTTTTTTAATTAATTTATATTTATTGTATAAGTCAAGGTCAGATCCAGAGACAGAAATTACATATTTAACTTTGCTGTGTAGAAGAAACTAACACAACATTGTAAATCAACTATACGTCGATAAAATAAACTTTATTTTTATTTATTTTTCTTACTTTTTAATTAATTTTTATTAGAGTATAGTTGCTTTACAATGTTTAAAATAAATTTAAAAAAAAGAAATTACACGATTTATTTGACCAGAGAGAATTTGACATAAATAATTGTTAAGTATAAAGTTGTTAACCTGGTAACTAAAAGGTTAAAAAGAGAGAGTGAGAACTTTAAGGGATCATGGAGGTAGCAACTGCAGAATGTAGCTACCAGCCCAAGGGCTGGGGGAAAAAAGGGAAGAGCTTGGAATTATAAAAACGTAGAAATTGAGAGAAGGGACCCCATTCAGGTGAAGCTCAGACCTCTGAAGAGGGGATATTGTTCAGCTGGTGCCAGTGTCTTGGGGGCTGGGGGACAGAGTTGCCCAATGAAGCTGGTCCTGCCAGTGCTGGAAAAACCACAAAATGGAGAGGAAAGAATTGCCACTGCTGGGGTGAGGTAGAGTTCCCAGAGTGAGGCTCATGAGACCAGCTAGGAGGCAGGAAGGAGCAAGTCCTTTCTTCCTCCTCCAGCCTCAAAGCATTTCTCTTGAGTCCCCATTAACAGACACTAAGAGGGTACCAGCTGAAAAAGCAGAAATGTGGCTGGGGAGTCCCAGGCTCAAAATGGCAACAAAGCAGAGAACCGATGGACCAATTTGGAGCTGAGAGACAATAGCTTAATAACCAGCACAGGCAGGTTATCGATATGGGAGGAAAATAAGGAAATGTGTGTGGCAGGGTGGCTTGGGAAGGGGCTGGGTTGTCCAATCAAAAGATGAATTTCATATTAATGTCAATAAATTGTTTGGCTCTATTTTTTTAAGTAATATTTAGTATGGTCACAAGCATAGCTGGGTCCAACAGAACATTTTATTATAGATAAGGAATCAAAAATACCTTACTCTTTCCATATAGGATTCAAATGAATGACATGGTAAACAATGTCCTCTAGTAGACATGAAGGAAACAGGAGGAAAGGCAAATGGTAAATATGGGTATGGCCAAAATGGATTCTACTGGCCAAAAAAACTTCTTGCACCCCTAGTGGTTTTGGAAATCCACTGGCAACATAACATCCTCAGACTGTTCCAGTAAATAATACTGGGCACTAGATATATGCACACTCACTTAAAAATTAATCTAGTCACTGAGACAAACCTTTAGAAAAAAAGCTATCTAGCCTGATAACAACAAAGCTCTGAAACAACAATATGAATAGGAATATTTCAGGTAGAATTGCTAGAGGCTATATTTTGTTTTCTAAGTAATTGCATTTCTCAAGGATTGATGATAGCCTTATGAAAAACAAGGCACTGTGAGCTCACTTTAGGGAAGATTTCTCCTGAAGGCTGCCTAAGTCAATGCAAATATATCTGTAAAACAAAACAAATGGCAAAATGTCTCTTATCCCTCATTCTACTGTGTTTCTCAAATTCTGCCTTAATCCAAGCGGTGGGGTGAGATTATTACTAACCCAAATGTTTCTTCAACATGAAACCTAAAGATAATTTTACTAGAAAATGTGACTGTGTCCTGTCACTTTTGTTCAAGTCTGATCTTCACACAATTGAAAAAGGATTTTCCTGCCCTTATTATTTACATGTGGACAAGCAAATAATATGAAAGAAAGCCAAAAGATAATGTCATAAGACTCCTCATCTATCTAAGGGCAAAACAGGTGTTTGTATAAGACCTCAATCAGCAGTCTCAGCACACTGATTCTTAGGGTAGTGCTCTAGAAGATCAATGACATTGTTCACAAGCAATGACCTTCACTAAACAGAAACATTTCGTGTGAAAGTAACATCAAAAGGAGGATGTGGAATACAAAGCAAACACTTCTTTATGGTAGAGGATAGTTCAAGGTCAGTGTATGTTACTAACCACCACAGGAGAGAGTACAAATTTGATAAACATACCCAAATGCAATATGCCTATCACCATGTTGTTTTGTTTTGTTTTGTTTTGTTTTGCGGTTCGCGGGCCTCTCACTGTTGTGGTCTCTCCCGTTGCGGAGCACAGGCTCCGGACACGCAGGCTCAGCGGCCATGGCTCACGGGCCCAGCCGCTCCGCGGCATGTGGGATCTTCCCGGACCAGGGCACGAACCTGTGTCCCATGCATCGGCAGGCGGACTCTCAACCACTGCACCACCAGGGAAGCCCCTATCACCATGTTTTAAAAGTAGCCATCAATAACAAAGATAAAGAGCAGTGGCAATGCATAACCAAATCTATAAATACTCATTAGGCAGGAGAGTGTCATATGATACAAAGATCATAAGCCTGGCATCCCAAGTACCTGTAAACTACCAACTGTCTGTCCTTGGGCAAGCCTTAATTCTGAGACTCACTCTATGAAATGACAATTATACCTACCCCTCAGTAGCATCCCTTTCTTCCTGATTATTTCTATGGATTTTTCCTTTTTTTTCATAAGTAAAATGTATAAATAACAAAGAATTATACTGATTATTGAAGAATTTGTTAGACAAACTGCTATTTTCTTTAAGTCCCAATTTCCTCATCAATAAAATAGGGATGAAAATAGTGACTGTCATAGGACAGCTTTGTAGAGTCCTTATGAAAATTAAAATGTTAATATTTAAAAAAAAACTTCATCTACCTATATACACACACCTATATAATATATACTATATAGGTGTATGTTAAATAAAGTAAAAATAAATAAAACATAATAGATGGGTGAATAAAAGCTACTATGAATAAGGGGTGACAAGGAAGAAATAAGGGGAGTGGAAAGATAATTAAAAGTTCAAGGGGCTTCCCTGGTGGCACAGTGGTTATGAATCCGCCTGCCAATGCAGGGGACACGGGTTCAATCCCTGGTCCGGGAAGATCCCACATGCCTTGGAGCAACTAAGCCCATGCACCACAACTACTGAGCCTGCACTCTAGAGCCTGTGAGCCACAACTACTGAGCCTACGCACTGCAGCTACTGAAACCTGCGTGCCTAGAGCCCGTGCTCCACAACAAGAGAAGCCACTGCAATGAGAAGCCCGCGCACCACAACAAAGAGTAGCCCCCGCTCTCCACAACTAGAGAAAGCCTGCTCACAGCAATGAAGACCCAATGCAGCCAAAACATAAATTAAAAAAAAAAATGTTTAAGAGTTAGAAGGAAAAGAGAATGGGAGGCATGGTCATGAAGATAATAACCCTGCCCCCTTGCCCAGCAAAGATGTCAATGTCCTATCTCCGGAACCTATATGAATATGCTATGTGATATGGCAAAGGAAAATTAATGTTGCTAATCAGCTGACCTTAAAAGAGAGATTATTCAGGATTATTCAGGTGGGTCCAACGCAATCACAAGGGTCCTTAAACTGGAAGAAAGAGGCATTAGAGGAAGTCAAAGTCATGCAGTGTGAAAAGGACTGGACCGTCCATTGCTGGCTTTCAAGACGGAAGGCAGCCACAAGCCAAGGAATGCAGGCAATTTCTAGAAGCTGGAAAAGACAACAAAAATGGATTCTCTCCTTGAGCCCCAAGGAAAGAATGCAGACTTGCTGACACCTCGATTTAGCCCAGTGAGACAAGTATTGGACTTTGACCTGTTTTGTTTTAAGCCATTAAATCTGTAGTAATTTTGGATGGCAGAAATAGGAAACTAATACAGGAAGGGTGAAGAATAGCAAGATAGCATATCTCTCAGGCAGAAAAGAAACAGACTAACGAGTCTGGTTGTCATTGATGCTGAAAAGTAAGAAACTCCTTCTATTAGGACATAATTCCTTTCAGATGAAGGGAAAGTTTCCATGACTCTTTGATTAGTTTGGCTATTATGACTCGTCTCTTTAAGAGAAGTGAGAAGCAGTATAATATTGAATACAGAATACAGATGTGGAATCAGAAGACATGGCATTTAGCCCTGAACACTTAGAAACCCTTTCAGAAATATAGCAGTGATCTCTAAATTAGAGTCACAGATGGAAGCATTTCTTCTTGAATAACACAAAACCCAACAATAGTGAGAAGAACAGAAATGTACCCAGATAAATGATCTGCACTTGACACAGCATGGCTTCTCTCTAGATAGGGTAAAAAATTTAGCTGATAATTAAGCACCAAATGAACCGTTTGAAAATTTCAGTGCCATGAGCAGAAGAAAATTAAATTAAATCAAAATTAACATATTAGGTCCGGGTTGAGTAAAGAGATTATTGCTGTGTCTGGATTCTGTCTTGTTAAGGAGAAGCTATTCTTTAAAACATCCAAGTCTAAAATACAATGATAGGATGGCATTAGCAGGTCAACACGATAGCTGAATCATTTAAGTTCAAACTAATTTGCAACACAATGTTCTATTGGTTACAAGGGCAGTGCTTCAGGGGAACTATATGAATATGTTTGTTATCCAGTTCAACTCAATACCTACTGTTGAGCCAGGCATAGTATTAAATGCTTAGACTTTAAAGCTAATAAGACACAGTCCTTACCCTTCATGGAATTCATAGTCTAGAGGACTGAGATGTGGGTGGTAAACAAGTAACTAAACTATAACAATATGCAAAGAAATATAAACTGCCATTGGATCTCAATGAGTCAAAATACGAAAAGTAACCATTTGCTTATAGAGGCCCCATTCTTTGAATGACAAAGTTAAAAAAATTTTTAATCAGTAAGTTCTTAATATTATTTTAACCATCAATCCTTTCATAAATCTGGTGAAAATCATGGACCTTTTTTGGTTGGAAGACTAAGGAGTCTGATTGGCATTGATGCTGAAGAGTAAGAAATTCCTTCTATTAGTACATAATTCCCTTTAGATAAAAGAAAAATTCAGTGGTGGAGAGAGGGTAACAAATACAAATGTACTCACACATGGATGTGTTCAATTTCAGGAAGTTCGTCTGAACTCCTGATTTAGAGCAAAATATATCAACCAAGACAGGTAAATTACAAATCCCTTGCAGGACATTTGGTCCTGTCCAAAATGTTCGTAAGACATTTGGTCCACGCTAAAAGGTCCTTGATATCTGCAGGACCATTTGGTCCTGTCCAAAACGTTCATAAAACGTTTGGTCCACCCCAAAAGGTCCTTGATATTTGGTCATATTTGGTCCTGTCCAAAATGTCCATGGAGACATTTGGTCCACGCCAAAAGGTCTTTGATATTTGGTCCTGTCCAAAACCATTTGGCATGGAACAAATATGCTCATGGCTGTTTTGGACAGGATCAAATTTCAAGGGCCTTTTGGCGTGGACCAAATGTCTTATGGACATTTTGGACAGGACCAAATATCTGCTAACCTACAAATCACTTCTACATATGGTAATTAAAATAGACATATTAAATAATTATTTTTAGCAAAGTTGACTAAAAATTGTATAGTAATCGTAGAGGAGAATGAAAAACGCATCTCATAGAGCTTGGGGACCCTATTCTTAGCAAGCAAGACATATTCTCTAAGTCTCCAGTTTTAGTTTTAAAAGTCCATAGAATTTTTATCCAATTCCACAATGTATCTACTTTTTTATTATAAAAATATTTTAATTACTTACCATTGAAGAAACACTTAATATAGCCCTTCAACCTCCATTTCTTAGCCTCTATATCTCTCTCAAAAAAAAAAATTCCAGTAAACATGAGACCCCAGGTAGATATGCCAAGTGTCATATTCATCCTAGGGCTTCACAATAGCCCAGGGCACATTACAGTATATCCCCAGGGTAAGCGTACCTCAGTTTGAAAAGCACCACAAAGAACTTGCTAGTTATCTCTTCATTGAAAGGAATTTGTACATAATATAATTTATAAAATATAATAGATTTATATATGGGCTGCTTCTGATATATTGAAAACTATCCACATATATATATGCACATATATTTATACATTTCTTCAAGATTCACATAGTGCAAGGCTGCCCACAATGAAGAAAAAGTGGCCCTACAGAATGAAATAAGAGCCCTTCCCAAATAGCAGACAAGTATACCCAAGAAAAGTATGCCTCAAGTTTAAAATAAAGTGATTTTTAATTGGTCTACATTTAAACATTTATTTTATTGTTTTAACCTGTACGTTGAAAATGCCATTTAAAAATTAATACCACTTTTTAAACATAGTAAATGCTTTTCAAAACAATGCTTCAGATTTTCTCTTCCCCATTTGAAAACAGGCCAAATTCTGTGCACAGATCTAAATAAAAAGAACGTTTTATAGATTATTTTTATTCCATAGAAAATGAGTGCCATTTCCCCCCTGAGCTGTAGAAGCTTACTTGAGAATAAATGGCTGATTTTCCCATATATACCCAAAAAGACCTTTTTTATTTTTGTTACTTTAGCCATTATATCTGAGAATAATAAAAACATCCAACACTTCTCTAAAAAAAAAGCTGGAAGCTAAGAAAATCCAAACCTTTTTTTTTTTTTTTTTTGCAAATATTGACTTAAGAATGGAATTAGTGATAAGTTGATATTTATTCAAAAACCATTTACTGAACATCTGTTATATAGCACTGTATTCGGCCCTGAGACTAGAGCTCAAAAAGGCCTGGTGATGCACAAAGCAGAGTACAGGGTTTGACAGAAACAGACACGGACAGGAAAGGACACCGTGGCAGAAGAGCTGACATGCCTAGGAAACCTTAGGCTGATTCCTAGGACTCCCAAGCAAGCCCACCTAGCTCTTCATATCTCAGTACCTGGCAAGCACAGCAGCGTGCCTGCCTCTGCGGCGAGATTGTGGTCAGCATCTGATCGGACTGAGGTAGCTGACACGGACTGCATGCTCCCTCTATGCCAGACACGCTGTGAAGCGCTTCAGGTACACTACTTCATGGAATCTTTACATCAACCCTGTGAGTAGGGATTATTATCATCCCCTCTTTATCTGAAGAAAATGCAATTTAGAGAGGTTAACGTGCCTAAGGGCACACAGTGTAAGTGACTGAGATTAGATTTGCATCCTGGTCCATCTAACTCCAAATCCTTGGCCCTGAGTCAACCACCAACTGCCCCTGATAGGGAAGGTGACCTTCAGGTTGTGTTGCTTTTGGTTTTCCCACATTGAATTCATTTCTGCAACCTGCTCCAAGTCCAGGACCTCTGGGTGACATGTTATCCACTTCTTAGACCATGAGAAAGTTCTCTACGATTTGAGAACACATCAACATAGCTCATATACAATCGTCAGTAAGGACCCAAAAGCAGCAGCTGAAAAAAAAACTAATTCAGGAAAGGGGAGACTGGGAAACACTGCACCGGGCTCCCTGGTTCACATTATAAAACATACCCAGCTGGACAGAAAGAGCCAGGACTCTGTCCTGGATGTGAGAGTTAGTTCTTCATCAGCAAACTTGTCAACCCCTGTTCTGCTCTCTGGAAAGGCTTTCTTGGGCCCCTGTCTCCCAAAGTCTGTGGTTATACCCACAAGGAACGTCATCCTTTTCCATTGTCCTCCAAATCCACACACAGATGATGATTAAGAAGCCCCTTCTCCAACCCCTCCTACACTGTTGGTGGGAATCTAAATTGGTGCAGCCTCTATGGAAAACAGTATAGAGGTACCTCAAAAAATTAAAAACAGAGTTGCCATATGATTCAGCAATCCCACTCCTGGGCATATATCTGGAGAAAGCCATAATTTGAAAAGATACATGTACCTCAATATTCATAGCAGCACTATTCACAATAGCCAAGACATGGAAACAACCTAAATGTCCATCGACAGATGAATGGATAAAGAAGATATGGTATATATACACAATGGAATACTACTCAGCCATAAAAAGAATGAAATAATGCCATTTGCAGCAACATGGATGGACCTAGAGATTATCACGCTAAGCGAAGTGCATCAGAAAGACAAAGACAAATACCATATGATATCACTTATATGTGGAATCTACAATAAGACACAAATGAACTTAGCTACAAAACAGAAACAGACTCACAGATATAGAGAACAGACTTGTGGTTGCCAATGGGGAGGGGTGTTTATATAGAATGGATAAACAACAAAGTCCTACTGTATAGCACAGGGAACTATATTCAATATCCTGTAATAAACCATAATGGAAAAGAATATGAAAAAGAATGTATGAATATGTATAACTGACTCAATGTGCCGTACAGCAGAAATTAACACAACACTGTAACTCAACTATACTTCAATAAAATAAATGTAAAAAATAACATAAAATAAAATAAACAAACAACAACAAAAACAGAAACCCCTTCTCAAGATTTGAATAACAACAGTAACACATTGTTCAGTTTGAGGAGGGGTTGGGAAGGGAGGGCTGAGGATTGTTACAGGAGATGAATACTCATAGGCTATGTGTAATCTACTAATTTGAGTTTCTTTGGCAATCAATTCACTTCTTCAGTTACTTAATAAACTCATGGTCTCTTTGATTCCTGGATAGTCCTTGCTTCTGGAAACTGCAGTCTCCCTGCCCCAGAGCTCTGGGCCCTGCCCACGCTTGGCTTTCAGTTTAAAGGCCTCTGCTTCTAGGTAGTTACAAACCAGAGCCTTGGGCAAGGAAGCACTACCCATAATGCATTCTCTCTCTCTGGTCTGATCACTTTGCAGGTCCAAAAGCTTAAGAGGAATTTGGGAGGTCCTGACAGCTCAGGCTCAGTTTTTGGCCCCATTTCATCTTCTGTTAAGCAACCACCGCCCTACCTCTGCTTGCTTTAGGGAGGGAATTTGGCTTTTTAATCAACTGACACAGATTTCAGGCCCTAGCCAAAGTCGGTATCTTTTAGGAAAACTAATTATTCTTGTGCCTCTCTTTTTTTTTTTTTTTTTTTTCAAATAGACCATTTTCAGCTCAGTCTTTTGTCTTTCTTGTAAATTATCACCAAAGGCTTCACGGAGGAGCCAGCATGCTCCACAATCTAAATTTTCCCTACTATTCCCCTAAATACTAACTTTGATAGACATGACATCAATATATCCCCAGGTGGAACAGGCAGCAGTTTGACTGACTTTTGCAAACACATAACAAGACCACCAATTTTTGACTTACCCTTGACTATCCAAGACCCTAAAAGCAAGGAGCCTGGTTTTGAAAAAAGAATTTCAGTGTAACATGGTCCCTCCAAAAATATAGATGGAACTGCAGTGGTATCACCACTCTCTCCTGAGTCCCACAAAATGACGAGAAAGGGGTACCAGTGGTATAGCCCTGCCACTACAAAGAGTGGGGAAGAAACACGCCAGCTTAACTGACAGCTGAGGAAGCCGACACCTAAGCTGGCAGGACGCAGCCCCGAAGTTGGAGATGTCATACCCTGAAACCCTAGGAATTAGAGGCACCAGAGTCTCTGAAAGCTGGGACCATCTAGACAGCTGACAGCCATTGGTAATATCGGTTGAAGGAAACACTCAGGTCTCCAGATCATTGCTCCAACTTTTCCCAGCCTCTCTCATGCTTCAGCAGAAAACTGGAAGGTTATACTGGGGCCAGTGAAAGAGAAGGACTCTTAGCTCAGGTAAGTACTGTCCCCTGAAAGCCAGAGATACGTGAAACTCTACAGAGAACTCTGAGCAGCCCCAGGCTAGCTCCCCTCACTAGCTCCCGAACACTGCCGTCAGGCACACACCTACCCTGTGAACTGACAACCTGGGAGAAAAAGACCTATACATCCTGAATGTTGAAGTCCCACAATTCCATGGCTCATCAATCATTTTTAAAGTTTCTGATTAGCTTTTCATGCCTTGCCCTTAGACTGCAATTTCAGCCAAAGACCATCAGAAATTTGAGGAATGCCTCTAGAAAAACTGAGGCCCAAAGCAATCAAAATGAAATAGGAACCTAGAGGTGGCAAAGACAGTGGAGAATAAATCTTTAAAATTCTATGATAAATATCCTCAGAGAGATTTAAAAAAGGGTATCACATCTATAAAATCGAAAAAGGTAATAAAAATATTTGGGAAACAAGTGTTCCCAGTGTCTTGATGTCCACAACAGAAAAGAATTCTCAAAAATTAAAATGTGATAGCACCAATGAAAAACTTACTTTAAGGTTTGAAGGATAAAGTTAAGAAAATCCTCCAAGGGCTTCCCTGGTGGCGCAGTGGTTGAGAGTCCGCCTGCCGATGCAGGGAACACGGGTTCGTGCCCCGGTCTGGGAAGATCCCACGTGCCGCGGAGCGGCTGGGCCCGTGAGCCATGGCCACTGAGCCTGTGCGTCTGGAGCCTGTGCTCTGCAACGGGAGAGGCCACAACAGTGAGAGGCCCGCGTATCACACACACACACACACACAAAAAAAACCAAGAAAATCCTCCAGAAAGGAAGTCAAGCCAAAAACTTGGAAAATAGGGGAGAAATCATAAGGAAATTAGGTAATCAATGCAGGAATTCTACTTCCAAATGACAGCTGCTCCGGAAAAAAAGAAGAGAGAAAGCGGAGGAGGAAGAAATTAACAAACAAAAACAAAAACAAGATTTTTAAAGATTGTTCCAGATTTTGGAAGATGAATTTTCAAAGTAGGAGAACTCAATGCACATCATTGTGAAATATCAGAACACCAAGAACTATAAAGTTTCAAGTGAGAAGATATAGCCAAATTCACAACATAGGCTCAGAAACGAAAATTTCCTCACATATCTCAATAGCAATAATAGAAACATGTTTTCCAAGCCAGAATCGATTGTAGCAGTAGAAGAAAATCTTGTATACCATGAACCCGTTCTAAGGATGATACTAGGATTTGTTCCACCAAAACGAGGAAGTAAGCCTAGAAAAAGGAATCCAGAAAACAAGGGATTCAAGATAAGTGATAGGTCATGGGCATTGCTGGCATCATGGAAAACAAAGACTGCAGTATGAAGCTGATAGCAAAATCCAGAAGAAATTTTTTCAAGAGAAAAACAAAACTGATCAATTATTTCATATATATGGATGTATTGAAGAAAGATGCATATTTCTGTCAGAGGTGAGAATGAAGTAGTGACCAGTCATAGCGAGCTGCTCAAATAAGAAATGAGACATTTATTAATTTAAGGAAGAACAAAATATTATATATTTCTTGGTTGACCTGTGAATAGTAGCTCTTATAATCCCAAACACTGACTTCATCATATTATAACAATATAATAATTTGATTTGTATACATAAATTTAGGATGGGGGTATAATGCTAAAATCTTATCTTTCTTTTATACAAGTATACATATTGATTTGCTAGGGCTGTGTGAAATAATAGAGGAAAAAAGTATATAGACAGATTGATCGATTGATCTATATCTATATATCTGCCCCTGGTCCTGGCAGAGCTCCTAAAACGCTTGTAATTTCCTACTGGGAGCATCTTTTGTTCTAATATTTGGTCTTTGACCCTGGCTCCTGACAGAGAACTTCTAAACCCCTTGGAATTCCCTGGGTGATGGGAGGGTCCTTTATTCTTATGAGCTCAGGATGGAGGCTGGTCACCAGAAAGACCAAGCCATGATTAGAAACTTGGAGCTTTCCATCCTACCCTTCATCCTCCAGGAAGGAGAGAGGGACTGGAGATTGAGTTAATGATCAATCATGCCTGCAGGATAGTCTCCATAAAAATCCTGGAAGTACGGGGTTCAGAGGGCTTCCAGGTTGGTGAACACACCCATGTACTGGGAGGGTGATGCACCCCCAACTCCACTGCGACAGAAGCTCCTGCTCTTGGTACCCTTCCAGACTTCACCCTATGTATCTCTTCATCTGGCTGTTCATCTGTATCCTCGATCGTATCCTGTATTATATAATAAACTGGTAAATGTAAGTAAGTGTTTCCCTGATTTCTGGGAGCTGTTCAAGCAAATAATTGAATCCAAGGAGGGGGTTCATGGGAACCTCTGATTTGTAGCACAGGAGGAGTATGTTTTTCCTACTCAGGCTGCCTTAACAAATACCACAGACTGGGGGGCTTAAACAACAGAAATGTATTCCCTCACAGTTCTGGAGGCTAGAAGTCTAAGATCTAGCCTCCAGGGTTGGCAGGGTTGGTTTTGTTCTGAAGCTTCTCTCCTCACCTTGTGGATGGCCATCTTCTTCCAGTGTCTTCACATGATCTTCCCCCTGCGAAAGTTCATGCCCTAATCTCTTCTTATAAGGACACCAGCCAGATTGAATTACGGTCCATCCTAATGGTATCATTTTAACTTAATTACCTCTTTAAAGACCCTATCTCTAAATACAGTCACACTTTGAGGTACTGGGGTTAGGGTTTCAGTACATGAATTTTGGAAGGGCATAATTCATCCCAAAACAACCCACAGGTCAGTAGATAATAACTTAAAACTGAAAAATTACGTTATTAGAAACATGAAAGTAAAGAGTAAAAGTTCAAATAATTTACAGTAGTTGTCTCTGCAGAGCAAGGCAAACAGAGGATGGAAGCGAACTTTTTTGCTTTAAGTCTTATAGACCTAATTGTGTTTTTTAAAAGCACTATCTAAATAAGATAAAAATAAACAACTTGGAGCTTTTCAATATAAAATAATTTTGAAAATATGAATAATAATTTTAAAATGTTATTACCAATTAGTCAAAACTTTCCGTTTATTACCAGGTGCTTGAGGGTGCAACAATTTATGACATTTAAAGCCTAAATAACTAAGGGAAATGGTGATAAACTAACCAGAATTCACAGTGCTTTAAAATGTCAAACACTTAGGTTTATTACTTCCCAGGCACCAATAATCTAAAGAAAGGCCACATTCATAAGACATCGTGAGCCTGATCACAGAAGAGATTATTCTACCACTGACACATACAAGGAGTACTTTTCTTTGTTTTCTATACATCTTTTGAAAAAAAACAAGAGTGAATTATGCAAGCCGTTAATACCCTATCAAAGGGGACCCTATCCAAGGGGCTGGAGGAAATAAATCTAGAGAAGAGCATTACACCAATCCCCCTGTGATTTATAAAACTATGCTCCACAGGCAGCAGTTCAGTCAACTGGGACCATGGGGACCAGCCCAAACTGCCCCCACCTCGATGCCTTATTCCAGAAGTTAGAATCACCATGGAAATCTTTACCCCAGCTACAGCTAAAGGAGAGCTGGTGTGGGCAGTAAGTAGAGTCCTATTTACGGTGGTACCAGAGAACCAAAGACAGAAGGCATAAAAAGAGAGGCCAGCGCTATTAGGACAAGCTGTTGTGCCGCTCAGTTGGCAAAGCCAGCAGTCAAGCACGTCACTGGGCCCACAACACCACCCAAGCTGATCACTGAGGTCTGTGCCAACCATTGAATGACTGGTATAGCATTTAGGCTAAATACACCATCACTTGGGACATGCCTTTGGTCAAGAAGAGGCTTGGGTGAATCCAGAGACTTCTCAACCCCTTTCAACCTGCAAGTATTCCAGCAACGGTTTACCCTGAATATGGTTTCTACTCTATCCATTGGCATGGTCCCAAGGCTCTCCTGCTGATGTAGATGGCCCTCCATAAGCACGTGACACCTCCTGCCCCCCCAGCCACCCCCAATTAGCAACACCCAGACCCCTCCCGTGTCACCAAGATCCTCAGCCTCCATGGGATGGCAAGATACCCAAGGGCCAATTCACACATAAGTTTTGAGTGGTGTTGGCTGGTGCTCTCTAAGGTGTTTCAGTTCCCTGAATACCTGTCCTCCCCTGACACCCACTAACCCATGGCAGAGCTGAGAAGCATCAGCTAGGTACTCAAACAATTATAAAGGCCCTACACCTACTGTAATAGAGTTTCTTTCTTTCTTTCTCTCTCTCTTTTTTTTTTTTTAGTGCCATCTTGATCTTTTTGAGGTCCTGGCTAGAGGCCAGGCAGCTCTCATTCTTGCCCAGCTAATTAAGTCCACATCCCCCACCATTTCCCTCATCAGACTCTCATGCCATGGGCTCCAATACACCTGCCCTAATTGCTCAAAAGCCAGGTACCAGACCACTAAGGACAGACCCCATGCCCTGGAGCCCACAGAATTGTTCGAATTATCAAATCCCCAAAGGACCCCTGACATCTAGCTAACCCCATCCCAGATGTCATCCTGCAGCTCCAGCCTGCTGCTCTTCTGTGCCTGGGAACAGCCTCTTTTGTGGCCCTGCCTGGCAGCCTGATTTTGTTGGGAGCTGTAAGCAACAAAGATTTCTGCCTTCATCTATCCGAGGGTCAATGGGCTGGGTCCCACCGTCAAAAGAAACTTTAAATCTTACAAAACACCTACCCCAAAATCCACATCTTGCAGAATTTGCTTATAATGGCATGCTGTATCTTTCTACCCTGGATACAACTAGGGCTTCCACATTTGTCAATTACTCCTAAAATCCCAGAACCACTGTTACTCCAAAAGCTTATCAGCAGCTGGAGGATGCTACAAGTTTCCCCAAAGCCCTCAGTACCATCCAGCACTGCAGGACTCCAAAAAGAGAGGAGGCGCTTGACACCCAGATGGCCCCCCCTGTAGCCCCCGTCACCTTTCCTTTGCTAGTACCTGACATTTACCACAAGTCCTAATAGCACACAACTCTAAACAGTTATCACCTTAGGTTGATGATCTGCCAAGAAAGGATCTGAGTGTGGAAGCCGCCCTGCACTCTGGACCCAGAATTATAAACACGGACTCTCTGCAGAGAACCTCCTCTGCTGTTTCTGAGCTCAGCTGTCATACATGCAGTTATGCTCCTAAATATCAGCCTGTGACCCAAAATGTGCTATGGCCCTGCATTTCCATTTCCTTTCCTCAAGCAGATGTTGTCAAATGCATGTTTACCCCTGTGTTACTGCCGGAACATTTAAACAGGCACTTTGCAAGTCAATGCATATTTTAGACACCAAGCAAGCCCCTGTGCAAAATGTGAAGGGCCAGCAAGTGTGTTTCTTTGCAATCCCTTAAGTCACAACAGCAGCCTCCAAATTCTCACAGATCGAGCAGTACTTGCTCAAATGAGATGTCCTAAGAGGGCCTCTGCTAATGAAGGGACACTAAAGCCAGTAGCAGAGCAAGACACAACACCCACCTAAACCAAGAGAACATTTCAAAACAGTGCCATGCAGACTCTATATTCTTGGGAGAAAGAGCCACATACCTAAACTTTGTCAGGCTCCACAAAGACGTCAAGAGGCAAATTAAACAGATTGTTAGAGTTTTATAGATGCCAGAAACGAAATCAAAAAGGTGAAGAGACTTTCCCAAGGTCACCAGTTAGCTGGTAGTAAAGCTAAAGCTAGAACTGGGATCCAAACTTTACAAGGCCTACAAGAGTCATATATACTCAGACCTTCAGTGCTTTTATGTATTACACAAAACTGTCAAGTATCTTTAAGTGTAACAAAATTTAAAACTGTGATATAAAAATTGGAGAAAATAAATATGAAAGAAAGTAATCGAATGTATCAGATATGCTTAAAATTATGGATCTTCACAAATGGAGCCAATTGGATAATATTCAAAATTATTACTTGAGTACATTTTTCCCATTGTCTCTAGCCTACAATTCACTTAGTATACAAGGTTCCCTCCAAGTTCATTATCACTATGGAATTTTAAGCCACTGTTCTCTTCTTAGATCTTTTCTCTCTTACAATAATTTCAAACTAAATTAAGTATTTAAAAAACATAGTTCTATGTATATATTACCATATCTTAAGATGCATAATGAATACAAGAGGGAAAAGATTTTAACATAGAAAACCACTTCCTACTAACATTAAAGTCTGTCAATTTAAATGAATTTCACAATGTCTTAAAAATTTTCTCAACCAATTTAAATGACAAAATTTAGCCCCTCAAAGAGTAACCCTTTCTTCCAGACTCCACTCAGTCCCAATAGTTAATGTCAAATGTTTAAAATTATGTGAAAACATTACCTTACCTCAGAAAACTCTGAAGGGGTATCATTTTTTATGAATTGCAGTATTTATTAAAAGCAGTATTTATTAAAAATACCTCTTAGTGTCTAGCATTAAATAGTTAAACATAATGTGTCCTTTTATTTATAAAGTCAGCCCTCTAAATGTTGCATTGAAAAAGCAGTAAAATTATACTTCTTTTCATTAAATGTCTGAGAATGTTACCATACACACTATGATTTTACTAGTGATTAAGTGATAGATGGAAATTTTCTCTAGATAATTAAAATCTAAAGCTCTGGGATTTAAATAAATTATCAGTCCTAAAATAGTATGTCCAAGCTATATACAGTAATAAAACAAAAATAATGTATTATTGATAGTTTCCTAGGGCTGCCATAACAAAGTACCACCAACCAGGTGGCTTAAACAACAGAAATTCATTGTCTTACAATTCTAGAGTCTAGAAATCTGAATAGAGGTGTTGGCAGGGTTAGTTCCTTCTGAGGGCTGAGGGGGAATCTATTCCAGCCCCTTTTCCTAGTTTCTTGTGGCCTCAGTATTCCTTGGCTTGTAGATGATGCTCTCCCTGTGTCTTCACATCATTATCCCTCTGTATATGTCTGTGTTCAAATTTCCCCTTTCTAAAAAGACATAGTCCTAATGTCTCATCTTAACCTGATCATCTGCAAAAAAGAACTGTATTTCCAAATAAGGTTCCATTCACAGGAACTGCGGATCAAGACTCCAGGACCTTCTTTGGAAGGGGACATCATTCAACCCATAGCAGGACTAACTATCCTGCTATGGATAGATACTATCACTCAGCATTGTCAAGCAATTCCCTTAGAATTTCATACTTTACTAAAGTTAAAATTAGTAAAGAGGAAGGGTACTTTATGTCCCTATCCTGAAGCTATTTATAAGGCCCTCAACCCTACTGGTGAAGCAGGTAGCCACACGATAAAGTTTCTGAAGATGTCTAGAGAAGGAGTTTCTGAAACTTCTGCCAGCCCATCGGTGCTTAGCAGCTGCCTCTGTCAGCCTGGAGTCTAGTTTTCTACCTTCTAGCACTGCAAATCTCCATGGCTAGCATAAAGGCACAGGGGACTGATATCCTTCAGTATCCTTCAGTGTCTCAGTGTGGTTCATTTAAAGGAGTTGTCACCTTGTATCGTTTGTGAAAAGAAGTAAGTTATAATAAGAAAGAAGGCCCAATTTAAATCCACATGGTATTCATATAGCAAATATTTATCGAGTTCTTTTTATACCAGGCACTGTTCTTGGCATTGAATGAAATGGACAAAAATCCCTGCCCTTATGAAGCTTATTTTCTACTAAGGGAGTAGAGAGAAAATAAACGAGCTGCAAAATATACAGCATGTTAGATGGTTATAAATGTTATACAAAATAAAGAAGAAAGGAAAATAGAAAGTGCCAGAAGGCAGCAGATTGCAACTTTAAATAGGTTCTTTAGAGAAGATGATGCCATGCAAAGAAGGGAAGGAGGTATGGGAACACAAGGTAGCAAAAACAAGTAACAGGGGCGAGCTGGTCCCTTACGTGGGCTGACGGCAGAGGCGGATCGGTGGGTCAGGCCAGAACGGTGGCTTCGGTGGTCTGCTCACCCCCTTGGTGTGAGCAAGGATCACGCACGGTACCCTGCTTTTGCTCCTGACACCTCCCTCAGAAGTGGCAGCTCGTTTTTGGTCTTTTTGCATCGTATTCTTCATAATTTGCCCCAACTGCACAGGCATTCCGTTATTTTTAGTCCCTGATAGTTTCTTTGTCTTTTGTTGCTTGAGGAGACGTTTGTCCAGGTTCAAGTGCAAGCACTCTGGTAAAGGGTTCCAGGTCCCAGCCTATCTCTTAAGGAGTGATGGAAGGATGTGCAGGCTGGAGATGCTGGTTTGGACACGTAAGCCACAGATGGCATTTAAAGGCATGAGCCTAGATGAGAAATAGAGGAGAGGTCCAAGGACTGAGCCTTGCAATGTGCCGATAAAAAGAGGTTGAAGAGGTGGAGGGGAACTAGCAGGGGAGACCGAAAAGAATCAACTGGGGGGCAAGAGGAAAGCCATAAGAGTATGGTGTCCCAGAAGCCAAGTGAAGACAGTGATTCAAAACCGAGCAAGTGATTGACTATGTCAACTGCACTGATATGGCCAGAGAAGAACTGGCAATTGACCGCTGGATCTAGCTAGACAGAGGTCATCAATGGCCTTAACAAAGCAATTTCAACGGAGTGGTAGAAAGACTGACTGTAGTGGCTTCATGAAAGAATGGAAGGAGTGGAATGGAGACAGTCAATTCAGGCAACACGTTTTAGGAGTTTTGCTATAATGTAGAAAAGAGAGGAAGAGCAGAAGCTTGAAAGACAGGCTGAGTCAAGGGAGGGTTTCTGTTTCTCAATAGGTAAAATAAACAGTATTTTTATCTGTTGATGGAGATGACCAAACAGAGAGGGAAAATTGCTTATGCACGTCAGAAATTCCTGGAGTTCTTGAATAGACAAAGCATTAGAAACTACTAAATAGGTTGAGAGATTGGCTTGGTTTAGGTACTAAAGAGTTTGCCTATGGTCGTTGTTATAAAAGCAGAGTATGTGAGTAGGTAGGTGAGATGATGGGAATCTGGAAGTTCTTTTCTGATTGCTTCCATTTTTTTTTCAGTTAAGTAGAAATAAAGTCATCAGCTAAGAATGAGGATGGGAGGAAAGGTATTAGGGGTTTGGGGGGAAAGGTATGAAAGTTGAGAAGGAAAGTAGAAATTGAATGGACTAGGGAAGCATGGTACATGCACATCTGAGGTTCATGGTCATGACTTAAAGTGAAACTTACTTAACTTAAAGTGAAACTTATGGAAGTTGAGAAGGAAAGTAGAAATTGAATGGACTAGGGAAGCATGGTACATGCACATCTGAAGTTCATGGTCATGACTTAAAGTGAAACTTCCCAGAATGATTGTTTTTCCCTGGTCACATTCACCTGCATGGGTACAGATGCAGAGAAGTGAATATACCCAGGATTGTGGTTTTACCAAGCAAGTACAATGAAGTGACACAGGAGCCAGATATTGAGGCAAAGGGCAAGGGAAAAAATACAATAACTGATCATGGAATTTACTCAAGAGTATTAGAGGGAAGGAGAGGCATGAGGCGGGTGAGAGTCAGTGAACAGACGGTGGTCGATGGATTGTTGTTCCTGAGAGGTTGAAGAATTACTGGAGTCATGTTACAGAGAAAATAAGTTGGAAACATAGGACATGGTGATCAGAAAATGGGATTCTTAAAATTAAGATGCGGAGGAGTTGAAATTAACAGTAATAATGAGATCCAGGCTGAACCAGCTGACGAAGACTAGAGGAAAAAATCATCATCATCGGAGGAGGAGTGGCAATGGAAGTGAGAGGCAAGAATATAGAAAGAATCATCCTCGTGGATACAGAGATCACCAGAAAACACGACACCAGTAGTGTTGTCAAGACAGACAGTGAGGTAGAGGCTCAGTCTTCGAGGATTGAAGAGAAATAATCTGGGGATAGGGAGACAACTTCAACATGGGCAGATCATGAATGATTTAGTCTAAGAGCATGAGATTCAAAGTAGAGGGATTAGAGAACATTTTTCCTTAGTATTTTATGTATTAAATAAGAAAGCCAAAAGAACACTGGCCTGTATTTCTTTGCCTAAAGGTTGAATTTATTAGACAGAGTCAAAAAGAAAGTATACCAATTATCCATCATAGCCAGGAAGGCATGAAAAGAGTAATTGTGGAAAACAATAGGATCTGGACCAAGGAAATCACCCTTGCTGCACAGCCCAGCCCTAGGCAGGGGGCAGAAATCCACATTATAAAATCCAAAGACAGGAGGCAAGTGTTGGTCTGATCTGGACCACCATCAATGCCAAACCCGACCTACCACGATGGGCCTTGGCACAAAGGCAGCAGTCTCTGCAAAGAAGCAAACTCACCAAGGCATCAAAGGCTTTAGACCAGATTGATGCAAGACCCCACTCAGTAGGAGAAATTGGGGTCCCAGCATCTGTTCCCTGACTCAGGGATGCTGAGGGCCACCCGGAAGCCCTCCAACCAGCTGCAGGGCTGCGCTGCGGCTACTGGCTGCTGAGGGTGTTGAAGTCAGCTAAGTGCTGTCCTGAAGAGAAATAAGTAAGACGCACTCTCATGTCAGAGAAAACTTAAAATGGGAAATAGCACTGTGATAAATCTCACCCCAATCTCAAAGACAGCAAAGTTCACTTTCAAACCTTCTGTGTTTGTTTGTCAGTTTTCTGTACACATTTATGCCTCAACACAGTCTATTCCCATCACAACACTGCTGTGCACAGCTGTGAGGAGTGTGGAAAAGCCATTGGAAATGAATCTTGTCACATCTCAATGCAAACCTCAGGACTGGGGACAATATAACACCAGAGGCATTGTGAAGCTTTGCGAGCTCGTCCTCCAACGCTCAAGTTTGGGTCAAGAAACAGACTCCAATGTACTTGGAGCTTTGAATGAGAAATAAACAACAATTTCAGAATCCAAATGGGGACGAGCATAAGACAAGCATCCTGCTAAGAAAACAGTGAGTAAAAGATCACAGTGTTCACTTACGCCTAAGAATGACTTTTCAGGACAAAATAAGGAGGATTTCACATGAAGCTGAATATTCATTCTCCAATACACAGGCCCAAGGCACTATGTCAGGGAGTGCTCTGACCGATTATTTTTCTTTTTCTTTTTTTTTTGAAAGGAGTCATTTGAGGAGTAATCGAAAACCCCACTGCCATTAAAGCCCTCAGTGGCAAACCTCATCAGAAGCCCTAACCACAGACTCATATCTGATGTCCTCAGAGAACAAAGAAAAGCAATTTCTGGGGTAGCACTCATTTTTCCAGTGTTCAGAGAACTCTAGTACCGGTAACGTTGCTGACTCCTAGCAAAGAGCTCTAGGAAGACCATTCTCAAGTTATGTACAGCCAAATCTTAAAAATGTACCTGCAGAAGTCTAACGAGTTTGATAAATATTGGCTCTGGTGTTGACATTGTACTGCTGAGGCTAAGCATAGACTTTTATTCTAATGTGCCTCAACAACAAAAAACAATTAAAAGCTCAGGACAAGGAGCCTCTGGAACCCTCATACACTGCTGGGGGGAATGGAAAATGTTGCAACAGCCTTGGGAGACAGTTTGGAAGTTCCTCAAAAGGTTACACATAGAATTACCATGTGACTCAGCAATTCTATTCCCAGGTATAGACCCAAGAGGAATGAAAACACAACACCCCCACAAAAACCGGTACATAAATGCTCATGGCAGCATTATTCATAATGGCCAAAAACATGGAAACAACCTAAATGTCTACCAGTTGATGAATGGATAAATAAACTGTGGTATATCCATACAGAGGAATATTATTCAGCAATAAAATAAAGCATCAATATACACTACAACATAGGTGAGCCTTGAAAACACTGATAAATTAAAGAAGCTAGTTACAAAAAATTTCATATTTTCATTCCATTTAGATGAAATGTCTAGAATTGGCAAATCTATAGAGACACAAAGTAGATTGGTGGTTGCCAGGTGCTGGGGGAGGTTGGAGGGAAACTGGGAGTGACTGCTAATGGGCACAGGGTTTCTTTTGGGGCTGATGAAAATGTTCTATTTGTGGTTATCGCTGTAAAACTCTGTGAATATACTAAAAATCATTGAGTTGTAAACTTGAAATGGATGAAATGTATGATGAGTGAATTATATCTCAGTAAAACTATTATTTTAAAAAGCTAAGGACAAATATTAAGCCAGTATTAACATCTTCCTTTATGAATATCTCTATGCCAAATATTTTTCTTTGTCATCGTTAGAATTTGGAATTCACAGGTGACCAACATCTAAAGAGTGATTTTTTGTGATTTAAGAATGCCTGTCCATTTTTTCCATGTTGCTTTACATAGAATATAGAAAGTTGTGAAAAAAGAGAAAAGGGGTAGGTGTGTTTGTTCCTATGAGGAGGAGAAATGTCCAGGAGCCAGAAAAGTAGCATCTGCTCCTGCTGCCTGTGACTAAAATTAAGCTCTAATTTAGCTTTCAACTAAAATTATCATAATTGAAATAAAACTAACAAACTAGATGTGACTTGCAATTTTCTCATCATTTAGGCGAGAAGAGGCCAAATGGTAACCTGATAGTGGGCTTCTCCCCTGCAGGGTGACCTTATGGCTTTGGATGGACGAAGACCATTGATAGAACTGTATTTCTTCCCAGGTCCTCCCAATCCATGATAATATAAGTTGTATACGGAGAAAACCAAAGGAGGCAATGGAGATGAGCACCTTGAAATTGCTTGGAACTTAGGGAATTTACGGGGGCTCTTTTCTTTATTTGACTGTTCTTCAGTTCTTTCTTAAAGGGAGACTTTCACACACTCACAATCACACACACACACACTACACACACCTGGGGGTGGGGGGGTATGTGAGTGTATATAATCTTACACCTATAGTGGTCCACAAGTACTGATTTAAGAAAACAAAACAGCATTTACCGCAAATATGTGCTCCAAATATGTGTTGAATACAAACTGTAAATATTAACACAATGAAGATAATTTAAAAAATACAACCAGAAGCAAGCACTCCAGGGTTCTGGGAAGAAGCCAAGTGCTGAAGTATGTCTGGTTTGCTCCGTAATAATGTCAACTCCTGTCTTTCTCACAAAAGGAAAAAAGGGAACATGGTCTTGTTATAAAGAAAACCCACTGACTTCATGCACAACTTAGGAGAAGTCACATCTCCGTTGGGTATCTATTTTACCTATTCAAGGGACTAGCAAGCTTCTATTGAAAATACAGAGGAATAGAAATATCCTCAGCTAAAAGGTACCAAGTCTGAGAAAATACGTATGATTGTATGACTAACACAAACAGTCCTTTATAAACAAAATGGCATTTTCATTTGTTATATTGGTCGACAAGGAGAATCAAGTAAAAAGAAAAGATACTAATGTATACAAATGGGGAAATTACATTCCATATTATATAAAGCAGTAGTTTCACCATGAGCTTTGACACATATGTATAGAAAGATTTATCAGATTTTTCTCATTTTAGATCTCTGAAAGGGGATCCTATCAAAAACCTAAATGTAAATGGTGGCAGTTATTGTTCTGAATGTAAAGATCGTGTTTAAAAGCATATTCTTGCACTTCAAGTAATAGATTCCTAGCTATCAGGTTAAATAATGTGTTATGTTTATCCTTATTTATTCTGCAACTATTGATAATAATTGGCTATATTTTAACTTTTCTATTTCCACAGAAATGATGATGGTCTGCTTTTTTCTGTTTCTCTGTAATGGCTTGGGTCATAACCAACCAATATCAGTTGTCAAGATCTTAGAGAAATATGTCTGAACCTCCCAAGAATAATTAATCTAAATTCTTTGTGCAGACACTGGGTGCAGTGTGATATGAGTCACTGATTTTCTCCTCTACAGTTGCTATATTCAGCAAGAAAAAAGACTTTTTGTTTAGTAGCAACTGTATTTTTTCCCAAGGTCAAATACATTTAGGTAAGATTTGTTCATCCACAGATGGACCTAATGCCAAACTTTGGAAATTTAAGAATTTCTGATACAATCTGATGTGTTGATATAGGTGTGTTGGTGCATTTTATTTGTTTTATGCTTCTGTTGTCTAATTTATGTATTTTGTGTACTTTGAAGTACAACATACATACAAAAGAGTATGAAATGTATAAATGTAATTATATAGTTTAAGAAACAGTAATTAAATACTTGCATCTGGGGCCTCCCTGGTGGCGCAGTGGTTGAGAGTCCGCCTGCCGATGCAGGGGATACCGGTTCGTGCCCCGGTCCAGGAGGATCCCATATGCCACGGAGCGGCTGGGCCCGTGAGCCATGGCCGCTGAGCCTGCGCATCCGGAGCCTGTGCTCCGCAATGGGAGAGGCCACAACAGTGAGAGGCCCGCATACCACAAAAAAAAAAAAAAAAATACTTGCATCTGACTCTCAGACCAATAAGTAGAATATTCCCATATATTCCCAAATTATATTTCTACTTTTATATGTAACCTTAAACAATTCATAGTTTGGTTTTACCTATTTTTATACTTTACTTAAATTGAATAATACTAAATATATTCTCTTCTGAGATTTGTTTCTTTCACAGTATGTTTTTGAAATTCATCCATGTTGATGAATATAGCTATTGTTCATGATGTTGGTTTATTTTTCACACAAATATCTACCCCTTCCAAAGACATATAGACTGATTTGCCTCTTTGGAATAGAATAAGCATTAGATGAATGGGCCTAGTCTGTTGAGTTACATAATTTCAAAGACAGGAAGCATATAATTCTCCATTTCTTTCTTTCTTCCTCTTCCTCTGCACCCCACCCTCAGATTCCCCCTCCAAAAAAAAAAAAAAAGCCACTTTTGCAGCACTATTCCAGTTTTTACCTTGGAAAGTTTAGAACAAAAGGTACAGCACCAGGATTCAGAAAACAGGTAGAGTCAACTGAGAAAACGCTGAAAACATTTTTGCTGCATAGTTCTTTCCTTCTGCTCAATCATGCTGCCAGAAATAGCTAGCAACAGCTGCATCTTTCCACCTGGGTTCTTACCTCCTAGCGACCACATAGCCAAAGGAGGGCTTGCAAGAAAGCACAAAGCTAGCCTCGAGCTGCTAGAAGAAGATAGGTTTGAGTTGCTAAGGCAGAAGTGAATGAAAATGCTATCATCTTAACAGCTGCTCCAGAGATTTGGGTTTAAAAAAATACATTGGTAGTTTACTTGATGGATTAGTTAGAACCTTAGAGTGTGGATCTACAGAAGTAAAGGGGAATTTTTTCTACTACTTAGCATTAGAAACAACCAGAAATTTGGAGCATTAGAAGAGTTGGGGAAAAGAGAGAAGCCAGAAT
Organism: Mesoplodon bidens; assembly: GCF_964165515.1. NCBI lineage: Eukaryota > Metazoa > Chordata > Mammalia > Artiodactyla > Ziphiidae > Mesoplodon > Mesoplodon bidens. Next base: position 64,251,055 of record NC_138174.1, on the reverse strand, counting down.
GTTGATGTAAGGCTGCAGCAACATTTGGGGTGCAGGTAATCAGGAAACTTACTCCTGATGATGGGATATATGAGTGATTTTTAAGAAAACATATGGAAAATAATAAAGTTTAACTGATTTAACTTTATTTTTAAAATAACGTTAAAATAATAAATTGCCTTGCATTGCTGGATACAAATCTCTCAATCTCTAGTAAAGTGTACTGCAGACAATAACTGCCTTTATGTGAGTGGGTTTCCTTGTAGAAATTAAGAGAATGAATTTCATATCTGGATTGATGTGGGGAGAACAAAAGCAGCAAGTAGGGCATGTTAATATGACCCATAAACAGATAAACCTGTGAGAACAGGAAACTGAAGACAGAGGTGAACTGAAGAACCACACTTCTACTCCAGCCTGGGAAAGGAAGACAGCTTGGGGAGGGTTTTGGACATAGGCTCAGTGTGCGGTAGTGATTCAAGTCCATCTTACCTACGATTCAAGAGGCAAGGAGGCTCCAACCATCTGACAGGGTAGGACAAGAATATATTAACCTCCTTCTGGTTCCTATCTGGGAACATCACAAAATTAGAGAATAAAGCAAGATATGAACCATAATGTGCTATTTCTGTGACATAAGGTAAGAAGGTAATAGGAGTTCAGTAATGAAATACATCAGCAAGGATTAGAGTATTTGAAACCATCATGTGGGATATGAAATTTGTACCACACTTGGGAAGAGTCTATGGCATTTAGGAAGACGGGGGGCAGACAGGGGGGAGACCTTGTTGGAGGGAAGTGGGGAAGAATTGCATGAGCTAAGATATAGAAATGAGAATTGACTACAACTGAATGAAACCACTGCTAAGTGAAGGTATAAATAATATGGGGGAATTCAGAGACAGGATGGTTAATTTTGTCTGATGCTGAAAAGCTCTCTAAAGAGGAAGCTTTAGAGACTTCAAGAATAAGGATTTTTTTAATAGATCTTTATTGGAGTATAATTGCTTCACAATACCATGTTAGTTTCTGTTGCAAAACAAAGCAAATCAGCCAAATGCTCACACATGTCCCCATATCCCCTCCCTCTTGAGCATCCCTCCCATCCTCCCTATCCCACCCGCTAGGTCATTGCAAAGCACCAAGCCGATCTTCCTGTGCTATGCAGCTGCTTCCCACCAGCCAACTATTTTACATTCGGTAGTGTATATATGTCGATGCTACTCTCACTTTGCCCCAGCTTCCCCCTCCCACCCCATGTCATCAAGTCCATTCTCTATGCCTACCTCTTTATTCCTGCCCTGCAAATAGGTTCATCAGTACATTTTTTTTGGATTCCATATATATGCATTAGCATATGGTATTTGTTTTTCTCTTTCTGACTTACTTCACTATGTATGACAGACTCTAGGTCCATCCACCTCACTACAAATAACCCAATTTCGTTTCTTTTTATGGCTGAGTAATATTCCATTGTATATATGTGCCACATCTTCTTTATCCATTCATCTGTCAATGGACATTTAGGTTGGTTCCATGTCCTGGCTATGTAAATAGTGCTACAATGAATATTGTGGTGCATGTCTCTTTTTGAATTATGGCTTTCTCAGGGTATATGCCCAGTAGTGGGATTGCTGGGTCATATGGTAGTTCTATTTTTAGTTTTTTAAGGAACCTCCATACTGTTTTCCATAGTGGTTGTATCAATATACATTCCCTTTTCACCACAACCTTTCCAGCACTTATTGTTTCTAGCTTTTTTGATAATGGCCATTCTGACTGGTGTGAGGTGATACCTCACTGTAGTTTAGATTTGCATTTCTCTAATAATTAGTGATGTTGAGCATCCTTTCATGTGCCTCTTGGCCATCTGTATGTCTTCCTTGGTGAAATGTCTATTTAGGTCTTGTGCCTATTTTTTAAATGGATTGTTTGGTTTTTTGATACTGAGCTCCATGAGCTGTTTGTATATTTTAGAGAGTAATCCTTTGTTTGTTTCATTTGCAAATATTTTCTCCCATTCTGAGGGTTGTCTTTTTGTCTTGTTTTTGGTTTCCTTTGCTGTGCAAAAGCTTTTAACTTTAATTAAGTCCGATTTGTTTATTTTTGTTTTAATTTCTGTTACTCTAGGACGTGGGTCAAAAAAGATCTTGCTGTGCTTTACATAAAAGAGTGTTTTTCCTATGTTTTCCTCTAAAAGTTTTAAAGTGTCTGATCTTACATTTAAGTCTTTAATCCATTTTGAGTTTATTTTTGTGTTTGGTGTTAGGGAGTTTTCTACTTTCATTCTTTTACATGTAGCTGTACAGTTTTCCCAGCACCACTTATTGAAGAGGCTGTATTTTCTCCACTGTATGTTCTTGCTTCCTTTGTCGTCAGTTAGGTGTCCATATGTGCATGGGTTTAGGTTTGTTATTGTAGGTCTTTTCCTTCTCTTGTGTTTCCCATTTAGAGAAGTTTCTTTAGCACTTGTCCTAAAGCTCTTTTGGTGGTGCTGAATTCTCTTAGCTTTTGTTCGTCTGAAAAGCTTTTGACTTCTCCATCGAGTCTGAATGAGATCCTTGCTGGGTAGAGTAATCTTGGTTGTAGGTTTTTCTCTTTCATTACTTTAAGTATGTCCTGCCACTCCCTTCTGGCCTACAGAGTTTCTACTGAAAAATCATCTGATAACTTTATGGGGATTCCTTTGTATGTTATTTTTTGTTTTTCCCTTACTGCTTTTAATATTTTTTCTTTGAATTTAATTTTTGTTAGTTTGATTAATATGTGTCTTGGTGTGTTTTTCCTAGGGTTTATCCTGTATGGGCCCCTCTGTGCTTCTTGGACTTGGGTAACTATTTCCTTTCCCATGTTAGGGAAGTTTTCCACTATAATCTCTTCAAATATTTTTTCAGACCCTTTCTTTTTCTTTTCTTCTTCTGGGACCCCTATAATTCGAATATTGGTGCATTTAGTGTTGTCCCAGAGGTCTCTGAGATATTCTTCAATTCTTTTCATTCTTTTTCCTTTATTCTGCTCCTCGGCAGTTATTTCCACCATTTTGTCTTCCAGCTCACTTATTCGTTCTTCTACCTCAGTTATTTTGTTATTGATTCCTTCTAGTGTATTTTTCATTTGTTATTGTGTTGTTCATCTCTATTTGTTTGTTATTCAGTTCTTCTAGATCTTTGTTAAACATTTCTTGTATTTTCTCAATCCGTGCTACCATTCTATTTCCGAGATTCTGGATCATCTTTACTATCATTACTCTGAATTCTTTTTCAGGTAGATTGCCCATTTCCTCTTCATTTATTTGGTCTTGTGGGTTTTCACCTTGCTCCTTCATCTGTGACATATTTTTTTGCTCTCTCTCTTTTTTTTTTTTTTTTTTAATGAGTGGGATTGTGTTCCTGTTTTACTGGTTGTTTGGCCTGAGGCTTCCAACACTGGCATTTGTAGGCTGTTGGGTAGAGCTGGGTCTTGGTGCTGAGATGAGGAACTCTGTGACACCTCACTCCAATGAATATTGCCTGGGGCCTGAGGTTCTCTGTTAGTCCAGTGGTTCGGACTCAGAACTCCCACGGCAGGAGCTTCTGCTTGACCCCAGGCTCGCAAATCAAGATTCCACAAGCCACATGGGGTGACAAGAACAAAAACAAAAAAAGAACAATAACAAAGTAAAACATAAAATTAGACTAGGAAGCTAACAGATATGTTAGAAAGAATGTAAAAATAAAAATACAGATGAATCAACAACCAGAAGGTAAATCAGTACCACAATAGTAAAAAAGAGGAGGAGGGGAAAGAAAAAAAAAAAAGGAGAGGGGTGGAAAGGCCTTGGCTGTGGAGAGTGGGGCCTAAGCAAGGGCGAGGTTTGGGCGGTGGGCAGGGCCAATGCTCAGGACTCACAGGGCTGGAAAAGGCCTTGGGGGCGGTTGGGGGTAGGGCTTAGGCTCAAGGAATAGAAGATGCCCAGGCGTGTCCCCCACCCCTGGTCTCTGAGGGCAGGGGACCGCACCTGGGAGCCCAGCAGGCTGCCTGGGCTCGAGTTGGGGGGCAAATGCCCTCCTCTCCTCTCCTCTCCTGCTCCTCCAGTCTGGGGTCTGGGAGGACCCCTCCTACCTGCCTCTCCTGATCTCTCTGGCCTCCCTCCTATGCCCCCAAGGACCCATGCAGCCTGGAGGGGTCTTGGAGGGCAGGGGATCGGCCTGGAAGCTCAGCAGGCTCCCCAGCCCGAGTGGGCCAGGCGATCGCCCTCCACTCCTCTCCCTCTCTTCTCAGAGAGTCCCTCTCACCTGCCTCTTCTGATCTCTCTGGCCTCAGGGGTGCCGATCTTGTCTGGCCTCCACTTCTCCTCCCCTCTCGGTCCCCCTATGTCCTAGCGGTTCACTCTGGGGTTCCTCCCATCTCCTTGGGGGTCAGAGTCCCCCACCAGCGGCCAGCAGGCACCCGAGTTGTGGGGAGATGCTAACTCTGTGTCTTCCCACACCCAGAATGATAAGGATTTAAATGGGCAGATAATGGAGGAGAATTTCTGTTTCTCACAAGATAGCAGATAAAATAAACTTCCTAAAAATGTTAAATACAATTATTTTTTAAAAAATCTATTCTAGTGCACGGCTGAGCTTGCAAGACCATAAGAAAATAAAGGAAATCCTAAAAAGATAACACAAAGAAAGTACAAGAATCCAAGTTGGCAAGCAGTCTCTCAATCCAGCAACTCCCTAAGGCACTTGCTAATTCCCAGTAATCCAGATAGAAAGCAATCTATAGGCAAACATTACCCAAAAGGAAAGTGATATTGCTGTTTATATTAACTTAAAATGCATTTACATTCAAAGGCAATAAGAATTTTTAGTGAAAAATAATATAAATACCTAATGCTAAAAGATTCAGTCCTCCAGGAAGATGTAATAATTCTAAACTTGTATACAGATAATAACAAAAATTCCAAATAAATAAACCAAATTTGACAGAACTAATAAGCAAACTTGAAAGACTCACTATAATATTTGGAGATTTTTTAACAGAGAGCTTTCAGTAACTATCTGATGACACAGGACAACAACAGCAACAAGTAAACTAAAAGAGATATAAAACAACTTTAGAGGAATTAACAAACAATATAAATTATAGTTATAATTTATACACACACTTTCATCTGTGGCACATTTATGAATATTGACCATACAGCAGACCATAAAAGACGTCCATACATATTTCAAATGATAGATATCATACGTATCACATTCTCTGACCATAATGATTCAGTAAAGTGAGAAACAAAGAAAATTAGATTAAAATATCATGATTGGTGATTCTTTAAATATATACATAAATAACTCATGGGTCAAAAAATGAACCATAATGGAAATTGGAAAACGTTACATATCAAATCCTGGGAAGCCCACGGAATTTCCTGGTGGTCCAATGGTTAAGACTCTGCACTTTTACTGCCAAGGGCCCTGGTTCAATCCCTGGTCAGGGAACTAAGATCCCACAAGCTGCATGGAGCAGCCAAAAAAAAAAAAAAAAAACCTGGGAAATCCAACTAAATCATTACTTAGAAAGAAATGTGTAAACTTAAACGTTTGTATCTGAAAAGAAAGGCTGAACATTATTGGGCTAAGCATCAATTTAAGAATTTAGAAGCTTAACAAGAAAAATTCCAAAGAAGCTGAAAGGCAGCATTGGGTCAGATTCTGCAGTGCTGCTATGGAACATGAGTCTACTGTCCAACTAAGATAGAGTCTGTGCACTTTTTAGGAAAGAACAGGTATTGTATTCATTAGGAAAATTTGTGTTGTATATGACAAAAAAAAATTTCAAAGTGGATTAAACAAAAAAGGAAATTAGTGGCTGATGAAAATGAAAAAGCTAACAGAGATTTACTTAGGAGTTCAAACAATGTCCCCAGAATCCACTCTCTCCATCTTGAAACCCACCCTTCTCCACACTGGATTTATTCGCAAGCTTCTGTTGGTGGCTAGACTGTTGCCAGGAGCTACAGACCCACATCTCCTGTGGATTTACCCAGCCCCAGAAAAACTGTATTGCATCTCATGTGCCGTCTCTGAATCAATTTCTCTGCACAGGACATTACAAAATGTTCTATTTGTGTAGGCTTGAATCATGTCCACCTCAAATATATGATATATGTGCAGAAGAGTCTGGTTTCTCAAAGGAATTCTAGTTTACTTTTACAAGACGAGGGACGAACACCTTCCAGCCAAAAAATGAACCACCATTTCAATCTGCTCTCAACCCGTGTTTCCTGGGACAAGTCTGGTGTTAGAGGCAGAGAGGGGTTGAGCCCATGGCCTCCCTGCTCTGGCTAACACCATCTCCTACCTGCCCTCTTCAGTTAAGACTTCCGGAAAGTGTCTCCCCCCATCCTCACCCAGCCAAGTGCCGAAGTTTAAATTTCATGTGCTTTGATGACTTGATATATATACACTGCCGATCCACTGTTTCCAGAGGCTGTGGGCAGTGAAATGAGAGGGCAGAAATGAAAGAGCACATAGGATATCAACATTACCAAGGTGCTTCATTAAGCCTTATACATCTGTCTTCCCTGATGACACTCTGACAATGGGGTGGAGTTTCACCAAGTGCTTACCTGGCCATGTAGATACTTAGATTCCTTTTACAAATATGGTACATAATATGGTGGCATTTTACAGTTTAACATCAAATTCATTCATTAGGATACTTTTTGTTCATTTGTCCTCTTGGTTTCATTAGAGTTATCTGGATCCGAGGTAATAATATTTTTGAATTTCTACTTATAAATCTGATTCCAGGGCTTCCCTGGTGGTGCAGTGGTTGAGAGTCCGCCTGCCGATGCAGGGGACACGGGTTCGTGCCCCAGTCCGGGAAGATCCCACATGCCGCAGAGTGGCTGGGCCCCTGAGCCATGGCCGCTGAGCCTGCGCGTCCGGAGCCTGTGCTCCGCAACAGGAGAGGCCACAACAGTGAGAGGCCCGCTTACCGCAAAAAAAAAAAAAAAAAAAAATCTGATTCCATGATTTTGAGAGGGCTTTTCTGTTTTTTGGGGTTTTTTTTGTTTTTGGCGGGCACTGCTCAGAGGGATCCATTTGACTCATACTGGGAAGCTGGGAAGGGCAGGTATAGCACAAAGCAACATAATATTTGCTGGGAACTCTCTAGCTTCCAAAAAAACAAAAAATATTTTTAAAATTAAACTATAGTTAAATGAATATCCAGGGTAACCCTGTAAGGAAAAAAAGACAGGAAGAACTCTAAAAAGTGTTCATACAATGTTGAAGGATGTGGAGCGTGTCCTTGCTAATTGCATGGATAACACGGGAACCTCTCATTTCATCATTGGCTGGTAAAGTTAACTTACTTTGTCCAGCCCATCTATTTTCTGAATTCTTGCAACTTCCAAACTGTGCCCCCAAAGTTGAGACATCCCTTCAGCCTGATGTAAACCTAGGACTTTTAGGCAAAGGATAGATTCATTGATAATGGAAGCATAGGGTTCTCAAAACACAGTGATAAATAAAATTTTGTTTCAATGATGTTTAAATTATTCTAATGTCATTGAAGAAGATTCCTCCTCTATTTGGTTACATGTATATGTATATATATGTATATGCATACATGTTTGTGTATAAGTACATGTTTGTATTTATTTTCAAATATTTAAAGAAAAATAATTAGCCTGACAAAATGCAGAGAACAACTTCTAAGAGAAAGACCTTCTAAGAGAAAGACCTAGTCACTATATATATTTTTTGGTGGCGAGGTACTTATAAACAACAAAAATTTATTTCTCAGAGTTCTGGAGGCCAGAAGTTCAAGATCAGAGGGCCAGCATAGCCAGTTCTGGTAAAGGCCCTGTTTCAGATTACAGACTGACAAATTCTCTCTGTGTCCTTACATGGTAGAAGGGGTATATTTTTTAATGAGATCTGAAGAGCAGATTTTAAAATACAGATTTTAATAGCCAAAAGAAAAAAATTAAATCCTACAAGATTCAGCACCTAGGGGGACTTCCATGGTGGTCCAGTGGGTAAGACTTCGCCTTCCAATGCAGGGGGTGTGGTTTCGATCCCTAGTGTGGGAGCAAAGATCCCACATGCCTCTGTGGCCAAAAACATAAAACAGAAGCAATATTGTAACACATTCAATAAAGACTTTAAGAAAAAAGATTCACCACCCAGGAATAATCACTACAGATCTTCTGAGGATATCTTCCTTTTCTTTACACATCTAGACACATATTTCATTTATGTGAAGTATATTTAATTATATACTATATACCTACTGTACATAAGTTTTGTAACATACTTTCCCACTTAATATTTTTAGCTGTTGATTTTCTCTACCAATATTCCTCTGGTTTAAAGTCCCTTCTTACGGTTAAAAGTAAGGGCATTAATGTGTTTTTAAACTTTATTTAAAACACTGAATGCAGTGTTGAACAGGAACATATGTTTTAAATTTTTTATCGAAATTTAATTCAATGATAAAGCACAGAGAGAACATGTGATAGCTGACAAAATCTGGACTGTTCACCGAAACAACTACTCTTTTTTTTTTGTTTTTTGGGGTTTTTTTTGGTTTTTTTTTTTGCGGTATGCGGGCCTCTCACTGTTGTGGCCTCTCCCATTGCGGAGCACAGGCTCCGGACGCGCAGGATCGGCGGCCATGGCTCACGGGCCCAGCCGCTCCGTGGCATGTGGGATCTTCCCAGACTAGGGCATGAACCCGTGTCCCCTGCATCAGCAGGCGGACTCTCAACCACTGCGCCACCAGGGAAGCCCACAACTACTCTTTTAACTCAGCCATTTTTAATCTTGTTTAAGTCACAGACTTCTTTAAGAATCTAATAAAAGCTTTGATCCTCTCTGCATAAAAATGGACATGAATGCAACATTTGCAAATTATTTCAAAGGGTTTCTATTAATATTAAACCCATCCGTAGAGCCCCAGTGGACTACAGAACTTGGCTTAAATACCCTGATATTTGTGAAATTTTTGCTGCTAAAGAAACTAACCTTACTCAGAACAGGAATTCAATTAAATGTTTCTAATAAACAAATTAGCACCAACCTCTTAAAATATTATATTTACATTCTTATCACAATACAAATGAAGACTCCTATCATTTTGATCATCACTGATGTTTACTATCATCTTTCAATTAAACAGTATTTATCAAGCACGATCTATGTGCCATGCTCAGCATGGAATCAAACAGATGCTAAAATAAATGCCCTCTCCCTCCAAAATGTATGACTAAGTGAGAAAAATAAATAATGAAAACCAGAAGGTGATAAATGCTAAGCTAAGAGTAGATCAAATACTATAGCATCCCAGTGCCTAACCTAGAACAATATAAGAATAAAGTTTGAGGAAAATAAGTATTTGCAAACCATGCTATGTATATATTTGATCAGAAAATTCACTTAGAAAGTATTTTAAATCTGTTTCTCACAGTGGAAGACAGTGTAAATATTTTGTACAAATAGAAGAGAAACATGCCAAATATAATGTTTCTTTCTTTCCCTCTAGACAAAGGTTAATTTTCCTAATCTTCCCTGGCAATTCTTAAATTCCTATCAGTAAAACTCTCTTCAGTCAACATGTGTATGCAATTTCCCCATTGTAACAGGCTATATCATGCGTGCCACAAGACAGCAAATTGTCATGGACAGAATCTTTGCTTCCCAGAATAGCATGCATATTTATGAAGCTGTGAACTTGAAAGGAACAAGCTAATCTTAACCAAACACGGCTGTTGAGAGGGGTTCTTGCTGGATCCCAGAATTAAGAGTATACAGGAAGAAAGGAATAGAATGGAATGGATGTGAAACAAGAATGAAAATGGCACCTCAGAAGTTACTTGCACCCCTAACTTCCCAGAGTTAATAACACAGACTTAAATAAATCTTGCTATCTTTTACATAAGTCTGATGCAATACCTACTAATTAATTATAGAGAAGAGGAAATAGTTGATTATTTTAATGACCTTTATTTCTAATTTTTAGACTGTCTACGACTCAGGGGCTTATTTTGGATATTGTGCTGCATGTACTTTCTGTTTTCCTAATGCTTCACATCTACAGCATTGTCTTGGTACCAGCAATAAATATTTTCTGTCTCATTATAATTATTTGACTAAGAAGAACTGAAATGAATCTCAATTACTTTTCTAAGTGGGATAATGAATACCAAATTCAAAGATCATCACAAATGCTTTCAAGGAAGCAGTACATAAGGAATCAATTGTGTTCCTTTTAATGTAACGTCTAATGTTGTCAGTTAAATAAAATGAAGATCATCTAAGAAACCGGTCCTCTAAATATAAGAATAACTATTTTCTTAAAGATTGAAAAGTATCTACAAAGTGACATACTAACATTTTAATAAATGCTTTCTCTCATCTTACTGATCACCACATTAGAGTAGTAGTTAAATGTCATTACTTCTCCATATTGATGCCCTCAACTCTTCATCTTATCTCTCTCTTTAAAATAAATTACTTCTTCATTTCTCAACAACTGATGGAAGTAATGTAAATCCAAAAAAGCAGCAATTATGCAAAAACTAAACTCAAAACCGTTTTCTTTCCCCCGCCCCACCCGCCCGTCCTGCAACAGCTTGTAAGCATAATTAATCAAATCAAGCTTCCCTCTCATCCTGGAGAGCTGTAATTTCAAAAAGCAAATTGCAGCATTCTTGCAGCAGTACATATAAAGTATATTAATAAAATATGTATATGAAGTAGGAGTGTGTTCTTGGTGATAAATTTAATTTTATTAAATCTCACTCTGTATCATGAATTCATATTCATATTATATATACTGCCCATTGAAGGAGCTATCTTACTATTAGGAATTTTGAATAATTCAATATACAGTAAATTAAAGTATTTCCTATGCCACAATAAATCAGTCAAAAGAATATAATTAATGGACACTTCATCCTCAGGAATAATGTCAAACATATGTAACCAATTATATTGATAAGTACACCTTGGCAGTTCAATTTTTAACAGACTCATCACACACATCTAGAAAATTAAAAAGTAGCATTTTTTAAACTGTCTATAGTGTTCCAAAATGTCCACAATTAGGATATTACCCACTTCTAGTGAGATAAGTATTTTTTTCAATTTTTCCAGGAAACTGCCTTTAGAAAGAATAGAAACTCCTATTTTTTGCAGAAATGTATGGCTATTACTCGTTTTGAAGATTCACTCTGCCTGTGTATCTAAATAACTGCCCACGATTATGAATGCAAGCAAAACACTGAAACAGTAATTTCCTACCCAAGATATGATATTAGAAGGAGCACGTTCTTTCACTGAAACATATCTTAAAATCCTTCCTCTTTCTTAAAGCTTCCCTAGACTAAATGAATGTAGAAGACTAACAGAAATTTCATGGCTTACTTTCATCCTTTCATATATAATTATTTCATATATATATTATTCTTTCATATATAATTATTTCCCTGGGAATTATAATGCTATTAAATCACCTATTTGATGTACACGTTTTTTATTTTAACATTGATTGAGCTGTCTGCCTCTTCCTTGTATTTATTTGAATCAATGTTGCCCATCAACTTTGCACCCAACCCAGGACCCACTCCAGATAAGGCACTTTCAAAGACTGCTTGGTATAAATGGTGACAAAAATTATAGAATCAAGATTTCTTATCAACTGGAATCCAGTTGTAGAAGGAAGTAAATGCATTTTCTCTTAAAAGTTAAAAGGTTATTTATTTGGTTAAACACTTCCTGTTGGAAGTCCTGGAACATAAAAAGAAGCTATCGACTTGCACACTGAAACAAGAAGGGCATATGTGCAGAGCAAGCACCCAGGCTTCCTGACCTGAGAAACTGACTCAGTCAACGGGACTCTTCTGGTCCTCCTGGAAAGGAAAAACTACTAACTAGCACTTTCACTCTAAGAGGGACAGTATTTAACTCACCTTCATACAGATCATTTGAAGCAAAAATAATGTGGGCTCACTTTAACTAAGGGGGATCAGTAAACCGTGAACCTGACAACAGTTCATATGAAGGCAAATAACAAACTGATCTTGAGCCAGGCATGTACATCCAAGGTATATTATGTATATTCTTGTGAGATACATGTAGATTGCAGTACAAATCACTGATAATTATGTATAACAATTGCTAAGGATATTAAACTATTAATGATTTACATGGGACTTGGTGTTAGATACTAAAATTAGTTATATATCATTTTATATAAATATGATCACGTGAAAGAACATATTTTAAAATTTTTCATGTATATTAGAAATTCTATATGCAATATATATATTTACAAGTAGAATCTGTACAGATTCTAAAGCATAAACTGTATAATTTGTGTAAATACTGAGCTGTCTAAAATTTGACAAGAAGAATAAAGAATAATGCAAGTTAGAAAACTCCATAAATGATGCTTTTTATATGTTGTTTGTGGTTCAAGAAAAATTTGCTATCAAAGTATATCATCTATCAAAGAATATAAAAATTAAAACATTCATGAAGTACTTTAAAACTAAATGTTTACTTAGGAGATAAATGTGGATTTTTCAGAAATATTTATAAATATATCAAGCAAATATGAATGAGAATACTTGACATCCACATTTATCACTGTCAACAGTTTTCCCATAAATTTATTTTTTCCAAATAAAAATGCCATTAGATTTTCCAGCCATAAAAATGCCCACAATCTAGAGATGGGAATGAATTTCAGAGGAGTTATTAGAAACCTCTGTTCTCTTGATAAATAAGTAAACGTGGAAGGATAGAAATATGGAATAGTCAGAGCAGGAAAATCATCATAAAAACACCCAGTAGTGACTCTCATGTGGCTGTGCTTTGAAGCCTTCCAACATATACATTGTATACATGTTATTCTCTCTCCTCTTCCCTAGGCAATCAATGAATTCACAGTGCCTTCCAAAGACATCTCTTGCTCCAAAATGATCAACCCTCCACTCTCCCACCATCATCATTCCCATTAACTAAGGCAGATCTTCATTAGATGGTCACTTGCTCAGACGTTTTCACTAATGTATAACAAATAATTTAACGTTCCTTAGGTCTAATCACATCTAAACTTCTCTGACTCTTCAATATGAGTCAAGTTGGATCTTGATCTTTCCTGGCCTTGTGAGTTTAACATTCACAAAATTATTTAAATAATGTACAGATCCTTATAGAATTTTAGGCATCAATATTTACCTGAAATAATAATATTAAACTATGTTTTAACTGAGTTAGTTTTTTAAAATGATGGTAATGTCTGATGCAACATTGTAGAAAATGGGTCAGAAAACTTTCTGTAAAGGGCCAGAAAATAAATATTTTAGGCTTTGTGCATCATACAGTCTCTATCAAAACTACTTAACTCTACCATTGTAGCAGGAAAATAGCCACAAGTAACATGTAAACAAATGGGCATGGTCATGTTCCAATAAAACTTTATTTACAAAATCAAGTAGCAAGTCTGAGGGCATAGTTTTCCAACATCTGTTCTAAAACAAAATTATAGGATTCTAGAACCTTAGAACAAGAGCTAGCGCTATAAATTATTTAGTTTAGCAACTTTTTTATAATCAAAATTATTATATAACAATTATTGTCCTTTGTAAAATACATAAACAACAATTCATTTTAGATAATTTCTAACTGCAAGGAATAAAGAAGAAAGCGAAAGTCACCTCTACTCTCATGACACTGAGATACCTACTGTTAACATTTTGGTGTTTGTTCTTCTAGTCATTATGTATAAATCTCATATGTATAAATTTCATATTTTTCATATTATATATGTACTTTCTTGCAAAGTAATTATCATACTATACATGCAATTTTGTGAACCATTTATCTATTTAACAACTTTACATAAGCATTTAGTCATGTCCTTAAATATTCTTCAAGAGTGTAATTTGAAAGGGCTACATAATTTTATCATTAGTTGCATGTGCCATAAGCTATTTAATCAGTCCCTGAATACTAGACATTTCTTTCCAGTTGCTATGCTATTATAAATAACTAGACAATGGATCTTGTTGTGCATAAATCTCTGTATGATAATCTGATTACTTCCCTATGGCAAATTCCTAGAAAGGGAATTCTGAATCAAAAAGCATAAAAACATTTTTTTAAGTTTTGTGACTTTTGATACATATTGCCAGATTGCCTTCCTGAGTGGATTTATCAATTTACACCTCCATCATCAGTAAATTGCAATACCCCCTGCCATGCAATCTTGTGATGTTCTCTCTTCTTCTTCTATTTGCCACCTTGATGACCTTAAAATGCTATCAATAGTTCAACATGCATTTCTCACATTAGTGAAAAGACTGGGCATTTTTCCTAACTTTAGAAAATTATTTTCTTATTTTGTGAACTTCGGCACTCGTTTGAAAGACAAGAAGGATACTGCGGTTCAGAGAGGTTATGTATTGTCTCATGGTCACAAAGCTAGAGAGAGTCCTTCCCACTGACTGTGGTATTTCCACGTTACCCACCTATAACCTTCATATTTGGATCAGGCTAATAGGGCTCACAAATTACTTCTGGTTCATTTTATTACCTAGAGAGTTTACGGGCAAGATAACCCATAAACTTTCTTTTTCCTTTGCTCTTTCCGCTTGCCGAAGCGTTTCAGACCAAGTTCTTACTGTAAAGGCAAAGTTTATAGTGTGCTGTTTAATATTTTGTTTTGTTTAATTTGTACATTGGAGAAGGATTAAAAGCTACCATTGTGAAGCCCAAATATATCAAATAAAATGTATATTTCCAATGCTATATGGGTTGTTCTTAGAGGTGAGAATACGTCTTGGTTTGGCCAGGAACTACCTCAGTTAACACCTCGTATCCAGCATAATAATTAACAGGATCCTCTGTCACTCTCAAAAATGTTCTCATTTGGAAAAGAATGCTAATCATAGGGGCACTTGGGAGCCACTCCACAGAAATAGCAAGTGTCTCTTTCTTCTAGAACACCAGACTTTAACGAGTTCTTTCTAAGGGTGCTCCTGGTATTTTTCAATATCTATGCAAAGTGTAGTCCAGTCAACTTTCTAAAAAATATTTCTCATGAAGTCATTATCGTTTTACAATTACTAAAAATCTTTCAAAGTAAATTAAAGGACGCATTGTTATCATTAAATAATTTTTAGTTTTGCAACCTAATAGAGCAACTACAACTATTTTGTGAACATATTGAGGTGCGTATGTATGAATATATTTATATACATTTTTAATATAACACCATAAGTGACTTCTTAAAATGACCCCAGATAAACAGTCAATAAATATGTGTCTTGTCTAAGTTTTTCTTTCATGAAAGAAAGACTAATCTGTTCTACTGAATTAGGAGTTCTGGAAATTTTATCTCTGTAGGTGAGACTTCTTCATATCACAATTTAGAATATTTTAGTTGTCTGGTCTGCATTATCCCATTGTCATCTTCCTTCAAAATATCAATGTCACAGTGATGTTTTTTCTTCAGTGCAAACCTGAGTATGTCACGCTGCTAAAAATACTTCATGGACTCCTGGTAGCCTTCATACCAAAGTGCAATCTCTAGCTTATCTTCTAAGTCCTTCTATAATTTGGACTTGCTGCCACTACAGTCTTATCCTGGGACACTCCATCTGACACAACCATTGCAGCTTTCTCATGCTATTGTGTTTTCCCATTCTGTTTGGTCATCCAGGTATGCCCTTCAAAATCAGTCCCAACTGGTGGCTATTTTTTCTACGCACGGTGACATTTACATATCCTTCTAGACTCCACTCAAGTAGCACCATCTGTGGGAAGCCCCCTATGAACTGGATTAAGCACCACTTCTCCAAGTACTTCCTCTGCAAAATACCCAAAAATATCTAACATATTTATTCAGCTTCTGTCACGTACGAGTCATTGTGCTAGATGCCAAGGAAAGCAGCAGTGAATGCAACAGACACTACTCTACCTCTATGGAGTTTTACATCCAAAGCTTACATTATTCTCATCGTTGCTTTATTTGGTTACCTTCATCAAAAGATTGCAAATTCCATGTAAGTAGAGACTGTCTTATGTGTCTTTGGATTTTCCAAGGTCTGCATTAAGGCTTGGAATTTAGTAGGAGTTCAACCTACCATGAGAAATACCCCAAAGAAACATGACATCTGGATTTCTAGTTTTTCTAGGGTAACGGATTCAGAAACGATCATTAAAACATGAGAGTTCGATGAATTAAGTATACTGAAATTTCTAGCTTACTTTAAAAATTAAATATTTTCAAAATATATTTTTCTCTACCACTATTAAACTTATGATTCAATAGATTGAAAATGTATATTATTTTCCCCTGTCTCCAATAGGTATTGCTAATCTTCATTTTTTTCCTACAATATGAAATTTCTTCCACTTAATTTCAGGTGTTTGATAGAAGTGAAAGCTGCCACGACAAAGAATAGGTATGGAGCCTCCCTTCTGCTGAGCTGTTAGTTACTGCCCTTAAAATAGGCAGAGGACACAAAGGTCACGCACCGTAACCTCACTAATATCTATAAATTTGAAATGGAGTTCAGGAATAAAAAAATTTTTGCAATTGCTGTAGAACAATTTGGGTGCTGCTTTATCTTGATTTAGGTAGCAGGCTATTAGAGATGTCTCTGGATTCAAAGAATGTGCACAAGAAGGGGGCAAAGTGCCCAGCCTTAGAGGACCCCCTGTGAAATGAAAAAATACAAACCCATGTGTTTGATCTCAGAGCCAGTGTTCTTTGCCATTGAGCCTAAGGAGAAAACTTACGTTGTAATACTCATCTTAGCACCAAGCCTTCTAATAACCTGTAACTATATTTTTTAATGTCTTTCCCATTTCTCCGTTTCCTTCCTTCCACCATGCACTATGTGTTTTGTCCGTGTACATGCAAAACCATTGTCGTATAAGTGCAAATGTACCTCTGTTTACCTCATCATAAATCCTGACATCTTAGCATTTAAGCACACCAAAGAATTCATGAAATAACCACTGTTAAAACAAGATGTCTCCTTATGTTTAAATCTAACAAACTTGAGCCCTTCAATAACTGTCTAAACCCACCATATCCAACCAGCTAAAACAAGAAACTAATCACTTCCCCATCCTAATCCAGAGTTCATTAATGCAGCAGCCAAAATAGCAGGTTTCTCTATGAAATTTTCATTTAAAATAGATATAGCTTTGTAAATAACACTTAATAAAATGTTTAGGCTTGGCAATAAGTGATTCAATTCATTTATTCATTCAAAATACATTTTGGAGCATGCACTGAATACCAGGTTATGTGGTGGGCATTATGGGGAACTGGAAAAGCTAAGCCAGTAATAAATTGTTACCAAGGAGCTTTTCTCCAGTAGGCGAGATTATGAACGTCAGTGGAAGTGATGATAAAGTGTTCTAGGAAGGCAGATAGGTGTGAGCATTGCACACTGGGGGAATCAGAAATGCCTTCGTCTGGGACACAGCTTTTGTCTGGATGCTTAAAAATCATTATAGATGAGGGAGAAAAACACAACATTTAGAAGAAAAAGCATCAGACAAGGTAAGGGAGTAAGCAAAGGAAGGCACAGAGAATTAATTCCATCTACAAAAACCACTGCGAGGACTAACCCTGGCAAAGTAGGTTTGAGCCAAATCACGTTGTACCTTGAACACCAAGCAAAGAGCTTTATTTACTTTAATCTACACTCCATGGGGTAACCACTGAAGTAAGGATTCAGAGTTTGGCTTTAGTTCAGTTATTTGGATAAAAGAAGAGATATTTCTTCCTCTGAGAAGAGAGAAAGGAAAAGAAAACAGACAAAATATAGAGAAATTTAGAGGTAGAAAAGAAGCAAGTCAAGAAAACCATCTCAATTTTTACAGTAAAACAATATTCATTGCAGAGAGCAAGTAGACGCAGATGAGGTTGGGAACCTATGCAGAAAAAGGGAAAAGAGAAACGCTGACTATAAAGACCTTTGCATTGATTTAAAAAATGTTAGAATAAGAGGGAAGTTTAAAAAAATAAAAAAAGAGTTTGTTGGAAATGTAGTTAGGAGGTAGATGAGAGCCAGGCTGTGACAGGCCACTGGACAAGTGCTAAGGACTCTGACTCTCATTCAGCCAGCCATGGGAGTATAGCAGAACATGATCGAATGTGCATTTCAGAAAGACAATCCTAATAGCAGCCTTGAGGATCCACCGGAGGGGGGATAAACCGGGGACAACAAACCACTCTGTAGGCTAATGCAATAAACTAGGTGTGAGATGAGGCTATGCAATTAATTGTGTTAATAAAGCAAAGCATAATCAATTCAGAATATGGAGAAGGGTAGATCCAGCCCAAGGAGTGAAAGTGTACCTTGTAAAACATTTCAATGAAACTATATAACTTTATAACTTCATATTATAAAAGCAATGCAAGTTGGAAAGTTAGAAAATACTTGAACCCATTTACTCAAAGTAGGTTTAAAAAAGTGAATTTCAGGGTAAAGTGATCATGATCTCATCCATTTAAGTCATTTTAATAGCTATGTAAATAGAATATTATTAATTAAATAACGTACGAAAAAAGCCTAGAAAACTGTGGTATTTTCTGAACACTGGCAATTTGGGGCCAGTTTTTCTCCCCACAGTTCTGCAGGGCACAAAGACATGCAGACCACCATCACCTCAGGAGTCCCTTGTTGAGGGCTGTCCAAGTTTCTAAAAAAAAAATTAGCTATTCCAAGAATTCATTCTTAAATCTCTTAGTATAAACTCTCATCCAAGGATTGAAATATTAAGCTAAAGGAAGTGGGAGCTGATCATTCCTCTAGGGAAAAGCTGATACTTTTGATTTTAATACTATAAATTTAAAGGAAACACAAACCCATTGAAGAAGTCTTTTTAAGGATACAGAGTATAAATGGAAATTCTGTAGCATATGGGTCAGTCAGGTATTTAAAGGTCAGAGCAATGCTGCCCAGTAGAATCTTTTGCAATAATGGAAATGTTCTATGTTTGCATTACCAATACAGTAGCCATTTGCCATAGGTAGTTACTGAGTACTTGAAATGTGACCAGTGTGACTAAGAAACTGAATTTTGAATTTTATTTAATTTTTAGTTAAATTTAAAGAACTACTTTTGGCCAGTGGGTCCTGTGTGGAGGAGTCAGAGCTAGACTAGAGTATGGACACACACTTGGAAGCCCAATCCCAACAATTTGATAATAGCAGAAAATTCTATTAACACGTCTCCAAAGGAAGCAAAGTAGGTCCTCCATCAGCAACTTGTTTATGGAAATCAGAGCCCCTCTTATTTGTGTAACTACTATTATTCTTTCATGACAATCAGCTAATCAAACCATGATGGTTCCCATTTCAAACTTAAGTCAGCAGCAAACATCAGACGTCCTTGTTAGTGTAAGCTAATGCTTTCCATTTTCTACTTGCTAGGCACCAAAACTGTCCATAGAACACAAAGTATAAACACAAGGTTCAATAAAGCCTGGCAGGCTTTTAATAAGACACATGGGAACATACTAATCCAGATATCTATAGGCAGATACTTCATAAAAAGTTAATCAAAGTGCTGGGCAATGTGGGAACATCTGTATCAGGCTCAGCACTATTTTTTTTTTAAAGAGAACTCAACATCTGCAATCGGCCAGGATCACTCCTTGGGGAAAACCCTGAGCTTTAAAACGGAAAGATTTGCAACTGCATCAACTGTTGGTATGTTAACATGGCTTCTCTTCAGCAATAACTTCTAAATCACACTGACACCTGGGGGGAAAAAAATGAAAACACCTCGACATTCTTATATTGAATATTTTTCTTTGTAAAAATAATAAATAACTTCAGTGAGCATAACCTATTAAATACTAAAGATACATTATCACTGTTAAACTAAAAAAGGAAAATATTTGAGAAATTATCATCAACTTAATAAGGTCTAAATGGAAGTATTTTCATTCTATTATATGTATCCTGTTTAAAAGGTACAAAATACCTGGCTGTGGCCATCTGCTGAGACAGCTGGAGAGTAAAACCTGCCCAGTGATCATCCTCTTGCGATTGTTACTACATCCTAGTTTTAACCACAGACTAGTTATTTTTTTAAATTGATTATAAAAATCCAATTGTTTTGTTTCTTGCTAGGACTCCTTTGAAATAACTTTCATTTTATTCATACAACTGACAAAGGGAGTTTTAAATTACAGAGGATTAACAGCAATGCTCTTAAGAACCAGGTATGGCTTCTATCACATGCCTTCATTTTATGTGGTATTTATATAAATGCACACTCCTCATTCAGAAAAAAAGCCCATTTTCATCACCAACATTCACATTTTTACAACCTAAAACATACAGTACGTATTTCAAGAATCTGAAGAGTAAATTAACCCTTCCGGTCACAGAATGAAACAACCTCATTTAGGCTATTTTATATAAGAATCTAAGCTTACAGTTGCAGTATTCTTTCACAAACTCTAATATGAATACTATTTCCACCAATTTTTTCACCCATCTATATTCTTCTATTGAGGTTAACTCTACTGGGACAAGAAAATGGTTTTATATTTTTTCTTTTAACTTAAGGTATTTCTTGTGAACTAAGAAATAACAGTGTAGTAACTTCCGCCCCCTTGAATTATTACTTTATACCATAAATTAGGAAAATAAATGCACAGACGTATTGCCTGAACTATCAACAGAAGGGGCTCGAGATACATAGGAACTGTTCTGAAACTAACCTAAATGCTGTATTAGTAACAAATAATTATCATAATATCAGTTCCCTAAACAACCATTCACGTTAGAACAATGTAAGTATATAAGTAATTCCCTGGATAGAATTCTCACTGTATAGAATCTTGCCTACAGAGAAGCAGGACAAAATGCCAAAACAGCATTACCAAATCCGTCTAAGTTTGAAACCCCAAGAAAGGTAATGTCACTCCTCTAGACATTACTCGTCCTTAAGCCACAATAGGTCTTCTGTCGTGAACAATAAAATTATTATTATTAAAGATACTGCCCCTCCATGGAACCTCAAGAGTCCTGAAAATGCCAAGAAAAGTGTATGGACAAGCAATATCCTCTATCGCCATCTTTTCTCAACCTGGGGAATTTCTAGTGGAGATGATGTGGGCATCATTTTCCTGTGAACACCTTACATCTCGGCTTCCCCCTTTCTGCATCACAGAGACTGGTTTCTGGACAACTTCCAGTTTATTTATGAATACTCTCCAGCAGTGATGCCAAAATTAACCCTTAACTGCTTAAGAGCCGGTTGTGACATAAATATCTGAGAATCATGTCCCCGTAATATTGTTAAAGGAAAAACATTTAATATTTATTGAATATTATATGAATGACAAAATAGTGACCCTGGATAAATACCTCTATATAGGCAAACATGTGAGTGGGGAGTATATATGTGTATGTGTGCATTAGTGGCTGATTTGAGCTTATATGCCTTATATGTATATATGTATCTGTGCACATATATGGAAAGTTCTTATAAGAGTCATCTAGAGATAGTTCACCTGAGATCACTATATGAAAATATCATGCTCTCTCTCTCGCTCTCTCTCTACCTGAAGGAGTCCCTGAAAAGGTAAATTGGATATAACCAACTGTTAAGTGCTGAAATCTATAATGACCCTTGCTCTGAGCTTCAAAAATAAGGCATAAAATTATAGACAAGCTCTAAAGCACCAATACTGGAGTATAAGACCGTCAGTAGCCCTGACGTTTAGAAACTGTTATTAGAGTTGCTATTTTTTTCTGAAAACATACCAAATAATTGTTAGATAAAATCCCCAAAATACAGTGAATGGTTAAGCTCCTAATTGAACTTAATTGTTTTATAATTTTACAAGTTGTTCTTGCTCCATTTCAAGGCACTATTGTTTCATAAAATACCTGCATTACCTTTTATTAATCATATAAATCTTGATTGGAGGGAACGGTTTCATACCACCTTAACAGCCCTACATTCTCCCAGTTTTAGAGAGAAACTGCAGGGTTCATTATTACTGAAGGTCATCATACATTAGTTGTAAAATAAATCTGTAGCTTGAAAATTAGAACATGATAATACAGCATATAAAAGCAGCAATCCGCGTTTAGTGTAAATTACTTTGTCTAAGAAACATTTTAAGTAATTTAGAATTTTCATTTTAAAATTTGGACTCATTTGAAATGGAACAAAACAGAAAACTTGTTTTTCTATTATAGCTAACAATTATGAAGAATATTAAAGTTATTCTAATAATCTTGCTATTTATTCACCAAGATGAATTCTGCATTAGAATGAATTCACCTTGGGGACAGAGATTTTCTCTTTCTTCTTCCCCAGTGCCTATATGGTACCTGGCACAGTGGCAAGCTAAGTAAATATTTGCCACTCTATTGACTATTAGCTGAAGTACTGAATATATAGTTTCGTACCTTTAACATAAATTTAACTGAAATTATGAATTTGAAATACATCCATTTCTTTCTATAGATTAAAAAATGTCCTGAATAATGAAAAGTGGTTTGGCTTTAATAAAGCATTTTTAATTTAAATGGGCTTTTTAAATAACAAACATATGAACAGACATAGCACCCCGTCCCGAAATCCATGACGAATCATCCTATTGTTTGGACGAGAATGAAAATTAAAATTACTTTACCAAAACTTGGTTTGCTAAAATAAAATAATCAGACTCCACTGTCTTTTAGAATGGTCCTAAACTGACTTGCATAGAATACCATTCTCAAATAAGTTAAGTGTTATATAATAAAAGTGTACCATGATATGGGAATTATAACATATTTTAAAAGCCCTCTTAGATATTTCAATCTCAGAAGTAAACGTTTTCTAAACATGCATAATCATAGAAAAAAAATTTTTTGCAGCACAGCTCTTAGCTTCTTGCAATACAGCTTTCCACGGAACACCAGTTTGACAAGTGAGACAAAGGGTATGTACTCAGTACTCCACGGTAGGAACTAGAATGTGTTTTTTGCAAAAAAAGAAAAAAAAATCATGAGCATCTTTCCTGGATACTGAATCAGATCATTATTTTATATGGGTTTCATGTGAATGGAATCCTGCCTAGATAAGCTTTCCAAAATCAATCACGTTTTTGTTTTGGTTTTGCTAGCAGCACTTATCTTTTTAAGTCATTAACAGAAAGCTCTGTTAAAGCACAAAACGGTATTTCAGTAACTCTTCATGTCATCAGATCAAGAAAGTTTTTTCTCTTCGGAGAATATAATTTTTTAAATAAATACATTTATCTTATTTGCTTGTCAGGACCATCGATATTTTTATTAAAAACGAAAGTTTATTATCAAACTAAATCCCAATCAGACACTTTATCTTCCCAACAAGATTTTCCCCACCTTCCCCCAACACATAGATTTTCCTTGTTGCCTAGTACATACCTAAGAAGATAACCGGTCCTATCATATTGCAAAACATGGGCCACACCAGGGATGCTGAGAAGTCAGGGGTGCCTCTTCACACAACCACCAATCCTTGCCACCATAACTTTGTCAGACTTCTTCGATTATTATTATGATTATTGTTTACATGCCATATACATTGGAAATAACTTCTCAAGCTATGGCCTGTCTATTGCCTTTGTAGCGTCTGCAATATTCAAATTGTTCATCTTTATGTAGCTAAAAGCCCTTTAGTAGCTTCTAGATATCTTGTCTCGGTTAGAAAGGTCTTCACAACCTGTATGTTACTATATGAGCTATTAATTTTCTTCTAAAATTTTATTTTTAAACTTAAGGCTTTTACTCAGCTGAAATTAATTTATATATGTATGAAGAAGTGATAGCCATTTATTGTGATTTCCAGTTGTGTGAGCAGTTTATTAAACAAACCATTCTTTTCATAGTTAAATAAAATGTTAGCTTTAACACATATTAAATTTCCCCATCCATTCCCACCCCATATTGTTCTTATTAAGGTTGTTTTTTAGCATGTTTTGGTATCTGATAAGAAAAACAGCTCTGCATTATTCTTTTTCATATTCTAATTTTTCTCAGATATTCATTTTTCCTAAACTTGAATTTTAAAATTAAATTCCAAAAATAGTTTGAGATTTTAAAGGAAATTATATCCAATTTATATATTATGATTAGGATATTAGTCCTTCTATTTATTTATGTTTTGCTTTATATCCTTCAATACTGCTTTGTAATTTCATTTATACGAATTATGTGATTTTCTTGTTAAAAATTGTACTTAAGTATTTTACATTTTTGGCCATTCCTGTGATTGAGATACTTTTACTATTTCCATTTCTAAGTGGCTATTAGTAGTATAAAATTTTTAAATTATTTTTCTTATAATTAGACTCCTTATAAAGTTCCCTTATCAATTCTAGCCATTTTTGCTAGTGTATCTTGGGGTTTCTAGGTACAGAAAAAATATCTTCAGCAAAAAAAGACATTGCTTTTTCTTTATATTTACAGCTATTATTTTGTTTTCCTAACTTTTTGCACTTACTTCAACCTACAAAGCAATGTTAAATAATAAAAGCAATAGAAGACATCTTTTTCTCTGTTCTGATTTCAGTGGATATGGATTTAGTGTTTTATAATACTATTTAGGATGATGTTTGCTATTGGGCTTAGTAAATAGTCTTTATCATACTGTAGTTCCTTTATTCCCATTTTGCTTAATTTTTTATGAGGGCTGGCTGCAAAATTTGTCAAAAACTTTTTCACTGCATGTATGATTTTTTCTCCTTTAGATTGTCAATGCAGTAAATTATATTAATAGTTTTCTAGATACTGATCCATCCTTATATTCCTCAAATTAACCATAATTGGTCACAGTGTGTATTTTTTAAAATACATTACTAGCTGGATTCTAGCTGGCAACATTTTGAGTAATCTAGTCCAAAAATACAATATAATTTCTTAAATAATCACAGGAATAAACTATAAGGAATCTATTTAAACCCAAGAGTTTTCAATAATTTTTTAAGAGGTAAAATAAAATGTAAAACAAACTGCAGGAACAAATTCAAACATGTATACTTATAACAAAGGGTAAGCATGGATGAAAATCACTGAAAGGACTTGTTAGAACAAAAATTAGCAGGTCCCACCCCCCCCCAAAGTTTCTCATTCTGTAAATCTAGGGTGATGCCTAAGAATCTGTGTTTCTAGTAAGTTCCTAAGTGACGCCCATGCTGCTGGTGCAGGGACTACATTTGGAGAACTGCTGCAGCACAGCACTCTAGCCTTTAAACTTTGAAGCTTCAACCTCAACCTCTGATAACCAGCATTCCTCATAGATTACTGTGAGAATTAAGTAGTCTAGGGTAGGCAAAGGATTTAAATGGAGCCTAGAACTTGGTAAACATTAAGTAAACTTTAGTTGTTATTTTTCATTAAGAAAGGAATAAAGAATAAAAAGAGAGAGGGAACAAATAAGAGTTAAAAGGGCAGACAAACACAACACCCAATACCTGTTAACCACTGCCATTTTATGTCTATATCTACCACATGAAATTAATGGCAAAATAATTAAATTAAGAAGAAGAGTTGGAACACTCATCCCTGTATGCAGTGAGGATAAGAAATATTGTTCTGACTTTCAGCCACTGACCCTTAAATGCCCTGAAAAGAAAAATAAAATAAAACATCAATGTTACTTTAAATTTGATGTTAGGCATTATTCCATTTTGAAATTTTCACTAAATTGCTTTTCACACATAGCTCGATATTAAGTAATGACACATGGAGCTGTATGTGGATAATGCTCTTTAACGATCTTAAAATATCTCTAAAGAGATAATGCTCCTTAAGGATCTTAAAATAGCCAAATATTCAAATATTTCAAAGTACTATATAAAAATTTCCTGTATATTTTTATGCTTGAAACTACTTAAAATGAAGTAACTCAGATTTACTTCCTAGATATTAAACATTTGGAAGTCTACCTTAATAAAAAAGATTCATTTAGATTTTTAATTAGGAATTGGACAGGAACTTGTAGGATGTTATACAGACGCTCATCTGATTTACTTTTCTGAGAAACATCGGGGATTAGGGAATATGACCACTGGAGTCAATTTCTACTATATTGTACCCTGGCAACAAAGATCTCTGTGTTCTGAGGCCCTCCAGAGAAGAGGCTTGGCCCTGGGGAGCTGTCAGAGGGGCTGGGAAATTCGATTTCTCTCCCAGATCTCTGTCCCCGCTTTGCACAGTTCAGCCTGGCACTTCCTCCCACATATATGCACGCACGCACACACACACACACACGCACACACATGAATGCACACGCACATACCCATCTCTCTTCAGGCAGAGTTAAGGGCAGGTGCTTGTACCATCCTGAAATCAGAAGCATTAAGTGAAAGTTTACATACCCAGTATTAAAACCCCCAGTCTTCCTCTCCACTCAGCTCCTAGGGTAATGGAACCAAATATACAAGCATATCTTCCACTAAGAGAGTGAAGAGACCTTTTCTGGGAAGTGCGAACTGTTCCAGAGAAAACACTTATGGCCACTAAGCTAAATTTTTGGAATTAACATTTACTTGGCTATAATCAGTGTTAACTCTTTAGAGTATATCCTACTGGATATCTTTGCTGTTATTTATATATCATTATGCCTATACATCTAGATATTCTACTTGTGTTTTAAAAGATATCACAGTCTATAGCTATTTGGGAATCAGCTTTTTTACTTATAAATTGTGAACATTTTTACGATATTATATACTATTATATAATAGTATGTTAAATGACTACATCAACACACACTATCTCTCCCTACCCACACACACATCCAGAGCTTTCAACCATCTTAGGTACACAGAGAAAGAGAGGGAGTAATTAAGGAAGGAAATTAAGAAAGACATTGTAAATGAGAGTGATTTAAGGTTAAGGGATTAAGAGTTAAATAGTTAAAGGAGAAGAAGAGAAGAGGTTACAACAAAGGACAAGAAGGAAAGCACCAACTGGTTAAGCTACTCGGAAAGCAGCTCACTCTGCTCTCTGAGGCTGGCACTTCGGAGACAATGCCAGGCTCAAGCTGTAGATGGCCAGCTTGGCCACTCCCTGGGAAGAAGGAAGCCAACACCAAGGAAAATAGAATTGAGCTTCTGAGAGAGAGTGCTGATAACTTGATTAAGCCCTGGATCTATCTATCCCTAAAGCTGGAGAACCATAAGAATTTACCAGTCATATGAGCAGAGACATTCCCCTTTTGGCTTTTGATTTGAGATGGGTTTCTGTCACTTGCAATAAAAAGACACCTTGTCCTTTAATTAAACTTCAACTCTTGTATCTCTAAACAAGCTACAAAGACCCTCAAAACCAGAACACACTTATCAAATTCACCATTATTTAGAATAATGGTAAATACTGTGTGAAGTAATTCATGACTTTTTCATCAAAACACTAATTTCTCTCACCAAGGCAGACACCCATTAGAGCCAAAGAGCCCAATTCCCTATTCTCTACCACTTAAGTAACATGAAATATGTGCCCATACTTCCCATTTCTCAAAGGCTCAATGGCTCTTCTGAAAGTGGAAGGTGATTGTAGTTTTATAGTCTAACATTGTGAATTCAGAAGCAGAATAAATAGCACTGAGTAACAAGAATCTTTTCATCTCTCTGAAAGTAAAATTATTGCTAAATAGTATATCTTTAAGAGGATCAGAAGTGGCAGCTGCTCCTTGAAATTTGTGCACTGGGGAATACAAGGGTGATCAATCATCTGCCTATCAGCACTGTGGATCTTTCAGCTGAATCACATTGAAGAGGGGCTCAAAGTTGTGTCACACAGCTTTCTGTTCC
This sequence comes from Mesoplodon bidens, assembly GCF_964165515.1. NCBI lineage: Eukaryota > Metazoa > Chordata > Mammalia > Artiodactyla > Ziphiidae > Mesoplodon > Mesoplodon bidens. The sequence continues at coordinate 64,223,255 of NC_138174.1, read as the reverse complement.
TCCCTCCCAGGTTGATTGTCTTATACTATTAGGACCTCACCAAAGCCAAAGATTCATGAGGTGAGTGCATGACCACCAAGTAAAAACATACCTTCGGTCCTAAAGCCCTTATATATCAAGCCATACATAGCCAGCACACATTATAATTGCCTGAAAATCCCAGCTTTCAAAAAAATGATGCAAAGTATTCTCCCTATACGACCTGTGATAGAAAAGCATCCAAGCAAGCAACCACAGGGGGAAACTTGGTTTAATGTTACCCAAGTGGTTTTTAGACAAGGCCATTGTTCATCATTGTTCTTAGCTCAAAAGGAGCCAGCCCCATAATTCTTTTCACAATATCCATCTTTCCACTAAGGTTTGGGGGAGAAATAAATGTAACGAAAGTGTATGTTTTCAGAAGGGTATGCCTAACCTTATTTAAAGTAAGGCACCATCTATTAACTGGGAATATTCTGTGCCTTCTATAACTTTGTTGATCAAAGTGTAACACAAACCAGCAGCATGTACAAGACCTGGTAGCCTGTTAGAAATGCAGAGCCTCAGGTCCCTCTGTGAATGTACTGAATCAGGACCCCGATGCTAACATGCTCCCAAGGTGAGCTGTGTGCACGTCAAAAAGCCCTGCTCTATAAGGAGCAAATCATGGAGGTTTCTTAGAAACATAATTTTGTTTACGAAATAAGCAAACCATAGAAATTACATGCATCAATATCCATTTTGAGATTATAAAATAAATGAAACTAAATGGTATATTGTTTAGAGATTCAGACTTATGCGATAAAAATAAATAAATTACAAAGCAATTTAGGACATTAGCTACCTCTGGAGGTAGAGGAGGTACAGAGGTATAGTAGAAAAGGAGGACAAGGTAAGACAAAACAGGGTCGTTCTAGTTCATAATTGAAAGGGTGGATTTACAGGTGTTTTTTTATTATTATGCTACATATATTTTGTATATTCAAATATTACATAATAAACACTTCCTGAAGTGAGAAAACATAACCTCAACTAGAATGAAAATAATGTTTTGCAGTCATAAAATAACAGCTTTTGCACAGGCCAGGTCTATGGAGAACTGAAAAGGACTTACTTAACAGCGTCGTAGGGCATTATGGAGCAAGAACAATGATTTAATCCAGGTGCGCAATAAAGAATGCTTTATTACTGAAGAACGGAAAGGTAACAATGTAAACTGATAGATCAAACATTTGTTTGTACTCTTCTTAAATTAAAAAAAAAAACCCATCCTCCATCACTAACATCTCTCTGAAACACGAGAAGCAAATGGCGCGTCTGGAACAGCAGATGCTTGGAGCACAGTGAGAAAGAGATATTCAAGAGATGCTGAGCCAGGTTATCCATCATGGGCTTTTGGAACCAGGGACAGCTGTGGAGCAAATGGATTTTTCCAGCCAACAATGATGCCCTCAGGTAACCAGGCATGTGTTCCTTATTTGTGATTTTGTGTTAAACAATAACACATTTTAAAAATTCATGCTCATAACAGCCCTTCATGCAAACCCTGAATTCTAACACTCTGCTTGCGAGGAAAGCAACCTGAGTAAGCAAACATGCAGCCTCGGGTTTTCATGATACACATCTTAACGTGTACGTTGCTTCACAACACTTGCTTTCAGCTCTGGTGTCTCATGAGAAAGTGAATCTTCAAACCATGGATCCCAAGGTCCTCATAAAAACTTTCCATGAGAATTTACATATTCTTTAACATCCATAGAGTACCCTAATCCTGACAGTGAGAGGTAGAGGAGAAACTAAATAGATACTGTACTCAAAAGATGTAGGTTTAATTCTTGGCATCCCATTTCATGGGGAAGAACACCCTTGGGTAAGTTGGTTGACCCCACTAACCCTCATGTGTTCCTGATTGGTTAACTGAGTAAAGCCAGCTTTTTTTGAACATGTGGACTCCACATTCCTTAGTCATAGGTATATCTACTGAAATGTCTTCTCTGATCTTCATCTGCTTCACTATTTCTTGATCTCTTGGATATCAACCTTCACCTGTTAGTTTTTGCTTCTGCCAAAGCACACACAGCTGGACTCCTTCTGGCTGTCTCACCTTGGCTGGACTTCTTGACCACTGACCTTCTTTCTCTCCATGGGAGACTGACTCCAGAAGAGTGACCTCATCCTTCCACCCATATTCACATCTCCCATGACTAGGTAGAACTGGCTCCAGGTGAGGACTCATGGCATCCTTTATTCCCAGACTCATTTGTGCAAACTGAAGTAGACGCTAGGTGTGAAGGCATTTTGAAAAATTTAGAATGGGTACTGAGAAGAATTAGGAGATTAAAATACAGCAAAGATTAACCTGTCCATAGCATTCATAAAATGTATTTAAATAAATGACTTTCCTAACTGTGACAGAATTTTAGAACTTCACATAAATATTATCATGACCAGAAGCCCTAAGTCCAGTTATGTCACCAAGTGGAAGATTCTTATTGCAAATTATTTAATTTTTTCCTGGAGCATTGATTAGATATAATATTAATTGTTGTGAGAACAACAGGCAGTTATGCAAAATACAATGACCAGAGTTATCTGATGCTTCATAAGGGAAATCCAAAAGAACTCACAGGTCTAATTAACCTTGGAGAGAATCCAATATAACTCCCCTGTTTTCCATTTTGGAAATATACCTATGATTATATACCAGAACCAGAAGTAGAATCTAGGTCTCAGTCTAAAAATAATTCCAGTAATTTTATGATGTCTAGCAAATACATCTGAATACAGGTAATTTAACCACTTCAGACTTGTGACACTATGCTACTTTTAATGCCATCAGAACAAAACTTCCACAATATCCCTCTGAATTCTGTTGTAGTGCTAGAGTGCTATTACTACTGGTCTTTCTCCTCACTTTCTCTAAATCACTCTTATTGCAATGTTACCTATTTATTTCTGTTAGTACTGAAAAAAGTATGCACCTTTGTTTTTATTCCTCACCCATGCAATACTCAGATTTATGAGAAATTGGCTGGTTTTCCTCTCAGAACTCAAGGCAATAACCACCCTTAAAGATATAAACTTCTGGGCTTCCCTGGTGGCGCAGTGCTTGAGAGTCCGCCTGCCGATGCAGGGGACACAGGTTCGTGCCCCGGTCCGGGAAGATCCCACATGCCACAGAGCAGCTAGGCCCATGAGCCATGGCCGCTGAGCCTGCACATCCGGAGCCTGTGCTCCACAACGGGAGAGGCCACAACAGCGAGAGGCCCGCGTACCACAAAAATAAATAAATAAATAAATAAAATAAAATAAAATAAAGTTGAAATTAAGACATTTGCAGATAAACAAAAACTGGAAGGATTCATTCATCACTTGCAGATTTGCCTTCCAAGAAACACTAAACACTTCAGGCTGAAATAAAAGAAAGAGTAACTCACATCTACATAACTAAATAAAGAATACTGGTAAAGGAAACTACATAAGTAAATATAAAAGCAGAAATGTATTTTTGTTGGCGACACATTTTTTCTTATCTGATTTAAAAGCCAAATACATAAAGCAACGGTTATAAACCTGTGTTAATGGGTACAAAATGTGTGTGTGTGCATGTGTATATATATGGAGAACTGCAGAAAAAAGGGAGTGGGAAATGGAGCTATATAGGGATAATAGGAGTAAAGTTGTTTTACAATATTGAAATTAAGTTGGTATTAATCCAAATTAGATTGTTATAAATTATGATTTTATAAGTGTAATCCCCAGGCCAACCACTAAGAAAGTAATTCAAAAATATACAGTAAAAGAAATGACAAGGGAATTAAAATGGTACACTAGAAAAATACTTAACACAAAAGAAGGCAGTAATGCAGGAACAGAGAAACAAAAATAACAAGGCATATAGAAAACTGAAAACTAGAAACAATCTTTGCCTTTATTTGGAGGATTCAATCCTCTTACATTTAACATAATTACTCATGTGGTAGGGTTTAAATCAAAAGAAAGCTGGAATGACTATACTAATATCAAGTAAAATAGATTTAAAACAAAAACTGTTAGTAGAAACAATGCATGATATTTTATAATGGTAAAAGGGTCAATCCATGAAGAAAATATATGAAATTATAAGAAATTACAATATATAAATATATGAGAAATTATAAACATATATGAACTTAACAGAGCTTCAAAACACATGAAGCAAAACCTGACAGAAGTGAATTGAGAAATAGACAATTCAGCAATAACAGCTGGAGAACTCAATATCCCACTTTCAATAATGGATAGAACAACTAGACAAAAGATAAAGAAACAGAAAATTTTGAACAATACTGTAAACAAACTAGACCAAGCAGACTCTACAGAACACTCCAGAAAACAACAGCAGAATACACACTTTTCCCCGGTACAGAAGGATAGACCATATGTTAGAACATAAAGCAAGTCTCAATAAATTTTAAAGGATTCAAATTATACAAAGTGTATTCTCTGACCACAATGAAGATAAATAAGTAATACCTATAACTTTCTTCACTCTTTAACATATGTAAAGACACTCTGAGGTAGAAAATAATCCCCATCCAGGGTCTCTGTTCCTGCTGTTTCCTTACATGAAATGTGCCCTCTATTGTTCTGATGATCTACATTCTATCCATCTATATTGGGATATAGGGTTGGCTACTCTAATAGGGAGACCCAAAATAATAATGGCTTAAACAAGATATTCATTTATTTCTCTTACATATAAAATTCCGAGCTTACTTGACAACTCTGTTTGATGAGGGTGACAGGGGCTCAGGCTCCATCTTGTTCTCTACCATATTCACATGACTCTAATATCATGGCCCAAGATGGCTGCTCCAGCTCTAGCTATTTTATCTGTGTCCCTCCCTGTAAGATGGACAAAAAGCAGTAACAGGTGGACATACTTCTTGCCTTAATGGCATGATCTAAAATTTACATGCTGTTCTGCTTACAACTCACTGCACAGAACTTGGACCCATGGCCACACATATATGCAAGAAGCCTAAGTGTAGCCTTCCTGGCCAGCTAGGTTCTCTTCCTATCTAGGAGGGAAGAACAGATACTGGGGAAAACTAGCAGTCTCAGTCACACTATCCCTCAAGTATCCACTCAAGTTCCATGTCCTCCAAGGAACTCTAAGACTACTCCAGCTTCCTTACTTTTCTGAAATTATTTTATCTACTATCAGTTAACATGACAGTTTGAAAGTCAGTTATTCTCTGATTATTTTGTATATGTCCAGTCTGTCTGTTCCTCCATTTATATTGTATGGTCTTTGAGAATAGGTTCCACACCCTGTGATGCTTTTGACTCACTTCTCTGCCTCCATGGTATCTGGAAATACACTGGGTACTGCTATTTTATTCCTTGACGGTTAAAATAAAACAGGTAAAATACCTGAAGAACACAAAATTACATTAACATTTCAATAAAAATGTTCTGCAAAGGTATTGAAAATGTGATTGCTGAAACTCATGAGTAAATTGATAAGTTGGAGTTTCTCCAAAATACAGCTAAAATCATTTACAAGACTTTGAATCAGGATAACCAATTACTTATATCACTGTAGCTATTTTTTAAAAAACTAAGGTTAAAATTACAGTTGATTCATTATATTCACAGATGATTAATTATGAGTTGATCAAAATTAATCAATGTGAAACTTCAAAAGAAATTATTGATTCTTCTCATGAGCAACCACCAATTAAAACAGTAAGGTGTAAGACTGCTCCAGTTCTTAGTAGTCTAATTCTGGATTTTTTCTCTTCATATTTTTAAACAAAGAACATTATATAAAGACTTCAAATTAGCTCTTGGCTTTTCCTATTCAATATCAACCACTTACCAAGTGCCAATCATTTCGCTGAACCTTCTTAAAAAAAGAGTTTTGCCAGTGGCACCACACATGAAAAGAGATGATGAGATAATCATAGCAAAATCTTACTCCAGTGTGCTGCCTTTTCTTCCCTGTTGAAAACCCCATAGGATATTGTTATGTGGGGAAAGAACATGATGATTCAAACACCGGAAACTGTTTCTTGTCACACAAACAAAATACAAGAGTCCTAAAACTATGGGTATCTTGAACAAGAGAAGTTGAGGTAATTAAGATTGTCATAGGTCTTGAATTTCAGATATCTTACTGGCAGTTCTACTTTTGGGGGGAAATTGAAATTGGAGTTATTATATAAATGGCAGGATTACAAAATGGATCTCCTAAGACATGGTAACCATGTCTTTAAAATATTTCCTATATTGAGTGTTCATTATTGGTTAAGATAAAAACTAAAGCACAAGGCTATCAGAATTAGCTCATGCATTGAAGGCTCTTGAAGTCTCTATATAACTCATTTTATTTTCCATTCCCAGAAACTGAGTATTTTTTCTCCATAGCTGTCCACAATCCAAACTGTCTATCACTGTATGTTTTTTTAGTTATTATGAAAATAGCATCCCAGTATTAAAAGAAAGTAATTTATCCATTAATCTATCACCTAAATATAACTGTCTTCATATTTGCATTCTCTCCCAGCCTTTATTCACGTTTTTCCATAGCTGTAACTGTAGTAAAAATATAATTTTATGTACTATATTCTTCATTTAAAATTAAAATAGAATCTGTGAAATTTTCATGTTAATATATAATCATCATGCTTATAACTTTAATGAATGCATATATTCCATTTTATTAGTACAATCTACTTAATCCTCAGTCTTTTCCCAGGACACTTGGAAAATCTGTCACCTTCCTGAAGACTTCAGTTCTTTGAAAGATGGTGTTTGCTGAGCACCTAATATAGGCTCCACGTTATAACAGAAGTGGTGAGAAGTACCCAAAAGCCTAACACATGATCCCTGATTGCAACCAATTTATAATATAGCAGATGAGATAAGACAAAAGCAGAGGATAAAACACAACCAAGACTTCAGGGGGAAGCTAGACCCCTTGAGCTAGTAAAGAAAGGCTTCGCTGGGTAGGTTGAAGTTGTGTGGAGCCTGGAAATATGAGGAGAGTGTGTTTGGATGGATAGAGATATATAGGAAGGGCATTCCAGAAGGGGAAAATGTTATTTGAATATGTCAAGACAGGGGCCTTGGCAAGAGTGGTGAAATCTGTCCCAGGCTGAAGCAGAATTGGACTTGTAAGTGGGCATTTCACCCTTTCCAGCTGTGAGGGTTAATGGGACTCAGGGACAGAAAACTGGGTTGGTGAGTAAACCCACTCTCTTGGCAATGTTTGTCCAACAAGAGTAGGCAGGGAGGTAAAGACTCACGAGCAATTCCTCCCTTACCAACTCCTCAGGTCTTTCCCTTCATTGTGTAGTTTCATTACAATCACTGCAATACATAGGCATAACTCGCAACATAATTAGGGTACAACCACCTGATGGTCTATTTTTTAGGCATTAAAATATGAAGAATACCACAACATGGAAAATATTCATCATATATTGTTAAGTAGAACACAAAGTATAAAATGGTGTATAAACTGCTACCACATAAAAGTAAAAATAGACATAAAAATCAAAATGATTATGTTTGGGTCTTGGGTTATGACCTAACCTAAGGAAGGGGGTGAAATAAGGAGAGAGCCCTTTCTCTTGGAGAGCTGTTCCCATCTAGTTTGATTCTTCCCCAGTTCTCCTGTCCTCCTCCCATTCTGTAGGACCTACATCTCTTCTGAGGCAGGAAAAACTTGGTTTTATATCATAACACATTTTTTCAAATCTATTGTTTCTTTCATATATTTACAGACAAGTCTTTCTAATTATTATATCTTCCATGATTTTCCAATGCCTATGTGTCATCTCTCCTCAACTGTAACAGCCCTCTTCTGAGGCACCCAGCTAGAAGGCTCTAGTTACTTGGCCTAGGTAGGGCCATAGCGTGTGAGGCGGTACATAAGGAGAAACACTTAGGGTATGTTTTAGGTTGAATTATGTCCCCTCAAAATTCATATAATGAAGTCCAAATTTCATATGTTGAAGTCTGCCAGTACCTCAGAAGGTGACATTAACTGGAAATAGAGTCTATGCAGATGAAGTTAAGAAAGGTCATTTCTAATCTAAAAAAACAACTCTGGAATCTATGTGGCATACAGATTATCAGATAAAAAGAGTCATAGAGGGGGAACAATTTGAAGGTTAATAATATGGTCTAGAAGAGAGATATTGGTGGCCTAGACAAGTTGAGCTGATGAAGATCATGGTTGATAGGAAAGATAGGGTTCATGGATCAAACCAAGGATTTCTGTTCTGAGCAGCTTGGTGAATAGTGGTGGCATTTTCTGCTATGTGGACATTGAAGAAAGCCTGTTTGAGTTTGGGGGTTGACAATGAAATATCATAACCATCCTGTTATGTGTCATGGTACTCCTTTTTTTTTACATACAGACGAAAGGTGGCATAGAGATGTTATGAAGACTGACAAACAAATACCACATGATCTCATTTATGTGTGGAATCTAAAAAACAAAACAAATAAACAAAAGAAAAACAGATTCACAAATACAGAGAACAAATGGGTGGTTACCAAAGGGGAGGGGAGTGGGGGTAGGTAAAATAGATATAGAGGATTAAGAGGTACAAACCTCCAGTTATATAATAAATAAGTCACAGGGATGTAATATACAGCATGAGGAATATGGTCAATGATATTTTAATAACTTTGTATGGGGACAGATGGTTACTAGACTTATTGTGGTGATCATTTCATAATGTATATAAATGTCCAGATATTATGTAGTACACCCGAAACTAACATAATATTCTATGTCAAGTGTATTTCAAGAAAAGAAAGAAAGATCAGTAGGAGGAGCCCTAATCCAATATGACTGTGTCCTTATAAAAAGAGGAAATTTGGAGACACGTGCACATCAGGAGAATGCCACGTGAACAGGAAGATGGAGATTGGGGTGATACATCTGCAAGCCAAGGAACACCAAAGATTGCCAGCAAAGCACCAGAAGCCAGAGAAGAGGCCTGGAACAGATTCTCCCTCACAGCCCTGAGAAGGAACCAACCCTACCAACACCTTGGTCTGAGAACTTCTTGACTTCAGACTGTGAGACAATAAATTTCTGTTGTTCAAACCACTCAGTTCATGCTACCTTGTTGTGGTAAACACAACAGGAAAGAAATCTCCATGGTGCTTGTTAAAAATTCATGTTCCTGAGCCCCAAGGCAAACCTAAAACTAGAATCTCTGGGCATGGGACACTGGGATTTACCTCTATAAAGCACCCCAGATGATGCTGATATGCATAAAAGCATAAGAACCTTCTATATAACATATGCCAAATGTTAAACTATAACACCAGTATACAATTTTCTAGGAGAAATTAGCTGATCAAGATTAGAGATATTATTTTTCAACAGAAATCTAGATGTACACCTCTGATGAAACAAAATAACTAACCTCTATACAGCAGCTTATACAAGATATTTTCACATGGTCTACTGTTTGAGTCCTTACAACATTTGTTGTGAGGTAGATAAGGTGAATGTTTATATTAGTCCCATTTTCTAAATGTGAAAATTAAGGTTTAATTTGCTGAGCATTACACAGCCAGTAAGGTGCTAAGCTAGAGCTCCTAGCCAGGTTTGGGTACATGCTTAATAAATGTTTGCTGGGTGTTGAAGGTCAAAGCTAGTCAGTGCGAAAAATTAGGTGATGGGATCAGAGAGTGGCATTATGGTTCCTGATAACTGACCTCTTGGGAGTAAGGTACCAGTCAGGGTAGTTTTCTGGGTCCTGTCAGCAACTGAGGGCATCAAGGCATGATGGAACCAGTGGGCTGATCCTATCAGAACCAGTCCAACTCGCTCCTACCCCACACCCACAAGGCTATATCTAGGCTGTGTTTAACAGGCATAAAGAAACTGTGCAGATCTAATTTTATGTACGTTTGAGAATTAATTCAGAACCACCACCACCAAAAAAAAAAAGAAGAAGAAGAAGAAGAAAAATGTTACTGGCATTTAGGTTATTTAACTTCACAGCTACTGACATTTCAGAAAAGCCATGATTGTCACCTTGAGCCTCACATAAAAGCTAGGGAAAACAAAGGAACAAGACTTCAGTAAACAAAGATTTCAAAGACGAATGCTTTTAACCAAAATGATAGCTTCTGGATGTGTGTTTCAGTCCTTTTACATATTGAATTTTTACTCTAGATACATAATCCATTCTTATCATGTAGATAACTAGAGAAAGTACGATGTAATACTTTTACTTGAGAAACATTATTCTATTGATTAGAAATTTTAATGGAAATGGAGGGAAATGAATACACAAAATACTCTGAAAATTAGAATGAAAATGCACTGCCTCTTGCTGTATGGCTCAAATTCCCCGAATAATTATTGGTAGGGTCCATTGCCATCTAGTTGTATAAACATAAATGAGCCCAAGATAACACCCAAAGCTCAAAGAGTAATGACAAAGGTGGAAGAGATGGTCTAGTCAGGCATGAAATTAATTTTATAATAACAAATATCCATTACCTTCCATGTGCTTAAGTAAATAATTCTGAAACAGGGGGTTAAGATAATAAAAACAAAATCATTAACTGCTTCCACTAAATCAAACACAGAAAGAAACCCATTGTCATGTTGACCCTGGAGCCTGTTTAATGGCTAATTAAAGCAATTATTTTCATCATGACACAGACCTTAATCATAGGTACCTTCAGAGCCATAGGAGACTTTGGCTGGTAACTTTGTTGGGAGTAGGCTTTCTACTGTATGCCTCAAATTTACGTTGAAAATACGAATGTCACTGCTCAGATGAGGCAGAAGAGGAGGACAGTAGGTCATGAACCCAGTGCTGGAGCTTTCAACTGAATCATAAACCCCGTAATCTAACCTTTGAAGGCAGACTTAAGATGATGTAATCTAACTCTTTAGTTTTTTTTCCTTTTTGTTTTTTAAGGACTAAGTTAGCTAATTGTAGATAATAGAAGTTTATGATCAGTGACCACCTAAAGGGGTGGGATAGGGAGGGTGGGAGAGAGGGAGACGCAAGAGGGAAGAGATATGGGGATATATGTATATGTATAACTGATTCACTTTGTTATACAGCAGAAACTAACACACCATTGTAAAGCAATTATACTCCAATAAAGATGTTTAAAAAAAAATAAAGGTGATCTCAAAAGTTTAGAGAAAAAAAGAAAGTCACTTTGAATGTCACTATGTCATTTATGTTCCCACAGCTCAGCTTGGTTGATTAGAAATATAATTCTACAAAGAGCAAAACTTCTGGTTCAGTGCCTGGGTGGGTCAGTTAGCTTGACTCAGTCCCTTGGCCCTACAACTCATCATTTTTCCACCCAGCTATTTTCAAATGTGAGGCTTTTATCTAAAAGGAATCACAGAAGAGAGGAGGGGAGTAGGGGAGGAATGTCAAAATTTTTTTACAAGTTTCGGCAATAACCCTAAGAAAGCTCTGAGCATGTGCCTTACTAATGGTGTCTACCCACAGCCATGAGTACAATGAAGCAGATATCTAGTGTGTTTTGTCTTCCTAGCACCCCGTTCTTCTTCTCAAAGCTGTTCTCTCCTTATCCCAATGTAGTTCTCAGGGATACTGCCCTGGTCCTACCTGACTCAACTTTCTGGTCTCAGCTGATTGGTTAAAAGGCTGACACCTTTCCAAATCTGAGCCAAACAGAAATCCTTGCTTGGGATTTTTGAAACTGGCTTCAGAGAACATTTGTAAGTCTTTCCCTCTTGATGATGGAAGCAGTCAGATTTAAAATTTAGCAGCCCCTGGTGGCCATGGTTTGCCCTGCAATGGAAGAAATTTGGCTTCACTGAAAAGCAGGTAGGCTCCACACACAGAGAAGTAGAAACAGAAGGTGGAGGTGAAGGGCCTGACAGCATCCCATCCCATCCCCCACTCTGGCTGTGGCTGAAGCTCAGCTCCATTTGTACCCTAGTATTGTTTTATTTTTTAGTCTTTCTTGGATTTCGAGTGCTACAAAATTCCTTTGCTTTGCCTCAATGAGTTTCAGTTTCTGTCACTTGCAATCCAAATAACACACATATACTCATTCAAAGGCAACAAATCAAAAATGAGATTGTCATTTTCAGTTCTGGCATTGACTCCATGTATCATTACGCTGCAGTAACAAACAACCCCAATCTCAGGAGCTTAAGATAACAGAGAATTAGTTCTAAGGGATTATGTGTCTCTGTTTGCTTAGGACAGTCCTAGTTTATGTGTCTTGTCTCAGCCAAATTATTAACAGAGCCCCCTCTAAGTCTCGAAAGTGATCTGGTTTGAATGAAAAATTCTGTGGTCACATTATTTATTTCTCATTTATTTTACTTATCCATCACATAAGACCCAGGCTGATACAATGGTCACTATCTGGAACATTGTCAGTCAACATAGTAGAAGGAAAAGAAATTTCTAGTATCTTAAATCAGACTAGAAGCATCAACTAGAAATGTCATGTCTCCTAACAACTCATTGGCCAGAGCTAGGCACAGCCCCACCTCATGGCCTGGGGCCAAGAATTCAACTCTTGTGGTGAAGAGCATTAATTACACCCAAGTTCTAACTCTGTCCTTATTGTAAATCAGTTTTCCTATTTGTAAATCTACAATTCTTACTCATTTTTTCTGATGGTCTATTACATGGGTCCTGAGATTAGATTAGATTATTTTAATTTACGCTTCCTTTTCTCAATTTGTCTCTCTGACAACCTGCACTATTTCATTTGACAATCATTGTATGCCTGTTTGTTAAACATAGTGCTAACTCTTGAAGGATAACACAGTGATTAAGACATGATCCCTGCTGCCAGAAACTTAAAGCACTTTTTTGTATTCTTTAGAGTATATTTTCATTCATTATACTAGTAATTTACTAAGTGATTTCTTTAAGAACTGCCAGAGTTAATAACCCCAAGGTATGGTTCACTCACCTGTTAAGACCTACTATAGAAAATCTCTATGCAAATTTCATATCGCTTATTCTTCCAATTTAATTTTAATATAGCTTATATTCTTTTGCAATGAAAACTCTGATTTTAATTAAATAAGCATAATACAGAAAATCCTAATATAAAGCACTTGCTTTGCTCTATGTAATATCAGAGTTCTATGTAAAGTCCCTTACATAGAATTTACTTTTCCATTATAGCCGCTAGAACTCTCTCCTCCACACAGAATTTCTATCTCCTATGACTAGGAACTCAGAACTTAACTTTCCTTGTCATGACTAAAGCTGAATGTACATCAAGATCTTCCTATTCCTGCTGCTTAAAGTCTAAAAAGGAATTGGAGACGAGTAATTCCTATACTTGTTGCCAGAAATGCAAAAGCAGAAAATGTGGGTCTGGGCACCATAACTGGAACTTGAAGTACATTTTCTCACAGAATATTCTATAAGGTGGTGAGCTATTATATTATTAGTGTTACATTTCAGCAACATTATGAGTGAAATGGGCTTTTATGGACCAGTCTAGTGACCTCAGCACCATTTATAGGCAGAAATATGCTTTAAATTTCAAGCAACTAAGTTATACTTTAGCTTTCAGAATACTATTTCATAAGTTAGTTTACAGGTACTAGGGGAGTATAATTGAATGAGATGTCCAAATCCTCTGCTTTAAAGTCAAGTACTTTTTTTTTTTGGAGTATAATTGCTTTACAATGTTCCATTAGTTTCTGCTGTACAATGAAGTGAATTAGCTATATGTATACATATATCCCCTCCCTCTTGGACCTCCCTCCCACCTGCCCCCCATCCCACCCATCTAGGTCATCACAGAGCACGGAGCTGAGCTTCCTGTGCTTTATAGCAGGTTCCCACTAGCTATCTATTTTACAGATGGTAGTGTATATATGTCAATTCTAATCTCCCAATTTGCCCCACCATCCCCTTCCCCCACTGTGTCCACATTCCATTCTCTACGTCTGCATCTCTATTCCTGCCATGAAAATAGGTTCATCTGTACCATTTTTCTGGATTCCACATATATGCATTAATATACAATGTCTGTTGTTCTCTTTCTGACTTACTTCACTCTGTATGACAGACTCTAGGTCCATCCACATCTCTTCAAATGACCCAATCTCAATCATTTTTACGGCTGAGTAATATTCCATTGTATATATGTACCACATCTTCTTTATCCATTCATCTGTCATTGGACATTTGGGTTGTTTCCATGTCCTGGCTACTGTAAACGGTGCTGGAATGAACATTGTGGTACATGTCTCTTTTTGAATTATGGTTTTCTCAGGGTATATGCCCATCAGTGGGATTGCTGGGTCATACTGTAGTTCTATTTTTAGTTTTTTAAGGAACCTCCATACTGTTCTCCATAGTGGCTGTATCAATTTACATTCCCACCAACAGTGCAAGAGGGTTCCCTTTTCTCCACACCCTCGCCAGCATTTATTGTTTGAAGATTTTGTGATGATGGCCACTCTGACAGGTGTGAGGTGATACCCCATTGTAGTTTTGGTTTGCATTTCTCTAATAATTAGTGATGTTGAGCATCTTTTCATTTGTCTCTTGGCCATCTGTATGTCTTCTTTGGAGAGATGTCTGTTTACGTCTTCTGCCCATTTTTTGAGTGGGTTGTTTGCTTTTTTTCATATTGAGCTACAGGAGCTGTTTGTATACTTTGGAGATTAATCCTTTGTCCACTGCTTCATTCACAAATATTTTCTCCCATTCTGAGGGTTGTCTTTTCATCTTATTTATGGTTTCCTTTGCTGTGCAAAAGCTTTGAAGTTTAATTAGGTCCCATTTGGTTATTTTTGTTTTTATTCTCATTACTCTAGGAGGTGGGTCAAAAAAGATCTTGCTTTGACTTAGGTCAAAGAGTGTTTTTCCTATGTTGTCCTCCTAGAGTTTTATAGTGTCCAGTCTTACATTTAGGTCTTTAATCCATTTTGAGTTTATTTTTGTGTATGGTATTAGGGAGTATTCTAATTTCATTCTTTTATATGTAGCTGTCCAGTTTTCCCAGCACCACTTATTGAAGAGGCTGTCTTTTCTCCATTGTATATTTTTGACTCCTTTGTCATAAACTAGGTGACCATAGGTGTGTGGGTTTATCTCTGGGCTTTCTATCCTGTTCCATTGATCTATATTTCCCTTTTTGTGCCAGTACCATACTGTCTTGAGTACTGTAGCTTTGTAGTATAGTCTGAAGTCAGGGAGCCTGATTCCTCCAGCTCTGTTTTTCTTTCTCAAGATCGCTTTGGCTATTCAGGGTCTTTTGTGTTTCTATACAAATTGTTAAATTTTTTGTTCTAATTATGTGAAGAATGGCATTGGTAATTTGATAGGGATTACATTGAATCTGTAGACTGCTTTGGGTAGTATAGTCATTTATCATGGTTGTGTTATATACTTTCAACACCTGGGAGTTAATCATTTAGCCAACACATACTGAGTACCTCCTAGGCATAAGAGAATATTCTACGTGCTGGTGATGTGCAGTGAGCAAGAGAGAAAGACAGAGCAACTTGGTGTCCTCTCTGCTCCCTTCTGCAGATTCTCTGCATTTCAGAGGAGAATGCTGAGGCCAGATTCTTCAGCCCTTTGCATCAAGGAACCAGGTTAGAGTCATCCAATGAGAGAAGCCCATGTGGTATTTGGTCATCTCTGCTGGAAGCTGCAGGAAGATTCATGGGCAAAAGGCTAGTTCTTGAGAATCCCTAGGATCAGCAGTAGAAGTTCCCACTGAGACTGGGAGAAGTTGAGACAGCTTCTGTGTCAGTTCCTGAAAGTCAACTACACCCAACCATCTGCTTCCATGACCTTCCAAGGTGGTGTAAGCCTCTAGTTCCTTGCATAAAGCCCTTCCTATTTGGATTCCTAGGTGGCTTTTGTTGTCCCTTCCTCAAATTATTGATAGAGCAAGGCAAACACAGTCCCTGCCTTTACATGCTTACATTCTCATGGAGAAGACAGACATTTAAGCAACCGATTACATACATAACTATGTATTGGTCAGTGGTGTGCAGGAGCCAGCTTCTGCCAGTTGTCAGAGCTGTTTGCTAAATTTTTAGAATTGTGCAAGCCAGTCATGAAACACAGTCAATATTAAAAATTAAACTACATAAACTTTCAATTAATTATATGAAAAACAAAAGTAATAAATTCTTTAAGCTCACCATTTTCTAACTTACTGTTTTCTACACTCTTGAAATTACTTAAATATATATTTGCACCTTTCTCATGGAAATTCTACATCACGGTTTGCTACTGCACATCTTCTCAACTCCACTTTCAACGACATCACAGTGGTAGCTTGATATCGCTGAACTGAGAGCATTTACATCACTGAAATCAGCAAACACTACAAATCAAAGCATCCCCTATCCCACAGAGCTGGTTGTTAAACATTTACCAAAACACCACTAGTAACTGTGATAAGTACCAGAAATATAAGTACATATTAGCACAGAACTGGAGGACTCCACCATAACCAGGGGTTTCAAGGAAACTTCCACACGGAAGTGATACCTGAGTTGAGCTCTACCAGTCGGTTAGGTGAAGGAGAGGGGAAGACCACTGCAGGGAAAGGAAAAGCATGTCTGGACTCTGTGAGGAGGGAAAGATCTTGGTCCTGGCAAACGGCTGAAAAGCTGATGGAGAGAGAATGCAAAGAGAGAGGGTCTGTCATTTAGCTCCATTCTCTCCAGACTTCCTTCCTTGCCAGTCACCGTGGTCTGCCATATGCTGCTGTTACTTGTGCATTTCTTTTCCCTGTCACCCAGCAGACAATTTTGTTGAAGACAGAGACCATGTCTTCTTCATTTTCCCATTGCCAGGTGCCTACCTCAGCTTCTTACATCCCCTGAGCATATTTCTAAGTGAGTGACTGGATGAATCCTCATAACACTAAATTCAGTAAGCATGAATAAATTCCCAGAAATGAAGACAAAATTCATAATTCAACTTTTTAAATTAAACAAAAAGAATAGGTTTTAAGTGAAAAGAGACAATCAAATATATATAAGCAGTAATTATTTATGTTAGAAAAATTAAAACTGAACTAATAACTTAAGCATATTTAATGTTAAAGGACGATATGTACTTTAGTCTGCTTGGGCTGCCATAACAAAATACCATAGCCCAGAGGGGCTTAAACAACAGAAATCTACTTCTCACAATTCTGGAGGCTGGGAAGTCCAAGATCAAGGTGCTGAAAGGTAGGTTTCATTTTGAGGCCTCTTCTCTTGGCTTGTAGGCAGCCACCTTCTCATCATGTGCTCACAAGACCTCTTCTTAGTGTTTGTGCATAAGTGGAGAGAGAGAGGGATCTCTGGTATCTCATCCTCTTTTATAAAGACACCAGCCCTGTCCACTGGGTCATGGCTTCACCCTCATGATCTCATTTAATCTTAATCACCTTCTTAAAGGCCCTATTTCCAATACAGTCACATCGAGGGTTAGGACTTCAACATGTGGATACTGGCAGGTGGGGGGGACATAATATACGAACAGATTATTGGTTCAACAATAGAAAGAGATTGCTTCTAAAATTACATCAATAATCATGATAGCTATTACTGGATATAGATATAAGACATTCTTTATTACACAAAACTGAAATATGCCAGCTTGAAATGTTATAATTTAGTTTTTATATTATATATACATCTTTTATATTATATATAACATGAAAAATTTGAAGTAATACAACCCTACACACACACACACACACACACACACACACACTTTAAAAACATCACTGAATCACGTCCCTTCAAAGCTGGCAGTAGGCTGACCACAAACAGCATCTCTTTCATTCCCACAACACAGCAGCACTTTGGCTGGTAAGCAGAAATATCAGAAATAAAAGTACCCCATGTACAACACTGGGATTTATAGCCTGGGGACATTCCTGGATTTATTTTGTGACTACTGTACTATTCTTTTAATGTTCAGTGCTATTATAATTTATAATTGTTTTTATATCCCATAACAGAATCCCAGAAAGCATTCAATGCTGATGCTGTTAAATGCACCCCTCAAATCAAAAGCCATGGAGTGGGAACTTCCCTGGTGGCACAGTGGTTAAGAATCCGCCTGCCAGTGCAGATGACATGGGTTCAATCCCTGGTCCAGGAAGATCCCACATGCCACAGAGCAACTAAGCCCGTGCACCACAACTACTAAGTCTGCGCTCTAGAGCCCGCACACCACAACTACTGAAGCGCACATGCCAAACTACTGAAGCCCGTGTGCCTAGAGCCCATACACTGCAACGAAGAGTAGCCCTCGCTTGACACAACTAGAGAATGCCCGCACGCAGCAACGAAGACCCAACGCAG
This sequence comes from Mesoplodon bidens, assembly GCF_964165515.1. NCBI lineage: Eukaryota > Metazoa > Chordata > Mammalia > Artiodactyla > Ziphiidae > Mesoplodon > Mesoplodon bidens. The sequence continues at coordinate 64,204,945 of NC_138174.1, read as the reverse complement.
CCATAAATAAATAAATAAATACATAAATAAATAAATAGAATTAAAACAAAAGCTATGGAGTGAAAGTAGATGTGATAAAAAGCTATGAAAAGGGTCAAGGTTTTATAGTTTTCTTTATTCATGTGTTTTTATGTTATTTGATATACATAAAAAGTATATTTAAAAGTAAAATTACACTAGAAATGTCATTGATTTATGAAGTCTGGGAACATATCCCCCCACGTTACATTTATTACAATAGGAAAATTAGCATTGAATTACGTGTGTTTTGAAAAACGCAAGGTCTTTATGAACCTATTCCTCACGTAAGATATGACTGCCTCGTGCACGTGTACAGCTGAGAAGCATGGACCTCTTGTTAACCCAGAGACAGGGCGGGGGGAGTCACTGTGCCTCTTTTCATGAAACATTTGTACCTGCCTGTTCAGAAGTGTACACCTCTGTGATTATTTTAAAAATCTATAATAGAAAAATTGTGTCCATTTCCTTGAAGTAGCACCAGGATGGAATCGACAAAATGATATAGGAAATACAGACCCAAAGGAAAGTTGTCTTTAGCTCTAGCTGAGCTTTTGTTCTAAAGTCATCGGATATGTGAGACACACCTCCTTCTAGAATCATTAATGTGCAATTTTTTGCCAAGAGGCAAGAGGATAAGCGAGATGATCTGATGTACTTTGCAGTCTGATAAATGAAGGTAATTCTTGGCAGTTCAACACATAGCTCTGTTAGATTTTATCTTTTGTTGAGCAACCCCCTCTGCTCTAATCAGCTACCTCAGCCACTCAGAGAATCACTTGATAAGCCTTGTTGGTCTCTGGCTCCCTGTACACAATCCCCTCCTCCCAGCAAGATTTATCAAAATGCAGCCAAGGGCAACCAGACTGTGTTCTTAGGTCAATGGTGGGAACCCAGCTATACCTGGTTATCTGTCTTAAAGCCTGATTCTCTCTCTACTCTCACCCTGTCTCTTGATAAGCCCATTCCCTTTGACTCTTGGACCCAGAATCTGCTTCATCTCCATTCCTTCCTATCAGTAAGGTCCTCACACGATCTTTGCAAAAGTAACCAATCTCCTAGCAGGGACACATATACACACACACACACACACACACACAATTCTTGATGTTTCAGCCTACACAATTTCTCACACTAACTTTCCTAACATCTTTCAAATGTTACACTATAGCACTCACAAAATCAGTCTCATACTCTAAATTTTATAAAACTGTTTACATTAGCATGAAGGAAATTAAAAGATGCAACCTAATAGTTGAGTTCATTCTGGTACTTAAGGTAATCACATGGTATTACACAGTGCAGTGCCTTGACAAAGCCTGACAGATTTTTACTAACATAAAAGATATTCATTTAGTCAGAAGAGCAGATTTTCTCCTTTCCCGCTGAGAAAAAGCAGAAAGAAAAATACTTAAGTAGAAACCAGAGGAGTTTTAGTTAGATTTAAAGATTTAGAAACTGTTATATAGGATTAGATGAAGAAATCTAAAATATCCTGTTGATGTATAAGAAGAAACATGCCTGCCTATCAGAAATGCTTAGGAAATATAACTCAGGACAGCCAGACCGACAATTCCTTTGAGGCAGGCACCATATTTACTTTGTTCACTTTTGATTTGTCAGTAACTGGAATGTATGTGGCAGACAGACATTTACTGAACAGACATACAATAAACATTTGTTGAATGAATAAAGGCCTATTCAAAATCTAAAGTCAAATATGTTGGTTACAGTGTATCCATTTTGGCCCATCCTCATAATTACTGAAAGTAAGAAAGATCTTAGAAATCTCAAGTGATGTGCCCGAAATCTCAAGTGATGTGCCCATAGTCAAACAGGGAGATAGAGGCAGACTTGAAACTTGAGTCTCCCAGTCCTAAGTTCTGTAAATTAAACAACCATGGACCTCTGTCCAAGGAAGAAGAATTAACAAATTATATTTTCTCTAGAATATCAGATGAATCAACATATGAGTGCCCTGTGTCCCAATAATTGGCAGTGGATTCAGACCAACCAAACTAAAACACTTTGTGTCCAGTATTAGCTAAGCATTACTGTGGTGTTCTTGCATACATGCTTATTATGTAAATATCTGGACTATTCTATGAGGTAGGGATAGTTATCTCCATTTTAGAGATAAAGAAAAAGCCACAGAGAATTTAAGCAAACTGCCTCATGTCCCTCAGTAGAGATTAGAAGCCAGAGAGTTTGATTCTACTTCCGTTCTCCTTGTGAAACCATGGAATTCATTGAACAATTAAATGGGACGACCATCTTTTGGGCTGGCCAAAAAGTTTGTTCGGATTTTTCTGTAACATCTTATGGAAAAACCCAAACAAACTTTTTAGCCAGCCCAGTATTTCATCACCCAAATGAGGACACTTTTTGAGAATGAAAGAACTGTGACAACAAGCTTCAGCTGGCTCTGTCCTGGGCAAAACTGGAAGAAGATCACCCTGGTCCTGCCCCTGGATCCCTCCCTCCAAATCACTCAATCGTAAAGCTTTACTGCTTTTGGATCAGGCTATGTCTCTGTAATTCTTAAGATTCCTAGGTACAAAATTTCACATTGCATACTATAAAAGTAGCTGGAGTGTTTCAAGGGATTCTAAGTGAATTAGAGTCAACAGTGTTGTGGTGTATTAATTAAATTAGAATTGCTGAAAGTCAATTTCTATTTAAAATTTCCAAGAAATGGTAAACCCTTTTTCTATTTAGGGTGATATCAATAGTGATCTGCAGGTGGACTAAGAGAGAGGTGGAAATAGGTTAGATGCTAAGACCCCGATTTCCTACCCGGCACCATAATGCCATTCTATATTTATATAGTGGCTTTAGGTTGGGAATTTGAAAAGAGGAGGTTATTAGCTGGGTAACTTCTCAGTGAATGGTAGAAAATGTCAACTCCCATTTATTATTGCTTAATTAGAAATTTTAAAAAGTTATTTTCAAATTTCAGCATTTTGAAATGTCAACTTGTAACACTTGCAAATAATTTCATTGAAGCTGTGCAAACTTCAAAGCCTTATATCTTCACCTTTTAGAAATAACCCATGGTGACACTGGTTGGCTTTGGAGAACTGGAAAGCCTCTCATCTCCCCAGAGCTCACTTCCCTGTACTGTAAAATAAAGCTGAGAAAAGGGCTTGAACTGGAGTTCCACTGGTTTGAGCTCAGAGTTCATCAGTTTACTTTGTTTCCAGCCATCCATGAGGGTCAAGCTCTCCTTTACAGATAGGGTGTCTTTAAAGAGAGACCAGGTTGTTCATTATGTGGTAGGACAAGAAGTAGAAGTAATCTAATTGACTGTGATCTATGTGCTTTGTGAATTGCCCCTCAGGTGTGGACAAGCCAGGAGTAGTAGAAACACTTCCCTAGGGTTTTCTGTAGTTAGGGAGAAGCTGGCATTTTGATGTACAGCCTTGGGAGCACCTTTCAGTGAAAGTGAGTTTTAAAAAATGTCTGTGCATGACAGAAGGCACATTTCCTTCCATGATCTTTATTCTGGAGATCTCACCTATCTCCTCACCTCCACGCCTCTTCCAGTATTTGTACAGCCAGTTCATGGAGCGATAATGATATTGGTATGAATGTGGAAGGTGGATTCTTAACATTCTTTACTAGGAGAAACTGCATTATTTGAGATTTTAAAAAATTATCATAGGCATGGGTTTGTGTTCCAGGTATGATGTCCACCCAACTACCCCTCATCCAACCACCCAGATGAAGCCACTAACTCCCCAACATTCGCAAACGGCTAGAGGTGGGGAGGAGAATGGAGATGCATCTTCCACCCTGGCTGGCTCCTAGTCCCATGAGGTGGCCCACAAAGTGGTTCTCACTCCACAGGACACCAGGCTCCATCCTGAGCCCTGACATGTGGCTGTCACCACAGGGAATTCCCCAATCCTTCACCGACTAGGAGCTCTTTGTCAAGGAATACATTCCCCTTGGGAACATATTAATCAAGACAACATTGTAAATCAGAATGAAGTATCCAGACTTGGACCTGGGTCAGTGGCTGCTCTGTTCTTGTAGAGATCTGTTGTCTGTAAGCCAATAGTCTACTCCATGTAATTAATGTCTGAATTAATGTTGGCTCCTGACATCTAGAGTCTATATCAAGTCTTTTGTGATTCATTAAATATTTAAGAACTATCCATCAAATGTAAGAAAAAAATCCACATTTTCTGAAAGTTTGTCCACAGTTTTTTTAATAGCCCAAGCTATACTGATGGTCTTGTATCTTAATGAGAATGTTAGGAATAGAGAGGTATACCTAACCACATCAACATTTTCTGTCAGGGTCTAGTATTCTGATTATAATAAATAGTAACGAATTGGGCTTCCCTTATGGTGCAGTGGTTAAGAATCCGCCTGCCAATGCAGGGGAAGCAGGTTCAAGCCCTGGTCCGGGAAGATCCCACATGCTGTGGAGCAACAGAGCCCGTGCGCCATAACTACCAAGCCTGTGCTCCAGAGCCCACAAGCCACAACTACTGAAGCTCACACACCACAACTACTGAAGCCCGCATGCCTAGAGCCCATGCTCTGCAACAAGAAAAGCCACTGCAATGAGAAGCCCTCGCACCACAATGAAGAGTAACCCCCGCTTGCTACAACTAGAGAAAGCCCACACACAGCAACGAAGACCCAATGCAGCCATAAATAAATAAATAAATTTATTTCTAAAAAATAGTCAAGGATTGATTTACTTTCTACTTATTTTATTAATGTGGGCATTTATACCCACTTTCCCCTCTTCTGTGAAAGTTAAGTCAACTGTAGAGTACAGACTGGGCAATCTTCTAGGTGAATGGTTCTTAACTTGGGGTCCTTGAATTCTCAAGGGGTACAGGGATAGAAACCAGGAAATCCATTGATTTGGATAAGAAAAAAAAATTACATCTTTAGTTTCTCTACCTCCAGTGGAAATTTAACATTCCTTTCAATTATAAATGTAGGCAACACATCAGCACAGTGTTAGTCAATCCTATAACTGTGTCACCAGTAGAATTCATGTATATTTTCATAACACATTAGGTTGTAACAGCTGTCTCACAATATCAATTATATTATCATTACTTCAAAATCATGGTACTTAAAAGACATCTACCCCATATCACATTTTTATTTTGTACAACATTTTTCATTTATAAATTATTACTTTATAAAAATAATTTTTAAATTTGCATTTTTATTAAGGTGTAATTAGCATATAACATTATATTAGTTTCTGGTATAAAATATAATGATTTGATATTTATTTATATAGATAAATGATCACCACAATAAGTCTAGTTAACATCCATTACTACACCTAGTTACAAATTTTTTTGTGATGAAAACTTTTAAGATCTACTCTCTTAGCAATTTTCAAATATTCACTATAGTATTATTAAATTTAGTTGCTTGTTTTGTACATTTTGAAAACAATATTTTAATATGTAATGATTTCTTTTGTTATCCTGTGTTTTTATTTTATGCCCTTGAAAACATTATTCTGAGACATCTATAGACCAACACAGAGATCCAAGATATAGAACAGGTTACGAATACTGTTAAACACTCATATTTAATAACATAAATAAATGCAGGGAGATAATGCACAAAAAAACTTTCTGTACTCAAATGTTTAAATAAACAATATTTGATAATACCTTGGGACCCATTATGAGTTAATTGCAGATTTCAATTCTCTTTAGTTCTAGTTCTTTTCAGAAGTATTCTCTCTTGAAAGTTGAAGAGAGAGGGACCTTCCCATCTCTCTGGTGGATGCATGGTACAAGTTAGGTGGGTTGGATAAGGATAAATTTCTGCCATGATAAACTCAGGATGGCTAAATGAATACATAACTGACCATCCTGCTCATAAAGACTATTTGCAGAGAATCTTCCCCTTGTATTCTTTGCTGCCTGATTTTTCATTTCATTAAAGCTGGTTGAGGACCAAATCACTTATTGTGTAAAGGAACAATTACAATCAAGGTTTGGTCATAATTTCCTTGATTTTTCCCCAATGAAGCACCTGCTATCCTCAGACTCAGAAGTCACAGAGGGCAAAAATATGCACCTTGACTCTCCATGGGTATCAGAATTACCCAGACACTTAAAAGCCTGTGTCTGATTGTTCAACCCAAAATTCCAGACTAGGACAAAAGGTCCTTCTGCCCTAAGAGTTAAAAAAAAAAAAAAAGAAAGAAAAAAAGAAAATGTTTGCCTTCTGTTAATCCTATTTTTCTATTTTTCACCTACTAAAAATTTTGTTTTTCTTCCTCATCTTCATTTCAGTAGAGCCAAATAGTTAAATGGCCCTAATGTCCTGGGAATGAAGGTACCTAGTTGTGAATGTTGACATCTTACTTCTGAAACATGCCTGAATGACAGTTGTGCTTCACCATTCTGATGACCTCCATTCACCCCAAATAAACATATCAAGGGATAAATCTCACTGTCATGGTAATGTACACTTACTTTCTAAGATGATTCTAGGACTTCCAATAAAGCTTTATAAATGCAGTTGATCCTTCTCCCAGTTTCTTCTATGAGATATTTGGTTCAAGTGACCTCTGTACCTGCTGTAAATTCCTAACACATTTACCAGCCCTAGCTGAAGTGGATTAGTCTAGTACCATAAAATACCTCCTTTTTTCATATTTCAGTGTCAAAAAAAACCCACCAGGAAACATTTTCCATACAGATCCAAAGCCTCTACATATTTCTATCTTCACACCACTTACCAAGCTTTGAAGAATAACATTTTTAAAGACCTTAAAGTTCAACTGTTTCATTCTCCTGATTTCATGGACAAGAAAGGTCGCTCTAAACAGCTTGAGTGACTCATGCAAACTCATTCAGCTGCCAGAGCTGAGGAAAACACACTTCTGTGCTTTTTCCACTTCACCATGCCATCTCCTCGCCCTCAACTTAGAACCACTGTGTTTTCTTATATTCGTGCACATTTAATACAGAAAGAAACTATTATCAAGGGTATTTACTAACATTTTAAAAACCGCAGTATATAGCCAATTTTCTTTTCTCATTCACAGGTCCTATCCTCTTTTTTCAAATGGTACTTTCCTATATCTTATTTTAGACCCAGTTTGAAGCCTACCATTACTTACCAATATATACCTAAAAAAGTACGACTTTAAAGTGTTTATATTAGCTGTTTATATTAGCTTTCCAACAACAGAGAATCAATTCCTGTTATGTTTTATTAAAACATTCGCATTTACTAAAAAATTTCTGTGAAACTGAATATAAAATTTTTATGATACAACTCAAAGACATTTTGAAAGTAATGGATCTGTTAAATCAATCTTCAAGACATAATAATATGTCCAAATATATGAACTTCTGTTCTTACAATTAAAGTCCATTTGGCTTTTACTGTAAAGCCCAGGAAGTAACCCACTGTGAATGGGATTAAAATAAGAGGCAAACAGACAAAAATCTAAGAGAATTCACTCAATGAAAAGAAAATATTTAAAAAGTCATTCAAGCTAAGATCCTAGCAAAGTGGCAACCAAGTGATTTAAGCAAGGACATTAAAGAATATTCAGATATACTAGTATTAGTAAAAGATCTGTTTTGGTTTTGGTGGTAGTAACAAAAGATAAAATGAATAAAAGGCTCAGATTCTTGACTCTTTTTGTGTACGTAGAGAACTCAGATGGAAACGATATAGTCGTCACCCAAGTGAGGGCACCACCAACAAGACAATATTTTATGGAAAATATTGCTACATATCCAAATAATGGTTTGATATAGCCAACAGTAAATGTTACTGGAACTAATACACGAGAAACAAAAATTTATCTTTCCTCTTTGTCTATGACTACTCTCTGACAGAGATGCTAATCACTGATTATTATTCCCAATCAAACAACTACAGGTAGAAAAAGGAAAAGTAAGATGGATAGGAAAATCCAAAATTAAATGATCAAAGTTAAATGTCTATAAAGACATGAGCTAGAAAGAACCAAAGAAAAATTCAAAGGAAAATTAGCACAAAACAGCTTGAGTGACTCATGCAAAATCAATCAGCTCCCAGAGCTAAGGAAAACACATTTCTGTGCTTTTTCCACTTCACCATGCCATCTCCTCGCCCTCAACTTAGAACCACTGTGTTTTCTTGTGTTCGTGCACATTTAATACAGAAATGATAAGAGTGGTGGCTTCCAGACGTTAAAACACTATCTTGATAGTTAAATTAGAAAGTCTCTGATATAAAATATTTTCCATGGCTCTTACAGTATAGAAGGATCTCTACTTGGCACAATTCAAACCACAACTGGACTTCTCTAGATGTTACATCAATCAGTCCCCAAATCCTATCATTCTCACACCCTAAGATCTTTTGACTCCTACCCCAATGCTCCTCCCTGAGCCACTGCAGCTCCCATAACCTCCTCCATCTCACGTGGAAAACCACAACTGTCACCTAGCTGACCCTCCGTGTGGCAGCCAGAGGGCCCTTTCTAAATCTGGTCCTGTCCGTCCTGGCTTGAAATCCTCTGAAGGCTCTCTCCATCACCTTTAGGATAAGGTGTTCAGGTGCCTGAACATGTCTTATAAGAGCTGTCATGACTTGCCCCCCTGCCTAGCTTTTACCCCAGATTCCACCACGTTCCCACCTTCCCCAGCCCCCAAACACACACACACTCTCTCTCTCCTTTCCAGATAAGTGAAAACACTTGCAGTTCACAGGACACAGCATGCTCTTTCCTCCCCCTGAGTTCTTGCACGTGCAGTTCCCTCTGTGTAAAGCACCTCTCTGTATCTGCTTGGTGGACTTAGGTCAAATATCTTATCTTCTGTGAAACTTTCCCAGACTCCCCGTGTTAGAGTGGGGTGCCTCCTCATTCATACACCCATAGCACCTTATACAAACTCTGCAACGCACTCACGACAATGTATATTCTCTCTTTCCAGCCAATAAGCCCCTATGGGGAGGGGACCACACCATGTCCATCTCTGTTTCCCAAGTCCTTAGCATAGTCACTAACATAGAATGGTTACTCAATTAATGGTTGATAAATTAATGGATTTAGTTAGACCATTATTCATTCAGTATTGAATATATATATATATGTTTAAGATCTTCTATATGTAGATATTGTGTGGGATGTTGGAGATTACTGATAAAAAGACATGATCTCTATGATAAAGACATAGTCTAGTGAATGGCAGGGAAAAGGAAAATGCCTAAACCAAGTGCCACTAAGAACAGCTGCTTTGACGTATATGATCTCATTTAATCCTTCCTCTGACTATATGAGGAAGTGTCAATCCCATTTCAGAGGTAGGCTCTAAATGCTTAACAAGTTATTTAGGCCCATACAATCGATCCCAAAGCCAGAATCTGAATACAATTTTACCTCATGACAAAGCTCACAGCCCTTTCTTCTGTGTCTTTGTATCTTTCTAACGTTTAAACTTCTTGGGTTCTTTGCTGTTGATTTTTTTTTAATCTGACATGAGAACTGGGAACTTGATAATAAGATGCCCTTGAAGTGACGTGGATGGCTCGTGGGAAGCAGCCGCAGAGCACAGGGAGATCAGCTCGGTGCTTTGTGACCACCTGGAGGGGTGGGATAGGGAGGGTGGGAGGGAGGGAGACACAAGAGGGAGGAGATGTGGGAACAGATGTATATGTATAACTGATTCACCTTGCTATAGAGCAGAAACTAACACACTATTGTAAAGCAATTATACTCCAATCAAGATGTAAAAAAAAAAAAAAAAAAAAAAAGATGCCCTTGTTCAGCTCCCTCTGAGGCGATGATTCTCGGGCCATTCTCTCCAGGGTTTAGAAGCAGAGAGTCCGTTGCCAGATTTTGTGCTGCTCTGTCATGTCTATGGATGTCTCCATCTTCTTGCTCCATTCAGAGAACTCAACGACAGACATACTAAATCCACTATGGTCTCATCCAGACTTCAATAAAGAACTATCATCTCAAAACCTCTGAGCGCTGAGGCTGGACCACTGTATTTAAATGACACAGTGGGCTGCCAAAATCAAATCAAGTTTCATAGTTTATAACCGATTAAAATATTGATGATGAACATACGAACAATAACAAAAATGATCTCAGGGGCATCCCTGCAAAACTCAATGGCACCCAAAGAATAAAGCAAAGGAAGAATGACATTGGATTCTCAGGTTCGTTTTGCCCAATCAAGTTTCATATTTTATAACCGATTAAAATATTGATGATGAACATACGAACAATAACAAAAATGATTTCAGGGGCATCCCTGCAAAACTCAATGGCACCCAAAGAATAAAGCAAAGGAAGAATGACATTGGATTCTCAGGTTCGTTTTGCCCAATCAAGTTTCATATTTTATAACCGATTAAAATATTGATGATGAACATACGAACAATAACAAAAATGATCTCAGGGGCATCCCTGCAAAACTCAATGGCACCCAAAGAATAAAGCAAAGGAAGAATGACATTGGATTCTCAGGTTCGTTTTGCCCAATCAAGTTTCATATTTTATAACCGATTAAAATATTGATGATGAACATACGAACAATAACAAAAATGATCTCAGGGGCATCCCTGCAAAACTCAATGGCACCCAAAGAATAAAGCAAAGGAAGAATGACATTTGATTCTCAGGTTCGTTTTGCCCAATCAAGTTTCATATTTTATAACCGATTAAAATATTGATGATGAACATACGAACAATAACAAAAATGATTTCAGGGGCATCCCTGCAAAACTCAATGGCACCCAAAGAATAAAGCAAAGGAAGAATGACATTGGATTCTCAGGTTCGTTTTGCCCAATAATATACTGGATCTTATAAGAGAGACATTTCCAACCTTAAATCTCCTGAGGAATGTATTTCCTACTGTTCTTCTCTCAATTACCCCAGTGCTATCTACAGCCCCCACTTCCTTTTGTTCTTTCCTTTACTCCTATATTTATACCTGTGAGCATCTCAAGCTTAGTATCACCAGCCCTGGATTACATGTAGAAGTTTTACTTGCATTTTTTGCTTACAAACATTTATATAGTTCTTGCTCGGTATCACACTGTTATAAGCATTTTACAAGTATTAATTCATTTAATCCCTGCAACAGTGCTATGAGGTAAGTACTATTATTATCCCCATATGATTAATGAAGAAACTGAAATTGAAGGGGAGAAATTAAGTCACTTGCCAAGGGTCACAAAATTGATGTGGGCAGAGCAAGGGTTCAAAACCAGGCCATCTGGCAGCTAGAGTCTTGGCTCAAACCACCAGGCTAGTCTATCGCTCGGATAAATATGCTAATCCATATAGCAGTCCTGGAAAGGAATATTAATATGGATCATTGGAAAACTGCAAATAATATCTGAAAAATCTTTGGCTTTGAATCATAGAGCTTTATATTCCAGGTGCTACTGCAAGACTAATCAACACCTCTAGTAGATACACAGGAGGTAGATGAGGAAGGCTCTTCAGGGACCAGGGGTATTAGGACTAGGAGAGGGGAATCCTCTGATCTCCTGATAAACTCATTAATCTCAAGGTCCTGGTACCATGGCTCAATTAAGAACAGTCAAGCAGTGCTAAACATCTGCCTCCAGAAAGGTCACAAACACTTCTGAGAAACACCATCCTCAGGAAGATGTCCACTCATGCTTAGAATGTAGTTATGACATGAATTCAATGGAAGCAGGAGGTGCTTTGGAGAACTGCTCCACCTGAAATTAAACAAGATTCCAAATGAAGAAGGTCAGCCACGAATAGAGAGACCATCTATCTATCTCTGTTTGCCTGGGACAATTCCTGATTTCAACAGCAGTCCAGGAGTAAATATCTATAGCACTCTTTCACTCTGAAAAGCATACCGGTTTGGGTGATAAAACACATTGCAACCCTCACCAAGAATAACCAAGGGTTGGTTGTAACTCAACACATCCACACAAAAATGATCTCTGCAGGTGAAGATGTACAGCATACTTAAAAATCCCTAAACTTACCATATCTGTTTCACAACTCTTCATCTAAAATTCAATTCAACTGCTAAGTCACCTTACATATCCCGACCATGGAAAATAATAATAAAAAATACTTCTCAACTATGTAACAACCTGTACAAAGCCCCATAAAGAGATGAAAGATGTGGCACCTGCTCTACAGGTGTGCAACATCCTCTGGTTGAGAAGAGGCTTAAGTTCCATTGCTGCTCGCCCCACACAGCCAGTACTGTCTAAACCCTGTAGCACACTACTCAGTCCTCACAGCAACTCTGAGAGATAGCAATCAGTACTCTCTTTTTAGAAAAAGAGAAAACCTGAGGTTCAGAGGTCACTGTTGAACTGATAAAGTAAGTTAATAATTTGGACACAGTTGAAATAACACGAAATTTTTAGCTCCCATCCCTACTGCACTGTTGAGATGATAGAATACTTTAATATACACATGGCAAGAGTCTTCAAGATTCATACCAACCTTTACTTTCAGTTATTATACAATGAAATTCCATTCCCTCTCTAGTACCAATGCCATATATAGATCACCTGATGAAACACCAGGCAAAGATATGGCCTGATGGCACCACCACTGTCTGTACAGGAGCATTCGTGTATTTGAATATTTAGTTTCTTTCTTCTTTTCTGTTTTTATCCAGTAGACTGGAAGATAGAAAAATGAAAATTCTGATCCTGGTACTAATACAATTTATAAAATCTGTGTTATCATTAAGCAAGCCAAAAGCAAGACATCAAAAGCTCACAAGACATGAACTGGTCAATTATGAGTTTATTTGTGAAGGAAACAGCAGTTATTCAATGACATACATAAAATGATGGAAGTCAGATCAAACACTGTGTCTAAAATTTGAGGTGTGGGGGTAAAGAAAATAGAGATATTTGTAAATTTGTGGATTACGAATCAATACCAGAAAAGCATTTAAGCGATTCAGAAATTGCTAGAGCTGTTGATATGGATAAAGTTTTCTACAGATTTCTTATCAAGGGAAGAAAAAGGCTAGTTTTAACCTTTCGTTGAGCAAATTTTGTACAAAAGTTGGTAAATCCTCAGTAAAGGCAGTATCATAATTGCCTGTTGAATCCCCCGACAAATTACAAGCAAAAAGCTTGTCCCACTGTTAAAATACATTTCCTCTATCTTCTAAAGCCATGCTAAGTAAGTTGAAAGACCCAAAGCCTTAGGTAGAAAATTATTTTTTAGATACATTCACATACATGTACTCAATATTAATACAATTCTTAGTATATTTGACAAACACATATACATCGTAAAATTAAAAATTTTTTAAATTTAACTTTAAATTTAAAAAGAAAAACATATACCATACTTGATGCCATAGGGATTTTATAACATTTTCCCTTCTATGGGACTGTTCTCCACAACTCCTTACTCTTAACCTGCCAGTCTGTGTTACTCAGCTTTTTTACATGATTTCCATCCATGTTTTCAGAAGACATTCTGTAACAAAATAGGATAAAATGAAAACTGTTTTGCTTTCACAGCAATACTGTGGTAGGGGAGGTCCCATCACCCTAATTTTGACCATAACTCCCTGTGGGTGGAGATTCGCTTATCTCTCAGCCTTCAGCATCTCCCCTGTTCCAGCTAGGTAGCAGATATTAATTGCTTCTTGAATAAATTTTAAAAATAGTCTAAAAAGTTAAGAATCTTTACAAAAGTAAGAAAAATAAAACGTCTTTTCTAACCTAACTTTCACCATTTACTTTGACTCACTCTTCTCGCAGCTGGTTTTTAAACAGCTGAAATCCACTTATAATTCTCACTGAAAGTTGGCTTTCTATTCACTCTATAGAGAAAGCTACAAGGTCAGGAATCAACGTAGTCAGCTTTTTTCCTTAGGTCTTCAGAACATAAAACCTTCGCTTTTCTAGAACAACTTGAAGTTCCTTCTTGCAATTTTTCTTTTCCTTTGAGGCAAAAAAGTCTCCTTTCTTTGGTTCCTCTGAGCTAGACAGTTTCTGAGCTTCTCTCTGGAGTCTGTCCATCCCTTTGAGCTTTTCCACATCTTTATACCTTAGAGGCCCAAAATGACATCACCTTCTTAGGCAGATCCCAGCTGAGCTCTTCCGGCAGGAACTGTGCAGATTAACTACAAATTGTAAAGGGCCAGGATTTTTGGAAATCATAAGGTAGACCGTAGGACTAATCAGGAGGGCTGTCCGTGGTGTATTTAAAAGGAAAAAGTATAGTGCAGAGTAATGTGCCCTTCTGTGGAAAAAAGTATGTTTATAATAATCTATATACATCCAAAAAATGGAAGGATATATTCCAAATGACAGAATTAAGGGCAAAACTTGCCCTTTTCACTTTCTATACTCACACAATGTTTGAAATTTTAATAATAAACACAATTTTTGTAATTAAAACAATAAAGAAGAATGGTTAGGTTTTTCCAGCATGCGATGCCCTCTTTACAAAGGCCCTGCCCTAGAGATCAGAGATACAGGGATAAATTAAATGTGGGCCCCCCAGGAAGAGCTCAAGATCTCAAGGAAACAGACACACACACAATTAGCAACACAATCATCATTTTGGTCTGAAACCCAAAGAGTAAATAAATATTAGCTATTTAAGACCTAGAAAGAAAATAATTCTTTCACTGGTGCCACTGAACCCTGTAAAGGAATTTAGAGTGAAAAGAAAGATGAAGGGCTTCCCTGGTGGCACAGTGGTTGAGAGTCCGCCTGCCGATGCAGGGGACACGGGTTCGCGCCCCGGTCCGGGAAGATCCCACATGCCGCGGAGAGGCTGGGCCCGTGAGCCATGGCCGCTGAGCCTGTGCATCCGGAGCCTGTGCTCTGCAACGGGAGGGGCCACAACAGTGAGAGGCCCGCGTACAGCAAAAAAAAAAAAAAAAAAAAAAAGAAGAAGAAAAGAAAAAAAGAATCCACCTGCCAATCAGGGGACACAGGCTTGGGTTGAGCCCTGGTCCGGGAACATCCCACATGCCGCGGAGCAACTAAGCCCGTGCGCCACAACTACAGAGACTGCGCTCTAGAGCACACGAGCCACAACTACTGAGCCCGTGCGCCACAACCACTACTGAAACCCACGCGCCTAGAGCCTGTGCTCCGTAACAAGAGAAGCCACCGCAATGAGAAGCCCGTGCACCGCAAGGAAGAGTAGCCCCCATTCACCGCAACTAGAGAAAACCCGCATGCAGCAACAAAGACCCAACGCAGCCATAAATAAATAAATAAATTTACAATTAAAAAATAAATGAATAAATAAAAATAAAAATAATTGTATCTGCAAGGACTCTTTATCCAAATATGATCACATCCATAGGTTCCAGAGGTTAGGCCATGGACATATCTTTTGGGGCCATCATTCAACCCACTACAGGGGTTTTGGGGTTTTTTTCTCTCTCTGGTTTTGTAACCTGACCTCTGCTGAGGTCATTTAGCTTCTAGATCATCTTTCATCCTGCACAAACCGTAGGGCCCCCGACATAGCATACAGCCTCTATCTCCACATTAAAAAAAAATGTTTTTCCTGTAAAAATATATTTTACAGTAAAATATTCATAATATAAAATTCACCATATTAGCCACTTTTAAGTGTACAGCTCAGTGGCATTAAGTGCATTCACATTGTTGTGCAAACATCACCACCATCCATCTCCAGAATTTTTCCATCATCCCAAACTTAACTCCTTAAACATCTGTACTTCTTAAACATTAACCCCTCACTTCACCCTCCTCCCACCTCCTGGTAACCTATAATCTATTTTCTGTCTCTATGAATTTGACTACTTTAGGTACCTCATATAAATGGAATTATACAAATATGTCCTTTTCTGTCTGGCCTCTTTCACTCAGCATAATGTCTTCAAGATTCATCATGTGTAAGAATTGTATAAGAATGTATAAGAATTGTATTGTTGTAATATGTATAAGAATTTCATTCCTTTATAAGCTGAATAATATTCCATTGTATGGCTATACCACATTTCGTTTATCCATTCATCTGCTGATGGACAGTTTGGGTTGTTTCCCCCTTTTGGCTATTGTGAATAATGCTGCTCTAATTTGTCTCTAGATTTTGACACAGAAAAATTCGCCCATAGAAGGCTGTTGTGTGTGTAGCAGATTGTACTGGAGAGATGAAGACATTTATACTGCAAAGAATATAAATAAACTAAATTTGACTATCAAACCAACCTGTCCTTTCAAAGTCCTTTTCTACTTCTCTGTAAGTTTTCCAGCCTTTCCCTCTCTTTACTCTCTCCTACTATTCCTTTTCTCTCCTTCCCTTCTGACCTCAAATTCCTGTTCATTATGTATCCAGGGTGATTCAGCTACCTTTTCTCACCTTGTCATCTACTAACCTTTTCTTTCAGGGTCTCAATTTGCAGCATCAGTTGGCTTACAGGGCATTTTTCTAGACAAAGTCCATTGCCTCCCAAATGGAATTTCTGGGGCCCACTGTTAGGTTCATATATTTCCTCCCTGCTATGTTATATTTGAAATGGCATTGGGACACAAATGTAGAAAAGCCACTAGTTTTTGAAAATGGGAGACAGGAGGATGAGAAAGAGAACAGGGCTCAAGATGAAGAGTTCAGCAGAGGAATGAGATCAAAAGTTGTCTTCAGGGGACAGAGGAAAGAGAAGACCCCAGGGCTCTGACCCTTTAGAACACAGGTGGAGGGAACACAGCCAGAAATCAAGGAAACTTTCAAGAAATACACAAAAGGTTATAAATGTATTGTTTGATAGAATCGGAAGCCACATGAATTAAACTAGATGACAAATGTGAGGATTTGTCATGCAAAAGGTTTCAAGATATAGAAAGTATATGCGTGTCTGCTTGGAACAGAAATACAGGCATCCCTCATCTGAATCAATTCTTTTCTGAAAACATGTTACATAGCAGTTTTCAGGTGGTGCAAGCCTATCACTCTATTATTTTAATCAGGAAAATTAATATGTTCTCAACCCACCCAAACACCCATCAGTTTCCCCAAATATCAATAAAACACTTGTAAACATCTATAGAACAATCCAAATCCACCCAGGATTTCTGAATGATATAAATTAAATCATTTGAAACACCAATTATCCAATTCTTTAACACATAATGAAGTGTTTGGAGGGTATGTTTGTATGCAGTACATAAGGAATCCCTTCTTACAATATCAAACAGGAATTATATTTTCCTTTTACATATGCAAAGATATATACCGTAATGTAAGTAGACAATGACATAACATGTTAGAGATAGTAAAGATCCTGTCTAAATTAGACCCTGGGGCTTCCCTGGTGGTGCAGTGGTTGAGAATCTACCTGCCAGTGCAGGGGACATGGGTTCGAGCCCTGGTCTGGGAGGATCCCACATGCCGCGGAGCGGCTAGCCCCGTGAGCCACAATTACTGAGCCTGCGCGTCTGGAGCCTGTGCTCCGCAATAAGAGAGGCCGCGATAATGAGAGGCCCGCGCACCGCGATGAGGAGTGGCCCCCACTTGCCGCAACTAGAGAAAGCCCTCGCACAGAAACAAAGACCCAACACAGCCATAAATAAATAAATAAAATTTAAAAAAAAAGCAAAAGAAATCTGAATGAAGTATGGTCTTAAAAAAAGAAGAATAAAAATAAAAAAAAAATAAAAAAAAAAAAATAAATTAGACCCTGGTTAGAAGTGCTCCCAGATCCTGGCAGAAAGGAAGTGAGACTCAGGAAGGGGCTAATAATACTCAGGCAAAAGGATGAGGAAGATGGTTAGAGACAATGCGAACACTTTTAAACAACCTGAGCAAAGGACTTAAGACTGCAGCCCACTCACGCTCCATCCTCCTGCCTGATCTCAACAACGACAAATGGATTTTTATTATACACACAGGCATATTCATTGTGGTGAGATGTTGATTTTGATGGTAAGTTTAGGGTAAAAGTGTCTACAAATCCTCACGGCAAATATTTGAATAATGAGAGTTTACATACACTTGTATACTTTAAAAGGAAAACAAGGGCTTCCCTGGTGGTGCAGTGGTTGAGAGTCCGCCTGCCGATGCAGGGGACACGGGTTCGTGCCCCGGTCCAGGAAGATCCCACATGCCACGGAGCGACTGGGCCCGTGAGCCATGGCCGCTGAGCCTGAGCGTCCGGAGCCTGTGCTCCGCAACGGGAGAGGCCACAACAGTGAGAGGCCCGCGTACCGCAAAAACAATAAATAAATAAAGGAAAACAAGGCTCTAGGGAATGAGGTGATACTTGTAACTGTTCTCATCTTATATCAATTCTGAATGAAATCCAAATTTCAGGTTCTGTCTCTAAAGGATTAATGTTACAGAGTTGACAAAGACTGAGAACACAGCTGGAAGTTATATTAGAAACACAACTATCCCTATTACTATAACCTTAGAGATTACATAAAATTAAAAGTTCCCTCAAATTAGCTAAATATACTGAAATATGAAGCTATAGTATGCAGTATGTACTTTAGATCCCCAAATTCAATAAAATTATGTATTGTAGATTCCCAGATTCAACCATATTAAAAATAATTTCTGTTACAAATGAATGGATAAAGAAAATGTGAGGATATGGGGAGGGGGAAGGGTAAGCTGTGACAAACTGAGAGAGTGGCATGGACATATATACACGACCAAACATAAAATAGATAGCTAGTGGGAAGCAGCCGCATAGCACAGGGAGATCGGCTCGGTGCTGCGTGACCACCGAGAGGGGTGGGAGAGGGAGGGTGGGAGGGAGGGAGATGCAAGAGGGAAGAGATATGGGAACATATGTATAAGTGATTCACTTTGTTATAAAGCAGAAACTAACACACCATTGTAAAGCAATTATGCTCCAATAAAGATGTTTTAAAAAAAAGAAAATGCGATACACACACACACACACACACACACACAGAGAGAGAGAGAAAACCAGAATATTATTCAACCATAAAAAAGAAGGAAATCTTGGCATTTGCGACAACATGAATGGACCGTGAGGGCATTATGCTAAGCGAAATAAGTTAGAGAAAGGCAAATACTGTATTATCTCACCTCTTATAAGTAAAATCTATTTAAGCTGAACTCATAGGAACAGAGAGTAGAATGGTGGCTGCCGAGGGCTAGTGGGGTGGGGGAAATGGCGGAGATGTTGATCAAATGGTACAGACTTCCAAGAATATGTTGAATAAGTTCTGGGATGTCATATACAGCATGGTAACTATAGTTAGCAATACTGTATTGTATACGTGAAAGTTGCTAGGAGAGCAGATCTTAAATGTTCTCACTACAAAAAAAAGGTAATTATGTGAGTTGATGTGTGATGTATATGTTAACTAACCTTGTTGGCAATAATCATTTTGCAGTATATATGTGCATCCAATCATCACACTGTACACCTTAAATTTATACAACGTTACATGTCATTTATATCTCAACAAAGCTGGGGAGGGGAATAGGCTGTATTATGATATCATGTTATTTGATGTTGGCAGTTCAAAGTCATTCACTTCAAAACAGGAAGGAAAGGATGGAGAGAGGGAGGGATGGAGGGAAGGAGGAAGAGAGGGAGGGAGGAAGGGCTTGGCTGCATTCAAACAGGTGCTTCCCCTACCAAAAAAAAAAAAATCCTGTTAAATAGATATACTGCCACCAAAAGGAAAGGAGCCAAGGAGTGGGGAGGTGTCCTGGGGTGCCGAAAGAGAAAGAAAAGTTCTTCTGGAAGATTTTTCTTGAAAGCTAAGATTTTAAATATTACCATAGGAAAAAGGAAGTGCCTGATTGGCTTTCCAAAATGTATCTCTCTGCACCAGGGAGTAATGAAAGACAAAATAATCTCTCTAAAATCTGTGTAAATCTCTACACATCCTCACAAAAATGTGAATACTTTGCTCTAGATTTTTCTTTTTTTTTTTTTTTTTTTTTTTTTTGAGGTACGCGGGCCTCTCGCTGCTGTGGCCTCTCCTGTTGTGGAGCACAGGCTCCGGACGCGCAGGCTCAGCGGCCATGGCTCACGGGCCCAGTCGCTCTGCGGCATTTGGGATCTTCCCAGACCGGGGCACGAACCCGTGTCCCCTGCATCGGCAGGCGGACTCTCAACCACTGCGCCACCAGGGAAGCCCTAGATTTTTCTTTTTTATGCAACTCAGTCTTCCAGGTTTGTTTTTAGCAGACACTAAGCAAAATCAATTACCATTGCCAAGAAACAGTCCCACTGAAAAATTATTTTTGAAGCACATCTTTTACACTACTTGGCCCATAAAGTTAAAAATCCTCTCCCAAAGCAGCCCAATCTTCTCCAGGGATCTGAAGACAATTTCACTCTTCTGTTTTTAAACATCTTGAAAAATCCTTACATTTGACTGAAAAGGCAGATTGATGTTCCCTACACACACACACACACCTACACACACACACACACAGAGGAAATAAACACAGTGACTTTGGAGAAACTGCAGGGGCGGCTTCTGTGGTAAATATTTCAATCAAGTCTATATTTATAAACCTTTTCTGAAGTATCTGCCTTAAAGTCATGTAATCTAAAAACCAGGGTAAAGAAATTGACATCAGTAAGCCACATCATCTCTGATTCCACAGGACTGTCCCCAGGCCAGAGCAAAAATGTAGCTGCCTAACGATTTTTTAAAATAACCACTGCAAATGTCCTCGATAATGTATTTCTGTGTTTCAACCTATTAGTATCAAAAAGTTCATCCTGATAGCTAAGCCAATTTTCTTCAGTTGCAAAGTAATATCATTCTCGGGCAAGGAGTAAAGAAATGAGCAAAGATTGAGTCAGAGGAAATGGCTTCACATCCTATATTTGCTGTGTGGCTTCATGCTAGTTGTGGGTCTCTGTTTCCTAACTGTGAAAAGAAATTACTGCACTAGATCATATTTACAGATATGGTGCTGCTCTAAGAGACAGTAACTAACTGGTTAGCACAAGCCAAACAAAACAGTCATTCATATATGTATTATGACATATATAATTCATATTTTAGACAGCTCTCTTTTACTCAGATTGACTAATCCTAATCTTTTTTTTTAACATCTCCTAAACTCTATTCATTGTGTTTGTTCTTGTAGAGAACAATATTTTTGACATATTAACTGATGCAGTATTTCCCTCTATATAGTTGATCCTTCAACAACAGGGGTTTGAACTGTATAGGTCCACTTATATGCAGACTTTTTTTCAGTAGTAAACACTACAGTACTACACAATCCCCTGTTGGTTGAATCCAAGGATGCAGAATCCAAGGAATACACAGGAACCATGGATAAGGAGACTGACTATAAGTCATATGTGGATTTTCAACTGCACAGAGGATCAGCACCTCTATACTCTCCCCACCCCACTGTTTTCAAGGTTCAGCTGTATTTCCTATTAGCCCAGGACACTCCCCCACTCCCATGTTATTGCAGTCTAGGAGACAGGTAGGCATTTGGGAGTTTCTATTTTAGAGAAGAGCCAAAGAGGCAAATTCTTGACTTTTGCATACAAAATGCCAAGGACGTAGCATGGACAAGAGACTTACTTGAAAAAAAAATATGCTGTTTTCCAAACCAACCAGGAGACTCCTACAGTTTGCACGGGGTGTTTAGGAACTCTAGATAAGCCCAGGGAGCACTGGACGGGTGAGGAAATGGGAGACCTAGACCCTATAGTCCTTACAATCAAAACAAAGAAGGTTTGCAGCAAACTCTAAGGACCAACACATATGGCCCACAAAGAGGACCAGAATGGATCCTCCTGTCTTGGCATCTGTAAGGTTGCTAGAAATTAGTTGGAACATATGAGAAAGCAGAAACCATAGACAGACTGGGGAGACTCTTAATTGACAGCTATTACCCTGAATTGTCAAAAGACTTGAAATGGAAAAAAATTAAGTTACATCTATTGGAGACCCTAAGGTTGGGGTCTTAATGCCATACCGGGTACACTCTTCTCTGATAGATTCAATTCTCTGAATCTTGCATAAGTAGTAAGGTGCAAACTAGACATGATGACCAAGGGGCTGGCTCTAAGACGAGTCCAAGAATCACTTCATTGTTTGCAATGTTATGTGTTGATTCCAAATCAGCACTGAAAGCCTAATTTCAATCATCTGAGATGATTTAGCAATAGCACACAAAATTAGGGCCCCAGTAGCTGATCTCATTCATCTAAGTGGCTTCTGAAGTAAAATGTTACTGCTGCTGGAAGAGATTACAATTAATGCTCAGTACATGCGGTGACTTCCTAGCATAGACAAGTTAATAACATTTAAAGTTAATAAGTATCAGCAGCAACAACAACAGTTACACCTACCTTAGAGAGAAAATGCAATATATCCAGATTTCCCTTGAAGAAAACTGACAACAGTTCATTATCCATGTATGGAATATATCATATATGGCAGACTTCTGTTATGGGCCACTCACAGACTTCAACCCCTAGCAGAATGCACCTCAATAATGAGCGTCAGAGGCTTCAAATTTCAATTCAATTTCTTCTGGTAAAAGTTTAAAACTAGGGCTTTCCTGGTGGTGCAGTGGTTGAGAGTCCGCCTGCTGATGCAGGGGACACGGGTTCGTGCCCCGGTCCGGGAAGATCCCACATGCCCCCGAGCGGCTGGGCCCGTGAGCCATGGCCGCTGAGCCTGCGCGTCCGGAGCCTGTGCTCCGCAACGGGAGAGGCCACAGCAGTGAGAGGCCAGTTAAAACTAGCTTATATAATCCTCTTCCCATCTGTCAATTACCTAGAACTAGATGAAGAACACAGTAGGTTTTTTTCCCCTTTGATTAATACCACAATAGATGGAATGCATAACAACTCAATTTGCTTGGTACTGTGATAGGATTAAGCATTTCTGATTAATCACAATGACATCTCCTATCGCGCCCACCCTCACCCCCCCCCAGTAAAACTTTTAGGAAATCAATTACATCAGTTAGAAGTAAATCAGCACACCTTCTTGATTGTTTTAACACAGTGGTCATAATTACAAAAATAAAAATCCTTTTTCATGCAGAAGATCTACACTCTGCAATTGCTACAAGGATTTCTATTACAAAACTAATTTTGAGATCATACGTTCCTTTTAGCATAAAGTTATTGGAACAAAGTGATCACTCTTGTCAACCCTCCTCCCTACGCAGTACCCCTCAAAGGTTTTCTGATGTCATAGAGCTGCAGTGCAAAAATTTGCAAGACTGAATTCATATCACTGCAATCACAATGGTGGAGGCTGAAAAAAATATTCCTGCCACTCGGAATAATTACTGTTTTTTCACTGACCCTGCATGTAAGGGTGATGTAATTTCCCCGAAGGAAGAGTTAAAGTACTATGCTAAAGTTCAGACTAGCTTTTTAAAACAGCTTTATTATCTTCCTGCATTCATTTTAGTTTGAACAAATTAAGATTCTCAAGGGGCCCTTTTTCACTTTGTTTATCCTGAAGGCCATAGCTCTCAATATAAAGGCTTATCGGAAGGAGATAAGGACATTTCCAGAATCTAGGCAAACCCTTCTACTCCACCTCCCCTAAGAAAAATGAAAACTTTCTAAGGGACTAGTTGGTACAGCTAAGCCAATTTATTTTTAACCTAGGTTCTCAGAGAAGTCAAATATAAGCATGATAATATTAACCAACTTGGCAAGTACCCCCGGGAATATTTACACTCAATTTTTTTAAAGAGCATCTAATACCTTCCAAAGAACCATTAATTTGCATGTAAAGATGTTCGTACCTAAAATAAAAGCTGTTGTGACTGGATGTAGCTTAAAACACACCACAGTCCCGCCACCAGGATGCTCACAAATTTAAATGATTATCTAATTACACAAGCAACATCTATTAGCAGCCTTGTCAATTATTTAAAACTCTGACAGCTTTGTTGTTCCAAAAGGAGCTATCCTATTCCCAAAGGGCCAGTCAACAGACTGGTATCGTCAGAGTGGTTTAACAAAAACTTTCATTAGTCAAAATAATTCAACAAATGTGGTAGATGGAGATATCGTACTATGGCTGAGCTTAACAGCTGAGCACCTTAAGGATATCAAAGAAATGTGAAATATGATCTCTGCCCTTAAGGATCTTACAGTCTGCTAAGGAAACCAAAAACATCCAAGAAAGAATCAGCAAGGAAAAATGGAATTTTTAGCACTAATATTTGTCGTATAGATTTTCACTATCCAACACAATAGCCACTAGCTACATATGGTTATTAGCACTTGAAATGTGCCTAATTCAAATTGAGATGTGCTGTAAGTGTAAGATACACACTGGGTTTTGAAGACAGTGCCCAAAAAAACCCAGGATATAAAATATCTTTTATAATTTTTGTATTGATCACATGTTAAAATGACAATATCTTAGATATAATGGGTTAAATAAAGCATATTAAGATTAATTCCAACTGGGTTTTTTTTCTACTTTTGTAAATGTGGCTACTAGAAAAATAAAAATTATATAAGTGACTTGCATTTGTCATTTGTATTCTTTTTCTCCTGGGCAGGGTTGGTATAGGGGATAAGTGGCATACTTGTACCTGTTCGAAAAATTCACAGAGGGGCTGGCCTTTAAAGGATCCAGAGGACTTTGAAGGTGGAGTTAGGAGGGAGACATGTGCCAGGTGGAAGCTGGAATATTAAATTCTAGCGGTAGAAGAGAGATTGGCCTGGAAGTGCATTTGGGGGGTTTAGACATCTGGATTGAGATCGAGCTCTGAAGTCAGACAGGGACACACACACACACTTTTCCTAACTTCTCATCTCACTTCTGCTGTGCTTTATAAGCAAACACAGTGAAAGAGATACCACAGGGAAGGTCAAGGTAAGTTTATAAAATTTTCAGTGTGAAAGCAAGAAGCTGAGATTCCATTTGCCATTCCTGAAAGTAACCTTGGGTAAACGATTTATCGTCTCTGCCTTGAATTATCCTTATTGCCTCTTATTACATAATTTCTAGGTTTTTTTAATGTCTATGTTATCTATTGACTTTAAGAATTTCTTACCAATAAGTGCTTGAGTAATATCACATACCAAAGAGATTGATATTACTCTAGGATCGTGATCAGCCAACCTCCACACTAACTTCTCAACCACTGATCAAAGCTCCCATTCTCCACAACAGCTAATTCAAACCATAAACTCTCTTTGGACATCTTCCCGCACCCAGCCTGTACTCTCAGAGATGGCTTAATCCCAATCCTATAGAGACAACCTACACATTTACACTTAGCAAGCCTTTTCTTGCTTCCTTTCCTTGTTACACTAGTGAAGGTAGAAGGATCTCTGAATAATGATGCTTCTGGGGACCTAACCTCCTTTCTCTTTTCACCCTAGACCAAGCGGTCCTCCAAACTTTATTCTCAGATACCCGCTAAAATGATTTTGAAAAACCTCTCTCATATTTTTAAGTTGACATCCAAAAGTTACCATCTAATTTGGTATAGGATATCACTGGCAAAGGATATAACTGCCTCTATTTTGTAAATTTTGTAACAACGTTTAAAAATATAACTGTTACTTCATTCTTTAAATATGTCCAACATTTAAAACGTGTGAAATCACTACTAATTTTATTCCTACCTTCATCCAGTTAAAAAATACATGAATAAGCTCTTCCTTAACATCAGAAAATGTCATATTGTTCCTTCTACTCTTGGAACTCATTATTCTGTTCTATTTCTCCAACAAAATTTCAAGCCAATGTAATATATTTTATGCTTGGAAGTCTTTTATTGTTCGCCTTATCATACCTCTCTGCAAAAAACTATGTCAGTAAATTTAATTTTTTTAATCTCCTGGGTCCATAAGTTTCTAAGTGATAACATTTTTCTTCTGGATTGAGTTCTCATTAAATTACCATTACATTCAATTGATAAACACAATGTGACATATTTTATATTTTGACAGATATTTATTAATTATAACAAACAGTATTTAGATGGAACTATTAATTAATTAAAATGAGTTTTTTAATTATTCCATGGGTCCATGGATAATATAACTTATTGCCAAAATTAGACAATGTTCTGCATCAAGTTTATTTCTGTATTTCATTTTTTAATATAAGTACCTAGAACATTCTTTACATAAATAGGTAGATAGAACTGGAAGGATTTATTATAACAATGTCACTCAATTCTTTAAACTTCTGAGTTACATGCCAAAAGTCAAATAGTTATCTAGCAACCAAAAATTATTTTTAATGACCTATCAGCTGACAGTTCTATTAGGCATTTCTTTCATTTCATGAAAAGCAAAAAAAAAAAAAATACTTGAGTTGCAAAAGGATTTATAACCTTTATTACCCATTTGGGTCGTTCGCTTTCTCCATATAAATGCTACTGTTTTGTGTGGGGCTCACGGAGGCACCATGGCGAGTAAGAATAAATTGCTGGTCTGCCCTTCTTTTGTCATTGGGAGAAGAACTCTGTGAAAGGAGACGGATGGAAGAAGAATCTACTTGACCACAGAAGGATTCTCAGGAATACTGATTTTAGGAAGACAACATATGGAACTTGAGGACCTAACAACTGGATTCCCTTAAAATTACATTATTTGTGTGCCCACAGAAACCTTGGGAGTCTTTATGTGCCTACACAAGTACAGGTACCTTGGCTTGAAGACCACAGTTGTAGGGTTTTCATTGATTCCCATGACTTCAACTACAATGTGTCTAAATGCTGGTAACTGTCAAACATACATCAGGTCAGCCCACACTCCTGAGATTCAGAACCACCTACCTACCAACCTACTTGCCATTCTAACTCATCAGCACTTCCTGAATCTATCCACTTGCCTTTATCTCCCCCTGCCCTTGCCCAAGAAAGCCACCGTGCTTTCTTGACTGGATGCCATATTAACATCCTCCCTCACGCATCTCCCTGCATCCGGTCTTATTTCCTTCCCACCCGTTCTCCACACTATAGCTAGAATAGTTTAAAGGATAAAAATAAAAGTGAATCACATTCTGACCCTCCTTAAAATCTTTAGCGGCCTCCCAGCATTTAGACTAAAGTAAGAACTCCTTTATTATGACTCATAGGGCAATCCAAGTCCATTCTCAATCCATCTCCTGGGCATATCTCTGCCACTTTTCCTCACACTCTAAGCTCCAGCCAGTCTGAACTTCTTTCAATTTTCAAAGGCTCCAGGACCTAAACCTACATACATGTTGTTACCTCTGTGCCCTTTGCCTAACTCTTACTTAAATGAAAGGCTTAGTTTAACTGTTACTTCCTCCAAGAAGCCTTTCCTGATCTCTGTGAGGCTGGACCCTCACAGACGAATGCTCCCCCGGTACTCCTAATTCCTCTAAACAGCATAGATCACATGTCACTGGAGGAACTTGCTTTATCCTTTGTTTCACCTTGAGATTATCAACTTTATACTGCAAGGACCATATTTATCTTACGTACCTAGTACCGACCCTGAAATATTTTCTATATCTAGTACTGAGCCTGAAATATTGTAAGTGCTACATAACTGGTTGGTGAATAAAAAAAGTCTCCTTATTAATTCATAACCATAATTTTATTATAGGTATAGTCATCATTCCCTGACCCAAAATTTGTTTGAAATATGTCATTCTCCATTATCACTTGAAGGAAAGTTCATAGTTCCTTTCTGATGACTCATAAAAGCATAAAATATTCCAAAGTGACTAAATATAAAGATCTAAGTACCAAGAGTTTGTCTATTGTGTTAAAGATTCTGTTAAGGAAAAAGTCAGCTTTCTTGAGAGGACCCTGATTGTAACTTTCATCACTATTCCATTTAGATAGAATCATGTCAGCCATCGACATGGACCCAGGTAGAAATTTCATTAATTTAAAGGTTTTCCTTCCCTGAATGCTCTAAAGAGACTTAAAATAGAAATTATTAATTTCTGACAAATTTCTATATGCTATATTCATGTCTGCCTTGCCCCTTGTATATAAACTTTGTGTGATAACATTCATTATTTTTATCTGCGTGCTCACAGTTAATTGACTATTAAGTATTTTAAATTTCTTTTGTACAGTAAAAATGAGCAAAAACAAATGTATAACTGACCTTAATAAAACAAATGAGTGCATTGAAAGAAGTATTGTATTTGCTAAGAATACAGTTACATTGTATTCTTTAGCAGTGTTTGCCTTATTAAACCACCCATTACAACTGCCTTTATGGATAGCATCTCTCGTATAAAGTAGTGCAATACGATGAGCCAACTGCTGCTAAATGATCGATTTCATTTATGTAGCCAGATGAAGGGATGTCTTTCATACCAACATTCTTTAAGGCAGAAGACAATCACCAAGGGAACTCTCTGATAATCAATAAGCGTCAGTCATGAAAATAACCTTCCTCTTAACCACTTCCTTGCTTTCACGTACTCACTGGTATGTGTGTAGATACCGAGGACCTGATATCCACACGACCTTTCTCAAGTTTAATGTCTTCGTGGTTTCTCTTCTGTATTCTATCCTGGATAGTTTCGTGAATTCTATTTTTGAGTCAGGTTGCCTGAAGAGATTTTTTAAGTATAAGATCTCCCACAAAAGGTAGAGAATACCGAGCTCCCGGCTTTTTTTCCTCAGACCTTTCCACTACCCTATTTCCTCATCCCCAAAAAGATATAATCATTCTGTCATTTTTCAAGTTCTAAACCTTTTGCTGTTATATTTTTCATTTTGTGCTGTCAATCCTTACCACTTATCCAGTGTCACCTAGGCATCACAGTAATCATCTTACAATCTGGATCACTTTTATCCTTTCTTTTCACATCAGCACCAAGTAGAATCAACACTTGGCAAACATTCCATCTATTAATTCTGTTCACAAATACCTATTGAAAGCACACTATCTACTATGCACAAGCACTGTGCCAGGTTCTGGGGTAAAAGAGGGACCAGAGGAGACTTCAGTTTTGACCTCAGGGGGCTTCCAGCCCAGCAGACGAGACACACAACAAACATGTAAATATACATAATTAGAGATCATAAGTGTTATTAAGAAAACTAAAATAGTTCTGTGCTGGAGAATAATAATGGAGACAAGATCTACTTTTATCAGGTGGTGGAGGAAAGCCTCTTGGAATTAACTACACTTAATCTGAAGTCTCAGTAGCAAAGGGGATAGAGGCACAAAATGAGGTAGGAATGATAGACCAAAGAGCCTTATCGCCCACAGTGAGGAGTTCACAGTTCATCCAAGAGGCAAAATCAGATTTAACATAAAAAAAAGAGATGAATCAGTCAATAAAAGATGGAAATTTACTCAGCCATAAAAAGGAATGAAGTACTGATTTATGCTATAACATGGATGAACAATAAAAACATTATGCTAAGTGAATGAAGCCAGTCACAAAAGACTGTATGATTCCAACTATACGAAACGTCCAGAATAGGGAAATACACATAAACAGAGAGTAGATTCGTGCTTGCCAGGGACTGAGAGGATGTGGGATGCAGAGTGACTGCTAATGGGGATGGGGTTTCTTTTCAGGGTGATAAAAATGTTATGATATTAGATAATGATGATGATGCACAACTTTGTGAATATACTAAAAACCACTGAATTATATGCTTTAAAAGGTGGATTTTATGGTATATGAATTATATATTAATAAAGCTATTAGTAAAACAAACTTAAAAAAGAAAGCACTTTCAGCTGAAGAATGAGTAAAAGGGGCTAATACTGGAAGCGGGGGGAGTTAGGGGGCTGCGGGAGTGGTCCAAGTCAGGGACTGTGTGATGTGGCTTAGAAAATGGACAATAGAAATGGACAGGAGTAGACGGTTTTGAGATACATAGAAGGTGAAAGCTATAGATTTTGGTGATACATTGGATGTGAAAGTGAAAGGGACAAATTAAGGATGACTCTCAGTGTTTATCTCCAACAACTGGGTAGATGGTGGTAGTCTTTGTGGAGATAAGGAATACTGAAAGAGGGACAGATTTGGAGGAGGATGAAATCCAGGATTCCATTTCAGACATGATAAGCTTGACAAGCCTGTAAGACAATCAACTAGAGACTTCAAAACGGCAGTTGGAGACAATATCAAACTCATGGGTAGAGACTGAGATCTGTAAAAGAGAGAAAGCAGAGAGAGAAAGGAAGGGAGAGAGGCCCATGTTTAGTTGAGAGGAACATCAAAATTTTGTAGCAGAGGAGTGAAAAAACATCAAGGGGGATAAGAATAAACCAGAAAAAAGTCCAAGGTTAGAGAAATCAAAATGAGATCGTATTTCGAAAAAGGAAGTGGTCCATGGAATCCAGTGCTGGGTGAAGTCTAAGATCAAAAAGAGCGAAGCTGTGGCCACTGAATTAGGCCAGGAGAAGGTCACTCATGACCTTGACAAGAGCAGTTTCAGCTGAGTGTTGGGTTGAAAACAAGGCTGGAGGTAAAGCGTTAGAGACAGTAGGTGTAGACAATTTTTTAAAGAGGGTGATTACCAAGAAGACAGGAATGGAGCAAATGATCAAGAGAAATTTGGGGCCAAGATTTTCGGTTTGATCTTATACACTGATTGGGGACTGAGGAAAAGATCAATGAGGCACAGTGAAGGAATAAGTTAGAGAAGAAAGTCCTACAGAAGGCAGAAAATTAGGACTAGGATCCAGTGGAAAGGAAAAGAACTGGAGTTGATAGGAGAAGGAGGGTATTTCCTCTATCATACTAACAGGAATATATGCATGTGTGTTTATATATTTGGTAATGAAGACAAATAAGTGTCTTCCTGATGGCTTCTATCTTTTCAGTGATGTAAGAAACAAGGTCACCAACTACAAGAGACGCAGGAAGTGTTCTGAGAGATTTGAGGAAGGCAGGTAATAGGAAATAGCCATTTCAGGAAGTGGGAAACTGAGTCTGCTAGAGAAATACAGTACGATAGCAGCTGAGCACTGACTGGCTATTTGAGATTTGTGATCGTGCGTTTAAAATTAAACCAGGCTGGGACTTCCCTGGTGGCACAGTGGTTAGGAATCCGCCTGTCAACGCAGGGACACAGGTTCGAGCCCTGGTCCGGGAAGATCCCACATGCCGCGGAGCAACTAAGCCTGTGCACCACAACTACTGAGCCTGCGCTCTAGAGCCCGTGAGCCACAACTACTGAGCCCGCGAGCCACCACTAGTGAGCCCGCAAGCCACCACTACTGAGCCCGTGTGCTGCAACTACTGAAGCCCATGTGCCTAGAGTCCGTGCTCCGCAACAAGAGAAGCCACCGCAATAAGAAGCCCGCGCACCGCAACGAAGAGTAGCCCCCGCTCACTGCAACTAGAGAAAGCCCGCACACAGCAACGAAGACCCAACACAGCCATAAATAAATAAATAAATAAATAAATTTATTTACTTAAAAAATTAAACCAGGCTGCCCTCCTGTGTGCTTTTTAATCTAGGAATATTCAGCTGCTTGGGCACTGGCAAGGAGACAGTGAATGGCATATTCATAGCATCAGAGTTTTTCTAGAGATAAATAACAGAGGGAGAAAGGTAAAAGAAGTTGAGGGATTTTTTCAAGAGAGTTATTCAGGTACACAACCATGGAATCTAAGCTGAGTGAGGAGGAAAACAAAGAGAGTTTGGTGGAGGTGATGAGTGGATAGTGAGAATGCATTCAAACAAGAGATGACTGTTTGAGGAGGTAGACGAACCAAGCTGGATGAGCGGATGGGTGTTCAGTCACTGAGGAGAAACTAATGACAGGGTTCAGGGAGGGGAAATAAGGCTATGAATTAGGAGCTGAAACTTTCAATGAATGGAGAAGGGTGACCAGGGGATCAATAGATGACAGCATGGGCTTGGGGTGAAGGCGATATATCTATTTTGTGTAACACAAAGGATCAGGGGTTTTGACGTAGGGAAAGGGAAGGATCAGTCTAAAAACAGTAAGAGAACAAGGAAAAAAAACAACGCATGCCTCCCCATGCTTTTTTTTTTTTTTTACATTTTATTGAAAAATATTCTTTGGTCTTTAGATAGAAACAGGAATTTATTTGCCCCAAAGGATGATCTCACCATACCTCTGCTGGAACCAGGACATGGCCTCCTCTTTCCTGATTCTGTGTTTGGCCCCAAAGCTGCCTGTCCTGCATTTGAGGTACTTGGACTATGAGTGAAAAAGCAGTTTCTGCTTGATGGGGCTGTAGCCCACCTTCAAACATCAACTGAATGTCTACCCTACAAAGGATGAATGCTTGTCATCTTCCAGCTCAACCATAGGACTTTTTAAAAGCCAGATTTCCAGACAGTCCCCTAATATACATTTTTCTATTGGTAACCATAATGACAAAATATTCAGTATCCATCCATACATTCAGATATATATTTTTTTGCTATATTGTACAAACAGTATAGGTTTGGGAAACTACTTCTTTTCCACTTGATAGCCTATCATAAAGATTTTCTAACAACATTAAATATTTTTCTACATGATATTAATAAATGCATTGTATTACATTGGATAAATCAGCTGAGATTTATTTAAGCAACATGCTATTCTTATATGTCTAGGTTGTTTCCAAATTTGGGATACTATAAATAATGCTGTAATGAACATCCATAGGCATAAATCTTTGAAGACATCTCTATCATTGCCTATAATCAATCCCTTGAAGTAGTATAATTTGGTCATAGAAAATGGATGTTTTTAGGGGTTTTGAGATATATCATTCAATCATCTTCAAAGAAAGTTTGTATTACAAGCAGCATCTAAGACTTCCCTTGTACCTTGTCAAGCCTGTCTATATTCTTTGTTTCCTTTCTTTCTTTTTTCTTTTTTACTATAATATGTATTTTTTAATTATTATTGAAATATAGTTGATTTACAATGTTGTGTTAGTTTCAGGCATACAGTAAAGTGATTCAGTTATACATATATATGTATATATTCATTTTTTACATTCTCTTCCATTGTAGGTTATAACAAGATACTGAGTATAGTTCCCTGTGCTATACAGTACGTCCTTATTGGTTATCTATTTTATACATAGTAGTATGTATATTTTAATCCCAAACTCTTAATTTATCACTCTCCCTCCCTCCCCCCCTTGGTAACCATAAGTTTGTTTTCTACGTCTGTGAGTCTAATTCTGTTTTGTAAATAAGTTCGTTTGTATCCTTTTTTTAGATTCCACATAAAAGTGATATCATAAGTTTTTGCACAGCAAAGGAAACCATAAACAAAACAAAAAGACAATCTACAGAATAGGAAAAAATTTTTGCAAACGATGTGACTGACAAAGGATTAATCTCCAAAATATACAAACAGCTCATGTAGCTCAATATCTAAAAACCAAAAAACCCAATCCAAAAATGGGCAGAAGATACAAAGACATTTCTCCAAAGAAGACACACAGATGGCCAAAAGGCACATGAAAAGATGTTCAACATTGCTAATTATTAGAGAAATGCAAATCAAAACTACAATGAGGTATCACCTCACACCAGTCAGAAAGGCCATCATCAAAAAGCCTACAAATAATAAATGCTAGAGAGGGTCTAGAGAAAAAGGAACCCTCCTACACGGTTGGTGGGAATGTAAATTGTTATAGCCACTATGGAGAACAGTATGGAGGACCTTTAAAAACTAAAAATAGAGTTACCATATGATCCAGCAATCCCATTCCTGGGCATATATCCAGAGAAAAACATAATTCAAAAAGATACATGCACCCCACTGTTCACAGCAGCACAATTCACAATAGCTAGGACATGGAAGCAACCTAAATGTCCATCAGCAGAGGAATGAATAAAGAAGATGTGGTACAAATATACAGTGGAATATTATTCAGCCATAAAAAATGAAATAATGCCATTTGCAGCAACATGGATGGACCTAGAAATTATCATACTAAGTGAAGTAAGCCAGACAGAGAAGGACAAATATCATATGATATCTTTCTTTTTAATACATGAATAAATAAGGACCCAAAAGGAAGGGTCTTGTTCATGAGTCAGAACCTGGAGTGCTGACGTGCCAAGGCCTTTCGGTTCCAACATGCAATAGGTAACATCTCCCGTACTCACCTCCCCTAAGATGCCTTTCTCCAGCCTTTTCCTGCTCCTGTACCCTGAATGCTAATTATCTTCCCTGCTGTTATTTTGACCAGACCAGTCCTTTGCACAAAATCCCCCCAAAGCTCCCTGGATTAAATTTAAGTTTCTTCCCAATTTTTATTTCCTATTTACAGACTTGCTTAGACCCCATCCCTAACCTCCTAGATCCAAGTCATTATTAGCTTGTTCCCAGCCTCTCCAAATCCCCCACTCCTATCAAATTTAATTTCTGGATGAAAACTTCCAGGTAAACACAAATTGCTATCATTTTATCTTTTTCTATTGGGTTTCATTATCTCTTTTATTCTTTTCCCAATTTCCTTTTGTGTTTTCCCTCTTCCTCATAACTGGTTTTATTTTGATTCGTTAGGTATGTTTTCCAGACCTCATCACTGAATCTCTATTTCAGATTTATTGTGCTGGAGTTCTTCAAGCTATAGCTTCTTTCTTAGGTGTTTCAAATGCTGGATAATAAAATGAATGCTCTATATTTGTCAAGTGCAAAATTACATTTCTCACTGGCTATTGCTTTCAATAGGACAATAATAGTTACTACACAAAACTAAAGGAATAAAAAGAACAGAGAACTAATATTGCAAATTGCAATATTCTACCCATTCTGTAGACATGGCAAGCCTTTTGCATGTGGTATGTTTTATAGTTGCAAAAGAAAAGGGCCTTTTTCTGGATGGAAATTCGACTCTTGATAGCCTGACAGTGGTCCCACTTAGGGCAGGAAGTTAGAACTTCATTCTATTGTAATTTTCTCTTTTCCAGTTTGTAGGAAAAAGAAATATTTCCACACCACAAATCAAAGAGAACACATTATCTAAAAACAAGACAAAACCAAAAAACCAATGTTTCAATAAGGGAAAACAGATGTATCAATCAAGCAATAGAGTGTTTTGCATTTTCATGCAAAAAATGCATAATATCCTTGTCAAAATTATGGAATTTGTCCTTTACAGCTTTCTTGCTTGTTACACATAAAATAAACAGACTCTTCTTTATCCAACCAAGACCTCACACAGTATGGAAGATACTGGACCTACACAGCCCAACACATCTGCCTTGGGATCAGGTTCGCAGATGCCCTTCCAAACAACTTTTTTTACCCCAAGTCTCAGTCAGAACCCCAAGACCAGTCAACAGCATCTCTGTCCCTTTTCCTTGTTGTCATCTTTCAGCACTGCCCCCAGGTAATTGTCTTTAGGTACCAATCATTTCTCCCATTCTCCTCTTCTTAAGGCTCCTTCCTTCCTTCTAATTCCTGCTGATTCTTCCCACAGCCAATGCCCCTACAATCTTTTTCTCTGGGTTCTCTGGAAACACCCCAGTCCCTCCTACACACTCCCATTCCTGTACTCTCAAGCTCATGTCAGAATGCTCAGATTCTTCCTTACCCTAAATAGATCCCGGTTTCTGAGGATTTGTTTTCCCTTTTTAGCCCTCTCTAGGGGAGCCTGCTCATTTTCTCACACCCATCCACAAGCATCCTTGAGTAGCTTTTTCTCTGCCATTTCTAAACCATGACTTCTCCGCCCTTGTACCACACTGCTCCTCTTCAGAGGCTCGTGGCATCTGCCTGTCCCAGCCCCAGCCCCTTTACCTCATTACTGTGATCCTGTGATCGCTCTCACAACCGATGAGGGTGTTGGCAAGTGTCTTTCTCTGGCCCTCAGTTCTGCCACACCCCTCTGAACGATTCTTTAACAACCACCCTGAGCGCCACTCTTGGATGTTGTCATCTTTCAGACTACCCCGCCTCTGTCACACCGCACTGCGAATTCATACAGAACACAATCCCCTGACATTCCACCTTCTCACTCTTACACCTTTACCTCCGTCCCCAGGCTCTGTGCTCTATATTTTTCCAAATCAAGAATACATCAACCTGGCATATTTCTTCAAATGTCCTACCTCACCTGCCCCCTTGGGTCCAACTATCTATATTCACCCTACTTACACCCAAGAAGACAAACTGCTGGATACAGCAGGCATTCCCATTACCATGATTCCCACGGGTAATTTCCAGCTTTAGGGAGAAAAACAGCTTTTATGTGCCCTTTATGACTGGGTCGAGGTTGGTTTTAGAGGGCCTTAATCCTCCTATATTCTCTAACAGCTTTCCTCATCAAAGCCCATACCCCACGTAAACATATGATCTAAGTAAAAACAAGTGCAGCTTCTAGAAAATGCCCAACTTTCCTTCTACTCAAAGTTTGGTGTGTGGACATGTTGCATCAGCAACATATGGGACTTCAGAGCTTGACAGAAATTCCTTGACTTCCACGTAGTTCCTCTGCTCATCCCTGGATACCCACCTTCACCAAGGTTTTATCCTTGGACCTCATCTTCTCACATGACTCACCCTCCCACATGACTCACCCTCCCTGAATAGTTTCTTCAGCTCTAAATGCTTCATCTATAATTTCACGCTCCCCAAATCTACATCTCCAGACCCCTATTTCACCCAGGTGGCAGGATACTCGGAACCTCGAAGGCAACATCTCCAAAAACTGAATTTACCTTCTTCCCACCAAATCAATCCACTGATCCCCATCTGGTTGATAAGCACATCATCTACACCGTTACCCAAACCAGAACTTCGAGAGCTTTCTAAGAATCCTCAGTCCCCTCCTGCTACCCTCTCCATTCCTATTCTCACTGCCTATTTAACTTCGCATCACTTTTCACATGGATCAAAACAATGGATTCTTAACGTGTTTCCCTTACCCACAGGATAAAGTTCAAACTCCTCACTATGAAAGGAAAGGCCTTTCAGAATCCTAAGCTCAGATACCTTCTTAGACTCTTTTCCTGCCAATCCAACCATTCTTCCCATGCTCTAGCCACATTGAGTTTCTTGCATTTCCTGAATGTGAACATACCATATGCTTTCCCAACTCTGCCCCTGATGCTGAGAACATTCTCTCCCACCTGGGTAACTTGTACTCATCATTTGAGACACGTTCCAAATGTTGTCTCTTCTATGAATTGTGTCCTTGTCCTGGCCTCCCAAGCACTTTTCCCTATGTGCTTCCCTTGCAAATTATATGTCCCTTTATTTTAGCACTTATCATTCCATGGTACTAAGAGCCTAAGTGGGGTCTCCCCTTGAGACAGGAGCTAAAATTACATTATATTCTACTCTTTATGTTCCTAGTAGCCAGTTATTATGGACTGAATTGTACCCCTTAAAATTCATGTTAAAGCCCTACCTCCTCCCCAGTATGATGGTATTTGGAGATGAGGCCTTTGGGGGTAATTAGACTTAGATGAGGTCACAAGGGTGGTGCCCTCGCGATGAGATTAGTAACATTACAAAAAGAGGTATCAGCGCCCGTGCGCGCGCACGCACACACGTTCTCTCGCTCTCTCTCTTTCTCTCCTCTCTCTCTCTCTCCCTCTCTCTCCCCATCTCCCCCTCCCTCCCCCACTCTCTCCCTCTCTCCCTCTCTCTCCCTCTCTCCCCCTCTCTCCCTCTCTCTCCCTCTCTCTCTCTCCCTCTTTCTCCCTCTCCCCCTCTCCCTCTCTCTCTCTCTCTCTCTGCCGTGTGACAACAGGGTACTCACCAGGAACCAATCTACTGGCACCTTGATCCTGGACTTCCCAGCTTCCAAAACTATGAGAAATAAATGTCTGTTGCTCAATCCACTCAGGCTATGAGCCGCTGTGGGATTTTGTTGCAGCAGCCTGAGCTGACTAGCACACCAACAGCTCTTAGCTCACAGAAGGTAGTGTAATGAGTGATTACTGAATGGCCAAATTACACACAGGACTGGAACACAGCATGTGCTGCCCAACAAAAAAAAAATGAAAAGCCTTACAAAATCAGAGGGGAAATCAGGATCTCTCCTGGATTTTACAGCATAGATCACAGCACACAAAGTGAACTTATAATTAATCTTACCTTTTGGTACATTTGCTGCTATAGAAAGGAGCAAAACTAAACTTTGAAGTAGCTTAAATTCTGGTTCTCTCACTGTAACCTCCTGAAACTCTTCCTAAGTTCAAAAAGCATCTTCTACCGGTTCTTGTCTGAGCTGCATGTGTCTTAGGACCTCTGCCTTCTCAAGGTTCCCTCTCCACCCACACTGCTCCCCTCACACCCGCTGCCATACTCCCCTGTGGCAACGGTTTCTCTTTAACTCATCCTCTCCCTCCCCTGGTCCCTCTTCCTCCTTCCTGGGCTGGCTAAAGAACTACTATGGTTTGGAGTTCAGCCTCTAATTACTTTCTGTTTTATAACATTGATATGTTTTTAAGCAGTTGACGTTTTCTCCATCTGAATGAAAAGTTCCTTGAAGGCAAAGACAACACAGTATTTTCTGTGTGACCACTCCAGCACTAAACACAGCACTAGTTTCACGAAATGCATTACAACAGGGTTGACAAGCGGGCCCATGGGCCAAAACTGGCCCACTGCCTATTTTCATAAGACCCACAAGCTAAGAATATTTTTTACATTTCTAATTGGTTGCAAAAAATAAAAAGAAAAGAAAAGAAGAAGAATACTCATGGTCTGTGAAAATTATATGAAATTCAAACTTCAGCATTTATAAATAAAGTCATATTGGAACACAGCCATGCTTATTCATGTATGTACTGTCTATGGCTGCTTTCATGTCCCAACAGCAGTTAAGTACGTAGTTGAGACAGGGACCATATGGCCCACAAAGCCTGATATATTTACTATTTGATCCTTTATGGAAAAAGTCTTCTGAACTCTGCATTAGAAAGTTGAAGCAATTGAATTAAGTTCACTGGATTATTGAAATATTCCCCCAAAATACCTCCCCATCAAAAAAAAAAACCAAAATGAATAAGTAAGAAAAAAATAAAATCACAAGTCTTCTCTTGGAGTCCCCAATTGCAAAACTGTCCATGGCATAATCTGATATTGTGAGATAACAAAGCAACATGAATTCAGGAGATAAGGCCAGGTCCCTGTATCATTTTGCACCAAAAGTCTTTCTAAATGGGAGGCAGTGAGCAGTGAGGGCATCCTGCACACTCTTTACCTGGACAATCTATACCGAAATTAATGTAAGAAGACATAAAAGAGCTTTGTTTCCAGCTTTTCAAACCCATGTTGTGCAGAAGGAATATGAATCATGGATTGGAAACAATGAGGCTTCTTGTCTAATTAATCATGTTTATGCACCTGTCTCTCACTGCAGGATAGGGATCAGGAAAAAAATGACCTGAAAGAGTGGAAACTTCTGTAGCTGCCTTTTTCTCACACAATACTGCAAACAAATGAAAGTTAAAGCCAGCGGTGTCACAGCACAGAGATGCTTCGATCAAACGATGGGCAATGCACAACTTGGAGGCTTGACTACGTTAATCAAGTGCCGTCTTTACCCTGTTGTAACATCTGTACTTGTCGGGTCATGGCCACATAGGTGCCAACGCATTAACTCAATCGGCTTCCCACCTGAAGTCTCGGCTTAATTAGGACCATTTATCAAAATGACACCTGTTTCAGAGGCCAGATCAAATTGATTACTGGTGTTCAGCTGGAACCCCACAAATGCTGTTAAGTACCTATTTTTACAGCAAAGATGGGTAAATATTTATCCCAAAGACTGTAGTAAATACAGTATGTTGACAAGAAGAAATATATCTGATACGTGAAGAACAGCCACACTTAAAAGAGTAAAACCATATTTTTACTCTTGCATGGAGCCTGAAAAACACGGGGTCCTGCAAAATCGGTGTTTTAGGGGTTTTCTTTCAAAGAGATCAGCAAAAAACATTTCTGGTTTGTATCAAGGTAAAGGGACTAATCCCAACAACCAGGGATTTAACTAGACACAATGTTCAATATAATAAAAATATTTATGCAGAACACTAGCCAGATAAAGTCACCATGGAGCACCAGGAAGCTACCGACCCTCTAAAGATTAATCAGTTAATGTGAATGACGTCAAGATGAGTTGGCTCCTACAGTAATATCCATTGTTAAAAGGCTTTGCCTATGATGTACCTAGCAAAAATATCCCTTCATATCTTGGTTTAATATTTCATTTTACTTTATGTATGTGTCACTTTGGTGGGGGATAAATGTGCATTCACACCAAGATGTGTAGCAAAGATTAAGGCCTCCAAGCCCATAACTGTGCCACTATATTTCTTTAAACAGAAAAATATTGCAGTATATATGACAAATATTGAAACTATAAAATGTGTTGTTCCATTTAAATAGTATGTGTTTAGAAGAGAGTTCACTTTTTGACAAAAATATAAAAAACAACCAAACAAAAGATAATGTCTTAATTTCTTCATCTAAATTCTGAAACTGTTCAAGGTATTTCCCCTATGAAATAGATATAAGTCCAGTTGTTAGTTGTTTTTAAATGCTCTAAATTCTTTGGGTTAGTCCACCTAATCCATTTTTTTCCCCCTTTTTTTTTTTTTTTTGTGGTACGTGGGCCTCTCACTGTTGTGGCCTCTCCCGTTGCGGAGCACAGGCTCTGGATGCGCAGGCTCAGCAGCCATGGCTCATGGGCCCAGCCGCTCCGCGGCATATGGGATCCTCCCGGACCAGGGCACGAACCCGTATCCCCTGCATCGGCAGGAGGACTCTCAACCACTGCACCACCAGGGAGGCCCCACCTAATCCATTTTTAAGAGTGTCATTCCCTCTTCAAAACTAGTCATCCTCCACCAAAGTGACACTTTTGGTTGTGTCTTCACTTAAAGCTCATTCCCAGTACCAATGAGGGGGCAACAGAAGCCCAGAGACTCAACAAAAAGCACTTACCAAGATCAGCCAGGTAGTGGCAAGACAATAAACCAAATTTTCTAAGACATTATCTCAGGATTTGCCACAATTAATGATTACATGCTTATTAGGTACTTTTCTACAAAGTCTCCTTGCTCTTTTAATTTTTTTCCCCAGCTGAAGTACATTTTCTCCTCTTTCTTAAATCTTAAGATACTTAATAATCATTTAATAATAACAGTATTACAATAATATATAAGAAAAATATAAGTAAATACATAAGTAAAATAATTTAAAATGTAAAAACATAAGTAAAAATAATGTATAGGTAAAAATGACACAATAATAATTTTAGTTGTTCACAAAGACAAGATAGAGACATGAAAACCAAAACATCTGGGTAAATAGAATTGCCAGGCAAAGAGCTAAAATGAAAGAAAAGTACCAATCAATTCATAAACTGATCAGTTATTAAAACAGGGAAGTAAAGTTCTTCGACTGAAATGTTCTATCAGTGATACCCTGTTGCAAGTAGGGATGGATGTATAAGAACTTTAAGATATAGTGGGACTTACCTGGTGGAGCGGTGGTTAAGAGTACGCCTACCAATGCAGAAGACATGGGTTCGAGCCCTGGTCTGGGAAGATACCACATGCCGTGGAGCAGCTAAGCCCGTGCGCCACAACTACTGAGCCTGCGCTCTAGAGCCTGCGCACCACAACTACTGAGCCCACATGCCACAACTGCTGAAGGCCTCACGCCTACAGCCCATGCTCCACAACAAGAGAAGCCACCTCAATGAGAAGCCCGCACACCACAACGAAGAGCAGCCCCCACTCAGCACAACTAGAGAAAGCCCGTGTGCAGCAGCGAAGACCCAATGCAGCCAAAAATTTTAAAGTAAATAAATAAATCTATTCTTTTTCAAAGAAGATATATTACTTTGCCTTTTCCCAATATTGCTCCTTCTGTTAAAAAATTAAAGGCGAACACAACTAACATGATTACTTAAAATAATCCTATCTATGCAGTGAGGAAAATATTAAAAAGTATTGATGTTCATCTCCAGTAAAACTGTTCCACTTGTGGAAGAAAAAGGTTAAGTCTGCTGTTTCTTAATTTGTGAACTTTTGAAATTATTTGATAATTCATGAAGAGGTTTCCAAGTCCCAGAATAACTCATTGTTTGCAGCTCCTAGTATAAATAATTTGTAATGACAGCATCAGTACTTCCACATACGTATGTCCCCTGGATAATTTAGTTAGGCCAAACTCGATTTGGTACACATTCACTTTTTTGTGTGTGTGTGGTACGCAGGCCTCTCACTGTTGTGGCCTCTCCCATTGCGGAGCACACGCTCCGGACATGCAGGTTCAGAGGCCATGGCTCACGGGACTAGCCGCTCCGTGGCATGTGGGATCTTCCCGGACTGGGGCACGAACCCGTGTCCCTGGCATCGGCAGGCAAACTCTCAACCACTGCGCCACCAGGGAAGCCCCACATTCACTTCTTAAATAGGCTTGTATATGGGTATATTTGTCAGGTACGAGCAATTAAATCTCCTGTCTACATAGGATGTCTGTGATGAAAAATCACATTTTAAGCTCCCAAAATACTTATGATGCTTGGAGGAAATGTTTTATTCTCAGTGACTCCCTCAACTGCCAACTTACAAGCTAATATATTGCTGTGCATAAACCATGCATTCAACTTGAGAATACTCCAGTTACCCTTTGGAAAAATTAAACTCACTTCCAGTAATAAGGCAAACATGCTCCACTTAAACAAACATAAAAGTCTGCCCAAATTATTTAAGAATAGCCTAAAAGAAATCTAAGTAATGGATGACGGAGAAGATATTCATCTTTAGAGAGTGTAAGATTCTCACCAGAAGAACCCTGTAGGAAGATCACCAGTCTAGGAAATCAGGAAACAATTACCCGGTCCTGCAAGCTTGGGTCAAGCTAACCCTATCTGGCTATCTCTAACCCTATATTCTTTTATCCTAAAATGAAGATGATTTATATTCTGCCTAGAACATAAGACTGTGAACATATATAAAAAGACAAGGTTGTTTTCTTAATTTCTAATAAATGCCAAACAGCTAATCTCAAGTTTTTCATGTTAAAATTTGGTGCAAGCTTCAAAGTTTTACTCTTCCTTGTCCAAACCAGCAGTGCTCACATTGATGGGGCTCTGGAGTATCATTTGCAATCATTAGCCTTAAGAAACACAGCATAACTGAAAGCACCACAGAAGCTAATATCCTGACATAGAAATTAGAACATCTTGAAAACCCACAGGTAAAATGTAAAGGGAGTTATGTGTATGTCACTAGGATACACAGCTTGCTGCTACTGGGCTAAGTCATGCTCTTACACATTCAGTTAATTTATATTCTGCCAAGAAGGAGACTAGGAAAGGAGAAGAGAGGAGAAGGGAGGGGAGGAGAAAGAAGAATGAAAGTGATTGGAATATTCTGCTTGAGATTGTATAGGAAACTAGCTTCCAACTGAAAAAAATTGCCATGGCTTAGAGAGAGTGGAGACCTGGACCAGTTATCCAAGGATAGCATTTTTTTAAGTATTTTAAGGAACCTCCATACCGTCCCCTATAGTGGCTGTATCAATTTACATTCCCACCAACAGTGCAAGAGGGTTCCCTTTTCTCCACAGCCTCTCCAGCATTTATTGTTTGTAGATATTTTGATGATGGCCATTCTGACCGGTGTGAGGTGATACTTCATTGTACTTTTTAATTTGCATTTCTCTAATGATTAGTGATGTTGAGCATCCTTTCACGTGTTTGTTGGCAATATGTATATC
Organism: Mesoplodon bidens; assembly: GCF_964165515.1. Classification (NCBI taxonomy): domain Eukaryota; kingdom Metazoa; phylum Chordata; class Mammalia; order Artiodactyla; family Ziphiidae; genus Mesoplodon; species Mesoplodon bidens. The sequence continues at coordinate 64,161,359 of NC_138174.1, read as the reverse complement.
TTCTTTGGAGAAATGTCTATTTAGGTCTTCTGCCCATTTTTGGGTTGGGTTGCTTATCTTTTGTTCTTGAGCTGCATGAGCTACTTGTAAATTTTGGAGATTAATCCTTTGTCACTTGCTTCATTTGCAAATATTTTCTCCCATTCTGAGGGTTGTCTTCTAGTCTTATTTATGGTTTCCTTTGCTGTGCAAAAGACTTTAAGTTTCATTAGGTCCCATTTGTTTAGTTTTGTTTTTATTTCCATTACTCTAGGAGGTGGGTCAAAAGGATCTTGCTGTGATTTATGTCATAGAGTGTTCTGCCTCTGTTTTCCTCTAAGAGTTTGATAGTGTCTGGCCTTACATTTAGGTCTTTAATCCATTTTGAGTTTATTTTTGTGTATGGGGTCAAGGACTTTTCTAATTTCATTCTTTTACATGTAGCTGTCCAGTTTTCCCAGCACCACTTATTGAAGAGGCTGTCTTTTCTTCATTGTGAATTCTTGCCTCCTTTATCAAACATAGGTGACCATATGTGCATGGGTGTATCTCTGGGCTTTCTATCCTGTTCCATTGCTCTATATTTCTGTTTTTGTGCCAGTACCATACTGTCTTGATTACTGTAGCTTTGTAGTATAGTCTGAAGTCAGGGAGACGGATTCCTCCAGCTCCATTTTTCTTTCTCAAGATTGCTTTGGCTATTCGGGGTCTTTTGTATTTCCATACAAATTGTGCAATTTTTTGTTCTAGTTCTGTGAAAAATGCCATTGGTAGTTTGATAGGGATTGCACTGAATCTGTAGATTGCTTTTGGTAGTATAGTCATTTTCACAGTGTTGATTCTTCCAATCCAAGAACATGGTATATCTTTCCATCTGTTTGTATCATCTGTAATTTCTATCCTAAGTGTCTTACAGTTTTCTGAGTACAGGTTTTTGTCTCCTTAGGTAGGCTTATTCCTAGGTATTTTATTCTTTTCATTGCAATGGTAAATGAGAGTGTTTCCTTAATTTCTCTTTCAGACTTTTCATCATTAGGGTATAAGAATGCAAGAGATTTCTGTGCATTAATTTTGTATCCTGCTACTTTACCAAATTCATTGATTAGCTCTAGCAGCATCTTTAGGATTCCCTATGTATAGTATCATGTCATCTGCAAACAGTGACAGCTTTACATCTTCTTTTCCGATTTGGATTCCTTTTATTTCCTTTCCTTCTCTGATTGCTGTCGCCAGAACTTCCAAAACTATGTTGAATAACACTGGTAAGAGTGGGCAACCTTGTCTTGTTCCTGATCTTGTGGAAATGGTTTCACTTTTTCATCATTGAGAACAATGTTGGCTGTGGGTTTGTCATATATGGCCTTTATTATGTTGAGGTAAGTTCCCTCTGTGCTTACTTTCTAGAGGGTTTTTATCATAAATGAGTGTTGAATTTTGTCAAAATCTTTTTCTACATCTATTGAGATGATCATATGGCTTTTATACTTCAATTTGTTAATATGGTGTATAACATTGATTTGCATATATTGAAGAATCCTTGCATTCCTGGAATAAACTTCACTTGATCGTGGTGTATGATCCTTTTAATGTGCTGTTGGATTCTGTTTGCTAATATTTAGTTGAGGATTTTTGCATCTATGTTATTCAGTGATATTGGCCTGTAGCTTTCTTTCTTTATGACATGTTTGTCTGGTTTTGGTATCAGGGTGATGGTGGCCTCGTAGAATTAGTTTGGGAGTGTTCCTCCCTCTGCCATATTTTGGAAGAGTTTGAGAAAGAGAGGTGTTAGCTCTTCTCTAAATGTTTGATAGAATTCGCCTGCAAAGCCATCTGGTCCTAGCCTTTTGTTTGTTGGAAGATTTTTAATCAGTTTCAATTTCAGTGCTTGTTATTCGTCTGCTTATATTTTCTATTTCCTCCCGGTTTGGTCTCGGAAGGTTGTGCTTTTTTAAGAATTTGTCCATTTCTTCCAGGTTGTCCATTTTATTGGCGTATAGTTGCTTTTAGTAATTTCTCATGATCCTTTGTATTTCTGCAGTGTCAGTTGTTACTTCTCCTTTTTCATTTCTAATTCTGTTGATTTGAGTCTTCTCCCTTTTTTTTTTTTTTTGATGAGTCTGGCTAGTGGTTTATCAATTTTCTTTATCTTCTCAGACAATCAGCTTTTAGTTTTATTAATCTTTGCTATCTTTCCTTCATTTCTTTTTTATTTATTTCTGATCTGATCTTTATGATTTCTTTCCTTCTGCTAACTTTGGAGCTTCTTTTGTTCTTCTTTCTCTAATTGCTTTAGGTGTAAGTTTAAGTTGTTTATTTGAGATTTTTCTTATTTCTTGAGGTAGGATTGTATTACTATAACCTTCCTTCTTAGAACGGCTTTTGCTGCATCCCATAGGTTTTGGGTTGCTGTGTTTTCACTGTCATTTGTTTCTAGGTATTTTTGATTTCCTCTTTGATTTCTGCAGTGATCTCTTGGTTATTATGTAGTGTATTGTTTAGCCTCCATGTGTTTGTATTTTTTACAGATTTTTTTTTCCTGTAATTGATATCTAGTCTCATAGTGTTGTGGTCAGAAAAGATACTTGATACGATTTCAATTTTCTTAAATTTACCAAGGCTTGATTTGTAATCCAAGAAAAGATCTATTCTGGAGAATGTTCCATGAGCACTTGAGAAGAAAGTGTATTCTGTTGTTTTTGGATGGAACATCGTATAAGTATCAATTAAATCCATGTTGGTTAATGTATCATGTAAAGCTTGTGTTTCCTTACTCATAATCATTTTGGTTGATCTGTCCATTGGTGAAAGTGGGACGTTAAAGTCCCTTACTATTATTGTGTTACTGTCGATTTCTCCTTTTATGGCTGTTAGCATTTGCCTTATGTATTGAGGTGCTCCTATGTTGGGTGCATAAATATTTACAATTGTTATATCTTCTTCTTGGATTGATCCCTTGATCATTATGTAATGTGCTTCTTTGTCTCTTGTAACAGTTTTTATTTTAACGTCTATTTTGTCTGATATGAGAATTGCTACTCCAGCTTTCTTTTGATTTCCATTTGCATGGAATATCTTTTTTCAGCCCCACACTTTCAGTCTGCATGTGTTCCTAGGTCTGAAGTAGGTCTCTTGTAGACAGTATACGTACGGGTCTTGTTTTTGTATCCATTCAGCCAGTCTATGTCTTTTGGTTGGAGCATTTAATCCATTTACATTTAAGGTAATTATCGATATGTATGTTCTTATTACCGTTTTCTTAATTGTTTGGGGTTTGTTATTGTAGGTCTTTTCCTTCTCTTGAGTTTCCTGCCTAGATAATGTCCTTTAGTATTTCTTGTAAAGCTGGTTTGGTAGTGCTGAATTCTCTTAGCCTTTGCTTCTCTGTAAAGGTTTTAATTTCTCTGTCAATACTGAATGAGATCCTTGATGGGTAGAGGAATCTTGGTTGTAAGTTTTTCTCTTTCATCACTTTAAGTATGTCCTGCCACTCCCTTCAGGCTTGCAGAGTTTCTGCTGAAAGATCAGCTGTTAACCTTATGGGGATTCCCTTATATATTATTTGTTGCTTTTCCCTTGCTGCTTTCAGTATTTATTCTTTGTATTTAATATTTGATAGTTTGATTAATATGTGTCTTGGCGTGTTTCTCTTTGGGTTTATCCTGATGGGACTCTCTGCGTTTCCTGGACTTGATTGAGTATTTCCTTTCTCGTATTAGGGAAGTTTTCAACTATAATCTCTTCAAATATTTTCTCAGTCCCTTTCTTTTTCTCTTCTTCTTCTGGGACCCCTATAATTCAAATGTTGATGTGGTTAATGTTGTCCCAGAGATCTCTGAGACTGCCCTCAATGATTTTCATTCTTTTTTCTTTGTTCTGCTCTGTGGTAGTTATTTCCACTATTTTATTTTCCCGGTCACTTATACATTCTTCTGCCTCAGTTATTCTGCTATTGATTCCTTGTAGAGAATTTTAAATTTCATTTATTTTGTTGTTCATCATTGTTTTTTGCTCTTTATTTCTTCTAGGTTCTTGTTAAACGTTTCTTGTATTTTCTCCATTCTATTTCCAAGATTTTGGATCATCTTTACTATCATTACTCTGAATTCTTTTTCAGGTAGACTGCCTATTTCCTCTTCATTTGTTTGGTCTGGTGGGTTTTCATCTTGCTCCTTCATCTGCCGCATATTTCTCTGTCTTCTCATTTTGCTTAACTTACTGTGTTTGGGGTCTCCTTTTCGCAGGCTGCAGATTCGTAGTTCCCGTTGTTTTTGGTGTCTGCCCCCAGTGGCTAAGGTTGGTTCATTGGGTTGTGTAGGCTTCTTCGTAGAGGGGACTGGTGCCTGTGTTCTGGTGGATGAGGCTGGATCTTGTTTTTCTGGTGGGCAGGACTGTGTCCGGTGGTGTGTTTTGGGGTGCCTGTGAACTTATAATGATTTTAGGCAGCCTCTCTGCTAATGGGTTGGATTGTGTTCCTGCCTTGCTAGTTGTTTGGCATGGGTGTCCAGCACTGGAGCTCTCTGGTCTTTGAGTGGAGCTGGGTCTTAGCGTTGAGACGGAGATCTCTGGGAGAGCTCTTGTCAACTGATATTACGTCTGGCCGGGAGGTCTCTGGTGGTCCAATGTCCTGAACTTGGCTCTCCCACAACAGAGGCTCAGGCCTGACGGCTGGCCAGAGCACCAAGACCCTGTCAGCAACATGGCCAGGTACGCAGGAAGTTTCTTGCCTTTTGGGATGTCTGAGGTCTTCTGCCAGTATTCAGTAGGTGTTCTGTAGGAGTGGTTCCACACAGAGATGTATTTTTGATGTATTTGTGGGGAGGCAGGTGATCACCACATCTTACGCCTCTGCAATTTGAAGGTCCCACCATCACATTTCCGATGGCAAAAGAAGGGTGATTCACCATCCTCTTCATCTCTACTTCCCTCCTCCAACTTCACTCATGATTTATTCCATTCTTGTCCTGATTGGATTTCACACCTAACATACTAACACTAAACATTCCAACAGGAAAACAATTTTTCTTCTTTGATGAAATAAAATATTTCAAAACAAGTCTGGCTTACAACAATAAGTGGCTACTTAACACACAAAAGCATCCTACAGATCATAAACAAATAAAGGGCATATTACATGGTTATACTCCATTTCTACATCAAAACACAGCATGCATTCAATTTTGCTTTTTCAAGACATAACAGTGTCACAGAAGTTCCTGGTTTGACACCTTTTACCAAGCTCATATCCATAAACCCACTGAAATAGATACACAGGAAGAACTAAAGGAAGAGATGTCCCCTCCACAAATGAGTCCTATCATTAAACTCTGTGAGCTAAAGCATGCTTCAGATAAATGAGAAATTTCTGAAAAGAAGGGATGGAAATACAAGAAATTCATGACATGGAGGTCCTAAGTTTTAAGCTGCCTAATTATTCATCTAAAATTCACTAACACAGGGACTTCCCTGGTGGCACAGTGGTTAAGAATCCACCTGCCAATGCAGGGGACATGGGTTTAAGCCCTGGTGGGGGAAGATCCCACATGTCGCAGAGCAACTAAGCCTGTGTGCCACATCTACTGAGCCTGTGCTCTAGAACCCACAAGCCACAACTACTGAGCCCGTGTGCTGCAACTACTGAAGCCCGTGCTCCACAAAAAGAGAAGCCAACGCAATGAGAAGCTCACTCATTGCAACGAAGAGTAGCCCCCACTCACCACAGCTAGAGAACACCCGTGCGCAGCAACGAACCCCAATGCAGCCAATAAATAAATAAATATATAAATAAAATTTAAAAAATAAAATAAAATTCACTAACACACACAGTAATTCTCTGTAAATACATTCATTCTGATTATTCCATTACTGATTCAGCCATTGGGACAAATACTAATTGTTAAGCCTGAATAGCATACTCCTGTTTAAATGTTAGTGCTCTAAGAGTTAACTCCTCCAAGAATGAGGTAAAAACTACCAAGCCCATTTACCTGGTAGGAGTTCAGTGGGCGATTTTCATTAATAATACCTACGCACTGGTGTTAGCTATCACTGATCTTGTTAACTCCTTGCTTAAATATTAACCTTGCTTCAGATATTTTGCCTCTGGTTTTCTCTGAGCTTTACTACACTTTTTAATTTCCTGTGTTATTAATTTTCAGCCCAAGGAAAATGAAGCTGATGTACCACAAGAAATGTTGCTCATCACCTTTCCATGCAGACATCTGTACCATCTTCTAAGGCCTGGAAATTATTAAAGTCCATTTCAAGGCCATTACTCCTTTGTCTTATGTGATTTGTGCCTTCTTAGAAAGGAAAGCAATTTATTCCCTGTTACATCATAAAGTGCTAAGAGGAAAATCATATTTACTTCAGCATCTCCAGATTGTCTTAGGAAGTTCTAAATAAAGAAATGAGATGGGTGTTTTACGGTTGCCCATGGAAAAATAACCTTGATTTTATCCCATCATACTGTCAATTTCACCATCTGTATTTCAGAATTTGAGCAATTTTAAAGTTGATGTGCTGCAGTTTATAGTGCAACCATCTAGAATCAATTATAAAATTAAGGATAACAGTTTATTATCCTAAAAGGAAATTTAATATTATAACTAAAGTTGATTTTTTTTCCATTTTGAGGGACAGACACAGGTTTGAACTGCACAGGTACACTTAGATGTGAAGTTTTTCAATAATAAATGCTACAGTACTGCACGATCCACAGCTGGATGAATCCTTGGATGAGGAACTACAGATACGGAGGAATCACAGACAGGAAGACACAACTATCAGTTGTGCTCAGAATTTCGACTGTGTGGAGAATCAACATCCCTAACCCCCTCTTGTTCAAGGATCAACTGTAATAATTTTTTTCAGTCATCCATGCTAATGAGACAAATAGCCGAATATAAGGGGCTATGCCATATCACCTGTATGTTGCATCACCCCAGTACCTGTAATCTGCCAGGTTGCTTACATCTTACAACCTGCTGATAGACGTTCCAGCTGTCTAGAGTTCCAGGCGGGCAAATGTCTATGGCCTCTTTCCCTCTGGCCCATGAGATTTTCGGAACCACCTCTTACTTTGCTAGACTCTGAGCCACAGGTTACCCAGGCCACTCCTTGATATCTGCACCATATCTCCCCTCTACTGTTTGCTGCCTGTTAGATGAACTTTATTTAGTGCATTCACCTGAGTCCGTTCCCCCATATCCCGACTCCCACTATAATACTGCGGTTCAACAGAAGGTGGATAACAAATTCACTTGACAAATTGAATTTATTGGAAGCTATCATGAGCATTATTCTCTGTGTCTGGAATACTATACTATTTAAGACCATCACAATCCCTAGCTTGAACTCTACAGATGGGAATAAGGCACAAGCAATGAAACTAATAAACAAGTGACAATTTCAGCGAGTAGTGATCACCTAGCAATGTTCTGGGATTGGTACTGCTTTGCCCTGACCAGTGATTTGAGTAAGAGTCATATCTGCCTTGCACAGAGAGATGGTAATTTAATTATTATTTCCCCAAAAGACTTCCACTGACCCTAACTGCTTTCCAATCAATCAAAAGGGAAGAGTGTCACAAACTGGTTTCCCATCCACAAAGTGGCTCCTATTTTCCCCCATTAAAAAAAAAATGAAGTTTTTGTTTTTCTTTTTGTTTTTTTTATGGTGGTGGGAGGAGGGCAGGAGGAGGATTTGAGATGCAGGGAAGGTAAATTTTCTTATTAGCTATTTCTGTCTGTTCATGTCAGTCTAATACATAATAATATTTAAAATGTTCAGATGTTAAAAGGTTTTAAATTAAGTGTATCGCTCAGGATTGTAGCAGGCAATAGAAGAAATAATGTGAGGGAAGTTGAGAAAAGGGATTTCTTCCAAAAATGAATCAGGGCGTGGGGCAAACAGGGAAAGCACAGGGATTGCAGTATCCTGAGACCAGTAACTGCAGGACTGTCACCACCACTAGGCCTGAAGGGAAGGAGATGCAGTGGTTACAACAACTGAAGTGAAAGGACCCATGGAGAGGGCTGACTGACAGGCTATGTGACCTTGGGTCAAGGGGCACAGCAAGCCCATGACAACCCTTGACTTCATTTCTCTCCCTCTCTCTATCTCCTCCTGATGCTCCCCATTGGCCAAACTCAACAGTAAGCCAGAGGCAAGGAACACCTTGATGTGGGCTGTACAGCTTCCCACCTCAATTCATATGTGAAGCCCTACTCCCAATGTGATGGTATTTGAAGACGGGGTCTTGGGGAGGAAATTAGGTTCTCATGAGGTTATGCGGGCAGTGTCCTCACTATGGGATTAGTGCCCTTATGAGAGGACACACTAGAGAGTCTGGTCTCTCTCTCCATACACACGCACCAAGAAAAGGCCATGTGAACACACATTGAGAAGGCTGCCATCTGCAAGCCAGGAAAAGAGCTCTCACCATACACCAAACCCTGCTGGACCCTGCTCTTGGACTTTCCAGACTCCAGACTGTGAGAAAATAAATCTCTGTTGTTTACACCACCCAGTCTACTTTATTTTGTTATGCAGCCCAAGATGAGTAATACACCAGGAGATAAAGCAGCTGGAGGAGGGGAGAAAGGAGACCTCGAGAGGCAAGCAGACAATACTCAGCATGCTCAGATAGGTTTTATAAATTAAAAGTTATCAATAGCATTTCTCAAAGAATGGGTTGGTTGATACTTAAATTATTAATTCAGTCAGATAACATCTTATTGCTAATATGTTCTGTACTGAGTTTCTTTTAGCCACCTAAAAACTAAAGCCCTCAAAATTTTTTGGCCAGCTTTCAAACACCAGTAATGGTCAAGTAAAAATTTTTAGAGGAGTTGACAAAACAAATGTTCATTTGTGCTCTATTAAGAATATTTTTTGATGTTTAATTTCTTAATGAGATTAGTGTCTTGTAGTGGACTGTCATGGTTTCAGTAACAATACATTTACCCTGAACAGAAGGCTTCAACCCTGAGGCATGAAAAATAGGAAAATCATGACATTGTCAGGCCACATTAATATCAACAATTACAGAATTAAATTCATGAAGCCAGTGGAACCGTCTTAAATTTTTCCATCATATGGCTTAGTTATCTAATACATGAATTTATAGAATTCTTGGGCCAGATGAATGTCACAGATTTATTAGGGGATATAAAATTGTGAGATGGGAAAGAAGTTAAAATAGAGTTTCATTAAAGTTTGGTTTTTTTTTTTTAAGATAAAGTGTCTGCATAAAGCAGATCATCACAAACAACCTAGCTAGATCAAATAAGCCGAAGGTTGAGAGGAAGGAAAAATCACCATTTCTAATTAAAGCTCTTTAAGTGGCAGAAAAAAGAAAGGTGACTTTAGATGTCTGTGAGATAACTCCTCTACCTTACACCCTTAAAAAAATGTCTTACTTTACAACTTAAAAGCTAAGAAAACAAATCAGAAAAGTTAAAGCTTTAGTGATGCTTTAAAATCTTCTATTTTAAAAAGTCTTTCAAAAATGTTTTCCCTCCAGATGATCTTTTGCAAGAATCCTAAAACTGTATCTAATATCAAGTTTATTATCTGCAGGGAAAGGATCACAAATGAGATTTATGAAGCAACTACTGTGTGCGAACTTCCATGCTCGTTGCTTTACATATATCGTCTCATCCTACCGACTACCCTCTAAGATAGACATTATTTTCATTATCTCATAAAGGCATCTGCAGTCTGCTTTGTCTATCTCCAATTCGCCAAAGCCTAAAGAAAAGTGCATGGCACTAAGAGGCATTCAGTAAATGTTGTTGGAATGAATGAATGGTGCTACTATGCTAATGTGAGCTCAGGTCTATCTACCTCCACTATACATGCTTTTATTAACATGCTATGTTGAAAGAATAGCGTTCAAAATACAGTTACAGGGAATAATCACCACAAAGTAGTACTCTCGGGAAATGCAACCTCTATCACACACAGCAATTCATTCATATTATTTAGATGATGTTCCACCTTTAAAATATGGTCACAAGGATGATAAAACTATATTGGAAGTTAAAATGGACAAGAGAGAAGGAAAGAAAAAGGCCAAGAATCTAACAGGGTGATTATCCAAGGTGGGAACTTTATGCGAAGGTGAAAGAGAATAAGACCACCTATGAGCCAGGTAAGCCATCCAAGATCTGAACACATATACTTGTATGTAAGGGTCTTAATTTAGGTAGACTATTCAAGGGGAAGATGTACAGGAACCTTCCAGAGGTCACAGCTGGTCCCCAGGGCACCTTTATGTGAAAAGATACAGTCCTGTAAGGGGAAAGCTTAGGGAGTCATTGGTGCCTTTGTGGAAAAAGAAAATGGCGCACCAGACGCAACCATGAGCAACAGCTCTAAGCTCTTCACTAAAAATGTCTCCTGAGAAGTAGCGTGGGCTGGGGACTGGAGGGAAAAACAAAATTGGTGATAAAGACCACTCCTGCCAAGAGCAGCCAGAGCTGTGATGAAGAAAGAATGGTGCATATTCAGGTTTGGTTCAGCACCAGGAAAGCCCATCTGTCAATTGATGGACAGCAGTAAATAATATCAGATGGCACAAGACAAAACTACTCAGAAGCTCTTAATCCACAGCCCTTTCTTTAACAGATGCCTTCCTAATGAAGTGGGACCATGCTGCATTTCTTCCTTGAAGTCTCCATCACTGGCCAGTTCCTGACTTATGCTTTTAAACAGATCCCAAATGCCTGTCTTCTCCCCACAAGGCAACAGGTGGCTTGGGTATCTGATATTCAATACCTGGCATGTCCCTGGAGGAAACACGAGGTCCTAGAAATAGCCTGATTAGTAGAGAGAAAGACACGGTACACAGCCATTCTCAGCCAGATCTCATTCCTTGGCCCGTCCAGGTCTTTCCCCATTTCTCCACCTTGCTCTCTATCCTGGAGGCTCACCTGTGTGGACTACAGCAAGGAGGCCCCCCTCCCCTGGCTTCCACTTGGCCTTGGCAGGTGAGGAGCCCCGGCAAAACACTAGAGAAAAGGGGGCAGAGTGAGGCCTGGGGATTTATCCTCCTAACTCCTTCCCTGCAGGGTCCCCTCTAGCTGCTGTGTTCCTCACCTGACAGTCACTGGTTCTCTCAAGTTGGCCTGCTCTGTGCAGCTCTCTCTCCTCTGTCTCAGTAAACCCTTTCCTCCCATCCCTCCACCCTCCCTACCTGGCTTCTTATCACAGTGGACACAGAGATGGAGAAGGGCATAGCTGCTGCCAGTCCTGAATCCCCAGATAATCCATGGCTCTTCTATCCTGTATCTTTATAATGAGTCATTTCTTTTCTTTTCTTTTTCTTTTTCTTTCTTTCTTTCTTTCTTTCTTCCTTCCTTCCTTCCTTTCTTCCTTTCATTCTTTCTTTCTTTCTTTCTTTATTTTTGGCTACGTTGGGTCTTCGTTGCTGCACACAAGCTTTCTCTAGTCTCAGCGAGCAGGGGCTACTCTTTGCTGCAATGCCCGGGCTTCTCATTGCAGTGGCTTCTCTTGTTGCGGAGCACGGACTTTAGGCATGTAGGCTTCAGTAGCTGTGGCATGCGGGCTCAGTAGTTGTGGCTCACGGGCTCTAGAGTGCAGGCTCAGTAGTTGTGGCGCACGGGCTTAGTTGCTCCACAGCATGTGGGATCTTTCCGGACCAGGGCTCGAACCCGTGTCCCCTGCAATGGCAGGCGGATTCTTAACCACTGTGCCACCAGGGAAGTCCCAATAATGAGTCATTTCATAAATAAATTCACCTCCAATTATTTTAATTTGAGAGCACCGTCCCCTTCATATCCTTCCTACTGAGACCTTGACTTACATAAATGTATTCATTCACTCAACAAATATTTATTAAATACCTACTGTGTGGCAGGCATTATTGTATGTGCTGTAAATTCAGCAGTACATAAAATGGGCAAAGAAATATATATATACATGTATATATTAATATATATTCATATATCCACGCATACACAAATATAGTCACACACACATGCACACATACTGCTTCTCTACAATATAACAGTTATTAATCAACTGTACAGGCTCTGAAGTTAAACTAACTGATTTCCAATTCCTGCCCTACTCTTGACCAACTGTAAGATTCTGTGAGAATTTGCTTAACCTCTCCATGCCTCAGTTTATTCATGTGTGTAATAAAAGATAGATAGATTGATAGATAGATAGATAGACAGATAGATCATAGGATCTACTTCCTTAGATTGCTGACAGGATTAAGATAACACAAGTGATGTCCTTAGCAATAAGTGCCCAATAAGCTGGGAATAAACACAAATATTTTTTATTGTCTCCTGGAGCTTTCACTCTTTTTTTTTTTTTTGGCCTCATATAGTTAAAATTTTATTTGTTCTTTTTTTTTGTTGAGAATGCTTAAGATCTGCTTTCCTAGCAAATCTCAATTATGCAATACAGTATTATTAATTATATTAGTCATGCTGAACATTAGACCCTCATAATTCATTCATCTAATAACAAAATTTGTACCTGTTGACCGACATCTCTCCATTTTCCCCATCCCCTAACCCCTGCATTCTATTCCACTATTTCACTAACCACTATTCCACTCTCACTTTCTATGAGTTTCACCTTTTTGTCTATGCTTCTGTTTTTATTTTCTTTTGAATTTTTTTATTACAGAAAATTTCAACCATACACAGAAGTGGAAGGAGTAGTGTAATAAATCCCCATGAATCTATCAATTAGCTTCAAGAATTATCAACACATGGCCAGTTTCATCGCATCTAGGGGACAAGAGAATGATATAGATGAGATGAGATTGGAGCTTTCATTCTGATGGAGAAGGACAAATAAAATAGCCTTAGTTATACTATACTATAAACAGGTAATGGTGACTCTGAGCACAGTACCTTAATTCTCTGAGATTCAGTTTTCTCTTCCATCAAATGAGGAAAATAAACCCCATCTTGCAGTTTGTGTAAGAATTAAATTAGATTGTATAAATAACACACCAAGTACCATATGTGCTCCTCTTCTATCTCTTTACTTCTTAATTCAGATCTCTTGCTTCTTAAACTAGATACAATGTTCAAAATCAGCTTCTCCTGAACTGACCCCTGAAACACGCTGCCATCCATGTTGCTCCCTTACACCCCACAACTGCACCAACTGAGTAGGGTTCCAGAAACACATCCTAGCATTGCAGGGGAGCCCAGAATTCCAGAGAGGACAGAATGGAGACACAGGTGACTGTCGGCAGAGGGGACCAGGGGAGCCAGGGCCCAGGGGCAGGAGTGTGGAGGGCAGGGAAAGCAAGGAAGCATTGACAAAAAATCAGGCTTTGCTTCTTGTGTTTTCTTTTCCTTCCCCCCTTTTTTTCCCCTTTATTTTTAGTAAAATTGCCTTTGAGAATTGTAACCCATTTTAGTGTGCTAAGAAAAAACAGAAAATGGCAGACCATCCATGCTCAGACCAGGATAATATACAGTGAGAGAGGGAGTGGGGAGGGAACTGGGATGGAGGCAAACCTGCAATCTTTCAAAGAGCAACTGTTGCCAAATTGTGTCCGCCCCAGCCCCCCAAGTCTTTCTTCCTCTTCCACCCCATAACGACAGAGTATTCCCTAGCAAAGGAAAAATCTGAAATATAAATGGTAACCCATTAACTTGTGTTAATGGTTGTTGAGTCATGGCTGTCTCATATTATTTTCTATACGTGTTTGTATATATTAAGTCTTGTAAAAATTAAGACAAAACATCCTCGAAAAAGAATCAGAATTTTCAACAAATCGTAAGCACAATAATATGTCTCTAATTATTGTTTAACAGTGAGGGAAAAGAAAAGGAAAGAAATCTTAAGCGATCAACATTAAGGCTCAGTGAATCATGGTGCACCCATTCAGTAGAATGTTATACAGTCATTAAAAGAATCAAGTTCATAGTGTGGATTATATGGGGAAAGCAGAGCAAAAAAATTTACATGCAATACAAACAAATAAAATATACTAAGATGTCAGTACTGATTGCCCAGAAACTGTACAATAATGATAACATTTACTTACTATGCATATAGTAGATTTTATTTCATGTTGTTTATGTATGTTAACTTATTTAATTCTCAAAACAGCTCTATGATTAAATACTACTATTATTCCCATTTATGGATGAGAAAATTGAGAAGTTAAAGAACTTGTCAAAGGTTATACAACTAGCAAGCTGCAGAAATGGGATTTGAGCCCAGGCAGTTAGCCCTGGTAACATGCTCTTAGCTACTCTGCTACACTACCTCCCATACATAGGCTGATAATAACAATAGCTATCAATTGTTAAAGGCAGCACTCATCTCAGCTAATCCTCACAACAACCCTGTGTGTAGATATTATTAACCTCATTAACAAGATGAAGAACTCAGCATTGGAGCGGGGCTAAGTGATTCACCTCAAAAACACAAGGCTGGGCTCCCCTGGTGGCACAGTGGTTGAGAGTCCGCCTGCCGATGCAGGGGACACGGGTTCGTGCCCCGGTCCGGGAAGATCCCACATGCCGCGGAGCGGCTGGGCCCGTGAACCATGGCCGCTGAGCCTGCGCGTCCGGAGCCTGTGCTCCTCAGCGGGAGAGGCCACAACAGTGAGAGGCCCGTGTACCGCAAAAAGAAAAACAAAAAAAAACAAGGCTACAAACTGAGAAATCAAATCTCACTCCATAGGTCATGTCCTCATCATGACACTATATGTTAATTCTTCTTTGCACTATTTGCTAAATTTTCTACAATAAGTATATATTACTTTGATAAAAAATAAAGGAACAAACTAAGTCCAAAAAGAAAGCTACTTTTAACAATGAAAACAATTTAAACTTCAAAGTTCTCTGCCCTTAATAACTTACCTCCACAGTATTTACTAAATTCCTTTAAAATAATGGTTTGGGGGGATAGGTAGCCCACCTTAGAGACTAATCTAGTTAATACAGACTCAATAAGCAGTAAAGCTTTTTTTGAAAATTGTAATAATATGGTAAATTTTACTTATCAGAACCTCAAGGGGCTGGAGGAAACGGACCACCATAGCAGGACTACTCTTCAAGAGAGACGTGCTCAGAGATGAGGTGAGATTATACTTCCTGGGGGCTTGGTAGGGTATATGAGCAACTGTATCTCCATGTAATTCCTCCCTCCCACCTCCAAAATGAAATCTTGCAAAAGTCATTATTCGCTCACAAAAATGCTGAGTGTGAGTAGATTTCTTATAGAAATGGTCCATGGATGGAATTCTGGATCCTGGCCTGACCAGTGCAGACTTATATACTGGTGACACACGATTCATATTATAAAAGTACAACATCATCACCAAAAAAAATACAAAAACTGCAGAAAAGAAAGTGCAGAGAGTAAAGTTCTAGGAAAGTTTCTTAATGTCCATGTGTTAGGGAGTGATTTCTTAAACAAGAAACTAAAAGGAAATGACTGATAAAATAGATGAATAAAATGTAAAAATTACAGTTCATTCTTTAAAAGTGAAGAGAGAAGCTACAGGTGAGGGAAAAGATCTTTGCCATACATGTAACAAAGGATTAGAACCCAGAATATATAACAAAGTCTTACAAAGCAATAAGAGAAAGATCACCTGAATGGAGTGAATACTTGTGCCTCCCCACCAAAAAAATTCATTTGTTGAAATCCTAACCCCCAATGGGATAGTAGTGGGTGGTAGAGTCCTTGGGAGGTAATTAGGTCAAGAAGGTAGAGGCTTCATGAACGGAGTTGTGCCCTTTCAAATTAACCCCAGAGAGCTCTCTAGTTCTCTCTCCACCAGCACAGGACAAAATGAGAAGTCAGTAGTCTTCAACCCAGAAGAGAATCCTCACCAGAACCCGACCATGCTAGCACCCTGACCTCAGACTTCCAGCCTCCAGAAGTAGGACAGATAAATTTCTATTGTTTATAAACCGCCCAGTCTATGGTATATTTGCTATAGCAGCTTGACCTAAGACAACCACCAAAAAAAGAAAAGGCTATTAAAAAATAATTCACTGAAGAAAAAACTTAAATGGCCTTTATGGAAAGATGCTTAACTTTATTAGTTGTCAGGGAAGAGTGAATAAAAAACACAATAAAATATTATTTTATATGCACCAGATGGACAACTAAAATTAAAATTTTTAAGTCTGACAATACCATTGCTGGTGAGGATACGGAGCAACTAGAGTTCTTATACACTCTGCTGATACAAGCATAAATTGGAGAGCAATTTGGCAATATCTAGTAAAGTTAAAGTTATGTATGCCTTACGACACAACAATTCTACTCCTACGTAGATGCCCTAGAGAAAATCTCAGACTTGTGCACATGGAAATATACAATGCATCAACTGCCTGCATTGGGAAAATCTAAAGGCCCATCAACAAGGGAAAGGATAAATAAAATCTGGTAAATTCATACAATGCAAGTGCATAGTGTAATAAAAATAAACTATAGCTATATGTATTAATGTGACGAACCTCTAAAACACAATGTTAAGCTAAAAACCAAATTGTGACAGTATAGCAGGCATCATGATACCTTTTCTATAAAGTTTTTTAAATATGTAAATCATCTCACTTTTGTTTATATATGCATGCAAGCGTAATACAAGTATAAAAATATGCAAAAATGATCACACCACCTTAAGCCAGTGACTGCAAACAGGAAAAAGATCATGAGACCTGGGAGAATCCACAGGGATCTTCAACTGTATTTGCTAGGTATTATTTCTTAAACCCAGGATTTAAGGAAAATGCTATGTTATTCTCTGTAATTTTTTATAAGTATAAAATATTTCACAATAAAAATCAGACAGCAAAAGAACCCCACCAATCAAGGTAGGTATAATGAGTGAAACAAGGACATAAAGGTCTATGACACACATACTCTGTAATAATATTTCAGTATCAGAATATCCAAACTTAGCATTTGGGATCCATCTGCAAAAGTGAATACATATTGCTTCTCTAGGAAAACAACTAAATGTACATAACT
Organism: Mesoplodon bidens; assembly: GCF_964165515.1. Taxonomy (NCBI): domain Eukaryota; kingdom Metazoa; phylum Chordata; class Mammalia; order Artiodactyla; family Ziphiidae; genus Mesoplodon; species Mesoplodon bidens. The sequence goes on along the minus strand of NC_138174.1, from coordinate 64,144,382 downwards.
TGAACACATATGCAGATCTACATACAAAAGTGATTCCAGGAATTTTCCTAAGTTCCTATTCTTTTTAAACAGGTATTGTTTTTGAGAGAGACAGATACACACTAGGATCCACTATTCACTGGTATCAAAATGCCCTGCACTGAGGCAGGAGTCAGTGGGGACATTATTTCATCCACCCTGGTCTTCACCTCACCAGTCACAGGTAGGAAAGAGGAGACCCCACAGAAGCACAGTACACAGAATCTTTAGGTCTGGATGGAAGAAATGGATAAGAATATATCCCCAGCAAATGCAAAGAAAACAGCAAAGGAACACAGGGACCACAGAACGAGTAATATGCGTGGACACAGCAGTGGTAGATTCCAGTACTGAACTGTGCCCTTTTTATGGCTACATGATGGAAAATAAATGACAAGTACATGTACAAGGTGGCCAAAATTTTAAGGAAAATCTGTGACTGTGTTATGAAAACCACAATGGGTTAAATTAGATTTTTTCTTCCTTTTGAAAAGTCAATATTTGGATTTGTAAAGTCCAAGGTAAAGCCAGTACAAAATAGTATAAAAATCCCTTGACCTACATCACAGTTTATACATTAAGACAAACTGAAAATAAGTTATCAGCTGCTCTGTCAGTATAGAAAAATCAATATTTCCTATCATACCATCTGCTTTAGCGGTGCAAGTTAATAAATTTAGCTGGTGAAATTTTCTTCTCTCTTTGAATTCTGGAGAGAGAAAATATATTTTCAATAGTTAATCTAGTCACTTACTGCATAGAGCAATGAAAAATGAAATACTATTATTCCAGCATGTGAGTTTGCCATGTTCAGTAATAGAATTCTTCACTGAAATTCCTCACCTGTATTACATGTACGATTCAGTGCAACCTAACCTGGTCCTCCTGCTTCCCAGCTTCTTGACCTCTTTGCCCTAAAAAAGGGAATCAACCAGTCGAAATAATAAAATAATCCAAACTCCAGAAAGTAACTTAGCATTGGGACCCGTTTTCAAACCTGAATATATTTTGGTTTTTCTCTGAAAATACAAAATTGACTACCTTTATATAACTTGCACACACATGGACTAGACCTACAAAGAGATTCAGAGAATTTCCCAAATTTTCTCAAATTTTGTAGGGAGACATTGTTATTGAAAGAGACAGACATACGCTGAGATTCATTATGCCCTAATAATACATATCTTTTAAAGAAAATAAGTTAAATATGACTTCAACTTTTAAACAACAGTGAAATACTGCAAAATAGAAATAGGCTTTCAAAGTAATTTTCAAAACAATGAAATACATATTTAGTACCTACTACATGTCTAGGAGGTATGAGGACTTCATGTTTTCTTCTTTGTATTGCTATAATACCCATGCATTAAAACCAATGCCAGCATTTCAATTCAATTCTTCTTTTATAATATTCCAAAAATTCTACAAAAATCCTTCTTTTAATTTTTACCCTAGAGATATTTTCCTATTAATGTGCCTGGCAGCAATTGACCAGTCAGATAAAAGCTCCTTTTGATGTACGTTTTTAAGTTGGTAGGATACTTCCAAATTGGTAGAAATGCTAATTAGGAAATACTCTGGTTTGAGAACTTGTGAAATTAATAAAACTTTCTTGCTTCTGATAAACTCTATGATGTCAGGAAAACTGTCTATCTCTTCTGTAACTTTCTTCCCAGTTGCTATTTATCTCATCCTCTGGGGTTGTAGAGAATTAATATCTGTAAAAGGTTTTGTGTTTTCTTGACCAAAAGAGGGTAAGTGAAAGAAAGGCAGCAGTATTATCACTGCAATGTGTAGACATTTAGGTGAGTTCCAGGCAACTGGGATGAAAAAAAAAATTTTTTTTTTTGAATCACCTTAATAAGCATTTATTTATTTATTTATTTATTTTTAAACATCTTTATTGCAGTATAATTGCTTTACAATGGTTTGTTAGTTTCTGCTTTATAACAAATTGAATCATTTATACATATACATACGTCCTCATATCTCTTCCTTCTTGTGTCTCCCTCCCTCCCACCCTCCCTATCCCACCCATCTAGGTGGTCACAAAGCACCAAGCTGATCTCCCTGTGCTATGTGGCTGCTTCCCACTAGCTATCTAGTTTACGTTTGGTAGTGTACATATGTCCATGCCACTCTCTTACTTTGTCCCAGCTTACTCTTCCCCCTCCCTGTATCCTCAAGTCCATTCTCTAGTAGGTCTGTGTCTTTGTTCCCGTCTTGCCCCTAGGTTCTTCATGACCATTTTTTTCTTCTCTTTTTGTTAGATTCCATATATATGTGTTAGCATATGGTATTTGTTTTTCTCTTTCTGACTTACTTCACTCTGTATGACACACTCTAGGTCCATCCACCTCACTACAAATAACTCAATTTCGTTTCTTTTTATGGCTGAGTAATAATATTCCATTGGATATATGTGCCACATCTTCTTTATCCATTCATCTGTTGATGGACATGTAGGTTACTTCCATGTCCTGGCTATTGTAAATAGAGCTGCAATGAACATTTTGGTACATGACTCTTTTTGAATTATGGTTTTCTCAGGGTATATGCCCAGTAGTGGGATTGCTGGGTCGTATGGTAGTTCTATTTTCAGTTTTTTAAGAAACCTCCATACTGTTCTCCATAGGAATCAGGCTCCCTGACTTCAGACTATACTACAAAGCTACAGTAATCAAGACAGTATGGTACTGGCACAAAAACAGAAATATAGAGCAATGGAACAGGATACATAGCCCAGAGATAAACCCATGCACATATGGTCACCTTATCTTTGATAAAGGAGGCAAGAATTCACAATGGAGAAAAGACAGCCTCTTCAATAAGTGGTGCTGGGAAAACTGGACAGCTACATGAAAAAGAATGAAATTAGAACACTCCCTAACACCATACACAAAAATAAACTCAAAATGGATTAAAGACCTAAATGTAAGGCCAGACACTATCAAACTCTTAGAGGAAAACATAGACAGAACACTCTATGACATAAATCACAGCAAGATCCTTTTTGACCCACCTCCTAGAGAAATGGAAATAAAAACAAAACTAAACAAATGGGACCTAATGAAACTTCAAAGCTTTTGCACAGCAAAGGAAACCATGAACAAGATGAGAAGACAACCCTCAGAATGGGAGAAAATATTTGCAAATGAAGCAACTGACAAAGTATTAATCTCCAAAATTTACAAGCAGCTCATGCAGCTCAATATCAAAAACACAAACAACCCAATCCAAAAATGGGCAGAAGACCTAAATAGACATTTCTCCAAAGAAGATATACAGATTGCCAACAAACACATGAAAGAATGCTCAACATCATTAATCATTAGAAAAATGCAAATCAAAACTACAATGAGATATCATCTCACACTTGTCAGAATGGCCATCATCAAAAAATCTACAAACAATAAATGCTGGAGAGGGTGTGGAGAAAAGGGAACCCTCTTGCACTGTTGGTGGGAATGTAAATTGATACGGGATGAAAAATTTTAAGTTTCCCAGAAACACAATATAAAGAAAGCCACCTCCAGTGCCAAACTTCCACAAGAAAATAGCATCCTCTTTATTATCTTTTGTTTCTCCTATAGGAGAAGAAATAAAGATTTTTGGAGTAAGAAAGTATCTAATAAAATAACAGAAAACAATAAATTTAAAGGGTTTCAACATTCTCACAATACGAAAGACATTTAGACAATACATAACTCTGTTCTCTGAAAATTGGCGTAGCTAATTCAGTCCTGCAAAGTACTGAACTGGGATTCAACAAGTCTGTTATACAGCTATTTATACAAACATAAAAGAGTAAGCTGAGAATTGTAACCATGGTGTAGTCACTAGGAGTGGACACCGGTAACCTAACTCCAGATGGACCGTGGACCATGGTTTGAAGTGGGGTAGGTGAGGAAGACAGGACTGGCTGAGGATTGCTAGTGGTAAGGTTTCCAGAAGCCTAAGGGTCAGAAGTCTGTCTCACCAACCAAATAATAACCATAATAATAAAAATAGAAATAAAAACAGCAATAAGGATAATGATGATATCAACAGGCAATTAAGTTGGTGTCACAGAAGAAAAAAATATACAGGAAGACAACATTTGTTCACCTTGACTTCTACTAAGGCTAAGGGTATGTGAGTAGGGAAACTGGTGAATCATCCTGGGACCAAAAGCACACCTCAGGACATGCCAAAGATGGCAAAGTTGACTGTGACTCCACAGTGGCTAGCCGTGAGGTGCACTCCCAGGAAATTTCTAAGGAAAAGTCACTTCTCTTCCTTGTAACCACAAGCTGGGTGAAGGACATTCAACATCTGAAAGTTTAACAACATAAAAACAGTTTGAAATAGAAGCATTCTGGCTTACATTTCTCACTTCCTTCATTCCTAAACTACTTTCTGCTTTGGAAACCTTTTCTGAAAACTTGTCCCGAGTATTAGCAAGGGTTTAGCATATCATTTGTGACCTGCATAGCAAAACAGTACGTGTAGAGGCAGAGTGCTATCCCAACCAAAGCAGTATTCCATTAAGACCATTCGTTCAACCAAAATTTGTTGAGCACCTACTGTTTTCTACAGCAGTAAACAATACCAACAAGGGCTGCTCTCACAGAGGTACAACCTACTAAGAAAAGGCAGACAATTAACAAACAAATAAACAGACCTGATATTTTTAGTCAGTAATAATTCAACAGAAGAATTTAAGAAGAATAATGTGATTGAGTCTGGTAGGAGGAAATGTCACTGTTACAGTATATAGGGTGGTCACAAATGCCCCTTTACATTGGAACCAAGACCTGAATATTGAGGAGGTGGCAGCCATGCTGCCTCTGGGGCAGAGTATGGCTGGAAGTAGTAACAGCAAGTACCATATCCCTAAGCTGGGTCAAGGTCAGGGTATTTGAGGACATAAAAGCCTGGGTGGGTGAGCGGCACGAGAAGAGGTCAGGGAGGTGGCATGAACCACATGGAAAACTGTAGAAGAGCCTGCTGACACCCCTATAGCCAATGTCGCTTATTTGCTACAAATTCTCCCCCAAAGAAATCAACTACTTTCAGTACTATCAGACCCGCTATTCCTAAATCCATCTATTCTCCTGGATTTTTGTCCATAACAGACGATGGGCTTGGGGACAGTCTAGGGATAAACAAGAATCAAGTAATTATTTTCCTCAAAGGCAACCAGAAAATAGTTGGAAAGCATCAACCACATGTTACACAATGGTGCCCTAATGTAGCATGAATTCAATGGCCTCAGGCCTTCCCTTCGAAATCCAACATGGTTGGGTGGCAAGAACACTGCCTTAGGAGTCAGAGACCTGGTTCTCATATGACCTCCACCATTGCTAACTCAGGATTTCCATAAACTACTTAACGCCTCATGTTCTCAGTTCCCTGACTTATAAGATCAAGGGATTATATAAATAATCTGTCTTTCCATCTTTATTACTATATTGACTTCGCCATTACATCTCTATTGCTACAGTCAACTCCATACCCAAAACTTACTTATTTAGAGTTGAAAGTCTATGGTAGTATGGTATCCCCAGCCAAACGAAAAAAATCAAAAATGATCTGTTTTATAATTCTGGAGAGTGCGTAAACTCATGAATTTATTAAGGTACTCAGTGAAGCAGTAATTTTAAAAACGGTAGTTTCACTTCCCAAAAAGGTTTCTTGCTAATTTCCCTACATGTACTATATTTCTAAGAAGATGCCTGTACATGGAAAAACTCTGCCTTATTGTCTGTGGTATAAACAACTAATCTCAAAATAATCGGAATAAACAAAGGACAATGATAATTCTCATTGTGCCCTAGTGCCCTTTTAGCTGAGGATATCAAAATACGTTATTTATAATAATAGCAAATAAAAGGATTGCCACCACTTAACACTGGCTAATCTTGTGTTTTGAGTAAAACATCAAATGAAAATCGCATACTATCCTTATACAGTGGTTCCTCCCAAACTCAACCACATTAAATAAAAAATACAATTACCCATCTTAGGCCTCAACAATAATCAGCCTAATCATCAAAAGGAAAGAAAATATGTCCTAAAATTCTTGAAACTACTTAGTCTCTGAAGAATCAGTTGAATCCTAGGAAATTAGGAAGGATATTAAATGTTAAATGTACATTTCTAACAATCCCATTTCTGATACTTCATCTTACAGAAATAATTGTTTAGATATGTGCAAATCTAGAGACAATGATGCTTCGTGCAGCACTGCAAATGCCAGCAGAAATTTTAAAACGGCCTGAAAGTCCATCAATAGCAAAATGATTCAATAAAGTGTGACACACACATATAAGAGATCCTTTGTAGCCAGGAAAAGAATGGTTTTTAAGGGGAAGATGTCTGTGACATATTAAATGAAAAATGCAAGTTGAGAACCAATATATTTAGCATGGCTGAGTGTTGGAGGAAAATAAAAAAGAATATGTGGAAGAGGGTGCTTTAATATTTCATTATTTTAGAATTATAAAAGTAATATATACTTTTGAAATATTCAAAAAAAGCAACAGATAAAACTATAGCAGTGGTTTGGTGTGTCTCATCTATTCTTTTTTATTAATGATTTGCATTATATGCACATTTTTAACCAAAATTAAATCTTATGACACATGTTAATCTGAAACTTGCTTTTAAGCCTTAATACTACCCTCTTTTTTTCCATTTAATTTTTTTTTATTGAGGTATAGTTGATTTACAATATTCTGTTAGTTTCAGGTGTACAGCAAAGTGATTCCATTATATATATTTCTCAGACTATTTTCCATTATAGGTTATTATAAGAAATTGAATATTGTTCCCTGTTTTATACAGTAAATCCTGGTTGCTTATCTATTTTATGTATAGTAGTTTGTATAATACCACCCTCTTTTAATAATCACATAACATTTCATAGTAAGAATGTACTCAAACTTACTCAACTGGTCTCCTTTTGATAGATATGAATATCTAGCTTGCTTCCTTTTTTATGCCTTACAATCATATGTAACATTATAAGATATGGGTATGAATATAAATACTATAGATAGTATATATAAAATATAAATACTATATATTAAATATAAATGCTATATTACTATGTATTCATAAATACTATACACAGTAATCTCCTGAGATGTGAGATTAGAGGGTTGTATAGGAACTCTGGCTTATTTCATTTCTTTATATAATACCAAAAAAGAGGTGGAATTCTGTGTAGTATTTCCTACTTTTATGTATTTTGCAGATACCTTAAATTTGAACCCTACTTTGAACTCAGTCAGCTTCACTAGGAAAGTAAGAAAGACTAAATCCACTGCCCGTGTTTTCCTCTAAGCGTCATCCAAGGTATTTGACATACATGGCTTCCAGCACCCTTCTCACATCAGCAAGTTAGCTCCCAAGAAAGGAGTCCCAGTAAGAAGGGGTATGAGACTCTAATTTGGAAATATAGAAAGCAGATGGTAGAAATGAATTAATTTTAAAATAGACTAAATCTAGCCTAAGATAGTGTAATAGGATTGGGGTTTACATTAAAAGAAAGGATCAAGCCCAAAATGCCTGTATAAGGGGAAATGTGGCTGGCACCATAAGTAAGAGACACATGGTAAATGAATGAATAAAGGAGTGAATGAATGAATTGAATGAATGAATTGGGTGAATGAATTGGATGAATGGGAAGAGAGCTTTATCATTGATCAGTCTCTTGAGTCTTCTCCCTAACCCACAGTGAATTTGCCTCCTAATTTCATCTTGGAGCTTATTACATGCCAAAAAGATCTCTGAAAAGTCAAAGGCACAACAATAAAGAGAACTGAGTATTCTCCAGAGACTATTCCAGGCTTTCTATTCTGGTGACCTGAGTAATTCCCACAACAGGCAAGTCAGTTCTAAGTCCCCAGCAAATCAAGCAGGATTAGACCACCTAACCTTTGAAATTGGTTCCTAAAATTCTGAAAGGTGAAAACTTCTTGAGAACTCTTGGAATGGAAAAGATGATGGAAAGAAAGTAACACATTTCAGAGTTATCTGCCTCTTAGGGGAATCCTGGAAGGAGCAGTTGTAGATGAATGGGAACGGTTGCTCCCAATTCAATATCATAGGGTCGTATCAGGGATGCTGAAGCACAAATTATCATAAGGCAGTGAGCAAGGTGCCATAGCGCCACGGGATGGAGGAGATGACATATAACATCATTTAGAGATGGGACACTGGTGTTGATGGTTGCAGATGATGAGGGTAGGGAATAGGACTGAGGCATTTGAAGAAATCAGTGCAGTTGCATACAGAAGTGGATTGCAGAGAGGATAGTAGGTAGAAAGCATTAAAACCTTTGATCAGGAATTTCAAATGGATGTGAGAAGTATCTGAATAGGGAAAATGCATTTCCCCTTCACCCCCTCTAATTGTTTAATGGAGCATCAAGGCATTAAAATGCAGCTTTCTGATGTGATTCATTATAACAGATTTCATTAGTGTCAGATCAATTCATTTTTTAAATGACATTAAAAAGAGGATTTAGGGGATGAAACAATCTTTTATAGCCACTGCAATGTGTCTTAGTAACCCAGCAATATGCAGGTGTTAATCTTAGAGGGCTTATTTTAAAATGGATCTATATTGAGATGGTTTGGATGTTTAAACTCATCACAATTTTAATTTTAACTAAACGCTTCGCTTTATTTCACAACATACAAAGTCTTAATTTGAAGGTCACAATCCCTTTGATACAAGCATGCAGTATTTGGCACAAATAATCTATTTGATAGATAGATAGATAGATAGATAGATAGATAGATAGATAGATAGATGTGTATATACACATACATATTCAAACAAGTATTTCAGTGCATTTACAGTTCAATGAATATATAGATAGAAACCTATTTTATACTGAAACCTGAAATGAGACTGTGCTACTCTTATTACCTAATAAATATTAAATATCCACCCTCATCAGTTTCATGAAAAAGCATTCGTATAGTTTCCACATGGTGCTTGCCAAGTGCTATAAAAGCAAGTGATACAGAGAGTCCTCAGCTCATTATTTAGTAGCTTTCCATTCATATCTGAAGCTCACACTCTAAGAACAGTGCTAACACCAATGTACTCTACAGTTCATAGAGCCATGTACCTTGAGCACTGGAGGGGTCCTGTGCAACAGGAATTACAAATTAATGCAGCATTATTCATGCAACGGCCCCAAAACACATCTCTCCGCAAAAATGATGGATTTTCACTTTCCATATCAATTTCTAAATGTTTCCATTTTGCTAAATTTCTAGTAGATTTCACAAGTGAAGACCAATATTAGTCACAGAAACCTGGGGTGGAAGATATCATTATTCCAACCAGCCTAATCTGAGATGGCTTCCGCCATGCGAGGGATTTAGAAATTTGAAATGGAAACTAATTGGAAAGCAGATCAGCTCTAATCTGAAATTCTGATGATGCCATTTTACAGGCCAAGCTTCCTTTTAGACAAGGAATTTTGCCCCTTACTTCAGGTCCCAAATCGCTCCATCTATTTAGCTACCATCATCAGAAATTCTGAGACACGCCAGAGCTCAGAGTGAAACAGGTGCATCTGCACAGAGCCGTCTGACGGATGCACACCCAGCCCCATGCACAGCTGGGATGTAGTAATAGATGCTTGGCAGGCTGTCATTTATCAACTGTGTCTCTAGCCTCAGAGATACCCAGGCAGAATACCATGGCCACCTGCCATGAACTCACAGCCATAAGTTTTCTGGCCTAGGCTTTATCCTCACAGACCCATGGGTAGCCCCAGAACACACACAAAAAGGGGATCATGGGGTTAAGCTGGGAATAAATGAAGGTTAGAGTCCAAAGCAAAGTCAGATCACATATCAAAACAAAAGGTAACTTGTGATGAATTCAAAAGTGAGGCATCGTGGATGGGATATGAAGTATACTTTATAGTCTTCCATTCAGTAAATAACTTGTGATGAATTCAAAAGTGAGGCATCGTGGATGGGATATGAAGTATACTTTATAGTCTTCCATTCAGTAAATACAGCCGGGTGATCTAGGTACCTGAGATATATTAGTGAGCAAACCAAAGATCTTTGCCCTCATGTAGCTTGGGGAAGACATATAAAAGCAGGAGATATAATAAATAGGAAAATAATATAGTTATAATATGGTAAGTAATATGGCAAAATGAAATCGTAAAGCAGAATAAGGAAGATTGGGTTTGGCAGGGCTTGGGGAGAGGGGAGAAAGATGGCAAGATGTGACTATAGGTAGGAGAGTCAGGGTCAGGGTAGGCCTTACTGTGAGAATGTGACATTTGAGCACAGACTTAAGGAGGACTTAAGAGAATTAGCCATGTGACTTTGAAGGGGGAAAGCTTTCCAGGTGGAGGGAGATGCCACTGCAAAGTCCTAAGGCAGGAGCATGCCGGGACTGTTGAAAGAAACAAGGAGGCCTGGGTGGCTACAGTCAAGAAAGTAGGCAGTAGAGTGGTGGAAGACGAGGTCCCACAGGTAACAGGAGTCAGATCAGGTGGGCCTTGGGAACCATAGTAGGGGTGTTGGATTTTACTGTGAGGGAAATGCGGGGCCACTACTGAGTTGACTCTACACTGTGTCCCGGTGGTTAAGTCTTCTTGTTGGCTCCAACCTCCCCCCAAATATGGGAGACATTTTGGGGACACTGGGGCACAGAGATGAAACATCTGTGCAAACTCCAGTTCTCATATTTTACCTTAAGGGAAATGGATTTTAAGTGAAAGTATGGAACTAAGCATGGTCTGTAGTTCTCAAAGATGTTTTATTGGGAGACTTGAAACACGTGGATGTAATTCATTATCGGTGTCAGAAATATGTTTGCACTCCTACAAGGGGAACAGAAGTCTGCTACTCTGAGAAAGCTTAATTTTAATCCTATTCTCATTCAACCTACTAGCAAGCTATTCCAATAATCAGAGGAAACCAGAATCTGCATGTCTTTTGACTCCAACACTGACCAATGGGTATTCCTAGGCTTTTCTCTACCAAAAATGAATAAGACTGTCAACGGGTTGTTTCCTGGTAAGCCTAGCTTCTACACATCAAGTAATGTATATTACAATTTACGCAAGCCTCAGCCTTGTCTTAGAACAAGTTATAGTCCAGCTCTTAAAATTAAAAATAAAATGATACACACAGAAGCAATGCAGAAATCAGAAGCCAAATAATCCATAGATGTTAATGATTCTCATTTCTTTATAGCTATATAGCTTCAGTTATGAAAATGAATTAATGCTGACTAGGCATTTGGCTACATAATAGCTCACTAATTCCCATCCAGTGAGCTTATAATTAATTTTTAAAATAATATAAATGAGATCCCAGGGAAAATACATAACTATCAAGAGATTCTCTGTGTTTGTTTCTTTTTCAAGTAAAGCAATCTCTACCCTACATACAAAATCTCACCTTCACTATAATTGTTCAGCAATTATAGTGAATACAGGAATACATTTTCCTGTTGCCAAAGCCCTATTTTAACTCAATAAAGTAAATTAATTTATATACTGTTTGTATTTAGATGTACTTTAGCCCTAAAAGCCAAAGGTAGTTTATATCCTCTACTTATCAAATATATTAGATTACCTGTCATATTGTTGTCAATGAACCAGTCCTGCATGAATCATATAGATCCACCTGGAGCTCACACAGAGAAAGAGTTAACAGAGCCAGTGACATGAGCCTCAGGACAGTGCAGAAACACTGGTCAGAAAGTTGCATTTTGGAGCAAAGAAGGTGCTTCCTAACCCTGAGAAATAAAGGCTGTGAGAGGACTGGCAGCTGACCATTGAGAGGGCTGCAGAGAAGCCATGACCTTGGGGACCAGCCAGGTTTCAGTTCAAGTCAAGGAGATGAGGAAAACATCTGGAGAAGGAAAAGGAATAAGGAGAGAAAAGAGTGGGGGGTTGGTTCATGAAGATGATAGCTTGGTCATGGCACGTGACCAGAAGGCCTCAGGTTTGTACCTCTGATCAAAGAACAATAGGACTGTGCAGCATGAAAAAACTTAGCCCCATAGTGTTTGGAACTGCTGGACAGTCAGACTTGAAGGGACTCCACCGTGGCCCACACTGGGTGCCCACCCAGTGGCCACAGTGCAAAGAGGGGCTTTGGTTTTCCTAGTGTCCATGGCAATGATGGTCAGTAGCAATGAGCAGATATAAGCCACAGGGCCCTTTGCCCAAAACGTAGGTCGTTTGCACATCTGCTTGGCACTTCCCAAAGCTGGGCCAGCTACTGTCACTCCCAGTGGTCTCAGGAACCAGACAATGAATGGGTGAGCCTCTAGCCTAGAGCTGATGCCTATGTCCTGAGCACAGTGGTGGTGGGTACAGGAAGCCTGCTCGCCCATCCCCTTTATGTCTAGGACTCCTGAGTGGCCAGAGCTCCTCTGTCCTTTCCTCAGGACCCTCAGTCCTTGGGCAGATTTTCTGGTGTTTCTTTGGCCTTTCATGCCTGTTTGCACTGTCCCTTGTGCCTTTTCTCTCCTAGCTTATATTTTTATAGTTTTCTTCTAGATGCTATTTTCCGTAACTGTAGTCTTAACACAGACTTAACTGTGTTTTGCTATGTATATTTAGTGACAGAAAAGACGGAAGTGTCCTTCTTTCTTACATAAAAGTAGTCCAGAGAAGCAGTTCAGGGCTGGTAGGACAGCTTCATGGTGTCACCAGGAACCCAGTTTCCTAGGGTGAGGCTTTCACCCTCAAGATCATCACAGGGGCTTCCCTGGTGGAGCAGTGGTTGAGAATCCACCTGCCAATGCATGGGACACGTGTTCAAGCCCTGGTCCGGGAAGATCCCAAATGCTGCAGAGCAACTAAGCCTGTGCACCACAACTACTGAGCCTGCACTCTAGAGCCCGAGAGCCACAACTACTGAGCCCACATGCCGCAGCTACTGAAGCCCGCACGCTTAGAGCCCGTGCTCCGCAAGAAGAGAAGCCATCGCAATGAGAAGCCCAGACGCGCAACGAAGAGTAGCCCTCGCTCACCACAACTAGAGAAAGCCCACACGCGGCAACAAAGAAAGACCCAACGCAGCCAAAAATAAATAACTAAAATAAATAACATACCAAATGAAAAATAGATAGCTAGTGGGAAGCAGCCGCATAGCACAGGGAGATTACCTCAGGGCTTTGTGACCACCTAGAGGGGTGGGATAGGGAGGGTGGGAGGGAGATGCAAGAGCGAGGAGATATGGGGATAGATGTATACATATAGCTGATTCACTTTGTTATACAGCAGAAACTAACACACCATTGTAAAGCAATTATACTCCAATAAAGATGTTAATTAATAAATGCATAAATAATAAAAATTTTTAAATCCATGCTCCATCATAAAAATAATTAATTTTTTTAAAAAAGATCATCAATCTGAGTTGCAGGCCAGGAGGAGGGACATCAGAAAGGAGAAAGGCATCCTGTTTGGTCAGGTACCCTTAGACAATGTTCTCAACAGCCTCACACAACCCTTCACTCACAACTCACCAACCAAATTGTGACACGGCCACATCTAGCTACAAGGAAGGCTGAGAAAAGCCGCCTGTCTCAGATGGGAAAATGAGTAACTAAAAATTGGGATCCTATAACGAAGAAAGGAGGAGAAATGATTACTGGGTAGGAACCAGCTGTGTTGCCTCATCTGTGGAGCTCCGCTTCACTTGTGTTCCTCTTCCGAAAGGTCCCTCCGAGATCTCTGGGGCCCACCCAGGGCAGCTCTCCCCTGACTGGCACCGCCATGTTGTGAGGGAACCTTTCACATCATTGTCTTCCTAAGTCCCTGCTCTGAGCTGTACAGTTACCAATCACCAACCCTCATCAATATGGCCCTCAAGACCCAGCAAAATCATTCATCAGTCCTGTGGCCATGGGAAGTAATTTATTCTCTCTATGCCGTTTAGCATCAGCTGTACAACAGGATAATAAATGCCTACAGCACGGGACTGTTGTAAGGATTCTGGTCAACACAGTGCCTTTCCCCTTCCTGTCTGATCTACCTTCCTGACAACAGAGAGCCGAAGGGACATTCTCAGGAGGGTTTTAGGGAGATGCCAATCAGAAACCCAACAGACGATATACACATACACGGGCCGTAATCCAAATAGGTGAGGCAAAGAGGGACAGAGAAGCTAAGAAACCAAATGGATGAGGACAGCAAGAGACCAGATAAGGGACAGATTGGAATACAAGCGTGAGTGGGTGGCCCTAGCAATTTTGTGAGCCCCTCGTGGTGGCGTTCTCAGCCTTCTACAGGGATCGCAGAGAGGACGCGGTTAATGTGCTGACCCAGCGTGACACTCCATACCAAATCACTCTTCACTTTCACATCTATGCTCTCGGAAACGTACTGGAAGACACGAAAATTACGCCTTCTACTTCAGGAAAAAGCACACAAGTAAAAGCAGATCTAAAATAGAAAGAAATCATCTGGTTCCTGAGATTGATGAACTCAAGCCTATTCTTAAGAGCAAAGAAAAAAATTGCTTTAAACTAACATTTGGGAGCGTATTTTATTATGTGCCATGCACTGCTCAAGATGTTCTGGGTGTTTTATTTCATGTTTTATTTCATGTAATCTCATAATAACTTTATGTGAGAGATACAATAATATCCGTGTTTGGCAAAGGAGGAAACCGAGGCACAGAGGTTAAATTACTGTATGCTGTCTATGAACCCTTGGAGTGATTGGGGAGTGGAGGAGAATTTATGGAAATGGACCAAGGGATGCTTTTCAGGCACCAGCTCTACAACGAACGTTCAGTGATGTTTACCAGCTGGGCGAGGAGTTCACACAGAACCTTATAACCCTAAAAAGCTAAGTACAGAGCGATCATCCAGGGCCATGTTTTACATCAAACCCCACAAACAGTGTTGCTCACAGTTATTCACAATGAGGTTGTAGTTCCTTCCTGACAGAATTTAGGCACACACTTGAAGATATGTAGGGCTGTGAAGATGGATTAAGCCTGTCACTGGGAGTGCACTTACGCACAGAGATGAGAAGATGTTCTGGAAAGGATGAACTATTTCTGCAAAGAGTTGGTTTTTTTTTTTTAAACCTTTGAAGCTCTACAGTAGTTCCTTTTTATCAAGCAGAAGCTCAAAGATGGCATTAAAGATTTTCTCTGGTATTCATTGCTATTTTCAGGAGGCAGGGAAGTCTGCAAAAAAACATGTGCCATCTTCCAATTTGACATCCTCAAATAATATAATTTCCTACGTGGGTCTGTTAATGTTATTTTTGTTTCCCTTTTTAGTTTTGACATTTCAAAAAGAAAATCCTTGAAACTGGCAGACAAATCTTGAACTAGTAACAGTGAAGGCATCATTTTTCACCCAGCACGTTGCTCTCTTGAAGGAAGAAATGGTTTTATATCTGAAATCAATAAAATTGAATTTTAAAATAACCATCACACACAATATTCACATTAATTCCATGAGTAGCACATGACCTCTAAGTTTGATCAATAACACACTGTTAATTAAAGTTTGGAAATGGGATCAATTTACCTAATAGGAATGATAGATAAGTGTTATAAGAAAGGCTAAGGGGAATTAAAAGAAATAAGAGGAACATAATAAGATTAATTTTCTGGGCGAAAAGATAAGTATAGAAAATAAAGATCTCCATCCTTCCCTGGGTTTATAATTGACAAAATACATCAAAGGAATTGTTTGAAAAATTCAGAGACCAGGACTAAATATCTTCAAATGTATTCTGTCTTTTCTACCTCTCACTTTCTGGTTTGGTTTCATGGCCATTGGGTTTAGGCAGACACAATACACAATTTCCTGCAAGCAGATTTCTGGGTCCTCTTCGTTTTACAATTTCATATACATAATGAGATGAGGACACCAGGGAAACAGATGCAATATGTCTGCAGCAAAATGGCAGCAAATAAGGGGAACAAGGCTTTGGCAATGGGCTGGGGAAATCTTCCAAATAAGATTGTTGTGTGGATTAATGGGGAATTGTATAAAGCTCTGAGCACAGTACCTAGCACATTGGAAATGTCAATAGCTCATGTCTACTGTTATTATTACTGAAAAGCAACAAAATTATTCCTAGAATGCACATTTTGAAGCTTCGGGGGCTCCTCAAGGATTTCCACTTAATGAAGTAGCAGATTACCAAGTGTATTAATTAGCTCTGGTGTCCTGAAAGAGCTTATTCAATTTCCAAAATAATAAGATGGCTAGGAAGGGGCTTAATGAAATCCCATAAGAAACTCCACTACCCTTCTTTCTAAATGCCCTGTGCACTCAGTACAATGCACACTCAGGAAGTACCAAAGCACCAAAGCAACTACCAACTCAAAGACATGGTCTTGGTCATTATCGTTTTCAGCTTTCGTTCACTCGCCTCTCTCTCTCTCTCTCTCCCCCCCTTTTAAAAATCTGTAATATCTTCTCCAGTTTTGAAGAGTATGCCCATACTCAGTACCAGCTTACCTTCTGACATACCCCCAACACAGTCTCTGACCTCTTTCAATCAATTGCCATTCAGAGAGTTCAGCACTTTTTTTTACCCTTAGCTCCACCATCACTTGTTTCACAGCTCTCTTAGAAAACTTACACCAAAGCTCCCTTCACTTTTTGTACCCTCTGCTTTCACTAAACCACTTTTTCCCCTCCATGCTTTAGTTATTTACACGAGCTTACTGACATCTGCAAGAAATACTGAATCAAGTTCCCAATGGGAACATAAAAATGCTGGAATGGAATTGAACTGTCAAGCAATGTTCCTTCTGATTTCTGTAAACTCTGAGTAGATGATTCTACTCCAGCAATAAAATCCTGAGCATCTTGACAGAATAGAGGTGGGAAAATTCATGAGGTTCACGTAAAACCTAAACAGAGAGATCTCTGGGCCACGGCAACCTCGATTTCTCTTGTTTGTCTCTAAACAGAAACCTGGAGCCAAAGGCATCAGAAGGACGAGGGGGTTACTAGACACAGGGCTGGAGTGGAGAAAGTCATGGACTTAGCATTTCTGCAATCTGCTGGAGAGAGAAGCAGCACTGGAGGAGGCAGGAGGAAGCTCAAGGCTTCCCAGAAGACTCTTGAGTGCCATAATAATTCTAGGAGAGCTTGGAAACACCTTCCTTCAACCTTGCCATGTGTTGTCCCATTCTTTACTTCTTCCCAACCTTACACTCATTCTAACTGAATGTATTTCTATACTAATTTACTATCACCACTGCCTTTTTTTGAGGTGGATAGACCTAGAGTCTGTCATACAGAGTGAAGTAAGTCAGAAAGAGAAAGACAAATACCATATGCTAACACATATATATGGAATTTAAGAAAAAAAAAAAAAGGTCATGAAGAACCTAGGAGCAAGACGGGAATAAAGACACAGACCTACTAGAGAACGGACTTGAGGATACAGGGAGGGGGAAGGGTAAGCTGGGACAAAGTGAGAGAGTGGCATGGACATATATACACTACCAAACGTAAAATAGATAGCTAGTGGGAAGCAGCCACATAGCACAGGGAGATCAGCTCGGTGCTGTGTGACCACCTAGAGGGGTGGGATAGGGAGGGTGGGAGGGAGGGAGACACAAGAGGGAAGAGATATGGGAACATACATATATGTATAGCTGATTCACTTTGTTATAAAGCAGAAACTAACACACCATTGTAAAGCAATTATACTCCAATAAAGATGTAAAAAAAAATCATCATATTTGGTTGACATTCCAACCCTTGATGAAAATATTCAAATCTCTATTTTTACTAATGATAATAGTAGTAATCATTATCAGGCACTTTTCTAAGCACTTTCATTATCTCATTTAATCCTCACAGCAACGCTAAAGTGAAATAAGCCAGACAACAGAAAGACAAATACTACATGGCATCGTTTATATGTAGAATCTAAGAAAGAAAAAAAAAAGTCAAATTTATAGAAACAGAGAGTAGAAAAGTGGTTGCCAGGGGCTGGGGGTGGGGGAAATTGAGAGGCTGGTAAAGGGTATGAACTTTCAGCTATGAGATGAATATGGTCTGAGGATCTAATGTAAAAGCATGGGGACTATAGTTGACAACACTGTATTGTATAACTGAAATCTGCTCAGAGAGTACAACATAAATGTTCCCACCAAAAATAAACAGATAGACAGATACATAGATAGATAGATAGATAGATAGATTAATGAAGTTAAAATGGAAAGGAATAACACAAAAGGCCATAAGCATGCATAAGAGAGATAATTAACCCAGACTGAGCTGTCAGGGAAACTAGGACGTGGAGGGTGAATTGAAGTCATTCAGGTATGGGAACATGGAAAAAAACAGAATGCACAGGTTCTAACTGTACCTAGTCATGGAGGTTAAGAGAGACTGTGATACCTTCAGTGAAGGAGTCTGCAGTAGGGTGAAAGATACAGCTCCTGAGCGTATACGCAGGGTGCGGGTGGCGGTAAAGCATAAGACAGTGGAAGCACCGAAGGCCTTTATGCTGGGATTGACTTGACTCAAGTTGCATTTTAGAGATCATGCTAGCAGTGAGAGGGATGCAGGGCTAGCTCTCAAGAGCTGTCTGGTATGGAATTTGCCTAGGAAGTCCTTGTCTTTGAGGTCCATGTTCCTTCACTCTCATTCCAGAAGCATATATATTCCCTTTCATCAACTATATCTAAATAAGAAGCATGTATATTATTTCTGTTTTAATTATAAGGAAAATGACTCAAAAAAAGATTAAGAAACTTGACTAAGAAACTTTACTTAATTTTCTAGAAATTTTACCTTGATTTTGAAACAAACACCATGTTATATATAAATTATAACAAAGACTGATATTCAACTTTATCTGAAAATTCCTATGAACATCATACTTACTAAACTGTAGCCCTATATAACACACTGTGTCACGTTCTCTAGTTTGTTAGATGAAATAGAATATGTGGTAAGCAGCACTTAGGATAGGTGATCACCCCAGGGATGTGGACCAGATGCAACTCCCATGACCCAGTGCTACAGAGGGAAAGGGGGACACCAGGAAATAGGTATATACTTGTTTTCTACCATATATATGGTAAGTAATGCACTGTATAACCAGCAGCACTCTACAAATGAAATGATTAGAACTTGAATTGCTAAAAGCTGGTAGTTGCCAGAAGAAAATCAACATAGATACCAACCTCTGCTTAGAAGAATGTAAACTCATTTACAGGTGTTCATTATCAATGGAAAGAAAGAAATTGTCACTGAATTCTGCTACCTAGGGAACAAGCTCTTTGACAGCAGCTTGACAGATAAAGAAGTAGCCAGCCAAATCAGAAATGTCAACATGTCCTTCAGCAGACTGGCAGACAGACCAGGGCACCAACATGGCATGGCTCTACCAATCAAAGGGCACTTCCTGGTGTCAAATCCATGATGCATCAAGGAAGTGGAGATCTGCCATAAATAACACATTTAGTCTTGCAAACTGGTCGTGCTTAACTGAAGAGAGTCATATAGCCAAAAATCAAGGGCCAGAGCCTATCATGTAACCCATAAGCCATAGGGCACTGTCACCATGGAAAATCTGGGCCCTGGCACCTGATAGATCTGGGTCCTGGACTGGCTTTGTAAGTATAAGTGTACTAACTGGAAAATGTTGAGCAAACTGACACTAAAAGTCTCAATTTCCTCATCTGTAAAATGGGGATAATGCCTTGCCTTTCTGGCAAAGAATAAATGAGATAGCATAGCTAAGATGCCTGGCATTTAGAAAGTACTCAGTAGATGACAGTTATTTATGTTCTTAATCATTTGATCAGCTTGGAAGTGGTGTTCTCAGCAGTCTACTTACTCTTCACCAGATATGGGATAGAAATGTGATATCACAAAAGTTGTTGCAAGGTGAACAGAATTCAGGCATGTACGAAAGACAGCAGCAGAAAAGTGTTTTAAAAGCACACTGAAGTACAACCTCAAAAAATATGCTTTTCCCTGCAAACCACTGATAAGCAGCCACTGCCACCACCACCAAGCCAGAGGACGTGTTAGGATGCCTCCCCTGCAGCGACGGTACTGGATAGACCGTGAGAATGAAAGCCAGGGCCCTCAGTAAATCAGATCTGCCCATAGCTAAGAGAGCCCTGCGCCACAAACCGAGAAACGGTTTTCATAGCAAATTACATCACAGAAACTGTTAATCACAGCGGCCTCTTCAATCACATCCACCCCCACCATGAGCATCATCACGGACAGCAGCATCCTTGAACCTGAAGGACAATAAACTAAAAAATGCTCCATTGGTCCAGTGTGAATTAAGGTGAAGAACACATACTGAGAGTTATGAGTATTCACACTTAGACCTAAAAAGCAGTAAAAGGGACTTATCTATCAGAGAGGCTGATTAGAAATAGATATTTGAAGAAACATTCAGAGGGGAAAAAAAGTAGCTTTTCTCAGAAAAGTATTTTACACACTGGCCCTCCTCAGAGTCAAAAATTAGTAGAAAATAGTGAGTCTAATGTGCACAATTTACTTGGATTTTCAAATATCTTTAGATAAGGCTCTAAGTCTGAGGGTGTTTTATACCCACACACAAACGTCTCCAGAGTGGACGGCATGCAGGCATTACTTTGAATCACATCAAACTTTCAAGACCTAGGCACATACAACCACTGGGTGCATGATAATGTAAAGCCAACGTTGGAACTTGTGGACGTGTGCCATGGGGCTAAGCAGGAGAAAAGTCACCAGAGACAGGTGAGAGAAACATTCAATCATTGTCTACAATCACACGGGCTGTCTCACTCAGGATCCCTGCTGGTCTAGGAGACCCAATAGGGCAAATTCTAATGAAATCCCTGGAGCTTCACCTTTCTTAGACTGCGAACCTTAGATTATGGAGCTCGTATTCTTTGTGCTCTAAGCCCTCTTACTTTTCTTCTTTAGCTTTTCACAAAGGAAACACACTTTGGAGGACCTCGTCTGTTTTCACTGCACATAAGAAAGGTGATGCCTCAAGAAAAATAGCAAGCCTAGGAGCTTCCCTGGTGGCACAGTGGTTGAGAGTCCGCCTGCCGATGCAGGAGACACAGGTTCGTGCCCCGGTCCGGGAAGATCCCACATGCCGCGAAGTGGCTGGGCCCGTGGGTCAGGGCCGCTGAGCCTGCGCGTCCGAAGCCTGTGCTCCACAATGGTGAGAGGCCCGTGTACCACAAAAAAAAAAAAAAATAGCAAGCCTAGTTTGTTCATTGTCAGGAGGAAAACTGTATATATATATATATATTTATATATATATATATATATTTATATATGTTGTATATGTATATGGGTGTACACACATACATACATGCACATATATCCATATACACATATATATGCACATGTTTGTGTGTGTATTTGCATATACATACACATATACATATATACAATATATACATGTAAAATATATATGCACACATGTGTATATGTATATTTGTGTATATCATATACACACAGTATATGCATATATACAGTAAATACACATAAATATGTACACGTATACGCATATACACACACTCATATACACACATACACATAGTATATGACTTCATTGAGACCTACTCCACTTTTTTAGCATCTCTGCCCATTTGGGGAGGAACAGATAGACTATATATGTGAATAAATGTTTCCAATCACTAGCATCACATGGTAAATACCTTTACATGGCCAAAAGCATGTGCAGTAAAATCAAACAGAAAGAGATGTAGAGTCAAATTCAGAAAGCTAAATGATTTCAAGTGTCTTTTTCTCTTTATTTTTCTCTAAATTCAAGCAAAATATACAATTCGGCAGTTGAACAACTCCTGTTGAAGAAATTAGATGGAGCCTATATTTGTGTGTTTTTGTATACTGCTCAGGTGCTTAACCATTTAACACACTGTAAGAAAACACAGCCAACTTATGCAGGCAAAACTCACCAAGATTAAAAACCCTAATGATCCGACTCCATGTGTTTATAGCACTTCCGAATGGTCTCCATCCCTCAGCTGGAGTACAGAGAGCAGGCAGCTGTCGTGCCAAAGACAGAATAACAGACATGCAGCCGGCCAATGGGCCTTGGCTTGAGCCCACCCTTGCCACTCGCTAGCTCTGGAATTTCAGAAGTGAAGTTCCTCTCCTTTAAAAGGCAGATAATGATACCTACTTCACCTAGTTGCTATGAGGCATAAATAAGAAAACACTTTATAAATGTTAAAGCACTCTACAAATAAGAACTAGAAAAACATAATCTTTATAACTACCCTAAAGTGGATGGGATAGGTATCATTATCCAAATTTCACAGTAAAGAGACTCAGTGTGGTCGCTCATGTGCCAGACAAACTTAACGACCTGCAACATCCAAACGGGCGACTGGCGGAGTGCACTTTGCTTCTCCGAAAACACAATTTCTCGTTTCTATAGTTATTAGTTATTAAGGTCACATATTTTAAATACCTTTGAAACAAACTACAAACATGATTTCTTCAAATCCATGATATCACGATGAACTACGTAATATATCTCAAACATTTAAGGAAATTATTTTTAATCTGCGAAAGTGAGAAACGTACAAATAGACATTGTTGTTCATTCATTCAATAAATTCATGGACTATCTGCCATGTTCTGTACCCTGTACTGGGGCTCTGGGTGTTTAGTAGAGAAGATGAGATCCCTGCCCTCACAGAGCTTATAGTCTTCTGGAAAAGATAGTCAATAATCAACCAAAGAAGCAAGAAAAGGACATCATGTGGTAAGTGTGCTGAATAAAATAAACAGGGGTTAAGAGAGCAGCTAGGAAAGAAGGCGAGAGAGGAAGGACATGTAGAAGGGATGGGGAGAGAGGCCCTCTGTGCGATGTGACCTTTGCAGGAAGACCTGAAAGGCCAGCCTAATGAAATGATGGAGGGAGAACATTTCATGCAGAAGGAGCACCCAAAAGGGGCCGGAAAAGACTTAGCTGGAGACCAGTTAGGAAGTTGTAGCAGGAGCCCAGGGGAGAGAGGACAGTATCTAGTAATAGGACCATTGTGACACAGACCAAAAGCAGTTGACAGAACAGAGATAGATATATTTCAGGAGTAAAAAAATCACCTGGACTTGGGGATGGACTGGATGTGTGGGGTGACAGAAAGGGAGGATACAGGGGCTTCCCTGGTGGCGCAGTGGTTGAGAGTCCACCTGCCAATGCAAGGGATGTGGGCTCGTGTCCCGGTCCGGGAGGATCCCACACGCCGCACAGTGGCTGGGCCCGTGAGCCATGGCCGCTGGGCCTGCACGTCCAGAGCCTGTGCTCCGCAACGGGAGAGGCCACAGCAGTGAGAGGCCCGCGTACCGCAAAAAAAAAAAAAAAAGAAAGGGAGCATACAAACCCTGCATTTGAGTACCTGGGCGCATGTTTTGTAGGTAACAATTAGAAAAGGTGAGTTTATCTAGTTGAGAGAAATTCTAGATACAATAGATGGCATGATAGAAGATTTTTTTATTTTTTTAAATTGTGGTAAAATACACGTAACATACAACTTATGATCTTAACCATTTTTAAGTATACAGTTCACTGGCATTAAGTACATGCCCATGGGTGTGCAAACATCACCACCTTCCATCTCCAAAACTCTTTTCATCTTGCAAAACTGAAACCCTGTACCAATTAAACACCTCCCATCTCCTTCCCCCCTGCCCTGACAACCACTATTCTCCTTTCTGTCTCTATGAATTTGCCTACTCTAGGCACCTTATAGAAGTGGAATCAGACAGTTTTTGTCCTTTTGTGACTGGCTTCTTTCACTGCAAATAATGCCCTCAAATTTCATCCATGCTGTAGCATGTGGCACAATTTTATTTCGAAGATATTTTTATGAAGTGGGCATAGAAAGAGTAATGGAGCCTGGAGCACAGTCTACCTGGGTCTCAAACTGGGAATTTAATGGGAGGAGGATGGGGGCTAATACATAACCCTTAGGACAGGGGAGAAGAATTGAAAAACATCTCCAGGTATCCACAGTAATTTCTCCTAAGACACACTGAGTAAGGTGAAGATCATTCAAAGATTTTTTTCCACCCGAAGCATCTAAGTTTCTCTTGGTCACTGACACTGGGGTAGGACCCTGTGGAAATCAACATGCTTCACTTTAGTCTCTCCCACCAAACATGAAACTGGACCCATACAATAGCAAAGGTGAAGAAAAATCAACTCTATACAAGTTCCCCCCCAAAGGCTATAATATAGCCCTCTGTAATATCCAAGCTTATATTTTCAATTCAATCATTTTTCAAGAAAATGGATGTTATCAAAATGATTATTATCCACAACATTCCGTAACAGAAAAACAACAGGGCCACGTCCCATGCGAGTCTCTATTGGCATCTAGAATCAGCTCTCAAACAATTTCTATCACTTCTTTAATTCACCCAGGAGGAGCCTCCTGACCACAGCTCTCCTCCACGAAATGGAAATCCTTAATTTCCACATACTGGATACAGAAAGAAATTGCAGAAGACTTTGAAAGGAAGCTAATAATTTAGGTTTGAATGACTGGGCTGGCTATTTTTTGGCTACTCTATTTCATTTGATTCCTAATCTCACAGAGTTCTGTAGTTCAGATGAGAGCCTTCAGAGATAAGAAGGTAAGACTATGACGCTACTTTGCAACTACTAGTAAGAGGAATTTTATTAAGGATTTTATTTGCTTACTCACAACAGGTATATTACATTTGATGTTACATCAGGGGCAGAGTGCAAAGAATTCTATGCCTTTATTCACAACAGCTACCGAGCAAGAAGAAAAGGCAAAGTAAAAATATCAAGTGCTGGGCTTCCCTGGTGGTGCAGTGGTTGAGAGTCTGCCTGCCGATGCAGGGGACACGGGTTCGTGCCCCAGTCCGGGAAGATCCCACGTGCCGCGGAGCAGCTGGGCCCGTGAGCCATGGCCGCTGAGCCTGCGCGTCCGGAGCCTGTGCTCCGCAACGGGAGAGGCCACAACAGTGAGAGGCCCACGTACCGCAAAAAAAAAAAAAAAAAAAAAAAAAAAAATCAAGTGCTTTACAATCTGCAGCAGATATAACAGCAAATGTAGTATAATTAAAGTAAAATAAAATCAATACCCCTCCTCATAAACATTCTACTTTACAAAATTACGAATATTACCTATGAATATCTAGTTGCAGTTTTCCCTCATGAAGTTCTATTTTGAAACCTCTGTCAAACTGAAATTGAGCTCCCTGATCACATTAGTGAGCAGAATTATTTTAGGAATAAAGGATTCTTGTCTTAGATGATTAAGACACTGTCTTTATGGCCAAGCATACTTTTAGAAACTGCTGGAATCACTGTGCCCTAGAAGCCATAATGAATTGCAGGGTTCGACATCATTTTAGCAAAAGTCAAGGGGTTGACAATACAGCAAAGCCTCAGAAACTCAAATTAATTGAACGGATCAATTTACAAAAACTGCTATTCTGTAAGTGTTTTATATCAACAGCGTGGTCTAGTCTCAAGACCAACAGTTACAAATTCTAACTTCCTTCACCAACTAGTGTGTCATTACATGAGTCCCTGAAGTTCTTCCAGGTTGTAGTTTCTCATCTAGTAGAATTTCTTCTACTAACTCACAGGCTTATGGAGCAGATAAAACAAAATAGGGTAGGTGTAAGTGCTTTTAAATCTAGAAATTACTGAACCTATAAGGTATTATTAAGTAAAAATAACTACTGGGTAAAAATCATCAAGTAAAAAAATCATATGATAGCCTGTGTAAGATTAAACAGATGAACTGAAACAAAGCAGGAGAGAGGTGTGGGTATAAATCTAGACGTTGTTTTTAGTCTAGAGAAACAGCTTTCAAGGTGTAGGAGTTCTAGCCAACCCCCAGCCATTCTCAGTCTGAAAGAACCTAAGGTCGGTTCAGAGGTGTGGATTCTGTTCAAGGAGAGGGTTGGGTGGTCTCCAGAGCTCTGAAATGGAAGTGAACATCTCCCTCTAGGACCAGCCATCCAGAGCATATCTCGCCTCCTGGGACGGGGATTGCCAGCAAGAGGTTCTGAAAAGCAGACCGTCTGCTAAAGAAGGTCTGTGAGGAAGCTGAAGGACAGCGATATAACCTGGAAGCTTCGGGCTACTGAGCTCAAGCAAGGCAGAAAAAAGTCTCTTCTTTCCTAAGGAAAATATTTGGAGGGAAGTTCTTCCAGTCATTGCTAACTAGGATAATTGCATTTGACATTTTAGGAGCACGACTCAGTAGCTAAAACATGGAAATGGAAATGACCTGCAGTAAGAAATATAAATGGGCGTACATTCAAAACCCAACTCCTCCTCCTCTGAGGAAATGTGCTTCCAAAGTTTCTCATGGTTGCAAGTTAAAAAAATTAAGTTAATATATCATGAATTTTGAGTAGGAAAATTTTTTGAATTTTATTAAGTGTATTATGAAAAATAAAATCTCTAAATTCAATTGTGTTGACTAACTTATGTAATACAATAATGGATATATTTCTTTACTACATGCAGAGTAAAATTTAGCAACTGAAATCCAGTCAGCTACTACTGTTCACTGAATAATAAATGCATGGGATAATATTGATAGAATATTAATATTATTACCTTAATCTGAATGTTATTTTTTTTAATTAAGTATGTCATGGTAAATGTACTCTCCATAACACCAGAAGGAGGGAAGGGAGGGAGGAAGTGAGTTAGGGAAGGAAGGAAGGAAGGAAGGAAGGGAGAAGGGAGGGAGGGAGGGAGGGAGGGTTATATGTGATACAATTGTTATGGTTAGTTCAAATGTCAGACTCACCACTTGATAGCTATGACCATATTATTTAATGTCTTTAAGCTTCAGAGTCTTAATCTGCAGTCAAATGGAGATAGGAAGGTACCTGCCTCACAAAATTGTCATGAGGACTAAATAAGGTACACCATATAAAGGACTTGGCTCGGTGCCAGGTACATACAAGTACTCAATCATGCTTATTGTTCACATGTCAGATGCTACAAAGCAATTAATCTCATGGTTTTCAAGATTCTGCTGATATCATTTAGAACAGGTGAAACTTTTTTATAAATATTTATTAACCCTTTCTGGTTTCTGTCTTTCCAAAAGGAACCCCTAAAGTTTTATGAATAAAAGCATTCAAAAGCAAAAAAAAAAATTGTAATTTAGGTGGAAGTGTTCTAACAATAACACTCAGTATAAGAGAAGGGAGACAGACATCATTTTCACTCCCCTCCAGGTAGGAGGCTGACAAATATGGAAGAAGGCAACAAGCTGCCAGCTGTGGGACCCACAAGGTAGCATAGGCATCTGGCCACCTGCTTTGGAGCCCCTCACTACTGCACATGACGGGGTTCTGTTGGTTGGCTGGTGTGGGATGTATGTGTGTGTGTGTGTGTGTGTGTGTGTGTAGCTAAGAAGTCACATAATTGCATCCTAATACCAGGAAACATAAAACATATAAACAAGCATTTGGAAGGTGGCAAAGAATAATACGTAATCAATTAATTCTACTCCTAACCTAATGGAAAAGATAGACACCTAACTATAATCTAAGACAGACTTTGATAAGTACTATTCTGGATGAGCCAAGTAAAAAGCGATAAGATTGAGAGAGACTGACTTAGTAGAAGTTGCCTGTACAATGACTCAAGAAAGAAGAAGGGCCATGGTGGTCTCCGCAAGCTCTTTATTCCATGAGCGCAAAGACCTGGTTTAGCTCATTTACCACAGTGACTCAGCACCTAGCATAGAGCCTGGTAGATGTAGGCAGTGACAAATATATGTTGAACAAATGAGTGAATATATAAATTATTTCAAGATGATGAGCCCAAGGTGTGAAAAGACAGCATTACCAGGAACTTCAGTGGAAAATACAAACACGATGCTAGTTTGCAGCAGGGAGAATGGAAAAGATAGATTTCAGTTATTGACGCAGCAAGTTTCCTAATGTTTTTGCAGAATACAGAGTTAATGAGACCTTCAACCGTACCGTCTTACAGTGCGGTGACAGAATCCAGATTAAATGGGATTCAGAATATTAAAATATAGTCTGGATTTCTTGTTTTTAGCTCAACTCACACTTTTCTAACCACTCCTATCAAGACTTTCTCCACCTTATCATTTTACTACTTACTGGAGATTGTCATTTCCCAACCTGAAATTCCACTGTTCAAAACTGTTTCTTGATTGCCTTTGTGGAAATCTAAAAAACTCTGCATTCATATTTTATTAATCTGTTAACCTCATCCACTGAAAGACTCACTTATTTCCTTAGTGTTACCCACTATCACCATTTCTTAATATTTGACCCGAAGCCAATATAATTCAGCTTTTAAAATATTCCTCTATATTGAAAGCTGGTCAATACCTTTCAGAAATCCAAATAAAAGATCCAGCTTTAGTTTTAACTTCATCAGCCATGTACTTCATGAGACAACAGTGTCTTTTCCCAGAGAATTCCAACCTTCCCTGTTCTCTGCTCCTGCCCGTAAAGAAGTATTCCTGGTCTGTAAAAGAGCAAAGGCAAAGCCATTTACCAGCTGTCTTGTGGAATGATGCTTGGAAACAGAAAGATTCACTCCAAACTAAGAGATCTCAAGTAGAGTGCATCCCCAGTGGGCTATATAATGGTAATCAAGCTAACTCACTGAAAGACTTATTTTCAGAACACTCCCACCCTCACCTAGAGACCTACAGCCAGGATATTTGCTCCAAAATGAAACCTAAGATCTTCTCTGCAAGGAATTTACCAAGGCAGACTATAGTTCCAGGGCAGGAGTGGGGGCCCCCAAAGTGAAACCCTCCTTCTTTTGGCCTTTGCATATGCCATACACCCTCAAGTGCAGTTTGCCAATTAAAACTCTCCACCCACCTACATGGAGCTCAAAGTCAGCCCACCTCACAGGGAAGACATCTGATGGCTAACACATACCAATAAATCACCAAAGAAATCCATGCAGCTACCTATTTTTAACCCAAACAAGTTTTCCATTCTCTGTTCTTTTATACTTGTAGTTATAAAAACTTCCAAACATACAAAGGTAGAGGATAGTATAACGCACCCCTCCATGCACCCGACACCCAGCTTCAAAAGTATTAATTCACGAATTCATAGCTAATCTTGTTTTCTTTATAACCCAACCTACTTCCCCAGTCCACACAATTGTTTAAAAATTCCCAGACATTATGCTACTCCATCATTAAACATTTAGGTATGTATCTCTAAAAGACAAAGATTCCCTTTTCAAATCATAACCACAGTATCTAAATCACAGCCTCCAGAAAACAACAATTCCTTGATGTCATGACTCAGTGTTCATATACTTGGTTGTTCTAAAAATGATGTTTTTAGGGGCTTCCCGGGTGGCACAGTGGTTGGGAATCTGCCTGCCAGTGCAGGGAACACGGGTTCGAGCCCTGGTCCCAGAAGATCCCACATGCTGCGAAGCAACTGGGCCCGTGCACCATAGCTACTGGGCCTGCACTCTAGAGCTCGCGAGCCACAACTACTGAGCCCGTGTGCCACAACTACTGAGCCCGCACACCTAGAGCCGGTGCTCTGCAACAAGAAAAGCCAACACAATGAGAGGCCCACGCACCGCAACGAGGAGTGGCCCCCGCTCGCCACAACTAGAGAAAGCCCGCGCATAGCAACAAGGACCCAATGCAGCCAAAATTAATAAAATAAAATAAAATTTTTAAAAAATGATATTTTGAAAAATGCAATTTGTTTATTTGAATCAGTACCAAAACAAGGAGTATACACTATGATTGGTTGACAAGTCTCTTCGTTTCTTATAGTCTATAGATTTCCTATTTTTGTTTCTTCCCTGCCATTTAAATTTGTTGATAAAATCACACTGTTTGTCCTGTAGAGTTTTTCAAAGTCTAGATTTTACTGACTGCCTCCCCCCATGGAGTCACTTAACATGGTCCTTTATTGTCGGTATTTTTTGTGCATTGATAGATTTGTTGAAAGCTTGATCTGTTACTGGTTCTTTTTTTCTGGGGGGGGGGGTCTGGTTTTTTTTTCTTGGCAAGACCACTTCAAACATGGTGTGTATGCTTTCATCAGGAGGTATAAAATGTCTGGTTGTCTCCTTTTACAAAGTTAACAACCATTGATAATCACTGCCTAAACCAACTCATTCATTAGAGTCGCATAAAGATGATATTCTCATTCTAGCATTCTTTCTTCACTTATTATCTGGAATACATCTATAAAGATAAGCTTCCTCTCATCAAATATTTGATTATCGTGGTGTACTTTCTATATAAGAAAGTCAAGGGCTTCCCTGGTGGCACAGTGGTTGAGAGTCCGCCTGCCGATGCAGGGGACACGGGTTCGTGCCCCGGTCCGGGGAGATCCCACATGCCACGGAGCTGCTGAGCCCGTGAGCCATGGCTGCTGAGCCTGCACGTCCGGAGCCCGTGCTCGGCAGCGAGAGAGACCACAGCAGTGAGAGGCCCGTGTACCAAAAAAAAAAAAAAAAAAAGAAAGTCAAGATAAATGCTAAATTCTTTCCTTTACTCATCAGTTTCCAAAAAAAAAAAGAGCTTTGCATCTTACAAAGGTGATCCATGAATTTGGGGGATTTTTGGTGGGGAGAGTTGTTTGTTTTATTATGAATCCATGGATTTAAACATATGTGATGTATTTAAATTCCTTGCAGCTATTCTTTTTGATGCGTAAACCACCCCAGCTTTGTCCACCAGGAGCCTATACAAGTTGGCTCATAAACCCTTTTGATGGTCTTTGATAGTTTCCTTGCTTTCTAGAATGACAAGATATTGTAGGTTGTCTTGTACATTTCTTACCCTTGACCAGGAATCAAGCTTTTTTTCAAGGAATTCTTTCATTTTAGTGAAAGATGGTATTTAGAAACAACAAGCTAGGCGCTGAGGTTGTTCATTGCTCTTGGGTTGGTCCTTGTTTCTGCAGTTTTTCACAGAAGAGGGCTAGTAATACATATATACATACATACATGCATACATACACTTAATACATGCATATACATACACACAAAATACCTCAGAGTTCATAATGATACTTCCACTTCAAAATCAGGGCCACAGAGCTTTAATTTAATCGCATTGAACTTATATGTCTCCACACCCATCCTCCATGTCAAAAATCCCAGTCCTTAAAAACACCAACATAATTACTACTTTTCCTAATTGTATATTACATAAACAGCAATCTCAGAATACACATTTGGAGACTACCATCAACAATATAATCAGTATAATTGCTGAAACAGTTTAGGATTTTTTACAATTATTTTTTTCCTTGGGGCACATCTCTCTGAGGATATACAAATCACTGTGTTTTAAAGCACTTGGAATAGTTCATCCCTGTTTGGTTATATTGCTAACTGAATATACAATCAGATTCATTTATTTGGTTTTACTACTGATGTGGGAGGATTCTCTTTTAAAATTTAATTTTTTATTATAATCATGTAAATCATGTACATGGTGCAAAGTCAAATTTACAATTAGTATAACCTTATTTCCTCTCTGCCCAAAAGCTAACATTCTTTTTTTTTACATTTCATGGTTTACCCTTCCATTTCTTAAAATATAAGCACATGTGTATATATTTATATTTTTATCTCCCCTTTCACAGTATATAGTATCATACTATACATACTTTTATCCACCTTGCTTTTTTTTACCTAACAATATACCCTATAGATCACTACATAAATATATATAGATCTTCCTAACATCTTTATAGTATCATATAGTATCCATTCTGAAGATACTTCATTGTTATTCAACCAATCCCTTATTGAGAGACATTTGGGTTATTTCCAATGTTTTTCTACTACAAATAGTGCTGTAAACAATAGCGTTGATAATACATACTTCCAGAACTTTGTCATTTCCTACAAGTGGGTAGCCCTCTGTTTTAAAAGGTAAACAGAGAAATAAATGTCATCAAAAAAATTGAAAATAAAAAAATGAAACACAAGAACACTGAGGGACAGGGAGAAAAACTGGCTCCAGTGGAAGTGAAAATAATATGAAAACCTAATTAGTATCCTCAGAGAAATCGAGTGAATACTGCAGTCAGAAAATAAGAATAAACTGCTTTTAAAATGTGAGAAATGAGAGAAGAGAGTAAAATACAACCAGAAGGATGCATGAGAAAAATTCCTCTTTCATGATTGGGATTCAATAGATACTGCCTAAAGTTGATAAACTAGAGGACAAACAAGTAACCCATTACATACCTACAATATTAATGTATAAACAGAAAAATGTGGAAGCGATTGCCTCTGGGCAGTCGTACTGGAATTAGGAAATTATGTACTTTTCATTTACTCTCATTCTGCATGCTTAGAATTTTTTCATAATAATATTTTAATTAAACATAAAATATGAGAATAAGTAAATAAATGTGAACCAGTATTTATATGCTTTAATTTGCAACGTTTCCCAGAGCACTGAGGAACTGAAGACTATTCTTATCTGCTGAAAATCTTCCAAGAGTAGTGTTAACAGGTGATAATTTATTCTGATGCCCAAAACACGGTGTGACAAGTGTGATTTACCTATAGCTAACACGTTTCCCTTGGAGCTTTCTCAGTCTCCTTCTGTCCATCACTCTCTTGCTCTCTTTTCCATTTTACTGGTCAGAAAAACAATAAGTAAAAAATACATTACTATCCCTTATAAGTCGTCTTTCTTATATGGTCCCTTTTCTATACTGAAAAATTCAGGTGAATGGAATATTTTACTTTTCTTTCACAGAAAATGAAATTAAGTTGTTTAATTTCAAATGTGATTCCCAATTGATGTTTCTCTTATTACTAGCCACCAATCAAAATGAAAATGCTCTCTCTCTCGAACTAAATAAATATTATTTTCCTCCAGACCCCATTTTTTCCCCCACCCTGAGAATTTACCTCTTCAAAGAAGCCAAGTCTTGTTTGTCCTCAGAGAAGTCATTTTGCAGTATCACACCAGGCAATGTTTGCTTGTATTCAACGGTTCCACCCTCACGATAATAGGTTTTATCTCCTTGATCAGTATGTAAATGAGACTAATATTTCTGTAGTTCTCAGTTCTCTACAGGTGGGAGTTAATGTTAGGCTATCTCAGGCGGTGTTAATGTGAGGCTATCTCAGGCACTTATTGATACAATGATACATCAACTCACACATTTCGACAAGAATGTTAATAATTTTATCTTTGAATTCATCCAAGACCCTTGGCTTCATTGTCTCAATTCCTTGATTAGACATATTTGATTCCCAGCTAAAGTCTTTATAGCTGTGCTACCATAGACAAGTCACTTAACCTCTCTGAGATTCGGTTTCATTCTCCCTAAAATGAGGATAATACCACCTATTTCATGGTTATATCCCTGACCACTTGATCTAAAATAGCATCTCCATCATTCTCTTTCCCCTTTATCTGATTTATTTTTCTTAACCATTGACCTTATCTCTACATGCTATTACTCTATCTATCTATTCTTTCCTTTGTTTATTACCTGTCTCCCATACTAGACTGTAAGTTTCTTAAGGATAGAGTTCCACCTGCTTCATTCACACCTATAACTGTAGCACCTAAAACAATGCTTAGCACACAGCAGCTGCTCAATGAATGTTGTTGAATGAATACCTGAATAAAGTGTATTGCTGAATGATTAAAATGAAATAATGCATGTAAAATGCTTGGCACTTTGGCAAAAAGTAACTACCTAATGAAAGGTAGCATTAATTTTTTTAAATAGTCACAATTGCTAGGACATAAATACTCATTAAGTTGTCTGAACCTAACTACTTAAACAGAATCATTAAGTTTGTTTATTTGGTTGGTTTTGCCTAAGGGCTCCAGGAACCAATGAAGTTTGGGAACCTCTGCTATATGAGTTACAAGCAAACCACATTATCGCATGTAGAAAACAAAAGGTGTAATATGCCAAGAAGTTCGAATATACTGTGAGGTTGGCTGGAGGCCCACTAAGAGAAGAATACTGTCAAAGAAAAGATATCCAAGTAACCAGAGAGGCCTGAGCAAGCTTTTTGGATGCTGAATCACAGTGTGCAAATGAAACTCTCGGAGGGTATTTATGTTCCATAAGAACAGCCCCTGCAGCTCAGGCTGGGCTTCCCTAAGACCAAAGAAAGAAAGAAAAAACATTTGAACACACCGTGCCAGCTGTGAACTGTGAAACTGATACTCATGCAGGACAGATGCAAGGGGTGGGAGATGAGAAGAGATAAATGGAGGAAGGGGGAGGGAGGAGGCTGATAATAAATTTGTGGAAATTCAGGATTTCGTGTTCATTGCTACTTTGCCCTCAACTACCTTCTGTAAGGTTTCTTATTAATGAAATAATACTGGCTCTTTAATTTGACATCGGGGCATTTCCTGTCATACTCAATCCTAAAACTGTGAGTTAGTGGTCTTAACCAAAAATCTAAGTCCTACATTTCTTCATTAAAAGGTATTCATCTAATCTATACTTAAAGTCCCGTTATTACAGCATGGGCTGAGATTAAAGCTCTCACAATCTTTTTTTTTTTTTAATAATTTCAATAAATCTCATTGGCCTCTGTGCGAGGTGTGTGTGTGTGTGTGTGTGTGTGTGTGTGTGTGTGTTTTAAATAATATAAACCCCTTAGTTTATCATTCCTATTTTCAGAAATTCAAGAGTTCCCTCTACCTAGTTTCTGTGCCACATCAAGGCCTCACTTTCTGTCAACTGTCCGATTAATCATTTGGGGGGTTTTAGGCTTCCGGAAGACCAAACCCTTTCTGCCACTTCCCACACTTCTCAGATATGCAGCTCAATGGTTGCACTACTTTCTCATCCCAATTTTCCATCCCCATCTTCCTCATCCAGAGCACTGAGTTCCCCCTGACAGTGCCAGTGAGGCCTTTATCAATCTGCATCTTAAGTTTTTCCTCACTCATCGGCTTTTCTAAAAAGTTGTTAGCTTTTTTATAAAACCCACTCTCCCACCACCTTTAAACTTTAAGAGATCTGAAAACTTAAGAAAATTCCTTAGCTGCATCTTTGCTCTGGCAGGAACAGCTCGCTAAGAGGATCACGTGAAATGACGGACTTTTAGGCAAGAGGAAGAAAATGTACGTAGGCTGAACTGCACGGATATCAAGTTGCTCTTCTGTTTGACGTCTTCTCCACAGACCTGGGGGCGGTAGGCCAGGTTCAAATCCTGCCACCATCAGAAGGACACAAAACTTCCTGATTCTCAGTGTCCTCATCTGTAAGATGGTGACAACAATACCTTTTTCACCTGATGGTAAAGATTGAATATAAGTGACCCACAGATAGAACACAGCACACAGTGTCATTCTTCCCTTTTCCCGTCTTGTGCTGTTTACTCTTGATATTGTTAATAACTGCTAATCAATTCAACACTTAAGTTATCAGTATGGGTTTTGTGATGGATTATGTGCAACAATAAAAGTAGAAAGACTAAAATACAAGCCAGATGCTTTTACTTTTATCACAAGCAAGTGCTCATTCTTCCTCATAGCCATGCTCCCATCCTTCAAAAATACCATGGGCGGGCTTCCCTGGTGGCGCAGTGGTTGAGAGTCCGCCTGCCGATGCAGAGGACACGGGTTCGTGCCCCGGTGCGGGAAGATCCCACATGCCGCGGAGCGGCTGGGCCCGTGAGCCATGGCCGCTGAGCCTGCGCGTCCGGAGCCTGTGCTCGCAACGGGAGAGGCCACAACAGTGAGAGGCCCGCGTACCGCAAAAAAAAAAAAAAAAAAAAAAAAAAACCATGGGCAATAATCCTAAATAAGTGGGTTAACAAAAATGGGCTAAGTAAGCAAAACAGCTTTTTTTTTGCACAGATTCCCTTGCTTCTGAGACCTACTGTCCTCACATTGTGCCCCACACATTTTGAGAGCTCACTGTCCGGAAGGGGACGAGCAGAGTGCATGTGTGGTATTAAGAGCACTCCCGGGCTTCCCTGGTGGCACAGTGGTTGAGAGTCCGCCTGCCGATGCAGGGGACACGGGTTCGTGCCCCGGTCCGGGAAGATCCCACATGCCGCGGAGCGGCTGGGCCTGTGAGCCTGTGCGTCCGGAGCCTGTGCTCTGCGGTGGGAGAGGCCACAACAGAGAGGCCCGCGTATCACAAAAAAAAAAAAAAAAAAACAAAGAGCACTCCTGTTGGAGCCTGGAGCCGGCGTGATGGATTATATACTTGTTCAAGGTTCCTTTCCACTCTGTGATTCCATAACCCTACCAAGACAACTTCTAAAATTCCAACGCTACCCAATAATTTTCCGACAGCGGTGGTATTTAAATAAGGGACTCTGATTTACATGGAAAAGGCAGGATTGTCTTCAGTCGCCACTGGAATGAGAGAAAAACAACTACACTGGAAATCAGACACTCAGAACTGAAATGCCACTTCTCTCATCATCGGTCACGTGATCTGAAAAATGTGGGCTGAGCTCAGCAAACACTTATGTTTCATTTCAGCTTTGAAATTCTGATTCTGGGATAAGGCTGCCGCCCACCGCCGCGGTAGGTCCAGCAGCAGGCCTTAAATAAACATGTGGGAACCGCTACCTTTTCAGAAGTGATCTGTGACCATTGCCACTTTCAGCAGGTTATCTCTGAGAAAGGGGTGAGAGTGGAGAATGATAATTAAAGAACAAATTCACAGGCGTGGATGAGGATCATTGGGTGCTCCCTGCACTATTCTAAAATAGTAACTTTAAATAACTGGACAAAGATGTGCCTTTGTGCCCCAGAAACATTCAGAAAAGGACTCATGTATGTCAAAGATAATGACCCTCCATAGCAATGATGTTACTGTCTTTTGGGCTCAGAAATTAACCAAACTGCTGGCTGCCACAGCCATCCTTCCTTCTAGACAGCACGTGCATTTCCTCCTCACCTGCCCTAGAGAGTGGTTAATTAGTACCATCATGGGCCGAAAATAAGTAGGAGACTAGTCCTCACTATCTAAAGGCCCAGATTATTTTAATATTCCAAGAGTAACCAAGGCAACCAGAGTTTAAGAAACAATATTACTGCCAATAAAACTTTCCAATTTGTTCAATTTTGTAAGACAGTTATTCTTTAAAACTGAAAAAAAAATGGTGCTAAGTTTTAATGACACTTGGAAAAATTTTTGGTATTAACTTCCAGGTTTATAATCTAACTAAACCCACACCAATAAAATCTTAATCATCATCAAGCGCTTCACACACACACACACACACACACACAGTATATTTATATATCAGAGATACCATATCTTTAGGCATATATTTATAAATAGCGCCAAAGAGAAATTTTCATAGAAATGTTAATAATTTCCATAAAAACCTTCACATACTGCATGACACTTGCATATAACAGTTTAATTAATTACCTATTCATGAACCACTTGGGTACTTGCACAGTTCAGATGATTAACAAGCACGAGTGTGAGGACACAGTAAAGATTGTCTAATAAACCCTTCCTCAAGATGCTTCCTATTTGCAAAGCACTGTGGCTCAGTAAATGACCCAGTGGCCTGGCAGAAATGCTCCAAAATGTTCTGCCCAAGATCCGGCCTCTTTTGGTCCTATTTGATTGAGGTCAGGCGAGTGGCCAGGGAGATCCTTGGGCTATAAGGAAAGATTGAACAAGAGCACATGGCATTCTGCAGCCCCCAGAAGCCAATTCAAAAATAGACCTGTGTTCCTTCCTCCTGAACAAATACTGGAAATGTGACTGCTATGGGGAAATAACTCTGGCAGAGGGAAAAGAAGAAGAGTTAGAGATGCCCCTTTCCTAATAATCATTACCATTTATTCGTTCCTACTAGGTGCTAGCGCTGTGCACTCTATAGACATTATCCGACATGTTCTCTAAAACTCCTTGCAAAATATGCATGAAAACCCCATTTATCTGATGGGAACCTGGAGCTCAGGTAGAAAAGGGAAGGAGATCTGTGCCCTCTCCTTTAAAGGAACTGTTATAAAAATCTCTCTTAAGAGTACAGACTTCCTATTTGTAGCTGATAAACATGAGACGTTTTGCAAACCTCAGTCATACATTCATTCCATCTTAGTACCAGGAGCTTAGAGGAGAGAGAGCTCTCTCCACAGGGTATTAGAAGAGCATTCAGAGACCTGCGAGGCTGCCCTAGTAAGCCAGGGGGCTCGAGCAGGAATTGGGTGGTCAGAGCAGTCTAGTGGTTTGCTGGCCATCAGAGGTCCCACAGAAGAGATAGGAAAGAAGTGGGGAAACAGTTGCCCCAACTTTCTTCACAACCACACCATCCTTCAGGTGGTGGACATTAGTGGTTACATGTTTCTTCTGGGTTTGGTTTTGCTTTGCTTTGTTTTCTTTTGTTTTGTCCATCCAACCTTCCCTTTGGGTGGGTGGGAAGGAGGTTATCTCCAGTTATGTTCAGTCTTGGTGGAACTCCTTACCCTATTTCCCATTATCAAAGCCCACGTTGGGGCTCACTCCCTCCCCATCACTCAGGGGCCAAGGCCAGGGTGTGTGAGAGAGATAACCCCCTCCTCGTTACCCAGGGTGTGTGGCCTTCGCTCTGCCAATCAGATATTCCAAGCCAGACTTGGCTCTGGACCAAAACTGAAGGAGTGCCCAGCCTTGATTTCCAGCAGCTACAGCAGTGAATGGTGGTGGTCACATGTTTGCCCAGTGGTGGCAAAGTTCTGGCTGTATCGTCCCTGCCAAAAGATGGGGGGCTACCATCTCATGATCTGCCATGCATGCTTTTCAGATCTGGTTCTTCAACTCCTATCAATTCTGTGAGCCCCCAATAGTTTATTTAAAAAGGCATTTTTCTGCTTATGGCAGTTAGTATTGATTCCTGTTGTTTACCATCAAGTAAATCACACACACACACACACACACACACACACACACACACACATGCTCTACACTAAGATAGACTGTGTTATTGTTCTTAAATGTTCACCAAGATGGCCTTAACATTCTCCTCAGCTTCAATAAACTTTACACAGGCTTCTTACTGACTCTAGGCCCCTGACCTCCCGTTACTTACACACATTTAGTTTAGAAAACTTGTAACTGTAAGTTCTTTCTCTGCCCCTTTGAGATGTAAACCTTTCTAAAAGCCTCCTGCCAGTTTTGAAACCCAGGAATGTTTCCTCCAGGATCTGGGAGCCATCTCTTTGAAATGTAATCATGAGGGAAGACAGGGCCCCTTCTCCCAGTCTCTGGGGGAGGGTAGAGGCTAAAGTCAGTGAGTGCATTGCTCCTCTTGTAAAACGATCTCCTGTCATGAAGATATGGGAAAATTTACTTCTCCTTTTGTAAGACCAGTTAACAAACACAGCTGGCCAATGATTCCCTACCCACAACTCCAGCTCTTAAAAAACCCTCCTGCCTTTTGTTTCAGTGGAATTGCCTGCAGACTGTGATCGGGTCTCTTTCTCCTATTGCAATAGCCTTGAATAAAGTTTTCCCTGCCTGTTTAACTCTGCCCAGTGTAAATTTTGCTTTGATAATATTGGCTGGCCCTCCCTAAGAAAGGACCATATTCTTCATCCCCACTGACACCAGGTTTGGCCCATGAACTTGCTCTGATCAATGAAGAGTGAGTTGAAGGGCATGCCACCCCAGGCAAAGGCTCTGGGACCTAACCTGTAGTTGGCCTCCTCCCCTCTTTCCCAGACAGAGGCTGATCCATCTACCTGAATTCTCAAGTGAAGATAATAGAAACACAATCACAGCCGACCTATATGTGCACATGAAGAATGGGCAAGAAATACATCTTGGATGTTGTAAGCCACTAAGATGTTGGTATCATTTGTTACCAGAGCACAACCAGCAGTCTTGACTAGTCACATACCCTTTCTGGAACTTGGCACCACAAAAGAGAAGCTCTGGAAAGAACCAACTGTCTCTGGGAAGGCTGCCCTCTGACACTGCCTTCCATCAACTAGCAGTGAGCTTCAGAAGTCCTCCTGGATGAGATATCCCAGAGGAAACACAGGGTGAACAGTGGGGCTTTGAAAGCAGCAAGAATAATCCACCAGAAGAGGTAAGATTGTATGAACAACGGGCCAACTGAGGCCTCTGGAGAATCCCAGGTGATGTTGAAGGAGGCCTTTTTTCAGTGTTATTCAAAACACTCTGCTTGCATTCCCCTTATACAAATTGTGAAAAAAATATGCACCTTCTTTACTCATTTTTAAACTGTCACCCCAAAGTTTTCATCATAAGTTTAAAAATTAATTTTTTGTTAGGAGGAGATATGAAATATTAAATGTTTTATAAGACAAAATAAGGTGAGGATCGACTTTGAAATCTAATTTCATGACATGCTTTGATAAAATAGGTTTTAACTATCATATTGAAAGCTGCACTGAATCCAAAAGAACCACATGAAATATATATTTGTGGTTTTAGCCAATGTATCTTTAAAACCTTGGTAGTCCTGGAAAACACAGATTTTTAAAAGAACCGGCCCCACGCACCTATGCTGCAAGGCCCAGCTTATCCCTATCAGAATTATAGGTAAGATGCAGAAAGGCAAGACATCCACCAAGTTTAAGTTTCCTTGATTAATCATGAAAGGAGTCCTCCTTCAAAATGAATATGTCTAATTATCCCCCCCTTTTTTTTTTTTTTTGAGGCATGGGAGGTTTCTAATGCTGAAGCAAATGTACCATATTTACACATCAGAGGGCCTTCCTCTGTAAAGTGAGGGAAGAAATGTGCAAAGCAGACACTTTCTCAGGCAGTTTTAGGAAAGAATACATGTGGAAGTTGTATGTGGCATGTAAATCCTGAAAACTATCCACGCATTAGTACCCCCGGAAGGCGTGCCTCCCTCTGTTGCAAGAGTATGTTTCACGCGCATATAAAACACAGTTGGGGTGCGTGTGACAAAGAAGTAGATGGGCAGGCTAACTCTCCTGGGTGCTTTCTGGATTCACAAAGCGAGTCTGAGCAGAAAGCCTAATCCCAGGCGAAGTTACTTTTCCCCAAGACCAGGGGACAATGCCTCAACGTGCTGATATTTGCAGCAGTTACAGGAAAACACTGGGAATCATTCCTAGGGCACTGCGGAAGACTAAGAACTGTGTTCCCCGGTACCCAAACCATGTATCTTAGAAGGCCAACCAGACCATAAAATGTTTTCCCGGTTTTATACATATTTAAGAACTCGTGGGTAATATATCTAAACGCTTCTCCTAAAAGGACCCCTGCTAGCAACTACACTTTGGAATAAAGAACTGTCAACACTGGCAGATTCAGAACTTCTGCTGAGAAGAATTTACCACAGTAGAATGATCTAAGTACATCTAAGTACATCATGTCATGCAGTGGTCGTTTAATAATGATATATTCCAAGGCTAGAGGGGCAAAAAGGTTTTTTTATTAAGCTATGGACACATTAAATGTCCTTATAAGTTAATCCTCTACTATTATTTCGATGGCATTTTTGGAACATACCACCTGAGGAGCCACCAAAAAAAAAAATACTGTGTACTGGTCTGGTTTTTTAAAAAACTATCTCAGAAAGACTTACATACCAAATGCATTGAAATGACACAGAAAACAATTTATATATGCCCACTGTCCCATGAAAGCAGCCTTTTACTCGAAACCCCAAAGGGCAACTTCATAAAATCAGTATCTCTCCTGTTTTCTTTAGCATTGATGACTATGAGGATCCTAGCCTTGTTAGAAGTGTGGGGTGAAATCCTAAAATTAGGTTGAATATGTGTTATATACATCAGATGTGGGGGTAAGAACTCTTATTTGAGCAATTTAGTCGCTGTGGTGATTTAAACACATTTCTTTTGGAAAGGAAGTGGGGTAGAACAAGACAAGCCATATTACTGTGTATATGGAAAACCATTCATAAAAATCAAACATAATGGTTAATTAACATATCAAACATAAACCAAACAACATAATCCAAACACAAAATATGAAAAAGAACTGCCAGATAACAAAACACACTGCCTTTCATCTTCCCTGGGATAAATTTTTGATGAGACAGACCTCTCTGTACCACAATCAACTTTGATTTAATAAAGTAAAACCACATAGTACAACAATTGTATATCAAATAGCACATTTTAGCGCATTTTCCATTATATTATGCATTTGAATTCCTTCAAGTACTGCCTCTGCGATCTCTTCCCTACCTCTCCTCTGAGCTTCCAGACTTAGTTTCTAGTACTGGATGAGCATGCCCACAGAGTTATTTTTCCTGAATTTCCAAACCAAAAGAATCCAAACCTAATTGAAATATAATTTACCCACAACTTTTGTTCTTCCTAAATTCAGTAGCATCATCACCTGTTTACTCCCCTTAGGAGCCTCTTCAACTCTTCCAGCTTCACACTCTATATCCAAACATTTGACAAGTGCTCCAAGTTTCTCATATATTCAACCATTCAATACAATGATTCAGTTCATTCTTTTGTATTCCCATAGTCCACTTTTCCTCCTTTTTTTGTCTTTTTACCTTCCGTAACTTCATACCATTATATGGATGTTGGAGTTCATGAATTCATCCTCCATGTCTCTTAAATTTTAAATTTTCTATCATTTTTCCATATCTTTATCTCTGCTGTAGGCTGGGGAAATTCTTTAGGTTTAATCTTCTAAATCACTGGTTTACTATTAAGCTGCGTCCAAGCTATTATATAGTCTACCAGCTATGATTTCATTTTAATAATTTTATTGTTTATTTCCAAGATAGCTGAATGTCTATTCTTATGTTACAAATACTTGTTTTGGTTTTATAAGTGTGAAGACATTTATCACCCTGAAGATGTTCAATATTTTCATTTTACCATCTTTTTCAGACTATTCAATTTTCTCTATTTCCTCAGGAGCAAATCCTGTGTGTGTTAAGGAACTGTGAATTCTTTCAGGATGGAATTCTTTCCCAGGTCTTTATAATTCCCCACTGACTTCATCTTTTATGTGAGATAATCTTCCCTTGTGCTCTTACACTTAACCTCATCTACTTTCTTCTTTTAGCAGAGATATATAATTATTGGTTTTATAATACCTTCTTTTTTACATATTTCTCTGAGTTTTGTGTGGGAAGGGAAGATTTCAATATCTGCTTTCTTCATCAATCTTGAATTAAAGGTCTCTTATCACCCGTTCAGGGTATTTGGGCAGTTGCCTACTATCTCATCTCTCCTCCCCAGGCTTTCAAATCACACTGCAACCAGTGCTATTCTTAAAGGTTCTGCTAAGGACCTGATCATTGAGTCTGGCGTTAGTCTTCTATCTAAAGTACAGTAAAACAGCTTTTTAGATCCTTCACTCTCAAGAGAAAAAAGAACTCTATAGTAGAGATCTTAGCAGAGCCTACAAAGGGTAAAACCCCTAAATTTTAGCCCCAACTCCTTTGCCAATCTACTCCCCCACTTCATCTTTTCAAAATCACTACCCTCTAGTCATCCCTACTACTCAGAGAATCTATGCAATTTCATGCTTCCCTGCCTTTGCTGACGCTCAATTCGCTTCTATGTCCCATTCGCTTGCAAAGATCCAGATAAAATCCTACTATCTATTCTATGAAACCTCACATATGCTATGGACATTTCATTATCTCAGCCTCATATAGATATTACCCATATCCCTATAGGAGTACTTATCTCATTCTGCCTTAATGCATTAGAATCCCTAACTAGGCCATAACTTCTTAAGGGCAAACATTATTAACCACTTCTTTCCATATTTCAAGCAGCACCCAACATAATGTTCAGCATATAATAGACACTCAACAACATTTTTGAAATGAAAGATGATGTGACCCTTGTTCCAGTGACTAGAAGTGCTATTTGGCAAATATATATTCATAAAATTAAATTCAAAGAATTAAGGAATTAAACTTAAAGGAAATGAAGACATTCAAGCTAGGATTCGGTATCATAGCTTTAGATTGTAGGCAAAAGAAATTTCTGCTTCTTGAAATTCTGAACGTATACCAGCCTCAAGTACCACGTCCCTTTCTAAAAAGCCCCCAGTGATAGCCCAGTCCTCTGGGTTCTATTGCATGCCTGCATGCCCCTTTCATTGTATTTACCACCCAAAGTTCAACTGTCTGTGTATCCGTCTACCGTACTAGATTATACGCCCTCTGAGAACAGAAACCAGATACAGTGTTTATCAGAGAATAAATTTCAAAGTGTTGACTAAAAAAATGCTTAAATACCACATTTTCCCCTTATTTGTCCTCAGAATAGTCCCAAGCTAGAAGGAAAGCTGTCATTCTCATTTTCCAATAAATAACCAAAGTAAATGAATGTTAAATGAACTCATGGTCACAGGAGAAAGGAACCTGGTAGCAGAATTTAGGTCTTCTTGAAATTAATCACCACATTTCTAAATATTCCTATATAATATGAAGCATCCATGGTCAGGAATATAAGAAAATGGACAATTTGGAGCTCTTTAAATATAGGAAATAGCCCTC
Source organism: Mesoplodon bidens (assembly GCF_964165515.1). Lineage (NCBI taxonomy): Eukaryota > Metazoa > Chordata > Mammalia > Artiodactyla > Ziphiidae > Mesoplodon > Mesoplodon bidens. Next base: position 64,099,924 of record NC_138174.1, on the reverse strand, counting down.
AATAACACAGTAAGTAAAACCAACATTTAAATAACCCCCAGAGCTCTGTTCGGAGAGCTTCTGGCACATAACTAATATTATAAACAAAGTCGTCATCCACACACTGATCAGCACAGCAGCATTATTTCTAGGTGCCCAGGGCAACCGTATTAATTTAACCTGTTCAGAAGGACTTTAAAAAGCTATAAATATCACCATATTTAGTGTCTAATTTCTACCAATTCAGCATTTTCATTATACACAATATCCTCTACTACAAACAAGCTGCTCTTACTAAAATTTCATATAGCTACATAGATTCATTTTATTAGCTGTTTATTGAGTGTTTACTACGTGTCAGGCATGTTGCTAAGAGCTGCATAAATTATCTCATTTACTCCTCATAAAAACATTACGCATTAGGTACTATCATGATCACATTTTAAAAATGGAAACGAGGGCTTCCCTGGTGGTGCAATGGTTAAGAATCTGCCTACCAGTGCAGGGAACAAGGGTTCGATCCCTGGTCCAGGAAGATCCCACATGCTGCGGAGCAACTAAGCTCGTGCACCACAACTACTGAGCCCGCGCTCTAGAGCCCACGCGCCACAACTACGGAAGCCTGTGCGCCTAGAGCCCGTGCTCTGCCACAGGAGAAGCCACCACAATAAGAAGCCTGCACATCACAACAAAGAGTAGCCCCCGCTCACCGCAACTAGAGAAAGCTCGTGCGCAACAACAAAGACCCAACGCAGCCAAAAATAAAAAAATAAATAAATTTATTTATTTTTTTTAATGGAAATGAGAGCTCAAAGATATGAAATAATGTGCCCCAGGTCATGCAGCTAGTAAGAGATGGAGGTCGGAACAGTTCCTGGTCCTTTCTGGGGCCACAGTCCTGGCTCCTCCCACTATGGAGATTGACTCACATTAGCGTCCACTGGAAGGATATATTTGTTCAGATATTCTCATAAGTTTGACAATATCATCACACTGAATTGTATGAAATTGCTACTTCTGTAGACCAAAAATGGTCAAATGGTTCAACCTAGTAGACTGTTAATATTCTATTCTAATATTAATATCTGCAGCTTTTGGTTCCTTGCTAATGTACTATTTTCTCTTTATTTTGTATAGTACATATATTTAATGACTCCTAAAATTATTATTATTACAAATTTTGGTATAACCAATAAGATACAAACACCAGTCAATCCCTTAAGTAATCCCTCAATTCTGATCGAAGGTTGATTGTATGAGAAACATATTGAAAAGATGTGGCCAGGAACTCGCCCCCTAAGTAAACCATTTCCAGATGAGCACATTCTAGAGCTTGGACGATGTATGATTTCTGCAAACCTGCAAGATTTATTGGTATGATATCTCCATTTCCTTTAAAATGCAAACAAACCAAAAAACCTAAACAATTCCAATAAAAGAGAATAAAATAAAATAAATGCTAGCAAATGCTAGCATCTGGGAGCAAATGCTCCCTTTGGTAAGAGAGTCTAGAAAGCAGGGCATTTACAGAATCCACTCTCCTCCTTTTCACCTTCATTGGTCTCTGTGTCTTTCCTTCTTGTCTTAGAGGAAAATGTGTCCTGCTTCAAGAACTAATCCTCCCATGTGTGCTCTTGACCCCAGCCTCTGTCACCTCCTCCGGAAACTTCCTCTGTAAATTTCTCCCTCTCTGTATCCTCACCTGCTCCCTTCCTGGCTGCAGCTCTCAGATCAAACACAAACATGTGCAAATCTTCTGTATCTACTGCACTCCACACCGTCCCCGCAGAACTCTCTCGCCCTCCTTTCTTCTCTTCTCTGCCAAAGGACCAGCAAAGGGATGTGTTCTTCCTCCACTTCCTCACCTCCCACCCACTCAGCATTCCAAAGTCGCCTGGCTTTTGAGAAGTCATTCTCGGCAATGTCACCAGTGACCCCGACCTACTGGACACTCAGTTCTCATCCCACTTAATCTCCCCCTAGCTTGTGCTAATGTCACCAGCTCCCTCCTCAAACGCTCTCTCTGGGATTCATTCATGCTACACTTTCCCGGTTCTCTTCCTACCTCTGTGATGGTTCCTCTCCAGTCCTTCCTACTTTCTCTGCCTTATTCACAGGTTTCTTCCTTGGCCTTTCCTTCCAAGAGTTCAAGCTTCTCATTTTTCTTCTTGTTCTGCTCTTCCCAATACATACTTCAAGCTACTCAAAGCCATGTTAGCTTTTCTCTCCTCAAACCCACTCCTTCTTCTTTTTGCCCAAACCTAGATCCACTCCATCTCCCAAACAGAAACCACCCATTTTGAAAGCCTTTCCACACCTTCTTCTGCAGCCTCATCCCTTATTACTCTTCACATGCAGTCAAGCAACCACAGAGACATACCAGAGTCCTAGTCCTCATGCTGGATGGCCAATAGATTTCTTTTTTTTTTTTTTGAAAGGAGGTCATTTTTATTTTCATAGATTGTCATATTCCACAAAATCAGGGAAATTAAAAAGGGTTCGGAGAAAAGGGCCAAAACCGTTGTCCAATCTGCCACAGCTCCAGGAACATCCAGACTTGTTTAACGTAGACAAGATGGAAAAAACAGTAAGAATTACATGATGATTCTTTCCAAAGGTTTGTAAGAAAAACAGTGTCCATGTTTGTCAAGAACCAACCTAGAGAAAAATGAATTTAAGCTTCAGCCAACTCTTCATCTTCTACCCCTTGACCATTAGGGCAGTGGCAGTTGTGGGAACGAAAAGATTGGTTCTGGAGTTCTTTCCAAAGAGGAGAGTAAATAGAGCAGATATTGTTCTGAGCTTCTGATACCATCGCCTGCCTGAGAAAAAAAGACATGCACCAAAATTTTGCTACTCTTGCCATGCGATTCTCAGTTTTTTATTCTGATAGCTTTTATACCCTTATACAAATTGTTTCCTTCACTTGATATAGCCTTGAGCCTTCAGGTTTCTGCTCACGTGTCACATACTCTGTTCTTCCTAAGAATATCCAGTTCTTCCTCGATGTTCCCAGAGCACTTTGTATAAACCAGTAATTTATAGTAGTTACCGCTTTGGTACCATGATAACTTTGTAAGATCCCATCCGCCTTTACTCCTGTTCCTGTCTTCATTGTTCCTAGAAAGAAAGGACTGTGCTGTCTTCCCCTCTGTACCTCATACACTGCTGATCAAGTGCCTGGCTCACAGTAGGTCTTCGAAGATGTCTGTTTCATTAAGTTGATCCATCCATCAGGTCAGGTTCATATATAATCCTATTCAAGGGTAAGGGCTGTTATTAAGTGATTTTTTGAGTCTCTTTGCACTCTAATAATTCATCATGTAAGACACCAAGAAAAATTCAAGCGGTAATGAACATTGTTTTCCTCCTGAAATAAAAATGTTGTCACAAAATATGACCCTTTAAGGTTCTTGTTAAGAGAAGGTTACCTCCACTGAACAAAGAAAACAGATTCTCTGAGAATACCAATCAGTTTCCCAAGTCAGCCAACTGCTCACTTGTGCTTTTTTAAGTCCTACTTCAAAAGTCCAAAATGACAAATTATCTCACAGGTCTCTGGGCAAATACTTCATTGCTTTCTGAAATGTCAGTGCTGATGCTTATTTCTACTCAGTTGTGCCTCATTTTAAAACAATGGAAATATCTCTTCCTGCCAGCTTACATTCTGTTTTATAATCCTTTTTCTCCTCTCTTATTTTTCAGGATATCATTTCTTTGATAAACTTCCCCTCATTTCTAAACTTTGGGGAGTTAAAATCTCTATAATTTCATGATCCCATTGAATGGCAGAAAAGAAACTGAGCTCCAGGTAAGATGGCCATAAAATGAAAACTGGAAAAATTCACAGCCCAAGACCTTTCCATAACATTTACTAACATTTACTAAACTGCTTCAAATACTAAAGAAATAAGAAAGTAGGTTAGCGATTAAAGAGATTATCATCTACCTTTAATCTTCATCAAAGTAAATGTCATTATCCTTGTTTAACAGATCAATAAACTGAGGCTCAGAGAGGTTCAATTACTGTCTAAGGTTACCCAGATAATAAGTGGAAGCCTTTGTGCCATATGTTGGAGTGACATGAAGGAATTTTCTCAGGAAAAACTGACCTGCTTGAAGGTCCCTGCCTCTGTTCCTGGTCAGTCACCATGATTTCCATGAGAGAACATCAATTCTATACTTGGCCTGCATTTACGCTGTGTACTGTGCTAAGAGCCTTTATACGTTTTTCATTTAAGTACTGAATGAGTTATGAGTGGGACAGTGCGATGTATCACCTTGTAAGCAAATGAAGGTCAGGACCTGAAGTTCAGAAACAAACCCAATGTCTCCTAGTTCGTGAAGCTGACTATCCGTGCTCTCAAAACCAATTCTGCTGTCTCCTTTGACCGTCACATGGCCAGTGCTGCCCTCAATCAGCAGGACCTTGTCTGGGAACAGCACCAGGAATTCGGCTCTCCCATTCTGAAATTTAGTTGTAAAAAGTCATACTCGAGCCTATGGGTCTTCCAGGGGTTCTAAAAACGTATCTTCCTATCACGTCACCCAATCAAAATGCCGTGTACCTTTCACTCTCTGGGTTTCTCATAGCAATGCCTCCCCTCGCTGAGCCACCTCTGGGTTTTCGGCCACTGAGGGGCACTGTTAAGAAACAGGGTGCAGTGGTAAAGCACCAGGCTCTGAAACCAGGGGACCGGGTTCCAATCCCAGGTCTCCCTCTTACTGTGTAACTTGGGTTAGTCACTTAGCCTCTCTGTGTCTCAGTTTACTCACTGTAAAACAGAGACAAAGACCCTACCTACCTCAAAGTCTTCTGTGATTATTTAGAATAGTACTTTCTACATAAAAAAGTTCACTAGATATGTGTTAGATATTTTACAGATTGTTAGATGACTCCATATTGTGAGAAGACAGAAACAGAAGGAAAATCATGAGAATGTAGCTTCGTGGAAGCTGAAAGGAAGGCATAGTTAAAGGAAGGAGAAATTATGTGCCTGATCCTTTCAAAGGTCACTGTATTAGTCTGCTTGAGCTGCTATAACAAAATGCCACACACTGAAATTTATTTTCTCGCAGTTCTGGAGGCTGGAAAGTCCAAGATCGAGGTGCCAGCGGGCCGGTGGCTGAAGTCAGCCACCTTCTATGTGTTCCCATGGCCTTCCTTTCAGTGCGTGAGTGCAAGGAGAGAGAGTTCCAGTTCTCTGTGTCTCCCCTTATAACACTAATCCTATCAGACCAGGACCCCACCCCTATGACTTCATATAACCTTAATTACTTCCTCAGAGCCCCCATCTCCAAATATAGCCACACTGGGAATTAGAGCTTCAATTTATGAATTTTGGGAAGACACAAACATTCAGTCCATAACAGTAACTGAAAAAGCAACCTTTGCGTTTGGATTAGAGGAGGTCTTCGGTGAACAGAAAAAAAAGTTTTCATGACTCAATGACTTATTCACCAAACAATGTAGTATGTTTACAATTCTATTTATGCAGGGGAACATTGTTGGAAGATTAAATGCAATCCTAAGTCTCATATGTTTTGATAAAAATGTAGTATGATAAATTACAGACCAAGATAAACTAACTGTACTTATGTTGTTGGCCTTGGAAAATAGAAGCACTTGGTATATACAGAAACCCTTTTTCTGTTGTCAGTTTTTCATTATTAAAAATTACTACCATTCTTAGCTTTAAAAAAACATCCTCAAACTTTTTTGAAGGAAAAGTTGCCAGAATAGCATGGACATGAATTTTCATTGTATACATCACCCCAGTCAAGATGTGTATTAACCTTTGACATCTTCATCCTCGCCTACTGCTGAATCTAGGGCTCATTAATACCTATTTAAGCATTCAGCTTTTGCCCTGGAGGCCAAGATGAATGTGTCCACAAGGCAAGAATATATCTGCTCAACAGTCAATCTCTTTTTTTTTATTTCATAAAACATTTGTATAAAATATAAGTACTACAGCAAAGAAAATTTGGAGAATATACAAAGGGAAAAAATTCATGATACCACCTCTATTAGGTAATCACAACTGTAATTTGGGTTTTTCCTTCAAGTTTTTTTATGCATATTTTTATAAAACTTTAATTATGGTGTACATGTAACTTTATATTCTGTTCTTCTCAATTAACACAACTATTGGAATATATATATGTATATAAGTAATACACGTGTTGACTACACAATATATAACTTAAATATTAATTTAACCATGGTAGCTGACATTAACATTGTTCCAGTTTTCACAATTTTAAATAACATTTTGATGAACATTTCCTGCATATACCTTTTCCCAACTTTGTATTATTTTCTAGGTTTAATTTCCAAAGGTAGAATTGGGGGTCTACAGGTGTAAATATTTATAAGGCCCTTGATACATATTCTCAAACTGAGAGAAAATGGTTGCACCAATTTTACTGCCATCAACACTCTAGGTGACTAATTAATGTCACTAGATCCCAATTCTCTGTAGCAAAAACTTTTCCTATCACAATAGTCAAGAAATAAAATAGACACTTTGCTGTATTAATTTCTACTTCCCTTCTACAGAGAACATTTTTCTTCTCACGGTTATTTTCCAGTTTTACTTTTCCTTTGTGAGTCATCTATTCATTATCTTTATCTGTTCATCTATTAGAACTCTCATTTTTTTTCATTGATTTGTATGAGGCCATCTCCTTTACTCATAAAATTATTTAATACTACAGGTAAGAATATTAGAAGGATCCTTGACATTTTGCTGATGTTACACTAAGCCAAGTAGTGAAATCACAGTCACTAATAAATGAAAATTAAAGTATTTTAGGAACACTTTACCATCAAGTCGACATTACTTGAGGGACAATTTGAAGGCTTTAAAAGTCTTTACTTTCTCTGACACTTACCTGTTGTACTTATCTTTTGAAATTAAAATAAAGGGTTTTTTCCCAAACATGGCACACCAGCCAATTAAAGACAAATTGTCTCATTCCCTATCCTTCCCTTGACCTTTTAATGCATTGTTGAATCAATGAATGCAAATAAAACGGATGGTTCTGCCACTCTAAAACTGATGCTTACACTAAATCTCAAATTATCTGACATTATTTAATACTAACATTATTATTGATCACCTCCCTTCACTGAAAAATTACTAAGCGCCAGATAGTATGCAAAGTGGTTTAGATAAATTATCTCATTTTATTCTCAAAATAAACCTTTCAGATGGGTATTAGCTGCTCCACTTTACAGTTGAGAAACACGCGTTCAGAATGGCTACCCACCTGGCCAAGACCAGTAAGCTAGCAGGTGATGGAGTGGAATGCAAACCTAGGACCTGTTCCCCGCACCACTAAGCATGTGGCCTTATATTCATACAGCCCTTACCATGGCAATATTGTGTACTCACTAATACAGATGACAAGAAACTTAGACATTTTATCAAGTGCATTTAGTCTATGTATTCTGGTTGGAAATTCCTCAAGCGATAACTCCATTAATAAGGGTCAACACCACTGATTATATTTTTAAAGTTGAGTATATATAACTTACTAAAATTTAAAACAGGATTTTTTTTTTTTTTTGGCGGGGGGCTGCATCAGGTCTTAGTTGCGGCATGCAGGATCTTCGTTGTGGCGCACGGGCTTCTCTCTAGTTGTGGCCCACAGGTTCTGGAGCACGCGGGCTTAGTTGCCCTGTGGCATGTAGGATCTTAGTTCCCCGTTCAGGGATGGAACCCACGTCCCCCGCATTGGAAGGCGGATTCTTAACCACTGGACCACCAGAGAAGACCCAAAACAGAATTTTTTAATACTAGTGGTTATCATAGTAGAGCTAAAATTTATGTAAATATTATAAAATTCTCAAAGTTAAATACTTTGCTTGTTTTCGACACAGGATGGCTAGCAAACGCCAGAACCCAGAAGAGGCAAACGAGTATTCTCCCCTACGGGTTTCAGAGAGAGATCACAGCCCTTGGACACCCTGATTTCAGACTTCTGACCTTAGAACTGTGAGACAATATGGTTCTGATGTTGCAAGCCACTCACTTTGTAGTAATTTGTTACAGTAGCCCTAGAAAACTAATAGGTGATTTTTTAAAAAATATTTACTGGGTTTTTTTCCCTAAGTGCAAAAATAGTCACCTATAATATCTCCATCAAAGGATAGCCACTGTTGACACTGGGTACAAATTCACCCAGACCCTGTGTGTGTGTATGTGTGTGTGTGTAATTTTTAAAATGGAATGTGCATTGCTCACATTATCTTGTGTCCAGATATTCTTTATTTAGCACACTGGCTATCACAAGGATGTCCCATAACTAAATCAATTTCCTACTGATGGACATCTTCAGTGTCTGAGGTATCTACTTAGAAATATGTTCAAATCATTAACCTACGTGCCAAAAGAAAATGGTAATAGAATCTGCTATCCCACATTTCCTCATTCAACTTCCCCTTAAGAATATGGAGATAGATAATACACACACACACACAAAGGTTGGTACATTTAGATCTTTTATGTACATTCTTTACCACAAATTTTCAAAGAGAGAATTCAAAAGGGAATCAGAGTGCCTGAGAGAGTCCTTCATGGGCACCTAGCCTAGGGCAACATGAGGACAGAAAGTTGGAGTGTCCTGGCCAAAGTCACGGGGAGAACCACCCGGACAGGAATGCAGTCTGGTTTCCAGTGCTGTTACTTCTCAATGCACTGCTTTTATGGCATAGGAACTACTTTAAAAACCAGTGTGAACCTTCCTCTAGAGCTTCTAGATAAAGTGTAGACCTTTACCAGAAATTTATTTCTGTTTTACTAATTTTTTTAAAAAAAGCTAAATATATTCAATCAAACTTCCACCACTAGTAGTTTCACTGCTAGTGAAACTAGTTGCCTTCAGGTAACTAGTTGTCTTCAGGTAACATGTGTTATCCTCCACGAGACTGATTCATTCTCAGACATCTTAAGGGCAAATACATATCAATATTAAATTACACGTATAGGCATTATTCAGCTACTGATGAGTAATCTTTGCAGCTTTTCATGGAAGCTTGCCAAGTTCTTCAAATCGCTCTAATTGTAAAATATAAAATTGTACATTGTATTCTGTCATGGACATAATAAAAAGCTGTCTTTAGAAGGGAGGATTATATAATTTTTTAAAATAGCATATATTATATATTTTCTTTAATTGATCCAAATAAGACGTTTGCTTTTTAAAAATAAGACTGGAGTGCGAGCCATTATCTTGTAATAATTTATAATGGAGTATAATCTGCAAAAATACTGCATCACTATACTGTACACCTAAAACTAATATAATATTGTAAATCAACTATAACTTAAAAAAATGTTTTTAAAGACGGGGGCCGTCCCGGGTTCATCTTTTGGTCCACTCCTCTCTGATGCCCTGGCAGCTTTGGGACACACAGATTGGCTTTTCTCACTTGAGACCGATCTATAATGTTACTGTGAACACAAATCACTTTAAATGAGGTGAGCTTTTGTCCCATAGTATGCTGATACAGGAAAATGGGGAGTCACACTAGGTCACAAAGAAAAAAGCTATAAAAATAAGGCACTTTAAAAAAAGATCACGAACTACGTTCATGATAAAAAATAAAATTTCATTTGTGTCCTTCGACATAAAGCATAATGAAGCAGGCACTAACAGTTCACAGTGATCTAAAAATCACTATGAATAGTTTTCTACTGTAACAAAAAGGTGTTCTTTTTAGCACCTCAGAGCCAGAATCATCAATAATTGGCGTTCTCATTTGAATGTCATCAGGATCTGTTTAACGGACCTTTGACCACTCCCTGCCAAGTCTAGTTTGTTTCCCTGCCCTTCAACCACAGTTTCCGATGCCATTTTCCAAATTATACACTATATTTTATCACGAAGGTTAAATTTTCCTAAATAACAACGGAATTCTGCTTTCTGTTTTGGTACCGTATCTCTTTTTCTTTGCATCTAATAGAGGATATGTTTTTCTCAGTCTTCCCTGCACCTCATACATACCTAAAGAATATTTTTTGGTCAATTTTGGTGTATTTCAGTTCTATTCACCGTAGGTTTCCTGGCTTTATTCTTACACGCCATTACTGATATGCCCTGTTTCTGGTCTAATACTCCTTTCTGATCCTGTCTCTTTAGCGCCTTTTAAATCTGCAGCTCTGCGTAGCTACCCACATTCCATCCTGCTTTCCTGTCCTCTTGCTACTTTTACCAGTGATGCTTTCAGAAATAATCTCGTGTACGTGGATTCTTCCACTTAAGGATCCTTTTCTTATCATTTATTTAAGTTTACTTAAGTTGACTTTCCTGAAATTCATTTTCTTTACATTGCTGTTTTCACTTCTTTGAAGTTTACACAAAGATTACCAAACTTTAGTCTTTTTTTTTTTTGTACGCGGGCCTCTCACTGTTGTGGCCTCTCCCGTTGCGGAGCACAGGCTCCGGACGCACAGGCTCAGCAGCCATGGCTCACGGGCCCAGCCGCCCTGCAGCATGTGGGATCTTCCCGGACTGGGGCACGAACCCATGTCCCCTGCATCGGCAGGCGGACTCTCAACCACTGCACCACCAGGGAAGCCCAGATTACCAAACTTTAAATGAAGTTTCTTAATTAACTGAAATGCTCATTAAAGAAATAGCTTTAGTATTCAGGCCAAAAATCAAGAATAGCTAAATACAGCACAGTCTCACCTCTCTTTCTGCTCTCTCTCCCCAGGCCTACTCAGAGGTGTTTCTACCTGACCATGTTCCAGATATACTCTTCTGCCATTAATCCACTGAATGTGCTATAATTCTCTTGTTAAATAAACAGTTATGTCCAATATGCACTTAGGATGATGGTGAGTCTTCAATCTCACTATGACTCATCCATCCAGCTGAAACGTGGCAACATTTGTAAGAGATAATTAATAAACTGGTCAAAGCGTCAGTAAGTGATTTTCTTTCAGTAACCTGAAAAATACAGGGTAAAATGGGGAAAGCACACAACTTTAGTGAAAGTGGATTATTTATGAATGACACTCCCTACAGTGATCAATAATTAAGCTAATCCTTCATATGTGCTCAGTTGATCACTATCAAGAATGATAAAACACATTTGCCCTTTTATTCAATTAAAATAGGGGGTGTATGTACAGTAATTTGAGAAAACAAAAGTTTTACTTTAAAAAGGTCCCTGACACTGAGTCACTCCATTGGCTATTCTGTGTCTCGCAGCATCTCAATTCCTTATCTGGAAAATACAATGAACTCTCCTTGTATTGTTGATGATAGATGCTTCTCCTGCAGCATGATTCTCCCAGTCAACACCACCTCCTGCCTGATTCACGGTTCAACTCCATTTAAAAATTCAACACTAGCTAATGCAGTTGTGTCCTTTACATTAAAGGAACTAAGCCCTGTGTTCTCTGATTTTTTTTAAATAACTTTAAATAAACTATAACACACTTAAGCCCATGTGCCACAACTACGGAGCCTGTGCTCTAGAGCCCGCGAGCCACAACTACTGAGCCCACGTGCCACAACTACCGAGCCCACGCACTACAACTACTGAAGTCTGCGTGCTTACAGCCCACGTGCTCTGCAGCAACAGAAGCCACCGCAGTGAGAAGCCCACGCACAGCAACAAAGAGTAGCCCCCGCTCGTTGCAACTAGAGAAATCCTGCACACAGCAACAAAGACCCAACGCAGCCAAAAATAAATAAAAATTTTAAAAAAACTATAACACACGTGAAAAATAATTTTTCCGACAGATTTCTTCACAAAGTAATTACACCTGGATATGAATTAGTTTATGAAATTGCTTCGATCCCAGGCAAGCATGAGAGGCCTGGGAAGCAGAGCCGGGCAGGAATGGGAAGAATAAGACGTAAACACTGTGACAAGATTTATAACTGCATCTTGAAGAAACCCAAAAATATACTCAGGAGCATCTATCAGAAATTTCTGATTTCTCTGAACATCAGTGTTTTCTAATATATTTAAACTTCTTCTTTTTAAAAGGAATTTTATATATAACCAATTCCAGGATCACATCTAGTCCATAAGGTACATAAAGTGAGATCTTTTTATACATGTCTATTTGACAGTGAACACAACCTGAGGAATAACTGAGGTCTCTAGCATTGTCAATTTGAACGTCCTGTTCTGTGTTTGTCTAATTCGTGAAGATCTTCTATACATAAAATAAAACTGGTGCATGCTTTTCTATGACTTAGAACTGCCATCTTCATAGGATTACGTTAAAAATGGGTCAGTACGTTTATGTATTAAAACTTTGGTCAATGATATTTCTGCTAACCACGTTTCACAATATAGTTGGCAATCTTAATATAATCAAGTAATGGGCCTCTGGTATTGAATCTGCTCTAATAAACTGAGAAACACAACAGGTAAAATTGTGAATATGTTACGTATCAGTTTATAACTTAAATGATTAATAATTCTCAAAACAGGTCTCTATGACAGCTATCTCATCCTCCATGAAATGATGAAGAAATAGAGGCTAATAAATTAAATTATCTTACCATGGTTATTAATGGCCAAACTGGGATTTGAATCCCACTTTGTCTGATTTCAAAGCTTTTCACTATATCGTGCTGCTGTTATTTTTCCATTAAGTTTAGGATTCCCTAAGTTAATGAAAGACACATATACCATAAACTAAAATCAACAGTACATGGAAAACCTGATTTTAACTAACAGCTCTTGGGAAAAACATTTTGCTAAAGTTAAGAAGAAAAACACTATGCACATATGGTCACCTTATTTTTTTTTTTTTTTTTTTTCTTTTTGCGGTATGCGGGCCTCTCACTCTTGTGGCCTCTCCCGTTGCGGAGCACAGGCTCCGGATGCACAGGCCCAGCGGCCATGGCTCACGGGCCCAGCTGCTCCGCGGCATATGGGATCCTCCCAGACCGGGGCACGAACCCGTATCCCCTGCAACGGCAGGCGGACTCTCAACCACTGCGCCACCAGGGAGGCCCCTTATTTTTTATAAGGGAGACAAGAATATACAATGGAGAAAAGACAGCCTCTTAATAAATGGTGCTGGGAAAACTGGACAGCTACATGTGAAAGAATGAAATTAGAACACTCCCTAACACCATACACAAAAATAAACTCAAAATGGATTAAAGACCTAATAGAAGGCCAGACACTATAAAACTCTTAGAGGAAAACATAGGCAGAACACTCTATGACATAAATCACAAAGATCCTTTTGGACCCACCTCCTAGAGGAATGGAAATAAAAACAAAAATAAACAAATGGGACCTAAAGAAACTTAAAAGCTTTTGCACAGCAAAGGAAACCATAAACAAGACAAAAAGACAACCCTCAGAATGGGAGAAAATATTTGCAAACAAAGCAACTGATAAAGGATTAATCTCCAAAATATACAGGCAGCTCATGCAGCTCAATATCAAAAAAACAAACAACCCAATCCAAAAATGCACCAAAGACCTAAACAGACATTTCTCCAAAGAAGATATACAGATTGCCAACAAACACATGAAAGAATGCTCAACATCATTAATCATTAGAGAAATGCAAATCAAAACTACAATGAAGTATCACCTCACAGCAGTCAGAATGGCCATCATCAAAAAATCTACAAACAATAAATGCTGGAGAGGGTGTGGAGAAAAGGCAACCCTCTTGCACTGTTGGTGGGAATGTAAATCGATACAGCCACTAATGAGAACAGTATGGATGTTCCTTAAAAAACTAAAAATAGAGCTACCATACAACCCAGCAATCCCACTACTGGGCATATACCCTGAGAAAACCATAATTCAAAAAGAGTCATGCACCACAATGTTCATTTCAGCTCTATTTACAATAGCCAGGACATGGAAGCAACCTAAGTATCCATCGACAGATGAATGGATAAAGAAAATGTGGCACATATATACAATGGAATATTACTCATCCATAAAAAGAAATGAAATTGAATTATTTGTAGTCAGGTGGATGGACCTAGAGTCTGTCATACAGAGTGAAGTAAGTCAGAAAGAGAAAAACAGAATACCATATGTTAACACATATATATGGAATCTAAAAAAAAAAAATGGTTCTGAAGAACCTAGGAGCAGGACAGGAATAAAGATGCAGACATAGAGAATGGACTTGAGGACACGGGGAGGGGGAAAGGTAAGCTGGGATGAAGTGAGAGAGTGGCATGGACATATATACACTACCAAATGTAAAATAGATAGCTAGTGGGAAGCAGCCGCATAGCACAGGGAGATCAGCTCGGTGCTTTGTGACCACCTAGAGGGGTGGGATAGGGAGGGTGGGAGGGAGACACAAGAGGGAGGAGATATGGGGTTATATGTATATGTATAGCTGATTCACTTTGTTATAAAGCAGAAACTAACACACCATTGTAAAGCAACTATACTCCAATAAAGATGTTTTTAAAAAAAGAAGAAGAAAAACACTGACACCTAACTTCTGTTTCTTTAGGCATTTCGCCTCTATCACCCAACCCCATTAGGATGGTGTAAACACTAATATGAACAGAAGGTTGAAAGCAGACAGAAAAAGAAGAGAAATAGAGGATCTGAATAACCTACAAACTGGGTAAGCACCTTGCAAACAATCAGGAGTAAACTGCATTAAATGGTTTGTGCAGAGTGTGTCTAGAAAGGGAAAACAACTCATTTTCAATGCAAAGCAGTCTTCATTATTTTTTCAGCAAATTGTACTCATTTTGAAAGTGAAAAATGACCTCCAGTAGTTTTTAAATCCTACTAAGTATTTTTTTATACATCTCTTCAACTTAAATAATTTAGGGATTCAATTCTAGTCACTTGGCAGTAAACCACATCCAAGTATTTAAGGTTATTCTTGAAACTACCCTGTCCGTTAACATGTACATATAGGATCATCTGCGTAAAGATAAAGCAGTTAAGGAACACTGATGTGTCACCATTTTTACTCCAAGTTTTTGTTTTGACCTGTGAAAAGTTTGTGGGAGCTCTCTACATTCTGAAAGCTCATTACCTTATTTCATAGTGATATTAGCTCCATTATGCAATCAGAGTGAAGCATTCAGTCGTTGCTATCAATAGGATCTGTGTTCATCCATACAGACATTTCAAATGAAGTGAAAAACATTTGCAGACTACATTATGTTATGATAGTGAATGATTTTAAAAGATGTCAAGTTCTGCTTAAGGAGTTTTATATGAAATAGCATTTACATTAGAGAAAGGTTTGGGGGAGGTGGAAGATGTAAGTCATCAGATTTTCATTTATTTTTAAATACAATTAAGCTCTCAGAGAGCATCAGCACTTTAACTCTGAAATATCTTTTTTTAAAGACATTACTGAAATATCGTATTCCTGTTTCTTGATTTTCTAATGCATCCTTCAAAATGAGTTCCGTTTAATAAGTGGGAGGACTTTTGAAGAAAACCAGACCAGAAGCACAAAGGAAGGATAAAATGTTTAATTGCATTAACTGTACTTTCATGCTATGCCTTTGTTTCTGACATATATCTTTACCACACTTATAAACTTCCAGAACAATTCTATGATAAGACGTGATCATTTGCATCAGAATTGCCCATAGTCATGATTCACACACCTTACTGCCACAGGTAAGGGGAAGTACAATACATACCCTTCCGATTGTGCAAAGTATCAGCCATTTCCTTGTGTGTATTACATTGTGTGTAATATTGGTTTACACTTTGGTTGAGGACTGAAATAACTGCCTTAGGAGTTCCTGACCTGATCCCAGATTCAGTCTTGGTTTACCTATACTAATCTGGAATTTGGATGCAAAACAATAAATTATTACTCCTTTGGTAAAAGTGTTTTCCAGGAGAATGACTTACCCAAAGTAGTAAATAATAACACTATTAAAATAAGTGAGAAAAAAAAATGTGTTGTGATTTTCATTTTTTTAATAGAATACAGTCTTTTTTAATGACCTAAACACAAAATTTTAATAGAAATTGATAACTGTATTGATCTATGCTGTCACTTTCACTTCCTTCTGGTATACTAATGGATGAAAATAAGACTTGTAAATACTCATTTTCTTCAAGCTCAAAATAGATACTTGGCTTAAAGCCTAAGTATGACACCCAAAAGAATGCACTAAATTTTATGTGTCTTGTGACCAGGGATACTAGTTGCTCATCTTTGTAATTTTCATAGCACTGAGCAGAAGCCTACCAGCACTTGATAGGTAATTACTAGTTTGTTAAATTGAGAAGTAAAAATAAATATACAAGCTTTATCATTTTTATTTATGTTACACATGCTATAAGCCCTATGGAAAATTAAAGAGGAAAAATTACTCTTTACTACAAACATTATTTATAAAAAAATGATAATTTGCTTATGTCTAACAACTTATTTTATTAAGTTATTAATTTTTTTAATTATTTATTAATAATTTATATGTGCTTTTTTTGCTGAATCTTTCAGGATTTCAGGAAAAAAGTTTTTATTCCCAACTGACAATCAGCAACAGCAGCTCATAATTAATTCATTAAGTGCCATTTTTTACCTGCTTCCATTTGTGAAATTATAGGATTCATTATAACAGGGATGTAGAGCTATGGCTTTAGCTCTTTTTGTTCTAATCCTTTTTTCATATATTCTTTCTTTTGATTTGTGACCTTCATTACCAAAAGAGCTCACTTAATGCTTTCAGTTCACTTCCAGCAGGATAAGCAGTCAGATACTGTAGGAATTATTGTACATACCATAGTTATTAACATGACTACTCAGAGAAATTATATTAATATGCAAGGCACTCCAATACTTCCAGGAAAAAGAAAATGCTCTTTACCAGAAGTTTTCCTTTAGCATAGAGAACACAATTTCAACTATTTACAGTTAAAATCCCTAAGTAAAAGCTTACTCAGCCAAGCAGAAATGCATTATAGAGTTCACCGGAGACTCAGATCACCTTGTTCATAGATTTCTTTATTTTGACTTTATGCTCATTGTAAAATAATGTATTCTGATTATACTAAATTTAGGAAGTAGACAAATAGTATACAAATAGTATAAATTAAGTAAAATCACCTGTAATCCCACACACCCAGAAATAACCATCTCATTTTAATGTTTCCTTCATCCTTTTTCTATTCATGTTAAAGGTATTTTGGGTGTGTAAACTTAAGATGATTTTATATAATTTTATATCATTTTATCACCTAGTTTATGAGTACTTCCCCTATAATTAAATGTTCTTCAAAACCATTATTTTTACAGAATATAAATGTACCATAACTTATTTTAACAACCTCTTACTAAAATTCTCTCAAAGGCAAATTAATATGTAGTGACAGAAAGCTAATCAGTAGTTACTGAGGGTAGGAGAAAGATAGGGCAAGAGAGAAAAATTTTAAAGGGGCACAGGGAAACTTTTGTAGATAATAGATATGTTCATTATCTTGGTTGTGGTGATGGTTTCATGTTGCAAACATATGTAAAAATGTATCAAATTTCACAGTTATTCACAGAATTAAATATATTCACAGAACTAAATATTCACAGTTATTGTATGTCAACCATGCTCAATAAAGCTGACAAAAATAATTTTTATAAATTCTCTTATTGCACAGTAGGTTGGTTCCATTGTTTAGCAATTATAAATAAAGTGGTAACAAATATAATTCACCACTTTATTTCAAAGAGAACATAACTTTGTATATTTAAAGCTTATTCATGGATTTGATGAAGAGATTTCAATTCCTGTGCAATTCGCAACAGATTTTATTAAACTTTTCTGAGACTTATTTTACTAACATATTTACTACACCATTAAAGTTTAGGACTAAAAAGTATTCGGGGCAAAATTAGGTAAACTGCTAATTGCTGTCACTAGAACTCACATTCATTGAAGACTTTCCATAAGCTAGAGACTATATTAGCATTTTATATTACACAACAATTATCTTAATTGTTTCTTTCAATAAAAATAGGCAAAATGAAGTAAAAATATAACAATATTAAGTAATGAGGTCAGGAGGAAGCTTACCTACAGAATGCAAAGTCTTTTGGAAATGTTCAATATTGTTCCTCCAGGTTTCAAAAAACAGAATCTCCAGAGCAGCAAATGGTCAATGAAATACAATAAAAAGGAACAAACTATTGATCCTGTATTAACACGAATGATGAACCTCCAAAACATTATGGTGAGTCAAGAAAGCCAGACACAAATGGTAAAGGTTCTACGATCCATTTATATGAAGCCCTAGAAGAGGCAAAACTACAGCTACGAAAGTCAGAAAATGGTTGATCTATGGGAGTGAGGATGGGGAAGAAATCAATTAAAAACGGACATGAAGGAATTTCCAGGAAGTGGCTACACAGGTGTATACAATTGTCAAAATTCATCACACTAAACATTTAAAATCATACGTTTTATCATATGTTACTTACCCTTCTTAAAGAAAATTGAGACAAAATAAATCTCCAGATAGCTAAAGATTAGCTCTAAAATTATTCCAATCCAATGTTAGTATCTTTTGCCTAGTATGACCTGAACTTAAATTCAATGCACCCTACTGGACATCCGGACAACGACCACCACCTTGGTGGCATAGAGCCAGTGATGATGCTGAGAAGAAAGATTTCCTCCTCACTAATAAAAGAAATAAAGTTAGATGAGGAGGGACTTTCCTGGTGGCAGAGTGGTTAAGAATCCACCTGCCAATGCAGGGGACACAGGTTCGAGCCCTGATCCAGGAAGATCCCACATGTCACGGAGCAACAAAGCCCATGTGCCACAACTACTGAGCCTGTATTCTACAGCCCACAAGCCACAACTACTGAGCCCACATGTTGCAACTACTGAAGCCCACACACTCTAGAGCCTGTGCTCCGCAACAAGAGAAGCCACCACAAGGAGAAGCCTGCGCACCGCAACGAAGAGTAGCCCCCGCTCGCCGCAACTACAGAAAACCCGCGGCAGCAACAAAGACCCAACACAGCCAAAAAAAAAAAAAAAAAAAATCATATGAAGAAACCTATTTCAAATTCGAATAATGTGTTTGAAATAAGCTAATCAGATCATTTAAAATCTAATTTAAGGCCAGAGGTAAAAAATGAACATAAGGCCAAAGAGTCACAGAACCTTCTAACTTCCCTCTCAAATTAACCTATCATGATCCATTTTGAAGCAGTATGGTGTGTGGTTGAACAGTTTCCATATTTAAATTGTTTTTCTTCCACAAACACAGTCAAAGCTGGCTCCCTGTAAATTTCACCCACTGCATCTAGTTCTGCCCTAGTTAGCAACCCCCTCTTCCATGGCAGCCCAGGGCTATCTGCCAATAGCAGGCAAATCTCCTTTAAGTTCCTATTATAATTAAACTAAACAACTCCCTCAACTATTCCTCATGCAGCATGCTTTTTAAGTCGCCTCACCATTCTATTTAAAGTATATGTCCCAGACCAGATTTATGATTCCATATATGGTCTAATCAGAACATAGAGCAGTAGAGTTCTATGAGACTATCCAGCTCCTTCATAAACAATTGGCCAATATGAGATTCAAGGAAAGAAAAACTTACTAATATTAATGTAAAATGAGCCTCTTCCATAAGAAGGATCATAACTGCCTTTGGATAATAAATTTATCATATGCAATTCTTTAGGTATCAATGATAATATTATTTTTCCTGGAGTATCAACACTGAAGGGAAATGGGGAGATATTCTACAAAGGCAAAGGAGCCACTATTAGGGACAGTCAGAAGAACAACATCCAAACTCTGATTACTAAGAAAAATTTCTTAGAATTTTTGTCTCCAACAAAATGCTTATGTGTCTGTAATTTTTAAAAAATAATAATAAAAGAAATTAAAGTACTATAATGGGAAAATAAGACAAATAATGTGAAAGGATTTGGAAGCTTACAATGCAAAGAATTGCTAAAATTAAAATCTATAAAATAGATAAAATCAAAACCTCAAAATAAAAAGAGAAAGAAATATTACACTGCTAAAAATATAAATGGGTAAAAAAATAATAATCAGGAGAAAAGAGCAAAAGAAAAAATATCAAAGATACAAAATTAAAGGAAGATAAATGACAAAAAAAAAACACAGAGCACCAAGAAAAGAGGGGGTAAAAAATAGGACAAGTGAAAAATAATAATTATATAGAGAATATTGAAAGAATTTAAAAAAGAAATTCAAACGTTAAAAATACATAAAACCATAAGCGGAGGCATTTAAGAGTATAAATGTGCTAAGCTAAATATAAAAGTGATTTTGACTTTTTAAAAATTAATATGATAAAACTCTCAACAAACTAAGTACAGAAGGAATGTACTTCAACTTCAATAATAAAGGGCATACATGAGAAGCCCACAGCTAACATTATACTCAATGGTGAAAAACTGAAAAGTTTTTCCCTTAGATCAGGAAAAAGGCAAGGATGCTCACTCTCACTACTTCATCATTGTACTGGAAGTCCTAGCCAGAACAATTAAGTAAGAAAAAGGAATAAAAGGCATTTAAATTAAAAGGAAGTAAAATTGTAAAAAAGTAAAATATACATATGTATCATATGATATGTTATACATAAGACGTATGATATATATGATATGTACAATGGAATACTATTCAGCCTTAAAAAATGAAAAGTCTCCAATATGTGATAATATGTATGAACCTTGAGGACATTATGCTAAGTGAAAATAAGCCCATCAGAGGAAGACAAATACTGCATGACTCCACTTACATAAGGTATCCAAAATTGTCAAATTCATAGAATCACAGAGCAGAATGGTGGTTTCCAGAGGCTGAGGGGAGGAGAAATGGGGAGTTACTAATCAATAGGCATAGTTTCAGTCAAACAAGAGGAATAAGCTCTAGAGACCTGCTGTCCAACATTGCACCTATACTCACCAGTAATATATTGTACACCTTAAATTTGTTAAAGAGGGTGGATCTCATGTTAAGTGTTCTTTCTACAATAAAATAAAATAACAAAAATTTAATATGATAAAGAAATAAAAAATAACAAAATTAAATGGCAAGAAGATTTTTTAAGTTAAACTAAGAAGTTTTTTTTTAATTTTTAAAGAGAAAACATCATAAGCATTAAGTGGAATAATAAACTAAGACAAACAATGCTAAGGAGAATAAACAGAAACAGTTGAAACAAATCGAAGAGGCTCTTTACTAAAGTAAGATATACACTTCTCTTGGATGCAGTTTAGAACATGTTTTGAGTTCAATGCAGAGGCAGCGGGTCTCCTACAGATTTGACCTTCCAAGACTTACAGTCCCTGGCAAAGGATTTCAAGATGGTTTCAAGGGAAAGCTGAGGTCAGTGAGCTGATGAAGCATAGAAAGATCAGAAACAACACACTTTTCATGGCAGATGCTGATCCAGGCCCCGACATCATCTGCCCCTGAAATACCCTGCTTGGGGATAAGAAGAGGGAAATGAAGGAATGACTTTTAAAATTCAGGGAGCTGAGATGGGCTGCAGGGAAGGTGTTTTGGGGTTTGGTAAACTTGGTAAAGCTTGAACATTTTAAGTAACTACAGGGAATAGGGCACCAGAGAGGAGAAGGTTGAAAATCTGACAGCAGTGATAATTGAAGGAGGAAGTTCCAGACTAGATTGGATAGAATAAAGAGCTCAGAGAAAGCTGCAGAGAAATTCATTAAATGTAAATCCTTTTATAAGCAGTTTTTAATGCAATACTACAGAGCTCACTGAAAAGCACAAGGCTTAACCAATAGGGCCAATAATGAATGAAGATTTGGGGATATACGTGCTCCTGGCATAACTTCAAGAAAAAGGAATCAAAGAAAGACAAGTTCACAATTATCGGTTAGTTATTTCTCCCCATGATATTCACCCCATGTTTCAAAGACCCTAAAAGCTTCCCCAACTAGGATCTGGTAACCCCTCCCCCATTATAGCATATATAATGAATCGCTTTCCCAGAAATAATATTTTGCCTATAGGACAATATAACTTGTTTTAATGGCAGCAAATCCTAACCCATGCAAAGAGTCTAATTAACCCCTCAGGCAGGGTTCCTTCTGGGTCAATTTAAAGTAATAGCCAAGTGTAGTCCCACTGTTTCTTAAAAGGCCCAGGGTTCCAGACTGCTTAACGGGGAGAGTGGAGTCGGGGGGGTGGGGCGGGGGGGAAGCAGGGGGGGATCACAACCAACCAGCTCCCCCCCATACACACACATGCCCTTTCAACCAAAGCTAAGCAGTTCTGCTATTATATCTCCTTTAAAACTCTTGAAAAAAAAAACAGAGATTCTCTGCCAAATAAACTTTAGAAAATCCTAGGATAAGTTACTGAATTTACCAAAATTTTTCCAGCCTTCTCCCCCAAATTACATACCCTTCATTTTTGGTGGAAACAGTTTTAAAACTTTGGTTTTTTCCCCCTCTCAAACTACAGAGCTAGATTAGGCCATCGAACATTCTGCGTAAGGAACCGTAATTTCAGCCATCCTCTGTTAGTTTGTTAGGGCTGTCATAACAAAGTACCAAAAACTAGGTGGCTTAAACAACAGAAATCTATTGCCTCACAGTTCTGGAGGCTTGAAGTCTGAGATCAAGATGTAGGCAGAGTTGGTTCTTTCTGAGGGCTGTGAGGGAAGGACCTGTTCCAGGCCTCTCTCCTTGGCTGGCAGATGGCCGTCTTCATGATCACGTGGTGTTCTTCCTGTATGCAAGTCTATCTCCAAATTTCCACTAATTATAAGGTCACCAATCCTACTGGATTAGGGCCCACCATAAAATAACCTCATTTTAACTTAGAAAAGACCCTATCTCCAAATAAGGCCACATTCTGAGTCTTAACTGCGGGGTAAGAATTGCAGTATCTGAATTTTGGGGGAGACACAGTTCAACCCGTAACTATTGTACATATGACTATTACTACTACTCATGATATTAATTCAGGTGATTTTTTTAAAGATAGAACTAAATGCTCCACATTAATTTTGATGCTCGGTTCCCAGTCATTCTTGGTTTCATACGCACTAACGAAGATACAGACCACAGGGACTTTACATGATTTTACTGTAATATAACCACAAGAATCAGAATAGACTGTGTTTCAACAAATCAAACTCCAAATTATGTAAAGCCAAACTTTATGCTGCAGCTTCCACCCTCTGTAATTTAGTCATTAATTATCTGGATGCATGCTTGCCTGCCATAGCATCCTCCTTGAGAAGTAAAAAATGAACTTCCTGCAGAAATGGAACAATCATGGCCAGAATAAACCACTCACAATATTGGCTATAACACCACTACAGTTGTCATGTTTAAGAAACAGCTCTGAAGGAGATGTCTTAGAAAGTGAGAGAGAGAACATGTTATTTCCAGAATTCCTCTTAGAAAGAGAACAGGAAAAAAAAAACTCTGAAAAGCCTTTTAGGATGAAGGGAAAGTCCCAAGCATACTCAGATTTTTAAATGACCATTATTAAGCTGCATTGAACAAGGAGGGGAATGTGTAAAGCTCTTAGCAGATAGACGAAACAGGATTAGGGGAAGACAAGGAAGGGAGAGAAGCAGGGAAAGGGGAGAACTGGGAGATTAGAAAGGCTGCAGGGCACAAGATGGAATTCCCACTTGAACCCCCAAATCACCAGTGAACTCGCAAAAGCTAGCAGGGGCTCTGGAGCTTGAAAGGAGCTGAGCTTTGCACCCACGTGGGGCAAAACCATTCAGCACTTTCCCGGAGGAGCCAGGGAGGTCAGAATTCTTCAGCTGACTTCTGGGTTATGGGAAATAACCATCTAGTTATCTCTGAATGCACTTTAAGGCTAACCTACCCTGGGTGCATCATGATCCAGCACTGCTCCACGTCAGCGATTGTCCGTGAGAGGACACCTATGGGACAATCAGAAAATCCCTGTCCTCGAACTATTCTGGGACACCACACTGTTAGTGCCTCATGAGATAGAATCTAAGACTTAATCAACTCTACTAGTTATAAACACATTCAAAACTGGAAATGGGAAGAAAGGGGGATAACCTTGATGGACCTGATTTTCTTGATGCAGCAATAAAACAATGTCATTTACTGAGAGGGAGAGGGAGAGGTTGAAAGGGGAGCCTGAAGGGAGAGGTAAGACTTTGGGCTCATGATAAATGAGAGAACAAGTATGGATGATTTGATAACACAGAGGCTCAGCTGAGCCAGAATCCCAGGATAATATCATGGCAACAGCCTACACAGTTGTGCGGTTTTCTCTAACAGGGCTCAGCATCAACTGTAGCATCAATCCTGATTCCAGATTTTGCAGAGCTGAGTAAGTCTAAGTCTACTTATACATTTTGCAGAAGGATAAGGATAGCACAGCTAAAGTTGCTGGTGAAAGAATAGTTTGGATGACAGAATACTTGGCTCGTACTTAGCTGGAAAGGAATAGAGGTCAAGAGGGAACTGATTGGTAGGTGCAGAGAAAGGAGAGAAGCTAAGAGATTAGTGGTCTACTTGAAGTCAAGGAGCAGGCACAGTGGGAGTGGAATTATGAGAGATCAGGAAGGAAGGGAGTACATGCCCTTTCAGAGCTAAAAATAAATAGCCATGGTCATTGGCCAAAATGGCCTCACAGAACCTTGACCACATGCTGTTACTTGTGTAATTTTATAGTCAATTATAAATGACCACATTAAATGATTCTGCATATATTAGAAAAACTGCCATTGAAGACCCTTCCATCATGTTGCTTATCTTTATTTTGTTTACACTGTACCTTATGCTATGAGGGATTTGGATGGTTTACAAAGTTATAAAAAGCATAATAGAATAACTTTAAGATAAGTAACAGAGATAATAGCCACTGGACCTTTACTTAAAATGGCCACCTCCAGGGCTTCCCTGGTGGTGCAGTGGTTGAGAGTCCGCCTGCCGATGCAGGGGACACGGGTTCGTGCCCCGGTCCGGGAAGATCCCACATGCCACGGAGCGGCTGGGCCCGTGAGCCATGGCCTCTGAACCTGCGCATCCGAAGCCTGTGCTCCGCAACGGGAAAGGCCACAACAGTGAGAGGCCCGCGTACCGCAAAAAAAAAAACACAAAAAAACAAAAAAACTGCCACCTCCATAAATAATTTCATACACTAAAAATCATTTCTCAATTTATCCTATTCTAAAATCTTTTTTCTTACCTTTCTACATACAGCAGAATGTGACATGGTGAAATACCCTGCATGAGTTTAGTTTGGCATATAACTACATTTATCAGTTTATTTTCAGAAGTGGAGTATCATTGACAACATACTATACATTAGACCTACAATAAGTTGTGCTGCTTACCAGCACTCTATACTACCTGCCACTATTTATTTGTATCCTGTCATCAAAACCAAGAATCTTTAATAGCTGGTAGTAAGACAGGTGAGTTAGGAAAGGAAACTGCTTATTTATACCATCTCTTAATATGGATGACTCATCAGATCAGCAAAACATGTTCTTTACCTGGTTATGCCCCCAGCATGTAACCCATGGGCCTCTGGCTCAACAGCAGAACTCCAAGGTAACCCCCAATACTATACCAAAGGATTATCCATCATCACTGCCATTAGATGCTTATAGGCCTTGTAAGTCTAAGTTCCTTACACATTCCATTATTAAAAGGGAATAAAACAATAGCTACTTTATTTTTTCTCTTTATCTAATTTTAGTTATTTATTTTATTTTAGTAATTTTAATGAGTCAATAACAAATGACCACATTAAGTGATTCTGCATTTGTTATGAAAACTGCATTTGAAAACCCTACCATCATGTTGCTTACTTTTATTTTGTTTACACTGCATCTTATGCTGTGGAGGATTTGGATGGTTTTCACATATATTCAATTAAACAAGAAATGAGAAATGTCAAAGTTAGGAAGCAGACTGGTGGGGCCCGTCTGCCAAAGAAGCCTGGCTAGATGATACTGTCCACTGGGACCTTTCATGCATGAAACCAGTTCTCCAATTCACGTCCCCAGTGGTCTCCTTGTCCTAAAGGATAGCCCTCTTGAGATGGTTAATAACTTCACACCTAAAATCGCTGTTCCTGGCAATTCAGTGGAACAACGGGCTAGAAATGGCCATCAAGGGGGCAATAAGCTCCACTTCTAAAAACTGTTAAGGAAAGCTCCTGAACATTTTACTTTCTTTTCTTTTTAATATCTGGGATGATTCAGTCCCTACTTGACAAATATGAGAGCTTAAATCCATGATCTTCAACAGGCTTAACCTTATGGTATCAGCCAAACCTCCTAATCAGCCCAGGTATGCAACAACTAATATTTTGATAAGATCTGCATTTTTAATTTTCTAAAACAACCAGGTGGTCCTTTTCTATAATGTTTCCAAGAGGGAGGCACAATAAAGGATCCTTACCCACACTATTTTGAATTCTCAGTAAACCAGCTTTTCTGGAATAAGCTTCAAAAGGATTTTTCCATATGAATCTTTTATCTGCATCCTTCACTCATGAAAATTAAGAGATAGCTAGGTATAAAGGCAATCAAAGCCCTGACTTTGCCCTTTTCATAAAAGCTATCATGCCAAAACTCCTTTGGTCATAAAGCCCAGTTGATAATTCCAGACCCCTTCAAGGGGAGAGAATTTATATGTACTCTAGTTATACTCAATGCCAGATTTCCAGAAATGTTTCGCCTCAACAATGAAAACTAGTTGAGAAATTTCTTTACCAGTTGTATAGCTTTCAATAAGGGAGACAGAAGGTTTTCATGAGTTGACATGAAGCAGTTCAAAACAAACTAACCAGTCTGAAGAGCCTAAGCATTGGCTCCAATTCTCCTTTTGCAAAACCTTTTCTGATATTTCCACCAAAAACACCATTCATTCACAAGACCATTTGTCTAATGTTCACTCTGTTCAAAGTACTTTTTACTCACCAGCTGATGGTAGGAGAGAAAATCTATTGCACTTGAAGAATACGTGCTTGCCCTATTATTTAAGAATACTCAATTCTTCCAAAAAAGACAAGCAAAACAAGCAGAATGTATGGAACTCAAGAAATGTTATGCATAGAAAATAAGCTAATAGCATAAGTGAAAAGGCAAAATTCAGAGGATGCACTAAATATAGATAATGAGGCGCTTACGAGACATAGGCATATGATGATATAAACCGGAAGTTGGTAACCTGTAAGACATGCTAAAGATAGAATAAATGGAACATATGATGGAACAAACAAGAGTGTTACTTTTGTATTGGAAGGTTCAGAAAGCCCAAGTCTTAAGGTAAAATCACACCATTCTGGTCTAACAACTATGTTATCCTTAAATCAGCTGTCTAATATGGTTCAATTCTAGCCCCACAAGTGTTCTCTCCAAAAGAACACAGATAAAACCCAACACTGTTTAGCAGGCTAATTGGCGAGCAAAGTTGTTTGCAGGTATACTTGCCCTTGTGTCTCTTTGACAGAGCAAGTGTGTGCCCCCAGGCACCTTCCATCTGTCTGTCAGGGCCCCTTTCTCAAAACACACTCTCATCCTCATTAACACACCACCAGTTTGGAGGCTGATTCAGCAAAGAAAGAGATAAGATATATGAACATGGTGTAGCCCCGAATTCAGGTTGTGGATTTCCTTTCACCCCAATTGAATACTATCCTAAGTACATTAACTTACCCCACCTTTTTCCTCTTGATTCTCATTATTTATTTTATTTTATTAAAATTTTTATTTATTTTATTTATTTATTTTTGGCTGCATTGGGTCTTCGTTGCTGCACGTGGGCTTTCTCTAGTTGCAGCAAGCGGGGGCTACTCTTCGTTGCGGTGCGTGGGCTTCTCATTGTGGTGGCTTCTCTTGTGGAGCATGGGCTCTAGGCGCGTGGACTTCAGTAGTTGCGGCATGCGGGCTCAGTAATGGTGGCTCGCGGGCTCTAGAGCGCAGGCTCAGTAGTTGTGGTGCACGGGCTTAGTTGCTCCACGGCATGTGGGATCTTCCCGGACCAGGGCTCGAACCCATGTCCCCTGCATTGGCAGGCGGATTCTTTACCACTGCACCACCAGGAAAGCCCTGATTATTTATTTTAAATTGATTTAATAAACCATGTGATTGCATCATCTTAATTTTTATCCATGAACCTTTCTGTTCAGTGGTCTCTGCAGTGTATTGAGAGGCTACAGTGTAATTTCCCATACAACAATGTGAGGGGAGAAATAATGAGGTTAAGCAGAAAATATACATAATATATTTGGCTACAGGGTTTGTAAAAGTATAATCATGAGATTATGTTAGTAGAAATATAATATACTATAATAATAGATTTAGAAGAATATGTCTGTATCTTGTAACATCAGAAGATGATTGTCAAAGACATAATTGGATAGAAACAAATACATATAGCTAAGTTTCTGGGCTATTAAGATGAAACACAAATGCATATAGGTAAATGTACAGGCTCCTAAGATCAAATGCTGGCTTCACCACTTCCTATCTTTTATGGCCTCGGGAAAATTTCCTCTCTGTGCCTCAATTTCCACACCTGCAAAATAGGGACAATGATAGTAAATAAATAAATAATAGTAACCCTACCTGAAAGGATTATATTGATGATTAAAGGAATTACCAGCATGGAAGTCTCTTACAATAGCCAGATCATGGGAAATGCTTTGAATTTTTTAACTATTGAAAACGAAAGGGTGAAAGTTAGAGTGTGACCAAAAGGAACAAAATCTTGGGTGACAATGGGTTGCACAAACATTACTTCCCATTGACAAGACCCTCTTCTCATGCTAATGTCATTGTAATGAGTACAAATCACAGCATATAAAGCAATAGTAAGTAATCAATACAGAGTAACATGTAGTCTTGTGAGTTCCTCTTCAGGGTTGGGTTGAATTTGGGGAGAGCATGAGTACCGGACAAACAGTAAGTTCATTTGAGGGAAAGCTTGGGTGGTAAATGAAAGGTGATTCAGGGAGTCCAGCATCTGGAAAATCTGGGGGCCCAGGGCCAGGTGCTTCTCCAAATAGAGTGGCTGCAGCCAATAAAAATAAGCCAAGTTTTCATGAATATGTAATGTCCTACTCATAACCATTGCTACCAGGAAGGGACCTTGGACTGGAGGAGAACTGAGCTTACTCTTTAGGTGGCTGTTATAAACTGGCCTGCACCACCGGCAGTCGTGGCCACCGGCTGCCTCATTTGCTTTCTCCATTTCTTGGTGGCATCAAAGAGGTTCTAGCTGCCCAAAGGGAAGTAGAGTGGCCACAGATGTCACCGTTACATTGTAACTGAATAACAGCAATAAGAGTATGCCTTTTCTACAGACATCTCCGTTCTGTACCCCTCAGGGCGACACCTCACATATCTTAGCCTCTCTTTGCATCTGCTTGACTCCTTAATGAACCTCTTATAAACTGTACCAGGAAGTCCATAAAACCTACCTACTTGGAGATATCTCAATTCAGCTAAATTAAATGGGTCCAAATTCAAAATGTTAGTAAATCAGTAACTCTGAAATGGCATACATTTAAAACCCCAAAGGGAAATGAAGGCATTTTTAAAACCTTAGGGTGGTTGGGAACACACTTAACAAATAATTAAAAATATTCTTCAGATAGGTGTGCAAACGAATTTAAATCCTCTGTGACCAGTTTTAACTATCTATTTTTAAAAGGTCTGGGATTTGGAAAACGAAATTCTTGGTGCCCAAGTTTTATTAGGCACTTTTCCTATCCAGCCCAGGCCGGATCATTTCATTACAGGCCAATCAATCTCCATTAGTTTCAGAACCTCCCATATTCATCCCAAACTTACCCAGTTTCCAGACAAGACTGACCTGCTACATCTTAATGTATAACTTTCTAACTTTTTTTGTAATACATGTTCTTTAGATATGTCAGCTTCCTATATTTTATACATTCTAAATGATTTGTTAGTGTTAGGCCTCCTGCGTGCCTGAGCTGGTAATGGCTCTGCTGAGCTCTATGCATAGAAATCTAAAGTTTAAAGATTGCTTATAGTTGTGTATTTTGCATGAGAGAGCATAGTTGCCTCAGTCACAGAAAGAAAATACCAAGTAAAAAAACATTTTTCTTCAAAAAATTAACACGTACAGATTCTTCTCTCCTTATAAAATCTGAAAAATTCAGAAAACTGTAATGAAAAAAAATTGTCCTAAATGCCCCTTATCAGAGAAAACAAGTTTTAACAATATGATGCATAGACTACAAACTGGAGGAATATACATAAGTCCATTTATGTATTTTTTAGATAATAGGAGTTAGAGCACACAGAATATTTTATAAACTGCCTTTTCAGTGATTAATATATTGTGATCATTTTTTTCATATCTTTAAAATATTCAAGAATACACTTTAAATGACTTCAAAAACTAGTCCTTGAATTTGTTTCCTAGGGCTGCTGTAACAAAATATCACAAACTAAGGTGGCTTAAAACAATAGAAATCTATTCTCTCTCAGTTTTGGAGGCTAGAAATCTGAAATCAAGGTGTCAGGAAGGCCATGCTCCCTCTAAAACCTCCAGGGGAATCCTTTCTTGCCCTATCCTTAGTTTCTGGTGTTGCTGGGAATCTTTGCCATCCCTTGGCCTGTAGCAGTGTAACTCCAATCTTTCCCTTTGCTGTCACATGTGTGTCTGTCTTCACCCAGCCATGCTCTCATAAGTACACCAGTTACACTGGATTAGGGTCCCACCCTCTTCCAGTATGACCTCATCTTAACTAACTGCATCTGCAACCACCATATTTCCAAATAAAGTCACATTTTGAGGTACTAGGGGTTAAGACTTCAACATATTTCCCAGGAGAGAGGACACGACTCAAACTTTTCAAGTCTGCTATGGTAGAACATAATTTCCTTTTTTTTCCCGCTATTATATTTAATGCAGCTAATAGTCTGTGAAAGTAATTTTAATCATGATGTAATATTTCAGGGCTCTTTAGTCCTCACAACAACCTCATCGCCATTTCATAGAGTGAAAACTGAGCAGAAATATTAAATAACTGCCCAAGGGCATCCAGATAATACATGGAAGAGCTGCCAGGCTCTCTGGTTCCATAGACTTTGGGATTAATCACCCTGTACAATAGGGAATGGAATAGATCCAATGCAGATCTCATTTAATCAAGGAGTCAAAATAATTGATCAGTGAGCAATCAGGCTTTCTTTTTTTTTTTTTTTAGATTATCTAGGAATCATAGTGGGTTTTTTTTATTAATTTATATTGGCGTATAGTTGCTTTACAATGTTGTGTTAATTTCTGCTGTACAGCAAAATGAATCAGCTATACATATACATATATCCCTCTTTTTTGGATTTCCTTCCCATTTAGGTCACCAGAGTGCCTTAAGTAGAGTTCCCTGTGCTATACAGTATGTTTTCATTAGTTATCTATTTTATACATAGTATCAAGAGTGTATATGCATCAATCCCAATCTTTCAATTCCTCCTACACCCCCCCGCTTGGTATCCAGACATTTGTTCTCTACATCTGTGTCTCTATTTCTGCTGTGCAAATAAGATCACCTATACCATTTTTCTAGATTCCACATATATGAGTTAATATACAACATTTGTTTTTCTCTTTCTGACTTAACTTCACTCTGTATGACACTCTCTACGTCCATCCATGTCTCTACAAATGACCCAGTTTTGTTCCTTTTTATGGCTGAGTAATATTCCATTATATATTTGTACGACCTCTTCTTTATCCATTCCTGTTGATGGACATTTAGGTTGCTTCCATGTCCTGACTATTGTAAATAGTGCTATGAACATTGGGGTGCATGTGTCTTTTTAATTATGGTTTTCTCCAGGTATATGCCCAGTAGTGGGATTTCTGGGACAGCCACTATAGAAAGCAGTATGGAGGTTCCTTAAAAAACTAAAAATAGAACTACCATATGACCCAGCAATCACGCATTCTTTATTTATTTCAATCCTTAAGTATTTTAGGCCATTTTAAAATCTACTTTCCCCTAAAAGTTGTCTTAAGTCTCAATTTTGATATCCTAAATTCTAATGATAAAAGAATATCTCTAGCATCCAAATCTTTATAATTTATAAAGTGCACCAATATCTATGACTATATTTAATTCTATTTAATAAAGAGATATTACAATCATTAGCATACTTAGTAAGATCATTCTGGAGTAAAATATTACTCTTTTCTCCCCAGTTTTTTAAATGTTTCCCATTATTTTAAATTCCTTTAAATAGCTTTCATATCCTGGATTAAATTGATAGTTATTTAATCCAATTTAACTATTTATAAAATGATTAATTTTTACCACATTTCATAGGTGTATAAAGCATTAAAATCTATGGATTTATTTTATGTTATAATTATACTGAACTCTTATTACTATAACAGTTATTAGTTGATTTCTATATATACAATGATATCTATATTTAGCAACATGAGTTATTCATCTGGTCCTTCATATTTTTTCCACTCATAGTCCTGTGGCAAGCATCTCTAAATACTATTAATTAGGAGTATTGATAGAAGGTAGTTCAACACTTTTCCTAGTTCTCCTTTCATAATTTCTCCTTTGCCAGGTTAGAAGAAGTCTCTACTTCCTTCCTATGGTTTTCATCATCACTTTTCTTTTGGTGTCTGTATTGGTTTTCTAGGGCTGCCAGAACAAAGTACCACAAACTAGGTGAATTAAACAACAGAAATTTATTTCTTCACAGATCTGGAGGCTAGAAGTCCAAGATCAACATGTTGGCAGGGTTGATTTCATCCTATGGCCTTTCTCTTTAGCTTGTAGATGGCCATCTTCTCCCTTTGTCTTCACATTGTCTTCTCTCTGTGTGTATCTGTGTCCTAATCTCTTTTATAAGGACACCAGTCATATTGAGTTAGGGCTCTCCCAGTGACCTCACTTAACCTTAATTACATCTTTAAAGGCCCTATCTCAAAATACAATCACACTTTGAAGTACCAGGATTAGGACCTCAACATATGAATTTTGGGGGGGACACAATGCAGCCCATAACAGTGTCCCTATTCTTTACAGATTTATCTCCATCTATTTTCTAGATTCATGCAGTCTGCTACATATTTTTAATTCAATCACATAGTGTTACCACTTATAACTAATGCAATCTTTACTCCAGTGCTCTAAGCCTATCCTTTGCATCTTGTTTTTTTTTTTTTTTTTTTTTGGTATTTCTGCAGCATTTCCATGTACTGCAGTCATTCATCATCACTACATGTTTTTATAGATAGTATACCTTCTTTCCTGTCTTCTCAAGTGGATATCATCATTCAATCTTGTCTCCTTGTAATTTTTAATATTTGTTTTCCACCTCTACCAGTGCAAATACCTGGTCCTGCAAATGTGTTCTTCCTCTATGGTGTTAAAATATTTTCACAGTGAGATCTGGTTGTTTTTTAAATTTTATTTTAAATTTTCATTTATTGTTTTCAAAGGTTATTTTCCTTCCATGATACTTGTTATGATTTTTGTAATTATTTTGATATGTTTAGACCACAGGGGGCATCTTACCATGTTAATCCTTTTAGCATTTTCCTGCAAGTCCTTGTCTTATGAAATATTCAGGCCAAAACCGTCTCTTTCATGCTACAGAAATCAAGACTCTTAAGCCTCCTTTGATAACTCTCAAAGCACTTAAGAAGGTAAGAAGCAAGGAGACAGAAAGGGAAGGGAATTAAATTACTAACACCTACTACATCGTAGAAAATTCATTTCACAATCTCATTTAACATTCAATCCTAAAAATTGGATTAAATTATCTATTTCATTTTACAGATGAGTAAATTGAGGCTCAGAGAACTTAGTGACCTTCTCAAGTACATATATGTAGTAAATGATAAAGCTCAGGTCAAAATTAATTTGTATACTCCAAAACCCATGCTTTTCCCATGACTTCATACAAACTCCCTTTGATCCCTAAATACCTTTTGACCTACCTCCAAGTTCCCCTAAGCCTTTCTGCATAAGGGGAATGATCAGAACACAAGTCAGGTGCACCAAAATCACAACAGGACAGGGGTTCTGCCACCTGCACCTCTCTAGCTTTCCTTTTTAATCAAGTGTAAAATAGTGGTGTGCAGGCATTCACTGGAAAATTTACTGCAATTTAGTACTTGCTATGATGAATGAACTGCAGATATTTGAAAGTTCAGTTCAATAAATGTACACTGAGCACTTTCTGCATGCCAGAGACCACACCAGCGGTTTAGGATACATGGATGAATAAGACACCCATTCCCCATTGAAAAACTTGTGATTTGGGAATTGAGTGGGGAGGGGAGATGGCTACACGTTAAACGTGTTTGGAGATGTTTTCCGTGCTACTGTTCCCTTCTCAAGGAATCTGCCCCAGGCTCCATCTCTGCTGATTAGGAGACAGCCACGTGTACCTCGTCACCATACGACCCCTTCCCACTACCCCCACACTCCAGGTGGGTCAGGTGAGGTGGGCCCGTCAGATTTCTCAGCTGAAAATTTATAATTAGGGCTATGAGAAGCAAGCCAGGTAGTAGCAGTATAAAAGAAGCCAACAAATGAAGAGAATATGTAGTCATGTCAATGAAGGAGAACTAGGCTTCAGGCATTCCTGCTGCCTAGTTCCCAAACTTAACCAGATTCTTAAGAATCTTCCTGACACCTGTCACACATCCAAAAAACTACTGTTTTATTGTCCAGAGACGTTACTGTGGTCTGCCAGCAACTTAAACAAATATCACTTTTTGTAGGAACTAGATTAATTTCAGTCACTTGGAAGCAGGCGAGCCCCAACTAATGCAAAAAAGGAACTCTAATGTGATAAATGTTGTAACGGACATATTAACAGAGTTGCATGTCTGCCAAGAAAGAATTCTTGACCAAGCCTCAATAGATGACACCTGAAATGAATCCTGAAAAACCAGTAGGATGAACAAAGGCACAGAAGTAAATAGAGAGACATGAGGCTAAAGGTAGGCACAAGGTCAAGGAGGAACAATTCCTATGGTTGCCTAACTATTAAGCCAGATGATGAAAAAGCCACATATCTGGGCAATTCAGTCAAAACACATTTACTGATTGCCTACTGTGACCCAGCATGTTACAGAAATGGGTAAAATCGGAGTCCTTACACTAGAAGAAGTCACAGTCCAGTGCCAAAGGCTTTGCTCTCTACACGAAGGTTTATGAGAAGTCAATGCCTACTTATTAGGCCCTGGGTGATGGTGATTTGTGAGAAGAACAGTATTTTGTTTTGGGGGGGTTACACCCTTTTATATCTTATTAGAATCAACAGTGTACTAACAGCTAATACTCACACAGACCTTTATATATGCCTGGCACTTTTCTAAACACTTTACAAATATAGACTCATGTAATTCTCACAACTCTATAACATAGGTCCTATTACATATTTTCCCCATTTAACAGATGAGAAAACTGAGGCACAAAAATGGTAACTTTCCCCACAACTAGTAAGTAGAACGGGGTTATGTACCCAGAAATCGGAGAAACCACATTTTTAACCAGTACTCCACACTGCATTTAATAATAATAAAGAAAAAAATACGAATGAAATTAAAATTCCCTACCCTTTCACAATTTTTTTCATTTTATGATGTTCCCTTGTAGAACTGGACAGTAGAGATACAAAACTCATCACTGACAATGAGGTATCACCTCACACCAGTCAGAATGGCCATCATCAAAAAATCTACAAACAATAAATGCTGGACAGGGTGTGGAGAAAAGGGAACCCTCCTGCACTGTTGGTGGGAATGCAAACTGATACAGCCAGTAAGGAGAAGAGTATGGAGGTTCCTTAAAAAACTAAAAATAGGGCGACACAAGAGGGAAGGGATACGGGAACAGATGTATATGTATAACTGATTCACTTTGTTATAAAGCAGAAACTAATACACCATTGTGAAGCAATTATACTCCAATAAAGTTGTAAAAAAAAAAAAAAAAACTAAAAATAGAATTACCATATGACTCAGCAATCCCACTACTGGGCATACACCTTGAGAAAACCATAATTCACAAACAGTCATGTACCACAATGTTCACTGCAGCACTATTTACATAGCCAGGACATGGAAGCAACCTAAGTGTCCATCAACAGATGAATGGATAAAGAAGATGTGGCACATATATACAGCCATAAAAAGAAATGAAATTGAATGATTTGTAGTGAGGTGGATGGACCTAGAGTGTGTCATACAAAGTGAACTAAGTCAGAAAGAGAAAAACAAATACCATATGCTAACACATATATATGGAATCTAAAAAAAAAATGGTTCTGAAGAACCTAGGGGCAGGACAGGAATAAAGACGCAGACGTAGAGAATGGACTTGAGGACACAGGGAGGGGGGAAGGGTAAACTAGGACGAAGTGAGAGAGTGGCATGGACATATATACACTACGAAATGTAAAATAGATAGCTAGTGGGAAGCAGCCACATAGCACAGGGAGATCAGCTGGGTGCTTTGTGACCACCTGGAGGGGTGGGATAGGGAGGGTGGGAGGGAGGGAGACGGGGATGTATGTATATGTATAGCTGATTCACTTTGTTATAAAGCAGAAACTAACACAACATTGTAAAGCAATTATACTCCAAAAAAAAACTCATCACTGAATAGATACTATTTTGTGTCCTAATTTAATAATACCTCAAATTTCCCTAATATGCTGATCTTCATAATTATCATTTTAATGGGCATTATATTCCATCAATTTTTGTCCATAGCTTAACCATTCCCCTACCATGCAGAGTCCTAGGTATTCCCTGGTTTTCTATTTCTCTGCCCAAAGGTGATAACCCTGGTATACATGTCCATGGGCAGTTTTTTGATTCCTGATATTTAGTCACATTATTTTCCAAATATCAGCAATGGAAGGTTGCAAAGCTGCAAATGAACCCATTTCACCACAATTTCATGAAGAATGGATATTATGTCTACATTTTTAAATGTTTACTAATGTTGTAGGTGTAAGTTGTGTGTTATTTTTTTTTAATTTATATCTTAGTTGCTTTGTTTACTGATGAGGTTAATATTTTCCTGTTTTTTTAAATTTATTTTATTTTACTTTATTTTGATTCCTTTCTTTTTTTATTTATTTATTTTTGGCTGTGTTGGGTCTTCGCTGCTGTGCACGGGCCCCCTCCAGCTGCAGAGAGCAGGGGCCACTCCTCGTTGCGGCGTGCTGGCCTCTCACTGCGGCAGCCTCTCCCACTGTGGAGCACCGGCTCTACGCACGCGAGCTTCAGCAGTTGTGGTTCGCAGGCTCTAGAGTGCAGGCTCAGTAGTTGTGGCGCACGGGCCTAGTTGCTCCGCAGCATGTGGGATCCTCCTGGACCAGGGCTAGAACCCGTGTCTCCTGCACTGACTGGCAGGTGGATTCCCAACCACTGAGCCCCCAGGGAAGCCCCCAGCCCCCTACTTATTTACTTACTGAGGCTGTTAATGAGAAAACTGTACTTAAGTTTTGCCCAATTATCTATTGATAATATAATAGTTTTTCTACCCATCTGAATGCCTTTAAGATAGTCATTAATTCTTTCCTGTCATACTTTGTATGTTTTTCCTCAATCTGTTCACTGGGAAAGCGAGCTTTCTAGGGTCCTGAAAAGCCAGGTGCTAAGACGCTGCTCACTGACAACTGGGCTCTGAGTCGGCTATCGGCTCATAAAAGAAGCTGTGACACTGAGGACATTGAGTTTGGCTCAAGAACCAGGAAAACTTGATATTTGTAAATGCCTCCTTAAATTTATGAGAATCAATTTTTTTAATTTAATTTTATTTTTTTTCAATAACCTTTTTTTTTTTTTTTTTTTTTGCGGCACGCGGGCCGCCTCTCACTGTTGTGGCCTCTCCCGTTGCGGAGCACAGGCTCTGGACGCACAGGCTCAGCGGCCATGGCTCACGGGCCCAGCCTCTCCACGGCATGTGGGATCTTCCCCGAGCGGGGCATGAACCCATGTCCCCTGCATCGGCAGGCGGACTCTCAACCACTGCACCACCAGGGAAGCCCCTCAGTAACCATTTTTTATTGAAGTATAGTTAATTTACAATGTTGTATTAGCTTCAGATGTACATCAAAG
This sequence comes from Mesoplodon bidens, assembly GCF_964165515.1. NCBI lineage: Eukaryota > Metazoa > Chordata > Mammalia > Artiodactyla > Ziphiidae > Mesoplodon > Mesoplodon bidens. The sequence continues at coordinate 64,061,882 of NC_138174.1, read as the reverse complement.
TGATTCAGCTTTGTATATATACATGTATTCTTTTTCAGATTCCTTTCTGTTATAGGTTATTACAAGACACTGAATATAGCTCCTTGTGCTATACAGTAGGTCCTTGTTGCTCATCTATTTTATTTTTTAATTAATTTTTATTGGCGTATAGTTGCTTTACAATGTTGTGTCATTTTCTGCTGTACAGCAAAGTGAATCAGCTATACATATACATATATCCCCTATTTTTTGGGTTTCCTTTCCATTTAGGTCACCACAAAGCATTGAGTAGAGTTCCCTGTGCTATACAGTAGGTTCTCATTAGTTATCTATTTTATACATAGTAGTATATATATGTCAATCCCATTCTCCCAGTTGATCCACCCCTTCCCCTCACCCCAGTATCTCATACGTTTGTTCTCTACGTCTGTGTCTCTATTTCTGCTTTGCAAATAAGTTCATCTGTATCATTTTTCTAGATTCCACATATAAGCAATATTATATGATATTTTTCTCTTTTTGACTTACTTCAAAAAGTAAGTCAAGGGCTTCCCTGTGGCACAGTGGTTGAGAGTCCGCCTGCCGATGCAGGGGACACGGGTTCATGCCCCGGTCTGGGAAGATCCCATATGCCGCGGAGCAGCTAGGCCCGTGTGAGCCATGGCCACTGAGCCTGTACGTCCGGAGCCTGTGCTCCGCAACGGGAGAGGCCACAACAGTGAGAGGCCCGTGTACCGCAAAAAAAAAAAGTCAAAAAGAGAGACTCGGTATGACAGTCTCTAGGTCTATCCACGTCTCTGTAAATTGCACAATTTTGTTCCTTTTTATGGCTGAGTAATATTCCATTGTATATAGGTACCACATCTTCTTTCTCCATTCTTCTGCTCATGGACATTTAGGTTGCTTTCATGTCCTGGCTATTGTAAATAGTGCTGCAATGAACATTGGGGGGCATGTATCTTTTTGAATTATGGTTTTCTCCGGGGATCAGCCTGTTTCACTATTTTATACATGGTATTGTGCATATGTTAATCCCAAACTTCTAAGTTATCTTCCCCCACTGCGCCCCGCTATCCCCTCCGGTAACCATAAGTTTGTTTTCTACATCTGTGAGTCTATTTCTGTTTTGTAAATAAGTTGATTTCTATCATTTTTTAGATTCCACATATACGTGATATCATATGATGCTTGTCTTCATCTGACTTACTTCACTTATTATGATAATCTCTAGGTCCATCCATGTTGCTGCAAATGGCATTATTTCATTCTTTTTTATGGCTGGGTATTATTCCTCTGTATATATGTACCACACCTTCTTTATCCATTCATCTATTGATGAACACTTAGGTAGCTTCTATGTCTTGGCTATTATAAATTGTGCTGCTGTGAGCATTGGGGTTCACATGTATCTTTTCAAATTAGAGTTTTCTCTGGATATATGCCCAGGATCATATGGTAACTCTATGAGAATCAGTTTTTGTGTAATTTATTCCTGGATGGTGCTTTAATCCCTGATGATAAAAGATCTGAGAGATCTGAGAGGAAGCAAGACTGGAGCTTCTCAGATCTGGGGGGACCCCATAGGGTCCACCAGTGCCACCAACACTCACACCTCACTAGAAGCTCCAAAGACAGAAGACAGCTGTTGGAATCCACTGCATCTGCTCCTCATCACAATAAAACCCTGTATCCTTGGCTAGATAAAAATCTAATCTTCCAGTGTGTACGTATATCTATGGTACTCCTACCAACCCATACCCATGGAAATTCAGCCCTCTTCTTTCCCATTTTAATTCAGTTCTGTTGTCTTCACTGTACACATTTCACATTTTTAACAGAGATAAATTGTTTAGGCTTTTTCTTGTGCTTTCCTTTATCCGTTCATACTTTGGAAAGGATCACTCTTTCCAAGGCACTCAAATATGCCCAACTTTATATTACCCCAAAGCTTACAGTATATTACTTTTTTATGTTTAACTATTGAGTTCATCCAGAAGATAATTTGTTATGTCATATGTAACACGGATCTGAAAGAGTCTGCTGTGTTTCTAAATGTTTTGGGGAAACTGGTTATGAAATGACTGTTCCTTTCCCTATTGTCCTGTGATAACTACTACATCACACATTCAATTCATAAATATAATTGTATTAATTTCTGGGGCTTTCCATCCTATTTATGTATATTTCTAGCTATGCATCAGTAGATGCAGTTTTAATTATTGTTTCTAACATGGTTTATATCTGGGAGTAACTCCACCCCATCACTCTTCTTTACTAATATTGCTGGTATCCTGTGATTTTCTTTTTCAAAATTTTTTTTTTTTTTTTTTTTTTTTTTTTTGCGGTATGCGGGCCTCTCACCGTTGTGGCCTCTCCCGTTGCGGAGCACAGGCTCCGGACGCGCAGGCTCAGCAGCCATGGCTCACGGGCCCAGCCTTTCCGCGGCATGTGGGATCTTCCCGGACTGGGGTACGAACCCGTGTCCCCTGCATCGGCAGGCGGACTCTCAACCACTGAGCCACTAGGGAAGCCCCAAAATGTTTTATTTTAAAATGATTTTATCAAGAAAAGGCCTGGTAGATTTTTTTATTTTTAAACTTATTAATTAACTTGATAAAAAACTTACAATATTTACGACATTCATTCTTCCATTCAGGAAACATTTCTCCATTCATGTTCAAGTGTATCTCCAATGAAGTGCTGTAGTAGGGATCCCTAATAAAGCTAATTCCTAAGTATTTTATGTCTTTGTCAATACAGTGAATAAGATTTTTTCATTATATTCTTCAGCCACTTACTGCTGATATACCAAAATCTTTGTTTTATAGAGTTGATGTAAGTAACGGCCTTTTGAAGACTGTTCTGCATCTTCTGCAAAACTGTTATGAAAACATTGTTCTTGGTGTCATCACATGTCCCTTTAAGCAATAAGTTCCTTCCAGAGGTCAGAAAGAAAGGTTTTTATCCCTGAGACAAACTTAACCCAATGACAAAAGCTCTCTAAGTATTTTGGTTTTTGTCTTAGCAGGCAAGATATTAAAAGCTTAAGTTCATGTTTAACTGCACAAGTGAACTAAACTTACATACCTGACACACATTTTTCTGCTCCTCTTAAATTGTTTTGGTTTTACTCATATTTTTAATTGTCCTATTTTAATTCTGTAATCCACCTTAAATTGTCTTTGGAGGTAGGCAGTTGGCCTAGGAAGGTTATGCACCTTAATATTCACATTCAAAAGTAATTAAGCTATATGCTAATTGAATAGTATTGTTCATCTGTTCCTAACTATATATGCTAAAAACGGAGTAATCAACCTTTTTCCTTCAGGACACACTATAAATCTACCCCTTTATATTCTGCTCAAGAAAGTATTACAGAACACGAGAGTAATCCTATGGGTCACCTTAGGTCCTTTGTAATTTAAAAGAAAAATATAATCATTTTTCATAAACTTTGGTACTTCCAACATTTTGGGTAATAAATCACTTATGTAACTGGTTGAAGTGCAGCAAACAGCATGTCATCAAGACACATCTGGCCACAAATGGGTGAAGAATGGTGAGAAAATGATTTTGGAGAAGTTCCTTGACAAGGTTAAGTAAGCCATGTGCAGTTCCTGAATCATAACTTGTGAAGTCTTTGCCGTCTCCTTTAGGCAAAATCATCCACTCTTTATTGAGTTCTGATGACTCTTTATAGTTACTCCATTCCCTCCAGGGAAGCCTTTCCTGCCCACGCAGGCTGTGCCTGATCCCTTTACTGTGCTTGCACTGCACCTACCTTACAGCCCATCCCTCGTTATATGACAATTGCCCACCTTTTAGTCTGTCCACGGTAAGGTCCCTGAGAACAGGGACCGTGTCTCAGTCATCCTTTATCTCCAGTGCCCAGCACAGGGCCTAGCACTTCCCACCGACTCACACTGTATCCTAGTTGGTCATACTGTTGTCTTCCATCAGGAAAGAAAGAAAGAGAGCTTTTTTTTTTTTTTATCAGCAGGGCCTTAGCCACTTCTGCATGCCCAAACCTGTCATATTACTGAACATCAAGGGGAACGGCTTAATAAACACTGAGTGCTGTACCCCTCTGCCATTTCTACCTTCCTATTTAAGCTTTCTTGGGCCATTTTTGGATCTTATTCCTAGGTCCATCCTTGGTCCCTCTAAACCTTTCTGATGCCTCAAAGTCATTAACACCAGTGTAACTATTGTACCACTTCCATCCCTTCTCCAAAAGAGAACAAGAGGATACTAGATTCTGAACAAATGTCAGTAGTTCTCCAAATGGGGAAAGAATCAAGCTTTAGACAAAACACAAGCCAGTCTATCTATGAACAAGGCCCCTTCCATGTATAAGCAGTGTGTGATCTTTTGGAAACCATAATAATCATCCCTTAATGCACCTTTCTCCCAGTGCATCTCATCAAAACAACAAGTGGGGGCTTCCCTGGTGGCGCAGTGGTTGGGAGTCCGCCTGCCGATTCAGGGGCCATGGGTTCGTGCCCCAGTCCGGGAAGATCCCACATGCTGCAGAGCGGCTGGGCCCGTGAGCCATGGCCACTGAGCCTGCGCGTCCGGAGCCTGTGCTCCGCAACGGGAGAGGCCACAACGGTGAGAGGCCCGCGTACCGCAAAAATAAAAACAAAAACAAAAACAAAAACCACAAGTGGTTTGAAATAGTCTGACCCTCCTTTATGAACGCAAGTTGTCTCCTCAAGAAAACTTTATTTCTCAGAAAACTATCTAAAAACTATCTACTCAGATACTGACATATGATCTGCTGAGTCATAGTTTGTTTCTGGCTTCTAGGGCCCAGCTCACATCCATGGTCAGATTCTATATCCTCTGAAGTTATCTGTCCAATGGAAAATCTCATGTATCCGGCAATATAGGGACAGAACTGTGCCTCACAAGGGACATAACAGATTCTCAGGCCCTCTGGCACCAAGGCTTAAAATAAAAAGTGTTTTCAGACAGAAAACTTTACAAATACGTTCACATTTCCGCTCATAAAGAGAGAATGCCAGACAAAACTGTTTTTTGATAACTGTGATTAATTGACATATATAAAGGTAGTGGAAGTCATAGACTTAAGCTTTCCTGAAATGCTGCTCTCTGAACTTACGGTCCTGGAGTTCCTATGACCCTAGTGGGATACTGAAGGAGGAGGAGGTTTGCGCTTCTCGGCAGAGCAATATCCAGGTTCTTCCACCTCTTTTTTAACTTCCTATCTCTACTTCTTTTCTATCTTATTTCTATTCTCTGCTCTCTCCTTTGTCCCTTTCCTTCTTGATTCATCACAGTCCTGAGAAACTCAACAGCTTAGCAGTCTGACTTGAGGATTACATGCCCACGTGTCATTCTTCATCGCCTTTTACCCACAGTGCTATCACCATGGACCTCCTGACCTCCCTCCTTTCCTCTCCTACTGGTTTTTTTTTTTTTTTTTTTGCAGTACGTGGGCCTCTCACTGTTGTGGCCTCTCCCGTTGCGGAGCACAGGCTCCGGATGCGCAGGCTCAGTGGCCATGGCTCACGGGCCCAGCCGCTCCGCGGCACGTGGGATCCTCCCGGACCGGGGCACGAACCCGTGTCCCCTGCATCGGTAGGCGGACTCTCAACCACTGTGCCACCAGGCAAGCCCTCCTACTCGACTTTTGTCATCATTCTTGACTTCAACATGCACATGAATAATCCACTCAACATCTTGACCCCGCCATTCTTCAACGTTCTTAGCTCCCAGGATCGCTTCCTGCCCCACTTCAGGTCCCCATTCACCTGGATCATACAAGTCATAGCCCTCCCTCCAGCATCTCAAGTTCACACACCCTGCTCTCTGACCGCCTCTCCTCTCATCCAGCTCTCCTATTACAACCCCCCACACGGAAGTCTGCTATCAATCCTACCAAACGCTGCGGGCCCTACCACTTTTCTTCCTATCCATCACCCACCCTTACAGCCTCACTTCTCTCCTAACCAGCCTAAATTACACCATCTGGCACTATAAATGCCTCCAGGCAAACAGCCATAACCCTCCTGCCCCTCCCTTGGTAAAACCTCAATCCTGGTTAAACCCAACTGTGTCCTTACTCCATGCCTCCACCAGAGCAGCTTCATGCTGCTAAAGAAAATCACAGACCCATGCCAAATGGACCGGTTTCAAATTTATAATCACAGGTCTTAAAGCTGTCAGACAGCTTACTTCCCTAGGAAATTTGTTTCCCCAACTTCCGAGATAATTATTCATACGTTCTCTGTTCTCCTCAAATTTCCAGTATTCCTTCCTCTCCTCCCCACTCTCAGCTAATGACCTTGCTTCGTGCCTCATAGAGAAAAGAGATGCAACCAGTTTAGAACAACCTCATCCTTCAACTATCCGTTCACCAACCTTCCTGTATCTGGTACTCAAATGCTCGGCCTTCATTTCTGTTAAAAAGGGAAGAAGATAGATGAGATCCTGTGTCCTGTGATCAGATAATCTCTCATCTTCTTAAAAACATCTCTCCTACCATCACCCCTCTTTGCTTTATCATTCCTGTGAGCACTCAAACAGGGCTCAGCGTCCCTCGCAAAGCTGCAGTCGAGCAGCTGGCCAAGGCTGCAGTCCCTGAAGACTAGAGGGGGGCTGAATGACCCCCTGCCAAGCTCACTCACAGGAGGTTTTAGTTCTTTGCCATGTGGGCCTCCCCATAAGGCTGCACAGAACACAGCTTCACCCAGGACAAGGGATCCGAAAGAGAGAAAGAGGAACACCTAAACAGAAGCCACAGTCCTTCTACAACCAAACCTCAGAAGTGGCATTTTACCCTTTCAGTTGTATTTGATTCCTTAGGATCAAGTTACTGAAGTCAATACTGGGGGTGAAGACAGGAATTAGGCTTCACCTCTCGAAGAGAAGAGTATCCGAATTTACAGACATCTTTGCAAAACCATCACTGTTTATGAATTTAAAGTTATTCTAAATTTGATACTAAATCAAAACCATTTCCTCAGTCTAGCATATATTCAGGGCTTTCCATAAACTGCCATTCAACCATTCCAGTATCACTCAGCTCTTCAGCCAATTCAAACTCTTTTATTCTGTGCCTTCTTCACTCCTGCAAACAGTCACACTCTTTCTTTTAGCGCAGCTTCTTCAGAAGTTCTATGTCTAGTTCTAATTATAATACCATGAATTGACTTAAATGTGGTGATGTAAATATTTCCAGTTCATTTTATCTATGACTTACATACACTATGATTTCACTCCTTGAGAGCCAGGACCAAGTCTTCTCCTCAATCTGCATCCTCTACAGTGCCTGGTATTAGGCTATGTATAACCATGAATCAACCAATCAATCAAGCTACCTAGGTATAGAAAGAAAATGACTTCAAAATTAAATTAGATATGTATATCTCTCTTGTGAACCAGGCAATGTTTTTACAACATTGTTTAAATTATAAGGGATTGGCTGTCTCAGGTTTTGCTCGGTGTTGCAGCTCTGCAACCCTTCCCTTCTCTCCCTGCCTCTGCCTACATCCATGTCCTCCCAAAGCTTAGAACCATTTGGCTTGAAGACTTGCTCCCATCTCTATAACCAATCCATGATCCTGACCATGGATGTGCGGGCACTGATTAGTTTAGTCCTGGTCCTCGTCTCAACTTGACCTTGCACCTGTACTCTGACAACTGGTTTCTACACTGATTTGGAATCCACTTTTTATCACTTTTGTGCTTCTGATTAACTAGATTCATTGTCCTGTGTTTGAGTTCCATTCTTGGTGACTGTTTTAAGGATACCTGGGATTTGTTTAATCAGGTATGGTAGGACAAGCAGACACAGAAATGACCGTCATGAAGAAGTTGTTTATACTCACAGACACCTAGAAATAGGAGGCACAGCATGCCACACAGGGCCACACGGGGAAGCAGCAGGGTCATTCGGGAGGCAGAGGAAGCAAGGGGGAAATGTGGGCAAGAGCCTTTATTGTGGATTCCGAAGGAAAGCACAAGTGTAGCAGGGTGAATGGGTTCAGGACTGGCTGGTTTGAATAATTTCAGTGGGCTCTGGGGAATGGGGGTTGTCCTAAGTTGTCTGATACCTGGCCTGGGGTGATTAGGGCAAGGGGGTTAGTGGTCTGGAGTATAAGAGCTTGAAAAAGGAAATAGTTGGATGTATGGGCTCTGGATTGGTTGGTTTGCATAGGAAGGCATGCTCACAGCCATGCTCATTGACTATCGCAAAAAATTAGCTCACCCTGGGAGGAGCAATCCCTCAAGCATCAGCAAGGCCCCAGATGTCAAAGCACGAAGTACAAAAACTAGAAAACGAGGCTATTATAATAGTAACCCACCTAGGTCGACCTTGGTCCTGTCTTCCTCCTGCTGGTACTCTTACTACCTACCCAGACAGCTGTCAAATACACACAGTATCAGCACAACCTAGGGATAAGAGAGATGGTCCCGAAATCAGACACGCCTGGGTTAAAATACCTGACTGCTCCACAAGTGATTAGTTCTGCAACCATGCAAGTCACTTAATACCCTAAACTTCACCTTCTCATCTGTACAATGGAGATGATACTAGTGCCTACTTAATGCAGGTACTTCGGTCCATAGCGCACTTTGCCTAGAGCAGAGTAAGCAATCAAAATGTGTCGGCAAGAAGTACTATTTCTTCTCCCTCTGAGTTCCCTAACACTGTAGTGTGACGCACACATAGTAGATACTCCATGAATGTATGTTGACGTTGACTGAACCAACCAAAGAATGAAAAAAGAAATCAATAAAGAATCCTAGTTCTTGAACCAATCATAGAAATGCAACACTTTTAGCAGACATAGGTTAGAATACTCGACAGCCTAGAACTTGGAAGTGAGACCTGGGTTGGAAGTCTAGCTTTCATATTTAATCCCATGTGACTTTCTAGGACGGGATGGAGATGCTCCTGGTAGCCTCTCCAACATCCATCCCTCCTTTCCCTTGCTGGGAGAGCCCCCATTTTGTTCTGCTGTCCACATGTGGCTCGGGAGGGCAATCCTATCCCCATATTCAGGGACGAATCCTGGAGGGTCCATTCCTAATGCCAGCGATTGGTTTCCAGATGGGAATGTGACCCTTTCCACTGTAGTCATGGTTCATTTGGCAAGGAAATTCTGTCTGTGTAGCTGTAGCCTTCTCACAACCATGAGGGAGGCATCCTATGGCCCAAGTCAGCAAGCTCAGGGTGGCAGAATAAAGATGTAAAACCACCCGGGTCCTCAGTAAATAACATTTAATAGGTGCTTACTATGCTTCAGCTATTCTCCTAAATGTCTGCCTGCATTAACTCATACGATCCTCATCACTAATACGTGGCAGGAATGTTTTTATTACTGTTTTACACAATGATAAACCTGAAGAATTTAGCAATTTGTGCGAAATCTCATAGTAATACATGGTAGAGTTGGGATTTAACCTACAGTTGGCGTTCAGGATTTATGTTTTTGCTTACCTGGATCTGGAAAATGTTACTAAGACAAAATCAACCAATTCCCTCTGGGCTTGTTATGAGATTTTAAATGTCTTATTAAGGCAATTTGAATTTGAGTTTTTGCTAAATGCAGCTGATGGCATCCTAATAAATAGATTCAGATTCTTCATCTTTAAAATGGAAATACTTCTCTATGTCTCCTAGGGTTGCTGTTAAGATTAAGTAGAGTTCAATAAATAAAAATGCCGTCCTCAGTTCTTCTGAGGACTCCGACCACAGTCATCACACCTCTCGCGGTTGTCCATAGGTTTACTGAATGGAAAGTCTTATTCCAAGACTCCACCCTAGCCCAGGAGCTATATGTGCTTCTAGGTCTCTGCCCATGCTAATGTATATATCCTCCTGGAAGTGGCCAGGCACTGCCTCATGTATAAAAACTAACTCATTACCAAGGAAAAATATTCTCCTAACAGATATGTATTATAATGCAAACTCTAGACTCAGGAAGATTTTATTTTCTATTCTCTTTTCATAATTAGCTGCAAAATCAAGTTATGTAGTGAAGAGCTCCGTGGATTATCAAATCCTAAATCAGCTCAAATGAAGAAGAGTTACAGTCTGAGCTCACTATCATGACATATTATTAACTGAGAGCTACAAGTCATAGCCATCATATGAAAATAATGAAAAAGTATGAATACAAAATTTAAAATAGTAACTCCTGGATAACTTTCCCAAAAGGGTAAAGCAATGGAAAAGAAGGAAAACTTTCGTACCTTGATCTGTGCCAAATCCCTGGAGAAAAAGGTCTCCTGATGGTCTAAGGAAAAGACTTATACATTTTGACAAGTCTTTTAAGATATATTATGTCCTGTTCTAAAAGAAACTGCTCATTACTTTAACAAGTTGTTGAGCCGAATGTGTACTCTGCATATTTTTCAACTGCCTCTTTGTCATTCCCGATTTTTGAAGATCTCTATAAAAGGTGAATTATCTATGCACTGCACTTGCAAAATCCAACTTCCCTTCCTTTTCCATTCTATGTCGAAAGAATTCTCACTGTCAATGTAAATTTAAATTTGTATAGTACTTTATACTTTATGAAGTGCCTTCACAGTCATTTCCTTCATCCACAACAAATCTAAAAACAGAGATAGGACATATATTCTTATCCAAATTGTCCAATAAATTTGTGAATTTATTTATGCCTGTTTTCATTTATTTGACAGCCATTATGTACCAGGTACTATGCTAGGCACCAAGGATGCAGAAGGAAACAAAACACTCACCATCGTCAGGAAACTTACATTGTGGCAGGAAAGCCACATGACAAACAAGTAAACAAATCAATGAGGAAGCCTAGATTCAAACCCTGGCTGCTTGATCAAAACTGTAGAGCTCTTTACGGGATACCAAGCTGCCTCCCTGGTCCAAATTCACTGATGCAAATATTCTCTTTGCCATGAACTTTGGCAGTTTGATTTCTTGGACTTGAATCCCTTCGGGTTTCCAAAAGGTCTCAGATGTTTTCCACTCCCCTAAAGTCATCCAATGGGCAACAGCCAAAATGGCATTTAATAACCAACACATTCAGAGCACTATTATATTCCCCCAAACAAGAGAATTGTGGAGGGAGTTAAAATTGAATTAAAAAAGAAACATACAGGGGCTTCCCTGGTGGCACAGTGGTTGAGAGTCCGCCTGACATTGCAGGGGACACGGGTTCGTGCCCCGGTCCGGGAAGATCCCACAGGCTGCAGAGCGGCTGGGCCCATGAGCCATGGCCGCTGAGCCTGCACGTCCAGAGCCTGTGCTCCGCAACAGGAGAGGCCACAGCAGTGAGAGGCCTGCGTACCGCAAAAAAAAAAAAAAAAAGAAACATGCACACGTAATTGTCTGTGTGCATTAACTCATATGATCTTCATCGCTAATCCTTGGAGCAGGTCATCTAAAGGATGCAACAGCTGGCTGACCCAAAAGCGGACTCGGGCAATCGGAGGCTCCTGCCCCACTCCCCTTGGAATGAATGCTCCATCTACCATTCCCACACTAGAAGCTGTTTCAAGAACGTAGCCTTGAGAGAATAGGGTGCTGTTGAGACCACCTGGACAGCCTACGTGCCTGAACCTCGTTAAAACCTCTATATAAACTCCTAAGATTCTAGCAGGTGGGTGCAGAGGTCTACCTTCATGTGTAAGTTCCCTTGTTTATTACACCTGCCACCTACCCGCTTGGACTGGTCTGCATCTTTCTTCCGTCCCTCCCTGCCCTCTGTGTACGGAGCCACTTTCAGATTTCACCAGGGAAGTCCCCAAGGTTGCAAACCCACACTAACACCAGGTAGGAATGTTTTATCACCATTTTACAGATCGAGAACTGAGACCTTAGAGAATGCACGCAATGTGTGCGAAGTCACGTAGTAATACATGGTAGAGTCAGGACTTAAACCCAAAGCTGGGTTTCAGAACTTAGGTTCTTTGCCTCTATGCTTTACTGGATCTAGAAAATGCTGTTGAGACAGAATCAGCCAATGCTAAGACCATTTTTTACCTGGAAAAATAGGTTCACATTAAGTTTTGAAGTACAGATTAATATCCTGCAAGAGTCTGCTCATTTAGTTATCAGCAGTTGCCTGGCTACACAGGGTTTCTATAGGACAGCATCTCAAATGACTGCCTTTGCCTGTTTTCCATCTCACAGCACTCACGAGCAGGTTAACTTGTCCCATGTATCATTAGTAATTCATGACTTATTTGTGAAAGTGCAGGGGCAGCACTACTACAGGCCTAATACAATGAATATCTTATTAGGAAGAAATTAACAAATGAGTTGTTGCTGATCAATAAGTGTTGAAGAGAAAAGTACAATGATAGTAAAGCCTAAATAATTTATGCACGATATTGATTTTTTCATTATATTAATTATTCTTTACAGCACACATAAGGAACTAGGAGAATAAAACTTTCAAAGCAAAGAAATTTGTCTACCGTGGGGTATTGTAGGCTGAAGTCTGAATTTAAAAGACAAAGAATGGACCAGGATAGTTGACAAATATTTTTAGACTAAAAATGCATCATGGGATAAATTTGACACTTCCAATGTAGCTAAGTTCCTTTGTGTTGCCCAATGTTTTTATACACAATACTTTTAATAGTTAGTTATCAAGAGAAGTATTGATAGAAATGTTTAAAAATAGAAATATTAGAAATAGAACAATCCATTAATCCACCTCTTTCATGGCTTATATGAAAGGCACAGTGACAAATTCGCTGAAGCCACATGGGAAAGAAAACGTTCTCTGAAACCTCTCCCAGAATCTTTAAGTTAACTGGACTTAAATCCAGTTGAACAGAGTGCAGGTTCCTTATTGCTAATACCTTTCATAGCCAGCAGAAAACAATTCCCTAAGGCCATTTTCTCACAGCAAGGAACTTTCATATGGAGGTAAGGGCCTGAAGATGATCCTCCTGTTTACACACTATTGCTGACTTTAACCTTGTCACAAAATGCTGTCCCAGAGAACAACAAAAAAGTATTGTGCATAAGAAGGGCTGTGAAAGAGAATGGAGGTTGGTGGGTTCTTCATGGATGACGGTGTTCCCAGCAACTCAAAATCCCCTCCTACAGATGGGAGAAACGAATTCAACACATGTGCACCAATCCCAATGGATGTTCTAGGTACAGACCTTGCACTGAAAATTGCTTTTGTCATTCATATGTTGAATAGCATCTTGCTCATGGCATTTTGACTCTAGAAATTAAAGCAGTGAATCGATGGTTCTTTTCTTATCTTTTCTATCGGGGTTTTCTCAGATACCAACTTCACTTAACTATTTTTCAGTATCTAATATTAGGAGATTCCAGGTTCATAATGTTGTATACAGAGTTGCATGAATATATACTTTCAAGGACATCCTATCTCCCCCCAAATAAAGATGGAAATAGTGTTTCAAAAGTCCTTTAAAATTAAAACTAAAAACATTAGAATAGTTTCAAGTGTGATATAATATTTTTCTTCCCTCACCTGTTACCTCCAGTGACTTAAAGCCACATTAATATTATTTTTAATGTGCTTAATGTTCTTGGAAGAAAATCTAAGCAACAGAAAGCATCTCATCTCATGAATATGCTTTTGCAAACTAGAGCCAGTTTTGCAAATTATTTTGTCATGTCTTAACTAATATTGTTATATAACTTCAAATTTATAAAGTACCTCACACAGATATAATCTATTGACAAAATGTATATTATCCACTCTGTATCATAATACAGATCCAACTGTCCAAATGTGTCACGATCACCAGTCAGTTCTGGAGCACTATGGGGACAAAACACCCAAATCTAAGATCATTTTTATTACTCAGTGAAAAGTCCCTTGTTATGGTGACGGCTCCCCTGCTGAGTGTCCTTTGCTGCATCCACCATTCTTTGGGTGGAGACTAATGGTCCATACAGAAAATATGTGGTACAGGTACTAAAAGAAAGGGTATCTGTTCTTAGTCTCATATGTAGAATTGAACTGGGCATTCATAAAATGAACTAGAAGAAACTTCAAACTATTTTAAGTCACTGTGCAAGTTCTTCTCCATTTTCCTCCCTTCTTCCCCTGCAACCCCAAATCCATTCTCCACCTTTCTCTGCCTTGGTGAGCCATGTGGAACGAGGAGCTCGCTTGTCCTTTAGCTTCCAGGTAAATCCAGCCACTGGAAGACAATGGGAGGAGACGGACAGGTGGGAGGAGAAAGGAGTCAAGATATTTCCTTCCCCCGACCCCCCTCAGCTCCTTGCTGCTGGCAGTGGCTGCCTTCTACAAACAGCTCCTATGGGGAAGCCCTTCCTACCTCCAAGACTGTAGCTCCTGTCAGGTGCCTGCAGACGTGGGAGGCTGACACTGCCTGCCTGGCTCCACCACTTCATGCCCAGGGTGGTTAACTGCTTCCCTTGTTACTAGTTGTAAGGAACCTCATGTCCAATGTCGGTGCCCTTACTCGGTCCGTACCTCTGTAACTAGTCCATTGGCAACACCAGAGGTGGTACCTCTGTTTGCTGCCAGGACCTACAATACAGCTACTACTGATTGAAACAGCAACCTGATACAGAAGAATAATGTATAAGTAAATAAAAGAACATCAGCCACATTCAAATACACCAGCACTGCGAATCAGATAGCCTCTTAGATAGGTGATTACTTCCCATAAATGTACTAATGAGACAAACCACTGCATACGAGATGCATTTCTGACCTCAACTCTCAATATCACCATCTTTCTGATTCAGTTCTTTAAGGATTTCACTCTTCACCTTGGCTACTTTTGTCCTTCTCCTCTTCCTCCTCCGTAGCATCCTTCTAATTTACTCTCTGCATTATCACTGTCTGTTCTCTCTTCCTTAACATGTCACCTTGTTCTTTACTGTGTTATATGGAACCTACTTGCAGATTTCCACACACAGGCCAAGTTACCACATACCTATGTTTAAAGTCATGTTTACTTTTCCTTCTGGGTCTATGTTTTCATTTTTTTAAGTAAATCTATACAATTCTACAAGTTCCTAATCAGAGTCCAAAAAATACAGAAGCTATCATCCAGGTTTACAGTCATACATCCATAACCTTGAATTCTTTGAAAGAAATACTCTGTAAAATATAATAAATAAATATGGAGGACATCAAGGTGCCTAGCTTTTCTACCCTCTTATGTTTATTAAAAAAACTAGAATGCAGGGGCAACTGTGAACATACAGTGTTAAATGCAAGCTTCTGACAATAAATGACCCAGTACTTACCAATAAAGCATGGTAGTATATTAATAATAGCAATGAACTACAAATATTTATTGCCCACAGGCGACTAATTCACTTTCACTGCAGGATAGCTTCATTTATGAATTTAATTGTATGCGTTTAAACATTTCTGTTGCTGTTTCATTAATATCCCATAAAAAATAAAATGACATGCTGAAGAAAAGAAAGAACGCAAGTTTCTATTCACAGCATTAATTAAGTGCCCATTGAGTGCCCATGGTATCCCGAGAATTAACATTTACTTTTATCATTTATGGCTTTTCTTTTGCATCACACCTTGCACACCTTCTTTGCAGTTCCATTTTTGCATTGTTCAGGATGAAAAGTTCCAGATTCAAAGAGGGCAGTATAGCTTTACATATCATTTTATTTTCACACAAAACAATGCAGATGTGTAAGACGACTCCCATGAGAGAATTAAAATAGTGACTTTGTCTGTGTCAGGCTCTGTCTGAAGAGTGCCACATGCATTCTTAGCACTCACCATGAGATAGTACTCTTATTCCTCCCATTTTCCAGAGAAGGAAACTGAAGTACAGAGCAGGTAACTGACTTATTCAGGGTTATGTGACAGCAAGTGGTTGAACTGGATTAAAATCGAGCTACCTTGACTTCACAGCCCATGCTGTAAACATGACCCTAATCACATTCACAAACTGGGAATCAGCACGGTTTTCAGGAATATTCAGGGGCTGATATATTTGTCATTTTCTCCAATTTCTGTTGAGGACTTTTTTCCTTACTCGGGGTCTCCTTCCACTACTCGCCAATATCATAATCCTTAACCACAACCGCCTCGACCATTGGGCTTTGACCAGTAATAATCCAGAGTCTACGTTACTGGTACTTTTCTCATCCTCCCATCCTACATCAGAGTTCTCATGCTCTTGGTTTAGGCTGATTTTTCCCTGAAGTGAGGATGAACGATGAGATTAACCTTCCCAAGAGGCAAGAACATCTGTTTGTACCCAAATGAATGTCTGATCTGTGGCATACTAAGAGAAGAAAGCTTCTAGAATGTTCTAATAAGCCTTGGGCTTGATACTTACTTTGACTCTTCTTCTAGCGAACAAGGGGAGTTGATATCTTGTTAATTATGAAAGGCAATTATTAACAATTCGAAATTGCATGACAAAAGAAGAGAGGGATGACACCAAATGCTTGATAATCCCATCTTTCAAAGAACCAAAGTCTTGTCAAGTTATGACAATATTTTTTTAAAGGTAATCTAGAACATAGAGCATATTTTTAGCTGACATTGATTGAAGATCTATACGTCAGTCTCTGTACTGGGAACTTTACATATGTTTACTGAATAACTGTATTTGCTAGAGGAATATATAAACAAATAACACTTGTCTAGGTTCAACAAGTATTTAGGATAATTCCCAACACATAGTTAAATGCTTAGCTATAATTAAACAGTTATATTAGCCAATTAAAATCAACAGAGACTTATCTATGATATCCATAATTTAACAAACTCAAAAACAACATAATTGATTACTACAAAATATTAATTTGGGTTCCGCATTTGCTTGTTTTCATACTAAACCTATTTCTTGGCCTAATAATTTATTTCATGACTCTTAAAATCACATTAGGATTTGCCAGTCTCAATTAAACCTGTTTAATTCATTATCAAGCATAAATAACTTTCAAATGGTATAAGCTTCTGATTGTCCTTAGTCAAAATGAGATGATAATAATTAGCTTTGGGGAATAATAAGAGTCTAAGATTAAGCAAATCTATATCACTAGTGGCTAAATTTACCTGCCTTCCAATTATTACATGAACATTTCTATTTCTCTGAAGTCAACCCTTTCAAAAATCCCAAGGTAACCAGCAAGAAAAATGCAGAAAGATAAATCATCTCTTACCATTTATCACTTCCAGTTTTATCTTCACAACTCAAAAAAAAAAAACTGAATGGGTTTAGTTCAACCTCCTTCTGATTTATAGCAAATATCAGTGGTTTGAACCAGAAGCAATACTTTAAGAGACACTGTAATGAACATATAAGTGGATATGGCACATAGACAGAATAATCTCTTATCTCCTTGGTTTTATACTGCACACAAACCTGACGGTGAAACTTAACCTTCTTTGCAGTTCCACATTTCTAATTAGAAGAGACATCAAAAAGATTATCCCTTAGAAAGCAGTATGGGCCATACTATTCTGGATAGCCTTGAAACAGAGCTCTACAGCCTCCTTATATATTTTAGCCTGCTGTCTAAAGGAAAAGCAATAACCAGACGGTGTTCCAAAGTGGTTATGGCTTTTTTGCGGCAAGTTGTGTTATATGTTCTCACCCTACCTTTTTATACTTATTATGAAGAAGCAGATGTTCTAGTGTACAGGACCTATTTATTGCTTTTGGCCTTGAATGTGTAAAATAGTCTATACCATCAGACTGTGCTATACTAAAAGTTTCCTTGGTAGAAATGCTTACAAATCTTTGAGAATTAACTAGTCCACTTATAATCCTTTTGTGTGTGTGTGGTGGAGGTTGTTTTGTTTTCTCTGTACAGGGCAAGAAAGAGGAGAAGAAAGATACTGTGAACTCAGCTTCGATTAGAACACAGAACCTTAAAATAAAAGGCCGCACAGGCTAAGCCCTTCCCCAGGAAGAAATTCCTTCTACAACATCAATGGTTAATTAGCTACATCTAAAATGTTTACTGCTGGGGAGCACGCCACTTCACAAAAGAGTTCATTCTCATTGTAGACAGTTATAAATTTTAAGAAATTCTTTCTTACTCCGAGTTGAAATCCTTATCCCATCACTTCTATCCCACTTATCCTAATTCTATCCTTTGGAGAAATACAGAACAAATCTCCTGCACTTTCCACATCTTCCTTCTTTGAGTATTTGAAAGCAATTTTTATGTCTCTCCTATTTTTCTCCTATTTTTCCCATCTCCATATTAAATATTACCAGCTCCTTCAATTACTCCTCATATGACATGATTTCCAGATGCTGCGAATAAACTGGAGTAGTAGCTTGACTCAAAATTTTTCTTAAAAGTTCTGTGAAAGAGATTTGAAGGCTTATTTACAACTATAATCGACACAGTTACAAGGACTACCCAGAACCCAGTGGTCTTCCAGAAGCTGAATGCTAGCTCTCCTTCTTGTGATACACACACACACACATACACACTACCAATGGGATGGTTCTGTGATACAAAGTGGGTCAGAGACCCTCATTTCCCTGGCCACATTGATTGGCTGAAAGAATAGTCACAAGTTCCAAGCTGGACTAATCTGAGTCATTCCCCAAGGTTTTAAATTGGAACTCAGAGAAGGCCTGCTTTCCTCTTAGCTGGTAGAGCTATTAGATTTGATAGCCATTTACTCATTTCATGGAATAAGCCAATTTGATATAATGAGTTCAATATGAAAAGGGGTGTGGAGAGAAAGTTCCCAAATCTCCAGTTCCAACCATTCTTAAAACCAACTCTACCCCTATCTTTCCTGTGTTCTGGTTATTAAGTCAATAATTCCCCTCTGCCTGAATTGAGCTTGAGTCAGGTTTTTATCATCTGCAACACAGAGGGTCCTATCTAACAGAATGTTCATAAGGTTCCAAGCACTCTAACAGGACCAACAGAATGCGGTCATAAAAGGAAACAATTGCCATCCTACCCTACAAAAGGTATGGATGGAATCTCTTTCCATCATTTTAAGAATGAGAGCGATACCCACTTATTGAAGAAGATCAAGGTCCATCTTGCCTAATGGCCCAAGCTCAGAGGGCTGACACTATTTGTTCAAAACTGTATTCCTAGACCTATCACACAGTAGGTGCACACAGTAGGTGCTTAAAACACTCTCCACTATAGTTGTCATAGTGAACAGAAGAAACAGTAGGCAAAATATTGAATATAAATTATCAAAATGAAGACACGAGTTCCCTGGGGAAACTTTAGACATATTTCACCTCCTTAGTATTAGATAACCCATTTGCCATATAAATTATGGAACTAGATTATCTCTTCAGTCTCTTTTAGCCGTAAAATGCTATGATTTTATCCACACTCAACAATGGTAAAGAAGAGTCTTCCAAAGACCTGGGTATGCAGACAAAAAGGGGAAATATACTGCAATAATGAAGGAAGTATAAAGATAATGAGAAAGAATATCCTACCAAATAAATCATAGAGAAAAGAAAGAAAAAGAATGGGAAGAAATCATCACTAATATGATAAAAGAGGTCATTCAGATAAGCCATCTTCCTCTTAGCTTCCTATCTTATTCTAACCAGTTTCTGTGGTCAGAAATGCCCTCTGTACTGGATCCAAACTGCCAGCCCCAGAGCCTTGCCCCTTCCTGGCCCCTTATAACCCATATGACAGTTCCTTCCACTCTACCACAAACCTCCTTCCAGAGTTGGCTCCCTGCTTCTGCCTTTGGTCCTAGACGTTCCCAACTCCTCTCTCACCATTCCAACCAGTTTTTCTTGTCACCAACAGAATGTGTACTCAATTATATTGTGGCCTCCCACCCGTTTCCCATCCTGTCCTCTGCAATGACTGATGTCCAAATGGCCATCCATAATTTTCAATTTATTGCTTAATGTTTTGAACTTAGAATTGTCTCTATACAAATAATCATAAAATGGCATCTCTACGAATTAAGGTGACCCATTTACACTGAGCTGCTCTAAGGAATTGACCTCCCATCCTTTCGTGAAAGGCCTTGATTAGGGGAAATACTGCTATTACAATTAGCAACTAATATTTAAGTATTACTATATACCTGCAGAGTAAGTATTGAGTGCTGTGTACCAGCATACTATACTATGCACAGATACTATACCAAGTATTTTACATGCATTTGCTCATTTAATTCTCATAACACCTCTAAGAGGAAAGTACCAATATTATCCATATTTAAAGATGAAGAATCTGAGGCTCAGAAAGAGCAACTTACTACCTTACACAGCTGGTAAGCACAAGAACCACGTCCATCTGACTCGATAATCCTTGCATATAACATGACCCACAAGGACACTGATCCCTGTGAGAAGTGGGGAAGGAGGAGACATTGGGGGAACCAAAAGCAAAGAGACTAGGGCACCAAAGTCAACATGGTCTACTTCTTGATTTTGCTCAGAGTCAGCCCTATTTGAAGTAGAACCTTGTTCCCATTACGTAGCAATAGATTATCTGTCATTTTGCATTGTGGAAATGGACCCTCCATTATCCAAGCTCATCTAGTTGACTGTAGAATGCTGTACACAGACATTCTCATGACAGACAACTAATTCAATCTTCTCTGTGAGAAAGGTGCAGCTGAACATCTCTTCAACTTTTTCCCTATCGCTTTTGATGCAGGGCACTTCGCATAAACCACAGCTATTCCTTCCTAAAGTATCCAGAGAAGAAAAGCAATTGAGAATACCGGGAAAGAAAGAGAGGGTGAGGACGAAGAGAAGGAAGGATTATAAAAAATGGTACCAAAAAAAACACTACCACAAAATTTAAAAAATTTTTAAGAAAGCAAACCAGCGCAGGTGATTATCTGATAACTTCTGATTCTGAGAGAAATGAGTCCATCACTAAACAAAGAAAAGCACTTGACTGTGCAATAGAAACCGTTTGTTCAAATAGCCAAGGTGGCATTTTCCTACATCACACAGTAGAGAGATATTGAGTATTTCCTATAGAAGTAAGACCTCACTGCTGTAATCTGTGCAGGGTCTGTAGCAGCAGCATTTCATCACTAAGCAAAATTCCAATTATTTTTAGATTCCATAATCTCTAATTCCTCTAAAATCTTCATCTATTCACTAACAGTTTTATATACATTGATAGAAAATAATGCCAATCCCTACTGAAGAATCACTAGATGTTTCTATGTGATAATCAGTCTCTAGTTTAAGTGAAATGGAAGCTGGAAATCAGACTAGTAAACTCTTTGGGGTCATTCAGGAATTAATACATAAAGGTGTAAATACAAAAAGTACACTTTGGGGTGAAATGTAGCAGAGACTCTCTCTCATGAAATAATGTCTTTTGGTAGAAAGTTTGTAAGTAATTATCAATTGAAAAATTGTCTTAAGCTAAAATAGAAGGGCGGGATCTAAAACACTACACAATCAGAAATCTTTAAAAGTAAAGGTCCTTAAAACCTAAGGAAGGAGCCTAATGCTTTCATTCCAAGTCCAACTAGTTTCTTATTCTAAGCAATTTCCATTAAACAGGGAAAGGAGCAGGGAGGAGAGAAAGTATTTGAAAAACTGCCAGAGTAAAAAAAAATCCCATAATGAAATTTTGCTCATTCTTGGAGAAATGAAGTAGAATTAGATGCTTCAGTGGTGGTGAATTCCAGAATCTGGGTAGCTTCCAGTAAATGAAGCTTTTCCATAATGTCAGGTGCAAAAGCTATCTGATATCAACATACTGAGCTTGAGTTTTTAAAGTCCTATTTCCTTGCACCAAATTGTTGGAAACCTTTGAGACAAAAACCTCAATAAACTAGTATTCCAAGCGTTTAATATTTTAGTCCCTTGAGCAAGCATGTCAGATTAATCTTCAAATTGCAATGGGCAGAAAGAACATTCAACCAAAATTCTTAAGCCCATGCCTCTCTCAGAGGATGTTAATAAGGTATGCAGTTTCATTGGCTATTAAGATTTCAAACTTCCCTAATTCTCAGCAGCATTACTATTTAAAAGCGGGTGGGGGTGGGGGTGGGAGAGGAAGCTAGTCTATCCTGAAAGGAAGGGATTTTACTTATTAAATCTTTGAATCCACCTAGCATTTACCACACTGCCAGGCACACAGTAGGCATTTAACACATACTTTCAGAATGAGTTGATGGATCGGCCTGGGGGACACTGGAAATCTTGCTGAGAACAGCATGAGTCCAAACCCTGGCATTGCTCAGCAACAAAGCCCATCTCCAGAATTAGGGTTATAGAGGTACAGCAGGAATTTGAACGTGTGTCTTCAAAGTGGCATCAAGAGGACTGTTTCCTGAGCTGGAGAGCAGCCACCCAAGAGCCACTAGACTCGTCTCTGGCTTCCCCAGGCCTGGAAAACTCCCGCCCTGCCTCTCTACCTCCAGCTCCCCCTGCCTTTTACCGGGTTTGAGTTTCCACTCACAGCACTTAGGTACACGATTCGACCTCGCTAGTCTAACCCAGGCCCCCTGGCCATTCCGCGGTTCTCCGAGCATCGGCTGGGAGGGAGGCCACACCGTGCTAGGCAAAAGGAAGGACACACACACGACGATGGTTCCCATCACCTTTGGGGGAGGGGGGCGGGAATCGACGGGGGTGAGGGGGGGAGCGAGTTCAAGGCCAGGGCACTCTCCAAAGCTTCCTTATCCCCCTCCTAGAGCCTCTGGCCGAACCGCTGGAAGATGCTGGGTACCAGCAGCACGCCGCCCAGTGAGCGCGGGGCCGCCGGGGTCGGGACTTGGGGGAGCTGGGAGGGGGGTGGCAGTTGGCAGGAAGCGAGACGCGGCAGGGGACAATACCTGGTATGGCTGTGGTTGCGGGGACAGTCTTTCTTCTCCATGATGGCCGGCACACAGTTGGTGAGCTCCGTCCAGTCGGCGTGCAGCCCGCAGCTCCAGCCGGTGGAGAAGCGGGAGAAGAGCCACGTCTCCTTCTTGCCGGGCCGGTGGCAGGTGCACTTCTTCTGGCCGGCTTTGCAGCTGCACGGCTGCTCCAGCCGGATGTTCTTCACCAGGTGCCGCCCGAACGTGGTGCCCCCGGTCTTCTGGATGTGCAGGAACACGATCACGTCGCGCCCCTTGATGTTGAAATCCACGAAGCGGGTCAGGTCCTTCAGGGTGAAGTTGAAGCGTGGCACGAACCGGGGCAGCGATCCGTTCTCGGGGGCCTCGGGATCCGGCTCTTCTTCCTCCTCCTCTGCCTCCTCCTCCTCCGGGTCCCCCGGCTCCTCGTCCTCGTCCTCCGGCGCCGCGGCCCCCCGAGGCCCCTCGGGCGGCCCCCGGGGTGGCGGGGGCAGCTGGGGCCGTCGCTCCCAGTCCTCGAGCGGCGCCTGTGCCGGGCGGGCGGGACCCGGGGCGGCAGGCTGGCTGGCCTCCCCGGCGCGGGGCTGCTCCCCGAAGTTGGCGCAGGAGCTGGTGCAGGAGGGGGACACGTACTGGTACATGATGACCACGAAGAGAAGAGTGAGCACCGGCGTCAGCAGCCACTTGTTGAACCTTTCATCCATGGTCCCGCTCTCAGGCCGGCAGGCTAAGCGGCGGCGGCAGCAGCGACGCTGTCGGGCTCCCGCTCGGAAGTTTCGGGGGCTCCGGGGCGCGGCTCCGAGCCCGCCGCTCCTCCATGCCCCTGACGCCGAGGCGTGAGGCTGGCTGGCGGCCCCGCGGCACACCGGCGCTCCGGGCTGACAGAGCCGGGCCTGCGAGTCTAGCGGGGAGGCGGGCGCCGGCGGCGGCTGCGGCGCGGGGCACCCTGCGCTCCCGGGGGCGCCCGGCTCCGCCGGCTCCCTGCTCCCGCCCGGGCGCGGCGCGCGCTCTCAGGCGGCGCGGGGCACCCCGCCGCCGGCGCTCAGGCGCTGGGGAGCGCGGCTCGGGTCCTGGACCTGCCCCGGGGCAGCCGGGCAGCCGGGCAGCTGCGGCCGCGAGCTCGGGGGCTGCATGAGGCTCTCCAGGGTTCCGGCCAAGGGCGAAGGCGCGGCCCGGCCGCCCGCGGGCCCTGCGCCCCGCACGCGCGCCCGGCGCCTCTGCCCTCAGGTCGCGAGGCGCCGGAACCGCGAGGACGGACGGCGCCCGCCGCAAGTTAGCTGAGGAGCTTCCCGCCCCGGCCCCGCCCCGCCCCGCCCGCAGCTGCTGCGGACCGGGCGCCGGTGCGAAGCCGCCTCCCCGGGCGAGGCGCACTGCTGCTCCGGGTCGGTCCGCCCAGGCGCGGGCACGCAGACACACTCGCACACACTGGCTGGCGCCGCCACAACCCGCCAGCCGGTGTGACAGGAGCCTTGCTACCCGGAGCGAAAACCTGCCCTAGGTACGGAGCATGCGCCAAAGCCTTCCCCAGCCCCCGAAGAGTTTCCAGGGGAGGAGTCCGCGGCTCCGCGGGGCTCGGAGCAGGCAACTGTGGGGTGGGAATCTCTTCAGCTTAGAGCCAGGAGAGATTCGGGAGAAAGGCAAAGGCGGAGCGAGGAGAGGATCCGAGGAGATCGTCGCTGGCGCTGATCCGAGACCTCCAAATCCGCAGCTTTCTCAAACTGAGAGTGGACAGAAATCTGGCCAGTCTGTCTGCAAGGATAACACCTGCCCACTGCTGGGCAGACTTACCTAGGCAGGACTTTGCAGGAGTTGGCTGGTCCCTCGCCGGCAGGGCATGTTGGCTCTACACTGCTTTTAATCTTGACACAAGACGTTGTAACTGGTGCTCAAGTTTTATTCTGGTCCTTCCGCACGTACAGACTTGGTGTGTTCAACTGTATAACATTATTCAACCAGCATCCATTCATCAATTACCCATGAGGAGCCTACTGTCTATCGGGCTCTGTATTCGATGCACACTTCGTTTCTTCCAGTACCAGATAAGTCCAGCCCACAACCATGCAGCACTTAGATCATAAGAGGAGTTTAGGGGTCACCTCGTAAAATTCATCCTACTAACACACGCTGAGCTCCTAGATGTGCGAGATTCACCCCCTCTCCCCGCCCCATTGCGGACGATAAGACCTCTACTTACCTGTATTTCACAAGCTAAAAAACTCTTGATTATGTGCAGATTTTAACTTTATTTTTCACACATCTAAATTTTGCATTTTTCTGAGAAACAAATCTTTAACAACAGTTTCTCTTCTTCAGACAATGAATGGAGTAAAAAATCGGAGTAACTACCCCTCCACAATTCCTGGACTTGCTTGACCCAGGTTGAGAGTGGCAGTGTATTGAAGATGGACACAATGCAGTTTGATTCCCTGACTCAGGGAATGTCTGACTCAGGTCAACATGTCCCTCCTGGGTACCCTGCCAGTCCTAGTTTCCCACACCCAACATCTCAGTCTTCGTAGCATCCAGCCTTCCCACCTGGCCTCTTTATGGATCTATGCGGTATTTGTCTCTGAAATAAATAAATAAATAAATAAATAAATAAATAAATAAATCAATCACTGTGCTGATTTATTTCATTTGTCAGACTGTCCCCTTCACAGCCATTAGTTAAGATCCAGATTTCTTTCAAGGATGCTAACGCTTGCCCAAAGGAAGTTATTTTTATTGTTCTAGGCAGGTAGGATTCTTCTAAGAAAACGTCCCTCCTCTGCTTTCTTTCCTCTTTTCAACTCTATAAACAACCACCGTGTCCTTCCTGAAACTGTATGAGACTATATTAGTAAGAAAGGTGCTGGGTAAGATAAATCAGTTTCCTTAAGGCTTACTTGATTCTATTTCTCTTTTTCTCACTTAAAGTTTAAAATCCTATTAATGGCATCACATCACTCTCCAAAGCAGGAAACTGTGATAGAACAAAATCCAATAAAATCCAACAATTATTTCCTGAATGTATCTAGTTAATGGTGTTACTTATTTTTTTTAATATGCCTTTGCTTTAGCAAAGTAAAAATCTATTATACCTTTTTGTATTACTTTATTTGAGAAGTTTCTTGTTTTCTATAAAATCACTTGATATCAAATGGATAAATACGACCTCATTAGCTACCCAAATGTATAACCTGAGTACTGACGGCAATTTGTATAGTGGAAAGCACTTTCCTAGCCATTATCTCATTTGCTCCTCAGAACAACACTCTAAGGAGATAAGAGAAGTACAGTCCTCCCCTTTTTATGGCTGGGGGGAAAGGGACTGGTTTAAGATCCCTCTCCCAAATCCTGGGATGCTCAAGTCCTTTATATAAAATGGTGTAGTAGTTGCGTATAACCTATGCACATCTTCCCATATACCTTTAAATCTCTCTAGATTACTTATAAAACCTAATACAATGTAAATGCTAGGTAAATAGTTGCTGGCACACAGAAAATTCAAGTTTTGCTTTTTGGAACTTTCCGGAATTTTTTTTCAAATATTTTCTGTCCTTGGTTGAATCTGTGGATGCAGAACCTGGGATACAGAAGGCCAACTGAATAGTATCTGATTTCAAAGATGAGGAAACTTAACCAAGGAAAACTAGGTGAAAGCAGAGACAATTAGAAACCACTTACATCCCTGAAATACATTCAAATCGCCATTTAAGAAATCCAGTGAACATCAACACAGAGCCCATAATTTCCGCTCTCCTCTCTTGAGATCCTTTGAGTCAAGAGGCAGGAAGAGACACAGAATTGCAATAGAACAATTAAATTATTTTCCCTCTCCCTCTGGCTTTACAGGCAAAGCTGAGAAATCTCTACATCCTGCATCGTTTTGGAACCTAGTCTGTGACTTTCCAGATAAACAGGGGAAAGACAATGACAATCTTAACATGATTATAATATCATTGTTAAGTTATTTAGGAGAGTTTCAGGAGAAGATATTATAGCAAACAAATATATCAGCTATGTTGCTAACAAAATGTATGTTTCCATAAATAAGTGCACTTTTAACTTTTTTCAAAGAACACTATCCCAGAAGATCTGTTTCTGCTTTCAGTAAAGTAACTAATGGAATGCCATAATTTCCTCGAGGTAAACACAAGGAAAGCAATTCATAGAATCAAGCAATTATGTAGATAATTCAGGGATATACCCAAATATTCATTTTTTTTAATAATAGGTAACTTTGGTTGTGTCAACGGTCTGCCTCAGGTGTGCTCTTCCTATTATAGTTGTGGAACTTGGTGTGAACCTAATCAAAGCTCTTAAATCACATGCAATAAACATGCTTCCTTATCTACAAGGGCAGACCTAACGTTCAGGTGAAAATGAATAGAAAGTTTCTAAAATTGAATGCTCTCCAGGTAAAAGGAAAAACATGTTTGCATTCAGCTCACTACAGTTACTCCACAATGACACCAGCTGGCAATTGTTTCTGGCTAATAGATTGCAGCTACTATGATTTCTACACAAATTATCAAAATAATAAAAATAATGGTTTCAAAGAGCTTTCTTCCACTTCCTTTGCCAGTCTTGCGATGAGGTTGACACTATCTGCGAAGCAATTTCTTCACCTAATTTTATGCCTTAATAAGCTGTACTACAATTATGTTCTTGCCTGATTCCTTCTCTGCCTTAACTTTAGTACTCTTCCTCCCTGTTCTTCTCAGATATTCTCAAACACATTAACAACTTTGCACTCCCCTAGGATTCAAACTTCTGATTAGAACAGTCCCCATTTAATCAAGTTCAGTTGGGAGATGAAATTGCATCTCAACTTCTCCACTTTCCCTTTGGTGCCAGAAACTGCCTTTGAGAATGCTGAGGAAACCCTGGAGAGATTAACAATCCAAACAATCACAGAGAATAGTTTCAGATCCCCTACATTTGCACACAGGAGTATATGGATATGAATGCCCTTCAATACAGATGAAAAACAAACTAGATTGTGTCGGTCATTGGCAGTGTAAATCTCTCCTTCAAGGATACAAAGTGCTCTTATACACTGAAATGACTTTTTGTTTTCATTTCTGTAAACAAACAAAAAATAAAAAGCCCCCCAGGGTAAGCAGTTTTGCAAATAACCAGCAAAACAGTAGCTTTCTTTTTCCAGAGGAAGTTAAGCAGAAGAGTTTGCATAGACAGGGCAAACTGCAGAAAGAATGGCGATATTTACTGAGTGTATTCCAGTTCACTACATGATTGTAACTTTGGGGCAACCATAATCCTACGTACTGCTTCCCATAAAGTTCTATTTATACGAACAGTTCATTCT
Source organism: Mesoplodon bidens (assembly GCF_964165515.1). Taxonomy (NCBI): domain Eukaryota; kingdom Metazoa; phylum Chordata; class Mammalia; order Artiodactyla; family Ziphiidae; genus Mesoplodon; species Mesoplodon bidens. The sequence goes on along the minus strand of NC_138174.1, from coordinate 64,033,844 downwards.
TTGCTTTATTGTATGATACTCTTCATCCACCACTGATAGCCGTCTAAAAGTGATGAATGGAAGCTATGCTACCTGTATGCACAAGGTATTCATTAAGTCAGTATTGTGTAAACAGATGCAATAGTCTTTTCATAGTAGATATTCACTTATTCTTTTAACAAGAACTTGTTAAGCACTTACTGTATACCAGGTGCTCTTCTGAGTGCTTTGGATATTGCATTAAACAAGACCAATAAGGTCCTTGCCTTCGTGTAGCTTACATTCCAACGGTGGAAAAATAAACGATGAAAAAGGAAACAAGATTCATCCATTTACTTCAAGGATATTTATTGAGCCCCTACTATGTTACCAGGTACTTCTAGGTACTTGGGATAATTTAGTGAACACTAGAGACTATAATTTTTGCCCTCAAGGGTTTAAATGTAAGCAGGGTAAAATAGTTGGGCCTTGTGGGCTACTGTACGACATTTACTATGAAAGAAATGGGGAGCCACTGGGGGTTTTTAACAGTTTTTAAAGGGTCATTTTAACTGTTTTGTTGAGAATAGACTGTAGGAGGGTCAACATAGAAGCAGGAAAACCAGTTAAGTGGTGTTCCATAACCAAGAGAGACAATATGGCTCAGACCAAGACAGGAGGCACAGGAGACACTGGGAAGTGGTCAGATTCCGTCCATTTTCAGGACAGAGCCATCGGTGCTTCCTGCTGGATTGAACGTGGGGTGTTAGAGGAAGGCAGAGCCAAGGACGATGCCAAGGTTTGGGGCCCTTGCCGTCAGAAGGATGGAGCAGCCATCAGCCGGGATGCCAGCTGGGACCATTTCAATTGCTATCAGGGTAAATAAGGAGAGTGATGTTCAAAGCATAGACGACAGGGATGGAGAGAAGGAGGCAGTCATTTCCACTGGGCAGTCAGAACAGACTGTTGCTCTGCAGAGACCAAGGGGCTGAGCCCTGAAGGATTAGAAGGAATGAGCCATGCCAAGCGTCCTGGAGAAGAGCTTTCTGTGCACAACAACATGTGCAAAGGTCTGGAGTGGGAAAGACGCTGGCAGGCTCAAGGAAGAAATGGGACTTTAGGAACAGCGGTCGGGGCAGATCATTCAGAGACATGACAACGGTGCAAAGGAGCCATCGGGGAAATTTTACAGTAAGGAAATGATATGACTGATGGATATTAAAAGCTCACTCAGTGTAGTCTTCCAAGCAAGAGATGATGGGGACTTGGAAGAGGATGGAAGCAGTAGAGGAAATAATTTACAGTCATGAGTCCACAAACTCAGTGTGAAAAGAAGTAACGTTTTTCATTTTTTAATAATAGAAAGAAATTTCGCCTAAAAGATTCCATTTCCTGAGATAGAGGAAAATGAAAGCATCCAACTTAACTCAGTCACTGCTCAGTTACCCTCTGTCTCTTTACGGTAAACAGTGAAGTTGGTGCTCCTCCCCTTCCCTTTCTCTTTGCCTCTCTCTAGGGTGGTCTGAGCTAAGGGAGTTTATGTAGCATCTTCACACTGGCTGCAGGAGATGTGGTCTGTGGGGAGTATCCTGTTTCCACAGTCTTTCCTGACAATGTATAGTTAGTCTCTCCTGGATGAAGTGTAGGTCTTGATTTCTGCTGGGTCTCCTGCTGCCTTTTTATGACCTCAGTTGTCATGTCCACAGGATCTGCATCTTACTCAGCTGTACCATGGGGCCCTTTCTGTCTGTCAGCCCCTTTGGCTCTTCTATGGCCTTTTCTCAGGGACACATTTGCATCTAAATCAGTGGTTTTCAACCCCACCAGACCCAGCACTCATTTTTATTGAACAGATATTTTTAAATAATCCCTTTAATAATCCAAACTTAAATATCATAGATAATAGAATCTACCCACACACATAATTAACCAAACTAACCTAAAATGCCCTAACTGTAATGTTGAGATACAAAAAGAAAGTACTTAATAATAGAACACTGTATATTTTAACATGTAAATGCTCAGACCTGACTACAGTAGACAACATAAAGAAGTAGTCAGATGCTTGTGTCTCTTAAATATCTTGTTTGAATACAAGAGAAGTAAAATCAGAAGCCATCCCTTTCAAGAAGAATTTGAAAGAGCAGAGATGTTAGTGGATAATAGAATTTAAAATAGTGTTAGAATAAGTAAGAATAGTAGTGATTTATAAATATACATATGAAAAGAAAAAGAAGCAAAGATGATACACCAAGACAAACTGCAGATTTGGGGAGTGAGGAAAATAGGGAAGTATGGTTTTCATAAATGAGCTAGCTTTTCTTTTTCAATGTTGGGTCAAAATACTTCTCTATAATATCAAATATCTCAAAATAACACACTTTCTATCTTGAAGTCATGCTACACATCAAGGCTAATCCGATTTCTGAATGTAGTGGAATATTTAAAAGTCATGTGGAAGCAAGACAGTTCTATCACTGCAACCACCAAATAAATGCAGTAGTCTCCCCATCATTGTGAGAAGCCCAAACACCCCCCTAAGCCTTATTACTGCTCCCACTGAGAATCTAGTAACTCCCTTTTCTTTCCCCTAACAATATGAATCAGTTTGGGGGAGATAAAGAGACCAAATCAGCACTCATTTTTTCCTCACTCAGTCAGACTTTGGTTCTTGATAGGTAAAGCCACACTTTTAGAATTTTTTTGAAATGATACCTATTTTTTCTTCAGAAAGTATGGTTTTGCATTTGAAACCAAAACTTGTAGACATTAATTACCCAAGGTCGCATAGCTAGTAAGTGATGGTACTTGGATTTGAACCAGGTGGTTTGCTTCAGATGGAGAAAGTGACTGCATTCCAGATGGATGCTGGAAGCCAAATCAATAGGACTTGCTGATAGATTGGATAAGGGGGAGTGGACAAGGGGCGACTCAGAGATGACTCTGAGGTTTTTCATTGGAGCTACTAGAATGCTGACATTCTATTTACTAAAAGGCTAAAAATTAAGGAGAAACCAGTTGGGAGGCTGGGGATTCAGGAAAGGTGAATTCTAATTTCAGCTTTGGATAAGTAAAGTGTAAAGTACTAATGAGACAACCAAATGGAGATATTAAATAAATGGCTGTATATAGGATCTGGAGCTCAGCTATGACTGGACAGGAGATAAAATTGTGGTGGTTGTAATAACATAGGTAGCACATAGCCATGTGTGCTCTGTAAATATTTGTTGAAGGAATCTGTGAAAGACTAAGTAAGTAATTACTATAGTCCAAGAGAGAATTGAGACACAAACAAAAGGAATGGTAGTGGAACAAAAGAGCAGAAATTTGAGAAACATTTCACAGGTAGAATCAACAGGATCTAGTGACTAAGTCTGAAGGCGTGTGAGAGGAGGAAATTAAGGATGACTGAAAGTATCCTAGCTTGGAAAGCTACAAGGATGGTAATACCATTACTATGAGATCAGAAATAGATAAAGGATTGGGAGTGAAATCAGTGTAGATAATTATTAATTCCTTCAGCAAATTTAAGTGTTTGCATTTTTCAAAAGGGTTTGAGCCTCAAAACATTTACATTCCATTTTAAGGAAGAAGGCTTTAAAAATTTACTTTCATTTGTCTGCAGTAAGCCAGATAAACTTAGTTTAATTACTAGCTTTGGAAACTAAAGTCTAGATAGAAGTGTATTTTGTAAAGACTATTTTCTCTTTCCTAATGTTTCATATGATGAATCAGGATGCAATGCTCCTTTTTTCCACATTGGCAATGAATTATTATCTTCAGAGCATTTTCTTAAAACTTTCAGTTCTTCTCATTATTGTTTTAGTTTTATATTTCGTCAAGAAAGCATATTCTAAGTGCAAAAACCAACTGTTTAATGTAGCTACAAACCTGCCTACCGAAACCCAAGTCAAGGTCTTACACACAACCTCAGAAGTGCATATCTATTTTTATTCAGTTAAAAATATAAGTATTTGTTTTTAAAATCATGCTATGAAATGCATGGGGTTTTATCAATTAATTCTTAATTGTGCTCCAGACACCCAAATTCAATATACTTTTTTTGCAGAAAAAGCCATTTCAAAACAGTTGCTCTTTCATTTTCCTCCCTCCACGGAGTGGAGCTGTCTACTGATACTGATGATTCTTTCCAGTGAATTGCTCTTAAGCATTTAATGCTAATTCTTCCCAATCATTGTTAGTTAAACGTTGTTCTTGTGATTTTATAAGGCAATAATGCATCATTTAAGTGTCTAACACTGAAGTGCTGTCCTATGTCCTAATGTAGCAAATGCAGAAACATCTCATTCCCCTGAAAAAAAACAAAATTAAAATATCTGTCTTTCTGGGTCTTTGTTGTGAGAAGTTCTATTTGCTAAAAGCACAGAATGGCAGAGCAAGATAAAACGATCGTGTGCTTCACACGATAGCTCCTTATCCAAACCAAGTGCCTCACCCACGCTTGGAGAGGAGTGGGCTGGGAGCTTTGTTTGCTGTGGAGAGTGAAAACAAACACTAGCTCTTTGACTAGGGCTCTTCCCTGGGTCTGCTTTACCAGCTCCTGTTCTAGCACTTATGTGTTTACGTTATCTGTCTAGACTGGACCATCATCTCCCTTGTCTCACCTCCTCATCACACACACACACACACACACACACACACACACACACACACACACACACACTTCCTGGCAAAGGTCGATCAGGAATACTCTTCCAACTCAGGATCCATCTCACCCTTCCACATTCAGCTGAAACATCTCTTCCAAAGCAATTTGGACGCTCCACAAGCCTTCTGTTGCAGGTGAAATTAATTGTCCCTTCCTCTTTTCTACCTCACTACAATTTTGTCGCTCTAGTATTGTACCATTCTGTATTTAAATTATGTTTATATGACTGACTTTTAAGTGAGATCGTGAACTCCTTGTAGGCAGGCACTATTGATTACTGATCGCTCTATCTATCTAGTTGAGGTAGGCAGAATTCCAAGGTGACCGCCAACGACCATTACCCTTGTATAATCCAGTCCTGTTGAGTGTGGGCAGAAGCTGTGATTCTGTTATGTTATATGGCAAAAGGGAGATATTTTGAGTTAGACCTGAGTCCTCTAAAAGCAGAAAGTTTTCTCCAGCTGGTTGCAGAGGAAGAAGTCAGAAAACCTCATTCCCACTGACCTGGAGGAAGCAGCAGTAATCATGTTGTGAATTGTCCGTGAGGAACCATGTGGAAAGGAATTGCAGGCAGCCTCCAAGAGCTGAGAGGGTCCCTGACCAATAGCCAGGGAGAAAACAGGGACCTCAGTCCCACAGCCTTAAGGAACCCAATTCTGTCAAAACCTGAATGAGCTTGATAGCAGATTCTTCCTCGCTCAGGACCTCGACCTAGCTGACACCTTGATATTAGCATTGTGAGACGCTAAGTGCAGAATCCAACCTGGACTTGTTACCTACAGAACTATGACCTACAAAACTGTTTTGTTTTAGGCCAGTATGTTTGTGCTAATTTGTTACATTGCAACAGAAAAGTAATACACTAGCCCAGTGCCTAGTACATAATAAAATATTGGCTGGTTAGTTATTAGGTGGATGGTTTCAATTAATGAATGAGGTTATGGAAGGAAGGAAGGAAGGGAGGAAGGGAGGGGGGGAGGGAGGGTAAGGAAGGGAAGAGAAAGAAATAGACTAATTAGAAAAAGGGCTTGTAGGGGCTTCCCTGGTGGCACAGTGGTTAAGGATCCACCTGCCAATGCAGGGAACATGGGTTCGAGCCCTGGTCTGGGAAGATCTCACATGTCGCGGAGCAACTAAGCCTGTGAGCCACAACTACTAAGCCTGTGCTCTAGAGCCCGCGAGCCACAACTACTGAGCCCACGTGCCACAACTACTGAAGCCCGTGCACCTAGAGCCTGTGCTCTGCAACAAGAGAAGCCACCACGATGAGAAGCCTGCACAGCACAACGAAGAGTAGCCCTCGCTCGCCACAACTAGAGAAAGTCTGCGCACGGCAACAAAGACCCAATGAGGCAAAAAAGAAAATTAATTAATTAATTAATTATTTTTAAAAAGGGCTTGCATTGTGGCCCATTCAAGGACAAGTGAATTTTCAGAGAATGAATAAAGGAATTTCTTAGAATGATTGATGGGCCTTTCTGAGCCGAACAAGTGTGGCAGACATATTATGTCTGTTTAGATTAGATTTTTTTTCTATTTGTGTTTCCTGACTTCCATCCCATTCTTCATCCTTAATCTATCCTTGACCATTTTGTCATCCCTACCCTGACCTGACCCCAACTTGTCTGGTGAGAAAGAAAAACAGCGCTGAAACCTGTCAGCCGGTAGCTGGCTTAATTGCTACAAGCTAGGCCATGGTGTGTTCCTGTTTTATATAAACAGCTTCCCATAATATCATCATCAGGTGAGGACTCCATGATTACAAGCAAGACAAAAACAAGACCACCCTGTAAACAAGCCTGAACAGAGATCAAAACAAAGACACCATGCAACCACAAAATGACCAAACATCTCCTTCTCCCAGAAAATACAGATGACAGCTGCTTCTTTTCCAGTGACAACTCTCCCTTCAACTGCACCAGCATGTAGCCACTGCCTTCTCAATATTTCTATTTGGTAGTTTTACTAATATCTCCAGCTCAACATATCTATAACCAAATTCATGATCATTCCCTTATGGGTGCCCCAAGTCAGTGGCACAATCACCTCAAGCCAGAAACCTGAGAGTCATTCCTGATAATTCTTCTTTCTCACCCCTGATATTCAATCCATTTTCAAGCCCTATAGCTTTTACCTTTCAAATATTTCTCAGAACATTTTTATTTCCATTAGCATAATAAGGTAAGGTACTATTATCCACTCCTTTGGTTCACAATTCATCATAAATGGTTTTCCTGTTTCTGTATCTATCTATTCTTTACCCTGAAGTCATAATATTCTCCTCATATATCTGATCATATCATTCCCCTGTGTACAGTGCTTTGACGGTTTCTCATTGCTTTTAGGATAATGACCTAAATCTTTAAAATAGCCCTCAAGGCCCTTCTCATGCCCACCTCACTCACCCCCCTCATTATTTGCACTATAGTCACACTGGTCTTCTTTCATTTTCTAGAATGTACCATGGATATTGTATTTTGCCTCAGGACATTTGCATATATGGTGTCTCTTCTAGAACATGGCACCCCACCCCCAATTCAGCAAGTTAATTTCTGCTTATTCTTCAGATCTCACTTCAAGTGTCACTTCTTCAGAGAAGTTCTTCTGGATTCATTCCACCACCATATCTTCTAGCACCTCCTCTTCTAGCACCATGTATCTTCATTCCACAGCATTTTAGCTGCTTTTAATTGTACATTTATTTGTATGTCACTCGATTAATTTCCCTTTTCTTTACTAGACATATGTTCCAAAAGGCAGGGATGATGCTTTTACTCATCACTGTAACTCCATTGGCTAGCATAGTGGACACTCAATAAATATTTGCAGGGGCTTCCCTGGTGGCGCAGTGGTTGAGAGTCCGCCTGCCGATGCAGGGGACACGGGTTCGTGCCCTGGTCTGGGAAGATCCCACATGCCGCGGAGCGGCTGGGCCCATGAGCCATGGCTGCTGAGCCTGCGTGCCTGGAGCCTGTGCTCCGCAACGGGAGAGGCTACAACAGTGAGAGGCCCGCGTACCGCAAAAATAAATAAATAAATAAATATTTGCAGAATGATTGAATCTAGACTTTCTGAATATCCTTACCCTGCTAGTCTAGAAAGACAACTTTTACTCTGTCTTGATGTACATACATTAGGAAGACTGACGTTCCCTTTTTTGGCAAGAGACAGCTCAATTCACATTTGGATGAAGGACTTTAACAAAGTCTTTCTGCATTTTAAGGATGAATGTTTCTTGTGTCCTAAAGTTTCCTTTTCCTTGCTGATGGCTCTTGTGTCTTAGGTGTGTTATCTGCCCTTATAAACTCTCCAGAATCCCTCACTCACTCTGCTAGAAGTGTCACTAGTATGTCACTTGAGAACTAGAGGCTGATTTATTACTGTATGCCCAGTAACCTCTAGGGGGCACAAAAATTATAGCTATTTCAGCAAAGAACTCTAAAGCAACTTGCTCAGTGTTCTCTAAAATAGCAAAAAGGAAGCCAGCTTGTGTACCACCATATGCTACAGGGTTATATTTATAAATACCCCTTTGCTGTGTTCTGAGACAAGTCACGAGTCTATTCTCCCTGCTGGCTCAGGGGACACACCTCTCTTTGACTGCTTGGGACTTCCCAGATTGTTCCCCTGCACCATCCAACACCATAGAGGACAATGAATGAGCATCTCACGTAGTGTGGATGGCTCACTGCACACAATGACTTTCTTGGCAAGACTTGTATTTTATCTTTGAAACCTCATGCAAATGCTTTGTTTTGTTCCATAAAATATTCCAGTATACTTTCATTTGAAAATGTTTTGCCCGCAACACTTTGACTAAAAGTGATATTGCCAAATACTATGTCGACCTTGTACTCCTGCATAACCCTTAACACAACTCTCTACCAAGCTGCTATATATACACCAATTTTGCAACAGGGCTGTGAAGTTACAATATGTATTTATATTTAAACATTAATAATACCATATACACAAAAGTGTACATAACATATAAGTATAGTTTTACAAAGCCACCCCCCAGCTTAAGAAAGAAAATATTATCTGTATCTTTGAAGCCCCCTGTTATTCCCTCCTAAATTTACCTTCCCTTCCATCCCTTCAAAAAGGTATAAGTTTCACTTCTTCAACTTTGCATTCACATTCCTTATTTTCTAAGTTTTAACACTATAAATACATTTCTCAACAACATATTGTTTTGTTTGATCTGCTTTCTAACTTTGTGTAGGGGACTCATCCTGCCCATTTTCTTCTGTGATTTGCTTTTTCACTAATCAATGTGTTTTTGGAATTCATTTGTGTTGATATATATGGCTGTCATGCATTCATTTTCTCTGAAATCCTATTATTTCTTCCAAGCAGTGTCTCAAGTCAGAATTTCTCTTCTTACTTTTTGCCAGAGGGCACAGGAACAATATGAAAACTGAGAAATGTGCACAGCCATAAGCATCCATTCTTTCCACAAGGGAAATATGAAAACCACCTCTAATTATCACCTCAGGTTACTTACATTTTCTGACTCTGGAGTAATTTGCATTTTACAGTTCTTCTTTAAATTTAAGACAAAGATAGATAACAGCATAAACCCCCTTCCATTCTCATAAAAATCTTTAGAATGACAGTTTTGCTGTCTTTCACTTCCACACAATTTTACTTTGTAAATACATTTCCCAAATGGATGAACACCTATTATAATTTAGTTATTGAAATACAAATAGTATCATCTAAAGGATTTCTTGATTAGTTTTCATCTTGCCTGTTTCAGAACCATATTGACTATTGCCATTTGTTATTGCCAATGTTACCTTTCAGGGTTGTACTTTGGGAAGGAAATTTTACCCACAAAAGAGCTTTTAAAAAATACCCATATAGGGGCTTCCCTGGTGGTGCAGTGGTTGAGGGTCCGCCTGCCGATGCAGGGGACGTGGGTTCGTGCCCCGGTCCAGGAGGGTCCCACGTGCCACAGAGCGGCTGGGCCCGTGAGCCATGGCCGCTGGGCTTGCGCGTCTGGAGCCTGTGCTCCGCAACGGGAGAGGCCACAACAGTGAGAGGCCCACGTACCAAAAAAAAAAATTAAAAAAAATACCCATATATTATAAAAGAAGATGCAGGCAAAAAACTATACTTGGTGAACCAGGCACGTATTCTTTTATAGATGTTCACTGAGCATCTGCTAAGTGTGCTGATCCAGGATCTAGGTGGGATGTGGATGCATAGAACAGGATCCCTTCGTAGGAGGGGTTCACATGCTCAGCAGAGAAAAGACCCACCCGTGAGGCTGTAATACAAGGCAATGGATGATGAGGGAGTTAAAAGAGCTGCAAACAAAGGACAGGAATTAAAGAGGAAAATAATTTCCAGCCATGGAGTCAGAGAAGGCTTTAAGGGAAAGAAGCTATTTAAACTTTGTTAAGTTTAGTAGGATTTTGACAGCCTACTGGAACAGAAGTGACAGGATATTAAGGCTGAGAGCACCAGCACCAAGAGTGCAGAGGTACGAAGTGGCACAAAGTTCAAGAAGCAGTGAGTAGTCTCATTTGACTGTCGTAGGTAATTTAGAGCAGCGGTCCCCAACCTTTTTGGCACCAGGGACCAGTTTCGTGGAAGACACTTCTTCCACGGATGCAGGGGGCGAGGGTGTTCGGGCGGTAACGCGGGTGATGGGGAGCGTTGGGGAGCCGCAGATGAAGCTTCTCTCCCTTGCGTGCCGCTCACCTCCTGCTGTGCGGCCCCGTTCCTAACAGGCTGCGGACCTGTACCGCTCTGCGGCCCAGGGGCTGGGGACCCCTGATTTAGAGGACAGTAAAGGAAGTGATTCCTATTTTTAAATAACTTTTTCATACCGTTTCTTCCTTGGGTCTTAGTGGGTCAGATCTCCTTTTACCTAATGCCCGGCCTTATGTACTGACATAACAGATACACACACACACACACACTCCTCTCTCCCTTTCTCTCTCTCTCTCTCTCTCTCTCACACACACACACACACACACGCTCACACACAAGCAAAATTCAGTAGTTTGGCTGGATATACAGATACGGAGATTACATCACGCATCCCATAGCAACAAATCTTTACCATGTATTTCCCTTCCCCCCAGAAGTCCCGTCTGCCATTTAGCTCCACACTTCTGTAGACCTTTGCAGCTGAATCTACCTCTTCTCCCCTCTCTCTGCCTCCTGTTGGCCATCCCTCCTCTAGCCTTCAACCCCTGAACTAGATTTTCCCTTCTGAATTTCTCCTTCCCTTTTTATCATGAAGACCCATCTGGCTTTCATTTTCTCCAGGTTTTCTTCCCACCCAGCAGCAAAGAAGGCCTCGTAGCTTTCAGAAAAAGAAGAGGAAGATAAGTAGAAAAAAAGAGGAGGAGATGGAGAAGGAAGAGAAAAGGAAGTAAGGAAAAAAGAAAGAAAAAGAGAGACAAGAAAGCTAAGTAATGTCTTGCCTAGAAAGATGATAGAACAAGAATACAAAAACTTACACTGTATATTTTCTCTGAACAGTCACAAAACTTGGTTTCGTCTCCAGCGTTCAGACAATGTAGATGAATTGGAGGTCATCAGGGTCCTCCAAGTATCCAAGAGCATTCATTGATATAACTTTGACACTGGTATCAAGATTTCATTTTATAAAGACAAGATTTCATTTTGTCTCTACCATTATTCTGGTTTGTCTATGCTTAATTCCTACCACTCCATTTGCAATAGCCTTTGCTGCCCATTGCTTTCTACCACGTACATCTCTTCTTGCTGATTTTTCCCATGGGTGGCATTGTTGGGCAGACCATGTTTTGAATATTCATGGGTCAACCTCTGCAATGAAAACATAGAACAAGGAAAACAGCTGTCAAGAACTCTACAAAATTCTGTTTCTTGGATTAAGACCACAGGATGCACCTGCAGATAAATGTTATTACATCTGTTTTTTCCTTTGTGTACATCTATTAAGCAAAGAGATATTGTAGTCATTGATTCCACAAACTCTGTTAATAACCGACAGCATCAGGTTCATGTAAGTAAAAGGTAGTTAAGCACAACCTGCTCCTGCCAGCAACAGTCCCCTGGAGCCCCTCCTGCCTAATCGTTAACTCCTACAAACACATGAGACAAGAAAGTCAGTGCAGAACTAATGTAAAACCCAGGGGGTGGAAAGTAATAGGAAACTCAACTGCTTAAGCTTCCTGGATCGCTGGAGAAAATCACTTCTAAACAATTACAGTATATTTGGTTAGCATCAACTCCTCCAAGCCAGGAAACAGAATCGTTTTTGATTAATAAGCAAAAGAAAAAGCGCATACGGTAAAATTAAAATAGCGAAGTTGGCACTATATCTGTTGATTAAATAATGATCTAGTCCTTTTTCTACGATCAGCTTACTAAGATTTTCCAAATTCAAAGGGAGTGCTTCGTATAATATCAAATTTTAGACAGCCTCCATGGGATCCTTTTCATGATTGGTAATCATCGTTTCAAAATACGTATCATCCAGCTGCTATGCCTAAAAAGGCATTCACTGGCATAAGCTGACTTATTAAGAATATCAAAGGAACCTAGGAAAGTTGGAAATCACCAATTAGCAGATTGTTATTACTTTTATGACTTGTGTGTGGGGGGGTGTGCGCACATGCGTGCGCATGTGTAACTATTCTAAGGAAAGGGGTCTTAGCTGTTGCAAGATCTGAAGGGAGCAGGATATTTATGGAAATTGTTAAACAAAAATCATTTTATCCCTGAATAAATATTCTCTTAATATGAGAGTCTGGGTGATGTAGTAGAAAAAGCAACTGGCTTGGAGTCAGACAGAACAAGCTCTGTCACTGGCTGAGTGATTCTGACTGAGTAAACACCTTCGCTTCTGTAACATGGAGATAGTCCTACTCCCTATATATCACAGTGGGATTGAAAGAATTAGAAGAATTGACCTTTGAAAAATATCTGTTCCCCTTTTTCCCTCTCTTGCCTATCCTTGACCAGTCATGCACATTTCCTTGGTGAAGAATGAAAACCTTGTCTCTAGAGTGGGACTAATCTCTGCATAATGTGAGAAGATGCTCAGATGAGCACAGGAGCATTCAGTGTAAGAATTTGTGTTTGTTGGCTTGTTGGTTGGTTTGTCTGATATGGGGGCAAAGGTTACAGGTTGGTGCGATTTCTACTCTACCAAAAGAAAACTAGAGGATCCTTTATCTTCCCTTCTCCTCATTCAGGAATCAAGCTTATGTCTAATATTCAATTATATTTAAGTGAATGGGACATTCAGAGAATGGGACAAAGACAGTTCGTGACAACACTGAGGTTTCCACCTTTGTTTTGAATCCTCTATTTAAGGAACAGACTGGCACCAGGGATACATAGGATATACATAGGCTAGAAAAGTTAGATTCTTTTCTCATATTTCAGGTAAACGGACTGCATATTTCAGGTAAACATTATGTAACTGAATTCTGTGAGTTCTTTTAGGCAAAGTATTAAAAAGTAAATAAGTACTTGATCATTATCTCCTTACGTCTTTTATAATTTTATTTCCCCCAATATTTCCAAAGTATTAGATATAGTAAGACACTCTCCATTTTTTGAGCTATTCTATAAAGATCATAAAGATTAGATTATCCTAAATTTTGTTCCATTCCCTACTAGGACATTTCAGCAAAACATGCATACTACAGTAATAAAACTTCCATAGAGACAAGTCCTTCATTGGTCCAACAGATCACATTCAATGGAGAATATGACGTCTTTGGCACAGATCTTGTTGCAAATTCAGCCTTAAATATTCACACATATAATCCTCAATACATCCTTTTGCATTTCAAATAATTGTTTTTCTTTACTTTTTTTTTGCCTGATTCATAATAAGCTGTGCTTTTATTTATTTTTTTTAATTGTGGTCAAATGCACGTAACATAAAATTAATGCGACTTGAGCAACTCATTTAATCTCTTCTATTTCTCAGATTTTCTCATTATGTGGATTCCAAATTCTGCCACTTATGCCCTAAATTCTTACATGGAGATATGAACTAATCAGGAATTCACAGCTGACCCTGCAGTTCTAGAGGCCTTTGGGACCTAGTCTTTGGAGTTACAAAAGCCCTCAAAGACTTGCCTTTGGTGTACATATTATCTAAGTATCTAGAGACAGCAGGTTATGGCTTAGTGAATTCTTCCATCACCACAGAGCGCAGGCTACCAGCACTTCATCCATGATATGGAGGGAACTCTCACTGCCGTTAACCATCCCTCTTCACCATAACCAGTTCCCCGTGTCCTTCGTTTCCCATCAGCCTCTGTTGCACACAGCCCTATTCCTGATTCCAACTTATACTCATATTTTAGTTGCAAGGAACTTAGAGCCATGTTTGTTGGGATTCAGAAGTCAGACAACCAGTCTTCGTGAGAGGACAGGAAACTTGGCCCAGGTGACTCAAAGAGACGGATCGGTTTCCTAGGGCTGCCAGAACAAAGCATCACAAACCGAGTGGCTTAAAGCAGCAGAAATGTATCACCTCATAGTTCTGGAGACTAGAAATCAGAAATCTAGGTGTCTGAAACCTGTAAGGGAGAATCCTTCCTTGCTTCTTCCCAGCTTCTGTTTGTTTGCTGGCCATTCCTGGCATTCCTTGGCTTGCAGCTGCAGCATTTCAATCTCTGCCTACATCTTCACAAGGCAATCTACCCTTCCTGTGAGGGCACCAGTCATATTAGATTAGGGCCCACACTGATGACCTCATCTTAACTTGATGACACCTGCAAAGACCCTTTTCCAAATAAGGTCACAATCGTAGGTACTGGGTGTTAGGACTTCAACCTATGTCTTGTGGGGGGAACACAATTCAACTCTTCACAGAGTCTGACCTAGAAAGTTGGGTAGGACCAGCTTTAGCAACTAGCTTACCTTGATGTCACCTCAGGGAACAAAATTTTATGGCCCCCCTTGCAGTATTCCACTATTGACATGTTTCACTTCTTTATTCTCATGGTTTTAATCATTTTATTCCACCTACCAACTGCTCAGCTTTCTCTGAATCTCACATTCAAGATCAATGAGAGAATATGATTATTCTAATGAGTTACCTGCTCTTCTCTTGTGCAAAACCCTCAATTCTAATCACCGCTCAGGCCTTTGACAAGTCAATTCATTGTGGAAAGCTGGGTAGGGTGCCCACCCACCCTTTATCTCACCTGTGGCCAAGGGAACAGGGTCGAGAGATGTCGCTATAGCCATTTAAACTTATGCAGTCATCTAGGGCTACTCTGCTTGGCAGGGGACCCTGTGCAGGAAATGATTGGCTGTCTAGGACACAAAGAAAGCCTGTAAATATAGAATAGAATTATTAAACATAGACATCTATGCCTAATACTTTAAGAATGTAAGTTATGAAATTTAAAGAATTCACCACCTACACCATAAATCCACCTTGCCACAGAAATGTACTGTGATATAAATTTAACAAACAATGCAGTGATTCATAACTATCTGTATGTTAATGCTGCTTAGGGAATCATAATTTTTAATTACCTGAATTTTACACGTTTAAATTTGCATATATATTGTTACATTATTTCAGCTTTAAAGACTATATATGTACTATATGTATATGTGAAACATTATAATGTGTATGTGTCTAATTATAATTGAACTCAAGGGATCCCTATAATGATTCAATATCAGAGAGGGAAGAAAATCAAAGCCAAAAGCAATAAATCCATTTTAATTATATGTTTAATAGCTTGTGGCTGCAGTTTTTTTATACTTATTCATGTGTAACTTTTATATTTTGCATTGATTTTAAAGCTGTTTCTTGGCCCCATGACCCCATGTAAATCAACTCAGTCAAAAATTTTACATATTCACA
The DNA here is from genome assembly GCF_964165515.1 of Mesoplodon bidens. NCBI lineage: Eukaryota > Metazoa > Chordata > Mammalia > Artiodactyla > Ziphiidae > Mesoplodon > Mesoplodon bidens. The sequence continues at coordinate 64,018,365 of NC_138174.1, read as the reverse complement.
TTAATGGGAAGAGATATGACATGTTCATTTACATTACTGAAAAGTAATTTTTACATGTTCACCATAGTTATGCTCAGTATAAGTGATTGCATGGATTCAATGATTAAATGACTGTAACTTAAATGCTATGTTTAGAATCATGAAAATAAGTTGTTATATAGACTCAATGTTTTTCAGAAGGAAGTATTTCATTCAAAACAGACTCTTCAGTCTACCAATTTGAAACATTATAATCAGAGTGTGATTTACTGTATTTCCCAAAGCATGAATAATATATCCTGATTGCCTGATAATGTTTTGGTCTTAGTTATCAGTATATTTTTTGGTTTTATCTTACTGCATTTGAAATATATGAGGATCTAATTTTAATAGGGGTATGAGCCTCAATCCTCATTTAGTTAAAGCTGAATATAATACATGAACTGGGGCAATATGTCTTACTTATACTCACTGGAAATTCAGCACCCAGAAATCGCAGTGGTGAATTGAATAGCAGCAAATGGAGAATAATGTTATTGCTTGTTTTTGCTTGAGTCTGGTTTAGTCTCCATTTATACATGGCATGAGAGAGCCATCTACAGAAAGTTAAGAAAAGAACTGTCTCCTACAATAAGACCAGAAAGTCTGAGGATATCTGTTAGAGACATTACCTTGTGGTGACATGTTAAACATTCTGTCACACAGTGGACGTAGAATTGGAGCCTGGAATGGGCTCAGACGATATTAGGTGACTCTTAGAAGGATTTAAAACCACCATATCTTAGTAATACAGGTCAACATTCACGCTGGTCTAAAGTCCAGAAAGATCTGATGTCAGGCCAGGGAGAGCAGGCAGTCACAAGGAGTCTGGGATAGTAAAATCAGGAAGCAAGTCATAGGTTTGACACAGGAAGCCCTGGGCAAGCATGAAAAGGACTGTTTAAGACTCCATCTTATCTTTGAAGCAGTATCCTTCCAAGATCAGGAAGCCCAAGATTCTGAGGCAGTGCCACTTTGTTTTGGTGGAAATGTGAGTACAACTTCCTCGGAACGCTGGTAGCTTCTCTGTAATGTATTACCTGCTGTCAGCAGCTCTCTCCTGGATCCCTGAGACATTCAGTTGGGTCTTGGAGAAGTGACTCTGATCACATTTGCTTTATTAGTTATTTTGATCACTGGGTATCTATCTTTTACCCCAGCTGGACTGAACTCCCTGAAGGGAAGAGCTTCTGTATTTGTTTTTCATTTGGTTTGGTTGTTAGTTAGTTTGTTTATATATGTGGTTGGTTGGTTAGTTGGTTGATCATTGAATCCCCATGGGTTTGCTCAGGGTTTGTAGTAGGGGCTCAGTAAATTCTGAATGAATGAATCCTTGCAGCACATGATGGAGGTGGCTCCCTCTTATGCTTAAATCTCGAGTGATCCAGGACCTAGACAATTTGACAGGGTAGGCATGACGGCAGTGCCAGATAAACTAAGAGCTAAACACAAACAATGCCTGCTCTGTAAATTCATCTTCATGTCCCCTAGTTCTGCTTCCAGCCAGATTGCTGTCCGTCTGCCCCGTCTATGTAGAAACTCTAGAGGGGCAGAAATAATCAGAATGATGCTATTTATTGTAAATGATAGTGAGCACTTACTGAGGTTTATGTGCTTCAGGTAGCAACTATTATTTTGCCTATTCTACAGATTCGTTCATTTGAAAAGTATTATTTGATGTAGATTATGCGTTTTTCAATGTTATTTACCTGGTTTTGATCATTGTGCTATGGTTTAAGAAGAGGTTAACGTTTAAGGATTCTTGGTGAAAGGGTAAATGGAACCCTATTATTTCTGCAACTGCTTTGTAAGTCTGAAAATTTTTCAAAATTAAAAGTATTTTAAGTATTATTTGAGCACTCTCTATGGGCCACGTGTGTTCTAAGCCCAGGGGACACAGTAGTGAAAAGAACAAAGTCCTTGTTCATGGAATTTAGAAACTGAAACAGAAAACGTACTCCAGAGCCCGCATGCATAGTCATTAAGCTACAGTGCACTCATAATACCCTATAAGAAAAATTTAGTATACCTGTGCAGGAAAATTAAGTTGTGCAAATAGAATTCAAGAAATAACTGGTATGGATAGATGTTATGGTTCATTTATAAACATAATGAGACAGAAATGGCACCAAAATGATTTTGTTAGGATCAAATATCATTTTAAGCACTCTCCTAATTTATAATATTTAAAAATTTTATTTTGAAAAATTTAATCATACAGAAAACTTGAAAGAGTAGTGCGATGAACTCCTATAAACCCTCAATTTCGTTTCAACAGTTTTGCCAAATATATACACCTTCTTTTATTGAATCACTTGAAAGTGTGTCACAGACATTTTAAACATCATGCATCTCCAAAGAATAAATCTATTATCCTATATAACCACAGTTTCCTTATCACAACTAAGAAAATTAACTATTTTACAATATAACTAAATATCCAGTTTATATTCAAATTTACTCCCAGTTTTCCCCAAAATGTGCTTAATAACTATTTGTTTTTTTAACGGGGATCCAGTCAAGGCTCACACATTGTATTTTGTTGCTGCCTCTCTTGAGCATCTCTTTTAATCTAGGACAGTCCCATCATTTTTACCCAGAAGGCATTAACCTACAAAAGTTCAGGCCAGTTTTATTGCAGAATGCCCCCTCGTCCTGAACTTGTTTGATTGTTTCTCACAACATTGTTTAACTTGTTCCTCTCTTCCCTGTACTTTCTATAAAGTGGAAATTAGGTTGAGAGGTTTGAATAGGTTCAGGTTTAACATTTTGGCCAATACTCCATAAGTGATATTATATACATCTGATTGCACCTCATCGGAAGGCACATGACATCACATTGTCTCACTCTGTGAGATGCTAAGTGTGATCACTCAGTTAAGGCAGTGTCCCCAGATCACTCTTATAAAGATACACTTTTCCCTTTGTAATTGATAAGTAAACTCTGGGGTGATACTTTGGCACTGTTCAAATACCACATTCTCCAAAATCATTTTATGCAGTGGCTTTAGCACCTCTTCATGAGTTGTGTCTGAATGGAATATTACACTGGGGGTTTAAAATGTTGGTTTTCTGATGTTACCATTCCTTTTACATTTTATAGCTTTCTTTCCCCCACCACTTCCACTCCTACCTCTTTTCCCCTTCTCTCTTACTTAAGAATCACTGTGAAGCTGAGAGTATTTTTCATTCAATCTACTACTCTTAATTACTATCATCTTTTACCTCAGGTTATCATAAATCTGTCTGGTAGGAGCCTCTCCAAGCTTTCCTGCCTATTTGAATTCCAACTCATCTCTCTACCCTTATTTCATACCATTTTATCTGTCACATGTTCTTTACTGGGAGTGTTACATGCCCTCTTCTTCTGTTCTCCTATTGTATGTTGCTTATATCTCCGTTAACATAACTGATACTTTTGCATGGTAATTATTTATAGGTTTGTCTCTCCACTAATGTATATGGACCTGAGCGAAGAGACATATTTATATTCAGCATAGTCTCTATGAATATGAATTCTGACTGGTGGAATGAATCAGTGGTTTCTCTTGTTCAGTTTATCATTCCTCTCCAAGTTTTTTCTTTTTTTTCCTTTTCTTTTTTGCTATTTCTTTTATTTTACTTTTATTGAGGTATAACTGACACAGGAAATTATAAGATATTTAAAGTGTACATCATGGTAATTTGATATATGTATACATTGCCAAAGGATTCGCCCCATCTACTTAATTAACACATACATCACCTCACATATTTATCTCTTTTCTTTTGGTGAGAACATTTAGGTTCTACTCTCTTAACAAATTTCAATTATACAATACAGTGTTAAACTATAGTCACTATGTTATACATTAGATCCTCAGACCTTATTCATCTTATAGCTGAAAGTTTGTACTGTTTTACCAACCTCTCCCTATTTCTTGCACCTTTTGGCAACAACTTTTCTCCTCTCTGTTTCTATGAGTTTGACTTTCTTTTTCTTTTCTTTTCTTTTTTTAGATTCCACATACAAGTGATACCATGCAGTATTTGTTTTTCTCTGTCTGGCTTATTTCACTTAGCATAATGCCCTCAAGTTCCATCTATGTTGTTGCAAATGGCAGGATTTCCTTCTTTCTCATAACTGAATTTTATACATACATATATATATATATATATATGTACACATATATCCTATATAGAAATATCCTATACATACACTTGAGGTCAGTCTAAAACAACTAATGATGTTCTTACAGAGATTTTTCAGATTGTTCTATTTAGTCCAAGCACTTCAAACTCAAGCACTACATTGCTTTCTTATTGATGCTTCCCTGGTTTCCAGGTGAATCACCAGGATCAGAAAATGAAGGTGACAACAATGTCCTATTCTTAGTTTTGTGTGACATAGCAAAAACTTTTTTTTTAATAACAGAGATTTTCACTCTGGACTATAAAAGAATCCTCAGTTCCAACAACTTACTGGCTCAACTACAGGCATTTTTTAGTGCCACAGTTGATGGTAACAAATTTTAAAGAATAAATTAGTATCCCTTTCTTACAGAAATGAATTGCCTCACAGTTAAAATTTAGGTGAATAATTTCTGACGAACACTGGCTAAAATGGCTTCTAAGACTGGCACGATGCCATTGTTATCGGTGACAAAATGCTGATGTCTTCTTTTACCTCCACAAAACCACAAATGATGTTTCTCTTCCAGCAATTAATCATGGACTGGACTAGTTGGATATCACATTCAGAGCCATTTTAAACTGAGTCAACAAAAAATAATAGCTAATAGTAGTCTCTGGTGCACTCTATACTTTCCAGAGTGGTTTAAAATATCTTATTTTAATCTTCAAAAAATAATCCATGTTTTGAGCCCAGATCTATATACCCAACTACCCATATCCTATCTCTATTTGGATTCCTCACAAATCCCTCAAACTCAGTATGTCCAAAACTCATCAGTTCTCCTGGCTCAGTGATTGTCAACTTGCCCAAGCCAGAGTCCTGAGGCTCAGCACTCACATAGTTATTTCTTTAACGTGTTCTCCCCCACACATTCAACCAACAAAGATTTTACATTCTAACATCCTAATATCTTGAATCCTACCCACCTCCTTGCCACATTCCACTTCAAATTCAACATGTCCAATACTGAACTCGCCTCTTGCCCCCTAAAACCTGCTCCATCTTCTCAGGTGACGAGAAACCCCTCCATCTAGTTGTCAGAGCTAGAAAACTGTAAGTCAGTCTGGATCCCTCATGCTCCACACAAACTAGACACCCATGTGTTTCTTCTTTTCCAGCCCTACTCTACCGCCTTGTTGACCCGTCATCCTCTCTTACCTGCACTATTTCAATCATCTTTTTCCTGATCTTTGGGACTCAAGTTTGTTCTTCATATTGCTGCAGAATAACCTTTCTATTACATATGTCTGATAATATCCCTCCACTTTAAACCACTCTCAAAAGTGGCACAGAATTATGTTCAAAAACAAATGAGGGCTTCCCTGATGGCTCAGTGGTTGAGAGTCCGCCTGCCGATGCAGGGGACATGGGTTCGTGCCCCGGTCCAGGAAGATCCCACATGCCGCGGAGCAGCTAGGCCCGTGAGCCATGGCCACTGAGCCTGTGCGTCCGGAGTCTGTGCTCCACAATGGGAGAAGCCACAACAGTGAGAGGCCCGAGTACTGCAAAAACAAAAAACAAAACAAAAAAAACAAAACAAAAAAAACAAATGAAACTAATGTACTGTGCAAAAATTCAGGTTAGTGGCTACCTTTGGAGAGAAAGCTGTGGGTAATGAGTGTTAGGAGGCAGGAGGGCTATTGCCAATATGTACTATTTTTTGATCCTGGTGGAGGTTCCATGAATGTGATAGACATATGAAAATTCATCGACCTGTACAAGTATGATGGGGGCACTTTTCTGTACATATGTTTTCCTTCAATTAAAAGTTAATAAAATTAAAAAATAATTAATTAGCCAGTTACCTCCCTATTATGATTGAGCAATAGTTTCAGTTTTTTACAAACACCTTCATCACGGTGAGTTTCTGTTTTAATCACACTCAAAATCAAAAGTGTTCTGCTCTCGATAGTTAATCATCAATGACCAGCAGAAAGTCAAATGCTCAGTTATTATAGATAGTTGGGATCTACTGATTTGTTTCATGTCATTGTGATAATGCACCACCTCACCGTGAAACATTCTCTCTTCCAACGGGCAACTGTGCATCCACTCTACGGGATGACTCTTATCCACTCCCTTTTGTCACCACACTGTTTAATGCCGATGTGCAGCAGTTTTGTGAGACAGAGAGACATGTTGGTGTCACTAGCATCAATATGCTGACGCAGGAACATCAATATGCTGATACAGGCTCAACTCTATGCCAGCTGGTATTACTATTCTGTTCTTCCAGCCTGGCTGAACTCGAGATAAAAATGAAAGCCAAATGCTTAAACATAAATCCAGACAAAACAGCAGAAAAACTGGTGGGCAAAGAGACACCTTCTGAGTCAATGACAGACATTATTCTGACATGTTGAATTATAGGAACTTGGAACATAAATTTTAGGTGAAGGTATGACTTAAAATTCTCAATAGGATTTAATAAAAATCCACACTAATGTAACCACTGATTAGGGAAATGTATGAATAGAAAACTCTGCTATGGGAACACGAAGTTATAACAATAAGAAACTGAAAGTCTCATAAAGCACCTATTAATGATGAAGTAATATAATTCATTTTAACATGATATAATTGTAATATAATATGATATATAATAGGATAATATGTTTACTTATATATTTGCATTTTAGTGTCTGCCATGTGCTAGGCATGCACAGGCGTTTTATAGAGATTATTTTATTTAATGAAGTTTTACACATACTCCTTGTGATGCATTACAATGAGGTAGAAAACAGTGAGAAGTTCTCCCAAGTCAATGTCATTGTTCTTAGAGTTTTTATCCACTCTTTATTGTTTTTTGAGTACCCATAAAGTGCTCACATTCATAGTTTAATCTTCACTACAATCACATAAGTTAACATATTAACATAATGCACAAAAATACCTAAGTCCCCAGTATCCAACTGTCGGGAAATTTTGCCACACATGACTGATGGTCTCCACCCAGCCAGGGTGTACCCTGTGATCCGTATTTACCTACTGCCTAGCGCCCTCTTAGATGTTTCTGAGAAGTACATTCATATGCATCTCACCTCTCTTTAGAAGTCCCAGCCCCACATGTTCTGGATGCAAAACGATTCAAAATAAAAAAAAATTCTGGGGCAAAAGACAAAAGTGCTAGTCTACTTGGTGTTTATACAGTTGGCGGGGAGGAAGCAGGACCACTGAGCTAAAGGTGTTGATGTGAGGAGAGAAGCCTGAACTACAGGGAAAAGCGTATAGAAGCCAAGGATGGATAAAGCGGGAACCCTGTAAAGCAGAATAACCTGTGCCCTCTCAGTTTGTGTCCAGGTCCCTTTTTCTTCCAGCATAGCCGTGAGCAGGAGCAGTGAGTGACCTTCGAACACACTGAACAGCTCTTCCAAATAGCCCTCTGGCAACTCTAGCTTAGGTTTGGAAATACATTCACACTAAATTAAAAATGAGTAATATCAGATTAACAGTAGAAGGGAAATGAAAAGAGGGAAGAGGAAAAAAATACACGGGGCCCCAAAGTGGAATGGAGGTAAAAATGAAAATAAATATAAAGGTTAACAAGCTGAAAAGACAACCCTCAGAATGGGAGAAAATATTTGCAAATGAAGCAACTGACAAAGGATTTATCTCCAAAATATACAAGCAGCTCATGCAGCTCAATTTCAATAAAACAAACAACCCAATCCAAAAATGGGCAGAAGACCTAAATTGACATTTCTCCAAAAGATATACAGATTGCTAACAAACACATGAAAGGATGCTCAACGTCACTAATCATTAGAGAAATGCAAATCAAAACAACAGTGAGGTATCACCTCACACCAGTCAGAATGGCCATCATCAAAAAATCTACAAATAATAAATACTGGACAGGGTGTGGAGAAAAGGGAACCCTCTTGCACTGATGGTGGGAATGTAAATCGATACAGCCACTATGGAGGACAGTATGGAGGTTCCTTAAAAAGCTAAAAATAGAACTACCATACGACCCAGCAATCCCACTACTGGGCATATATCCTGAGAAAACCATAATTCAAAAAGAGTCATGTACCACAGTGTTCATTGCAGCACTATTTACAATAGCCAGAACATGGAAGCAACTTAAGTGTCCATCAACAGATGAATGAATGTATAAAGAAGATATGGCACATATATACAATGGAATATTACTCAGCCATAAAAGGAAACAAAATTGAGTTATTTGTAGTGAGGTGGATGGACCTAGAGTCTGTCATGCAGAGTGAAGTAAGTCAGAAAGAGAAAAACAAATACCGTATGCTAACACATATATATGGAATCTAAAAAAAAAAAAAGAAAAACAGGTTCTGAAGAACCTAAGGGCAGGACAGGAATAAAGACACAGATGTAAAGAGTGGACTTGCGGACACGGGGAGGGGGAAGGGTAAGTTGGGACGAAGTGAGAGAGTGGCATGGACATATATACACTACCAAACGTAAAATAGATAGCTAGTGGGAAGCAGCCGCATAGCACAGGGAGATCAGCTCTGTGCTTTGTGTCCACCTAGAGGGGTGGGATAGGGAGGGTGGGAGGGAGACGCAAGAGGGAGGAGATATGGGGATATATGTATACATATAGCTGATTCATTTTGTTATAAAGCAGAAACTAACACACAATTGTAAAGCAATTATACTCCAATAAAGATGTTTAATTAATTAATTAATTAATTAATTAATTAATAATAAAAGGTTTACCAAGTCGGCTCATATTGTAAAATCTCCTCTCACTTTCTTTCCATCCCTGTTTCCCTCTCAGTATCTCCACTGGACACAATATACACATAATATAAATCCCCTATTTGTTGTGCTATTGGAAGTGCCTCCATGCTTCTTTCTTTAATTTTCAAAATCCTTCCTTCCTAATTCTAGAGCTGAATTATGCACTCAGAATCAGATGAGAAAGTAAATGGGAAGAATGAATTTCTCTGGTCTTCCTTTAGCTAGGCAAAAATAACCGTTTTGGCTTTTGAAATAAAACAAATTGTTATTTAGTTATATCTAGATTAGTTGCTGGGTCAGGAGGATTTTCAACCAAAATAACACAAATGACGTAAGTTTTCTTGGCTCATGATACTTGATACAACTAATTTTAGACAAAATGATTTTTTAGCACTTGCAGCTGCAAATATAACCGATTCAAGATAACAACACTAAATTTTAATATTTTGTTACTTTTCAATTGTAGTATTTTTTAAATAAAGGCATGCCTTAACTTACTGCATTTGACTTTCAAGTGTTTCTTCAACAAATTAAACCCCCATTATAGTACTTATATTAGGCTAGAAGGTATTTACTTATGGCAGACCGTCCATTTCCTGATGTTGCCTTACAACTTGTCCTTTGGTTTCTAGAATCTAATTCCCCATAGTTTCCAGGTTAACCATTGCCTCAAAATGAAAACACTGAAAACAGAAGGGATACATGGTGTAGCAAATACAGCCAGCCGTCGACCGGATACACATGATGTTCTGGTTCCGGTTCCTTTGTAACAGAATCCCGATTTAGTTGGGAGAAATAGGGAAAATGTGCCCAGCATTTCCGACACCAAGATGTGACCAGGTGGCAGAGAACTAGTTAATAGAGGTCAGAGAAAGTCATTTGCTAGGGCTTCCAGGAAAGTTTATTAAATATAGCCAATTCGGTTGGCATCCAGGTTTTACGTTTTGTCCTTTCTCTTTCTCCTTCCTCCTGCCAAGAAAGTATAAGTGATGCCTGGAGACATAGGAGTCATCTATGACGGGTTAAAATCCACACATTAAAAATGGCAGAACTGGGCTTCCCTGGTGGCGCAGTGGTTGAGAGTCCGCCTGCCGATACAGGGGACACGGGTTCGTGCCCCGGTCCGGGAAGATCCCACATGCCGCGGAGCGGCTGGGCCCGTGAGCCATGGCCGCTGAGCCTGCATGTCTGGAGCCTGTGCTCCGCAACAGGAGAGGCCACAACAGTGAGAGGCCCACGTACCGCAAAAAAAAAAAAAAAAAAAAAAAAAAAAATGGCAGAACAAAAAGACACAAAATATTGGGCACCTTTCAGCTGTCAAGTAGCTCTAGATTGCCTACTGCCAGTTTTACAAGAAAAAATATGATCTCTTACTGGCTTAAGCTACTCTTTGGGGGTTGTTGATACTGTCAGGCTAACTCAGTCTCTTAGGTGATACATTGAGAGATAATCTGAGTGAAGCATTGACTGAGGGACAAAAACAAAGGAGAGTGTCTTGTGCTCACACAATTAGGGAAGTTACTTACTTGGGTATTCCTAAATTAGCTCTCGAATTAGTGTCAAAACTTATATTTTAAAAATACTTTGACCAGTTAGTGAATGTAAATCAAAACCTCAGTGAGTTATCACCTCATCCCCATTAGGATGGCTACTATAAAAAACAAAACAATCAAACAAGCAAAAACCCAGAAACCTTTGTGCACTGTTGGTGGAAATGTAAAATAGTTCAGCCACTATGGAAAAGAGTATCAGTTCCTAAAAAATTTTTAAATAGAATTTCCATATGATCCAGTTATTCCACTTTTGGGTATACATTTATATGTTCAAAAAAATTAAAAGCAGTGCATCCAAGAGACACTCATGTTCGTAGCAGCACTACTCACAATAGCCAAAAGATGAAAGCCTCCCAAGTATCCAACAGATGAAAGGGTAAACAAATGCTGCATGTAAATACAACGGAATATTATTCAGACTTTAAAAGGTAGGAAATTTTGACACATGCTACAATATGGATGAACCTTGAGTACATTAATGTAAACCAAGTAAGCCAGCCATAAAATGACAAATACTACATGATTCCACTTATATTAGGTATCTAGAGTAGTCAAATTCACACAGACAGAAGTAGAATGCTGGTTGAGAGGGCCTGAGGTGGGGAAGAAATGGTGAGTTGTGTTTTAATGGATAAAGAGTTTTGGTTTTCCAAGATGAAAAAGTTCTGGAAATGGGCTATACAACAATGTGACTATCCTTACTACTGAACTGCACACTTAAAAATGGTTGAGATGATTAATTTTATGTATGTGTATTTTACCACAATTAAAAAAAATACTTTTACCAGTTGTAGCATCTGATAATGTACATATCCACTGAAGTGGACTTTCTAGGAGGTTTGTTTAAATAGGAAAATTCTGGAATGTTTGTCTGAAAAATTAATTTAATTGCTTTATAGTCATTTTGTGTAGTTATTTCATTGAAAGCACTGAAAATAATTGACTGAAAGAAAACTGAAATATTCTAGAGAAGTTACAATTCTAATCCATTCCTCACTTAATATTCAGGATATATTAGTTGAGCACTTATTATCAGCTAAACCCCATGCAAGGAACTGGAGATACATGGTGACTAAGACATTATCTCTACATCCTGGTATAATAGAAAAGGCATGGGCTTTGCTGTTACACCAGATGCAAAAGAATGAAAGTGAATTCTAGCTAAAAGGTATAACATTCACATTAAACAGAGTACACAAAAGGGCCTAGTAAGCTAAGGAAAGGGAAAATAATTTTAAGAATAAGGAACATGGTAATAAGATTGAGGACAAAGGTGTATGGGTACATGGGATCAGAGTGTTAAATATTTTTAAATGTTTGTTTGCTTTTTAAACACAAGGAAAATAAATTAGCCATAGAAAGATTATCTAAAAACTTAGCCATTCCAACAGAGGGTATTTCTAAACAACACTGTAAGATTTAGAACATCAGCAGAGGATCTTCCAGGAAATGAAGTAACCATAGCCAATATTCAATTAAACATTATAAAAATCTAAAGTGTTTCTAGCAGTATATACATAAGGAATTTCATCTTAATTTTGTAGGCAGTGGAGAAGTGTCAGGGTTTTTTAAGGAAGACATGGACATAATTCATTTTGTGGCTTTTTATTTCACTTTGTAAAAATTATGAACCACATCACCGGCAAGTAAGCTCCATGTACCCACTACCTTTCCTAAGACTTAGACTACTACCAATATCTTTGAAGCTCTCTGTGGGTCCATCTTTAATCTCATCTTTTTTCCTTACCCAGAGATAATAAATATACTGAATTTTGTGTTAATCATTCCCTTATTTTCATTAGAGTTTATACGTATCCCTAAAGTTTATTTCACTTGGTACTAACTCTTTTTGAACCCCGTGTAATAGATTCCTAGTACATGTATGCTTTTGTGACTTGCTTTTTCACTGACATGTTTTTGAGATTCATCTATGTTTATCTATATAGCTGTGACTATTGTCACTGCTGTTAGTATTCTATTGAACGAATAAACCACAATTTATTTTGTTATTCTACTTCAATGGATATTTGAGTATTTTGTTATTCTACTTCAATGGATATTTGAGCTGCACCTAGTTTTGTTGTTGGTGTTATTATTATAAACAATAATTCTATGAGCTTTCTTGCATAGATTTCCTGCAAAACTTTCTTAAAAGCAAAGGTTGGCATACTATAGCTCAAGGACCAAATATGTATAGCCCGAGAGTTAAGAATGGTTTTTTTTTAATTTTAAAAAAAGCAAAAGAAGATTTCATGATATGTGAAAATAGGGAATTTGGTGTCCTTAAGTAATGTTCTTTGGAACACATTCACATCCATTTCTTTACATATTGTCTATGGCTGCATTCATGCTGCAATGACAGCGCTGACACCTAAGTCATCTATACTTTCCTCAAGGTGTAGTCACACTACCTATTCTTTGAGGCTTTTCTTAAGACAGTCTCCTCCTTTAATTCCTCTCACAGTCACTGTAATGTGACAGACCTTCAGATCTTGTCACATAAAACTTATGTACTTTTTATGTACTGTACTATCTTCCTAACCAAATGACAGTGTCACTTAGGGTTTGAGACCGTGTTTCATGACATAAATGTAAAGTAGCTGCTTTACACATGACTATTTTTGTGGTCAATAATCATGACACTATTTTTCAGATGCTTCCCTAGGGATTGAAAGAATTTGTACAGCTTCTCAAAGTGCTAGATTTAAACTCAGGAAATAATTTTAATGAGAAAAATTTGCTTTTCATTGGTTTATTGGTTCAACAAGATTTCATAAAAATGTGTCTTCTTCTGGACTTTCATAGAACTTTATTAACTTTTCTCTGTAATAATATATTGATATAAGTTCTTATGTTCTTACTACACTCTAAGGCCTTTGAAGACACTAACCATTTTATCTCAGCATTTTTCCCAATTTTTGATACAGTCTTCTTCCCATAGATGATATACAATATAGTTTGAAGAAAATAATGTTTGTGCACATAACTATACAAACTTCTACTAGAAGATGTAAACGCAGAATATACTTTTCTTTGTCTTCCACTAACATTTCAATCCTGGGTGTTTTGCTGAAGAAATAAAACAAATAATAGAAGCAGCAGAATAGTGACTTAGCAACCTTTGAATGCATAATTATAAAATACTGACCACGTATATAAGAACAGAAGGTTGTTATATAGCAGATTTAAAGTTCTAATATCATCCCAAATGATTAATTTAAAAATTACGTATTTCACGTACTTAATTTGTTATTTGAAAATTCCATCAAACATACCGGGAATTAAAGATTTGTGAGGCATTTGTAATCTATTTTAAATAAAATACACAAACCTAAAAAATCAAGTTTACTGCTGATACTTAAAGGAAACTAAACCATTACTCTTTGGTTATGATTTTGGGGTAATCTGGCTAAGGGAGGAAAAGCATAACAAATTACTTAAGCCTATAAATTCTTCCCACGTGGAATGAAGAGCAGGATTTTCGTGTCCAGTAGCCCCCTCTTATCTGTGGTTTCACCTTCCGAGCTTTCAGTTACCTGTAATCAACTGTGGTCCAAAATATTAAATGGAAAATTCTAGAAATAAGCAATTCCTAAGTTTAAAATCATACTCCGTTCCCAACGGAGGGATGAAATCTTGAGCCATCCCACTGGGAAGGTGAATCATCCTTTGTTCAGTGCATCCACTGAACAAAGTCACTTAGTAACCATCTGTCTGGGTTATCAGATCAACTGTTGGGATATCGCAGTGCTTTGTGTTCAAGTAACCCTTAGTTTACTTCACAATGGCCCCAAAGCACAAGAGTAGCGATGCTGGCAAATCAGGTATGCCAAAGAGAAGCCATAAAGTTATTTTTTTAAGTGGAAAAGTGAAAGTTCTTGCCCTAATAAGGAAAAAAAATCACATGCTGAGGTTGCTAAGATCTACGGTAAGAACGAATCTTCTATCTGTGAAATTGTGAAGAAGGAAAGAGAAATTTATGCTAGTTTTGCTGTCGTACCTCAAGCTGCAAAAGTTATGGCCACAGTGCGTGGTAAACAGTCAAGATGCAAAAGGCTTTATATTTGTACAATAAGGTATTTTGAGAGGGAGAGAGAGACCACCTTCACGTAACTTTTATCATAATATGTTGTTATAATTGTTCTATTTTATTATTAGTTATTGCTGTCAATCTCTGTGTCTCATTTATCATAGGTGTGTGTGTATAGGAAAAAAAATATTATAGACAGGGTACTATCTGTGGTTTCAGGCATTCACTGGGGGGTCTTGGAACATATCCCCCGAGGATAAGGGGAAATTGTTGTGTTTAAGATACTCAAGGGGCTTCCCTGGTGGCGCAGTGGTTGAGAGTCTGCCTGCTAATGCAGGGGACACAGGTTCGAGCCCTGGTCTGGGAGGATCCCACATGCCACGGAGCAACTAGGCCCGTGAGCCATGACTGCTGAGCCTGCGCGTCTGGAGCCTGTGCTCCGCAACAAGAGAGGCCGCGATAGTGAGAGGCCCGCGCACCGCGATGAAGAGTGGTCCCCGCTTGCCACAACTAGAGAAAGCCCTCGCACAGAAACTAAGACCCAACACAGCAAAAATAAATTAATTAATTAATTTAAAAAAAAAAAGATACTCAAATTAAAAAATGAGAATAGGGTCTTTCTTAATAAGGGATATCTGGAAGACTTAGGGGTGATAATTTTTAAAAGCCATTGCAGCTGTGAGACTTTATTTAGGTGGGGAAAATTAAAGTTTTATTCTACTGCATGATAATTTGGCAGTAACAGTAACCACTATTTTCATTAAATAGTCTATGCTGTGCCTAAAAATAATTCAAGATGATTTATTCTATTAAACACAATATTCTTATTATAAAGCATTCATTAATCACTTCTTCCACCTACAGTGAAAACTGCTATCCTCATCAATTTCCATTCATATTATCCCGATGTGAGTAACTTTGAATAACATTTTGCTAAGAAATCTTAAAGTGCAATTGTGTCCCTGAACTACATTCAGTTCACAGCCAATCTGTGCCAAAGGATTATGGATAATAGAGGTTGGAATAGTTGGTTGCTCCACTAATTTGAGTGACTTTTATTGAGTCACTTAATTTTTGCATTTTAGTTTTTCTATCTGTCCTTAGAAATGACATATAGAAGAGACCTTAATGTTGGTTCACAGCCTCAGGAGTTCCCCAGGTGAAATTAGAATCTGGCCCCCATATACAGATGGCAAAGAGAGACCAGAGAATTAGGAAGATTACTCCAGATTGGCAGGTGGCAGTTTTCATCAGCAAGGGAAACTTATATACGAGGCTTGTTATAAGGGGCTACAAGAATAATAGAGCTCTGCACCCACCCACCAGAATCTTAAAAGTTCATATAGAGCACTTAATGGGGTTCAGGCATGTATACAGTCCAGATGGTCTCAATAACATTATTCTCTCAGACTGCTTCCTTGAAGTGGTTCCTAGTGTAGAAGCCGTGAGTGAAATGTACATTCCAAGGAGGGAGTAAGGAGTCTCTGATGGCCCAGGTTCTGCTCAAGGGTCAGCCTGTGGTCATGTCCTCGCAGTGACCTCTTCCAACACTTAAATATCATTCAGTCCTACTCTTTCTTTTGTTCTGCAGTAGAGGATTATGCCCAGGGATGACCAGTCTGAGGAATATTTCAAACCCATTTAAATTTCTAGAAAAATACTATATAAGCTAAACTGTGTAATAATTATGTAAACAAATAGCCCTGCATTAGATTAATTTCATTATATTTAAAAGAGAAATGTATTCCTCACTATTCTGAACTCAAATGTGCTGGAATGTATAATAACATACGTTTTAGTAGTGTCCTTTAATAGTGTATTTCATGTGACTTTTTAAATGGCAAATCAACCCATCAGATATGCTGACATTTAAGACATTCACTGCTAATAGTTAATTTCCTTCATCCCACAACCTCAGTCAAAAATTCAGTCCAGGGCTTCCCTGGTGGCGCAGTGGTTGGGAGTCCGCCTGCCGATGCAGGGGACACGGGTTCATGCCCCGGTCCGGGAAGATCCCACATGCCGCGGAGCGGCTGGGCCCGTGAGCCATGGCCACTGAGCCTGCGCGTCCGGAGCCTGTGCTCCGCAACGGGAGAGGCCACAACAGTGAGAGGCCCACGTACCGAAAAAAAAAAAAAAAAATCAGTCCAAAAATAAGTGGAAATGGGGAGTTAATTAAATACCTGTGAAGGATTCATAATATGTTCTTTCTTATGCTCTATGGATAGGAATGAAGCTCCTTACTCATCTGCCTTAGGTTGCTGCCTATCAATCCATAAAACAAGGGCTCTTTAATATTTATTGAGCCTCAGTAACATGAACTGTGCTAGGTACTGCAAGGGATGCTAAAAATGAATAAGGCATGAGCCCTCAGGGAATATATCATCTCTAGTAGAATAAATAAACACTGTGTTCAAATTCTAAAGTGAGAGTTATAAGTGGTATATGACAGTTAAAACCAAGAGCTTATGGGAATTTAAAGGAGGGATAGATCATACCAAGTGGGAGCAATCAGGAAATGAAGGTTAACCTCAGGAAGTGAGACCTGAGTAGAATTTCCAGAGCAACGTCTTCCAGGAAAATGTATATACTTACTAAGCAAATGAGGGGAAAAGAAAAAGTGTAGTGGTCACGTTTCAGCAATTTGGAGAGAACCAGATTCCCTACAGATCAAGGGAGTAATGGGGGAAAAAAAGGAATACATCAGTGCATCCCCTATACTAGTTTCCCCAGCTGCTGCATCTCTTTACCATATATTTTAATATTTACAATAAATTTCCTCTCTTCTGAATAGAAAAAGAATCATTCCTGACTAGCAGCCAGAATCTTGAGGCTTCACCACTGCCCAGTTAAATAAAACTGAGTATTTTGAGTTGATGAGTCATATGTACTGGGAAACCAGTTAACTCTGTTCCAAGGTTTTGTTTTTGAACCTGATGAGTTTTCGGGTCAGAGAGTCCTTGGTTGAAATCGAGACCCAATCACAGCTGTGTCATTTTGGCTGATAATGACAAAAACAACTATCACTTTTCTACGCATTTTCACCTGTAACCTTCTAAAATAGCTCTTTTCAAAACTTTAACGAGCAAAGCTATCACGTGGGGTGCCTGTTAATCTAGGGGCTTGGAGTCAATAGGGCGGGGGTGGGGCTTGAGATTCTGCATTTCTAATAAGCTCACCGGTGATGCTGAAGCTTCTGGTCTGTGGACCACTTTTGAGGACAAAGGCTAAAAGCATAGTTCCCAGCCAGCAGTATCAGCATCACCTGGGAACTTGATGGATGTGAAATGCAAATTATCAGCCCCCACACCAAACCTACTTAATCAGAAACACCGGGATGAGGCCCAGCATCCTGGGTTTTAACAAGCCCTCCAGGTGATGTCACTGGTTTTCGCATACTCGAAGTACCTGGGGGGAAGGGCGGATTAAATACTATTGATGACTGAATCTCACCCCCAGATATTCCCCTGTAATTGGTGAGCGGTGTGGTCTCGGCATAGGGCTTTTTAAAAGATCTACCAGGTGACCCGAATATGCAGTAAAATTTGAGAATCCCACGAGGTAGGTATTTGAACTTGATAGGCCTTATTTTCCGCCTGTGCAATGTGGATAATAACCACGCTGGTTCGTGCCTTCGCTTCCAGATTTTGCCATCTCCAGCCAGCCTTAGTCGGCCAAAATCCCACTTCAGTCTCCTGGCCGCGTGCCCCAGAGCCTCTCTCTGTCCGAGAACCGGAGGTCCCAGTTGTGGACCCGCCGGAGCATCAGCCACGCTCCGCATTCCGGCGCCGCCCGCACCTACGTGGCTCAGGGCTCAGTCCTCTGCGGCTCAAGGGACGGCGCCAGAGCGCTCGGCGCATGCGCTCGGCCCAAGCCAGGCCCCGGTCCGAGTAACGGACTCGGGCTCCCTCCACCGGAAGTGGGCGGCCGCGCTGCGGGAGGAGCCGGCGGTAGCTTAGTGGCTGTGGGCTGTGGGCGCCGGGTCCGAGGGGATCGCGCTTCCTCCTCCGCGCCATGGCGAAGGCCGGCGACGTGGTGCGGCTGCTCCTGGGCTCCACCGCGCTCTGGCTCTCGCTGCTCGGCGCGCGGACCGCCTCCGCGTCCAAGGCGGTGACTGCCAACTTGGCCGCGAAGTGGCCGGAGACCCCGCTGCTGCTGGAGGCCAGGTGAGTGCGGGCCGGACCATCTGCCGACCCGGCGCGGAGGGAGGGTCCGGCGGGGCCGGGACGCACCGGGCGCCTGGGACCCCGACGGCGCCTGGGACGCCGTCTCTTAGCCTGCCGCCAGTCAGCTTCTTGCACCGCCGCTGGTGCTTTAACCCTCAGAGCATCACCTCCTCCCCTGCTACCCTGTGCGTCGCACTCACTTGCAATTCCTTTCCCCCGCCTTCGTACTTTGCCTCACCCACGGGTTTTAAAACTTTGTTTAATTCGTTTGGATTTTCTTAGCATTTACGAAAGAGGAAAGGAAGAATGGGAGGTAGCCTGTGGCGTTTAGTGCAAGCTCTTCAATTGATGTAGGCAGTTCTTTTTAGGAACCGGTATTTGAAGCACCTGGTTTCAAGAAGCTAACATTATTCGGTCAGCTCCTAGGCTTCCTGTGGAGAAGACAGCTTCCCAAAGCTGTAACTTCTTTCTGAATCTCATTCACTGGGGTTAGTGCATAAGGTTTCATTTATTGTGGAGAAACAAAACTTGGAGCTATTGAATTTTGCTCTTACTATTAACAAAATTTGAAAGTTTTTTCCTTTTTTAACCGGCATGAAATTTTAATGCCGGTTGCATTTGTAGTTCACCAAAGCAACAGCTTTTGCTTCTAAAAAGAGTCTTTGTCACCCTACGTGACATTACATATGTAAGTTTTTTGGTTTTTTTTTTTTTTTTTTTTTGCGGTACGCGGGCCCCCCACCGCCGCGGCCCCTCCCGTCGCGAAGCACAGGCTCCGGACGCGCAGGCTCAGCGGCCATGGCTTACGGGCCCAGCCACTCCGCGGCATGTGGGATCCTCCCGGACCGGGGCACGAACCCGCGCCCCCCCTCACCGACAGGCGGACCCCCAACCACTGCACCACCAGGGAAGCCCCATATGTAAGATATTGATACTAAAACAGATTTTTTAATTGAGCTATAATTGATGTAGCATATTAGTTTCAGGTGTACAACATAATGATCTGCTGTATTTACATGTTGTGAAATTATCACCACATAAGTCCAGTTAACGTCTGTCACCACACGTAGTTACAAAAGTTTCTTTTCTTGTGATGAGAACTTTTAAGATCTTTCTTGGCAGCTTTACAATCTACAGTACAGTATTAAAACTATAGTCATCGTGCTGTACGTTACATCCCCATGACCTATTTATTTTGTAGCAGAAAATTTGTACTGTTTGACCACCTTCACCCATTTCACCTGCCTTCCTGCTTCTGGCACCCAATCTGTTCTCTGTATATGAGCTCATTTGTTTATTGTTTTGGTGTTTGTTTTAAGATTTCATAGGGTATTTGTTTTGTCTGCTATTTCACTGAGCAAAATGCCCTCAGGTCTGTCCGCGTTCTCGCAAATAGCAGGATTTCCTTTCTTATGGCTGAATGATATTCGTGTGTGTGTACCACATTTTCTGTATTCATTCATCATTCAGTGGATTCTTAGGTTGTTTCCATATCTTGGCCATTGTAAATAATGCTGCACTGAACATAGGAGTGCTTACATTTTTTCCAGTCATAGTGTTTTCACTTTCGTTGCATAAATACCCAGAAGTGGAATTGCTGGATCATGTGATAGTTGTTTTTAAAATTTTTTGACGAACCTCCATACTATCTTCCATAGTGGCTGCACCAATTTACATTCCCCACAACAGTCAACAAGGGCTCCTTTTTCTCCACATCCTCTCCAACACTTGTTATCTCTTGGCTTTTTGATAATAGCCATTATTCTAACAGGCGTGAGGTGATATCTCACTGTGGTTTTGATTTGCATTTTCCTGATGATTAGTGATGTTGAGCACCTTTTCATGTACCTGTTGGCATTTGTATGTCTTCTTTAGAAAAATGTCTATTCAAGTTCTGTCCAGTTTTTAATTGGATTGTTTGGTGTTTTTTTTTTTTTCCTATTGAGTTGTATGAGTTCTTTACATATTTTGATTATTAACCCCTTATCAGATATATGATGTTCAGATATTTTCTCCCATTCAGTAGTTGCTTTTTCATCTTGGTAATGATTTCCTTTGCTGTGCAGAGGCTTTTTAGTTTGATATAGTTCCACTTGTTTATTTTTGCATTCGTTGCCTTTGGTTTTGCCGTGAAATACAAAAATATCATCACCAAGACTGATGTCAAGGAGCTACTGCCTATGTTTTCTTCTAGGAGTTTTATGGTTTCAGGTCTTATGTTCAAGTCTTTAATCTGTTTTGAGTTACTTTTTGTGTAGGTGTAAGTTAGTGGTCTAGTTTCATTTTTTGCACAAAGCTATCTGGTTTTCCCAAAACCATTTATTGAAGAGACTGGCCTTTCCCCGTTGTATATTCTTGGCTCCTTCATCATAAATTTCCCCGTTGTATATTCTTGGCTCCTTCATCATAAATTAATTGACCGTTTATGCGTGGATTTGTTTCTGGGCTCTCTATTCTGTCCCATTGATCTGTGTGCCAATACCATACTGTTTTCATTGTATAGCTTTGTAATATAGTTTGGAGTCAAGGAGCATGATGCCTCTAGCTCTTCTTAAGATTATTTTGAATTTTAGAGGTCTTTGTGGTTCCATACAAATTTTAGGATTGTTTGTTCTATGTGAAAAATGGCATTGAAATTTTGATAGGGGTTGTGTTGACTCTGGATATTGCTTTGCATTGTATGGAGACTTTAACAATATTCTTCCAATCCATGGACATAGAATATCTTTCCATTTATTTGTCTTGTCTTCATTTATTTGTGTTGTCTTCAACTTCTTTCATCATTGTCTTATAGTTTTCAGTGTACAGGTCTTTCACTGCCTTGGTTAAATTTATTCCTAGGTATTTTTTTGATGCAATTGTAAACAGGATTGTTTTTTTAAATTTCGTTTTCTGATAGTTCATTATTAGTGTATAGAAATCCAACAGGCTTTTGTATACTGATTTTTGTATCCAGTAACTTTACTGAATTCATATATTCTCACAGTTTTTTTGGGTGGAGTCTTTAGGATTTTCTATATATAATGTCATGTCATCTGTAAATAGCGACAGTTTAGTTTCTTCCTTTCTGATTTGGATGCCTTTAATTTCTTTTTCTTGCCTAATTGCTCTGGCTAAGACTTCAAGTACTAAACTGAATAAAAATAAAAGTGGTGAGAGTGGGCATCCTTCCTTGTCTTTTTCCTGATCTTGTGCCTGACTATGATTTTAGCTGTGGGCTTGTTATATATGACCTTTATTATGTTGAGGTACATTCCCTTTATACCTACTTTGAGTTTTTACTCTTAATGGATGTTGAAATTTTTCAAATGCTTTTTTTTTTGCATCTATTGAGCTGATCATATGATTTTTATCCTTAATTTGTTAATATGGTGTTTCACATTTATTGATTTGTGGGTGTTGAACCATCCTTGCATCCCTGGAATAACTTGATTATGGTGTATGATCCTTTTAATGTATTACTGTATTCAGTTTGTTAATATTTTGTTGAGGATTTTTGCATTTATGTTCATCAGGAATATTGACCAGTAATTTTCTTGTGGTGTCCTTTTCTGGTTTTGGTATCAGGATGATGTTGGTCTTGTAAAATGAGTTTGGGAGTGTTCCTTCCTCTTCTCTTTTTGGAAGAGTGTGAGGATTGGTATTAATTCTACTTTAAATGTTTGGTAGAATTCACCAATAAAGCTGTCTGGTTCTGGACTTTTATTTGTTGGGAAGCTTTTGATTACTGATTCACTCTCCTTACTAGTAATAAATCTGTTTGGATTTTTCTATTTCATGGGTCAGTCTTGATAGTTTGTATATTCCTAGGAGTTTATTCATTTCTTCTAGACTGCCCAATTTGTTGTTGTATAATTGTTCATAGTAGTCTCTTATGATCCATTGTACTTCTGTGGTATCAGATGTAATAAAACAGTTTTTATTAAGTAAAGTATTCTAGTTTAAAATATGTACCCTTCCTCTACCTTTTCCCCAGTTTCTCCCATAGCTTGCATGGATTTTATCTCATACTCAGTTTCAAATCAGTCTAACTTCTCCCAGTATTAGGCTGATAGTTGCAGTGTTTCAATTTCTGCTTGCCTCAGGAGTCTTACAACTGGAACTCCTATAGGATGCTCATCAAGGCCCTTCACAATCTAGCCACACTCTGATGTACCAACCCCATTACTTGTAGTGGGTTGAATGGTGGCTCCCAAAAAGATATGTCCATATCCTAAACCCTGGAACCTGTGAATGTTACCTTATTTGGAAAAAGGATCTTTGCTGATGTAATTAAGTTAAGGGTCTTGAGACAAGATTGTTATGGATCTGGATGGGTGCTAAATCCAATTTCCTTATAAGATACAGAAGAGGAGAAGACACATACAAGGAGGAGGAGGACATATGAATAGAGACAGAGACTGGATTGGTGTAGCCACAAGCCAAGGAACACCTTAAGCCTCCGGAAGCTGGAAGAGGCAAGGAAAGGTTCTCCCCTAGAGCCCTTGGAGGGAGTGTAACCCTACCAATACCTTGATTTTGGACTTTTCCAGAACTGTGAGACAGTTTCTGTTGCTTTAAGTCACCAAATTTTTGATAATTTATTACAGCAGCAATAGGAAACTAATTTGATTTTGTACCTTGAAGTGGGGATACTGCTGTAACAAATACCTTAAAATGTAGAAATACCTGTTGAATCTGGCAGGAGCTGGAAGAGTTTTGAGAAACGTGGTAGAAAAAGCCCAGATTGCCTTGAAGAGACTGTTGACATAAATATGGACATTAAAGGTGATTCTGTTAAGGACTTAGAAGAAAGCGTGGAGCATGATAGGAAAAAGCTTCTGTCATCTTAGAGAATACTTACATGATTATGAATAAAATGTTGGTAGAAATATGAACATTAAAGGCACTTTTGGCAAGGGCTTAGAAGGAACTGAGGGATGTGTTATTGGAAATAAAGAAAGATGACCCTTGTTATATAGGCAGAAATCTGGCTGAATTAGATTCTACCGTTGTGTGGAAAACAGAACATGTAAGCGATGAACTTGGATAGTTAAGAGGATTTCCAAGCAAAGTGTTAAAGGATTTCCAAGCAAAGTATCATCTGGTTTCTCCTTGTTGCTGTAAAATGCAAGAGGAAAGAGAGGAATTGAAAAAGGAACTGTTAAGGAAAAAGGAAGCAGCCTTTGGTAATTTGGGAGGCTCTCAGCCTATCCAGATTGCAAAGGATGCTAAAATTAGGAAACTCAGTGTTGGAATGTGTGCTCTATAAAGAAGGCCAAATGTGTGGCTGGATATCTTTTGTTGTATAGGTTAGGTGTGCGACTTGTGGATCCACTCAGCTGTCTCGACAGATGCCAGGAATAAAGAGGGGCTTAGCCAGCAGAAAGATCTGGGGAGGATCCTTGTGTAATGGCATGGCCCTGGTGAGATGCGTAGAAGAACCCCAAGGATTTTGACTGTTGCATCAATAGAAACACTGCCTGCTTGGATCAGAAGGGACAGAGACAGGATGAAATGAGAGAAGGCTGCCAGACTTCCAAAATTCTATAGGCAGGAAATTGGCTGATAGAACTACATGGCTGCAAATGTGTGCTACACTTCAAGAAAAAGGGAGGAGGACACTGAGGGCAAAGCCATGGCAGGCAGCACAGAGGGTGGAGCAATAAGCCAGGGAGAGTTATGCTCAAGTCTTAAAAACCTAACAGAATCTTGTGCTGCAGTTTGAACTTGCTTGGGATTGATGACTCCTTTACTTTCTACTTTCTCCCTTTTGGAATTGGAATGTCTATCTTTGGAATTTGGAACACCTATCTCACCATTGCATTTTGGAAGCATATAATTTTTTAGTTCTACAGGTCCACGTATGGAGAAGAAGTTTGCCTCTGGATGGATCATACAGGGCCTCACTCATACATAGTTTAGATAATTCACGCGATGAGATTTGAGACATCTGATGATATTTACTCATATGTATAACTTCTGCCATATGGAAGAAGTCTTTTACCTGTGATTGCACAATAAATGAGCATGTCAGTAGTTGTTTGGTCAAGTCAATTAGGGAATAAGTGTCGCACTTTACTTTTCTCAAGGTTTTGTACCATCCCTGTCCTTTTCAGGTCACATCCTATTTAGTGTTCCCCATAGTTTCCTCTGCTTTTAGCCTGTTTGTTTGTTTGTTTTAATGCCATTAAGTTGGACGCCATTTATAGCAAGAGTTGCTTTGAAGTTGCTTATTGCTTTAAATTCCTGTGTCTGTCATGTTTATGTTGATTAATTAATCAATTTTTCTCACCTCCTTTTCCCCCTTTAGTGACCATCTCAGACTTACAGAATTTATCACTCTGCGTGTGTCTGGATGTCCTCAATACTTCCCATTTATATTAAGCATTAGTTTAGGTTTTCTGAGGCTAAAAAGAAAGATAAGGTGGGCAATAACAGAGTCTGTACTGTCTGTTTGGTGGTTGTGTCTCTTCTGGTTTAAATAGTTAAATCTACTTGTTTTAGTTGTCTTGCACTTTGTTTCATACAGCACTGAATAATCTTTCACTTATTTCATTATTTCCAAAAGGCTTTATATTGTTTTGGCTATTTTTTTTATTACTTACACTCTGTGGATAAATGGAAGTTTCTTTGGGCTTCAAGACCAAAGACCTAATGCAATACACCAATTTTCTGTTAATTTTTTGATTAAGATATTTTCTGTTTTAAATAATAAAAATATTGTCTACACAAATACGTAGCTAAATGAAAATAATCAATAATATGACTTTAAAAAAATGTTTATAAAACCAGGTTTTGGTTGTGAAAAAATAGGCAGTCTGTTTTTTAACTTTTTCCTTTTATATAACACTCTCTTTATTGCCATTAAATTATACTTCTCAGTGGCATTTCACATGGAGACACAAAATAAATTATCCATTTTTTAGCTGTAGCTAATAAAGAGGAAAAGCCAAAAGTAATTTCTCATGTAGTCTTTTCCAGTCATGATTATATGCTTGTAGTTAAGAATGATACCTCAGGTAAGAATCATCAATTTGTTCTCTTTTTGCATTATAGTAAATGGAAATCAGTGACTTTTATTTGAGGAGGTTTTTGTTTTTACCAGAAGTTGTAATTTGGCTCTAAAATATAGTTTATAGTATTGAAACTATTTTTTATTTCCATCGATTAACTGATTACTTTTATTTTTTTTAATAGTGAATTTATGGCAGAAGAAAGTAATGAAAAATTTTGGCAGTTTTTGGAAACTGTACAAGAATTAGCAATTTATAAACAAAGAGGTAGGTGATGTACATATTTCAACTTTCAAGATATGTATCAATATTTATGTGCCTATATTAGATATGTTTATTGTTTTTAATGGTAAAGTTTAAGTGTAAATGCTTAATATGGTTAGTAAGTCTGAATATTAAATTTGAAAAAATGTTTTAATGGAAACTATTCCAAGTATCCATTTCCCAAAATATAAGGCTCTAATACTTTGTTATAAAAAAACTCATATGATTAACAGTGTTTGCATATTTCATTATAATCAAGCAGAAATAGAAATTGTTGAATTATGGTTTTCTTTTTACCTAGATTTCTTTGAAATAGTATTAGTTTTGCATCTAGTAATACTAAAATTTTTTTGCCAGAATACATTTACTCCTGAACTCTTAGAGAGATTTTTAATACTTGCTCTTATCAAGTTAGGTAACCTGTGTGCTCTCATTTCATTATTTAGAAAATGGACTTAGTTATTCCTACTTTTTAAAATATATATGAGAGTATATATCTATGTATACATACATATATTTTTAGAATGAACTAATGTTTATTAATGTGTTTCTTAAGGAAGATCAGATGCTGAAATTAGGTTTTCACAGCAGAGGCTAAAAGGTTAATTACTAATTATTATAAAGAAAGGTTAAAGAAAAAGGTTAGTTTCCTATCTCTACAGAGAATAGAATAAATGATATTAACATGGAATCTCTCAAGAGGGGATTCTTTAGCCTTTTAACTTAGAGAAAACTTCTTACTACGGTGATTAAATAGTTTATGATTTTATTCCTGAGTGTAAATGTAAGATGAACAATGGTTTTGAATGTTTTAAGTGTTCATTTGCTAGAGCCTGTTTGGCTGAAGTAGCTTTGAAGTTCAACAGTTTTGTGATTTTATGAGATAGGTTTAAGATAAAGGGAGCAGACATGCCTTTAATGATATTTTAAACTGAAATATTTCTAAAAACAAGTAATTTGCTCTTTGAAAAAACTTTTACTAAGAAGCTTCATTATTCATTAATCATTATTTGAGTCACGAGAGACAGTATGTACTGCTTTAGATACTGAGAATACAAAGATGAATAACTGTGATCTGTGTTCTCCAGACCTTATAACAAGATGGAAACAGCAGAACAGCTACATGTATTATTAGGTGATCAGAACTTCAATAGGGAGGGATAGGTATAACACGGACGTGCGTTAAGAGGCACCTGTCAGTATTTCAGAGAGGGCAGGACAGCCTTTCCAGTGGTGAAGGCTGGAGGTGAGTTTTGGATGACAGGATTTAACGAGGCCGTAGGGGAAGGAGACGAGCAGAAGACACCACAGGAATAGATTATGTGGAGAAACTGTGACCACTTAGGAGTCTACTTGTAAAGCAATGGGTGATTGTTGTTCGTTGGTTTTGTATTTGTCCCGGTAATTTTGGTTTTGGTATTTGAGGTAAAACTAAGCTAGATTAATATGTCAGGTTTTCACGAGAGTTAAAAAATCCGACACCAGATTTCCTGGCTCTCACCTAAAATCCTGACTGTACCTTTACCAGATCTGTTGTTCTCAGTACATGCTTTATGGCCTTATTTGGTGCCATTTTTATTGGAGAAGCAATCTTGAAAATTACTCCTATAAATTTGGAACCCTTTAAGTTGCTCAAATTTGTCAGCATATTTTATACCTAAATAAAACAGCATGTCTGGACAAACTGGTGGCAGGTCATCAACAAGTTGGAATATAAGCTCAGGAGTACCTAAACTCTACTTTAAGCATAGGAGTTGTATGTGTTTCAGGGTTGAACCTAAAATGAATTGTATTAAATAAGAATTACTAACACAAAACTATAATTCTGTTGAGCTTGTTCATAATGGTGAGAGCCAAATGCATATTGCTGCCTCATTGCTGACCTTGTTAGGTGTAGGAAGAAATGGTATATATGAGCAATTAAATATGACACAAGCTATCAGATTTTACTGAATTTGTTTTCAAGACATTATCCTAGAGGAAACATTTAAAATGCTTAGTTACTTGTAATTTTCTAGGTTGTTGAATCTCCATGAGACCCTCTAAATACTCTCCACTGAAAAATAATTTCAGTGATCTACTTGCCTAAAAAAATTGTAAAAGTTGAACATTAACTCTTTGAATTCAGGTGCTAGTTTCCTGCCATTTCGTGAGGACAGTTTACATTATGTGCCAGCACATTCAGACCTTTTAAACATCGAATTGCCTGTTTTTAAATCATTTTGTATGGGTCTGCCACAGAGTTATATATTTATTGATGTCTCAAGATTCAAGTGGCATGATATTAGCTAAGCTTTGTAGTTTTGTGTGGTGAATCAGAAATATCAAGCAAGGTTTATCTGACTCCAGAGCCCCTATTTATTTCCCCTTCTCCATGTTCTCAGCATATAAAAATCTCATTCTCAAAGTCCTTCAAGATCTTAATGGTTTCTACACAAGTAAAGTTGCTCGTATATTTTAATGGAGAGATTTTTAGAAAATGCTATGACATTTTTAACTCAGTTACTTATAATTGAGAACCAGGTTTGGGGTAGGAAGATTGCCATCTGGACGTGTCACATTTGAAATGCTTGTGGAATATCCAAGTGAGGATATCCAGTAAGCTGACGTAACTGAGAGATTTAGGTAAAAAAAAAATCTAACCAAAAGGTAGAATTTGGGGGTTATCAACATCAAGAAGGTAATTGCAGTTATAGGGAAAAGAGATAGCATGAGAAGAAAATAAAGAACACCAGTATTTAAGAGATAACCAGAGGAAGAACATGCAGTAGAGACTAGGGAGCACCAGTGGAGGTGGGTGAAAACCTAGAGAGGGTGATGTCATGAAAGCCAGGGGAATATTAAGTGCTAAGTGATAGACATTATCAAATACTAAAGAAGAACCAAGTAATATAAGTACTAAGCTTTTAACAAAAGAAAAATTAGCGGTGACTTTGAGAGCACTTTTACTGGTATAGTAATAAAAACTACAGTAGGTTGAGGAAGTAGAGAGAACTATTGTTAAGTCTTTCAAGGTTGACTATGAAGCAAATAAGGTGAAGCAGTACGTGACTCATCACTTACTGCTGCCGCTCTTTTTTTTTTTTTAAAGACGAGAGTGATGTATGTATATTAAATGCCAATAGGTAAAAAATCAAGTGAAGGGTGAAAGAAATTGAAAGGGCAAAATCATTATCAGCAGGTTAGTTGGTAAGCGTGGATTTAGTTCTTTTTAAACATTAGCTAAAATAGTCCAATGCATCCATGATTATCTTGCAAGTTAAGCCTAAAAATACATAGGTTTACTTTCTGTAACCCCTGGATCCTATATCCATTACTACATTAGAGACAGCCTTAACAGTGACCTTGACAAATTTTGATGTCTGTGGTCAGGCACTGCTCACATTTGTTCCTGTTGATCCTCTTCTCTGTTTTCATGTAAAACCAATGCCCTTTTGACTGATGTAGTCTTTGTTTTTGTTTATATTATTGCATTAATTTTGACTGTTTTGTTGACCCTATAGCTATTATGTCTTCTTTAAGATCCATTTTTAAGATAACATCTCTTCTCTAGTTGCTTTTGTGTTGCTTTTACTACTGAAGGCAAGTTTTGCCTTACTTTTTGATTCTTGGGGGGAAACTCACCATAACTTCCTGAGAAAATCACCTATAGTTTGTTAAAGTAGAAGTGAATGAGCACACCTACTCTCATATGATGGCTCTTTGAAATTACTGGATTAGGAAAGTATTATTGGCCTAGAATGAGGAGGTCTATTCACTTCTTAAATATTAATTCCAGAAATGTATTAGATGCCTGTATTGTGTGCCAAGAGTAGAAAGGTATAATTGAAAGGCTAGAAAAGATTCTTGCCTTAACAGTTTATAGCTTAATAGGAAAGACAGCATTAAACAAATAATTATACAAATAATTTTTAATTACTGTTTGAGAATTGATCTAGAGAGTCCTTTGCTATTCTTAGCCTCCTCTTAAATTGTAAGTAGGGCCTATATCTTATCTATGTATTATAACTCTACAACCTTGAAGTGAATTGGTCTATGTTGGCATCTTCCAAATAGATTTTAATGGCAAGATTATTTTCATCTGGACTTGTATTGATTGCCTGGACTTCACTGGAAGATAAAAATGAATAATAAACTGGAGATCTTGATTTTCCCTTTTGCTCTAACATCTTCTATTCGAAACTTAAAATATGACATCAATTTAATTAGCTATACAGTGAGAGATGTGCCAATGTGTTGAATACAAAATACTAACATCCTTTTCTTTTGAATTCTTTTTGTAGAATCAGATTATTCTTACTACAACTTAATCCTGAGGAAAGCTGGACAGTTTTTAGACAATTTACATATCAATCTCTTAAAGTTTGCTTTCTCTATAAGGGCATACTCTCCAACTATTCAGATGTTTCAACAGGTATGTAAAAACACCCAAACTGGGCTTCCCTGGTGGCGCAGTGGTTGAGAGTCCGCCTGCCGATGCAGGGGACACGGGTTCGTGCCCCGGTCTGGAAAGATCCCACATGCCGCGGAGAGGCTGGGCCCGTGAGCCATGGCCGCTGAGCCTGTGCATCCAGAGCCTGTGCTCTGCAATGGGAGAGGCCACAACAATGAGAGGCCCGCGTTCCGCAAACAAAACAAAACAAAACAAAAAAACACCCAAACTATATTTGACAAAGAAGCATGCTAGCAATGTACACACATCTATCTTAATGTGAATATCTTTAGCTAAAAATCTCCAAACTTGTAATACCTGGTTCCATAGCCTATCATCGATTATATTTTCATTGTTACCATTGATTATAGTATAATTGAGTATTTTAGGTAATTTTGTAGTTATTTGGGATAAGGCAGTTACGAAGACGAATCACCAATGAAGTGAACTGTAGTGACAATTTTAATTTAATGGGATGTTTTCAACAATTTCGAAGCATGTTTTCCTACTATACAGTTGATTTTGTTAAAATGTTTGATTCTGTCTATGTATTTTTACTTTAATTAGAGCAATAACTTAATAGTAGTTGGTAAGCTATTTTAATCAAAGTAATGTGTAAGTTTTAAAAATGATATTGTAATTATCAACTACTGTAGCTAAGTGTAATCTTTGAAATCTTAGATTGCAGCTGATGAGCCTCCACCAGATGGCTGTGATGCATTTGTGGTTATCCATGAGAAACACACGTGTAAAGTTAATGAGATTAAAAAGCTGCTGAAGAAGGCTACTTCAAGGTAAATTAATGATCGGCTATAGTGAAAGAAGTGGTTTATAAAAAGAGATGTGGGGTGGAGTAGAAACTTCTTATAATAAAAAATTTCAATATTCCAAGACATTGTATATTAAAGAATGTGCTCTCAATATATCTAAGTCCTTCTCTAAAGTATATAAGTACTTTCAATATTCTATCTTGATTATCTTTTGATTTTAGAATACCAAAATACTGTAAAATATATGAGAGATGTATTTTATGTAACATAAGTTGTCTTTTCAAATACAGGCAGACCTCAAAGATATTGTGGGTTCACTTCCAGACCACCTCAATAAAGTGAATACTGCAATAATTCACACAAATTTTTTGGTATCCCAGCGCATATAAAAGTTATGTCTACACTATACAGTAGTCTGTTGAGTGCCCAGCAGCGTTATGTCTAAAAAAATGTATACCTTAATTTTAAAATACTTTATTGCTAAAAACTGCTAACCATCATCTGAGCCTTCAGTGAGTCTTAATCTTTTTGCTGATGGAGAGTGTGAAATATTGCAAGAATTACAAAAATGTGACACAGAGACAGGAAGTGAGCAAATGCTGTTGGAAAAATGGTGACCATAGACTTGCTGGACACGATTGCCAAAAATCTTCAATGTGTTAAAAATGAAATATCTGTGAAGCACAATAAAGCAAAGCACAATAAAATGAGGTATGCCTGTAAACATACAAAGCTGTGGATTTATCTAAGCTATAACTCTTTAAATATAAACTGAATGTATACCTCGGGAGTAAAAAATTAATAACAAAAACAGTAGTATAGAATTGCTTTTTTATAATGCATTATTCAAAACCTTTTTCTTCTTCCAAGTATTTAATACAAATGAATATGAGAAGTAGGAAGGAGATTATTAATTTAGTAGTGATTTTTACAGAGTAATGCCTGCCAGTATATGTTTTACTGCCTGATTGTTTATACTTTAAGAAGTATTAAAGTTGTTTCTCTAATTTTGAAAGAGTTCTTTTTTTTTATTAGTTTCTGCTTTATAACAAAGTGAATCAGTCATACATATACATCTGTTCCCACATCCCTTTCCTCATGCATCTCCCTCCCTCCCACCCTCCCCATCCCACCCCTCCAGGCGGTCACAAAGCACCGAGCTGATCTCCCTGTGCTCTGCGGCTGCTTCCCACTATCTATCTACCTTACGTTTGGTAGTGTATATATGTCCATGCCTCTCTTTCGCTTTGTCACAGCTTACCCTTCCCCCTCCCCATATCCTCAAGTCCATTCTCAAGTAGGTCTGTGTCTATTGCCGTTTTACCCCTAGGTTCTTCATGACATTTTTTTTAAATTCCATATATATGTGTTAGCATACGGTATTTGTCTTTCTCTTTCTGACTTACTTCACTCTGTATGACAGACTCTAGGTCTATCCACCTCATTACAAATAGCTCAGTTTCGTTTCTCTTTATGGCTGAGTAATATTCCATTGTATATATGTGCCACATCTTCTCTATCCATTCATCTGATGATGGACACTTAGGTTGTTTCCAGCTCCGGGCTATTGTGAATAGAGCTGCAATGAACATTTTGGTACATGCCTCTTTTTGAATTATGGTTTTCTCAGGGTATATGCCTAGTAGTGGGATTGCTGGGTCATATGGTAGTTCTATTTGTAGTTTTTTAAGGAACCTCCATACTGTTCTCCATAGTGTCTGTACCAACTCACATTCCCACCAGCAGTGCAAGAGTGTTCCCTTTTCTCCACACCCTCTCCAGCATTTGTTGTTTCTAGATTTCTTGATGATGGCCATTCTGACTGGTGTGAGATGATATCTCATTGTAGTTTTGATTTGCATTTCTCTAATGATTAATGGTGTTGAGCATTCTTTCATGTGTTTGTTGGCAGTCTGTATATCTTCTTTGGAGAAATGCCTATTTAAGTCTTCTGCCCATTTTTGGATTGGGTTGTTTGTTTTTTTGCTATTGAGCTGCATGAGCTGTTTATAAATTTTGGAGATGAATCCTGTGTCAGTTGCTTCATTGGCAAATATTTTCTCCCATTCTGAGGGTTGTCTTTTGGTCTTCTTTATGGTTTCCTTTGCTGTGCAAAAGCTTTGAAGTTTCATTAGGTCCCATTTGTTTATCTTTGTTTTTATTTCCATTTCTCTAGGAGGTGGGTCCAAAAGGATCTTGCTGTGATTTATGTCATAGAGTGTTCTGCCTATGTTTTCCTCTAAGAGTTTGATAGTGTCTGGCCTTACATTTAGGTCTTTAATCCATTTTGAGTTTATTTTTGTGTATGGTGTTAGGGAATGATCTAATCTCATACTTTTACATGTCCCTGTCCAGTTTTCCCAGCACCACTTATTGAAGAGGCTGTCCTTTCTTCATTGTACATTCCTGCCTCCTTTATCAAAGTTAAGTTGACCATATGTGCATGGGTTTATGTCTGGGCTTTCTATCCTGTTCCATTGATCTATCTTTCTGTTTATATGCCAGTACCACACTGTCTTGATTACTGTAGCTTTGTAGTATAGTCTGAAGTCAGGGAGCCTGATTCCTCCAGCTCCATTTTTCGTTCTCAAGATTGCTTTGGCTATTCGGGGTCTTTTGTGTTTCCAAACAAATTTTGAAATTTTTTGTTCTAGTTCTGTGAAAAGTGCCAGTGGTAGTTTGATAGGGATTGCATTGAATCTGTAGATTGCTTTGGGTAGTAGAGTCATTTTCATAATATTGATTCTTCCAATCCAGGAACATGGTATATCTCTCCATCTATTTGTATCATCTTTAATTTCTTTCATCGGTGTCTTATAATTTTCTGCATACAGGTCTTTTGTCTCCTTAGGTAGGTTTATTCCTAGATATTTTATTCTTTTTGTTGTGATGGTAAATGGGAGTGTTTTCTTGATTTCATTTTCAGATTTTTCATCATCAGTGTACAGGAATGCCAGAGATTTCTGTGCATTAATTTTGTATCCTGCTACTTTACCAAATTCATTGATTAGCTCTAGTAGTTTTCTGGTAGCATCTTTAGGATTCTCTATGTATAGTATCATGTCATCTGCAAACAGTGACAGCTTTACTTCTTCTTTTCCAATTTGGATTCCTTTTATTTCCTTTTCTTCTCTGATTGCTGTGGCTAAAACTTCCAAAACTAAGTTGAATAAGAGTGGTGAGAGTGGGCAGCCTTGTCTTGTTCCTGATCTTAGTGGAAATGGTTTCAGTTTTTGACCATTGAGGACAATGTTGGCTGTGGGTTTGTCATATATGGCCTTTATTATGTTGAGGAAAGTTCCCTCTATGCCTACTTTCTGCAGGGTTTTTATCATAAATGGGTGTTGAATTTTGTCGAAAGCTTTCTCTGCATCTATTGAGATGATCATATGGTTTTTCTCCTTCAACTTGTTAATATGGTGTATCACATTGATTGATTTGCGTATATTGAAGAATCCTTGCATTCCTGGAATAAACCCCACTTGATCATGGTGTATGATCCTTTTAATGTGCTGTTGGATTCTGTTTGCCAGTATTTTGTTGAGGATTTTTGCATCTATGTTCATCAGTGATATTGGCCTGTAGTTTTCTTTCCTTGTGACATCCTTGCCTGGTTTTGGTATCAAGGTGATGGTGGCCTCGTAGAATGAGTTTGGGAGTGTTCCTTCCTCTGATATTGTTTGGAAGAGTTTGAGAAGGATGGGTGTTAGCTCTTCTCTAAATGCTTGATAGAATTCGCCTGTGAAGCCATCTGGTCCTGGGCTTTTGTTTGATGGAAGATTTTTAATCACAGTTTCAATTTCAGTGCTTGTGATTGGTCTATTCATATTTTCTATTTCTTCCTGAGTCAGTCTTGGCAGGTTGTGCATTTCTAAGAATTTGTCCATTTCTTCCAGGTTGTCCATTTTATTGGCATAGAGTTGCTTGTAGTAATCTCTCATGATCTTTTGTATTTCTGCAGTGTCAGTTGTTACTTCTCCTTTTTCATTTCTAATTCTATTGATTTGAGTCTTCTCCCTTCTTTTCTTGATGAGTCTGGCTAATGGTTTGTCAATTTTGTTTATCTTCTCAAAGAACCAGCTTTTAGTTTGGTTGATCTTTGCTATCGTTTCCTTCATTTCTTTTTCATTTATTTCTGATCTGATCTTTATGATTTCTTTCCTTCTGCTAACTTTGGGGGTTTTTTGTTCTTCTTTCTCTAATTGCTTTAGGTGCAGGGTCAGGTTGTTTACTCGAGATGTTTCCTGTTTCTTAAGGTGGGATTGTATTGCTATAAACTTCCCCCTTAGAACTGCTTTTGCTGTGTCCCATAGGTTTTGGGTCGTCGTGTCTCCATTGTCATTTGTTTCTAGGTATTTTTTAATTTCCTCTTTGACTTCTTCAGTGATCACTTCGTTATTGAGTAGTGTATTGTTTAGCCTCCATGTGTTTGTATTTTTTACAGATCTTTTCCTGTAATTGATGTCTAGTCTCATAGCATTGTGGTCAGAAAAGATACTTGATACAATTTCAATTTTCTTAAATTTACCAAGGCTTGATTTGTGACCCAAGATATGATCTATCCTGGAGAACGTTCCATGAGCACTTGAGAAAAATGTGTATTCTATTGTTTTTGGATGGAATGTCCTATAAATATCAACTAAGTCCATCTTGTTTAATGTATCATTTAAAGCTTGTGTGTCCTTATTTATTTTCATTTTGGATGATCTGTCCATTGGTGAAAGTGGGGTGTTAAAGTCCCCTACTATGATTGTGTTACTGTCAATTTCCCCTTTTATGGCTGTTAGTATTTGCCTTATGTATTGAGGTGCTCCTATGTTGGGTGCATAAATATTTACAATTGTTATATCTTCTTCTTGGATCGATCCCTTTATCGTTATGTAGTGTCCTTCTTTGTCTCTTCTAATAGTCTTTATTTTAAAGTCTATTTTGTCTGATATAAGAATTGCTACTCCAGCTTTCTTTTGATTTCCATTTGCATGGAATATCTTTTTCCATCCCCTTACTTTCAGTCTGTATGTGTCTCTAGGTCTGAAGTGGGTCTCTTGTAGACAGCATATATATGGGTCTTGTTTTTGTATCCATTCAGCCACTCTGTGTCTTTTGGTGGGAGCATTTAGTCCATTTACATTTAAGGTAATTATTGATATGTATGTTCCTATTCCCATTTCCTTAATTGCTTTGGGTTCGTTATTGTAGGTGTATTCCTTCTGTTGTCATTCTTGCCTAGAGAAGTTCCTTTAGCATTTGTTGTAAAGCTGGTTTGGTGGTGCTGAACTCTCTCAGCTTTTGCTTGTCTGTAAAGGTTTTAATTTCTCCATCAAATCTGAATGAGATCCTTGCTGGGTAGAGTAATCTTGGTTGCAGGTTTCTCTCCTTCATCACTTTAATTATGTCCTGCCACTCCCTTCTGGCTTGTAGAGTTTCTGCTGAGAGATCAGCTGTTAACCTGATGGGGATTCCCTTGTGTGTTATTTGTTGTTTTTCCCTTGCTGCTTTTAATATGATTTCTTTGTGTTTAATTTTTGACAGTTTGATTAATATGTGTCTTGGCGTATTTCTCCTTGGATTTATTCTGTATGGGACTCTCTGTGCCTCCTGGACTTGATTAACTATTTCCTTTCCCATATTAGGGAAGTTTTCAACTATAATCTCTTCAAATATTTTCTCAGTTCCTTTCTTTTTCTCTTCTTCTTCTGGAACCCCTATAATTCGAATGTTGGTGCGTTTAATGTTGTCCCAGAGGTCTCTGAGACTGTCCTCTGTTCTTTTCATTCTTTTTTCTTTATTTTGCTCTGCAGCAGTTATTTCCACTATTTTATCTTCCACCTCACTTATCCGTTCTTCTGCCTCAGTTATTCTGCTATTGATCCCATCTAGAGTATTTTTCATTTCATTTGTTGTGTTTTTAATCGATGCTTGATTCATCTTAGTTCTTCTAGGTCCTTGTTAACTGTTTCTTGCATTTTGTCTATTCTATTTCCAAGATTTTGGATCTTGGAAATAGAATCTTGGCTCATCTTTACTATCATTATTCTGAATTCTTTTTCAGGTAGACTGCCTATTACCTCTTCATTTGTTAGGTCTGGTAGGTTTTTATCTTGCTCCTTCACCTGCTGTGTGTTTTTCTGTCTTCTCATTTTGCTTATGTTACTGTGTTTGGGGTCTCCTTTTTGCAGGCTGCAGATTCGTAGTTCCCGTTGTTTTTGGTGTCTGTCCCCAGTGGCTAAGGTTGTTTCAGTAGGTTATGTAGGCTTCCTGGTTGGGGGGACTAATGCCTGTGTTCTGGTGGTTGAGGCTCGATCTTGTCTTTCTGGTGGACAGGTCCACGTCTGGTGGTTTGTTTTGTGGTGCCTGTGGTCTTATTATGTTTTTAGGTAGCCTCTCTGCTAATGCGTGGGGTTGTGTTCCTCCCTTGCTAGTTGCTTGGCATAGGGTGACCAGCACTGTAGCTTGCTGGTCGTTGACTGAAGCTGGGTGCTGGTGTTGAGATGGAGATCTCTGGGAGATTTTTGCTGCTTGATATTATGTGGAGCTGGGAGGTCTCTTGTGGACCCGTGTCCTGAAGTTGGCTCTCCCACTTCAGAGGCACAGCACTGACTCCTGGCTGCAGCACCAAGAGCCTTTCATCCACCCGGCTCAGAATAACAGGGAGAAAAAGTAGAAAGAAAGAATTAGTAGAAGAAAGAAAGAGAGAGGGAAAGAAAGGAAGAAGGGAAGAAAGGAAGGAAGGAAGAAAGAAAGAAAGGAGGGAGGGAGGGAGGAAGGATGGAAAGAAAGAAAGGAGGGAGGGAGGGAGGGAGGAAGGATGGAAAGAAAGAAAGGAGGGAGGGAGGGAGGGAGGAATGAAAGCAAAAGGAAGAGTGAATGGAAGAAGGGAGGGAGGGAGGGAGGAAGGTTGGAAAGAAAGAAAGGAGGGAGGGAGGGAGGAATGAAAGCAAAAGGAAGAGTGAATGGAAGGAGGGAGGGAGGAAGGAAAGAAAGAAAGACAGGAAGGAGGGAGGAAGGAAAGAAAAAGAAAGTGGAAAGAAGAAGGGTGGGAGGGAGGGAGGGAGGAAAGAAAAAGAAGGAAAGGAGGAGCGAAGGGAGGGAGGGAGGAACGGAAGGTAGGAAAAAAGAGCAGGTAAAGTAAAATAGAATAAAGTATGAAATATAGTAGTGTTATTAAAATTAAAAAGTAATTATTGAAAAAGAAAACGGACAGATAGAACCCTGGGACATATGGTGGAAGCAAAGCTATACAGAGAGAATCTTAACACAGAAGATTACACATACACATTCACAAAAAGAGAGCAGGGGGAAAAATCAAAAATCTTGCTCTCCAAGACCACCTCCTCAATTTGGGATAGTTCGTTGTAAAAAGAGGAAAAGGGCGAGAAGTCTGAAATCTTGCTCTCTAAGTCCACCTCCTTAATTTGGGATAATTCGTTGTAAAAAGAGGAAAAGGGGGGAAGGTCTTAAATCTTGTCCTCAAAGTCCACTTCCTCAATTTGGGATGATTCGCTGTCCATTTATGCACTCCACAGACGCAGGGCACATCAAGTGGACCGTGGAGCTTTAATCCGCTGCCTCCGAGGCTGCACAGAGAGATTTCCCTGTCTCTGCTCTCACAGCTCCCGGGTCTCAGCCTTGGACCTGGCCCCGCCTCTGCGCGTAGGTCGCCGGAGGGCGTCCGTTCTTCGCTCAGACAGGACGGGTTTAAAGGAGCCGCTGATTCGGGGGCTCTGGCCCACTCAGGCAGAGGGGAGGGAGGGGCGCGCAGTGTGGGGCGGGCCTGCGGCGGCAGAGGCCGGAGTGACGTTGCACCAGACCGAGGCGCTCCGTGCGCTTTCCCGGGAAAGCCGTCCCCGGGTCCCGGGACCCCGGCAGTGGCGGGGTGCACAGGCCCCCCGGAAGGCGGGGCGGACAGTGACCCGCGCTCGCACACAGGCCCCGCGGCGGCGGCAGCCCCAGCGTCCCACGCCCGTCTCCAAAGTCTGCGCCTCTAGGCGCGGCTCGCGCCTGTCTCCGGCGCTTCCCCAAGCAGCCCTCTTAATGCCCTCTCCTGGCGCACCAGGAAACAAAAGGGAAAAAAGTCTCTTGCCTCTTCGGCAGCTCCAGACCCTTTCCCCGGACTCCCTCCAGGCTAGCCGTGGTGCACTAACCCCCTCAGGCTCTCTTCCTGCCGCCAGCCCCAGTCCTCTCCCTGCGCTCCGACCGAAACCCGATACCGAGCCTCAGCTCCCAGCCCCGCCCGCCCCAGCGGCCAAGCAGACAAGCTGGTGTGTGCCTGAGGGCACCGATCCTCTGTGCCGGAATCTCTCCGCTTTGCCCTCCCCACCCCTGTTGCTGTGCTCTTCTCCGCTACTCCTACTCCAAAGCTTTCCCCCTCCGCCACCTGCAGTCTCCGCCCGCGAAGGGGCTTGTAGTGTGTGGAAACCTTTCCTCCTTCACGGCTCCCTCCCACTGGTGCAGGTCCCGTCCCTATCCTACTGTCTCTGTTTATTCTTTTTTTCTTTTGCCCTACCCAGGTATGTGGGGAGTTTCTTGCCTTTTGGGGGGTCTGAGGTCTTCTGTCAGCGTTCAGTAGGTGTTCTGTAGGAGTTGTTCCACGTGTAGATGTATTTCTGATGTATCTGTGGGGAGGAAGGTGATCTCCGTGTCTTACTCTTCCGCCATCTTCCTCCGGGGACTCTGAAAGAGTTCTTTATATATTAAACAGTAACTTCTTTTATTTGTTGGAAACTTTTTCTAATATTTATATTAATTTTCACATAGACAAGCTTTTATTTTTATGTAGCCAAATTTGTCCTTTATGTATGTATGTTTTTATACTTACACAGTTTTTCCCAAACCTGAGTGAGAGCTTTTACTAATATTTCCCAGTAGCTTTCTTAAAGTTTTTGTTTTACCTTAAACGTTTAAACTATCTCTAATTTATTTTCTTCGGAAGGCAAGGATCCAGTCAGATCTTTTTCACCTCAGGTGGCTAGTCAATTATTATATTCATTATATTTATATTATGGTCTATTTTATAACTTTGTTCTATACTGTTATGTTTCTTGTAACAGTACCATGTTGTTAGTATTTATTGCTTTACAGTTTATTCCGATATCTCACAGGACAGTTTCCTCTTCATTGCTGCTTTTTTTTCCTCCAGAATTTCTTAGCTCTTTGCGCTTGTTGATGCTTTCAAACTAACATTAGAGTCCTTTTTCTCCTACCAAATTGCCTCCCGAAAAAGCCTTGGTTGGGTTTTAATTAGAATTATTTTAAACCTATTAGTTAATTTTAAAAGAATTTAAATGTTTATTATGTCGAATCTCTCAACAGATAACACAGTATGTTTTCTGTTCATTCCTTCTTTTAAAACTTTAAAGTTTTATAATTAACTGTGTTTTTAAAATCAGAAATAACTTGTTTTATCAGTTGTTTTTCATCTACTAAGATTAATTCGAAGTTTTTCTCTTTGGACGTACTGTGTATTATGGTAATATATTTTAAACTATTATACCTTTTCATTTCTAGGGAGAACTATTTGTTAATGGTGTGGGATTATCTTAATTTTTGTTGAGGTAGATTGCTTATATCTTTATTAAGATTCATTTTTCTACTTTAATGAGATTAGCTATTATTTAAACTATTTATGCCATTTTTTAATGTTATTCTAGCTTCGTATAGTGAATTAGGCAGCCATGTTATTCTGTAAGAATTGGTGTAGCATAGCAATTACCTATTCCTCTAAAGCATTAATAGACTATGAAGTTGTCAGCCCTAATGTGTTTTTCTTTTCCTAGTGCATTTTTTTAAAGTTAACTTTGGTAACTTTATTTTTTAATTTTTAATTTTATTTTTATTTATTTTTGGCTGCATTGGGTATTCGTTGCTGTGCACAGGCTTTCTGTAGTTGCGGCAAGCGGGGGCTACTCTTCATTGCGGTGCGGTGGCTTCTCTTGTTGCGGAGCGCGGGCTCTAGGCACGCAGGCTTCAGTAGTTGTGGAACGTGGGCTCAGTAGTTGTGGCTTGCAGGCTCTAGAGCACAGGCTCAGTAGTTGTGGCACACAGGCTTAGTTGCTCCGCGGCATTTGTGATCTTTCCGGACCAGGGATCGAACCCGCGTCCCCTGTGTTGGCAGGTGGATTCTTAACCACTGCGCCAACAGGGAAGTCTGGTAACTTTTAAAGTTTATTATTGTTACTGTTTTCTGGCATCTGATGTCTGATGTTATAATTTTCTTAGAGAAACTAATATTAAAGTTAAATATTTAATATTTAGATATTGAATCTAAAATTAAGATTTAAAAAAGGTTAGCATCAAGCCGTTTGGGAGAGCAACCTGCCATGGGCGCTGTGAGTCCTTGCATGTCCTTGCCTGGTCTGACCAGTAAAAAATGGAAGACCTGAACTGCTCTGTACCTGAACCATTTCTCAGGGCTGTGTTTGTAGTGAGCAACCTTGAGGAACTAGGCGATGTTTCCTTCTGGAAAGAAGAATGCACTTGTTTACTGCTTGTTATAAAACCGTGGTTCCCCAAGCACAGTGATCCTCAGCGGCAACGTACAGCCACTGTGTAGTATCCATTTAGCTCCATATTTTGTCCCACAGCCCGCCTTGTGGAACTTGGGGAGCAAGTATAATGCTCATGCTGCTTGCTATGCTTTGAGCAATAAAAGTCCTTTCTCTTTGACCCAGGAGTCTCAGGTCTTCTGCCAGAATCCATAAAATGACAAAAGCCTAACTTATTACTTTGTAAGTAGGCTAAAACCAAGCCTTAGACCTTTTATAGTTCTTGACAGTTTTAGAAACAAGAGTGGGATGTTGACAGACACATGGCTTTCTGAAAAAGGAAGGACAAAGGCCCCCTGGGGTGGGGAGACAGAAGCTCAACACTTGGATTTCTCTCCTACTGCTCCCCTCTCGTCCCCCTGCCATTCTGCACTCCCTGTGCTCCTGGCTGGATGACGGCGGTCTTCTGATAACTGTTACTGTAGCTCCTCATACAGGATTTTTGATCTTTGTTCCTACAGGAAAAGGCACCTAAACTCAATTGGTGGGCTTTGGAAGGTGCTCATAATGGGAAAGGGAATTAAAATGATCTCTCGACCAGTTCATTGTACTTCTATTTTTATTGTTTTGGCTCCCACATCTAAATCTGTAACTGATATTGATATTGTATGTGTATATACTTTGAATGCCGTGAATGCTCATGACGTCTAAAGCGAGATACTCTCACTGGGAGACTACATATATACTCCAGCAGACTCAACATAGAATCCCCAGGAGGAGAAGGGGGAAATCACAACTTTAGTTGCAGGCTGAATGGCTGCTTGAATGCCCAGAGAGGTAGTTTCCAAGTACAATGACACCACCTGCCTGACTCAGCCATCAAGTACACCCGTTTTTAAAAAGAGAAACTTAAAATTGCTGAGCTTTAGTTGAAACTGAACACCTGACTCAGGCAGTCTTGTGACTCTACTACCCGATGTTTACATTTTGGCACAGGTCAACTAGGATTCCATGACTAACAGGGAAGAAGGGAGTCAGGGAGTCTCTCTGGTCAAGTGGAAATAGTATATTCAAGAGTTACTTAAACCTTGTGTGACCTTAGGGTTACATGATGACGTGGCAGCAATCCCCCTTTGGGACAAACCCAATGCCCCATTCCATTACCTGAAGTAAGATTTCTGACTCAGTGGGGCCCTCAATTCTCAATTGTTTCCTTTAATGCCTGGATCAAGTTACTGGTACACTCAGCTAAGTTACAGTCTGGTGGTGACTTAGGGCTGCTGTTGCAGTTCATCCAGGCTGCAGCTATGAAAAAACAAAAGCAGATGTGGTCAGTCCATTCAGTGGGCAGAATTCGAGGTAGTCCTCTTATCCTTGACGAATCCCTGACTCCTTAATGAAACTCGCTACATTTATACCGACCCCTGGGCTGTTGCCAGTGGCCTACCCATCTGGTCTGACACTTGAAGACTACCAGATTAGAGGCACCACTCTTTGGGGCTGTGAGAATAAACTGCACCTGCCCATCTGACTGTCTGGGTTACTTCTGTAGATACACACAGTCCACACCCATTATCCAATGAGTCTGAGTGGAGTCAAGCTGCATGTCAAGACTGCAGCATCCAAATTGCTGCCGTTGCTACCTGGCTCCACCATTGCGTGGAAGATGCACCATTATAGACAGGAGCACAATAAAGGACTACATGCTTCTGATGTAAGATCTACCACAGCATACCTGACTGTGACTTCTGCCCAGAGATCGTTTCCTTGTCTTGTGGTGAAGGCGTCCGCATTGCCCTGGGCCACCACCTGTTTCTGGCAAACTGACTGTGTCAGATGTTTGACCCTGCTCTTGGTGCTACCTTTGGTGCCTCATCCCTGTTGAGATTTCTTTACGTTATGGTTTTGCTACTTAAGTCTTATCAGCCAACTCTGGCCACACCACTGTAGCCCTTGAATCTAAACTGTTATTTTTCTGGCTTTCCAGATCATCTGTAGTCTGACAGCTATGCACCTTATTTCACAGAGGCCACCAACACTAGATCAGTAGTCAAAAGTGTTCACTGAACATTCCACATTCTCTACCACCCACGGGCATCTGGTTTCTGAGCATACTAGAGTGGCCTCCTCAAAACTTAATTCGAAAAGTTTTGACTCTACCTCTCTCACCCTCTGATCCATAGGCTTTAGTAAGGCCATATGATCTCTGGATGTGACCATGCTCGGAAAGGTTCCATCTCTTGGCCACCTCCTGTGAAATGGCTAGGATGAAAGAGGTAGGAGGTTGTATGGATTGGTTCAGGATTCCACCGTGACCATTGCTGGGTGTCATGTATCTTTCCTTCGGTCAACAGCAGCCTCAGATCATCCTGGTTGGTATGGCCTCCATGTGGTAGCCCAGCCAGAAGGGGCTTGAAGAACTCAAACTTTAATTTTGGTCTTGCCCCCTGGATTGTTTTGTTGGAAAGATGTGGTCCTAGGTCATGAAGACAACCAGTTGGTTGAGTCCACTGCTTGCCAAGTCTTTCTCCAGTGACCA
The DNA here is from genome assembly GCF_964165515.1 of Mesoplodon bidens. Taxonomy (NCBI): domain Eukaryota; kingdom Metazoa; phylum Chordata; class Mammalia; order Artiodactyla; family Ziphiidae; genus Mesoplodon; species Mesoplodon bidens. The sequence goes on along the minus strand of NC_138174.1, from coordinate 63,974,218 downwards.
CAGGGGCCTAGCTGGGGGCCTATAATGGGTCTTCATAAGTTTCTTAAAAACGCTCTTGTCTCACTTGAACCTGATTCTTCCAGATGAAAGGTGTGGGTATAAATAGAGGATGATTCGAAAATAGGTAAAATTGTAGGCATTGGGATGGGACACATTGATTTCATGGCTACTGAGGTGGAACTGCAAGTCTAGCGCCTGACCTTAGGCTCTGAAGGTGTGGGAAGGGGAAAAATTGTTTTCTTTGATCCTGCATCCAGCACAACAGCCGTCAAAATAGACATACAGTCTGCCTGAGTCGGCCAGCAGCTGTGGCTGACAATCTGACCTGCTGTGGGGTTTGTCATTCCTCTACATGCTGTGTGAACATGGCCAGTCCTGGGTCTGACTTGTGCCTGACTCCCATCAGTGGCAGCTCCTAAGCGTAGATTCCTCCCTCACCCAAATTCATGTGTAAACATGTGGGCTGGACAGCCTTCTTTTAATCTTAATGATACAAATGTATATATATACTTCCATCTCCTGAGCAGCCCGGGGTTAGGCCACATTATGGTGGGTGATGCTGCAGCTACTAGATGCAAGTTTAACAATTTTGGAACTGGAGTGACACGTGCCATTTTGGGATTAAATGTTTGTATTTCTAGAAAGCAGGCACAGAATGTTTTCACTGGGGGTAGAGGTTGCTTTCTTATTATCGGGGTGGGGGTGGGGACTCTGCCATAGCCCCGAGTGTCTTTCTGGGTATGGTAAGACTGTGAGGACTTGAACGGTCTGTGCCCAGGCCATTTCTCAGGGTTCTGTGCAGCAAGTGACTTTGAGGGATGAGTTAATGTCTGCCTCTGGGACAAACAGCAGGTTGTTTACTGCTTCTTATAGGATGAGGGGCTCCCCGCACTCAGTGCTTCTTAGCTGTGGTGCGTACAGCTAAGCATTCTTGTGTAGCATTCTTGCGGGTCCATTTCCACCCTAATGGAATGCGGGGGCCACAGGGAACTGATGCAAACATGCTAAATAATGCTCATGCTGCTTATGTGCCAGGAGTAGTAAAGTTCTTTGTTTTTGACCTAAGAGTTTGTCTTCGGCCAGGATCCATGAAACAACAAAAGGCAAACTTATTAGCTTGTAAGCGGGGTGAAATCAATTCCCTAACCTGACAGAAACTAAATGGGTATACATAGATATATATAGTGTCTTTTATATGTATATACACACACACACAGTTGTTATATATGTGGTATATGTGTGTATGTGTATGTATATGTGTATATGTATGTATGTAGTGTTAAACTTTTTTTTTTCTTTTTTGTGAACCTTACACACATAATCCTTGGTTTATGTCACACTATCAACATTGGTCCATGGTGGTTGTTTTTTCTCATTTAAGCAAATAATGTATTTACATATACACACACACAGAGTAATAGGAACATTTTAATTTTTTCCCTCTGTAGATGTTTCTCATTCCTAAGTTTTCTTCAGTTTTCATTTTCTTTCAGTTTTTCCAGATTAGATTTATATTTTTTAAAGAAATAACTGATACACTTATTATACTTTTTTTGTTCTAATGTATTACCATTTGCATTCATATTGTTTCTTACTTTGCCTTTGGTTGAGTTAGGAACGTGTTTTTTTTTCTTTTAATCATAACACATTTAGGGCATCAAAGTTATCTTTCTTTACTATATGGTATTCTTGTCCCAATTTCCTAAAAAACTCCTTTATTTCCTTGTTGGGGGCAGGGGAGGAGAGAAAGTTATACTCATTTAGGACGGTGATGGTTGCTGTCACTTTCTCCCAAATAAATGACATTTTAGTGTAATATCTGTCAAGTTTGGGGCAGATTCAGACCATGGATCTTTGAACCATGGAACAGGAAGTAGAGAGAAAAAGAATTACACTATCTTTCTTTTTGGCTAGTACATTGTTGTATTTCAAGTGGTAAGGTGTATTATGTTTTAAGTAGGAAGACATCAGTTATGATTCTAAGTTAAATGGCATAGATTTTATAATTACTGGATTTTACTCCCAAAGTATAGTATAAAGTTATTAGTTTTCAGCTTCATTAAGAGTTTTCATTTTTTTCTGTGTCTTTGAAAATATCATTGGAGATTCTGGGATATGTAGCATTAAAGTCTGCTCTCCAAAGGCCACTTCAAATCTGTGTTACCCTCCTTTTTTTGTCCAAAATGGAAAGCTGCATTTTTTTTAATTTTTAATTTTTAAAAAAATTTTATTGGAGTATAGTTGATTTACAAAAGCTGCATTTTAAAAGTTAAAAATATTATATGTGGTCATTATTAAAACATTCAAATAATTCTGAAAAAATACAAAGTAGAAAGGGAAAATGACGCATAATTCTATTAAGTTTGGTACATTTTTTTCTTTTTAAATACATATATTCACATGCAGATATATTCTTTTTTTAAAAACCTACATGGGATTGTACTATAAAGGATGTCTTAGAACCTTCCCCCACTGAGTTATACATCCCTACATGTCTTGCATATAAATAAATATAAATATAGGTCTATGCTTTGTCATTGTGGAGCAGGACCCATTTATATAGTGTTGTATTTCCACCTGACACATAGTAGATGCTCAGATATTTATCAAATGAATGATACAGTGATTAAATGAACAAGTAAATTTAATTATCCCACCCCTTGTGATAGATATAAGGTATTTTACATTTTTCCTTTATTATAAACAATATCTAGTTGAACGTCCATGTACGTATATTTTTATGTACATGTATCTCTACTGTTATCTTGATTTTATCTTAGATAAATTTCTAGAACTAGAATCACAAGGTAAATAAGTGTATGCATTTAAAATTGGTACTTATTTCAAAATTTTTCTTCAGAAAGCTGGTTATGTTTGATACTCCATTTCTAACATTTTCACTAATGCTAATTTGCATAATTTCCCTTTATAATCTTAGTCAATTCAAGAAATGTAATTTTCTATTTTTAAATGTAACCTAGTCGATTTTTAAAAGCTGTTTTCCCTCTTACAGAGTAATTCTCCATACATGTAGCATAATTTTTTATTACCTATGATATATCCATGTGACTCCTGAATTACTTAAAAAAGCAGATTTTGAAAGACATTTGTTTTAGGGTATAAGAAGGCACTCACCATTACAGACTCATGAACAAATGTTATATTAGCCTTTACCTTTGTCTCTGGAAAATCTATTTCATTTCTTCTAATATTTTTCTTTTATATTCAACCTCAAGATTTATCTAATAGCATTAGCAGTCTTTCCAATTACCAACATTTGAAAACATTTATCTTTAATACTAATATTAATTTCATTGTGAAGATAGAATTTACTAATATGTATAAAGAATCTTGTATAGTGCCTGGAAAATAAGATGCCAAAGTCTGTTTATGATGGTAGGGCCAGACCATAGGACTGCTCTGTTTGTTTGATTATCCTTTGGGATTTAATGAGTTGCTATTCATATTAAGAACTGATAATCTTTGCATGACATAGTACCTTTATTTTGTTTTTTAAAGATTTGGAGCCCATTTTCAGGGAATGTGAGCTATAATGAAAGATTATATTCTTCTAATTGAAGAAAATATAAATTTTATTTCATCGAAAAATATGTTGCCATTTATATTTTATTTTTAAAGATAGCAAACATTGATTGAAAATAAAATATTTTTAATATTCAGTGTTGGGCTAACCAAATTTATTTTTTGTCTTTTCTGTCATTTAGAAGTTCTGTTCACAAAGTCACCACAGGAAATCTAAATTCTTTTTCTGTGATTTTATGTATGTGTCTGTGTATATATATATATACACAGACACACACACAAATGCATATACATACATTCCTATAAGTTTGATAAGTAAAAATTATAAAGTCTCATGATATGTTTCTCATATGCTCTGTACTTTCAGTTCTTGTTTGTGTTTTGTTTTCATTTTAGGCCCAGACCTTATCTGTTTAAAGGAGACCACAAATTTCCTACAAACAAAGAGAACTTACCAGTGATTATCCTCTATGCAGAAATGGGTACCAGAGCATTTCGTAAATTTCACACAGTGTTGTCTGAAAAAGCTCAAAATGGGGAAATTCTTTATGTTCTTCGGCATTATGTTCAGGTACATGTTTGTTTTGTCCAAGATGATTTTGGCTATAAAAAATGCATTTTATAATAATTTCTTTACTAGATTTTACATGATAATTTCCCCTAGAATAGTTATTTAAAGATTTTTAAAAATTAACACAACTATCGTATGTGAATTTTATGTGGAAAAATATATTGAGATTCTGTGTCTTTTCTGGAAATATCATGTTTATATTTCTTTCCTTTATAATATATTTGGAACAGATTTAAAACTTGGATAAAAACCAAAACCGTACAACAATAGCATGCGTAATATTTGCTAGGATTCATAAATATAGTTATTTTTAATGAAAATGTATTATGATGAGGAAGTCTAATTTACTTGGTATTTTGATAGTATATATTAGTTCAAAGTGCTAAGCTTGGTATGCGAATGCTCTCAAACCTATTTGTTTGAAAGGCTGATTACTTTCTTATTCAAGGTTCAGATCAAATGTGTTGTGTTATCCCCCAGTCTCCCGAGCTCTCGTTGCAGTCACACTCTATCACATTATTCTGACTTCGTAGCACTTATTACTGCGCTATCTCTAATTTTATTTCTTTAACACCTCCACACACACACACACACACACACACGCACACAAACACAACCAAATTCTCACCATCACACATCAAAATATAATGGCCATTAGAGGAAGGACTTTGTTTTTTACTTATATATTCTGAACATGGAAAGAGTTTTAATTTGCATTTCCCAAAATATTCATGATGAATTTAATGTTTAAAGTAATAAAAGCATTACAAATATACTTAATTGCCTATCCATATCTTTTGCCTATTTTTATATTGGATTCTTTGGGGCTTTCCTCCCCCATTTACAGATTTTTTAAAACATATTCTGAATACTGGTCTTCTACACTCTGCAAACATCTTCTGTGTATTCCTGGTCTCCTGGTAATAAAAAAAAAATTCATCATATTTCATTTAGTGCAAGGATTAATTGCAGTTGCACTCAAATTTATCCAACTTTTCCTTAATGGTTTCCTTCATGATGCCATAAAGACATTTTCTTGTGAGAATTAAAGTGCTGTTCTTTGTGTTTTGGTCTTTAGTTCATCTGGATATATTTGAATTTGCTGTGAGGTAGAGACATAATTTTAGTTGCATATGGAAATTCATTGGTCTCCACATAATTCATTGGACAGTTAACTCTTTATACTAATCCATCATATGCCAAGTTTTCATAGGCATATATGTTTTTAGACTCTATTCTGTTCCAATAATATATCTATTCTATACAAATATAGCATTATTTTAATTGTAGTAGCTTTAAAATTTAAAGCAATATTGAAAAAGAGGAACAAAGCTGGAGGCATCACACGTTCTGATTTCAAACTATATTAGAAAACTGTACTGATTAAGACAGTATGGTATTGGCATATAACAGATACATAGAGCAATGGAACAGAACAGAGAGCTGAGAAATAAACCTATGCATATATGATCAACTAATATTTAACAAGGGAGCCAGGAATACTCAATGGGGAATAGATAGTCTCTTCAATAAATGGTATTGGGAAAACTGACAGCCACATGAAAAAAATGAAACTGGACCCCTATCATATACCACTCAAAAAAATTAAGTCAAAATGGATTAATAACTTAATCATAAAATCTGAAGCCATAAAATGCCTAGAAGAAAACATAAGGAAAAAGCTTCTTGACATTGGTCTTGGCAGTGAGTTTTTGGATTTGACCCTAAAAGCAAAGGCAATAGAAGCAAAAATAAAAAAGTGGGATTATACCCAACTATAAAAGCCTCTGCATAATTAAGGAAACCATCAACAAAATGAAAAGGCAACTTACCGAATTGGAGGAAATATTTGCAAATCATATATATGATAAGGGGTTAATATCCAAAATACATGAGGAACTCATACAACTGAAGAGCAAATGAAAAGAAACAGTTCAATTAAAAAATGGGCAAAGGACCTGAATAAACATTTTTCTAAAGAAGACATGCAAATAACCACCAGGTAAATGAAAATGTGCTCAGCGTCACTAATTGTCAGGGAAATGCAAATCAAAACCACAGTGAGATGCCACCTCACACCTGTTAGAATAGCTATATGTCAAAAAGACAAGAGTTAACAGGCATTGGTAAGGATATGGAGAAAAGGAAACCCTAGTGCACTGTTGGTGGGAATGTAAAATGGTACAGCCTCTATGGAAAACAGTATAGAGGTTCCTCAAAAAGTTAAAAATAGAACTAGCATATGATACAGCAATTCCATTGATGGGTATGTATCTCGAGGAAATGGAATCACCATCTTGAAAAGCTATCTGCACACCCATACTTGTTGCAGCATTACTTATATAGGAATAACCTATGTGTCCAGTGATGGATGAATAGATAAATGTGGTGTGTGTGTGTATATATACACACACGCACAATGAAATATTATTTGGCCTTAAAAAAGAAGGAAATCCTGCCATTTGTAACAACATGGAAGGACCTTGAGGGCATTATGCTAAGTCAGACAGAAAAAGGGAAATATCATATGATCTCATATATGGAATGTGAAAAAAACCAAATGCATAGAAACAGAGAACTGATCAGTGGTTGCTGAAATTGAGGGGTGGGGAGGGTTGATGGGTGAAGGTGGTCAGAAGGTACAAATTTCCAGATGTAAGATAAACAAGTTCTGGGGATGTAACGTACAGCATGATGACTATACTTAACAGTACTCTATTGAATATTTGAAAGTTGCTAAGAGAGTGGATCTTAAAGTTCTCATTACAAGAAAAATAACTGTAGCTATGCGAGGTATGGACATCAACTAAATTTACTGTGGTAATCATTTCATAATACAATTGACCCTGAACGACTTGGAAGTTAAGAGCTCCAACACTCTGCGCGTTCACAAATCTTTGTATAGCTTATAGCTGGCCCTCCATATATACGCCATTCCTCTGTATCCATGGTTCAGCATATGTAGATTCAACCAGCCATGGATTATGCAATAGTGTAGTATTTACTATTGAAAAAAATCCATGTATAAGTGGACCACTGCAGTTTACGCAGTTCAAACCCATGCTGTTCAAGGGTTTGATTTGAATTGATATCAAATCATTTTGTTGCACACCTTAAACTAATACAATGTTATATGTCAATTATCAGAAAAGGAATGGGAGATCAAAGTATATGTTTATCTTTTTAAAAAAAGTTCCCCAAGTGATTTTATTTTTTTTTTTTATTTTTATTTTTTTTTCTTTTTGCGGTATGCGGGCCTCTCACTGTTGTGGCCTCTCCCGTTGCGGAGCACAGGCTCCGGATGCGCAGGCCCAGCGGCCATGGCTCACGGGCCCAGCCACTCCGCGGCATATGGGATCCTCCCAGACCGGGGCACGAACCCGTATCCCCTGCATCGGCAGGCGGACTCTCAACCACTGCGCCACCAGGGAGGCCCCCCAAGTGATTTTAATATGCACCCCACCCCCGGATGGTATAGTCATCTATTGGGAATCAGTGTCCCAAGCTATTATTTGGAGAATGTGACCATTAAATATACTTCTGTGAAAGCATATTCACCAGCTATCTGGGTACTTTGTAGCATCAAATTATGGCCTTCTATTTAATTAATGACATATTGTACATCCAAAATAGTTATACTGTAAATCTAGTCAGCATGTAATCCTAATAAAAATAGACTTATTTGTGCTACTTTTTTAAAAAAATTAATTTATTATTATTTTTTTAATTGCATTGGGTTTTCATTGCTGGTACATGGGCTTCTCATTGAGGTGGCTTCTCTTGTGGCGGAGCGTGGCCTCTAGGCACGCAGGCTTCAGTAGTTGTGGCACGCGGGCTCAGTAGTTGTGGCTCGTGGGCTCTAGAGTGCAGGCTCAGTAGTTGTGGTGCACAGCCTTTGTTGCTCCGCAGCATGTGGGATCTTCCCAGACCAGGGCTCAAACCCCCGTGTACCCTGCATTGGCTGGCGGATTCTTAACCACTGTGCCACCAGGGAAGTCCCTGTGCTACCTTCTGAACAGATGCTTTTTTGTGGGGAAAGAAGAAATAGGATAATGAAGAAAGATTCTTTTCACCAGTTGATTTAGCCTACGAGCATTTTTGGTTTGCAAATCCAAAATTATTAAACTACAATTCAAATTTTATATCAATACCTTTCAAAAGGAGAAAGTAAATATGAAATTAATAACATTTATCTTTATTACTGAGGAGCTGGTAACATTCCAGAACTGATAATGGAAATCGGTTATGTGAAATTGCATTTCTTTTATGAACTATAACAAGATATGTAGACTTAGAGGTTCAGTTTGCCTAGCCACCAACTGACTGTCTTTTGAGTGGATAGTCAAAATATGTTTTTAAATTGAGCTGGATGAAATTGAAAACTCTTTAAAAGATTTTCAACTTTGTCAGATTACTATAATTATAAACAACCCAGTTTCTTCATGCTATCTTTCATTATAGCATGTGCCTGAGAAATTAGTAAATTAAATTTTAGTGTGGGCAGCAATGTTAAACCCTTGTCTGCATATCTGAAACTAATTCTTACATCATCTTATTTAGAAATAGAACAGTCCAGGAATAGTCACTGTGGTCGTATACTTATTTTGAAGGCTGAGGGACAAGTTTAGGGAGGAAAGAAGAGTAAACTAAAGAAAACTTAAGGTTTTCTTTCTGTTTGTCCTGTGCCTCTTCCTCTGTCATGTTTAGAATTGCAAAACTGCCCTCATGCAAACGTTAGTTAAGCAAAGACACATAACATCTTCACAGGAGTTTGCTGAGTGCTAGGTTAAATGCGTTTTCTAATCCATGAAAGAATATGCCAAATGGTAATGATTGTAGCACAACTGATAAGAATTTCAGTCTAGAAGCTAGAAAGAACCTTAGACATCTTCTAAAATATTACATATATTCATCCAGGTTGCTTACTTTTTTGAAAAAATGTGATGACTTCTCTTCCTTCACAGAGTGGTCTCTAGAAGTACGTTTTATATTTGCACTTTTGGAAAGGTGAAAGAAAAGGTACCAAATGCTGATCATAAATACTTCAGACAACTCAGTTTTAGGCAAATTGTTACCTCTCACTGCAAGAATAGGTATTAATTTGTGGCATTTGGTATATTTTAATCATTGAGAAACATGAAGAAAGACTTAAATAGGTTGTTCAAGGCACTGAGCTTTTTTGTTTCCTTTGCCTTTACTTTCTAGTATTTGCTTTTGGGGACACTCTGGATGTCCTACATGCAGACAACTAGCAAATGAATAGTATTTACTGGTTTAGCAAATCTTGTGTAGTTCCCCCAAAAGAGCACAGTTTTGTTGAAACTCGATTGTATGGGATCCTCTGTTAATTAATTCATGGGAAAGATGGCAAAGTTACCATGGTATAACAGAAAAAGATCAGATATTTTTTTCATTGTAAAAAAGTAATTAAAACATCAGAGTCATGACAAGGATTTTAGAAAGTAAAGAAGTGGTAATCAACCAAATTCTAGTTCCTTGATAGACTGTCTAGAGAGAGTATAAATATCCCCCAAATAACAATATTTCACAGTGATTACTTCAATATTAGTAATTTACCCTAATGTCCTAATACACAGTCATTCTGAATTCAAAAGCAGATGTTTGACTAAATATTTTTTCTCTCTCTCTCTCTCTCTATCTCTATCTCTCTCTCTCTCTCTTTTTTAAATAAATGTGTTTGAACAGAAACCAGCCTCACAGAAAATGTACTTATCTGGCTATGGTGTGGAGCTAGCGATTAAGAGTACAGAATACAAAGCGTTGGATGATACCCAAGTCAAAAGTAAGTTTATTCTCTGTATTTGAGTAGAATGAAAATTTGGAGGCTTACACACTTCATTTGAAAAAAGAAAATGATTGTAATCCTACACACGTTAATTTGAGGCTGGAGACAGGGTAGACATGTTCCTCCTTAGTTGGAATTTAAACTAAAAGAAATACATTTTATATTGTGCTCTCAAAAACTTCAAAAAGTGGAAGTAGCATATTTGCTTTTACTCAATGGCTTCCCAACCATTTTCCGCAACATATAAAAATTGATAATATATGTAGGGTACGTAGAAGCAATCGATGAGGCTGCTTATGGCTAGAGGTGACTGACCCAGGAGCTCAGATTGGCCCATGATGTGCCCAGTCACCCCCTGGGAGCAAGGGTGGGGGCGCTCTAAGGGGATCAGTATCTCAGTAAACCTAAAACTCATTGGTAGCACTGTCTCACAAGTCTTGGTCTGAAGTATTTATATATAATGAAGTTAGGATGATGGTCTTGTGTTTTTGCTTTTGTTTTTGTTTTGAAGTGGGATGGAGAGGGCTGTGAGTTGATTAGGTTAGATGAAGTAGATTGATTAGATTTGTGATCTACCAGTCCAGTGTCTATGTTCTGTGTACTGAATGCATGCTCTAGATGAAGGATTCTGGAGACCTAAAAACACTAAAGAACTTTTCAGATTCCTATGGAAATCTTTTGTTACCTGGCTCATTGGAAATGTATTTGTACCTGATTCTTGGTTAAGAGTTTTTAATTCATTCTTTTATATGGTCTCAGATGTTGCTTCTGCTACAATTTTGTGTTTCTATTCAAGATCTGGTCCTGGCAGCCTTACTCTGATCACAGCTTAGCTCTAGCCCTCCTATTGAATGTGCTACAAATCAACATCTGTATTATTGTGATTGAAAATCCTGCTGGTTAAAGAGTTACTGAAAAAGTAAAGTAGAAATAATAATGCCCAGATTTTATATATTTCCATATAGCTTGTATATAGCTCTACAGTACTTTATAATTTAGTATCTTGTTTAACAGTCATGGTAGTAACATAAGGCATTTTCTAGCCAGCCTTGGGCTTGTAGAATTTTTTTAAAAGTCATGTGATCACATGTATTTCTATATTACAAATTGCACATTAAATTTTTTCATACATTCGGAATATATTTTCTCTCCATTCTAGTTGCCCCTCCTTTAGTTCACTTCTTTTTTTCCCTCTGTATATGGGTATCAGGCTTGTAACTGACCTTCTCTTCTGTATCCCTGGTCCCCTCATCCCCCAAATAGAATAATCCATCTGTTCTCCACAGTGCTTTCTGACTGCACTTCTTATGATGAAAATCTGACTTTATGATTCCACCAGTTAAAATCCCGGACTGGTTCCCTGTCACCTCGTCATAAATTCAAGTACTATATATAGCATCACAGAGAAAGCTTTCCACATTCTGGCCTCTTTCTGCCTAATCACTGTCCCTCAGCCCTCTCATTTGTACACTGTGGTCCTGTAACACTAAACTACTCTACAGAATAAGTTTCTGTTCCCTGGATGCCTCCATGTGTGACTCCATGCCCAGCCTTCGTGACCTCTGTAGAGTACTCTCATCCCTTAGCATACGCTGTTCCTTCTGCCTGAAACCTTCCTCCTTTCTCCCGCCTCTTTTATTCATCTAAGGCCGATTCATCTTTTAAGAATCATGTATATCAGTCAGTACCTCTGAGATGGCTGCCCATCTTCCTGCTCTGTCAGAGGAAGGTTTTCCCTTTTCTATATTGCACATATTTTATGCTTTCTTTTGGAAAAGTTTTAAACAGTCTGTTAAAATTGTCTGTTTGTCTCCTTTTCCACCAACTGAGGTTTGTGTCTTTTGCGTCTCTCTTCCTGGTGTCTGTCTGGCAGGCATCGGGCGTCATAGAAGGCAGTCGATAAATATTTGCCTGATGAATGAATGAAAGGGAGGGAAAGGAAGACTGGATCAAAGCACCCAGTGTTTTTAGTTGCGGTCCTAGAGGTCCAGACTCTCAAACGAGTAAGAAGGGAGAAGTGTACTTGATGAGCTCTGATGGAGTGTAGCCCATACTGCTTACAGTCACAGATTCTTAGAATCCCAGAGTACCCTCACACATACCACTTATCACACTGTATGCTATAATTATTGGTAAGTAAAGGAGAGGGGAAGAGAAACGAACATAAAATATATCCTTATTCTTTGAGGCCATGAGTTTTGGTGTCTTTCTAAAGATTTCTTGATTATGTCTAAAGGTGTCAGAAATAATGTGAGAACTCCTGTATCTGTTAGGGTTTGGATTTCTTGCTGGCTTAAGAGCTAAGCCCAGGGTTTGTTGCAGACTCCTTGGTTTATCATTCTGGTATAAAATAGAACGTGTCTACGAAATGATCTATAGAGCATTTATGATGGTTTTTAAATATTTAATAATCAAGCTTGTTTAAAAAGAGAGAGCACACTCATGTCTCATTAAGCTGATCCATGAAAGAAAAACAAGGTAAAACAAATGGAATTTTATTTTATTTTGAGTTCTTCTAATTTTTTATTACATATTTTCCAGTCTGAAATATTTTCATTTTATTTTGTTTTTGTTTCCAAAATATAGCTGTGACTAATACTACTGTAGAAGATATTACTGAAACAAATGAAGTTCAAGGATTTCTCTTTGGGAAATTAAAGTAAGTCTGAATTGAAATGAAACTATTACTATACTCTTAAGTTTGTTTTTAAAGGAATTGATTCAGTATGCTGGGTTGGCATATGTTTCACATTTTAAAGATATACATACTATTGTTTTTATTACAAAAGTAACACATGGTTAATGCAGAAAAGCACAAAATTGAAAAATAATCACTAATTCCACAGGATAATGAGTATGGTTAGAGATATTGGAATTGAAAGTGATCAGAGTTATCTCTGGCTAAAAACTAAAACAAAACTTTATGGAATCTTTTACAGATCTAATGGGTTACAAAAATCATAGTTAATATTGGATTTTTAGCATGAAAAAAATTAAAAATTTCATGTCTCAAAAGAAGAGAAAATATTTACTTCCCTAAATTTCTGTGCCATATATTGCCATATTAGATACCTTTTAACTTCTGGTCTTAATTTCATATACACATATAAGTAACCTTTCAAAAAAGTGAAGTTCTGTCCCCCTTTTTTTTTTTCCTGCATCACTGATTGAAGACAAGGAATAGGATGGTGAGTGCTCTCTGAATGTTAATGGATGGGGATTGTTGTCGTTTTATGTGTGGTTTCTCTTATTTACAAGAAGGGAAAGTTTATGATTCTATTATAAAGGCAACATTAATTAAAAATAAAGAACCATTTTTATTAATATCTTTCGTTCTTATTTAGTATTACAAATATTTATAAAGGACACTTAGGTCCATTCTCCTGGTGAGTAGATAACTGTACAGAGTGAGGGGAACATTTTTGGACACTATGCTCCTTCATACAGATGACTGAGTTATATTTCTACGGTTTACTGGACAAGTTGTATACTAGTGGCCTTAAAAAGTTAATACATCTTGTAAAATGGATTTAAGTAAGACTTTTATTTAGTAGATAACATTTTTATTCCATTTCCAGCTGTGTCTTGCATCTTAGAATCCATAGTTCTGTTTTTTTTTTAAATGTAACTATTTATGGGAATAAATTGCATGTCTTCCAGAAAGCCTTTGGAACCCTGGGATATTAGTTTTTTTAGAGAGGAAATACTCAAAGTTAGTTTTTACACAATTAATTGATTTAGGCAAAAACCTTCTGTTATGAGGTATTGTATGAATAATGTGTTTTTGCCTGAATTACATAAATAATTTTAGCCGTGAAAATTATCGTTAAGCTTATGATTAAACATGAAAAACGATATAACAGCTCTTACAAACTTAGTATTACTCTGTAACTTAAAATATTGAGAAAGGAGTGGTTAATTTAATTCATAGTGAACTTCTTTTCAAAGAAGTTCTATTGCTTTCTCACTGTAAGAGCAGACTTGATTCATTTTCAAAATGTGGTCCCACATTGTAATAAAATTGCAAGATATGAAATTTTAGTACATTTATTACTGTTAACTATAAGATTAGTCTTTCTGTATATTTATTTTTCATCTCACGTTTTAAAATATTTATTTCTCTTTACTGTTGAAAATATGTATTTGTTTATAAATTGTGCTGATAGCTACATAAAGTTTTTTAAAAACAATTCTGTCTAATAATATGAAATGGTACTGTGTTTTGATTTCATGAGAGATGGAAGAATGAAGATTATAGTTTTTATTATATGTATAGTAAAATATCATGCTGCATTATTATTTGGCACTCTCTAAAAAATACCTAGATATGTTTAATTAGGCAGAATTATCTTATTTAAGTTTTTTATAAGTTTCAAAGATGGAACTTTTCAGAAATAGAGTAAACTCTAAAATTGTATAGGAAGCATTAATGTCTTTCCTTATAAAATAGTTTTCATTTTTAATTATAAAAGCAAGACTTGTAATTTATAAAATGTTAAATAAAAAGTGTATAACATAAAAACTAATAATTCTGCCCTCACACTTGGATCCCTTACAGGTAATGTTAACAAATGAGAGCACATCCTTCCAGATTTTGTTTTCTTTTGTTTTGTTTTATACATTGAAAAAAGTAGACATGCATATCGCCCTCATTTTTTTTAAGTTCTGTGGATATAGCTGCATCACTATTTATTATTATCTTGATGAACAGTTAGTGTCTAAATATTTGGAAAAGTTAATTTCAAAAATATACTGCTTGTATAGTAGTAATTTGTGGTAGGTGATGATAATTAACATTACTTAATATTCTAATACAGAGAAAGATATTCAGATCTTAGAGATAATCTGACAACATTCCAAAAATACCTGATTGAGAGTAATAAAGAAATGATGCCTTTGAAAGTCTGGGAACTACAAGGTATAGTATTTCAGTCCACATTAACATAGCATATTGGTAAGTTATCTCTGTTTTGTTAAGTAGGCTTTTATATAACATGATATATATTATTTCATAGGCAATAATAATTACTAATGATGTGACTAATATACATTACTTTTGTGGAAATACAAATTTAATTAAAAGGTTATTCATCAAGCAAACCATATTTTTATGTTTGTAAGATTCAAAATTGTATAAAGTACAGTTATTTGATATCATCTAATCATTTTTAAAGTATACACGAGTTATAGATTCATCTCAGGTATTAAATCACATTTCAGAGAATCTATAGCATTGATTAGAAATCCTGATTAGTAAGTCAGGAGAAATCAAAACTAAAGCTTAGTTTTCTTCTCTTTAAAATTTTGATCTTAACAGACCATCGCATGTTTCATTGTGAACTTAGAATAGCTCCCGTACTGACATCCTATAAGCAGATATTTTGAGACTGAACCAAATTTTGAGAATGGACCAAAATTCCTTTTCAGTTTGTAATTTTCTTTTTTATTATTTGTAATATTTAGTGGGTCATGGGAATATGTCACTTTTCTGTGGAATCTATAACTTTTATCACATCTCTCATCAACTTTTTAAAAATATAACAACTTACTGAAATCTTGATATGCAGTTCACTCATTTAAAGAGTACAATTCAGTGGGGTTTAGTATATTTTTAGAGCTTTTTAACTGTCAGCACAGTCAATTTCAGAGACCCATAATTTAGAAAATTGTAAGTGATAGGGAGCTTCTGAAGGCTGGTAAACAGAGAACATGCAAAGTTAGCTTACTTGTAATTAACCCCACTGATGTCTGTGGATGGTATATTTGAATGGACTAGAACCAGGAAATCTAGTTAAGACATCATTGAATCAGTGTAGCGAGAGATAGAACTATGACTGTGGTAAAAAGGCATAGAGAGGAAGGCCAGATTTAGCAAATATTTAGGAGATGAAAAGAGTCAAAGATGAATTTAAAATTTCCAGCTTGGAGCCTGAGTAGAGAGAATATAAAACATGTAAGTGGGTTTGGGGGTTGAATACGGGGCCCAGAAATAATGAGACTGGCATTAAAAAAGATAGACTTAAAGTGATGGTGACATATCCAGATGATCAGTTCCAGTAGTGGGGTGAATATAAAGTCCTATACTAAAAGGAGAAGATTTAAAAGTTGAAAATATTAGCATAGAGGTTTTTTAAAGGTGGGGGGCGCTAACTGAAAGTGTAGAGTGCCCAAATCAGTGCCCAAGGGAGTGTCCACGTGCCTGTCCACATGGGGAAAGTAGACACGGTGGAATGATGAGAGCTAGAAGAAAGAGCACATTACAGAAGCCAAGGAAGTAGATTCAGGAGAGGGTAAGTGATCAGGACCTTTTCCTTTTTTGATTGATTTAACAAGTGTTTATTGAATTTCTACTAGGAGTCAGTCATGTCCCTACAACCATGGTTTTATAATTTTTGGCTGAGACCTGGAGTAGGAAGTATATTTTACATCAAGACCCATATACAAGTGTATAATGTATGAATACACAGATATGCTTAAAACTAAAAAGAAAGCTTCAGCATAGATATGTATGTTTACCACATTTTATTAATTCTATAAGACTTTAAAAAAAATAAATGTATTTATTTATTTTTGGCTGTGCTGGGTCTTCGTTGCTGCACGCAGGCTTTCTCTAGCTGTGGCGAGCAGGGACTACTCTTTGCTGTGGTGCGCGGGCTTCTCATTACGATGGCTTCTCTTGTTGCAGAGCACGGGCTCTAGGGTGCACGGGCTTAGTTGTTCCACAGCACATGGGATCTTCCCGGACCAGGGCTCGAACCCTAGTCTCCTGAATTGGCAGGTGGATTCTTAACCACTGCGCCACTAGGGAAGCCCAAGACTTTCTTTTACTCTACCCTATTTCATTTGAGAAAAAAGCCCTTCACATTATCCACTAATGTGATTTCACTACTAACTAATGGGTTCCAACTGACACTTTGAAAAAGTGCTGTATTCTGAAGATAAGAGTTAAAGCAGACACCATGTTTATTCAAAGGATCTTGGACAAACATGAACAACTTTAAAAACCGATGTAAAAATAAGCATTGTAATTGCTGCAAAGTAAAAGGACGTAAGATGAAGGAGGGCATATGCCAGGAAGATCTGACTGGTGGGATGGGGGCAGGGAAGGGGTAATGGAAAGGGGAGGGTTCCTTAAGAAGTGGTGATTGAATTGAGATCTGAGGAAGGGCTAGAATAAATTTGAGGGTGGGTTATTTAGGGAGAATATCAAAGACCCTTTCAAGGGGCTGCAAGTGGAGTGTGAGGGAGAGGAGATATGAGGAACAACTGCTGGATTCATGGTTTCCCCAGCTGGATGGACAGTGGTGGATGTTCTGGAAAGAGAAGACTATAAAGAGGACCAGATTTGGGCAAAGATGGGTGGGAATATCACAAATTTGTTATTGAACGTGCTGCTTTTGAAGTATCCAAGTGGTAAAACCAGGAAGACAGTTAAATATGGGAATCTGTATTTCAGAGGCAAAGTGAAGGACTTAAATAATTTATGAGTCATCTAGGTATGGAATAGTTTAGAAAAAAGCAAAAGATGTTAATAGACTATGCTAATATTATATTCATTTACTTGTTATTTACAGTTTCTCTGATTTCATGAGTGAATTTTCAGGGGCTTTTGAACAGCATATGTGAAGCAAAATTCCATTCATGTTGTAAAAAGTTTTAAAAGACTAGTTGTCATATCAGACCTGAGTAAAATATAGTTGTCCATGGTCATGATGATGATGGTGATTGGTGGTGATAAAAATATTAGCTAATACTATTTGTCTGGCACAGTATTAGGCTCTTTATATGCATCATCCTAATTAATTTAAAAAAAAACTCATGGGGTATTGATAGATATCCTGCTTTTACAGATGATGAAACTGAGGAACATACACACAAAATAATTAGTCCGAGGTCACCAGTCACCAGTCTCATAAAGCACATATCAGTGATACCTAAAATCAGCAGGTCTCTCTCATTTTAGAGCCTAAATT
The DNA here is from genome assembly GCF_964165515.1 of Mesoplodon bidens. Taxonomy (NCBI): domain Eukaryota; kingdom Metazoa; phylum Chordata; class Mammalia; order Artiodactyla; family Ziphiidae; genus Mesoplodon; species Mesoplodon bidens. The sequence continues at coordinate 63,956,325 of NC_138174.1, read as the reverse complement.
CTTTCTTTACCTCTATGTTGTACTGTTTATAACATCATGCAGCCAAATGCTCTCAGGCAAGGTCTTTCATCATATACTATCCTCAAAAGAAATACTCTTTTGAAATGCAACTCAAAACTACAGTGAGGTACCACCTCACACTGGTCAGAATGGCCATCATTAAAAAGTCTAAAAGTAGCAAATGCTGGAGAGGGTGTGGAGAAAAGGGGAACCCTCCTACACTGTTGGTGGGAATGTAAGTTGGTGTAGACACTATGGAAAACAGTATGGAGGTTCCAGAAACCTAAAAATAGAATTGCCATATGATCCAGCAATCCCACTCCTGGGCATATACCCAGACAAGACTGTAATTCGAAAAGATACATGCACCCCTGTGTTCATAGCAGCACTATTCACAATAGCCAAAACGTGGAAACAACCTAAATGTCCATTGACAGATGAATGGATAAAGAAGATGTGGTACAGGTATACAATGGAATACTACTCAGCCATAAAAAAGAATGAAATAATGCCATTTACAGCAACATGGATGCAACTGGAGATTATCATACTAAGTAAGTCAGAAAGAGAAAGACATACCAAATGATATCACTTGTATGTGGAATCTAAAGTATGGCACAAATGAACTTATCTACAAAATAGAAGCAGACTCACAGACAGAGATCAGACTTGTGGTTGCCAAGGGTGGGGGAAGAGAGATGGAATGGGAGTTTGGGGTTGGTAGGTGCAAACTATTACATTTAGAATGGATAAGCAACAAGGTCCTACTGTATAGCACAGGGAACTATATTCACTATACTGTGATAAACCGTAATGGAAAAGAATACCAAAAAAAGGATGTACCTATGTGGATACCTGGGTCACTTTGCTGTACAGCAGAGATGGACACAACATTGTAAAATCAACTCTACTTCAATTTAAAAAGATATATAGGGCTTCCCTGGTGACGCAGTGGTTGAGAGTCCGCCTGCCGATGCAGGGGACACGGGTTCGTGCCCCTGTCCGGGAGGACCCCACATGCCGTGGAGCGGCTGGGCCCGTGAGCCATGGCCGCTGAGCCTGTGCGTCTGGAGCCTGTGCTCCGCAACGGGAGAGGCCACAACAGTGAGAGGCCCGCGTACCGCCAAAAAAAAAAAAAAAAAAAAAGATACATAAACAAAACAAAACAATAAATACTCTTTTATAAGTTGTTATATCAATCATATAAGTAATGACTTTAAGTTTTCTCATCTAAAAAAGCATAAATATATACACACCAGTTAAAAATTATGTTACTTAAAATTGCCTTTAATAGCAAGAGAATAAGAAGACACATAAAGGATCTTATTTGTAAATTTACTGTTCATTCACCCATTCATTCATCAGTATTGAGCACCTACTTATGTATCAGGTACTTTTTTTGAGGTTAGAACATTTAAGTTCTACTCTTTTAGTACATTTCAATTATATAATACAATGTTATCAACTATAGTCACCATATTACACATTAAATCCTCCGATTTTATTCAGTCTTAGAGCTGAAAGTTTGTACCCTTTTACTAGCCTTTCCCTGTCTCTCCCACCCTCAGCCTCTGACAGCTACTTTTCTACTCTCTGTTTTTATGAGTTTGACGTTTTTTAGATTCCATGTATAAGTGACGCTGTGTAGTGTTTTTTTTTTGTTTTGTTTTGTTTTTCTTGTCTGGCTTGTTTTACTTAGCATAATGCCCACACAGTCCATCCACATTGTTGCAAATGGCAGAATTTCCTTCTTTTTTAAGGCTGAATAATATTCCATTGTGTTTATATACACCACAGTTTCTTTATCCATTCGTCCACGGAGATTTAGGTGGTTTACATACCTTGGCTATTGTGACTAACGCTTCAGTGAACATGAGAGTGCAGGTATCTCTCAAGATATTGATTTCATTTCCTTTGGATATATGCCCAGAAGTGGGATTGCTGGATCATATGGTAGTTCTGTTTAATTTCTTGAGGAATCTCCGTAATGTTTTCAATAGTGGCTGTAGCAGTTTACATGAGTTGCTTGTATATTTTGAATAGTAACCCCTTATCAGATATAATGATTTGCAAATATTTTCCCCCATTACATAGGTTGCCTTTTCATTTTGCTGATGATTTCCTTGCTGTGCAGAAACTTTTTAGTATGATACAGTACCACTTGTTTATTTTTCCTTTTGTTGTCTTTGTTTTTGATGTCCAATCCAAAAAATTGCTGCCAAGACCAGTGCTAAGGAAGTTACCCCCTTGTGTTTTCTTCTAGGAGTTTTATGGTTTCAGGTCATAAGTTCAAGTCTTTAGTGTATTTTGAGTTGATTTTTGTGTATAGTGTAAAATAGGGGTCCAGTTTTATTCTTTTGCATGTGGACATCCAGTTTTTCCAGCACCACTTATTGAATAGAAAGTTTTACTTTTTCTTGTCAGGAAGTGATCCTATGGCAGAAGGATCCTGGTAAGGTAAGGACTGAAAAGAGTCCATTGTGTTTGCAATTAGGAGATTTTAGTGAGCACTGATAGCTCCACTAGTGCTGGGGAGTGGAAACATACTTAGGTAGGTTAAGGAAATTCTATTTAGAGTTATTCAGCTAGTAAGTGATGTAGAGCTGGAGTTTGAACCTTGGTCTACTAGACTTTACCAGTCCATGGGAGGCTGCCCTGGGAACATCTTTTCTAGGCTTTGACTCCAGCTGGTTTCGCCACTGTACTGTACATTGAAAAGGTAGAAACAAAACTAGTCTCGCTATGATAAACTGGTCATTTGACTAGTATTTGACAAGCTAGGATTCCAATTCTGGTGAGACGTTAAAGAGAAATAAAATGCCTCACTATTAGGTAATGAAATAATTCAGTTTTAAAATCATTTCTCACTCTTGACAAAGTAATGAGATGCAGATTACTGCTTCTGTCATACTTGAGACTGATTACATTAAGCCACACGCACTTTTCTTTCCAGAAAACTATCATTTCAGGTAAAATCATACCAAGTTTAGGATTTTATTTTTATTGTTGTATAAAGGTAAAAAATGTTGAAAAAGAAAGTGAACGTTTCATATTTACTGAGTTAATGAACACATTAGATCTTAAAGTTCTTTTCAGAATTGGCTCTTCAAAACTCTTTTTTCCTTCCCTTATTTCTTTTTGTCAAAGCTTTTTGTTGCCAGTTTCACTTAACCTAAGAAAAGATAGCTTTGCGTCAGCATTTCTTTTCATATCTCTTTTTTCATATCTCTTTCCACTGTAATTTGTGGAAAACAAAAAATTGGTATTAAATGACAATTACTCATTCATAAAAGTGTAAAACTTACCTATTGGATGTAAGTAATAGCTTTCCATTTCATTTAAAACTTTTGAATAATGCTAAATATGAGTGTTTGTTAATGTGTCTATAATGAATATATGGCAAGAAGGGTTATTTAAATTACATGGAAATGTCTGTTAAGGTCTAACATTATGCTAGATTCCTTAATGATATTTTTTTCCTTCCAGATCTTAGTTTTCAAGCAGCTTCTCAAATAATGTCCACTCCAGTTTATGATGCCATAAAATTAATGAAGGACATTTCGCAGAACTTCCCCATAAAAGCCAGGTATATTAAAGTTTATTGATTTCATTATAGTTAGAACTCTTTCCATTAAATAAATTTTATGAAAATAGCTGATTTCATTTAACATAATGATATCAGTTAATTCTGTTATATATAGTGTTTATGAGATCAGGATCTCTTTTCATTATGTATATTGGGTTTTTTTTAACTAGAGCAAAATATTGGCTTGTGCATGCATATGTATACATACTACAAAATAGAACTCTTGAATTAGAGGCAAATGGAAAGGAAAAATAATGTATTTTAAAAATTATTTAAACGTTAACAGTGAGAGATGGTAATCCAAGAAAAAACTGATTTAAGCAGTATATAATAAGGGGATACTTTTCTCTTTACCCTACAGAGGATGATGAAAAGTATTACTCTAAATAGACCTATGCCCAATGTATGGCCAAATCATGTTCCTGCCCTTTCAGATTCCAAGCAATTAGTAATGTCTTAATTGTATAGAATATTTTTGTGGAATACTTTTTTGCCAATAAGATATCTAATTGAACTGCTTTCAGAAATATTAATATTACATTAAACGCATCTTCCAGTTCAATAGGTAATACATTTCCATATCTAGAAGTAACCAGTAGATACAATTCTGGTTACCATGTTTTATAAGGATTTACAAAATAAGAAGACTTTGATGCATTTGTAGGAATAATAGTATAACATTATAAGCAACCAGTAAAATATAAGCTAAGTTAGCTTATATTGAAGATATACAACATGTGACAGGTGCAGCAATAGTGTTTCACTGAGAGGAATTGGAGAGCATCCTGTGCCCTCAGCATCCCTTGTTAAGCAGTGGATAATCACTATGCCTCTATTTGTTTCAGACACTTTGGTACATTTATCCACAGCACAAATTACTGAATCCTGAATCTAGACAGTCAATACCTTTGTAAGATAAATAAGTAGTACATGTTTGGCCACAGGATGCCAAGAACCTTTTCATGATACCCTGGAAATAGAGAGGTTTGTCACCTTATTTACAGATTAAAAATGAATATATTGACATGACTCTCAGTTTTAGTTTAAGCAAAATCAAGAATTTGAGAAGTCAGTATATGTATATTAAAACATGAAATATGTATGTGTGTATAAACATAGATGTCTAGCCACACTGCTGTTAACTAACAGTAGCTTTTGAAATTACTCGATCAAATAAAGTGAAATAATTTCAGTTTTAGGAGGATAGTTGATTAGCTGTTTTGATGGTAAGTCATTATAACTCTTCAGGGGTTTTGTGGCTAAACTCTGCTCTTAATTTGTGGTTGGTCATTAAAAAAAAATTGCCAACTATGCTAATACTGCTTAATGGCTGAATTGTAGGCTTAAGCATATCTCTACAGTTTCTCTGATAAGTCATTACTCCATGAACTTGTGGATGCTTCCTGAATCTTGGGTTGAAGCGAGTTGAATTGGTTTCCTCCAGACTCCATCAATGGTGCAACCATAATTGATACCCAAGGATAAAAATCTTGCCTCCATACATGTTCAGACTTAATAAATGGTTTTTTTATCAAAAAAAATAAAGTCACTCTGCAGACAGCCAGTAAATGTTCATTGAAATGAAATACTTGATAAATGAATGAAAAATTTGCATTATCAGATTTTCAGTTGCAATTAATCTCAAATGCTGCCAGATTTTAGGAGGTAATACACACTTATTTTGGGTTGTTTTAAGATACACCCTTCTGCTTGAGTTTTATTTAATGCCAAACTTTGCATTAACAGTCCTTTAATTTTTAAATCATTTTCTTCTATGCATAAAATTGACAGATAAATAGCTAATTAAGCATTCTTAGTAGTTATTAGGTCAAATAAATATAATTAATAGACTTATTTAAAATACATTTTGCTCTGTTTTTAAATTATAAGGGAGTTATAAGCTCCCTTATAGAGTGAATATATGAAGTCAACATTATCAGTATTTTAGAACTTACATACTGTGGTAAAGATCTCAGGTTAACCAAAATTCTTTATATACACATATTCCAAAAATTGCCTATTTGTAGCGATACATATAATGACATTGGTAATTTTATATAGAATTTCTCCCTATGGGTAAAACAACACAAAATAGCATTTTCAATCAAGTATTCTTGAAAAATGTGACAGCATGTAATGCGTACAGTTTGTGCACATGAACTTTTGACAGTCTCTATTCCACCTGAATCAAATACCCTTGTCAAATGAAAGCCATAGTACCACCTGTCAAATAGTCTATGTGGATATGTACACTTCTCAGTCATGATGCCTTTAGAGTTTTTAGTTTCTCGTACAAAGTATTATATTGCATTGAATCATAGATGAGTCCAAACATTTAAGGAAGAATGAATTGTATCTGTATTTATGTTCCCAGATCTCTGACCAGAATTGCTGTAAATCAACGTATGAGGGAGGAAATACAGGAAAATCAAAAGGTTTGTTTGAATTCCTTTTTTAAAAAATTTACTACACTAATAGCACTATATTTTAGACTTTGGATCTTCAATTTTCATACAAAAAAGAAAATGTTAACTTGTACTTTTTGATTATTAAAACAATACAGGTTTTTCCATTTTTATATTGTCTACTTTATATAGCATACAGTTTGTGATCCTAGCCAGTCTTTCCTGACATAGATCCTACTTACTTTCTCATTAACCTTATATACTCCAGATTTCCTGCCCATGCTGTATGGTTTTCTTCACAAAATAGAGACTAAAGGCTGTGAGATAATTTTTCTGTTTCTCATTAGTTTTGCTTAAAAGCTTGTGAGGACCAAGCCAAGTTTAGACCACTGGAACAATACTAGAATCCTATAACATATAGTACACAGTTGATCACTAGTTTGATAAGATTCTGCTAAATGGTCTCCTAAATTACCTTAAGACCCCAAATGATTCTAACTGTGTTAATACTTAGGAAGTGCTTGAGAACAGTTCCTGGCTTTATTACATAGGACTGGTTTGGCTTTAAGTAATGTTAATCCCAGGCACACAGGGTCTTAAACAGTAGGAGTTCATTTTTCTCACGTAAAAAGAAGTCCCTTCCCTGGTGGCGCAGTGGTTAAGAATCCACCTGCCAGACAGGAATAAAGATGCAGACGTAGAGAATGGACTTGAGGACATAGGGAGGGGGAAGGGTAAGCTGGGATGAAGTGAGAGACTGGCGTAGACATATATACACTACCAAACATAAAATAGCTAGTGGGAAGCAGCCGCATAGCACAGGAAGATCAGCTCGTGCTTTGTGACCACCTAGAGGGGTGGGATAGAGAGGGTGGGAGGAAGGTACAAGAGGGAGGAGAAATGGGGATAAATGTATATGTATATCTGATTCACTTTGTTATACAGCAGAAACTAACACACCATTGTAAGCAATTATACTTAAATAAAGATGTTTAAAAAAAAAATCTGCCTGCCAGTGCAGCGGACACGGGTTCAAGCCCCGGTCCAGGAAGATCCCACATGCTGTGGAGCAACTAAGCCCATGCACCCCAACTACTGAAGCCCGCACACCCTAGAGCCCATGCGCTGCAACAAGAGAAGCCACTGCAATGAGAAGCCGGCTCACCACAACTAGAGAAAGCCCGTGCACAGCAACGAAGACCCAATGCAGCCAAAAATAAATAAAATTTTAAAATATTGAAAAAAACAGAAGTCTTGGGCTTCCCTGGTGGCGCAGTGGTTGAGAGTCCGCCTGCCGATGCAGGGGACATGGGTTCGTGCCCCGGTCTGGGAAGATCCCACATGCCGCGGAGCGGCTGGGCCCGTGAGCCATGGCCGCTGAGCCTGCACATCTGGAGCCTGTGCTCCGCAACAGGAGAGGCCACAACAGTGAGAGGCCCGCGTATTGTGGAAAAAAAAAAAAAAAAAAAAACAGAAGTCTCAAAGTAGGTTTCCATAGACATGTTTTTTTCTTTTACGGTTGCAGAATGGCTGCCACAGCTCCAGACTACTTGTCTGGATTCAAAGCAGAAAGAGGCAGGAAGATCAAACCACATTCATCCTGACTGAAGCCTTTCTGGAACACTTCAGCCATCTTTGACTTCTGTCTCATTGGCCAAAATTTTGTAATGTGGATATTCCTAGCCGTGAGGGAGACTAGAAAAGTTAGTGTTTACTTTTCTAGTGATTGAGGGGGGCAGAGGAGAAATGGCTTAGGGATAGTGCCAGGTTAGCCCATCCACAGTGCCTGTTACACTGAGACAGTAAGCTCTCAGTAAATATCAGCTGTTTTGCTGATGACAGACAACTACAGTGATGATAATGAAGTAGATGCACAGTTCATGGGAGACTGAGTGATAGGAGCCACAACACATCATCCCTACCTGGGATGTTCTTTGCCTCATTGACCACCTAACAAATTCTTGCTTATCCATCACAACTGAGCACTACTCCTTTCTGTAATTTTCCTAATTGCTCTTACCATTCTTCAAGCAGAATGCATTTTTTTCTTATAAGAATTTTTGTATTTGTTTGTTTGAATAATGCCACTTGCAGTAAGAAAGGAAGAGAGGTTGGGAAAGGAAAATGGAGGGAAAAGAAAGGAATGCCAAAGTACCAGTGGCATCACATAATCCAGTTTATTTTTTGCTCAGTTAATAGTCCAAAGGGAGTGTTCCTGGTCATCAGAGCTTTGCTCTATGTGATGGTTTTGATTCCAGAGGCTGAAGAATTTCATGAGGTTAAAGAGGAGATATTGTGGGAATAAAAGAGATAATTGGAAGGGCCAAATGGGATAGTTCCAAAGCTGAACCACTGTGATGACATAATCACAGGATGACAGTCAAAGCTAGCTGCTGAAGTAGAGTGGGAATGAAAGTTAGTGGAAATGAGTAAATCAGGAAACTCTGAACCTAGGGGTTTGAATGAGCACAGTACCTGGCACAGAGCATTCCATCAGAACTATTTGTTGAATTGAAAACTTTTGAGTATTTAAGTGTTACCTATAATACATTCTATATTTAGCAATGTGTAGTTGTTAAGATGTTCTGTGTATTGTAGCAGTTGTTAATATCCTAATGTATAGACTGAGATCCAGTGATTTCTTCTGGGTCACAGAATTGGTACAAGATGGAACCAGAATTTGTGCCCTGGTTTACAGCTCATTTCAGAACAATTTAATAAGAATTGTGAGTTTTTCTATTGCCAGTCACCTTGCTAGGTGATTGGAAAGATATTTGATGAAATTAAGAAATTTGATATAGTCTTCTAAAAAAAATTCTTCAGTGACTCCTATTTCTAGGAGAACAGCATACAAAGGGCTAGACAGATGTATTTAAATAAAACCAGGTGGGAAGGGGGAGTCTGGTGTAGACTGTCAGCTCCCCAACAAAAACCCGCCAGGGAAACTTGTTACTCAGGCAAAGCTGAGTTTAATAAACTTGCTGCAATGAGGGAGAGCAACACCTTGATAGACTCTCGTTAGTGTCTCAAAAGGGGGACATTAGGGTAGAGCAATTAGAAGATTGGAGAGGGTCTCTGTTTAGGTGGTTTAAGGTGGGTCTTTCAAGGTGGGGAATTGTTTGGGGTTGGGTAGACTTCGTAACCCAATCGTTTACATTGTGTTGGTGAACATTAAAGTGATGGATTTGGTGAGCAACAACAAGGGAATGGGAAACTAGAACTGGAAGGACTTTGCAAAGGTGTAGAAAGTAAAGATAAAACCATTTCTGAAATAAAAACTAAAGTTATGAAGTGGCACAAAGGAGAACTGACCTTATAGAAAACACAGTGGAAGACACAGTGGATAGAAATAATAAACGCAGAGATAGTAAAAAAAAAAAAAAAAAAAGAAAGAAAGAAAGAAATAGAAGGGACTCAGGAGAAGATGATAAAGTAAAGCCAGGTAAAGGAAATCCAATATACCTAGACGAGAGTCCCTGAAACAGAAGAATAAAACAAATGGACAGAACGAATGCTTAAAACTACAATCAGAAAATTTTCTGAAATAAAAGAAGTTCCAAATCCACAAATAAAAAGGGTGCCCTGTGTAACTTGGGAAAATTGACCAAGAGTGGTCAAATATAAGCCATTGAACTTTATAGGGAACAAAGGAAATTAATTATTTATGCATTTAATAAAAAAGATGATAAGGAAAGAAAATCACATTGGCATCAGACTTCTCAAAAACAAATTCAACCCCAAGAAACAGTGAAGCTCCATCTACAAGACACTCAAGGAAAGAAAAACTGTCCTTCAAGAAGATATGTATATACAGGCTACAAAAATGCTGAACATGCAGAAATTCAGGGAATATTGCTCCCAAGAACACTTTCTGAGGAATTTCTCCGACCAAGAACTGATTGAAGCTTCTTGGGCAGAGCAACTGCCTGTTGGGCATTGAATATGTTTATGTGTAGAACTAAAGGTAAAAAGTGAGGGACAGGGTGATAGTATAGTATGTAAACAGTACCTACTCTGACAAAGATAAAACATTGCAACTAATAAATATGGTGGGGGGTAGAAAATAGAATGAACTTGCTGATTGCCTTAACTGTAATACTCAGGAATCAAAGATATAATTAAAGCTGAAAAGTCAAGCAGTGGAAGCCTGAACTTATTTAAAAGTATATAGTTAACCACTAATGAATATAAAACTATTGAATAAAATTGGGCTGTGCAAGAGGAAAGGCAGCAGAAAGAGGCTAAAGGCTAATTTTATTATTTTTTGTAACATAAATCATTAGTTGTTGGTTAAAGAAAGAGACGACTGAGGGTATTAAATGAACATACATGTTTAATAGTAACCAGAGGAACAGAAGTCTAAATCTTCCGAACTGTGAAAAGAACTGAATGCACAAGAAAAGAAAGAGACATTTAAAAAATACATCTAGAAAGAGTAAATACAGCATGAAAGAATGACATTTGAGGCTAACCAGGTCTGTGATATCAATAAATGTAAATAAGCTTAACTAACATATTAGCAAAAATGTTCAGTTTGTTTCATTAGGCGTGTACAATGTATGTAAAATAAAAACTCTTAAAGTAACTTAGAAATGTCAAAAATTAAAGGACATGCCAAGGTATACCAAGCAAATACCGTGTTTTAAGGGTAGTGACCTTAAAAGGTCATGAAGCCAAATTCAGTTCTAAAAATATTAATGAGCAAAAAATGGCCGTTTATAATACTAAGGGCTATAATTCACAAGGCTGCAATAGCAGTTTAAAATATTTTGACATCAAAACACTGCAGCAACATTCCTGAAACAGACTACAGGAGATGGAAGGAGAAATATAATTTACCTCTCTAAGACTAGTGAAATGGTAAGTAAAGATATAGAAGACCAAATGACATTATGATTGTATAGATAATAGGTCTTCTGGCTATATAACAAATTTTGTATCCTGGTAATAGAAAAAATATGCCTTTCTTCAAGTTTTTATGAAGTAGTAATGGCAAAAAATCCAGAAAGTGGGTAAAATAGAAAAAAAATTCTCAATATCAATGCAAACTAGAAATCAATAACAAAATTTTTAAAAAGGGTTTATTCACTTGGAAGTTAAAAACTATTTACTCTTAAGTAGAAGGGAAGATAAAACACACATCAAGGGACTCCCTTGGTGGTGAAGTGGTAAAAAATCCACCTGCCAATGCAGGGGACCAGGTTCGATCCCTGGTCGGGGAACTAAGATACCACATGCAGTGGGGCAGCTAAGCCCATGTGCCACAACCATTGAGCTCATGCATCTCAACGAGGGACCCCGCGTTCCACAACTACAGAGCCCACGTGCCCTGAAGCCCATGTGCCACAACTAGAGAGAGAAAACCCACACACCGCAACTAGAGAGAAACCCGAGGAGACCTCGCACCACAAAAATTTATTTTCTCTCAGTTCTGGAGGCTGGAAGTCCCAGATCAGAGTTTCAGCAAATTGTGTATTTGATATGGACTCTTCCTGGCTTGTCAACAGCTGCCTTTTTGCTGTGTCTTCACATGGCCTTTCCTCTGTGTGCACACAGTGCGCCACCCTTATGACCTCATTTAACCTTAATTACCTCCTTAAGCCCCATCTCCAAATACAGTCTCATGGGGGTTTAGGGCTTCAACATATGGATTTGGGGTGGGGCAACACAATTCAGTCCATAGCAAAAGATAATAGAATGCACAATTAAAATATATAAATCAATAGGCTCCTAATGAAACTTAAAAGCTTTTGCACAGCAAAGGAAACCATAAACAAGAGGAAAAGACAACCCTCAAAATGGGAGAAAATATTTGCAAATGAAGCAACTGACAAAGGATTAATCTCCAAAATTTACAAGCAGCTCATGCAACTCAATATCAAAAAAACAAACAACCCAGTCCAAAAATGAGCAGGAGACCTAAATCGACATTTCTCCAAAGAAGATATACAGATTGCCAACAAACACATGAAAGAATGCTCAACATCATTAATCGTTAGAGAAATGAAAATCAAAACTACAGGGGGATATCATCTCACACCAGTCAGAATGGACATCATGAAAAAATCTACAAACAGTAAATGCTGGAGAGGGTGTGGAGAAAAGGGAACCCTCTTGCACTGTTGGTGGGAATGTAAATTGATACAGCCACTATGGAGAACAGTATGGAGGTTCCTTAAAAAACTAAAACTAGAACTACCATACGACCCAGCAATCCCACTACTGGGCATGTACCCTGAGAAAACCATAATTCAAAAAGAGTCATGTACCCCAATGTTCACTGCAGCTCTATTTACAATAGCTAGGACATGGAAGCAACCTAAGTGTCCATCAACAGATGAATGGATAAAGAAGATGTGGCACATATATACAATGGAATATTACTCAGCCATAAAAAGAACCAAAATTGAGTTATTTGTAGTGAGGTGGATGGACCTAGAGTCTGTCATACAGAGTGAAGGAAGTCAGAAAGAGAAAAAGAAATAACATATGGTAACACATATATATGGAATCTAAAAAAATAATGGTTCTAATGAACCTAGGGGCAGGACAGGAATAAAGATGCAGACCTGCTAGAGAATGGACTTGAGGACACGGGGAGGGGGAAGGGTAAGCTGGGACAAAGTGAGAGAGTGGCATGGACATATATACACTACCAAACGTAAAATAAGATAGCTAGTGGGAAGCAGCCGCATAGCACAGGGAGATCAGCTCGGTGCTTTGTGACCACCAAGAGGGGTGGGATAGGGAAGGTGGGAGGGAGGGAGACGTAAGAGGGAGGAGATATGGGGATAAATGTATATGTATAGCTGATTCACTTTGTTATAAAGCAGAAACTGACACACCATTGTAAAGCAATTATACTCCAATAAAGATGTTAAAAAAAAGACAGAAAGATAATTTTTGTAAAGGAAAGAACTCTTTGTAACATGAATAAAAGCTAATCAGTTCTATGCATCCAAAAAAAAAAATAGTACCTATTTCACTGGATTATTAGGAGGATTAAATGAGAATATAAAGTGACTTAGCACAATGTCCACCTCAGTAAGTGTGGCCCCTCAGCTAAGTGTTCACATATTTATATGTACATATACATAAACCCACATTTTTATATATACACACACACAGAAAAATACATCGTACATAAATATCTATGTATATTTACATATGTAAGACAGTTGGAGTATGTCAGAAAGAGGGAGAGGATATCATAACCTACTAGACTTATATTAGTGACTTTAAGGGAAAATAATTCTCAATATTTTAAACTATGTCTATCATTTTGTTAAATTATTACTTTACTTGGAGTTATCATCAATTTATGGTAATAATAAAGTTTTACAGTTACATTTTGAAAGACTGCTATATAAACAAAAGTTTTAAGTTGTTTTATAATGTTATTTCTGTAGTTCCAATTTTCACAGCAGTGAAGTTGCCAGACTTTTCTATAATTCTAACAATCTAGAATGTACTGTGTAGTATCAGAGGAATGGCATAAAGTTTAACAATGCAAAAATGAAAAAAAATCTCCAAAATAGACTTTTGGACAAGATGGTGAAATGTGAACTAGAGATATGCCCTCAAACTTTTATACCTGGTACTGATTTCTCCATTAAAGAACCTTGGTTAAAAAAAAAAAAAAATCAGTAGGCTCCATATATTGCAAGCAACTAGTTAAAAGTTATAATGTAAGAACAGACTCCATTTACAATAGCAACACAAAAAGTATATAGGAATAAACTGAACAAGTAGGTAAAGCCTATATAAAGAAAAAGTTGGCAATCTACTTAAGGGCATGTAGAAGGACGTATCTTGTATTGGAAGATTACAATGAAGTCAGTTCTAAGTTAATTTGTAAATATAATCGGAACGTGGAGTGTTTTTTTTTTCCTCTGAAACTTGACAAGATGAGCCTAAAAATTCATGTGGAAAAAGTAGACAAGGAATAATAGCCAGGATTACTCTGAAAAATTAAAGAAGCAGTAGGGACCTCTGCCCTGTGTGCACAGCAGCACAGACTGTACCTCCTGTATCTGTGCTGGCCACCAGGTGCTCCAGCCTGCTCAGGGATGCTGGGGCCACCCACTGCTGTCACCTTGGCCACTTCTTCTCATCTACTTGGAATTAGCAGTGAAACTGTTTTGAAACAAGCTTTGATGACTGAGCAAGGAACCTTGAATTTATTCAGTAAGTTAATCTTGACACTGTATGTGGCCGTCTTGTTTACTGCCCCTTTCGGAACACACTGAAAGACAAGGGAATAATGGCTTTCACGTCACTAATCCCAGGCACAGGTGTTTGGGCTCGTAGTCCATGTTGCCCACTAACACGTGGAGTGTGTGGGAGGTAGCTAAACTGGGAGTTCCAGCCTTGGAGAAGAAAGGGATGATTGTGATCGGAAAGTCAAAAAATTGTGGAATGTCCCTTGCAGTGTTAATGTAGGCAACATGGATGGGCCACATGAACACCCTGGAAGTATGTCACTGCTCCAACATCTTATCCATACATACCAAATAGTACAGTTCCTGTAAAGCATGTCACTGTTGCAAAACGTGTAAACAAAGGGTTTACACACAAAAAAGAAATAATAGTGGTCTTTAAATATACAGAAAGATGATTCATCTTTCTATAATAAGAGAAATGCAGATCAGAGTTAGACTGAGAAAGCAGATTTCAAAAATTCATATGTATGATAATGCACTCTATTGGTGAGTCTTATTTTGCATAAGAAAACAGGGAAAACAAGATATATGTTTGTATTATATTTGTATAAAGAAACACCAGAAGAATAAACCAGAAACTTTGGGGGAAAAATTTGTTACCTCTATGGGCCAAGGGTAGGGGCTGGTGAACAGGGTGGAAAGTGCTGGAATGAGAACAAAAATTCTTTGTGAATAGTTTTGACTTTGCACTCATGCAAAGATTATCCCCAAAATATCATGACTATGCTGAAGTTGAATAAGTGAATTTGAGTTTGGTTTTATTCAGGAAGAAATTGATTCAACTCCAAAGTACAGCAAGTTTCCCTTTGAAGTTCATAATTGTTGTTTTGCTCAGAGACTGGGCAGAATCTACTTTAGATGATTTAAAATTCAATGTCAATGCAATATGTATCTCTTATTGTTTACCATAAGAGCTGTTAAATATATTAATTAAATTTCATGACACTTATTTGTTTTGGTTGGGGAAATGGGGAGGGGGGTC
Organism: Mesoplodon bidens; assembly: GCF_964165515.1. Lineage (NCBI taxonomy): Eukaryota > Metazoa > Chordata > Mammalia > Artiodactyla > Ziphiidae > Mesoplodon > Mesoplodon bidens. The sequence continues at coordinate 63,941,130 of NC_138174.1, read as the reverse complement.
AGGTGGTCAGGTAACTTCTTTTGCATCGGTATTGTGAAACAGATTGTTTCAATTATGTAATTACATAATAAACCAGATGCAGATAGTTAAGTACAAAATCCAATTAAAAGATTACACCTAATTCAGATAAAAGCTCACACTTTTCTAATTATGTCAACTAATTACTTAGAATGTGTGAAAATTTTACGGAGTTCTAGAGAAAATTCCTAGGTTAGCATATCTTCTCCAACAGTTCTTCGGTAAAATATATTTTTTTCAGAATCTTTGTTTCTCTCATCACTCATCCAGAAAAAAGCAAAACCCTCCCTGTATTAGATTTACATCTGATTGGACTCCAAATTTTAAGTTCAGTATGCATGTAGTTCCAGCATAGGGACCTCCAGACAAGTTTATAAACCAATTTACCATTATAATGCTCAACCAGTCTCCTGAAATCCAATCAATTGGATTTTTTTTAGTTTCAACTAATGGCACAGCTCCATTGGTTGTTAAAGGGATACATTTCTGTACATTGTTCCCTCTTTTCTTTAATGAGGTCATATTTGTCCATGGAGATTTGAATTTGTTTCTGCTCAAAGCTCATGAGCACTCCCAATTTAATTCCACTTTTTTTTTTAATTTTTTAAATTTTTTTGCCACGCCGCAGGGCATGCGGGATCTTCATTCCCTGACCATGGATCGAACATATGCCCCCTGTGGTGGAAGCACGGAGTCGTAACCACTGGACCACCAGGGAATTCCCCTAATTCAACTTCAAATTAAAAGTCTGTTTATATTTTTTGGACCTTCAAAATAGTGTGAAATTGGGCCTCAAACTCGTGAAGATAAGCCAGAAGCCATGAATTCTTATGGAAGACTGTTCTTCCTCCATTAAGAACCATGGTGAACTCAGCAAGTTTCTATGCTGTTTCTGCAGGACATTTTGTTTTCTAGGTCACCTTTTCACGTCACTGTGAGTGTAGCACTTCCTTATGTGCACAAGGATATCTCTGACCCTGCTGCCTGCCCTTGGTGGGCCCAAGGCTCTGCCTCCTGTCCTTCTGATACTGACCTTTAAAAACTCACACTTTAGGCCACCTAGGATGAGGATGCTTGAGATTTCCTCAGGGCAGGGCCTTCAGTGTTTGTTATATCCTTGGACTCTTATTCACACTTCTTCTCTACTCTTAAGTGAAATCTTTAATTTAAAAAGTTAAACCATTCTTTTAGAGGGCAATATTAATATTTTAATCTAGCATTTCAAATATTTTCTTTTAGTAGAAGGATTTCAGGATCTCTGGTTCATCATATTGCTAGAAACTAAATTCTTACTCCTTGATTTGAGAACGGCTGCCTTTAATCATACACTTGGGATAGTTTGCTGGGATTTAAGGCTACCCCCTTTGAGGGGAAAAGAAAGAATTTGTCACCACCAGTTCCAATACACATACCTCTCTTTGACATTGTTTCAGCATCAAGTTTACTGAGTTTAACTTATTACCCTTGTTTTGAGCATCTTTTTTGTTCAAGACTCTGTGCTTGGCATAAAAATTCTTGAGGGAATTAGCATAGAGGGAATAGTTTAGTATAGATCAGTGTTTGGTATGCTTTCTACTTTTAGTTGTGATGCCTAAAACAAAGGAGGTGCTGGAGAGAGCTTGAGACAATGTATATGATGGTTCAATGCAAATTTTGGGAAAACAGGCAATGGATTCACTAGACATCTATAGACTTTGAAGTTTGAATGCAAGTTTCCTAGCAAAAAGTAACTATTTGATAGAAAGACACAGAAGTAGCTAAAGACAAATCAGAATTTCACCTTTGAATCTCTCATGTTAATCTCTTGCCAGTATTCTGCATAAAGCAAATGGAGATATTTTCTGTACTGTTACAAATTTAGTTCCTCCTCTCCCCTCTCTATATGTAGCTCACCTGTCATGGTGAGTGATAACCATACAGAAAAATTCACCTCTGTAAAGCCTCCTCTGAACTTCTTCAAGTTAGTTGCTTCATCTGTCTTTCCAGAATAATTTATACAAATCTCTCTTAGGTCACTTATTGTGTGATGTCATTGAAATGCACTGTTTTGAAATTGTTTTTCTTCCTAAATCAATTTGCCTACTCTGGTAATAGTCATAATGAAAGCTTCATTTGTGAGTACTTTATATGTGACTAGACACATAAATATTACATTAAAACTTTATAACAAACTTGTGAGTATTCCATTTTACAGATGAGGAAACTGAGACTTATGGAAGATACTAAGTAAATTTGCCTAAATCTTACCACGAGTAAGTAGCAAGACTAGGATTTTTACCAGATCTGACTCCCTCACCGTGATCTTGCTAACTATGCTGTATGGCTAGGACATTCCCTTTTTTTCTAGTGCCTGGAGTTGTTTCTAGCACTGAGTAGGCACTTGGGAAATATTTACTTAATAAAAAGTTAGCGAACATTGAAACACTGCTTTAATGAAAACTTATGAATTCATAAATGATTGCTAAATATTTACACATACACCAAGGTTTTGAGTTCTGGGATATCAAACAATAGGATTGTGCCAGCTATCAAATTCTAAGTGTTTGTGTGCGTGCACACACACACACACAGTATAAAATGTAATAGGTAAGTAATTGTTGTAGCATTCGAAATTTAATATCATATACTGCAAAATCAAAATACTCAGGTATTGTGTCTTTAATCTGTTTAAAGATTCCCATCACTTGGATCATGATATGGGCAGTACTACTCACATATAGGCCAAATGTGGCCTGCTGCCTGTCTTTATACATATAAAAGTTTTATTGGAACATAATCATGCTCATTTGTTAATTATCTGTGACTGCTTTTGTGCTACAAGGGCAGAGTTGAGTGGTTCAACAGAGATGATATAGCTGGCAAAGCCTAAAATATTTACTATCTGACTCAATAGAAATAGTTGGCCAACTCCTGACATAGATCAGCTATTGTTATATCACTTGGTTAACTATGTTCTGTATTTCCAGCATCTTCAAGAAAAATTTGAAATTCAGCCAGGTGATGCTGGTCTATATATAAATGGACTTCATGTTGATATGGATTCTTATGATTCTTTTAAGTAAGTACTGAATTATTGATACAAACTATGGTTTATATATGAAGGTACACTTTTGTCCTGACTTTAGTATTTGTTAAAATGCAAATAATCACTTTAAAGGTAAAGCAAATATATCTTTTTTTTTTTTGCCGTACACCGGCCTCTCACTGTTGTGGCCTCTCCCGTTGCGGAGCACAGGCTCCGGACGCGCAGGCTCAGCGGCCATGGCTCAAAGGCCCAGCCGCTCTGCGGCATGTGGGATCTTCCTGGACCGGGGCATGAACCCGTGTCCCCTGCATTGGCAGGCGGACTCTCAACCACTGCGCCACCAGGGAAACCCCAAATATATCTTTTTGTTTGTGCAGAACAACTCTGTTATTTTAGTAGAATATTCTCTTGATTGTCTCTGAATGTCAGAACTGGAAGAGACCTTGGAGAAATTTGTTCAGATGAGAAAATTGAAGTTTCTGAATCCTAGACCTATATTTGTCCTATTATTCGAAACTGTCTTTAATTGACAAGTAGGTCCATCACTTAGCAGGGAAGTTTCTTGGGACAGAGCTGAATAGCTAGGGAGCTGTATGCTCCAGAAAAGAACTGAAAGGAATATGAGATGCTTTCCCTGAGTAAAGAAGCTAACAGGAAGAATTTTAAGTGCTTGTGTCTATCAGAAAAGAAACTTGAAATTATAGATGGCTGGATGCTATCTCCTTAGGTTAAAAAAATTCCTCAAATATGCTCTAGTGCAGAATTAGAAAGTCTTGTATTTATCATGGCCATTGACCTGTAAATTAAAGTCATGGGCCAAACAGAAGAGAAGTCAAACTGAATTTATTTTACTTTTTTTTTTTTTTCCAGTACTCGGGCCTCTCACTGTTGTGGCCTCTCCCGTTGTGGAGCACAGGCTCCGGATGTGCAGGCTCAAAGGCCATGGCTCACGGGCCTAGCCGCTCCGCAGCGTGTGGGATCTTCCTGGACCAGGGCACGAACCCATGTCCCCTGGATAGGCAGGCGGACTCTCAACCACTGCGCCACCAGGGAAGCCCTATTTTACTTTAAAGAGAGTCATAAAACTACTTTAAAATTCATATTTAGAATATAAAATGAATTTAGTAAACACAACACTTTAGTTCAGATGTTCAGTTTTAATTGAATTCAATTTGCTTTTATTGAACTTAAATTAATTGTTCATTTGTTTCATTTTCTTAGCACCTTGGAAATATATAGGAAAACACAGGGAAGCATGAGAAGTAGGGTTCAAGTGGGGCTTTTATCTTTATTTAGTTGAATTTTTGGACCTAATCTTGGGAAAATACTAATCTGAGATATAAAGGCTAAATACTACACATAGAGAAGAGCAGTTGTTAGCTCCTGGCAGTAAACTTTAGAGTACAGAAATTACATTTGTGCTCAGGAACAGTGAAAATAGATTTAAAAGAGGGCAGAAATGGTAGGTAGATTTTGGAAAGTTCTCTGTGGCAGTGTATGGGGAAATTTTCGTAACAGGAACATTGTGACGTGTAACTTGGAAAGGCTACAGGTTATTCAAGAGATAGAGCCCCCTTGGCTCCTCCACCTGGTAATTAGTAATCTGCAGCGCGTGTGATACATTTTTGTTCCTCGTTGATCGGGTCACTAGTTAAAACTACTATAATTCCCTTAAAGGCGAAAAAAGAAAATATGTGAGGATATTTACATCTTCTGACATTTTTAGCACAAAATAAACAATCAAAGAAAGGAGTTCTCAGGAAGGATCAGAGCATGTAGAATAAAAAGTATGAAAAGGTTGATGAATGAAAGAAAATGATTCAGGAAAGATGAGAGGAAGGAAATGTCCTATGAAGTTATATCCTGGATCTGGAGAGAGGTGCTTTGCAACCAGTACTTTAACATTGTCGATTTGGAGAAAGAAAGTGAAGGGGGAATTCTTTTTCTCTTTCTTCCTGTCTCCTACCCTTGTCACGTTTTGGGTTGTAGAGCTGGTACCACGCCCACGCCCTAACCCTTCTTCCGCTGATCCCCGAGGAGCCAGAGCCTCCCTGCCTCAGTGTCAGGTCGGCCCAGGTTCACACAGGCTGTGTCCAAGCCCAGCTCTCACCCCCAGGGAGACTAGGACAGTAGGAGGGAGTGGCAGTGACCAGGGAAAGAGGCAGGTAGGACCGAGGAAATTTGAGGAGTTCCATAAATGTGCTTTATGTATCGACCTTAGATGCATTTGCCTTAGAGCTACTTAATAGTCACCCCAGCCACAGAATGGACCAGACTCTGGTCAGGTCCAAGTGCTCAAGAAACTGACTCTGGTACATACTGGATGTTACTCATTTTGATAGCCAGCCTGTTCCTGCTTGAGCAATATCACTACAGTATAACTACCAGAAAGATAGAGGTAACAAAGGTGTCTTGATGTTCACACTTGTGGAGTTTTTCTATATCTTAATAAAGTTGTCTGGCTCACAGTTCTTTTGCCCTCTGGATTAAATATGTATTTGTAATGCAAGCAACCTTAAAATTCAATATTATAAAATCAATTCAATATTAAAATTCGATTTGGTTAATATCTGAATGCCTACTATGCTGTAGAGACTGCTAGATATCGGGTGTCGTGGTGAACAAGACAGAAACATCTTGCTTAAGCAAAATTTACAGCCTAGGAAGATAACTGATGTTAAATAATTGTATTATGATAAGGTTTGTAAAAGGTAAAGTGCAGTGCTTTGAGAGCTTTTAACTCCAGGGATTTAAACTTGTTCTTGATGGAACATGGGGACAGTGCATATCAGATTTCTTCAAGGAAGTGATATTTAAGGATGAATCAGGCAAAGTGGGGAGTTGAGGTTCTGCAAGCATGACATATTTGAGAAAATGCATTGTCTAGTATGGCCAGACTCTGCAGTGAGGAAGAATTAGAAGAAGCTTAGGTCGCACAGGTGGGCAAAGATCAGACTGTGAAACCAGGTTCTGGGTTTTGGCCTTTTGTCTCAAGGGCAGGAGAAGCCAGTGAAGGGTTCTAAGCAAATTTAAAGATAGTGACTATTTAAAAGGAGAAGCATGAGAGGTTATTTAACAATCCAGAGATATAAGTTTTCCTGATAAATAAACCTAGCATATTTCAAGAACCAGTTTTTTTCTATTGGTATCCAAAATTCAAGATTTGAGAAGAGCAAGGAAGAAACTAGTGCTTGTTGAGGGCAACTGTGTGCTCAGTAGTAAATTCATTTAATCGTAATGCCCTATCAAGTGATTATTACTATTCTCTTTTTTATTGATGGGGAAACAGAGACTCAGATCTCACATAAAGATAGGGACATAGCTAGCAAATAGTTGCAGGATTTGAAATTTCATGCCCTCTTCAATGTACCACAGTATGTAACTCTATCTAGTTTTTCTCTTGGTGGTTTTCCTTGGAAACTAGGTTGTGATAACAAAGATGATAGTTACAAGAGCTATGAGGAATATTATAATTCTGTCACACAAAAGTCAATAAGATCAATAAGCATCATAAAATCTTTTAAATGGAGAGAACATTGGCAATACCATCCAAAATTGTTATTTTACAAATGAGAAGATTTAGACTAAAGGAATTAAGAACTTCAAGAAGCCCCACATGAAGAAGTAGTGTTATAGCTCCGACTAAATCTTATTATCGGTGATTTATGATATTCAACTTAGTGCTCTTTTTATCACGCTCATCTTCTAATAGATTTGGGGGGAGGGGCTAAAAACTCTCCTTTGTAAAGCAGTGGTCAGAACTGTCTAGGATACAGACATGCTGAGGTGATGTCATACAGACCAGCTTGAAATACTTCTAAAACAGCCTTCTTAAGAGTTTAGATATTAAATCTCTGCTTTTTAAATGTAGATCTCTGTAGTCCTCCACGAGAGCTGTACTCTAAAGCCCATATATTGCTTTATTCTAATTCTTTTCATTTCTGAAAGGTGAAGTGATTTCCATGAATGAATTTTTGAATGAAGCACTTAGGTTAAATAAAATAAATATAAATTTTAACACTTGGTTTCAAAAAGTAATAATCAAAATTCCTCCTTGCCTAGTAGATTTTTACCGTCTCAAACATGAACATGAACATGCTTTACCATAGTCTATACAGCCTTACCTATCTTTGCAGATACAGGGAAGCACTGCGTTCCTATAGCCTTCACGTCCCAGCTCTTCCACTCGACTGGCTGAGTGACTGAGCAGGAGGCTTCGCCTCTCTGAGCCTCATTGGTGTCGCTTGAGACTTCCTGAGGTTGTTTTGAGACACAGAATGAACTCGATAAATAGTAGTTTAAAGAATCAAACTGCCCTAACTTTTTGTCAGTAGGGTTATTTATTGATGTTGTTACTTTTAGCAGTAATACTTTCTAACATGTTTAAGAGCTATCAAATTATTATTATATATGTAATTAGAAATTTTAGTATGTATTCTCAACAGATGTGAACTTTCATACTTTAATGGGGTTTCCCCTGCATTAAAATTTTATATTTTAGGTCATGTTTGATTTTACCTTGCTTTTGTAGTAGCTTTATCAAAAGAGTGACCAACTATATTTTTTCCTTTCATTTTTGACCTGCTCAGTGGTGAGTATATCCTCACTTCTTTAGTGAAGAGTATAATAAATATACCTTGTTGTCTTATCCTTTAAATAAGAAGATTTTGTTACCACTTTAAAAAAAACCTTAGCATAAGTTTACTCTGGATAACTAGTTAGACTCCTTGTATTATTTGTTAATGAGTTTAATAGTGTATTTTCCTGCTATTAATAAAAATACCAGTGAAACTTGTTTCTAATGTTTTGAGAAATTTATAAACTTTACAGGATTTAATGAAAAATTTTGGCAAATCAAAACAAAACATTTCTTTTCTTTAAACATAAAGTCTTTTGGATATGCTGAAACTAGAAGGAAAAGTGATGAATGGCCTCCGCAATCTTGGGATCAAAGAAGAAGATATGAACAAATTTTTAAAGTTAAGCTCACATGATTGGGACAATACCTATGCATTAGATATTAGACATCCTTCCATAATGGTAAGTATGCATGTAATTCCTCACTTTAAAACCTTTAGTAGACTTCAGAGTTAACATAAAACCAAATATTGGCAGGCTTTAGAGTAAATTTAAGCATTTTGAAAGATGTTGTAGGAGAACTCAGTGAGAAGAAAAAGTAAAACTACAGACTCATCCCCTCTCACCCTTATATCTCCTTTCCCCTTCCTTGTATTCTCTGTACTTCCTCACGAGAATATCTACTCAGCTCATTCACTATCCTTTCCAGCTTTAGAGATAAAAACAAATGAGAACAACATAATAACCACATGAGCAACAGCAACAACAAAATACCAAATGGTTAAAATCTGAGGAATGTAAGAATACCACCTTAATATAATGAATATCTTGCCTAACAATTTGCAGTGGCCTCCTAACGTTCTGGTCCATGTATTATAGCCTAAGTGAATTTTTTTTGAAATCTGATCACATCACTTTCCCTTGCTTAAAGCACAAAAATAGTCCATCATATGGCCTAATAGGTGTAAATGGCCTACTTCCTCCTTTCATATCTTAAACTATGATGTATTCTTTTTTACCACTATCCCTTATCCCGTACTTGGAAAGCAGTTCTTCCTCTCTTTATCCAATTAACGCCTACTCTTTTTTCAGACTTCAGCTCCAAAAAGTACTTCCTGAGAGAAGCTTTCCTTAACTATCCAAAATAGACGATTATTTCATATACGCATTGTGTCAAGGAATCCTCAGGTTCACCTTCAGGTTCAGTGGGTTTGCTAAAAGGACTGACAAGGCCTGGAAGTTGTTATACTCATGGTTACAATTTATTAGAGCAAAAGAATACCAAGCAGTGTCAGAAGCAGAAAGGGCATGGGGTGAAGTCCAGAGGAAACCGAGTACAGGTTTCCAGGAGTTCCTCCTAGTGGAGCTCTACAGGACATGCTGAATTTGATGTGTGACAATCCGTGCAAAGTGCTGCCTACTAGGGAAGCTGACTTGAGCCTGAGAGTTCAGGGTTTTTAAAAGGGGTCTGGCATTTAAGCATATAATGGCCATGTGACTGATGTTAGTCGCTGAAACTCCAGACCCTGAGAGAAAAAGCAGGTATTCATTATAAATCATGTTGTTTGTAAAAACTCTATACAAACTGCTAGAGCATGCAGCAGGCCCTCAGTGTGCAAAACACTCTTTATCAGTCAGAACATTCCAAGAGCTCAATTCCCAGGAGCCAACCTAAAGAACCTTTATCAGGAACACAGTCCCTTCTTGGGAATGTGCAAGGTGTGGGCAACCCAGGCTTGCTGACTTAATCCTCTCTCTCTCTCTCTCTCTCTCTCTCTCTCTCTCTCACACTCTCTCACTCTCTCACTCTCTCACTCTCTCACTCTCTCACTCTCACTCACTCACACACACACGTGTGTGTATGTATCTATATTTATTATGTTATAGAACTACCAATCGCTCTGTATACTTAGAACAGTTATAATTTTACATTTATCCTGTGGTTCTTTGTGATGTCTTTGTTTCTTACTTGACTATATAAACTTCATGAAGGTAGGAATTTTTTCCATTTTTTCTCTCACCATTATATCCCTGGCTGTAGTAGGTACTCAATAAATATAAATATTCCTTGAATGAGTAAGTAAATACTTATCTCAAACCAACATAAAACATAATTTTAACAGTGAAACTCTGGAAGCATTCCAGTTAAAACATAATATAAGTATGTTCATGTCACTGATATGATTTAACATTATTATAAAAAGTATAACTATTAGAAATGAGAAAATAAAAATGTTGCATGACATAAGATTATGTAACTAAAACTTAAGGGAAGCATTTATAATTAATAAAAGATTTTAGTAATATGGGTTTGAAGTAACTGTAAACAGATCAAAAGCTTTTTTTCCAAAAACCATTTGGAAGACATAATGATTTATTCATAATAACATAAAAATTTAAATACCCTTATAATATCTTAATAACTACTATGTGATAAAATAGTCTTAATAACTAATAATAAAAACTACAACTTAACTGATGAGTTATAAAAGAAGGATAAAAGGACACATGGAGAGTGTTAATTGGCATAGCCCTTTAAAAAAATTATGGCTGCGGTGCTATTAAAAAATGTTCATATATACTTGAGCTAGTAATTTCACTGGAAACTTCCATAAAGAAGTAGGAAATGGAGAAAAATCGTTATATCCAAAGATATGATCATTACTGCATATTTTTGAAACAAATAGAAACGAGTTAGCTATAAACAGAAATGTTGTAAATTGTATAACCACACTATTATTCAGAGATCAAAATTATGTTTATAGATATGTTTTAATAACCAGGGATAATGACTATGTCCTCATGTAAAGTAAAAAATATAGATTTATATGATATCTTCATGTGAAAAGATGGACAGAGGATCAGAAGGAAATCTATCAAAATATTAAGTTACTAATGGGTGATGTGGTTTGGTCGGTATTTTTTTTCATGCTTTTCTGTAAATTTCAGATTTTAACAATGGGCATTATTATATGATCAGGAAAACAAGTTTTTAAGGGAAAAAAACATAACTTCACTGGACGTCATACTGTTTGTTCTCCTGTAAAAATTTAAGGGATTCCCTCTGAAGTATTGCAGTTGTTACAGTTACTTTTGTCCTATGGGAACAGCCGTCCCACTTATAGACTTAGTCCACCATCCAAGAATCATGGAACAATAACAGCACCAAAGAACTACCATATTCCCTGAACATCAGAGACCTCAGACTGAGGACAAACCACATATGTTATTAATTAGTTACCATCGTATTTTCTAGAACAATTTTCTAAATGATTTGTTTGTTGATACAATTTGTTTGTTTGTTTGTTTTTTACTACTCTTTAGACCATATTCTCTCATTAGCTAGATTTTACTCTTTCTTGGATATCTTTAAACTCAATAGCAGATATCTTTTCTAATAATGTTTTATCAGGAAAAGGAATGACCATGTTAGTAATCTTAATACTTTGTGCCTCTTATTTTAAGCATTTATGCTTTTGATCATTTTTAGAAGAACGCTGAGAGTAAGTCACACTGATAAAATGAGGGAAGTAATAATTTTCAAGGTTATTCTGGACATAAGAAATAGTCCTGTAAAGAAACTGTCCAGCTCCATTTATAAAGTAACATCCTGTTCCTCTAAGGTTGGCTGCGGAAGACAGTCACTCACATGGGGGGAGCAGCCCTGATGCTGTTCCCATTGCCTCCACTGCCCACAGAGTCACAAAGTCTCCTCCTATACTGCTGTAAAGTCTCCTTTCTTGCCCAACTCTTCGACACGTTCAAGAGGCTTTCTTTTACAAGGAACTTCTATCTGAGAATGTCATGAAGTAATTTTTATTGAGGTGAAATATACGTAAGATAATGCTTTTTTAACCATTTTAAGTGTGCAATCCATTGACATTAAGTAGATTCACAGTCTCGTCCAACCATCACCATTATCCATTTCCAGAACTTTTTCATTATTTCAAATAGAAACCCATTCCCTTCTCCTCTAAGTCCCCGGTAACCTCTGTTCTACTTTTTGTCTCTATGAATTTGCCTATTCTAAGTACTTCATGTAAGAGTGATCATACAGTATTTGTCCATTTATGCCTGGCTTATTTCACTAGGCATAATGTTTTCAGGGTTCATCTATATTGTAGCATGTATCAGAATTTCATTCCTTTTTAAGACTAATAATTTTTAAAGTATCTTTTTTACTAACTATTAAGGGAAGCTTCATGTCTCAATTAAATGCTTCTATTTTTCCACTTGGAAAGTGCCTGGCTGAGTAGAAAATTATTTCTGAGGCTTTATTCTCTAGATGCCTTAGAAAAATCAACTGGCACAAATGCAGAGCTCTGAGGTCTCAGTACTCTTCAGCTTGGTCTGTCAGACCAGTAAAATTAGTTCACACATCAGCTTTATTTTTGTTTCATAGCATTTGCTACCACCCAATATGATATGTATTTGGGTTTTTTTTGTTTGTTTGTTTGTTTTTTTGAGGTACGCGGGCCTCTCACCGTTGTGGCCTCTCCCGTTGCGGAGCACAGGCTCCGGACACACAGCCTCAGCGGCCATGGCTCACGGGCCCAGCCGCTCCGCAGCATGTAGGATCTTCCCAGACCAGGGCACGAACCCGTGTCCCCTGCCTCGGCAGGCGGACTCTCAACCACTGCACCACCAGGGAAGCCCTATGTATTTGTTTATAATAACCTTCCAGTGGAATGTAAGTGCCACAAAAACCAGGACTTTTTAAAATATCTCCAGCATACATCAGGTCCTATTGAATAGGAAGCACTCCAAAAAAAATCATTGACTGTCTTAATGTCAAAACATTTCATTCATGAATGAAAGCAATACTTTGCTTTTAATTCTTTTTCCCCTGGATCTGTCTCCCCACTTACTTTTTATCTTTACAGAGAAAGCTGAGGCCCTGAGTTAAATCACTTCTGACCTCTGTGTTTATACCCTCCCCCTCAAAAAATCTTGGTGGTTTATTTCTTAAAAGTCTAATTGACAGTTAAGTAAGAATTTGAGGTTCATTGGTATTCTTCCATCCCTGATTTACCATTCCAGCTTTCTCTATCTCAGACATCAGGAATCACCTCAGGTGTCACTGGAATTTTGTTAAGAGTCAGTAAAAACAATCATAGGATTATATGTTTGGCTCCTTTGGATTGTAATTTCAGTTCACTGTGCCAGACCACAAACAGTGACAGAGGCTTTGGTCATATTCTAGCAAAACTACCCCTGCAACTATTTTCTGTACTGTGATGTTGATGATGTAGCCATATTCCTGGGGCGTTTATTATAACTTTCTTTAATTTTCTCTTCTTTAATGTTCCTAAGTCACTCTAGCCACTTGTCATTATATAAAAACAATTCTAATTTTTTGTTATTGTCACCAAGATGATAGTGATACGATTTTTTTTAAAAAGGCACCAGTAGGCACAGGCAGAGCTTATAAGTTCTTTAGCTAAGAGTGTAACTTGCCAACCACAGTGGATCCCACAGTCATAAAGGCAAGTTTCCCTGTCCACGTCCAGTGATGATGTTGTAAATCAGTTGACTATAGACATATGGGTTTATTTCTGGACTTTTAGTTCAATTCTGTTGATCTGTATCTTATCCTTATGCCAGCACCACACTGTTTTGTTTTGTTTTTTTAACTGTAGCTTTGTAGTAACTTTAAAAATTGGGAATTTTGAGTCCTCCAACTTTATTCTTCTTTTTTAAGATTGTCTTGGCATCCTTGCACCTTTTCCTTTCATTATGAATTATGGAATCAGCTTGTCCATTTCTGTTAAAAAGAAAAAAAAGACAGCTGGAATTTTTATTGAGATTTTGTTGAATCTATAGATCAATTTAAGGAATATTGCTATTGGAATATATTACATCTTCCAATCCATGAACACGGGATGCCTTTCCATTTATTTAAGTCTTCTTTAATTTCTTGCAACAATGTTTTGTAGCTTTCAGTGTAAGTCTCAGACTTGTTAAATTATTTCTAAGTATTTTACCCTTTTTTATGTCCCTATAAATGGAATTGTTTTCTTATGTTTAATTTAGGATTTTTCATTGCCTTTTTTGTTGTTGTTGAAAACTGGACCTCTTGAATATTGTATTGTGGCACTTCTGGAAGTCAGATTCTCACCCCTCCCCAGGGTTTGTTATTGATGTTTGCTGTTGTTTTTGTTATTTGTTTAGTGACTAATTTTATAAATTTATAAATTTTTCATGTGTGGCCACAGAAGTGTCTGTTATGTTAGCCTAGTCATCTGCTAAGTATTGGACAGAGATTTACTTACACGCCTCGAACCAGAAAATCTCCCAGTCTTTGCACAGGGGCTCTGTGTGTGTGGCACATGGAGGGAGGGGGGGCAGCACACGCTAAACATTCAATCAGGCGGCCTGCATCTCTGCATTAGCCTTCAATTCTTGTCTGCATAGAGCTTGGAAGTCAGCCAGGGGTGAGAAGAACATAGGGCCTTCTCGGGTCTTTCCTGAGCATGCACGTGTTCCTGGGCATGCACATGGCCCTGTAGATTTCCAGGAATACGTCAGAACTTCTCAAAGCCCTGTTTCCCGAGACATCTCATTCCCCAGCCTTTCCTCACTAAGTTTGTGGTTACTCTATTGTGTGTCCCAGCCATTTTCTCTTGTCTCAGAAGTGACTAAAACATTTGCCTGTAAATGTTCTCCATAAATTAGAGTAGCAGCTTTAACACTAGGCAAATCACAAGTTAGGCAGGATAAAGGCAAGACTTTTCAGAAGGTTTTCTAGGGAGTCACCAGAGAGTTCAAACAAAAAGTTATAATTCATTCAGAATAAAGTCCATTCTACTGCTTCCAGTAATATTGGTACTGGAATGTGAGCTGTCATTTTCAAGGCTACTGATTAGCTTGGGAGCAGGAGATGGGACTAAGGTAAGTTATAATGCCACACATCTCAGTGTTCCTACTGAGATGCAGCCATTTTTCTTGAATAAACACTCTCAGTGTTGCTGCAAGCTTTTGGTTAGTTTTCATGCTTCTGAAAATGTTCATTCCCCCACATTTTCTAGTTTTTCCATTTTTTGTATAAGGACAGAGTTTTGGAGTTCCTTACTCAGCTATTTTAGCTAATGTCACTCCCCAAAGAGAGTCCAGAAGATGTGAACTGTAAGTCTTTTCAGTTCTTTGCTTCTCTCAGAGAGAGAGTCAGCCTCTAACAACATGACCCATTATGTGATTATTTGTTGACCTGTATAGCTCCTTGGATGTTCAGGAAATTGTCTTCCAGGTTCTAATCTATAAATGACAGAATCTTTTTTTCAGTATCTTGGAAGCCTAGTAGATAGAAAGGCCCAAGTTATGACCAGCAGAATGGATGGAGGTAGATCACTGGAGTGTCAGTGCCAGTTCTGCATGCGAGTTTGTGAGGCGCTCTTCCAGTTACTGTTGCTGCTTTTCTGTATTCACCTGAGACTAAGGAAAGGGGCAGTTCAGTGTCTGTGGGCCTAGTCAATGTGATTTCCAGTGTTGTCTCAGTAGTTCTCCAAAATGGACCCACATATTAGCTCAGTTACTTCACCCAACACCCATGGCTGTAAATTAGGCCATTTCTCTAGCTTTCTAACTTTAGTATTTGTGATAAGAATCACGTAGGGCACTTGTTTCAAATGGGGATGATTTAGTAGGCCTGAAGTGGCACCAAGGAATCTGCATATTAAATAAACACATGCAGCTGTTTTGATCCACATTAGAAGTGACTCTATCTCCAGTCAGTAATTCAAGTTCAGTGGGACTGATACATGAAGCATAATGCCAGTTTCTCATTTGAAGTAAAAAATACAACTCACCACCAAGAGGATTGGATATTCACATCCTCTACATGGTGCCGCCTTCTCCTCTGACCTACCACCAAGACAAATTTTAGTGGAAAAAAGCTAATCCCAGAACCCATCATACTTGTTAACCACTGAAATAGAAATTGTTACAACTGTCAACTGTCCTCCCCCCTCAGATGTCTTACAGACGAGGATGTCTGAAACCGAGTTAACTCCTTCTCTGCTTTCCTGTCCTCTCCCCTGGAAAAGCCTACTTCTTAGAGCTCAATGTCTCTGTGCTGATACAGTGTTCCTCTCTGAAAGCCATGAATTACCCTAGATTTCTCCCTCCTCTTCATCCCTCTTTGTGTGTGTCTCTTAATTCCGCCTTCTCTCTAAAACCACTGCCTCCAGCTTAGGTAAGCCCTCCAGAAATTCATGTCTAGATTATTGCAAAAGCCTCCTCATTTCTTCAGGTATTGTGTTGTCCCATTTGCCCTCTCCTCTCTGACTTTGAGCTCCAGGTATGTTAGACCTTTTGCCTGTGTCACTCATCTCTCTTACACTTTGTTTTGATTTTGCATTATTTTTTTGTTTGCTTTAGTTAATATACATTCTGTTGATCTGTCACCCTGTTTCCTAATCCCTGTCTCTTCTTTTGTGTCCAGTCTGCAATTAAAACCACCTGATAAGTTTGTCCATTTCTTAATTACAGACACTTTTAAATTCTAAAATATCCCTTTGGTTCTTTTTTTTTCTTTAATAGGTTTTAGTTCTCTGTTTAAAATTTCCATCTTTCCATCTATTTTTGTTCTTTTTAAAATGTATATGAATTGTTATTTTAAAGTCCTTGCCTAAGTCCCTTTCTATTGTCTGTTTTTTTCTCCTGCATTTTGATATTTGGTCCTTTTCTTTTTGCATGACAGTTTTTGGTAAGAACCAGAAATTGCTGATGAAAAGTTATAGAAGCAAAGAATTGTAAGGTCTGTTCTGGCAGTCCAGGTACCAGACACTTACTTGATTCTGTTGAGGCTTGATTTTAGGCTTTGTGAGAGTTCTTCTATTTTGTGTCTTACTCCTAGCGTCTGGCCCTACTGGGTCTCAAATGAAAGTGCAGTGTTTTGCAAAGTCCTTCCACCTTGAACTCCAACCTCTGTCTCTTCAGTAACATGTTATGCCTGCAGCTTCAACCTCCCCATTTCTGTTTTCTCCTGGCCTTTTTTTGCGGGGGCAGGCGTGTTGCCATGTGTATGTGTAGATTAGTAGTCAGCAAATGAGAGGAGTTTCTGTGGAGATTTCTTTGGTTTCTTCTCTGCAGTTTCCTCCTCTGCTGGACTTGCCCCCATCTCAAATCTCATCAGTTTCGCAGCCCTAACTTTCACTTCTGTCTTTCCCAATATGTAGGAAATATATCTTCCCCACACGGGGACAGCGCAATATGACTGTCACTCTCTGTTGGAATTCTCTTCCTCCAGGCTGCAATTTGGAAAATGCCCCCAGCGACAAAGTTGAGGAGCTTGCCTCGTCTGCCTCCTGCTTTCAATGATTGTAACTCCTCAGTTGTTGATTGTTGGTTGACCACTACCTCCATGCCTCTAGACAGTGCTTTTCTCTACCTTTTGTCATTGTTTTGGTGGGGGGCGGGGAAGGCTAGTCTAATATAAGCTATTCCATCTTTATTAGAACTGGACGTCCAAAATGTCGGTATTAAACATTTAATTTTGTAAGTCGTTTTATTTTCCTTATGTCCAAGCTTTTAAATTTTAGAGGAAAGGCAAATGACCTCATTGCCTCCTGTACCTTAAATGGTTTATCAGAGTAATTTTTATACAGTTTTATTTTTTAGTATGAAAAACAAACATATGAGTAAATGGAGTCAATTGTTTCGGAAGAGGAAGTCTTAATGTAAAAGGCTATGGGAATATAAAATTTTTGCACATATATGTTCCTTAAAGAATATTCAACTAGCTTCTTATACTTAATCAGAAATATAGAAAATCTTGTGTATATTTCACTTGCTGTTTGACAGAGTGAAATCCGGCTTTGCAAATGATTTAAGTATTAATATAGCTTTCACAGATTTCTGGATTCTTTTCTAGTGGATTAATGACTTAGAAACTGATGATTTGTATGTTATGTGGCCTTCAAGTTGCCAGGAACTCTTAAAGCCAGTGTCCCCTGGAAGTATACCTTTCATGAGGCGTAATTTTCATAATTTGGTAAGTTTTATACTTTGAAATTTTGTATACATCTTTTATAAAGATATCACCATTCTTTTTGGGCTACCCTGCTCTTGGTAAATAGGCATCTGAGTAATGAGGAAGGAAGTATTTGCCTGATGCAACAAGCTTGAGGTGGCATGGCTGACTAGGTATCAAAAGCTAGTAGTGTCACATAACCTGCCTTTTATTATTTAACCCTCATGTGCTTTTATAATACCAACATTAAATTGATGGGTTACTGTTATATTTTCTAAAAGCAATTTATGATCAAACTTTTCTTCCTTCTTTATTATAGAGAACTAATTTAAGTACATTTCAGGGAAAAATACATAAATACTACTATGTCATCTGTGATATAAATGTTCATTATTACAATGTTAAATAACCTTATAGAACTTTGTAGTGTGGAGAAAACACCTAGGGCTTTATATTTTTTTCACATAGGAAGTGAATATCTTAGTTCCTACAGCAGATGTTAATGCTGTTATTTTTTGGATCAAAATTCAATTTCTATTTCCTTTTTTAAACAATTCATCTCAGAAAATCCAACGAACACTTAGAATAAGGTATTTCACTTCTTGTAAAAAATATTTACTTTGTGCTGTGCTTCAAAAAGAGGATGAATAACCTGATTAAATTTTGTGTATTATTATATTTTGGTGTGTAGCTTTTAGAAATTTGTAAACTGTGAAATTCTTTCTTATATACATTCCTCAAAATTCTTTAAAATTGCTAGAAAATTTTAAAAACTGTACCTTGAATTTCATGTTTTTAGCTACAGAAATTAGATTAAATTTCAATTTCATGAAAATTATGAAGTGTTAAAACAAAATGGTGATCATAGTCTATCTGCTTTTTTTTAGGTTCTGTTTATTGATCCAGCTCAAGAATATACCGTGGACTTTATAAAACTTGCTGAACTTTTCTTTTATCATAAAATTCCTCTTAGGTAGTTGTCAATTTATAACAGACTGTTAACTGAAGGAAATCCAGTGATGTTCATGTTGTGTCACACGGAGTGTCAATGTTGAATTAAAAGTGATGGTCATCTCTAGTGCCTGACACAACATAGCTGTGTGCTGTGAAAAATCATACACCTTTATGGTCGACTCCATTAATCAGAGCTGCTTGGTAGTCTTGTTTACCCTGTTGCCTTCCTGAGAGAATGATTGTCACTTGGGTACTTAAGGATGGGTCCATTTTCCATCGTCGTGTTAGGAGTACACTTTCCTCCACTTTTTCTTTCTGGAAAAAAATAGCTATTTGATAATGTCACCACCAGAGAGAGTTTTACATTTTGAAGGAATCCAACAGAGATGAGGATTTTGGTGAAAAGGCATTACAAATCAAAGCTTTTCAAATAATAATACTCCCCTTTACCCCAGCTACTAACACATTCCCTCCATCTAGATGTTTTAGTCTAATAATATTTAAAAATCATGGTTTATTGTGGTTCAAGAGGTAGTTGTAACATCTCTCATTCATCTTCTTTCCTAGAATTGGTTTTGTGTTCATTGTTAATACAGACGATGAAGTTGATGGAAAAAATGATGCTGGAGTTGCTCTTTGGCGAGCTTTCAACTATATTGCAGAAGAGCATGATGTATCACAAGCATTTATTTCCATAGTACACGTGAGTTGATGTACTACATATAATTTCTTTAGGATGTATAGTGGTTTTTGCATTACTATAATTATTATTTATTATTTTAACATTTCAAAGTTTATAAAAACCATCCTGGTGTACACATGATGAATTTGATTCTTGCATCTCCCAACTGAAGTACATAATATTGTCCCCATTTTATAAATGAGGCTCTGCCCAAATCTATGAATTTATTTAGGTTTACCCAACCAATAAAGGAACTTAAGTTGTATATATAAATTTAGAGGAAGCATATTAATAGAAAATCATTAGTAAGGGAAGAATTCTTGAGCTGGGTTTGGAATAAAATCATGAATAGAAAAGATTATTTCAAACTTAAATGTTCTAAATGACAAAGCATATAGAGACTTGCTAGAGAATTTCATAGGAGGAAGAAAACTTCACAACAGCAAATTGGTGTCAAAATGGTAAGATTGATGCTGAGTCTGACAAAGAGACTATAAGAAATGTCAGAAATTGGCAAGAACCTTATGAAGGAAAAACAAGAGGTAGGAAGATTATTTTATAATGGAGGGTTTGAAACTCTCTTATGGCTCATAATGGAAATATAAATGTATTAAAGAGCTATATTGTTATTATTAAGAAAGTCAGGTTATAGCTTTAAACAGCTATTCATTTTTATATTTATTATTTTTCGGCTTGTCAACCATTATTGTAAGAGGTAATGGTTCTTCTTCAAACTGAAAATGAAATTACCAAAGCAGTGTAAATTTCCTGCCCTGTTTCTGGAGCTCCCACGAAAACCACTAAATACTTCACTAAGTCATTGTCCTGAGGTATGGAAACTATCTACACATCAGTGACTTGGGGATACACTGTATTCTGTAAAATAGTACCATGGAATAAGTGTCAATATTATATCTCAGTCTATTAGTTTTACTGATTGGTGTAAGAGTTTATAAAGGATTCAGTCAAATTGACTTAAATCTTTTATTAAAGTCCACCTACCTCACTGTGAAAGGATCAGTATGATATTCAACACTAAGAAACTTCAAGACCTTCCAAAATTATCTTTACCTTAATTATTTATAATTGAGTCCTCACTTACCTTAATTATCTCTATTGAATCTCTCTTCTGTGAGCATTTTGTATTAGACATTAATTTGCACATGATGGCATATTTGTCAGTACCTTGCCTTTTGAATTATCTACTGTGATGTTCAGCACAGTACTGTAATCTCTTGGAAAACTGAATTACTCTCGAAACCATATGATTCAGTACAAAGCAGCATAAAAGTAGGTATTGAATATGTGCAATAGCCTATAAGTTGTGCTAAACAAAGGAAGAAGAAGAAGGAAAAATCAGTGAGGAAGAGATATGTAGAGAAAGCAGTTAGAATCCACTGGGGTCTGAAGTGTCAGATTGTTCATAGTTTTTCAAACTGTATATGCTTGTGACCACCAAATTTTTATATCCATAGAAAGGTAAAACATTGTTTAGTTAACATTCTGCTGGGAGAGTATTATGTCCATTAGATCACTTAGCTTCACTAATTTAGAAAAATTTGGGCAAAATCTTGTCTTTTAGTAAAATACGTGAATTATAAAAATCTCTTTAATACTGTTTCATTACTTTCAGTGAGCAAATTATTATATTTAAATTAATTTGAAAATACAGTATCAGGAGAGAGGAAGAATATAACAGAAGGCCAAAGTCATAACAGTGTATGAAAGTTATTGAAATATATTGGAGAATTATGGTAGAGTAAGTACATTATTTGTAGTAAAATGATCTTACTTTGTATCTCAGCTCTACTGCATAGTGACTACACAGACATACATGTAGTTTAATTTTCTCTCCCTACCTTACAACATTCAGATTCAAAAATATATGTCACATACTTAATGAATGTTTGCTGAACTCAGAGAATGTAAAAGCACTTTAAGACTTTAACTTTTGGCCACAGTGGAGTAACAAACAATAGATTAGCCATCCTACAGTAAGCACTTATAAAACGGAACAAAGTACAGAAGTCTGTTTTCAGACGTTCAACAAGAAGCAACAGGGACTATGATCCTTGGAAAAAGATAAAATAATGATATTCACAGAAAAAGAATTTCTGGCCACCTAAAAAGAAACACTAAGAGGAAATGACACCAGATGGTAACTCACATCTACAGGAAGAAATGAAATGGTTACTGTAAATAAAATGTAAATATATAGATAAATACAGAAGGCTGTATGAATATATTTTTCTCTTTAAATTACACAAGATTTGATGAAACATAAATTCTAACTTACATAGAGGTAGTACATGTGACAATAGTTGTACAAAGTAGAATGAAATGGATCTATTTT
Organism: Mesoplodon bidens; assembly: GCF_964165515.1. Lineage (NCBI taxonomy): Eukaryota > Metazoa > Chordata > Mammalia > Artiodactyla > Ziphiidae > Mesoplodon > Mesoplodon bidens. Next base: position 63,919,550 of record NC_138174.1, on the reverse strand, counting down.
AAATTCTATATTTTGTAATTAGGGTTAATAGGAAGCAGATTGTGGTAAGTTCCAATGTATATGATAATTACTGGAGTAACCACAAAGAAAATAAATTTAAAAATCGTTTAAAAATCAAAAGAAGAATCAAAACGGCACTCTAAGAATTATCTCTTAAGCACAAAAGAAGACAGTAAAGGAAGAATCAATAAACAAAAGACACATATATAGAAAACAAATAGCAAAATGGCACAAGTTAATCCAACCATACCAATAATTATGTTAAGTATGAGTAAATTAAACTTAAGCACACTAGAAGAATGGATAAAGAAAGGTGGGAAATAAATATACATTAATGGTAAATTGAAATTTATTGAAATTAATAAAGTAAATAAGTATTTATTACAGTTAATGGTGAACAAGATAATTGTCTCAAAAATCAGAAAAATGCAAATAAAGCTTACCCTGAGCTCTATCTTATATCCTGTAATTTGGCAGTAATTAAGAAAGCTGGTAATATCATATGTTAATGAAAATGGAGAACAGTGGGAACTCCTTTACACTGTTACACCGCCTCTAAGGATATGAATTGGTACAATCACTTTGAAACCAATTGGAGTGCTTCAGAATTTGGAGTTAAATTTGCATAATCCCTACACACACACACACACACACACACGCGCGCGCGCGCACACACACACTTTGAGAGAAACCTGTAGGAGACTATTATTAGCAGAATCATCCACAATAGCAACAAACCGGAAACTACATATGTATGGTATATATATATATACACATATATAGGTATATATTTATATCAGTACAGATGGATAAAATTTAATCATTTCAGATAATGGAGCATGATATACCAAGAACATGGCTATATTAGAAGCCTAATGAAAGTATAGAAGGCCAGCGTATTACCACGTACTGTTTAAAGCTCAAAAGCAAACAAAACTAAATATCATAATACATGGATATACATTCAGATAAAACTCCAGAACTTGAAAGATAAGAGAATGGTAAACACAAACAAAATGATGCTTGCTTCTGGGGAACAGAGGGAGATGGGACTGGGAGGAAAGTTTTGCCTTACCAGCATTGTAATTCACAGTGATGTTCATTTTTTAGTGTTATGTGGTTTGTCATGGAGATTGCTGATTTTGTTATTTATATTTCATAACGTATATGTTCCATAGTTTCTTTTTTGCTTACCAAGTTACATAACAGTTTTTTAAATTAAAATAATGTGTAAGAAACTTGAGTTTTTATATATCTAAAGTAGCTTATGCAAGACATTCTGGCTACCTTAGCTACCTTAGGAGTACCTAATATTTTAGAATTACAGATTAGTAAAATGACTGATCTCAAAGACTTTTCATATATAACTTTTGCTTTATTCAAAACTTCATTTTCTAATCCCTGTTTATGTTTTACAGAAGGCTGAACTTTCTCCCTTTTTTTTTGAGTTACTAAGATCATAGTATGTCCTGCTTTGATATAAGGAGAAAACTTGCCCATAAATTGAGATGCTCATAAAACTAAACTCAGATCTACTTATAGATCTGTGTCACCTTTTAAAGGGATAGGTTACAAAGTTTATAGTGATGAAATCAAAGAATGCTGATTCCTTACTATGAGGAATAATATGAGAATTCTGTCAGCCATAATATGAGGATTGTCTCTGAAAATAATAATTTAAGTGAATTGGGACTAAAAATAATATTCTTAATTGATATATCAGAATGCTACCTAATGGTGTTTGTACTTAAGTAGTTGTTCCCTCTGCTTGGTAGGCTCTTTCCCCATAACATAAGCATATTTATGTTTCGGTGAGTCATCTGCTCAGAGATACCTTCTCTCTTGAGGCAGAGCTGTCATTTTCCCCATGTGGAACAGTGGCTGGGTCATAGCAGAGGATCTGTAATGAAGGGAGAAATGGGAAAAAAAACCAAAACCCTAAATAAAGGAGTAACAGCTTACGTTATTCCAGTATGATTAGAATATTGGAGACTGGGGGAAGAATGGAGGTACAGAGGAAATCTAGTTAAGATATTTACTAAAGAGCAATTGGAAATGAAAATAGAACATTTCTGAAATAAGTCATTTAAAATATTTTATACATATCTTTTTAAATAAAGTTAACCATTATTTTATTAAGAGTCATAGCATCTGGTTTGACCAAAATGGAATATAATATACAAATATGATATTGTATTTTGAAAGCCAAAGAATATTCACAAAACCATTTTTACTATAGGATAATAGATTGTATTCTTAAAATGGTTTATTTGTGTATGTGTGGGGATCATGTGTGTATATATATGTATATATATAGTATGCTTAGAACTTATAAAATATAAAATATGTTCTTTATTTTATAAATATGCATGCTAAGGGAAAGAAAGAAAACTAATTACTGTAGGGTGGAAATTAATGATAATATCTTTATTTTCACAGATGTACCAAAAAGTAGAGAATCACAGTATACTCACTGTGGACAATGTGAAGGATGTTCTCCAAAATGAATTTCCTCATGCTAATATTTGGGATATTTGGGGAATTTATTCTAAATATGATGGTGAAAGAAAGGTAAGCTGGAATGCAAATTTTTAAAAATGTGATCAAGAAACTTTTACTATAATCTCATGAATAAATGATCTCAGTGTAATTAACTCATGATTTAGATTTTAGACCCTCAGAAAAAAGGGAAATTTATACCTTTGAATGACACAAGTTGTATACAGTATTTAAGTTGCCACTATTGGCTTTTTTAAAAGTACCAAAACAGATACTTCTCAGAATTTACAGTGCAGAAAATTACAAAAACAACCTTAAAACAATTAAAAAGTGGCAACAAGTACATACCTATCAATAATTACTTTAAATGTAAATGGACTAAGTGCTCCAATCAAAAGAGTGGCTGAATGGCTCTACAAACAAGACTCTAACTTTTATGTGGAAATAAATGAATTCATTTATTCATATGTATTCTAGGTAAAGGCAACAGCAACATATGATGTGATACAAGTGAATTTTTAAGTCGAGATAATTTTATATAGCCAAAACATACTATTTATATCAGTTGCCATGAAAATATCTAACACCATGTTATCCTCAGATATTGGTGTTCACAACCCCATATTACTGTTTCCTACTAACTACCTTTTTATACATAATATATTTGGATGTAAATTTTATTTCCAACTGTATTATAAGTACTTTAAGGAAAGGAATCTTGTCTTCTTATTCTTTTGTATTCCTCAAGTTTGCACGTTTTAATTTTTAGATATTATTTGTTGAGTCTTACAGTAATTGAAGGTTGAGCTCTCTTCCACCTCCTGACCTTCACTTAGTCTCCTCCAGTCCCAGTGGTAGTACTTAAAATATTTTAAACCTGTTGTGGCTTCAAGAGCAAACAATCAGAAAGAATCAATCAAAGCACATCCTCGAACTGGAATGGAGTCTTGGAAGCCCTCATGCTGAGGCTGATACTGACTTGCTTATAGCTGAATTATGTTGACATGGATGGTCTGGGAAAGCGGTCAAGGTAGTTCTCATGTGGGGAATCGCCATCCCAAGACAGGTGCAAAAGTATTTCAGTACAATAAGAATTGGAAAGTCCTGTGCAGTTGCAAACCAGCTGATTATCAGATCTGTTTTTAACACATTTTGGTTAAATGAATATTCAGTGTGAGTGTGACTTTTTAAGTGTTCCTTCTTAGTAAGTCAAGTACTATGGTTGTTTTTTAACAACTTTTCTTTTTTTCTGTAGCTTTAAGGGTTACTCCATTTTTACTCATTCATGTAGTTTTCTACCTATTACAAATATATCGAGATAGTCAAGAGATTGGTCAGATAACCTATCTAGAATTTTCCTTACACAAACAAACATAGCCATTAACAAGCCAGCACTTTGCCCCACACACACCAGCCCCAAGAATGCCCTTCTGCAGCCACTCTGCATTTTGTCTAAACTGAACGTCCTCTGCACCTGAAGCACAGCTGTCATTTCTGGATCTGCCTTTGCTGCTTTCCTTCATTGGATCTCTGCTTTTTCTCTGGCTTCATGAACACTGTGCCTCTCCTCTTTTTTATTTATTTTGCTTTTACTTCTTTCTCAAGCAAGTATGCATGAAAAAAATTCTTTGATCTCTTTTATATAAAAGTTTTTTATTTTATATTTGCATTTTATTGATTGTTGGACTGGGTAATCATTTTTTGTGTGGATTTTGAAGGCTTTCTTTTACTCTCTCCTAGCTCCTAATAAGCTACTGAAATGAATGATACCGATCTGATTTTGACTCCTTTGTCTTTCTTTAATCTATTTATTTATATTTCCTGTTTGAAAGTTTTTAGGATCTTTTTATCCCTGTTGCTTGGAAATTTCATGATATGTCTTTGTCTTGATCCTGTTTCATTTAACACATTGGGTGTTTGGTGGGTCCCTTCTAATGGAGATATGTGTCCATCAATTGTGGGAATTTCTTTGTGTTATTTTTTAATACTTTCCTTTCCTGTATTTTCTCTGTTCTTTCTGAATCTTCTGGATTGAGCAATTATTTACTTTTTCTTCTTCTTTTATTCCTTCTTGTAGTGTCCAGTTTTTCTTTCATGAGCACAGTTTTTTAATCTAAGAATGTTAGTTTTTTGATGTGTTGTTCTGTGCCGTGCGCTATCTCTGCCTTCTCTAGCTTCATCCTGTTTGATTTCTTTTTTTGTGTTTGGAGCATTTGTCAAATGTATTATGATGTCTGGTTGTCTTTGACATGTAAGTATGAAACCATAAAAAGCTGCTTACAAATAAACGGGTCTTTTCGGTTGGTGGGCCTCACTTGGGAGTGAGTCAGGTTTTTCAGTTAGATGACCAACAAATAAGTGTCTTTTCGAATGCTGGCATTCTGTTGCAGCGTTTGATTTCTTCAAATGAGAATTCTTTATTTTCCTCTTAGAAGGAGTATATGTGGCAAATGAAAGGGTGCAGATGTGGGAAACGAGGGGATAGGATATGTCTAGAAATAGGATGTGGTAATAGGCTGGGTTGAAAGAATGTGAACTTTCCTCAGTCTTCTGTCTTGTTTCCATCCCCTTTCTCAGCCTTCCACTATACCTGGAATCCCCAAATCAAGAGCCTTTGTGATTCAATTTCAACAGAGAGTAAAGGGAAGCAGAATAGTTTAGCTTGTCAGGATTGAGAGAGGGGCCTTGGTGTACAACTTCTCTGCATACAGACTCTCAACAAGCTTCCACACTTCATGCTCTGTTCCTTACCTTCTCCTTCTAAGATAGTCTAGGTTTTTAGCCCTCAGGGCTTCTGAAGATGTTGACGTTCCTTTCTGTCTGCACGGGAGTGACTTCCCTTTCTACTTTGGTCATCTACTCTTTATCTTTTCTTCCATTTTTCTTTGTGGGCTCACTCATATCTTGTTATTGTTGTTATCATCATCGTTGTCTTCGTGATTTTTATTATTATACTCTCATTTTAGTTGTCGACTTAAAAAAATGCACATGAGAGTCACGAGTTAAGTTTTATTTGGGGCAAAATGAGGACTATAGCCTGGGAGATGGCATTTCAGATAGCTCCGAGAAACTGCTCCGAATAGGTAGGGGGGAAGGTTAGAATACATGTGATTTTGGTGACAGGGGGAATACATGCAATTAAGCACATGTTTTTTGCAGAGGTTTCTGCTAGTCTAGTGAAGGTTACTGCTAGTCACGAGGAGCAGACATCACCATGAAGGATTTTAGTGCTTTTCTAGATACGAGGAGATATAAGAATTGGGCTCATAAAATTGGCTCCTGAAAATATCCACCTGAAGACCTGTTCTGCCAGTTTTTCTCAGAGCACAGAGGGCCTCATCTCTGCTCTCCACCTGAACTCCTTTCAGGGGGTGTTGAAGGTCAACAGCTGCAGCAGCACATGATTTAATCCTTATAGAGGTAGGTGGCAAGTGCCAATTTGTAGTTGGCATAGTGAAACTTGCAGAATCAAGATGAGCACGTGTGATAAATCTACCATATTTATCAGAAATCCACTTTTACTCTTTATCAAGTTAAGCTGCAAAATGAATATTTTTATGGTGTTGCCCATTTTAAGATACCTGTAGTCATAGTCTCCTGAAATTATGAAAAACATTAAGGATTTTTGTGAAGATGAAGGATTCAGTACACTCCTCAGAAATATTGAATCCCATTTTTTGTGTGTGAGTTCAGTCTTCTGTTTGCTCCTTTTTTACTCCTCTCTCCCTGTAAGACTGTCTTGTAATGATGATATCTTCATTTCTTAATTTCTGCATTTTTCTCAAGTCTACTTAATCTCCAGTTTAAATTGGACTCTGTGTTACTTACAGTCCTTTAGTTGTGCCTGGTTTTATTCCTTACCTATTCCTCCCAAGAGTTATTCTAAACATTCATCAGCCCTATAAGCCCCTTTTCACCTTCCTCTTCATGCCTCAAAAATCATTCTGATTACTATATCACAAAGAAAATAAATGTTTTAGGCCTTTATTCCCTAAACTCATGTTCCTGTAGTTTTCTCTCTATATCCAAACTTTATTTTTTCTTTCAACAAACATTTATTGAGTACTTACAGTATTCTGTACACAAGAGGTAAAAGAATAGAGTACAAGGAATATCTTTTGAAAATTAAAAATAAAATAAAAATTTAATAGGAGAGAGACAAAAAAAGACACATGAAAAGTAAGAAGGTAAACAGTCTTCAATTCACAAGATTCAGAAAGAACAGAGAAAACAAAGGAAAGCATTAGAGAAGTACCACAAAGAAATTCCCCAAATTGATGGACATGAGTCTTTATTAGAAGGGGCCCACCCAATACGCAATACATAGAATGAAAGAGGAGCTTTGGAGGGCGGGGTGGAGGTGGATAAGAATATTTCCCTGAAGCAGTGACATTAAAGCCGAGTGCAGAAGTAGGAGGACAGTTGGACAAAAGAAGACAAAGAAGTGGTAGGTAGTCAGCATTCCAGAGAAAAACGTTAGGATGTCCTGAATGTGAAGGAACGAAGAGAGTTGGTGTTACTACTGAGTAGATGTAGCAAGTATGTGTTGTTTGTGTTGTAGAGGGAAGTCCCTAAGATGAGGCTGGAGGTGTAAGCGAGGGGCCTGATTACACAGAGTGTGGTGAGCCATAGTTAATTAACAAGCTTGTGAACTCAAAACAGTAGAATACCTTTGCAACAGTGAAAAGCCTGAGAAGATATTAAGCAGTGAAGTGACGGTGACATGCATTTTCTCCAAAGAGCATTCTCCGTGGTTGAGAATAGATTGTCAGAGGGTAAAAGTGTACGTAGTAAGACGGATTAGGAAGCATTTAGGTGAGAGATGAGAGATGGGCTAGTAGGTTTTTGGAAGAGTAGAGGCAGAGAAAAACGGACACAATTGAGGTATTTGGGAAATACAATCCAGGACCTGCTGCTGGATTGGAAAGGGGAGAGAGGAGAAGAGAAATTGTGAAGGACGGCTCCCAGGGTTCAGCTAACTCGCTGGGGTGGTGGTAATGCCATTGCCAAGATGGAAAGAGGTGGAAGAGAAACCAAGTGGGAAATAAGAACAGAAGTTCAGTTTTTCACATATTGAATTTGAGGTGCCTGTGAGAATTCCATAGGAGATGTGAAGTGTGATTGGATATTTGTGTCTACAGCTCAGAATAGAGATGTAGGCTAAAAGTACAGAATTCAGTGTTATGGCTTGTTTGTGGTAATTAAAGCTTTTGTAATAGACAGGTTGCCTAACTGAAAAATCACAGGGGAAAACTGCTGTATTTCTAGCAGCAATATCCTTCTTAAGGTCCAAAACCATGTATCCAGCTGCCTGGGGGATTGCCCATAAGCGTCTTAAATGAATTTAAAACCATGCCCATCGTCTTTCTTGTTACCCCAAACCTTTTTTTCTTTTTTTGTGCCTTATCCTAGAGGGTAGCGCCATCATCCTCCCAGGGCACTCAGGCTACTAGAAGCCTGATAGTTGTCCAACTTCTTTTCCCTCATACCCTCCCAAACAGTAGATCATCAAGTTCTGTCAGTTTCGTCAACTAAATATTTCAGGAACTGCCTCATTCTCTCCTTGCTCCTCACCACTGATTTTTGTCTGGCTCTTGCTTTTTCTTTCCTGTATTTTTGCAGGAGCCCCTGACCCACCGCCCCCAGTGCATGCTCGCCCACCCTCTTCCTTCTCTTTGTCGCCACTATATTCTTTTTTTTAAAGAGCAAATCTGATTGTATTTCTTGTCATGAGCCCTCTTCCTAGGTAGAATTGACCATGCCCTCCCTAGTACCCTGGGGTATCTATTCACACTTTTTTTTTTTTTTTTTTTGCGGTACGCAGGCCTCTCACTGTTGTGGCCTCTGCCGTTGCAGAGCACAGGCTCTGGACGTGCAGGCTCAGTGGCCATGGCTCACGGGCCCAGCCACTCCGCGGCATGTGGGATCCTCCCGGACTGGGGCACGAACCCATGTCCCCTGCATCGGCAGGCGGACTCTCAATCACTGCACCACCAGGGAAGCCCCACACTTATTTTTAATGTATCCATCTCTCCCCCTGTTAAACTATGTTTTCTTAGGACAGAGTTTGCATATCATTCTTATGCATTCATTGCCTAATACACAGTAAATGTCCAATAAATGCAGAGATAATATAGTTCAGTGGTTAAGAGTTCAGACTCTTGGTCAAACAGATGTAAGTACAAAGTCTGTTTCCAAAGTGAGGTCATTATGTGACATTGGAAGTGACTCTCTGTTTTATCATCTGTAAAGTGGATGTAATAGTAGTCCTTAGCTTCATAGGGTAATTATGAATATGTTGGCTATAATGACAGTTTTAATCATTTGTAATGTTGAGTAGTGAATGAATTAATTGTTTAGTGATGCTTTATCACTCACAAAATCCAGATGTTGAGGACCGTCATGATCTGTCCTCTCTCCCCATCCCCCCTGACTCCATATCTTCTCCCTGTGTAACTCCTCCCACTGTAAACACAGGAAAGTACTTGCCGTTACCTAAATATACCATATTCCTCTTCCCTTCTATTCCTTGCAGTGCCGTCTCTTCTCACTGGGAATGTCTTTCTCCACTTTATCTCCCTAGCATATTTTTGCTCATCCTTTAAGACTTTTAGTGTCACTCCCTAACAGAGGCCTTCTGTGATCCCTCCCCTCCACACTCAAGCTTAGTCATTGCTTTTCTGGGCTCCCATACAATCTGGTATATGCCTCAGTTTTGCTTGTATATATGTGAGCCCCTTGAAGGCAGATTTTTCAGCTGTGTATTCACGAAGTCTAGCCAAATGCTTGAATTCAATAAATGCTAACTAATCAAATGAATATAGCGATAAATGAATCTCTTATGTAGGTAAATGCATCTTTTAAAGTAATGTCATACTCTATCAGGGGTCAGCAAACTACAGCCCATGAGCCAAATCCAGCCTTTCTACCACCTGTTTTTATAAATACAGGTTTTTGGAGACACAGCCACGTTCACTCATTCCTGTGTTGTGTGTCACGGCTTTTGCACTATAACATCACGATTGAGTAGTTGTGTCAGAGACCAGATGGCTCACAAAGCCTAAAATATGTATCTGGCCCTTTACAGAAAAAGTTTTCTGACTTGTTCTATGTAGGTAAATTACTTTCCCTTAAATAATGTTTGGAAAGGACAGATAAAATTAGCAAAACTAAACTTTTTTCTATGACATACAAAAATGTGGCCGTGTCCCTTTCTTTATTTATGTGTTTCTTTTTCAGACAAACATATTCTGTTTAACTCTCTGGTATTTTTTAATTGCATAGGCAGGAGCAAGCTATTACAGGATGACTGGCCTGGGTCCTTTGCCTCAAGCTCTTTATAATGGTGAATCCTTTGACCATGAAGAGCTGAATATTAGGGAACTAGAAATGGCTGTTCTTCACAGAATGATGGATGAAACTGCATATTTACAAAAGGAAGTTTTTATGGTAGGTAAGCATGTATGAGAAAATATCTGATGAATGATATTTATAGAGGATTTTTATATTAAAAATATCTTTTAATAGCAAAAGTTAATTGTGTAAAAATTTCCATTCTGATCGTTTAGTAATGATTTTTAAAGTAGTAATTAAATTTATCTGTGCATAATTGCATCTAAAAATTGCTTAATTGGAAAGAAACCACAGTTTTATAGGAAAATTTATTATAAGAATCCTAAATTGAATATTACTTATTGACTTATTTTAGATTCAGTAGTCTTTAAATGTATTCTCTGCATAATTTTAAAACATCTGCATATAAATCACATATATTACCTAAATAATATTTTATTATTTTAGGGTACATTAAATGATCGAACAAATGCAATTGACTTCCTTATGGATAGAAATAATGTTGTGCCCCGTATAAATCCTTTGATTTTGTACAATCAATGGCAGTACCTTAATTTAATATCTACATCAGGTAATATAATCCTTCCATATACTTTCCTATAAATGTTTATTGAGTTGTGAATGTTTTATTAATTCATTATCTAATATTAAAATTTTTAGTAACTGCTGATGTTGAAGATTTCTCTACTTTCTCCTTCTTGGATTCACAAGATAAGAGTGCTGTAATTGCAGAGAACATGTATTATGTAACCCAGGAAGGTAATAAGCATATTTTATTTTTCTGAATTTATTCCTAAATAGCAAAAACTTGTAATTTTATTAAATGCTTGCATAATACGTTTCTAGATGTTGATATCTGACTGGAGACCTGGTTTTCAATTTGAGGATTTGAAAATTATTAGGATGTAAGGACTGTGATGAGAAAATGTGATGCCTCCTATCTTAGCTAATCGTATATGCAGAGGGGTTAATCTTGAGGGTTTTTTGCCTTTTTTTTTTTTAAAGCAAGCTATTCCATTTTTCTCCTTTTTAGGAAGGTAGTAAAAACCCTTTCAAGATTAAATAAACTGATAATCTTATCGGGCATGAATAAAAGTGTAATCCCCAGATGAGAGGAGAATAGTTCTATATTCTGATTAAACAACATCTGGATGTTTTGCTTAAGTTAAGGGTCATAAGCAAAGGAGAGGGAGCCAAGACAGGAACATCTTTGGAAATAAGGACTTAGCCTAGATAGGAAAGTCTTCAGTGTGACCACAGTTCTGTTAGAGACCATGAACTATTCAGATAGATGAAGATAATTGGAGTTTGATTGGTTTTGGTTTCACTTTGTTTTGTTTGACCTGCTTTGCTCTAGAGAGAACAAAAAGAGCCAATGCATGAAACATAAAAGAAAGCTGATTGTTATTTCAGTATATAAAACAATAACTTTCTAACAATGAGTGATCTAAAGATGGAATTACTATGTAATAAGGGGTAAATTTTTATATATGAGAGAGATTTAAGCAGACAGCTAGTTTTTGAGAATGCTGTGGAGTGAATCCAAATTAGGACCATATGGCCCTTGAATTACTTTGGAACAGATCTATGATTTTATGTTCATAAAGTGGTCTGTCTACAAGATAACCAACAAATAATAAAATATAATTCAGTTCCATATTATGGCAGGCTAAGGTCCTGAATGTGTCAAGTGAAGGGAAAAGGAGGCAGAGAAACAGGGAATAAAAAATAGGGGAAACATATTTATCAGGTTCTGGGTTATATTTCAAAAATTGCTTCTGGGTATCAGAATAAGTTAGGCCATAATTAATCCCCTTTGGTTAAATCTCTTGCAATTTAAAAGAAGACTTTATTAACTGAGAAACACCTGATTTCTTTATTTGCATTTATGTAAATATGTAAAGAAATAAAAGAGTTGGGAGAAATTTACTTAGCACTTTTGAAATAGTTCTCAGTTTACTAGTCATAATGGTAAAAGTGATGACATTAAAAAGGCATGAGAATTCTTTACCTTTCTTCTTTGAAAAGAATGTGCCACTGCCTTACTCTCAAGCTGCTTCTGAAGGATTGCAAGTAGAATCGATGTTATCCTTCTTTTTGTTATATATTTTTCATTAACCAAAGCCAGGTTTTGCATAGTTATATATTACTGGGTATGGTAATAACTGTAGCTTCACATCTATTCAGGTGTAGGTTTTTGGTGTAGCACACATTTTACAGTTGTTTTAAGTGGGTCATAAGATCTAAGGGACTGATTTTTCTATAGGTTTTAATGATGGCCAGACAAGTATTATTTCAGGTGTTATATGCTGAGGCTGGATGAAATTAAACCCATTTAACTGTGACTGCAGAATTAAAAATTATTTCTTCTTGTGGCTTCCAAATTTTCAGATGTTTCTGAAACAAGAATTGCATTGATGTTGGCATAAGATGATGTGAATTAGGCCAAGTTAATAATAGCCAGAATTTTTGAAATACATGAATCATAAACTAATAAATATTGCTGTTTTCAATATCTGCTAATAATTTATTGTATCCAGTTTTACATATATGTGAGGTACAAATATCATTATTTTTTTACAAGTGTAGCTGGAAGGCACTTTTGCTTGGCAACAGTAGAACTTTGATAAGCATGATACAGTTTTCCCTACTGGCAAAAGTATCTCACAGATGTGTTTCCTGGGGACTATTCTTTCTTTTTGGTATCTGAGTTTATACAAAGCTTATTACTCTTTTAACATTTTTATGTGTATTTCACACTGTGTGTATGTAATTTTTACCAATATTTGCTTATTTTCAGAAAGATTCATTTTAAAAATTGTTATTATTTTTATGTATTTTGTTAACTTGAAATGTCCCTGTCTTTAGTTTGATTTTAAGAAGCATTAGTTTGACGAAACTGTTTGAAACTTTCAGATGATGTAATTTCTTCAGTTACTTTCTGGATTATTGCTGATTTTGACAAACCCTCTGGGAGAAAACTCCTTTTTAATGCATTAAATCACCTGGTGAGTATTTAGACACTCTTACTACAAAAATTCTAATTTGTTGTAATTTCGAGAAAGCAATATGAAGAACGTGCATTAAATCTTTATTTCCCTTCATGTTAACATTTTCAGTACCTTGACTTGGTTAGAACATGGTGCTAAGGAGATTAAGACAGGAATTCAAATTCTTTCTCCATGTAGAATGGGTAACCTTGCCCAGGAAAAGAAAAACCTACATGTCTTCTGTGATTCATGACCTATATATTCTTCGCTAGTCCTTGCAGTTGGACATACATTTACAGGTCTAATAGTGTGTATGTACTGAATGTGTCCCCCCAAAATTTATGTGTTCAAATCTAATCCTCATTGTGATGATATTTGGAGGTGGGGCCTTTAGGAGGTAATTAGGTCAAAAGGGTGGAGTCCTCATAAATGGAATTATTGCTCTTACAAGAAGAGGTCAGAGAGGTAGCCCACTCTCTTTCTGTCATGTGAGGATACAAGGAGAAATCGGCAGAATGTAGTGCAGAAGAGGGTCCTCACCAGCACCTGACCATGCTGGCACACTGATCTTGGACTACCAGCCCCCAGTTTGTACTATTTTTTTACGTACCTCTCTCAATAACAAGTAAACCAAGTACACAGAAAATAAGTAGGGATGTGTAGAATATTTGAATAATAAAATAATCAAACCTGACCTAATGGATATTGATAGAAAAGTACACATTGCATAGTATATGTTCTTGCAAAGCACAAATGTAACATTTTAAAAACATTTGTAGATGCTAGGCTGTAAAGCACATCTCATGAAATTTTCTTTTTCTTTTTTGCATCAGTAATAACTATTTTTTAAAAATTTTTATTGGAGTCTAGTTGCTTTACAATGTTGTGTTAGTTTCTACTGTACAGCAAAGTGAATCAGCTATACATATACATATATCCCCTCTTTTATGGATTTCCTTCCCATTTAGCTCACCACAGAGCATTGAGTAGAGTCCCCTGTGCTATACAGTAGGTTCTCATTAGTTATCTATTTTATATATAGTATCAATAGTGTATATATGTCAATCCCAATCTCCCAATTCATCCCACCTCCCCCTTCCCCCTTGATATCCATATTTTTATTCTCTACGTCTGTCTCTATTTCTGCTTTGTAAATAAGATTGTCTATACCAATTTTTTCAGATTCCACATATATGCGTTAATATACGATATTTGTTTTTCTCTTTCTTACTTCACTCTGTATGACAGTCTCTAGGTCCATCCACATCTCTACAAATGACCCAGTTTTATTCCTTTTTATGACTGAATAATATTCCATTGTACGTGTGTGCCACATCTTCTTTATCCATTCTTCTGTCTGTGGACATTTAGGTTGTTTCCATGTCTTGGCTATTGTAAATAGTGTTGCAGTGAATATTGGGGTGCATGTATCTTTTTGAATTATGGTTTTCTCAGGGTATATGCCCAGTAGTGGGATTGCTGGGTCATATGGTAGTTCTATTTTTAGTTTTTTAGGGAACTTCCCTACTGTTCTTCACAGTGGCTGTATCAATTTACATTTCCACCAACAGTGCAAGAGGGTTCCCTTTTCTCCACACCCTCTCCAGCATTTATTGTTTGTAGATTTTGTGATCATGGCCATTCTGACCTGTGTGAGGTGATACCTCATTGTAGTTTTGATTTGCATTTGTCTAATAATTAGTGATGTTGAGCATCTTTTTCATGTATTTGTTGGCCATCTGTATGTCTTCTTTGGAGAAATGTCTATTTAGGTCTTCCACCCATTTTTTGATTGGGTTGTTTGTTTGTTTGATATTGAGCTACATGTGCTGCTGTTTGTATATTTTGGAGATTAATCCTCTGTCAGTTGCTTCATTTGCAAATATTTTCTCCCATCTAAGGGTTGTCTTTTCATCTTGTTTATGGTTTCCTTTGCTGTGCAAAAGCTTTACGTTTCATTAGGTCCCATTTGTTTATTTTTGTTTTTATTCTCATTACTCTAGGAGGTGGGTCAAAAAAGATCTTTCTGTGATTTATGTCATTGAGTTTTCTGCCTATGTTTTCCTCTAAGAGTGTGATAGTGTCTGGCCTTACATTTAGGTCTTTAATCCATTTTGAGCTTATTTTTGTGTATGGTGTTAGGGAGTGTTCTAACTTCATTCTTTTACGTGTAGCTGTCCATTTTTCCCAGCACCACTTTTTGAAGAGGCTGTCTTTGCTCCATTGTATATCCTTGCCTCCTTTGTCATAGATTAGGCGACCATAGGTGTGTGGGTTTATCTCTGGGCTTTCTGGCCTATTCCATTGATTTATATTTCTGTTTTTGTGCCAGTACCATACTGTCTTGATTACTGTAGCCCTGTAGTATAGTCTGAAGTCAGGGAGCCCGATTCCTCCAGCTCTGTTTTTTTCCCTCAATATTGCTTTTGCTATTCGAGGTCTTTTGTGTTTCCATACAAATTGTAAAATTTTTTGTTCCATTTCTGTGAAAAATGCCACTGGTAATTTGTTAGGGATTGCACTGAATCTGTAGATTGCTTTGGGTAGTATAGTCATTTTCACAATATTGATTCTTCTAGTCCAAGAACATGGTATATCTCTCCATCTGTTTGTGTCATCTTTGATTTCTTTCATCAGTATCTTACACTTTTCTGCATACAGGTCTTTTGCCTCCTTAGGTAGGATTATTCCTAGGTATTTTATTCTTTTTGTTGCGGTGGTAAATGGGATTGTTTCCTTAATTTCTCTTTCTGATCTTTCATTGTCAGTGTATAGGAATGCAAGAGATTCTTGTGTATTAATTTTGTATCCTGTGACTTTACTAAATTCATTGATTAGCTCTAGTAGTTTTCTGGTGTATCTTTAGGATTTTCTATGGATAGTATCATGTCATCTGCTACAGTGACAGTTTTACATCTTCTTTTCTGATTTGGATTCCTTTTATTTCTTTTCCTTCTCTGATTGCTGTGGCTGAAACTTCCTAAACTGTGTTGAATAGTGGTGAGAGTGGGCAACTTTGTCTGGTTCCTGATCTTAGTGGAAACGGTTCAAGTTTTCACCATTGAGAATGATGTTGGCTGTGGGTTTGTCAAATGTGGCCTTTATTATGTTGAGGTAAGTTCCCTCTATGCCTACTTTCTGGAGGGTTTTTATCATAAATGGGTGTTGAATTTTGTCGAAAGCTTTTTCTGCATCCATTGAGATGATCATATAGTTTTTCTCCTTCAGTTTGTTAATATGGTGTATCACATTGATTGACTTGTGTATATTGAAGAATCCTTGCATTCCTGGGATAAACCCCACTTGATCATGGTGTATGACCCTTTTATTTTTTTTTTTTCCGGTACGCGGGCCTCTCACTGCCATGGCCTCTCCCGTTGCGGAGCACATGCTCTGGACGCGCAGGCTCAGCGACCATGGCTCACGGGCCCAGCCGCTCCATGGCATTTGGGATCCTCCTGGACCGGGGCACGAACCTGTGTCCCATGCATCGGCAGGCAGACTCCCAACCACTGCGCCATCAGGGAAGCCCGGTGTATGACCCTTTTAATGTGCTGTTGGATTCTGTTTGCTAGTATTTTGTTGAGGATTTTTGCACCTATGTTCATCAGTGATATTGGCCTGTAATTTTCCTTTTTTGTGATATCTTTGTCTAGTTTTCATATCAGGTGGCTTTGTAGGATGAGTTTGGGAGTGTTCCTCCCTCTGCAGTTTTTTGGAAGAGTTTGAGAAGGATAGGTGTTAGCTCTTCTCTAAATGTTTGATAGAATTCACCTGTGAAGCCATCTGGTCCTGGACTTTTGTTGGTTGGAAGATTTTTAATCACAGTTTCAATTTCATTACTTGTGATTGGTCTGTTTATATTTACTATTTCTTCTTGGTTCAGTCCTAGAAGGTTGTACCTTTCTAAGAATTTGTCCATTTCTTCTACATTGTCCATTTTATTGGCATATAGTTGCTTGTAGTAGTCTCATGATCCTTTGTATTTCTGCGGTGTCAGTTGTGACTTCTCCTTTTTCATTTCTAATTTTATTCATTTGAGTCCTCTTCCTTTTTTCCTTGATGAGTTTGGCTAAAGGTTTATCAGTTTTGTTTATCTTCTCAAAGAACCAGCTTTTAGTTTTATTGATCTTTGCTATTGTTTTCTTTGTTTCTATTTCATTTATATCTGCTCTGATCTTTATGATTTCTTTCCTTCTACTAACTTTGGGTTTTGTTTGTTCTTTCTAGTTGCTTTAGGTGTCAGTTTAGGTTGTTTGAGATTTTTCTTGTTCCTTGAGGTAGGATTTTTTGCTATAAACTTCCCTCTTAGAACTTCTTTTGCTGCATCCCATAGGTTTTGGGTCGTCATGTTTTCTTGTCATTTGCTTCTAGGTATTTTTTTATTTCTCTTTGATTTCTTCAGTAGTCTCTTGGTTATTTAGTAGCATATTGTTTAGCTTCCATGTGTTTGTGTTTTTCACAGTTTTTTTTTCCTGTAATTCATTTCTAATCTCATAGCATTGTGGTCCGAAAAGATGCTTGATACGATTTCAATTTTCTTAAATTTACTGAGGCTTGATTTGTGACCCAAGATATGATCTATCCTGGAGAATGTTCCCTGTGCACTTGAGAAGAAAGTGTATTCTGCTGCTTCGTGTGGAATGTCTTATAAATATGAATTAAATCTGTCTGGTCTAATGTGTCATTTAAGGCTTGTGTTTCCTTATTAATTTTCAGTCTGGATGATCTATCCATTGGTGTAAGTGTAGTGTTAAAATCCCCCACAATTACTGTGTTACTCTCAATTTCCCCTTTTATGACTGTTAGCATTTGCTTTATGTATTGAGGTGCTCCTATGTTGGGTGCATAAATATTCACAATTGTTATATCTTCTTCAATTATACAAAGTACAGTTGTCCCTTGAACAATGCAGGGGTTAGGGGCACTGCCCCTCTGAGCAGTCAGAAATCCACTTATAACTTATAGTCAGCCCTCCATATTCAAGGTTCCACATCTGCAGATTCAACCAACCACAGATCATGTAATATTGTAGTATTTATTACTGAAAAAAAATTGTTTTTAAGTGGACCTATGCTGTTCAAACCTGTGTTGTTGAAAGATCAACTGTATATTCTTTGACCACAGTATAATTAAGTTAGAAATCAATCACCACAAGAAAACTAGAATATCTCTGTATATTTGGAAATTAAGAAATGCTTTGGTGTAACCTGTTGATACACAAATGCACATTTGAAAATATTTTTTGAAAGAATTAAGATTCGAATGACATTAAAACTTGACAGATACAACTAAAACTATGTTATATCTGAAAAAAAGAAAGGTTGAACAATCAGTCATCTAAGCACAAATCTTAAAATTTAAAAACAGCAACTTAAACTTCTATCGAAGAAAGTAAAAGAAAAGGAGGATAAAGAACAAAAAGTAATGAAATACAGTAGTTAAGGTCCACAAAGCCAAAATTTGGTTCTTTGAGAATTGATAGAAACACATGGTAAAACCGGTCAAGAAATATGGAGAAGCAGACCCAATCAATCAGTGCTCTGATAGAAAGAGGGGATGTTACTCAAGATTCTGTGGACATGACAGAGGTAGGAAGAAGGCATTTTTAGTTATCAAAGGAATTAAATCTGTAATTTAAGATATTCAAAAGAGAAAACCCCAGACTTATATGACCATACTAGTAAACTGTACCAAGCATCAATCTAACACAAATTTTTTTCCAGAGAATAGAAAAATAAGCAATACATTTCAACTCATTGTATAAGGTCAGCATTACTTCAAAACCAAATGCATAAAAGGGCATTATATAAGAATGGAAAACTGTAGGCCACTCTTACGTATGGACATAGGTGCAAAAATGCTAAACAAGGGGGCTTCCCTGGTGGCGCAGTGGTTGAGAGTCCGCCTGCCGATGCAGGGGACACGGGTTCGCGCCCCGATCCCGGAAGATCCCACATGCCGCGGAGCGGCTGGGCCCGCGAGCCATGGCCGCGGAGCCTGTGTGTCCGGAGCCTGTGCTCCGCAACGGGAGAGGCCACAGCAGTGAGAGGCCCGCATACAGCAAAAAAAAAAAAAAAAAAAAAAAAAAAAATGCTAAACAAGTGAATAAAGGAATAAACAGTATAAAAATCAAAAAGGAAAAATTAAACTTGTCATTTTTCCAAATTGTTTATACAGAAAATACATATAAATCCACAAAAAATTATTAGAATTCATTTTTTAGTTTAACCAGGTTGCTGCCTAACAGGTCAGTATACCAGAATTAAGTCTAAGC
Organism: Mesoplodon bidens; assembly: GCF_964165515.1. NCBI lineage: Eukaryota > Metazoa > Chordata > Mammalia > Artiodactyla > Ziphiidae > Mesoplodon > Mesoplodon bidens. The sequence continues at coordinate 63,900,431 of NC_138174.1, read as the reverse complement.
ATTGCAACAAGTAAGAAATGCATTTTAAATAAAAATATCCCTTATAATAGTATCAAAAATATCAAATGCTAGGAATGAATGAAACATAATATGTTTAAGACTTTTACACAATAAAATATTGAGAAAATTCAGAAGTCTTACATGAATGGAGAGATATACCATAATCATGAATTGAAAGAGTCAGTATTTTAAAGATGTTCTCCCCAAATTGATGTATAGGTTTGGTGCAATTCCAATATGAATCTGAGCGTGTTTTATGGAAATTGTCAAGCTGATTCTCAAATTTATATAGAGATTCAAAGGACCAAGAATAACTAAGTTACTCTTCAAGAAGAGGAAGGTAGGATAATTGCTCCACTGGGTATCAAGATCTTTCATAAAGCTATATGACTGAAAACAATTTGGATAGAAAAATAGAGCAGTGAAAGAAGAATAGAGAATGCAGAAACAGACCCATGTATATACTACACGTGCTTTATGATAGAGTTGACCTTAAAAAGCAGTAAGGGTGGTCTCTTAAACTTTCTCCTTTTCACATCACACTGAGAAATCAATTCCAAATGGATAGAGATCTAAACATAGAAAGCAAAATAATAAAGGTTCTCAGAGGTAACAAAGGTTATCTTTAGGACTTGAGAGAAGGGAAAGATTTGTAAAACAGAACACAAAACCCAGTAGCAATGAAGAAAAATACCAGTAAATTCAACTACATTGAAATTAGGGACTGTTTTTTGTCAGAACACACCAGCAAGAGAACAAAAGGGCAAGCCACAGACTAGCAGAAGTTATCTGCATACGGATAACCAAAAAAGCACTCAAGTCTTAGAAATGAAGCCCTTATAACTCAGTACATAAAATGTAATTATCTCCAATGAAATACTGGCAAAAGATTCAACAGACAAATCAGAAAAGAGGCCAATGAACATGTTAAAGAACGTTTAATATCATTAGTGATGAGAAAAAGCAAATTAAACCTAATGAGATATCTTTACACATCCACCAGAATGATTTAAATTAAAAAATCCGACAATACAAAATGTTTATGAGGCTCTGGGGTAGTGGGACTTTCATACATTGCTGGTGGGAGTAAAAATTAGTCCAACTATCCTGAAAAACTCTTTAACATCTTCTAAAGTTGAAGATATGTATATTGTGTTTGTAGAGTGCCAAAGTGAAAAAAATTCAAAGGTCTAGCGTCAGTAAAATAGATAAGGGAGAGTACATTCATATGGAATTCTGTGTGGTACCAAAAAAAAGTAACTATAGCTACTCAAAACAGTGTTGGTGAATCTCACAATCATGTGGAATGGAAAAAGAGCACAAAAGAATATATAGTGTACGATTACATTCATATGACGTTCAAAATAGATTAAATGTTTAACGATGAAAACATAGGTGGTAAAAATATAAAGAAAAGCAAGAATGTTATTCCTATGAATGACAAGATAGTGGTTGTCTTTAGGAAAGTGGGAAGGTGAAGTAATTGGCAGGGGATATGAAAGATGTCTGGGTTGCTGGCTGTGCTCTATTTCTTGACCTGGACGATACTTTGTGGGTTAATTCACTGAGCTCTACAGTTTTATTTTGTGCATTTTTATGTGTGTTAGTTTACACACACACATACAAAAAGAGGCCAAAAGAATCATGATGCAAAGAGGAGAGAATTAGTTAATAAAATGATTGTTTTTAGACTATTTCAGTGGTATACCGCATTCAATACATTCAACAGGAAGACAGTGAAAGATGTTGTATGGTAAAGCGAGCAAACTTAATTAGAAAGAAGAAAGTTCGGTTGTAAAAGGATAGGTAAGATACTGATATTTTTCACCTATACATGTGTTTTGCAGGAAATAAGTGTTCATGGTCGGTTGGGAGTTATTTATAATCCTACATCAAAAATAGATGAAGATAACACAGCTATTTCCAGAGGAATCCTGGCAGCTTTTCTTACACTGAAAAACAGCTTTTTGAGAAACTTTCTCAGGAAACTGGCAGAGGAAGAAACTGCTACAGCTATTTACTCTGGAGATAAAATTAAAACATTCCTTACTGAGGTCAGTAGCTATTTGTTTGAAATAATAAATAAGTATCTTGCATATTTCAAAAGTATAAGTCAGTGTGCTTGGAGATATCATGTTAAAAAATCATTAAGTATAATCAAATGGGGATAATAAACTTTCCTTTACAGTGGGAAAAGATGCATGTTACATGATACAGCTTTGCATAGAGGCACTTAACAAATCAAATTTCATATATTTCAACTACTACTTCATGATCCTTAAAGTTAAAGGCATTCTAGTTAGGATTTGTACTTATGTGAAGAATTAGGAGTTAAAGGATTATGTGAATAATCCTCAGTTATTTCACTCAAGGGGTCCAGTACAGGGAAAATTCTAAAGACAGAAGCTGATCCTCTGGAAGAAAGATTCATTAATCCATTCAAAAAATATTGATCGTCTACCAGACAATGGAGATAATACTTATGAACAAGGCAGATAGAGTCCCAGTTCTTATGGACTTACATTGTAATGGGAAAGACCAGGTAAGTGGTATTGGAAAGATATAAAGAAATATAAGAAAGTAAACAGTTTGAGGGATGCTCTTTTAGCTGGAGTGGTCAAGGGAAGTCATCTCTAAAGAGCTGATGTTTGAGCAGAGCTCTGAATGAAATGAGAAGTCAAGCCATGGAAAGTCTACAGACTTTCTTACAGAGAAGAATATACCAGGTTCAGAACACAGCAGGCCTAAAGGCCTGACACAGAGACAGTCTTGCCAGGTTTGAGGTATATAGGCAGAAGGTCATCATGACCAAAGTAGAGTGATGGGGAGACTAGTAGGAAATGAGTTCACAAACATAATCCCAGATATTTCAAGCACTTATAGGCCATGATAAGGAATTGAAATTTTTTCTGAGTATAATGGAAAGTCATTGAGGAATCTTGTGAGATAAATAATCTTGAAAAAGATGACTCTGGGTGCTATGTGAAGGTTTGATAGTAGGTAAACAAGAGTGGAAACAGGATGAACAATTAGAATGCTATTGCAACAATCCAGGTAAGAAATAATGGTGTCTTGGAGTAGATATTGGTGGTGGACATGGTGAGATGGTATATACATAATATTTGCTACAACTGTAGTCAGCTTGATAAGCTGACAATTCTGTGAGACATGTGAAAGTAATACTCAAGGATTTTGGCTTGAACAGCTAGAATTGTGGTGTCTTTTTTGAGATGGGGAAGTCTTGAAGAGAAGATTTGGAAACATAGGGGATCAAGAGTTAAGTTTTGTATGTTTTAAGTTGGAGATGCCTGTTGGACATTCAAGTGGAGATGTTGAGTTGACAATTTAGTAAATAAGTGTAGGAATCAGTGGAGGGTATAATGTTTTGTTTTGTTTTGAGAGTCATCAACATTATATATAATTTAAAGCTAAGAAACTGGATGAAATACCTTGGAAGTGAGTGGGGCAGGGGTTGGAGAACAGAGGGACTGAAAAAGAGCTCTGGAACATTCCAACATGTAGAGGAACACAAGAAAAGGATGATCCAGTAGAGGGGACAGATGGAACAGCCACTGAGTTAGGAAGATAACCAGGAGAGAGTGATATCCTAGAAGCCCCCTGGAGCAAGTATTTCAAGGAGGACATGATAAACTATGCCATATTTCTTGAAATTAGGCTTCATAATGGACCATTTTATTTGTTAAGGTGGTCATTGGTGGCTTTGATAAGAACAGTTTCAGTGAAGTGATAGGTATAAATGTGAACTGGATTCAAGAGAGAATAGGAAATCAGGAAACAGAGACAGCAAGTATAGGTAGCTTTTTAAAGGAATTTTCCTATATGGGGAACAGAGAAATATTCTGTAGCTAGAATAGGACTTGAGGTCATGGAAGGATTTCATTTATTTTTGGTATACTGATGGAAACAGTCCATCCAGAAAATGAGGAAAGATGATATGGAGCGGAGCAAAGTGGGAGGATAGTTTTTGCGTAGGTAAGAGCTGCTGGGATCCAGTGCACAAGCTGTAAATATTGGCCGAAGAATGGGGTAGATTTATTTGGTGGTAGCAAGATGAGTACTTTACTTCTGATTGATTTTGTTCTCAAAAGAAGGTCAAGTCACTAGCTAAGTATTAGAATAGGAGTAGGTGCTCTTAGAGGTTCGAGGGTAGAGGAGAAAATGTCAAATATTTTTCTATTATTCTGCGAGTGAGAAAGTGAGTTAAAAACATTATAGTAAGATTTCTGAGGGCGCACTTGAGGTTAATGACCATAAATTGAAAATGAGATCAATGTTGGCTGCATGTTTTTCTCCAACTGTCGTAAAGCTGTTTGGATCCAGTTGCAGAGTAAGCAGAGTTGTGTTTAACCAGAGTTGCGGTTTTGCCAGGTGAATATAACTGAGGGGAAGCATCCGAGGGAGGTGAGCATGGACTGTTTTTGTTATAGTAAAGGGCTCTGGGGTATAACTTGGTTAGGAGGAAAATGATAATATGGGAAGTGTGATGGACAGTAAATAAGTGATAGGGTCAGTGGACTAAAGGGTTGAGTAATGGTTGGTCTGGTGACACTGGGATGAATGAGCTGGAAGGTCAGCAGCTTGTGGTCAGAGAGGGGTTGACTGAGACAGAGGTTTTGGAAATAAAGATCTAGAGCTACACTGTCTGACACTGTAGCCACTAGCTTCATGTGGCTATTTTAAACTTAAATTAAATTTAAATTCAGTTTCTCAGTCATACTAGCCACATTTCAAGCACTCAGTCCCCATCTGTGGCTGTGTGTTGGACAGCACAGGGGAACATTTCTGACCTTGCAGGAGTACAAGGAACGTGATAGAAAGTCAGAATGTAAAGCCCTCCCGGATCTACACCCAGGTGATTTGTATGCATATGAAAGTTTGATACACACTGAGATGGAGAAGATTACTTTTGTATTTCAGAGTTTAAATGCACTATTACTAAATTGGTTTCATGGGATTGGTATAATGGAATGAGCAGAGTATTTCTATTTTAAACAGTATTTTTTTTAAATTGAACACACCAAAATGGAGGTACTGAATTCAGAATTTAATAAACATTGTATTTCATTGTTTAATGTTAAATTTTATTTAAATTGATGTTTCCAAGCATTTAACTAATCAGTAATCCACCCAAAAGTCTCAAAGAATGAGTAGCAAACTCTTATCTACTCGTAACAGGATTTACAGATATTGTAATTGCCTTGCCAAAGAAGGATTCTTTTTTAAAATGTGGTTTCAGAACAAAATAGTACTTTTTAAAATCACAAGTTAATATAATTTTAAATTTTATACTAATATATTAAAGTAGGCTATGTTTAAAAAATTATTTAATGTATTTACTGTTCTCTTACTGGTTTTATCATTCTTAACTTCTACCTTAGGGAATGGATAAAAATGCTTTTGAGAAAAAATATAATACCATTGGAGTGAATATTTTTCGAACTCACCAGTTGTTCTGTCAAGATGTACTTAAATTGCATCCTGGAGAAATAGCTGTTGTCAGCAATGGGAAAGTAAGTAAAAAAAAGCAATTGCTCACTTTTCTCGATGACACTGTGATACAGGGGTGTCAAACGTTTTCTGTCACAGCACACCTGATGCAACACACACAGAGGACGGTGCTCATGTGCTAGACATGCCAGACAGGTCTCAGCGTAAATAAAATGGCCACTGAGATGTCCAGTTCGTGGCACAGTACCTGTTTCTTCACCCCTCCCTCCCACTGGTGATAACCTCGAATGCGGCTGAGGATGTTCTTAGGGGATAGCTTTTATTTTATTTATTTTATTTATTTTATTTTATTTTTTTTGCTGTATGCGGGCCTCTCACTGTTGTGGCCTCTCCCGTTGCGGAGCACAGGCTCCGGACGTGCAGGCTTAGCGGCCATGGCTCACGGGCCCAGCCACTCCCAGACCGGGGCACGAACCCGTATCCGCTGCATCGGCAGGCGGACTCTCAACCACTGCACCACCAGGGAAGCCCGGGATAGCTTTTATAATATAAATATTAGAACAAACAATTTTGTATACATTACAACACTGTGATTGATCACTGTTGTAAGTAGGTGTAAAAAGTACATTTTGACATCTTTTTCTTCTTGTAGCTTTTTTCTACAATTGATTATGTTAAATAACAATACTGCAAGTTTTGAACTATAAAGTAATATTAATATAATCTTTTAAAATCTATAGTAAAAATCACTCTTACTCCCACCATCCTAATGAAATTTATTATTGATAGTTTATTGTTTTACCATCTAACCCTTTTTTCTACTCTACATAGCCATGTCTGTCTTTTTAAATACATAACTATAATGCTATTATATATATATATATAATTTTATATTACACTTTTTTCTTAGTATATCACACGTGTGTTTCTGATTAATTAGGGAGTTTTAATAGATACATACAAAATTAGTGGATGATAGCTACTTATTAATATTTTTTTAGTATGATAGTCTGGTTTTCTTTCTCAGGAATGGTTTAAGTTTTTAAAAATTGAATCTGGTGCTTAGGTATATTTAGAAATCAACTAATGCAGTGTGTTTGACATTATCTCTGCTTGAAGCATCAAATTATGTATCCCTAAATCATCTTTAAAGCTGTAGTGTTTTCTCTGTTTTCTACATTTTTATGAGCTCTATTCACCTGCGTGCTTCATTCCTGTATCATCATTCCCTTAAAGTTATGCTTATTTATTCCTTCTTATCTGAATCTATAAATAATAGAAATTGGAGAATAGTGAGGGACTCATCCACAAGCATCCACAAATCACATATTTCCGCTTCAGTGTAACAGTTCTTGAGCTAATTGTGTTAGCTCCTAAAAATAGTTAGACGTGGGTTCATCTGTGTACAGTGCTATTTTACAATTGGTGACAACAGTTGCCATTTATTATTACAATAATATAAAATATTAGTGAATTTTGATAATGAGCTGTGCGAAAGCCATTGCTTTTTTTTTTTCCAACAGTTGCTTTGGGAAGAAATCTAACTTTTTAGAACAGTTTTAAAGTATATGGCTACCTTCAGCTCTGTCAGGCATTTTAAGAGATAAAAAGAAAAAATTACAGCCTGCTGTATCTGTTATCTTGCCTTTTGGTTATGTTGATACATTACAGAAAAGGTAACCTATGTTTTTGTTGTCATTGTTTAATATAATTCAGATATTGTTATCAATATTAGTGATAACAAATATAGTTATGTTCAACTTATTTCTCTTAGAACTGTTTTTGTCTCACTTTCCTTGAAATTGACAAAAGCATTTAGATATAATTTTGCATCTGCCATGAACCAAACATCCTTCTAGAATCTGAGAGTATAGTAATGAACAAACATGTTTCTGTGGCATTTACACTTTGGTGGGCAGGGACCGAAAAAAAATAGTGTCCTTACTGATAAACTGTTATTTGGACAGAGAACCAAAGGAGGTGAGGGAGCGAGCCATGTTGCATATCTGGAAGGGGAACGTTCTAGGTAGAGGGAACAGTGAGTACAGAGATCCTGAGACGAGCTCACATCTGTGTGTTCTAGGAATAGCAGATATGAAGAGAACAGGAGAGAAGTACCTGGGGGCCAGGTCAGGTAGGGTTTTACTCTGAATGAGTTGAGAAGCCCATGGTTCTCGGCAGGGGATTGGCATGAACTGACGTTCCATTTGGATCACTAGTGGCTGTTACATCAAGGGTAGACTGTAGGTGTTAGGAAACCAGTTAGGAGCTATTACAGTAGTCCAAGTGAGATGTGATGGTGGGCTGGACCAGAATGGCTGTATTGGAATTAGGGAGAAGTAGACGTGAGATGTATTTTGGAGGATGACCAGGAATTGCTGACAGACTCACAGTGGGATGTAAGAGAACTACATGACTGGCAGAATTGAGCTGCCGCTGTTTTAAGGAAAGTAAGACTGCAGGAGGAGTGGGCTTGTTCAGAAGCAGTGGAAAGGGCAGATAGAGAATTCAGTTCTGGACATATTAAGAGTTCAGTGTTCAGTTCTGGACCTCTGAGTAGACTGGTTGAGTTGACAGCTGAACGTATGAGTTAAATTCGGGGAGAGGTTGGGGCTAGAGATAGATATTAAGTCAGATTACATTGACTTTTTGTGTCCACTAATGGAAAATTGTAATTTTGATTATGCTTTTATTTGTAGGACTGTGGTTTGAATACAAAAGTATGATATATTTGAAAATAAGTACTAGGGTTTATGAACTATAATGTAATATTATACTGTGTCTCAGAGTAATGCTATGAAACACAATAATCATAACAATTGTAACAGATAGTTATAATTCTGAACCAGATAGTTTAATGATTAAAATAATTCTGACATTTTAGAATCAATCTTCATTTTGAACCTGTCCAAATGTTTACGTTAGAATGGAAACATATTCCAAGTTAAAGTTGTTTATAAATGATCAAAACTGGGGTGTAATCATGATCTCATACTTTCTTACTGCCATGCTAAAGAATTAAAAATCTATATATTTTAAGATTAAACAAAACCCTAAATAATGCTATGCTATAATTATATTTATTTTTATCATGTTACATATTTACAAATTGATGAAAGATGTGGTGTGGAAGAGAGAAGGGAAACAAACAAGGCCTTTTTGTTTTAGCTAGGCGAATCTGGATTTAAATTCTGGTTGCACCAAGACTTGGTTTCCTCATGTGCACAATGGAAAAGGTAATAGTCTGTTTTAAAGTTGCCAGAGAGATTAAATATACTTTTACACATAAAACACATAGAATAGCCCCAGACACAGAGTAAATTTTCAGTAAATATTAACTTCTGTTTTCTCTTTAAATATTTGAAGGCTATCATGGGAAATATGGGAACATGTATAGATTTGATTTGCGTTGTATTCATTGAGACTCAGTATAGAATCAAGCCCAGTTGATCCAACTTCCACGAGTGGGGAGAGATTTTTAGCTCAGTATGTGGAAGAACATTCTAACAGAGTTTTCTAAAATTATAATGATCTGTCAAATGAGGTAATGCATTTCTGTTATAGCAGTTATTCTGTATAACTGAAAAATCACATTTCCAAAACATTGTAAAGAATATTTAAGCTCCAGATAGGTTTTATTGTACTATTACGTGATTTTCAAATTTAATGTTCCATTTTCCAATTTGGCCATTATGTGATTTTATACTATTTAAGTCGCTTTGTTCCACAAACATCATATTCATCTTTAAGTAGAAGAACTAAGACACAGAAGAACCAAGTTTCTCCTAGCTGTTTGACACTGAACTTACATAGGTGCAATAGAGCCAGTTTTCTGGTGAATTTTATCAGTAAAGATACCCAATCTTGTTCATCCCTTAGGAAAATAATTTGAGATTTTAGTTCCTTATTCTAAGTTATTAACAAAACTACTCAAGTCACTAGAAGTGGTATAGATAAAATTCAGCTATTTCCCAGGCCTCTCCTATTCACAGTCAAAACAATACAGCATTAAAAGTGCTTTGAGAGTTACCTTAAAAATGATAGCAAGTCTTAAGGAAATGAAATGTTTATATGTGTACTTTTAGTATTTCAGTGCCCATTTTTTGTACTTTTAAGAGCCCAGGTTTTATGTTTAAAGTGAACATGGTATTTATTTAGCTGGATGCCAACATTCCAACTAATATCACCTTTGATGTGAGCAAATGAGAAAAGATTCAAGAACTATACTTCATTAATTTTTAGAAAATATTAATTGCAGAAGCATATGAAGGGGAAGTAAGAAAATGCACTGCAGGGCTTCCCTGGTGGCCCAGTAGTTAAGAATCCGCCTGCCAATGCAGGGACACACGTTCGAGCCCTGGTCCAGGAAGACCCCACATGCTGCAGAGCAACTAAGCCTTTGCACCACAGCTACTGAGCCTGCACTCTAGAGCCTGCGAGCCACAACTACTGAGCCCGCGTGCTACAGCTACTGAAGCCCGCGTGCCTAGAGACCACAATGAAGAATAGCCAGCTCCCACTCGCTGCAGCTAGAGAAAGCCCACGTGCAGCTACGAAGACCCAACACAGCCAAAAATAAATAAATTTAATTAATTAATTAATTAAAAAAAATCCACCCCAACCATTTCATTCTGGTTGACATGTTTTCTAGTTGTTTGTCATTAAGTCTAATTGTTTAGTGCATAAGACTATGTCAGGGCTCACCTTCTACATCAGGCTTATGTTAATAATATTATGATGATGCACGTATTAGCTTTTCCAGAAAATGATAACGGTAGTAGAGTTGGAGTGGTTGTGGTGGGATAGCCATCCTGAGAAATTCAGGTATCTGGTAATTTTACAGCTTCCCCGCTCTGTAGTTACTGGTTTAAAGCTAACCTACAAGACCTTGCTGTGCTCCAAACAGTTTATACAGCATCAGTTAGATGAAGATTGGTTGGTATTATTAAGTAATTATGGGATTTGGTTTTTGCTCTTTTATGCCTTGTTTATATATTAATTCATATCTACATAGTGTTGACTACAATTTACAGATTAAATAGGAAAATACTGAAATTAAAAGACTTATGGAATATAGACAGTTGCTTTCATAACTTACTTTAGAATGAAAAGCTTTAGGTTTTTGGAAGCTTTATGTCTCAAAGTAAAACTTTCAAATGGAAATAATTTGGTGATTTTTTTGCCACATTGATTTTGGTATTGATGCAAATGTTATTTATAACATCAAAGTGAGGAAATAGTTTTCTCTTGTTTCCCAGGGGACTTAGTAAATGGTGGGATTAATAGCCACCATCTGTTTAATCTCTAATCAATATTTGCTTAAAGAAATGTCTATTTGATAAGAAAATACTTGTCCCAAATTGGTATCTTATAGAAGATATACAATAATATAACTGCTTTTAAGTTCTTAGGACCTTTAGATGAAGATTTCTGTGCAGAAGATTTTTACTTGTTGGAAAAGATAACATTGACTAATTTAGTAGAGAAAATTGAAGACATTGTTGAAAATACAGAAGACAACTCAAAGAAGTAAGTATTCAAAATTGTAAAAGCAAATCATTTTGGAGTTTGCTATTTTGTATCCGATTTTTTCTTTTTAAGATTAGAAAATGTTTCAAATACACACAGAAGATATAATAAAAGACATGTAGAGAATATAAAGAAACAGCGGACGATAACCACTTGCTTACCACTACCAAACTGTAGATGTTAATATTTCGTTTTATTTGTCTTGACTGTCCCATTCTCCTCCCTCCCTAAGAGGTAACCATTTTCTCAAATGTTGTGTGCATGATTCCCATATATGTGTTTATACTTTTGCTTCATATGTAAATATCTGTTATTAGTGTTTATTGTGTTAAAGTCTTGACTTTTTTAGAGATACGCTATTATACATAGGCTCCTTTTGCAGTCTGCCTCCATAAGAGCTTTATCCATGTTCATGTATATAGAGCAAGCTTATTCATTTCAGTTTCTTTTTAGTATTTCATTTTGTGAATATACTGCAGTTCATTTATATACTCCATTACTGAAGTACAGTTAACTTGGCTTTAGTTTTTTACTATTATGTAAATGCTATCATGAACCTGGTTTACATGTGTCCTTGTACAATGTGTGAGTTTCTCTAGATTAGAGGAGTGTTGTTATTGGGCTGTAGGATAGATGTACCTTCAGCTTTACCAGATGTTGCTAAATTCTATCCTTCAAAGGAGTTGCAACAATTAACACTGCCACCAGAAATGTATAAGAGTTCGTTTCCCCAAGTCGTCACCAATACTTGGTGTTATGCAACCTGTTAGTTTTTCCTATCTGATGGATGTGAAATTGCATCTTGTTTTAATTTGCACTTCCTTGAATTCTAGTAAAGTTGAGTATCTTTTCATATGATTGTTTTAATTTATGTTTGCTCTTCCTCCAGCGTGCCTATAATTTTACGTATTAGAGAGTGTGTGGCCAATAAATAAATACCTTAAGAAAGTTTAGGAGTAGATTATGGTTTGGATTAACCCATTTATTTTATGTTTATTAAGTGGCCATTAAATGTAATGCTCTGTGAAATATATGGTAGGTATTACAAATAAAAATAATATACAGTGTACAGGACCTGTAGTCCAGCAAAACATGTTATAGTAGAGAGATGCTGACATCTCTCAACCACTCTAGTTCTCAACCACCCTGACTCTAAATTTCTTTGTTTATAAAATGGAGATGCCTATCTTTTCTCTCGTTCTTTCTTTCTTTTTTTTTGGTGGAGGGGGACATTTCTTAAAGTTCAGCTAATATTTTCTGTTCCAGCATCTCATTGAACATATACATCTTCTCTATTATGGATTTTTTAATTTGGTAATATTTAATCCAGGTATTTATTTTGTACAATTTTAGTTTTCAAACGAATTTGAAACCAAAGAAATCTGGGCTTCTTAACTATATTAAAAATTCTTTGAAAATAGTTATTCTATCATTTAATTTTTGTTCTTCCTGCTCTTCTTTCTTTCCTACATGGGTCCCAGTGCTTGGATATATAACCAGCACTCAGCAAATATTGACTTGAATTGAATGATTCTCCATATTCTTATAGACACTATTAGGAACACTTATGTGTTTAAGTATCATTTCAGTGATAAGAAAAAATAGGATGACCTTAAAAGCAGCAGTCATTTTACTTTGACAAATTATACAAGTTTGGAAGAAAGGTCATTTATATACAGTTTGTCTATTGGAGATATTTTACATTAAATTCCCCTTTCTTGAGACATTAATTGTGACATGAAATATGGACCTTTCTTCCCCCCCAAAACTCATTTATCTTGTTTCTCCAGCCTGAGTGACCTTGTCATGAAAATCGATGCCCTTGTTTCCTCTTTACCTAAACATGCATCTCGGTATGATGTCACATTTCTTGAGGAGAATCACAGGTAAGATGTATTAGTGCTGTGTTTTTTTCTGTCACTGCATCCTATACTGAATTATGGTTACCATATGTATTCACAATATAACAAAAGTTAAAGTAGAATTGAAAGTTGTTAGAGAAGAAATGTATTTGACAAGATAGGGAAAAGAAATTTTAGTTAATTATATTCTAGTAAATAAATGACATATATATATATATATACACACAGATATATATATAGGATATGTAGTTTCAAGTAAGTTAAATCTAGTATGATTTGTCTTATTCTCATCTTTCTTCCACATTCAAGATCATTTGGAATTTTTGCAGTATAATCTTTATAAATAATAATATCTTTATATTCTCAATGTATAAAAGGCTCAGTTACTGAAGAATTCTGCTTAATAAAGTGTAGACATGTACAACAGAATGTCCCAAACTGTTTTATGGAACATTACTCTGAGATGTTGACAGATATCTTCTGAGGGAAAAACTGTAGTCAAGTAAATTTAGAGAATACTAAATCTTTTGGGGTGGAGGAGTGAGATTTTCAGTGTGCATCAACATATCGACAATTATGAGATGTGGTGTGGTTAAAAGAAAACAAAAGAAAAGTTCATTTTTGGTAAACTCAGCAGTTGGGTAACTTATTCATGGAACACTTTTTTTGTTAAAACTTTATTATTTCATAAAAATTAGGTTTCCACAAAGAGCCATCAGAGAAATACTGTTTTAGAATAATAAACTAGTTTATAATTTTACTGTATAATACTTCTCCTCTAAGATATTTGAAATAAAATTCATCAAGCTCTATCTACATACATAAACTAATCTGAGTCCCCAGCAGGAACTTTTTTTTTTTATTTAAAAATTAAGGACCACTTAGAATGGGAAAAAATAATCAGTTAGACATTATGTAACTAAACTATAGACATGTTTTATTTTCTTTTTCTAATCACTGCTCTTATAAAACTAAAATGAGACAAATTATCGTAAACTTAAAATGGCTGGCACTTCCTTCTAAGTTTTCTGAAATGGCTGGCACTTCCTTCTAAGTTTTCTGATTTTATGGTAGATGCGATCTTATATTGCTTCTGTTTACTGTATTACAAGATAACACGTTCTTTGGCTGTAGAAGGTCTATCTTTTGAGGTGTCTTCACACATGTATAGTAGTATCATCCTTAGGAAAACTTACTTTCTAAAGAGAAATTATCTAGCACTATTGGGAGTGAAGTTTTTATTTTTTTCAGATAACTGAACTGAGATTCAATACTTGTAATTTTAAGTATTTTAAACACATTTAGTGGAATTCTTTTTGCAAACGTCTTTGATTTCTTAAATACCATATGCTGAAATAATTTAACACGAATTATTCACAACTATCGTTGCAAACATTAATCACTATACTGTTACATGGTTATGTTATATTTAGGGATTTTGTTATGTTTGGAACTGTTCACTCCCACATTAAATGTCTGAAACATTTGATCTTTCATAGGTTATTGTTGTTGTAGTCTGTTTTCTTTCTTTAGCTCTCATATCAATCAACGTGTCCTGCTGCTTTTAAGCCTTCTTTTATATAGAAGGATATGATGTGACTTTGTGACAGTGGTTTACAATTCTCCAGTTTTTTTCTATTTATTTCTGTGGCATTGTTACAAATATTTATAAATGGATATGTAGTATATGTGTATTGGTATGCATCTGTGTTTATACAATAATACATACTCATCTAATGCCTGCCTTTTTTAAAATGCAAAGTCAGTAATCTTCCATTTTTTCTGAGTTCATGTGTATAATTTAGGTATTTAACTTTTCCTTCTGTGTGTTTACACATGTTGGTATGATCTATTTATCCATATCAACTTTGGTTGTATGGCATAGCATGAGCTTTCTTGTCAAAAAAAAAAAAAAGACCAGCTTTTTGATCCCAGTCTACCCACTTACCTAGCTATGTGACCTTTCTTAGCCTCAGTTTCTTAGTCTATAAAATATAGATGATGATCCCTACCCTTCAGGGGTTTTATGAGATTCAGGCCTACTGTCTTAAGTATAGTAGATATTTATTTAATGCATTGTAGCTATGTGTATTTGTTACACAAATAACGAGGTGCTTCTCACAACTTGGAAATAAGAGAAATAAGATTGAACCTGAAAGTTAAGCCATAAAATCAACTCGTATTAATCAGGGGAGAAATGTGGATACTTACCTTAAATGTAGGATCCATGTCAGCAAGACTTAATGATAATCTGATTGAAGGTCTTAATTTATTGAAGAAGCAATGACTTTGTTGGATTTCATTTGTGTTGGAAGCCTAGAAAAAGAGAGAAACACATTAGCAATGCTGGGCTGTGTAGTCTGGGTCAATCAGAGCAGTAGAATCACTGTTACACACACACATGCATGTGTGGTATATATATATGCATATGTATATTGGGAAGTGTATAGATAAGAATTTATGTACGTATGTATGTGTGAACGAATGAATTGTTATAGGATTTGACGTTACACAATTGTGGGAGCTGGTTAAGTAGTCTCTGTAAGGCTGTTGACTTCTGATACTGGAACTTTAAGTTCTGATACTGGAAATTTAAGGCAATTAGGAAGAGAGGTAGTTGTCAAGAGGGGAGAGAGCAAGAGAGAGTTGTCAAGAGCAGGTTGGAATCCCACAAGTATGGACTGAAACCTGTGTCAGTTCTTGTTGCCTTTGACCTTCATACATAGCAGGTGTCCTGCAGAAGATGGGAGCCCTATCACAATGCTAAACACACATACATGACCTAGGAGTCAGAGAGTAGAAGGAGGATCTTGGGGAAGGTAGAACCAGTGGGGGCCTCATGCCAACGACATTGAGTAAGCAGATCAGTGAAAAAGTGTGTGAGCTAGAGAATGGAGGCCGCCCCCCTCCTGCCCTCCAGATATCCTGAGAATCTCTCTTTGGCCCACCCACCAGAAACGTGAAGGAAAGGGAATTCTGGAAAATGTCGTTCAGCCGAAGCAACACACATTCTACATAGGTGATGGGAACTATGGGATTCTGATTCATAGAACCTCACAGAATTGGTAGTAGTCTGGGGGGAAAAGCTTAAAGTAGCTGTAAACAGATGCCTACTTTAGCCATAGTAATGTCTCATGAAGCATATAGAAAACAACCAGTTTTGACTAGTGCTACAAGTATGACAGTAATTTGTAAAATTTTCACCAAGAAAACTAAAGGAATTAACCATTGTAGATAGTCTCTTTAATTTAAAACATCTGATTTGTAACTCTTGTTTCTAGCAGCAATTATCTACCAGGATTTGTTGTCTGATTCTGACACTCCTGTTTAAACATTATTAAATCTTATCAACTGCATATAAAATAAAATGTCTTTCATCTCTCTATGTCAGAAGATGCATATTTGAAGTGAATTTTATATTAGCTTTTATTTGATTGCTGAGAAATTATTTCACTGCAGAAGTCTAGATATTTATAGTCTTCTTGTACCAAAGAAGACTAAGATCCCTGTAATCTTACAGGGGTACAGTTTGATTTGGTAATCTTTTTACCTTTGTAATATGTAAGATATTTAATTTATACATCTCCAAAAAAACTGATTTCCTATGTTATTGCAGTGTTAAAACAGTAATCAATTGGACTGTTCTGTACTTTTAATTAAATATATCCTTTAAACTTTTCATTAAATTAAATATAGAATGGATTATCTCTGGTCTTTTCTGTGCCTTTAATGATTTTCCCAACATTTTCCTTTAAAGATTAGTCCATTTTCTAACTTAGATCAGTGAAATACAAAATGGAAATGTCAGAAAGGAGGAGGTGTGGAGAGGATGACTTAGGTCAAAATAATATGAAAAATTTGGGTGTTTTTCCCCTGAGCTTTCCTGTTATAATATGTTGGGTTTTTTAAACTAGTAAATTTAATAGAAGTACTGAATAGTTAATTCTGTCATTCTCAAATCTGAGAAAATATATTTAACACGAAAGCATCTTTGTTTTATTTTTTTTTTTTAATATTTATTTATTTATTTATTTAATTTTTGGCTGTGTTGGGTCCTCGTTTCTGTGCGAGGGCTTTCTCTAGTTGCGGCGAGTGGGGGCCACTCTTCATCGCAGAGCACGGGCCTCTCACTGTTGTGGCCTCTCCCGTTGCGGAGCACAGGCTCCAGGCGCGCAGGCTCAGTAGTTGTGGCTCACGGGCCCAGTTGTTCTGCGGCATGTGAGATCTTCCCAGACCAGGGCTCGAAGCCGTGTCCCCTGCATTGGCAGGCAGATTCTCAACCGCTGTGCCACCAGGGAAGCCCCTGTTTTATTTTTTTACATTGTATGATCCATGAGAATTTGGGGGGCTTAAAATTATAGTTTTTTTCACTATAATAGTATTGTTCTTTGAAGAGTTTTTTAAAAATAATTCGTCCATAATTTCTTTTTTTTTTTTACAAATCTTTTTTTTTTTTTAATTTTTATTTATTTATTTATTTATGGCTGTGTTGACTCTTCGTTTCTGTGCGAGGGCTTTCTCTAGTTGCGGCAAGTGGGGGCCACTCCTCATCGCGGTGCGCAGGCCTCTGACTATCGTGGCCTTTCTTGTTGCGGAGCACAGGCTCCAGACGCGCAGGCTCAGTAACTGTGGCTCACGGGGCTAGTTGCTCCGCGGCATGTGGGATCTTCCCAGACCAGGGCTCGAACCCGTGTCCCCTGCATTGGCAGGCAGACTCTCAACCACTGCGCCACCAGGGAAGCCCCTGTCCATAATTTCTTACTTTCATTTTCTCTAATTCTTTGCAGTTTTCTAATTTATTGAATGCAAACATTAAACTTTTAAATTTGCATTTTCTTCTGTGAAATAACCAGGATTTTTTAATCCAGTGAGAAAGAAATTTATAAGAATGTACGTAGCTAAGATTAATTAGGCAATTGAATAAACTTAACTGATCATTGTTCATCTTATTTTTTATTTTTCTAGCATTATAAAGATAAATTCTCAGGAGAATGATATGTCCTTTGATGTCATTGCTATTGTTGATCCATTGACAAGAGAAGCACAGAAGATGGCACACTTATTGATTGTAAGATATCATATTTTATTAAATATTATATATATTTATTATATGATGTATACTACTTTTATTTTGAAATTTGTAATCTTTTCAGGTCGTTTTCAAGTATAATCAAATGTTTGCTCTTGATTCTTTCATACAACATTCTAAATAGATTGTCATATTTCAGTGTAGAAAATGAAATGATATAGGTATGCCTATGGTGTTATGGCAGTACCAGGTTAGGTGTTAATGTGGACGTAATTGCTGTCCCCATCGCCCCCAAAATTCATATGTTAAAGCCCTATCCCCAATGTGACTGTATTTAGAAATAGGGCCTTGGGGAAGTAGTTAAGGTTAAATGAAATCCTATGGGTTGGGCTGTAATGCAGTAGGATCAATAGCCTTATAAGAAGAGGAGAAGAGAGATCTTTCTCTCCTCACAAACCTAAAAAAGAGTTCATGTGAGTATACCACCACCTGGCAGCCATCTACAAGCCAGGAAAAGAACCCTCTCCAGAAACTGAATATGCCAGCACCCTGACATGAAATAAATTTCTGTTGTTCAAGCCACCCAGTGTTTTGTTATGGCAGCCTGAGCTAACAAATACAAGCATCTTCCCATCATCATCTTTCTTACCCCAGGTGTGGAGAATGGCTTCTGGAGAAGCTGATGTCTAAGCGTAATTAGTATAATAAGCTTAAAGTATAATAAGTAACATTAGCCAAACAGGTGAAGCTAGTGGAAGAAAGAACATGAAGGCTCTGTTCAAGAGATTTGGCCACTGTAACAAAAGCAAAGTAACAGTACCTTCAAGTCTGAAGTTGATTTCTGTCATCTCCCCATCCAAATGTAAGCCACCTGGAGTTGCCAAGGCAGCTCCACACGTGAGGGACTCAGGACATCTTCTGTACTGTTCAGCCATCCTCATGAAGCAGCTTGTTTCCAGCAGTCTAAGATCACAACATCATCTCTGTATTTCTGCAGCGGGAAGGGGAGAACAAGGGTCCAACCCCAAACATGTTCCATCCAGTTGCATCCCTCTGACCAGATTGTAGCCAGCCAGCCAGCCAGCTGCACCTAGTCACAAGATTCTTCCCCTAGGAAAGTAGGGGAGAATGAATCTTAGGAGACAGATAGCAGACTCTGAAAGGACATTATGTGGCTTATCCTTGTACTGAAAATTTTAAAAATTCAAATTGTGATGCAGCTTTCAGTAGTTAAATTTGAATAAGCTAGTTATGTTGGAAGGCTATATATTTTTTTCTGATGATGTTTAAAATTTTGGGATACTTCTGTTTGAAATTACTCAATACTTTTTTTTTAAAGACACATCAAAAAATATTCTCAGAAGAGGAAACTATTTGTTCTTTGACAGTTTATTTTTGGAAACAGGCAGAAGTAATTAGATATGAAGTCTGGTGAAAATGTAAATGATCAAGCTGGGTCATACTGGTGTATATTCTATCAAAATTTCAAAATGTTTCTCTCAGAAATTAGTTTGCCTTTTCAAATCAAATAGTAAAAATGGGTAATAGGTATGTTATAAATGCATTTATTAACGTGTACAAATAATTTTGGAAACCCGTTGCCATTCTAACTATTCAGTGCATAATCAGGGCAAATTTAATTCCACAGCTGATTTACTTGCCTCATTCTTTCTTTCTGCATTTGTATACCTTCAAGCTTTAACTTCTTTAGACACACCATTCATATTATTCTTTAGAAAACAGAAATCAGTAATCATACCTATGAGGAATGGAGGTAGTATGATTCCCTATTCCTATGGGGGTTCATTATTCAAAAAAAATTGCTTACCTCTGAAGCTTTTATGTAAACATAGAATTTAGGAATAAGAAGTATGGGTTATACAGAAATATAAAATATGGAACTGCATTCCAGTTTACATCATTGGTAATAGTAACATACTTTGTTTCTGAGCAACTCAGAACTTCACATAGCGAATTATTTCTTACTATAGAGAAAATTTATGCTATAAAGCATAAATTAATTTACTGGTAAAAATGGTTAGTGTCTCATTTAACACTTGGAAGAAACAGTGGCTCAGCAGCCTCCATTGTAGCTAATAGGAGTGATAGAATGGGAATTAAAACTCAAAGCTCTTAAATCCTTGGTCTGTACATTCTAATTTCTCCTCAAACCTGTAGCCTTTCCCTTCCATATATCTGTTTTATTCTTCTCCTTTTACCGATGTCCTTTGTTATCTAATATCTTTCAAATCTTCACTGATTTGTTGCCTGTATGGAGGTGGGGACTATCAAAATTAATAATTCTCCTACTTCAGTGCTCTAGGGCAGGGGCCCCCAACCCTGGGCCACGGACCAGTAGCGGTCCGTGGCCTGTTAGGAACCAGGCCGTACAGCAGGGGGTGAGCAGCGGGTGAGCAAGCGAAGCTTCCTCTGTATTTACAGCCGCTCCCCGTCGCTCACGTTACCACCTGAGCTCCGCCTCCTGTCAGGTCAGTGGTGGTATTAGATTCTCAGGAGCGCGAACCCTACCATGAACTGCGCATGGGAGGGGCCTAGGTTGCGCACGCCTTATGAGAATCTAACGCCTGATGATTTGAGGTGGAGCTGAAGTGGTTATGCTAGCGCTGGGGAGTGGCTGCAAATACAGATTATCACTAGCAGAGAGGTCTGACTGAACAGAGACCATAATAAATCAGTTGCTTGCAGACTCATATCAGAAGCCTATCAGTGAGTGGCAAGTGACAACAAGCTCAGGGCTCCCACTGATTCTGTATTATGGTGAGTTGTACAGTTAGTTCACTATATATTACAATGTAATAATAATAGAAATAAAGTGACAGTGAATGCAATGCACTTGGATCATTCCAAAACTACCCCCCACCCCAGTCTGTGGAAAAATTGTCTTCCATGAAACCAGTCCCCGTTGCCAAAAAGGTTGGCGACCGCTGCTCTAGGGAAATAGAAAAGAGTATTTTATCTGTATGTAGCCAAGACCTTCCTACATCTTTTACAATGTAGATGAAATTCCAAAAGGATCAGGGCACCCTTGCCATCGTTGTTGTGAGGTCACCACTTTGTCTTTGAAGTCAAGGTTCTAATAATTATTTTACTTGTTCTTCAGTAGTAAGGAAATTTGGATACCAATAAAGAAAGTCACACTAGGCAAAAGGTAAGCAGCATAACCTTTGGGCAATGAACTCAACTGTGTGGATTCAAATCTTACTTCTGCCATGACTTACTGTGTGATCTTGGGCAAATTACCACACCTGTCTGTGCCTCAGCTGTGTCAAAGTAGCCGCCTCAAAAGGATGTTGTGTGAATCAGATGCGATAACGGATGTCAAGTATTAATGTAGTAGCTGGTAGATAGTAAATGCTCAGTAAGTGTTAGCTATTAATTTCAAATATGGAAATTTTTTCTCATAGGTACTTGGCAAGATTATCAACATGAAGATAAAATTGTTCATGAACTGTAGGGGTAAGCTTTCAGAAGCCCCTTTAAAGAGGTGGGTCTACGTGAACATAATTTCATTTTGAAAAATTTGGAAATGCTATAAGGAAAAAAAGGAACATAATTACTGCATCTATTGTCTTTTTCTTCACAAAATGTTTAACTGAAATAGATCAGAAGATCAGAGATAACTTATTAACCTTAACTGATATAAAACTAAAGTAACCTAACCAGTAAAATTGACCCAATCTAATTACAGAATTTACATGGTTTTATGTTCATCTGTGGGTGTTTTTAAAAATGTGATCTAGGAATACCTATTTAGAAATATATAGTGGGTTCAGCAACATGGATGGACTTAGAGATTATCATACTAAGTGAAGTAAGTCAGAAAGAGAAAGACAAGTACCATATGATATCATTTATATGTGGGATCTAACATATGATACAAATGAACCTATCTACAAAACATAGACAGACTCACAGATATAGAGAACAGACCTGTGGTTTTCAAGGAGGAGGAGTTGGGGGAGGGATGGATTGGGAGTTTGGGGTTAGCGGATACAAATTATTATATATGGAATGGATAAACAACAAGGTCCTACTGTGTAGCACAGGGAGCTATATTTAATATCCTGTGATAAACCATAATGGAAAAGAATATTAAAAAGAATATATATACAATATATACATAACTGAATCACTTTGCTTTCCCATTTGTTCTGGATCCTTGCTTTATCACATAGTTCCTGGTTCTGTATCTCTAACTTCTCTCCTAGCCCTCTTCTTTCAGTCTTAAGAGTTATTCAATTTTTAAAAAGAGATAAACGGCTCCCTTAACTTCCTCTCCTCTGGGGCCCTGGCTTTTCCTCCTCCTCTCCAGTCTTTGTCATCTCAGCTTTGCACAGGTGTGGCCAAGCCCCATCTTCATCTCTCATTCACCGGTACCTCCCACTGAAGTTGGGCTTTAACTGAATCACAAAGAAATTGCTGTTAGCAACATCCATGGGATACTTCTTACTTAATGATGTTTCTGCTGCATTTGACAGTACCAGCTACTTGGTTTGGACTGCGTTCTCTCCAGGGTCTCCTCTTACCCACTCTTCTTTTTTTGACTCTGCTGGCCTGCCTGCCATAGGCAGCTTCACGGCTGCCAGTGATGACCGCCCCTGGGGTCACGCTCAGCGTAGATTCTCCTTGAGTGCGGGCTGCACCTGGTGATTTGCTTTCAGTTAACAGAATATGGCAAAAGTGATGGAATGTCTCCTCTGCAATTAGGTTGTAAGAGGCTGTGACTTTTGTCTTGCTGGCATTCTCTCTCGCTTGCTCTTGTGTGCTTCTCTACGCTTGCTGGAGATGCCCTTGTAGCAAGGACTGAAGGAGGTCTCCAGCCAACCACTAGTGAGGAACTACTGCCCTCATGCCGGTGGACCTTGAGGAACTGCAGGAGCCTAGGAGTGGCTCCTTCCCCCATGGAGCCTTGAGATAACCACCGCACAGCGGACACCTTGATCGTAGTCCCAGATAGTGAAAGTCAATGTTCTTAGTATTATAACTATTTCTTATTATGTAAGATACTAGGGGGTGAGGCTAAATACATTAAGATTGCTGGTACTTCTAAAAGCTCTATTAATAAGCAGCTGCTTTAAACTCACTCCTGTTTGTTTTTAATTGCACTTTTTAAATTAGTACCAGAACTTTAGCTTAAATTTTACTTGCTTTCTGGTTATCATTCTCTTCATGTTCTTAATGGTGCTAAGAGCTAATAAAAATCACTAAAAATAGACCATGCTCAAACTTTGAAGTAGGATCAGTGAGTGAATACAGATCATAAACTCCTGGAACCTGCATAAGTCAGTATATCTTAAAGGGATTCTAATCATGTTCATTAAGAAATAATTAACAAGGGTATATAATATACACAGTATTATAATAGATAACAGTGTAAACAAAATAATGATTGCCTACCATTTACATAAGCATTAACTTCAGTATAGCGTGTTTTTAGTCTTTAAGACTTTAGTGTGTTTTAAGTCTTTAACATGTTTTTAACTTAAGACTTTCTGGTCATGTTTTTAAGCCATTTTCAGTTTCAAAATATTTTAGAAGAAATCTCAGTTTTGGTCACACTATGTATTTTATTTATGTTCTACAACAGCTTTTACCGTTTTGTTCTGGAACCGGAACTGATGTTACCACCTAATGATGTTACTGGACCAGTGGCAAAGTTCTTGGATATCCCTGAATCACCCCTTCTAACCCTCAACATGATTACTCCTGAAAGCTGGTTGGTTGAAATAGTACACAGCAACTGTGACCTTGATAATATTCATTTAAAGGATGTAAGTTATAAAGAAAGAGGAATAGGATAAATTCTTATGAGCTATTATTCCTGTACCAAGTGCATACTCACTGCTCACCAGAATTTTCTCCTTAATGATTCTAGGTCCTGATCCAGTCTTTCCTTTGATTTTCGAGTTTCCCTGACTTCCAAATTCAGCTTCTCTGTTTTTATGGGTTCTTAAATGCCCTCACTGTTTTTGTTGCTTCAGAAGTGCTACCCTAAGATGAACAATGTAGAAACTATGGAGACAGATGAATGGCAGTTTAGGACAAAACCATTAAGTACCTTTGCCCTTCAGGTGTTGTTTTTAACTCAGAGAGGAACAGTTTCATCTGAAATTCTTTTTTGCCCCTCAGCTCATAGCCAGAGAAAGCAGTTCTAATGAGATTAGGGTAGAAAGCAGGAAAGAGTTTGCTCATATACTTCGGGCTGAGTGCATTCTTTCCCACCACCTCCAATGTGACCCTTGTCCAGTAAATGACCAGACTTCTCTTCCCCACCTGTAGTCATTCAATCCACAGCACACACACACAAAAAACAAAACCACCGACAGGAGACTATTTTATAATATTCGGAGTCTTTCCAAACATTCTATTCAAAATTGGAAAGGCATTCAGAAAGCCCCAAAAAAACAGAAGCATTTTAGGAGAGTTTACCTAGAAGACAGGTATCTAGAAACTGGGAGGCTGGGGGCACTACTTCCTTCTCACTGTCCTCCCCCTTGCCTGGTTCTGCACAGCCTCTGACCTATTTCCATTTCTGCATTTGACAGCTCCTTCAGAAGGTAGCCATTACCTTGATCCAGGCATAAACATTTTACCTCTAATAATTTGGTTAAGGTTGTTCATTATTTGTTTCTCATGCTTTTCGCGTGTCACCTTTTGTCTAAAGATTTTCCTTCTAGGCAGCTTTCTTCTGATTCACTCATGTGTAGATTCTGTGGGATCCTGAGTCACTTCCCTGGAACATACTCATGTATACGACCAACTTTACCCACCCGGTGAAGAACCTAAAACTCAGTCATAGCAATCATCTGAAATCGGTCCTTCAAATTGAGGGAAAAAATAGAAAGAGAGCAAAATAATGAAATCCATGAGGGAAAGTTCAGAAGTGAATTTGGCATGAAGTAAAAAGAATCCTGTTTCCTCCGTGATTAGTTGGATCTCTGTTGGTCTACTGGTTCTTCATTAAGAGAGTTCAGCAATATATATCAGAATATTAACTTTAAAGATTCTAACCAAAAAGGTAAAAAGTTTGCAGTGGGAGAATTAATGAAGCTTAAAGATTTTAAATTGAGTCTGCTGGTAAAAAAATTTTTAGTTTCTGTTAAACAGTTAATAGAGATTAAACATTTTGTTGTGAGTGGCAAATATAGCAATGCCTTTTTAGAACCTATTTAAATGAACAGTATTTTAGAAGACTAAAATAAACAAATAATTTCCCCTATCATCATAGATTATATGAGTAAACAAAAGGAAATTACAAATTCTAGCAGCTGTAAAAGTTAACTACCTCTAAGGCTCTTCTCTTCCACTCTGTGCTCTACATACTTACAGTATTACCTGCAACTATCCTAGAAAAATATGAAATAACAAAGACATGTGCTCAAGTAGAAAGAAGGAGTTGTAGGTAAAAGAAAAAAGTGAGACTAATAATGAGAGATGTGTCACTACACACTAGCTTGTATAGTCAGTACTCCTTGCTACATCTAATTCCCGAACATTATATAACCACCTGAAAAAAGCTTGATCTAGAAAGATTCTTCCTTCCCAGGTCTTTGTTCACATGGTTTATTGCACAGCTGGCATTAATGCCATTATTAAAGGTGACAAAAGTGGTTCTAGGAAAGCTTAAAGTGTGACAGTTACTTTTACCTGGAGTTCAGAGGTGGTTCTCAGAGCTTGTAACTAGAACTGCATCCAAAGGCTCTCTGGTTATATTTCATCATAGCCTTTATCTGACAGATGTCAAAACCTGAAACAATAGTGATTGTTTACCCAGTAAAGAGGAAGTGAGTAAATAAAAGATTGCTGAAGGAAAATGGTATGTGGCTATGTTAAAAGGAATTCACAGAAAAATGCATTAGCCCCTTTTGAAATATAAATAATTTAGACATCCGTTTTATTGACAAGGCATTCATAACCAATGTAATTGTCAAAGAATTCCTATTTGAATGCCATAGATAATGTTAATAAACCCAAATGTTAATCTTTATAATCAAACATACTTTTATTAGAGGAGGAAGCTAAGTTCTTAACTATTCAGTCACAAACAATACAATAAACACTTCTATTTAGAAATACTAATATGCACCAAAGTTATATTGGAAAGATATTAAATTCATGTCTCATGTCAATAGTTAATATTTAGAACAGATAAATAAAAATATAAAGGAGATGTAAACATCAAAAAAGATCACTAGCTTTCCTATTCTTGCTAAAAATAAACCTTGATGATAGGAACTAATTTAACTCAAATCACCTTTATGAAATTATTATAAAACTTTAAATATTCACAAAATTTTAAATATTCACTAGAAAGTACTCTTTGAAAAATGAATTTGCTATTTTTAGTGTTGTGGTTTGAATAAGTCAACACAATTGATGTCTGTTATACAAATATATAAGGAAGAGAAATTTTCACATTAATGTATTGTAAATGAAGATATTATTTAGTCACCAACTGATTGAATGTATTTGAACTCTGCCCTGGTATCTAATTCATAATTTAAAATAGTTAAGCTTTACTTCATAATCACTCTGGGGTAGTTTCCTTGTCTGTAAAGTGAAGGAGTTAAGCTAGATGATCTCTAGGATTTCTCATATTCTGAGACTATCCCATAGAAATCTTTCTATCCAAAATGCTATAAGGATGGTGCATACAGGTTAATGAAGTATATGAAGTTCATCACTAGAGTAGTAATAATTCAACAACTAATTCAGAACTCAACTAAAGTCATTGAAACAAATGCTATTTTCAAAGAAGTTACTTATTTCATGTTCTTAAAAACAGTAAAATTATAAGAACAGGGCTCAAGAAAGAAATACTGTACACAAGTGCTATAATTATTTCTGTAGTAATTATAGTCAAAGAAAAACAACTATACAGTACAGAATATTTTCAAATACTCTGTATGCTAAACACCATTAAAAGTAGTATCAAAAACCTTGTAGCGTGAAATAAAATTAGAGATAGATAGCATCATTGTCTTATCTGCTCAACAAAATTTGCCAGACTATATAAAACTCACTTACCACTTGATTTATTTTTATGTTTGGTTATGTTTTTCATGTGATGTAGAGAAAAAACTTTCTTCCTAAAATATTTATTCTAACATTTGCAATAGAGTAAAATCTGGAAACATTTGGAATGTCCAGCCATTCAAAAGGATGTTTTAAAAAAAGGACATGTTCTTAGAAAACTATATTTAATGAAAAAGGTTATAATTTTTAGAAAAAAAATTTTGGAGAAAAAGTAGAAATCACTGCATCGATGTGTATATGAATGTTTAGTCTGTAGGTAGTTTCTATTTTTTCCCTTTTACACTTTCTTATATTTGCTAAATTTTCTTTAACGAGCATATGTTTTTTTGAGAGCGAAACTATTCACCGTTAATTTTTTTTAATTGCAAGAAAGGTGATAATGATGACAAGTTGGCCTTCTTGCCAGGTCTGAAGCAGGAGATCTAGGACGCAGCCAACGAAGCAGATTCTTTGAGTGCTACAACTTACCGAGCCACCCATCCCTTCTCACATCTCTCCTGCTTGTGATTTTGGTGCATGTTTCATGATGCTGGAGTAGAGCTGACGTCATGGGAAAGGAAGAAAATTCATCCTGAGCTTTAATGTTCAAGAAATTGATTCAGCTATTAGGTTCACTTGTCTAAAAGAAAGACTTGAGGTTGCCCCCCAAAATAAATTGCCTAATATTAAAAGAATCACATATATTTATTACAGAATTTACATTATGAGAATTACTAACACCAAATCAATGACATATCTCCTCCGTAGACTGAGAAAACTGTCACAGCAGAATATGAACTAGAATATCTACTGCTCGAAGGACATTGCTTTGACATAGTCACAGAAGAACCTCCTTGGGGTCTGCAGTTTACACTGGGCACAAAAAATAAACCTGTTGTGGTTGATACAATAGTGATGGCCAATCTTGTAAGTATTATACATACTCAATGGATGATACTTAATTAGATGTTTTAGTGAAATCCTCCAAGTTTTCCTAATAATATGAAATAATTTGTATTCTACTGTTACTAAACAGCTCCCAGAAAAAAATCCTTGAATAAGGTAATTAAATAAAACAAAAATGAAGGGAGTCATACTTTCAGAATGTGCTTTTAAGGTTATTGCAAAGTCTTCTTCCTTGGAATTCATTTATAGAAATCATTCATTCCACAGTTAGTAAACACTTATCTTGGAGTATTCATGAATAATCTTTCTTGAACAATTGGACCTCATTTTCATTCATATAACTATGATCATGTTTTTCTCATCTTAAAAGGGATATTTTCAATTAAAAGCAAACCCAGGTGCTTGGATACTGAAATTACGCCAAGGAAAATCTGAAGACATCTATCAAATAGTTGGGTGAGTTATATAAACCACTTTCAAATTTTTATATATAAATAAGTTTTTAGTGTGATATGACCAAGATCATCAAAACAACTAAAATACTCACAAATACCATTAGTATAAAACAAAAACTTCTTATAAAACTGTGACATTTGTTCCTATCATTGTTTTATTTCAAAATATAAAAGGTATGGCTAAAGTATACATCTTGTTCTTTACTCCATCTCCTAATTTTCTATAGACTTTTCCATGTGTTAACATAATGAACATATTTATCATTTAATGACTATATAGTATGTATAGTATCTTATATAGCAAAGCCATTAGCTGTGAATTATGTTCAGTTTTTCATTTTTATGAATAAGAATTGGTTTCTTTTGTAGTAAATTTCCTACTCATTAATGAGTCTAGTATAAAGCAGGGATCATCAAACTTTTTCTATTAGGAGCCAATAGTAAATATTTAATGTTTGAGGGCACATATGATTTTTGTCAATATTTTCTTTTTCAACAACCATTTTAGAATGTAAAAATCATTTTTAGCACAGGGGTCATACGAAAATAAGCCACCAACTTGATATTGCTCACCAGCCATCGTTTGCCAGCACCTGGTAAACTCTTTTTTGTACCCCTTAATATCTGTAGTGTTCATTTATTTCAATAAGTATTTATTGGGCACCTATGATTATAACAAGCAGTGTGCTTAACAAACATAATATATGGGCAGGGGTTATTGTACCTTTTTTTCAATGCTTTTTCCCCTTTTCCTTATAATGCCTAAAACATAGTGTCATTCAACAAACATGCTTAATAATAGAAGCATACAAAGCTGGGAATGCTGAATTCTTCTTTTTAAATCTTTTTTTTTATTGAATGAGAGATTCTTTAAATTCTATAGGCTTTACAATTTTCAAACGTTTCACACACACTATTTCATGTAATCCCATAATAACCCTTTTCTTCCCTATCCCTATAGTGCCCCCCTTTCCCTCTCCCCACTGGTAACCACTAGTTTGTTCTCTATATTTGTCAGTCTGCTTTTTAAAAATATTATTCACTAGTTTATTGTATTTTTTAGATGCCACATATAAGTGATATCATACAATATTTGTCTTTCTCTGACTACTTCACTTAGCATAATGCTCTCCAAGTCCATCCATGTGGCTGCAAATGGCAAAATTTTATTTGTTTTTAAAGGCTGAATAGTATATGTGTGTGTGTGTGTGTGTGTGTGTATACACACACACAACACAGCTTCTTTATCCATTCATCTGTTGATGGATGCTCAGGTTGCTTCCATGTCTTGGCAATTATAAATAATGCTGCTATGAACACTGGGGTGCCAGGACTGGAATTGCTGGATCATATGGTAATTCTATTTTTAGTTTTTTGAGAAACCTCCATACGGTTTTCCACAGTTGGCTGCACAAATTTACTTTCCCCCCAACAGTGTAGGAGGGTTCCTTTTTCTCCACATCCTTGCCAACATTTGTTATTTGTGTTCTTTTTGATGATAGCCATTCTGACAGGTGTGAGGTGATATCTCGTTGTGGTTTTGATTTGCATTTCCCTGGTGACAAGCGATGTTGAGCATCTTTTCATGTGCCTGTAGGCCATCTGCATTTCCTCTTTAGGAAATGTCTATTCAGTTCCTCTGCCCATTTTTTAATCGGGTTGTTTGTTCATTTGATGCTGAGTTTTATGAGCTGTTTATATATGTAGGATATTAACCCCTTATTGGTCATATCATTTGCAAATGTTTTCTCCCATTCAGTAGGTTGTCTTGGTTTTGTTGATGGTTTCCTTTGCTCTTCAAAAGCTTTTAAGTTTAATTAGGTCTCATTTGTTTATTTTTGCATTTGTTTCCTTTGCTTTAGCAGACAGATCCAAAAATTACTGCCACAATTTATGTCAAAGAGTGTTCTGCCTGTTTTCTTCTAGGAGTTTTATAACATCTGGCCTTACATTTAGGTCTTTAATCCATTTTGAGGTTATTTTTATATATGGTATTAGAGAATGTTCTAATTTCATTCCTTTACAAGTAGCTGTGCAGTTTTCCCAGCACCACTTATTGAAGAGACTGTCTTTTCTTTGTTGTATACTTTTGCCACCCTTGTTATAGATTAAGTGACCATAAGTGTGTGGGTTTATTTCTGGAGTCTCTGTTCCATTGATCTATGTGTCTGTTTTTGTGCTAGTACCCTACTGTTTTGATTACTGTAACTTTGTAGTATAGCCTGAAGTCAGGGAGCATGGGGAATGCTTAATTCTGTGATAGGGTGAAGGGTATGGGGAAGTCAGTATTGACATTAGAAATGAGATAATACCTCAAGAGAGTTTTGAAGAATTATAGGAAATTACTGCTAGTCATACGACAGCCAGAACATTCCAGGAAGAGGGTGGAGGTACAGATCTCTCATCTAAAACTCTTAGGGCCATACGTGTTTTAGAATATAGCATTTTCCAAATTTTAGAAAGTTAGTATAGTACACATATCATATATTATGATGTATTGAGCAGGATCTAAGAAAGCACTTCATTAAATATCATTTCTGTCACAAACGTGTGAAATTCACACTAAAGGAATATATAATGACTGTAAAAGAAAACAAAAAGACAAGACACAGGTGGAAAAAATATTTGCAAAGCATTATTCAACGAAGAATTATATATAACATATATAAAGAACTATCAAAATTCAACAATAAGAAAACTTGATTAAAAATGTGCAAAAAACTTGAGCAGGCTCTTCACCAAAGAAGATACATGGATGTCAAATAAGCACGTAAAAAAAGATGTTCAACATTGTTAGTTATAAGGAAAATGCACATTAAAACCAAAGTGAGATACTGCCACACATCTATTAGAATGTGTAACATTAAAAAGACTGACACTAACAAGTGCTGATGAAAATATGGAGCAACAGGAACTGTCATACACTATCATTAGGAATGTAGAATAGTACAGCCACTTTGGTACAGTTTAGCAGGTCCATAAACATTTAAATACACACTTACCATATGATCCAGGCATTTCACTCATAGGTATTCACCCAACATAAAAGGACATATATGTTCATACAAAGACTTGTACATTAATGTTTATAGCAGCTTTATTTGTAATTGTGAGACCCTGGAAAGAACCCGAATGCTAACAAGTGAAGGAATTATCAAAATGTGGTATATCCATCCAATGGAATACTACCCAGCAATATAAAGGAATCAACTATTGGTACATGCAGTGACATAGATGAATGTCAAAATAATTAATGCTGAGTAAAAGAAGTGAGGCAAAAGAAAAAAAGAGAGTCTATACTGTATGATTCCTTTTATAAGTTGTAAAACGATAGGTAATTAAGACAAACTATGGTGACGGAAGTCAGATCGCTTGTTGCTTGGAGATGGAGGGCAGGTGGGGTGTGGAAGGGGCAGGTAAGCAGGCCAAGTGTTGGAGATAAACAGGTGAATAAAACACAGTTCCTACCCTTCCACAGTTCATCCCAGTAGGAAAGACAGTTAAGGAAATGAATGACAGTAAAATGTTTTAAGTGCTACAAAAGAGTGCTGTGGTGGTACAGAAAATAAGCAAAATACACTGTGACTTTTATATGGACTCTTCTTATAAAAATCATGGTTTCAAAGGATAAATTTGCTTCATCTTCTTTGGTCTTTGCAAACTGCACTGCCAAGAACTCTGTGTTTCTAAATCTGCCACTATTGTTTCACTGTTGTTTTTTGCAAACAATTTGGTAAACTGTGATTCAAATTCCTTCTCTGCCACCAACTCTCTGTATGAGTTTGCAAAAGTTTCTGAAGTCTTTATTTCCTCATAACAAGAGGGGATAATCCTACCTATCTTATGGGGTCTTGGTAAAGACTACATGAGATTAGTGTCTCATGTCCTGAGTAAATGTCCATTTCCTCCTCACTTTTTCTTTCTTCTTTACAATTACATATATTATTGTATATTGTATATGTATATTGTATAATATATATGCAATATGTATTATATATAATATGCATAGTATATATTATGTAAAACAGTTACTATATTGGTTCTATTTTATCTTCTTTACCATTATTTGTTATTATACACAGCCTATAAATGGATGGTTTAGGGAGAAAATAGCCCCTGATTTTATATTTAAGTACCACTAACAAATTAGTGCAAAACTGATTTTTCTCATTCACAGTTAGCCACCTCTTGGTGATGGAAGGAATTTCAAATTTGTTTATGTTCCTTATAAATGATAATATCATAAATTTCTCTCAGTCATAATTTACTTAACTCCAAATATGATTAATATGTCACTAGATAGCCAGAGTGGAAAAAACATAAATGATGCTACTCTTTGATTTTTTTGAAATTAAAGTTTCAGTAATGAAAAACAGGTCAATATGAAATATGACAAAAATGGAAATTCTGTTTATCCCAATTTATGATTTAGTTCTAATTGATATTACATTTATATTTAAGCAAAGTATTCTTGAAATATGCTGAAAAGCTGAGCTAAAGTAATATTGACATGAGTTTCTAAGTTCAGATTTTAAAACCATGACTAAATAATTTGATATTTTTAAATTTGCCTTTTTGTTTATTAGGCTTAATCCTCACATATGTAGTTTTTATGTCTCTCCATGTTTTTATAATCTTTAACTGCAAATCATCTACCCATACTCTGTGTTGACTATAATTTACCTTGAATTCAAAAATACTCAATAAAATTATTCTCTCCTAGAAAATTTTTGTAGCTCTACTAAAATCAGACAAATGCTTCTCAGATTTTCCTAATTACAGAGAATAGCAGATGCTTTACATATACATATATATTTTTATATATGCCTTCAACATGCTAAATTATTTTGCTAGTCTTTTTCACTTGAAATCTTCAGGAAAACAGATTACCTAATTAGTAGTTATACATAATTTTAGTTTTACACCTTTGAAACTGATCTGCTTCTCCTGTGCTTTATATAGAAGGCAAGAGAGGTTTCAGAGCTCTGCCCACTGGCCCTGGCGGTGGTTATAGGTCACTCTTTGTGAAGCCCTTCTGTGAGCTTTAGAAGGTCTCTAATTGCTGCACCTCACTCTCTTGATTCCCTGGTCCCAGTTGGTGCATCTCTATTCCAGGTGGCTTCTCTATCATCTTCCTCAGTCTCTGGGCATCCTGTGCTATACCCACAGCGTATTTTTGCTGAGGTCTCCTCATATCTCCAGGTTGCTATTTTGGCAGGATGCATGACTACCCCATGATAACAAAACCAAATCTCTCCTACTTGGCTACTTCTGATCCATGAGAAGCACTTACACATCACTTGCCTAGCAAACTCTAGGAGTGCAGGCCAGTGTCAAAGGCAGTAAGAGGGGTAATAGGTCAGTCCTCAAATATCAGTCCGTGGTCCATTTTAGCTTTCCCAGACAAGAGCCAAATGCAGTCCTCTGTGTCTCACAACTTCAGGAAAGTGCATTGCAAAGTGCTTTCCCCTTAAAGCATCTACCTTACTGAGTTTAGGCTTGGAAGGTAATGCTCCCCACACTTCCCCAGGGGGCGTGTAGAGGTGCACACTCACAGCCTGGCAACAGCTTTCTCCAGAGATGCTCTTCAGCCTTCATCTCACACACTCCTTTCCTCCTTTCAAGTGCCTCAGTTGAAGCATTTTAGCATCTTTTTAGTACCCCACCCCCCAAATGTTTAGTTCTTTACCATCACATTGCCGTTAGTTAAATATAGCTTGACCAAATTCACTATTGATCATAGGTTTTATATGTTTCTTTCATCTTTCACATTCATTTTTTGTTTGGGTGGCTGACTTTCCATATCAGAGATGGAGTTAACACAGGGAAATGGATTCTTGACTGGACTAGGAAGGATTGAAGGAGCTAGCTCTCCAGGAGAGCTGGCTCCCAGGACCAGCCAAGGAACTCAGCAGCCAGAAAGAACTGCTACCTCTCCCATTATCAGAAGAGTGAGAAAGCATGAAGCTGCTCCACCAACACGTCAACTCCCTGTCAGTCCCCAGAAAGCTGAGTTTGCACACTGGAACCCTGGCATAGACAACCTCTAGGTCTCCATGACGTTGCTTGCCCAAAGAAAACAGGCATCACTGCATTGACCCTTCCTTACTTGTAAATTCCAAATCACATGCACATGTATCTGTTTAGTAGAATCTAATTATTAACCAGAACCATAGCTGTAAAAGAATCTACAAACAAAAAAGAGTTTTTAGCTTTCTAACCTCTGCAGTATATGCTAAAAGGTGGAATGGATATTGCCTGCCATATCATGATATGCACCAGATTTCTACAAATATTTCCTATAGAAACATTAGGCGTATACTCTTGATTTTAAAGGCCTGAAAATGTTTTTGCCTTTGTTTTGCTTATTTTCTAAGTACTGATAATAGTCCTGATTATAATTCTCCTCAGAATGCTTGAAACAAGACTTCATCATCATATTCTGCCATCCAGTGTTTTGGATTCGAAATGAGAGGCAGTGTGATTAACTTTTCCTTTACAAAAAATTAAATGATATTTATAGTTAGAACTCCAGGAAAAATATGTGTGCATCCTTTTTTTTTTAAAGTAATACTTCCTGATGTGTAATGAATCCTTTCATTTTGAAGTAAATGGCTTTTACTGAGAAATATTCTCTCACATCTCTTATTGAGAATATAAATTATTTGAATGCTCCTTTTTTCCCCCCGTATTAATTCCTTATCAATGAAGCCCATGTCCTCTGACTTCTTGGCTTGTTCCCTTCATTTCAGTGGCTGCTGTCTTCAGGTATCCAGTGATTTTTAGTTGCTTAGTGTTACTTACAAAGGTGTAATAGTGCATTTGTGAAGAGCCAGGCTACTTGGGCTTAGTTTGGATCTAGGATAATTATTGTACCTTCCTCAGAGGATGGGTGTGTGGATTAAATGAGTTAATATCTATAAAGTGCTTAAAATAGTGCCTGAAGTAAAACAAGACTCATCATCACTACTACCTCTACCATCTGGGATGGAGAAAGTTGCTTTAGATCTTGTACAGGCCTAACTGCAGTGTTGTGCTGCCTCTGTTCTGGTCTCAGTGGATGGTGGATCCGAGGGCTAAAGTTGCTGATGTCCTTGAGCAACATTTGGGACTGGAAGCTCTTGCAAGTTTTTAAGAGATTTGACATTTCTACTACATAAGTTGGAATACTTTCTTTTTTCTAGTGGTAAATGTTGGCAGGGGCTGTGCCTCCTGCTGCGGGTTAGGCACCTCATCTGAGGAACTGCGAGTGAGAGTCAGAGACGTGTTAGTGGGCACAGCCCTAGAATCCCCAGGTTTTTATTTTAGAAAAATTTTCAAGCGTATGTTATGTCTGACTGAGTGCAAAGTATCTACTTATTTGACATCTGATTGCTTTCCCTCTTTGAAAAAATTCAGTTTTATGGTAAATGCTTTTTACAGTAGCATTTTTCAGTTCATAGTGAAAATAGTATCAAAAAACTTTTGAGCAAAGCTGTCATATTTGACTTATTTATGCAGTGTTGAAAATTAGACTATGAACTACATAATGTGTAATATAAAATAGATCCAAGTGATGCAGATGGACATGACAGACACATTTTTAGTCTTATAAGTTTAATGATATACTTCAAATTTTGGCATTTGAAAATGGCTAGTGGATAATGAAAAGTAGTTGTATGGTGTAGATTTCCTTTGATTATGCTATATAAACAACTTATTTTAAAGTCTAGAAAATGTTTCATATTTTAATTATCATTACAATATATGAAAGATATGAAAGATCTGACTTTTGTGATAATTTTAGTATACAGTAATACAGATAAGCTATAATCTGCGCTTTCTGAGTGACTAGGTGATATCAAATTTAGTGAGTTATTTTTGTATGATCTTAATTTGTATTAAGTTAAAATTGGATAATTTTGAAAATTGTAGTGTATTGCAGCATATCTTAATTGACTATAGAAACAGCAGATATGACATATACACAGATGATATTATACTTATGTCTATTACAAAATGAATTTATTGTGTTATTTGTACCATCATAATTGTATGTCTTTTCTTAAATTGATTATAGATATTTACATGTTTTTTCTGCTTCTAGGCATGAAGAAACTGACTCTCAACCAGACCTAGGAGATGTCATTGTTGTGCTAAACAGCTTCAAAAGCAAAATACTGGAAGTACAAGTGTGTGAGGCCAAAGCTCTTTATAGGCTTTGTTCTTAATATTAAGAATTATTTTTTTGTCCTTAATTAATTTTTATTTTACGACTGATTTCACAGTTCTAGTACCTAAAATGTCATATTGGAACTCTGGCAATGAAAGGAAGAAGAGGATCAAATCATTAAGGGAAAGCAGAGAGCTTGAATATAGAAGAGAAGAAATGATTTTTTTTAAGTTATGATGTATCTACTGTATCTACTATATTTGTAACCAAATTATGTTATAAATTAGGCTTCAGAGATGAGATCAGGAATGCAGGTTGAAAAGTTACCCCTTTCAACAGGAAAAAAAAAAAAAGTGATGTTTCAAAAACCAGAAAAGTTTTTAATGATGGCAGGTTTAGTTCTTTTGGACAAACTCACCTACTTAAAATCAGTAAAAAAAAAATGCTGGGCGAAATGTTTTTTTAAAATTTTAAAAGCACTGAGGAGCTGACAATAATGATAATAAGGAAATGCAAAACAAAGATTAAAGGGAAAATGAGAGCCTAGTGAAGTAAGCAAGCACCGAAGCTTCTCTTATCCCAGGAAAGCTGTTGTTGCCCTAAAACATTTGTTCATCCTGGTACACTTGAACTATCATTTTGATTTAATTTGCAAGGTGATGGGGACAGAAATTAAAACCCTAGACCCACATAAAGTGGGTAATCTATTAGAAGACCCTCTGTGCAATAAGCTGGCTATAGCTTCAGGCTAAGGATGAACCATAGTAAAGTATACCACGCAGTATTTTAGCCCAAATTGGTATTACCTAAGAAATCAAAGGAACCCTGAGCCTTGAATTTGCACTAAAATGGCTCCAGATTAATAAGGTTTTACAGGCATCTGACAGAAACATCCATATATCTCTGGAATAAGACTACTATATCCAAATAAACAAAGAAAACCAACAGAAACGGCAAATAACAGAGCAGATGCACAAATACTCCATATGTTAGAATTATTGACACAGACACTGAAACAACTATGCCTAAAGTGTTTAAAGAAATAAAAGACAGGCTTGGAAACAATTGCAGGGAACAAAAAACTATAAAAAGTGCATATCTGATTTTTTTTAAAGTAGAACTTCTAAAACTGAGCAATACAATGACCAAAGAATTCAGTGGGTGGCTTTAACAGGCCTCAAGAGAGAACTAGTGAGTTGGAAGATAGACCAAAAGACATATCCCAAATGCAACTGACCTTAAAAAAGAGGAAACTACAGCAGAGAGTATATAAAAGGCATAGAGAATAGAGTGAGAAATCTAAGATACCAGGATTACATTTAAACGTGGCTCTGCCACTCATTAGCTGTGTGACCTTGGGCAGATTACTTAACCTCTTTCTATCTCATTTTCCTTATCTATATAATAGCAGTTAATGATGAAACCCTCCTTATAGGTCTTCTATAAGGATAAGATAATTTAGCTTTATGAAGTACTTTATGAGTGTTTAAAAATAAAATCCATTTAAATGGAGTTCCAGAAGGTGATGAAAGACAGAATGAGGTACAGGTATTACTTGAAGCAATAATAGCTGAGAATTTTCATGAGAGATGAAAGGTACTAATTTGCATATTCAGGAAGTCGGGTGATTCCCAAGCAAGATAATGAAAAGGAAATCTACACCTAGACTCTTGTTAATAAAACTGCAGAAAACAAAAGACAAAGAGAAATCTTGAGAGTAACCAGAAGAAAAAAGAAAAATTACCTTCAAAGAATTATATTTAGCCTGACAGTTGGTTTCTCAGCAGTAATAATGGAAGCCAGAAGATAATGAATGATATCTAAAAGCACTGACAGAAAAAAGGAATGCCAACCTCATATAATTTACCCTGAAAAGTATTTTTCAAGAAAAAACATAAGGTATTTTCAGACAAATAAAAAACTGAATTTGCCACCAGCATGCTCACACTAAAGGAAATTCTAAATGGTATACTTCAGGCAGAAAAAGAATTATCTCAGATGGAAGATCTGAGTTTGAAAAAAGAATGAAGAGAAAAGAAAATGGCAATTATGCGGATGAATCTGTGAACAGTGAATATATAAAACAACAGTAATGTCTTAGGATCTTAAAAATCCATTAAAAAACAACAATAGCATTTAAGGCATTATATAAATAGGGGTGTGTATAATAACATATAAGGTTCTTATATTGACCAGGACAAGGATTATGATTACATTTAGACTTTAGGGCAAATCTGAATGCTTTACATTTCTAAGATAACCACTAAAAGAATAGAAACAAGGCATAATGTCGTAGTGAAGAGGAAAATGGAATGAAGCAAATTAATATAAATGGGCTAAGAAATAAGAAATAAAGCAGAATACGTGCGCCATTGAAGAAGCACAAAATAGTAAGTTAGAAATTAACCCAATTACATTAAATGTAAATGGACTACATGTTCCAGTCCAAAGACTAAGATTGTCAGACTGGATTTTTTATAAAATCCCAACTCTATGTTTGCAAGAAGGAACACCTAATATATAACAATACAGTTTCAGGGTAAAGATTAAAATAAAAGTGTGGCAAAAGTATACTAGGCCAATACTAACCTAAACAAAGCTTGTATGGCTATACTAATATCAGATATTAAGACAACATTATTAAAGGTTAAGAAGGTTACTTTATATGTGTATATAAGGCAGAAATAGAATTACCAAGAGAAACTGGCAATTCTCTATAATACTGGGATATTTTTAACATACGTCTCTCAGTACTTGTTATAACATGCAGACCAAAAACTCATTAGAGATGGAGATTTGAGCAGTGTGATTATAAATCTTGACCTAATAGATGTATATAGAACACAATAGCCAATAACACCAAATGAACAATCTTTCAGACACAGAAGACATTGATAAAAATTAGCTTTACGTTTAGTTGAAAAGCAAGTTTCAACAGATTTCAGAAGAATGAACTCATACAGAGTATGTTCTCCATCAACAGTGCAGTAGAGTAGAAATTAATATGCAAAGATAACTAGAAAACACCCATTTTGCCAGAATCTCTACGATCTAATAATGGTAGGCTACCAGAACTCTCGCCTTACATACTGCATAGATTCTAAACTACCAAATCATCCAAATTTACCTTGCATCCCACATCATAACCTGTTTCATATCACCTCTGCTCTTTATCCTGTCATCAGTTATACATGTTTATACTCATCTTTGATACTGTTTTTCCTCTACTGACTTTGGCTTCCTTTCTCAGGAAGAGAAACTTATACTCTGTCCTTGATACATTTCCTCTGGCCATTCCAGATGAAAAACCCCACAAACTCAGACCAGCTGCTTAAGTTACTAACTCATCTCAAGCCTTTTAGGACCAGCATTCCAGCTAGTTTTATCCTAGCCCTACAAACAGGAGAGAAAAATATTATTTCTGCTGGGAGACTGGGGATTTCTTATCTTTGAGGAATTTTGATCATTGAAAAATTTTCTTTTTCTTGAGCTGTTTTTTTTTTCACTCTCTGTATTGGCTCTAATTTTACCTGTTGGTCCCTGGAATAGAAGAGGTCTGACTCTCAAAAAGCCACCAAATCTTTGAGGGTGATAATCATGCCTTACCTGAAACAAATGTTCTACAGCCTTACCTTACCTAGGTGCTTCAGTTGTTTTTTAGTAACAGTTTTATCTGCTCACCTTCCATCTCTCAAAATTACACAGAAGGACAGGAAAAAGGGAGGAGAAAGGATAAGCAAGATAAAGGTTCAGCCCATGAACTCCAGTAACCCACTAATAGGAATTCCAGGAAGGAAGAACAGAAAATGGAGGAGGGAAAGTATCCCATAGATAGAGAAATATAAACACATTCATGTCAAGGGGTCCACAAATGAGTGAAAAATGGCCCACACAAGATCCTAAAAACTACCAAGGAGAAAAGGCAGGTCACTGCAATAGAATGACACTAACACTAGCATCAGATGTTTCATTTTCAAGACAACAAAACAAAGATTTCAGTGTTTTGAGGAAAATTGCTTTGAATCTAGGATTCTTTGGGCAAATATTCTCTGAAGGATGAAGATTTAGAAAAATTATCTTTCACACCCCTTCTTGAAGGCATTTGCCAGCACAATGAAAATGAAGCATAAGAAAGAGGAAAATAGGTATTTTAAGAAGTGGTGAAATCAGTGTGAAAACCAATGCAAAGAAAGCTTGAAACAGGCAGTTAATTGTTAAGCCCCAAGTAAAATGTCTTCAAGAAGACAGGAATTCCAGACAGTTAAGTAACAAGAATAATAAACTGGAAAATATTAGGTATATGGTAAAGAAGAAGTATACTCACCACAAGAAAAAATAAATACAATAAAATTCCAAGAAAGATACACTTCTGTATTGGTGAAATGTGAGAAAACAGAATCCATGGGAAGCAGGAGGCGTCTCCTAGGAGGGCATGGTGGTCACATCATCATAACTGTGTGGAGGAAATGTAACTGTAGTAGCCTTTCAGCTCTTCAGTGCGTTGTATTTACAGTGTCACAATAAGCACTTTTTACTGATTTTCAAGTTGTAGAATAAACATAGCATAGTGCAAAAGATACAGTTATGTTTACCAAGCTAAATGTAAATATTATCCATCCTTACAATGCTAAAGTTTTAGCTAGTGTAAGTTGGGAGGCAGAGGGAAAAGGTAGAGATATTAGTGTCCTTATAACAGGCCATGCAAGAGAAACTTGAATTTGTTGGAATAAAAAATACAGATTTAAGCATTATTTAAAGTTACAAAAATACTCAGTAGAAGAACTAATGATATAGTATTACCAAAACCTCCAG
The DNA here is from genome assembly GCF_964165515.1 of Mesoplodon bidens. Classification (NCBI taxonomy): domain Eukaryota; kingdom Metazoa; phylum Chordata; class Mammalia; order Artiodactyla; family Ziphiidae; genus Mesoplodon; species Mesoplodon bidens. The sequence goes on along the minus strand of NC_138174.1, from coordinate 63,859,181 downwards.
ACAGAGGGGAAGGGAAGGGTGCTATGAGTAAGCTGCTCATCTTTTGTTACAAAGAATGAATAATGCCTAAACTATGAATCAGATATACAGTAGAAAACATCCGCAGTTGACCATTCAGTAAATACAAGTATAAGCACATTATTTAGCAGTACGGAGGTAGCCACTAAAAACAAGAGGCTGAACTGATAGTTGAAATCAGATTGTGTCTATAATATACTAAGATCTTTCTTGGCTTCATTTGCTACAACTATCTTAGATTTACCAGAGCCGCCTTGTCCATATATTTCTAACCATGCAGCATAATACTTAAATCTACAAAATTCTAAAGGTTTTCTTTACCATGCTATCTAGGTACAAAAAAAGCCAGACAGAGTTCAGGAAGATATCCTTTCTGACAAAGATGAAAAAAAAGGAGTGCGGGATTCCATTAAAAGGTGATTACTAATGAATATTTTAACTATAGACCCATCAGGAGTCTAGTTTGTGGAAGCCCTGCAGGTGGTAAACATTTAAGTCAAGCACAGATCTTCTCTAGAAAGGATAAGACAAATACATAAATGTTACTGATGTTAAGACGGGAAACGAGCTATAAGACAACTGAACATAAGGGGCTGTTCAAACCAGGGAAGAGGAAATCTATATCCAGTTAGGAGGAACCTCAGAAAAGACTCTGGAGGTGTGTGTGGCTAAGATACGTTCTAAAGGATGGACAGGAGACAGAGTGAAGGTACCTGGTTACGTGAAGTCAAAAAGATTGGGTATGTTTCTCAAGGAACAGGAAGTAGCCCAGGTTAGCTGGGAAATTGAATATAAGGGGGAATCTTTAAGTTAGGTTGGGACCTATATTAGTTAATCAAAAAAGGAATATTTTGGCTCACGTATCTAAAGAGTCCAGGAGTAGAACTGACTTTGGGCATTCAGGTGATATAGTCCAGAAACTCTTTTTCCAACGCCTAGTTCTATTATCTGTGCTTCCTTCATTTTCAGACAAACTTTTATAAGAAAGAGCTTGCCATCTATCTCCCATGGGAAGAAATTGCCTCTTTCCAGATAGTTACCAGCACAAGTTCCAAGTCTGACTCATTGGCCCAGCTGTTGCCTTGTATACCAGACTGAACTGATCCCTGTGACTTACTGACTAAGCTTGGATCATGTGGCTACCTCTAGAGCCAGCAAGAAGGCCTATCCTGCCTAAACCTCGTAGAATGAAATTAGAGGAGGAATAGCTACTCACCTACCCACCTGCCCACTATACCAAGTTACTGTGACTAGAAGTGTAAAGGACGTTAGGTGGGCAAACACAGAAGTGGGCTGCTGTAGATCCACATTGTAGACAACTCTGAAAGTCCATTTTAGAGATTTGAATTTAATTTGAATTATGATAGAGAACTGTTGATCATTTTTATCAAAGATAAGAAATAGAAACTTCAGGCCAAATAGCTTCAACAACCTAAGCAGATTTTGTTATACTAATCAGAAGCACTCCCGTCACTTTGGATTTTGCCCAGTTTAGGCCTCTTTTTCTGTAGTTGACTCCTTGTCTGATAGGAGGAATCATGTTACTGTCCCAGTATGTGCATTGAACTGGTTACTGATCAAGAAAGGCTCGAACTCACTACTTTGAGAGGACTTCAGAGCACGTTTGTTTGACAGGGGATAATGTAACAGGATCTGGGCATTTTAAAGAGTATCTGTTCATGAGCTTCCATTAAAACCAGAAGGTAGAGACAAGAAGGAGTACAGATAACTGTTAGACTATGGCTTAGCCACTTATTACACAGTGAGGATACCAAAACAAATGCTGCTTTGTTAGAAAGAGAGAAGGTAAGTTTGGGGGATGGTAACTCCTCCAGATACATAAGTGTATGTTACAGTGTTTTCACTTTTTTATCTTAGTTTTAATCCTAACTTCAAGTGATTTTTTTTTTCCTCCCTGAATCAACTGTGTATTTTTCTTATTTGGAGAATTACAGTGAGAAAACATTTCAAGAATACATCTGCCATAACAATTCGTATTTGGCAAAATATATTCCATGTCAATTGTGAAGTGTTTAGTTTTCTAAAATCAGTCATTTTAAATATCTGTGCGTATAAAACTGAGATTCCTAATTAAATAAAAATCTTCAATAGGAGAAAGAAGAAACGATACATTATGAATACCCCAGATAAGATTCAGTCACTTTTATATATGAGGTGGGGTATATCAAAGGCTGGTCTGGGTCCAGAAAGTGGTGACAGTGACAGCTGGGCCCAGATGAAGCTGTGGCGATGTAAACCACATCGTGAATGGACGTGGCTCCCCAGTGCTGTCTTATCCCTCCTGGAGACACGCCCAAGGCACAGAGGTCCCCGCAGCCTGTGGGGACGCTGTCCCTGGCCAGAGGAGCTCTAAGTTGTGGGCGCCTCTTATAGCATCTTGTCCCGGGAAGCCACATCCACAGCACTCAGGGGCCTCCCCTGTTAGCACAGATGGAAGGTCTGGTGTGCCCCTGTTAACACTTGCACATTCTGTTTCTTTGCTCACGATTGGCCTTCCTAAAGCCTCAGTATGTTGCATATAGCCATGGCATGCCACAGTTCATTCTCTGCTCTTAAAACAACTTTTGTAACTCACAAAGATTCCAAGGTATTATCTCGTTAACCTAGAGAAAATATAATTGCATTCTATGTTGTCCAATTTTAAAAAATCATAAAACTTCAAGTTACATTGTCACATGTTTAAATAATTCATAATTTTTAGGATAAGTACTTGTTTACAATGTAATCATTCATTTTGAAAAGCCTTCCTATTTTTATTTCTTATCAAATTTAATATTTTATTTAGATATGTAAAGTTTGCAGATGTGTATTAAGAAAATGACAGTCACTTCTTTTTCATTCAAAGTTTCGCAAGGAGTCTGCATAAAAAAGAAGACAATAAGGAAATAGACGTTCTAAACATTTTTTCAGTTGCTTCTGGCCATTTATATGAACGCTTTTTAAGGTAGGTATATATTTGTATTTAATGTTTTGAAAAGTAATACATTTACATGGTCCAAAAAGAATTTTTAAAGTTTAAAAAAATAAAAGAAATTACAGTGGGAAAAAAAAATCTCCCACCTCTTGTTTCCTTGATACCCAGTTCCCTTTCCCACAGGAAACCAATGTTAATATTTTCAGAGCCTGCCAAATATATGTATAGACAAGCCCAAATATGTATTTTTTTCTTTTTTTTAACTCCCTTTTACCCAAATAGTAACAAAGTACATAGTGCTTTTGCACCTTGCTGCTTTTTTTTTTACCTAAAATTATGAGGGAAGTATATTTTCTAAATACAGTGAAATTCCATGTGTTTGATTTGAAATATTGTTATTCTTTAAGGTTAGAAAGTGGACATATTTTGTAGTAAGATGTGTGAGGGAAAAAAAGAATATATAGTAAATTTTCCTTTCCTGGTGAAGAAATACCATGTTTTATAAAAAGGGGGAGGAGTCTGAGAGGAGGAAAGCAATATTTATAAACTACAAAGGGCTATTTTTTAACTGCTTCTATAGAAGGATCACAGAGAACGCCTCAAAAATGTTTGAATATGTGTTGATATTTTAAGATGTACTTTAGATACATCTGTATCTTCTGCAGTCAGAGGTCTAGGATAGCAAAACAAGTGGCCTGTCCAGTGACTTTATCAAAATAGACATGTTCAGCCCTTCAAGGTTTACACACCTGCTATTAATGACACAGTAACAGAGCCAATATTAGATGCTAGTTTAACTAAACAAGACTGTTTCAGACTAGCTTCTTTCTCTTGTCAGCTGGACCAAACAAAGAGCAATCAATTTAGTCTATACCAGGTATATATATATATATATATATGTGTATATATATATATATATATATATACACACACTTACGTATATACAATATATGTGTATATATACATATATTCTTATACGTTACAAACTTGCTGAGCAGCCATAATATTTGAAGATACGTCACTATTTCTCCATAATTCATAGTGAAAACTACCAACTAATATCTTTAAATATTTAAAAGCCTTAAGAGAAGTAGGATGAACCTCTATTAATGTTAATTTATTGAGTTTATTGTTGTTTTATGCAGAATTATGATGCTTTCTGTTTTACGGAACACCAAAACACCAGTGAAGTTCTGGTTTCTTAAAAATTATCTCTCACCAACATTTAAAGTAAGTACATTAATTTTTTAAATAGAATAGTTAATATTTCAGAAGTAAATTCTTTATATCATTGTAAGTTCTCATAACATTTCTCTCTTCAGAATGAGTCTTTTGAAATGTATATTTACTCAAATTACTATATGTAATCAATTTAAAACCTTGGTATTCAGTATTTTTTAATCTAGCTTAAGAAAAATTCTCTGCAGCTTTTATTTAAAGAAGTGATTAAAAACACAGCAGGAGATGGTTTATGTTTAAGTAAACTCAAAATCAGGATTAGTGGGTTTTCATAACAATAAGTAAATAAAAGTTGGCAATGAAAAATATGTACAGATTGTTAATTAAAAGAATTAGATTCTGTCATATTTTGACAAAGAAAGGCAGGAACAGTAGAAAATATGAAAACTGTACCACAGAGTATAGTCTGATAGGACCAAGAAGAGTGGGGCTCTGGTATCACATGCAGTGCATCGCTCGGTGTGGTAATGTGGGCACTGTAGGTAGTGTCTCCAGCATTTTGTATTTAGAAGCTTTTCGACGGCCAACGTCTGTTACCCTTTACTCAGCCCTACACTCTTGCCACAGAGTGTACCCCGTTTCTTCCTGTTAATCAGATTCCAGGCAAGTTAGGGTCTCCTTGAACAGCAGTTCAGAGAAGTTCTCTTTCTAGACCAAAACCAGCTGTGAAAGCAGAAATAAAAACAGGCCACCATGCTTTTATTCCTTGGTGTTGCCAGGCACATTGCTAAGTGCTTTACCTGCATTATTCAGTTGCTCTTCATAAAGTCCTATTCCCAGAAAACCACAACTCAGAAGTTACATAACTGGCCTGCACAGTTGGGAGGTATCCAGGACCACTCTTAAGTTTCGAAACCCACTAGAAGGACACACAGAACTCAGAAAAGCAATTATACTCACTATTACAGTTGATTACAGCAAAAGGATACAGATTAAAATCAGCAAAGCAAAGAGATGCATAGGGCAGAATCCAGGGGACACCAGACCGAGCTTCCAGTTGTCCTTTCCCAGTGGAGTCATGTGGACAGAGCTTATACCTCCCAGCAAAACTGTGACGGTACCCATGGAGTGTTGCCAATTAGGGAAGCCCACTCAGACCTGCTGTCCAGAGTTTTTATTGGGAGTTGGGTACATAGACCCACCTGACGGCCACCATGACTGACCTTAGCATCTAGCCCCTCCAGAGCCTGAGCTGATATCTTGTGGCCCAAGGTCTCCATCATAAATCACATTGTTAGCACAGACTATCTGGTGTGGCCCTAGGTCCCCAGGTAAATACAGACGTTCTCCTCAGGCAGGATATTCCAAGGTTAGCATTTACTTCCCAGGAGCAAAGGGTAAAGGGCCCAACCATTCTTTGAGCAAGATTTGTCCTTTATGGCACAGGCCTTGGATCAAATAGCTAATTAGTAGCTGAGATTTGAGCCCAAGTGTTCCGACCTCAAAGCCCAGGTGCTTAACCCTTATGAAAGCTCCTCTACCCTCCCCACCACCACCAAGAGTGCCGCCTCCTGTACTTACTTGTAAACTGAAAAAGAACCCATAAATACAGACAAGCAGTCTTACTAGTTCGTTACTAAACTTTTAACACGTGATGCAACACTGCATCGGGGGATTTAACTCTGCATATACTGAGATAATACAATGTGAAGATTCTCTTAACAGGAAATTATATCATTCACTAGAAACACAGTGCTATGTGAGGAAAAAAGTCTTGTTCTGCTGCATGGCCAAAAGTGATACTATATCTGAAATAATATTTTCCTTCTTTTTGTAATTTGTTCTGTTTGCTCGAAATTTTTACCTTTTATATTTTTTTCAGGGAAATATAACGTGTACAAACGGTATATGTGCAACTTTGATGAATTTTTACAAATTTAAAACACCTGTGTAACCAGCAGCCAGATATGGAAACAGAAATTGCTAGTACCCTAGATCTTTTCCCTTCAATTTTAAAAGCATACCTCCTTTCTTCCTTCAGATCTTCGCTGAATTATACCTACTTTGGGAATAATCCTTTCCTGACTACGCTATGTAAAATGACAGTCCCTTCTGATCTTTCATTTTATTTCCCTTCCCCTTTTATTTTTCTCCATAGCATTAACTTCTATAGATAACTTACTAATTTCATTTATCTAAAATGTAAGCCTCATGAGAGCCATGATTTGTGTCTGTTTTGTTTCATTACTGTATCCCTAGGGCCTAGAATAGGGCCTGGCACATAGTGCATTCTCAGTGAACATATTTTAATACATATTCGTTGAATAAAGAAAAGTTTTTGTAATTTATCCTAGTTTTTTTTTTTTAAGTTTGAAATGAAAGCAGTGACTCCTGGTAACTGTTCTAGCCATAATTTCAACATTTTGCAACTCACAGATAAAACCAATGCTTACAGTAAGGAACATAATTTAAATCTACATCGTTCTTACAAGAGCAGGGAGAAAATTAAACTCAGCATTTAACTAGCAACTAGCTACAAGTGAGAATTGAGGAGATGAATGCAAATTCTACATTTGCTAACCCGTCTTTACCCACTCCTTTACCATCATCCCTCTCAATATTTGGGCTCTTGAGCTAAACTGAGCTAACAGTGTACATATTTAATTAACTGCTCTGTTTTAAACAGAATAATATACTCTAAGCCTATAAGACACTGAATCAAATATCAAATATTCAGGCCACAATAACTACCTTGTATTTTTAATCCTTGAATTAAATAGTCATAAATCTCAAACATGAAACTCATATGGAGAATATAATTTGTCAATTTACTACTCATTTTGTGTTTTTTTGTACACCCTTTTCATCTTCCTATCTCTCTGACCAACCAGCATGTTGACATGTGCATAAAGTGTTTGATGCACAGGTGTTCCACGATCCAGAGGCTTTCCTTTCTGCCATCAAGTTTTCTTAGGTCAAACATTAGTAGTAAAAGTAGAGGAACAATTATCTTATTTAATAAGCCTGCAAGTGTATCTATTTTTAATGCCTTTAAACTACAAAGTTTTATGTATACTTACATCTTTATGTTGGTCAGCGTTGTCATATTTCTGATTAATAGATGTAAGTTGTAGAAGTACTGTTTAGACATTTTACTGATTCATTTGTAACAACTTGTAAACTCTAACTTTTAAAATGTTAATTTTTTCTCCAAAACAAAAACTGCTCTCTGTTCCTTGAACATAATCTTTGATTTATGTGTGTATTTTAGGAGGTGATCCCTCACATGGCTGAGGAGTATGGATTCCAATATGAACTGGTCCAGTATAGGTGGCCCCGGTGGCTTCATCAACAGACGGAAAAACAAAGGATTATTTGGGGTTATAAGATTCTTTTCCTTGATGTCCTTTTTCCTCTTGCAGTGGACAAAATCATTTTTGTTGATGCTGACCAGGTAATAAGATTAACTATTGTTTTTAAGAGTACTTAAAACTTTTTTACACTTCTGAGTATAGGGATGCAATTTATGTTGCTGCTTCTTATTACTGTCTTTGTTGCCACACTATGTAAACATAAGACATAATTTTGACATATAAGCAAAGTATCTTTTTTTAAAAAAAATGTCAGCATTCCAAGGGAAAATCAAAGGTGTTGCCAGAAGTACCATTTATTCCTTAGGACGTGGCAGTTTTTTCCTCTGAAGTAGTGTTTTGTTTTGGGGGGTTTTTTTGGTAATTAAAAATAAAAGAAATACTTATATTAGTCATAATAAAAGTAGCTATGTGAGTTCCTATGGATATGAGCTGAAATTTGTTTAAAGTGAACTATCTCTTCTTGCTGGAAAAGTTAGCAGTTACACACACTCTCCTCTCCTTTTTCCACCTTCGGCCACATTCTTTGGCAATTAGCCAATAACCAAATCCCATCATTCTGCCACATAAAGAAAAGAGTCCTAAATTTGGCCAGAAAAAATTATGGTCCTCAGCTTTCAAAATTTATATATCCAGAAGTTTTTATGACTTTTCTCCTTTTCTCCTTGCATGCCTTTGTAATCACTAATGGTAAAAACTATTTTTAAAATACACAGAATTTCTCTTAAAAATTTTAAAAAATACACAGAATTTCTAAGAACAATAATATGTAAATATAAATATTACATAAATCAAATGCACAAGTTAGTATTTTTATTTAGGCCCAAAAGTATATTTTCAAATCCTACTTTATAGTTTACTTGTATTCTAAATTCTGTTATTTTTATATTATTTTTCAAATTGATAAATATGAACCATTATAATTAAAAACTAAGAAAATAAGCAAAAGTGTAATGAAGTAAGCATTTCCAAACATACTGTCTAACATAAAATTTATTTCTCCTATTTTCCCCCAATATATACAATAGTATTTTTCCAGCAGGCTAGAGTCTATTAAAAAATGAAACATACTAACATTATGTCATTGAAGCCACTGAGAATAATTAAGAGATTTTTCTTTATGATTCAAACTAATATTTGCCAATATATAATAATGGAGATATATCATAGAAATCATTTTGAATTATTAACCTATACCTTGAGAAATTAAGAGCTATGTACTTGTATATTTAATTCCTTACCAAAATATATTTTGTTCAAAATACCTTGATTACAAATCAAAACCACAGTGAGATATCACCTCACACCTGTCAGAATGGCCATCATCAAAAAGAACACAAATAACAAATGTTGTCAGGGATGTGGAGGAAAGGGAGCCCTCCAGCACTGTTGGTGGGAGTGTAAACTGGTGCAGCCACTGTGGGAAACAGTAGGGAGGCTCCTCAAAAAACTAAAAATAGAACTAGCATATGACCCAGCAATTCCAGTCCTGGGTATATATCTGAAAGAAACAAAAACACTAATTCAAAAACATACACGCACCCTAGTGTTCATAGCAGCATTATTTATAATTACCAAGATATGGAAGCAACCTAAGTGTCCATCCGCAGACGAATGGATAAAGAAGATGTGGGGTGTGTGTGTATACATATATATAATGGAATACTACTCAGCCTAAAAAATAAAAGAATAAAAAAAAAGAATAAAATGTTGCCATTTGGAGCAACATGGATGGACTTGGAGGGCACTATGCTAAGTGAAATAAGTCAGACAGAGAAAGACAAATACCGTATGATATCACTTATATATGGCATCTAAAAAAATACAACAAACTAGTGAATAAAACAAAAAGGAGGCAGACTCATAGAGAACAAACTAGTGGTTACCACTGGGAAGAGGGAAGGAGGGAGGGGCAGTATGGGGTAGGAGATTAAGAGATACAAACTATGAGGTATAAAATAAGCTACAAGGACATACTGTACAACACGAGGAATATAGCCAATATTTTATAATAGCTATAAATGGAGCATAACCTTTAAAATTGTGAGTCACTATATTGTACATCTGTAACATATACTACAGGTGTATATCAACTGTACTTTAATTTAAAAAAGAATATTAAAAAATACCTTGATTAAAAATGATGGAACAAGCTATTCTTATTAATGAGTAAGACCACTGTCATACAGACTAGGTATGTAAATTTTAGGCTTCTTTTAATCTGTAAGGGCAAAAGGAAAAAATAGAAATTTGGTAAACTCATGGTACATGACAGAGCTGTGCGGAAAACTCAGTTCTCTATCTTTCTACAACAAGGTGATGGTGATTTGAGATTCATATTAAAGGGGCTTCTATTATTTCATAGTCTTCATCAGAGAAACTATTCTGATTATTTAGATTGTGAGACATGACCTTAAAGAACTTCGAGATTTTGATCTGGATGGAGCTCCTTATGGGTATACGCCCTTCTGTGATAGCCGCACAGAGATGGAGGGGTATCGTTTCTGGAAAACGGGATACTGGGCATCACATCTTTTAAAAAGGAAATACCATATCAGGTAAGAAAAGTCATACTCTTACCTTTGAGTGAATAAATAACTTGTTGAATTACAGTACTCAGTTTTCTTGGAAAATAGACAATAATGGCAACCCATTATATGGTGCTTATTACATGCCAGTCACTCTTACAAGACTTTACATATATTAACTCATAAAATCTCTATGGCAACCTTTTGAGATATTGCTATCGCCTCTATTTTATAGACGTGGAGACCGAGGCATACAGCATTGGTGTACCTTGCCCAGGCTTATGCTGCTAGTACATAGCTGAGCCCAGAGTTAAACCCAAGTAATATGGCTCAGCTGTATGTTCCTAACTACTATAGAAGATTTTTTTTTTTTTTTTTTTTTTTTTTTTTTTGCGGTATGCGGGCCTCTCACTGCTGTGGCCTCTCCCGTTACGGAGCACAGGCTCCGGATGCACAGGCTCAGTGGCCATGGCTCACGGGCCCAGCCGCTCCGTGGCATGTGGGATCCTCCCAGACCGGGACACGAACCCGTGTCCCCTGCATCAGCAGGCGGACTCTCAACCACTGCGCCACCAGGGAAGCCCATTATAGAAGATTTAAACTTGGTTTGTCACATAACAAAATGAAGATTGTCTTCAAAGCTGTTACTGTTTTGTAGGCCCATGAGTTTCAGGAGATCTTGGAAAAACTTAAGGTGACCTTAAGAGGATGTGGATCCTAACAGCATCATATCAAACTTCAAACTCCTTGGAAACAGTGTTAGCCATCAGGAGCAAACTAGGAAAGGATTCATTATTATTAGACCCAGGGATACCTAAAGTTAATGCCAACACTGTAGACAGTCACTGGAGGAAAGTAAATGTAGGTAAACAACGTAGGCTCTCAAGGAGTCTTCATTTCTTGCAGTGCCTTATACGTGGTGGATCTCAAGAAGTTCAGGAGAATCGCAGCAGGTGACAGGCTGCGGGGCCAGTACCAAACTCTCAGTCAAGATCCCAACAGTCTTTCAAACCTAGACCAGGTAAGTAAAATATTCATGGAAAAATTTTCAATACATAGACTATTCTATCTCCCTGTTTATAGATGTCAAAATCTTGTATTTTTAGCCTCTTTCTTCCCTTTGTGCAATTTTGTATTAGCTATCTTGACTTGCATATTTTTCCACTTCAAGCCTAACATTTTCAGAATAGCATTTGATCTTCACCTTTCCATGCCTAAACCTCTTCTTTCCACTATGTGCCCTATCTCACTTGGTTACCCTAAATTTTTCTTACTTACTTCCATCATCATTTAAACATGTCTGTCTCCCTCCCTCCCTCCCTTTCTCCCATTTCTCTTTCTCTGTGATTTTTAAGATAAACTCCCTTCATCCTGTGCCCTCCCTGACTGCTGCCTTACATTTTGTTTTTCTTCACATATACTTTTTTTCTCAAATCCCATTATTTCCTCATTATTGTATCCTGCTAATTTCCTCATTTTAACAATTTAAACAGAAGAAAAAGACCCTGTAGCCCATAATTCCCATTATTCCCTCTTTCCAGTGACTAAAGAATATAGGTTCTGGACTTCCCTGGTGGCACAGTGGTTAAGAATCCACCTGCCAATGCATGAGACACAGGTTCGGATCCCTGGTCCAGGAAGATCCCACATGCCACGGAGCAACTAAGCCCGTGCACCACAGCTACCGAGCCTGCGCTCTAGAGCCCGCGAGCCACAACTAGTGAAGCCCGTGTGCATAGAGCCCGTGCTCCACAACAGAGAAGCCACCGCAATGAGAAGCCCGTGCACCACAACGAAGAGTAGCCCCCGCTCTCTGCAACTAGAGAAAGCCCGCATGCAGCAACGAAGACCCAACGCAGCCAAAAATAAATAAGTAAATTAAGAATATAGGTTCTTACTAGAACCTTACATGTTTGTTAATTCAGCAAGTATCTGTTGAATACTTACTATGTGTCAGATACTCTCCTAAGCCCTGGGACATCAGAAAACAAAACAGAGATCCTTAGCTCATGGTGCTTTCATTCTAGTGGGAAAATAACTAATAAATTAATGAACAATATTTAAAGGTAATAAGTGCTTTAGAGAAAAAATAAAACACGAAAACATGATAGAGCTCAGAATGGTGAATAGGGGTTAGAGTTTGCTGTTGTCAACTGAGCGGCCATATGTCTATACGCAGGTGACGTCCAGATGGAGGCTTAAGAGCTGAGCACGCGGATATCTGTGAGAATCCCAAGCAGAGAGAATATCGAATGCACAGGTCCCAAGGTGGGAGTGGGCCTTACGTGTTTGAGGAACAGTACAGAGGGGAAAAAAGTCTGGCATGGGGAAGAGAGGTGACAGAGGGTCTAGATAATAAAGAAATTTGAGGCTGTTTTTTAAAAATCAAGCAAATGGAATATTATAGGTCAAAATACTAATGATTGATTCAGGTGCACACTGATGAAGGACTGATTTAACAAAATCATTCTCAAAAGTTGACAGAACTCCAAATATGTATGTGTGCAAATGCAAGGTAGCGTCTTTGCAACATTGCCAGTTAGTAAAAAACAGACGCAGAGTCCTCAGTAGACCCCAATAACATTCCAGGATTAAATTATGAATATCACATTTTTATAACTCTTAGTCATTTCCCCAATGGATTATTCATAAGGAACCCTACTGGTTATCTGCATGTGGGTAACTAAGGAAAGGACCCATTTTTCAAGCAGACCAGCAAACATCTGAGGGACTCTCCCAGCGCTACATCACCACATTTGGGGGATGGTTTTCCTTCTTCGGACGCATTTGGCTACCATTCCCGCCAGTCCACTAAACGCTTCTCACTAAAGTCAAAGTGATATCCTCTTATCCAGTGAACACTTCTTGTTTCTTCTTATTTGCCTTTTTTGTGATGTGGGTGTTTTTGACCTCTCCTTTCTTGAAACTCCCTTGGCTTTCATAATATCAAATCTTCCTTGTTCTTCTCTGATGTCCGTGAGTTTCCCAGCACAGTTTACTTGAGAACTACTGTTTTTCTACCTCTTACTTAAATGTTGCTGTCCTCTAAGTTTCTGCCCGTGGCCCACTTCTCATTCTGTACCCACTCTACTGGCTTCTTACATACACTGGCTTTAATTTCCAGCTTTTCTACCAAGAATTCCCAAACCTTTATCTCACTCTTCTCTCTCCTCTGAATGCCTAACTCATATGTTAAATCTACTGAAATAGACCCAGTAATGCCCAGAACTTTTCTCAAATTAAAAGTCAAAAACCCGAGCTATATTCCTCCTCCACTGTTCTTTACATCAGCAGCTACTGCTCAGCTGCCTATTACAGGTTGGGTTATCCAGGAAACAAACTGACTCTAAAGTGGAAATTAGCCTGCAAGACGTTTACTAGGAAGTGCTCTCAGGACTAACAGCTGTTGGAGAAGGAAAGGAAGCAGAATTAGGTGAATTCTACAAATTCAGCAAAGGCCTCAGACAACCCCCACAGGGAGTTCTGAAGCTGAGATGGCCTTTCCTGGATGTCACAGTTTGTCGAGGGGCCCAGGTCTTTATTCCTTCACCTAGATTCCCCTAACCTAGTGATACGACCCAGAACCTCCCAGAGTTATGGGGATGATAAGCACAAGTTCCCCAAGAAGGTCACTGGGAGGGATAAGCAGGTTCACTTCTACTTCGCCCCCTTGGACCCATGCCCTTGTCCTTAATCTTTCTGGGCCCCTGACCAATCAACCAAGCCATTCATCATTTCATATGAATTTATATATATTTCAGCCTTAGGCTGCTTCTCTTCTGTATACAAAGTGAATGGTAGGGTACATCATCTGAAGCAGTTAAAACAGTTCTTAGAAAATTCATAGCACTAAGTACATATCAGAAAAGAAAAAGGGTCTCAACCTAGCTTCTACCTAGAAACTAGAAAAAAAGAGCAAATTTAAAGCCAAAGTAAGTAGAAAAGAGAGAATAATTAAGAATAGAGTGGAAATCAATGAAATGAAAAAACACGGAAAAATGGTATGTTTCCATAGATTTTCTATGAACCAAAGCTGGTTCTTTGATAAAATTAAGAAAACATAAACCTCTAGCCAGACTGATCAGAAAAACGATAAAAGACACAAATTACTAATATAGAAATGAGAGACATGACGCCACAATATCTACAGATATTGAAAGAATAATGAGAAACTATTACAAACAACTTTATGGTAATAAATTCAACAACTTTGATGAAATGGACAAATTACTTAAAAGACACAAACTACCAAGATGCACTCAAAATGAAATAGATAACCTGAATAGCCCTATAACAATTGAAGAAATTGAAATTAGTTTAAATCTCCAGGTCCAGATAGCTTCTAAATTCTACCAAACTTATGTGAATTCTACCCAACATTAAAGAAAGAAATAGTATCAATTCTACACAAGCTCTTCCAGAAAATTGACATCACATTACTTTTGCCATATTCTGTTGTTAGAAGGAAGTCACTAGGTCCAGCCACACTCCAGGAGAAAAAATTGCACAAAAGAATGAATACAGGGAGGCACGGATCACCGGGAGCCGTATCAGAAACTGCCTCCCACAAACCCAGATATCTATCAAAATGAGATTGGACAGAAAGATTGTGGTATATTTACTCAACAGTAAAAAAGAATGAATTATTCATACATATAACAACATCGATGAATCTAAAAACAATTATGCTGATCTAAAGAAGCCAAGCCAAAAATATACATATCATATGATTCTATTTATACAAAATTCTAGAAAATGCAAATCAATCTACATGGACAAAAAGCAGTTCGTGTTTGCCCAGGAACTAACTTGCTTAGGTGAATGTAGAAAGGACAGGCAAGAAGGATTACAAAAATGCACAAGAAAACTTGAGAGTGATGGATATATTCAATGAGCTTGATTGTGGTCGTTGTGTCACAGGAATATTTGTATGTAAAACTTATCAAACTGTACCCTTTAAATATGAACAGTGAATGGACTGGCATAAGGTTAGACATATATAGATCAATAGTATAGAACTGAGAGCCCAGAAATAAACCCATGCATCTATGGTCACTGGATTTTTGACAAGCATGCCAGGATAATTTAATGGAGAAAGAATAGCTTTTTCAGAAAAAGTGCCAGAACAACAGCATATCCACATGTAAAGAATGGATTGGACCCCCTTCCTAACACCATATATAAAAACTAACTCAAAAAAAAAAAAAAACCAAAACTAAGGATGGATCAAAGGCCTGAATGTAAGAGGGTAAAGTATAAAACTCCTAGAAAATATTGGTGTACATCTTTGTAACTTTGGATTAGGCAACGGTTTCTTAGATATGAAACAAAAAGTACCAGCAGCTAAAGAAAAAATAGGACTGCCTCAAAATTAAAAACTTTGTGCATTAAAGGACACAAGAAAGTGAAAAAACAACCCACAGAATGGGAGAAAATATGTGCAAATCATATATCTGATAAGAGACTAGTATCCAGAACATATAAAGAACTCTTAGAATTTAATAACAAAAAGAGAACCAATTTTTAAATGCTCAAAGGATTTTATTTTTGTTTTTGGATGTGCTGGATCTTCGTTGCTGCGTGCAGGCTTTCTCTAATTGCGGCGAGCGGTGGCTTCTCTTGTTGCAGAGCACGGGCTCTAGGTGTGCAGTCTTCAGTAGTTGCAGCATGAGGGCTCAGTAGTTGTGGTACACGGGCTTAGTTGCTCTGCTGCATGTGGGATCTTCCTGGACCATGTCCCCTGCATTGGCAGGCGGATTCTTATCCACTACACCACCAAGGAAGTCCTGCTCAAAGGATTTAAATAGATATTTTTCCAAAGAAGATATACAAATGGCCAATAAATACGTGAAAAGATGCTCAGCATCACTGGTCATTAGGAACTTCAAGTCAAAACTACAGTGAGATACCACATCATACTCACTGGGATGACTATTTTTATTAAAAAAGACAGTAAAGGGCTTCCCTGGTGGCGCAGTGGTTGAGAATCTGCCTGCTAATGCAGGGGACACGGGTTCGAGCCCTGGTCTGGGAGGATCCCACATGCCGTGGAGCAACTAGGCCCGTGAGCCACAACTACTGAGCCTGCACGTCTGGAGCCTGTGCTCCGCAACAAGAGAGGCCACGATAGTGAGAGGCCTGCGCACCGCGATGAAGAGTGGCCCCCGCTTGCCACAACTAGAGAAAGCCCTTGCACAGAAACGAAGACCCAATACAGCAAAAATAATTAATTAATTAATTAATTAATAAACTCCTACCCCCAACATCTTAAAAAAAAAAAAAAGACAGTAAAAGCTTTGGCAAGGATATGGAGAATTTGGAACCATCATACACTGCTGATGGGAACATAAAATAGTATAGTGTAGTGTATGTGTCTGTGTGTTTCGCCAGCAATGTTTAGTTGCATGGAGGCAGGTGCAGAGTTTGGATTTAACCAGGACTATAATTTTGCCAAGCGAGTACAACTAAATGTGAGAATGGTAAGACAATTGAGAATATATTCAAGGGATTAAATATAATGATTAACCATGGAAATTAAGGAAGGGGGGGAGTGAAGACATCAGGGGGTAAAGGACAGTGAAATAGTGGTAAGATCAGTTCATTGGAGGTCCCAGTGGGGGTCAAAAGATACTGATATCTGAGTACTTGATGGAGTAAGCTGAAAATCAAGAGGTTGTCAGAGAGTGGGAGCATGAAATTGAAATTATAGAGGACTTGGCTAGGACATGGCCATGGGAGGAAGTGGCTGAGATAAGATGACAGACCAGGTTGTTTAAGGATTTAAAGAATGGATTCCCAGGAAAAGGGTGTTGGAAGAGGGAACAGTTAACTAGCCTTTTTTTTTTTTTTAATTAATAGACTATTTTTTTAGATCAGTGTTAGAATTACAGGAAAAAATTGAGCAGAAAATACAAAGAAGTCTCATATTTCTGGGCTCTCTATTCTGTTCCATTGCTGTATTTGTCTGTTCTTTTGCCATTACCAATCTCTTAATTACTATAGAATTTATATGAAGACTTCAAATTCAGTAGTATCGGTCCTCTGACTTTGTTATTCTTCTTCAACACTGTGTTGGCTATTCTGGGTCTTCTGCCTTTCATATAAACTTGAGAATGAGTTGGTTGATACCCACAAAATAATTTTCTGGGACTTTTATTGGGATTGTGTTGAATCTATAAATTGAGTTGGGAAGAATTGACATCTTAACAATATTAAGTCTATCTGTGAACATGAAATATCTCTCCATTTATATAGATGTTCCTAGATTTCTTTCATCAGAATTTTATAGTTTTCCTCATGTAGAGGAACATATTTTGTTAGATTTTTTTTACCTAGGTTTATTTGGAGGTTTTTTTTTGTTTTGTTTTTTGGGTGGGGGGGGGTTGGTGCTAATGTAAATGATGGTGTGCTTTTAATTTCAAATTCCAATTGTTTGTTGCTGGTATATAGCAATTGACCTTTGTATGTTAACCTTGTATCCTGAAACCTTGCTATCATTGCTTATTAGTTCCAGGAGTTTTTTTTTTTTTACTGATTCTTAGGATTTTCTGCATAAACAATCCTGTCATCCTCAAAGAAAGACAGTTTTATTGCTTCCTTTCCAATCTTTATACCGTTTATTTCTTTTTCCTGTCTTGCTGCATTGGCTAGAACTTCCAGTATGATGATTAATAGGAGTGTTGAGAGAAGAACCCTAAAATTATGAATCTTGGAACTTAGATGGGACAGCTAACACAAGTACTGCTGGTGCCCTCCGGGAGAGAGAGGAAATATGCCCTTTGCTCTGGAATGTAAACAAATATTCTCTGGGAAGGGCTCTGTAATCCCTGGCATATATAAGCAGGTATCTCTGGGAAAGATGTCTCTAAATCTCTGCAGAGGTCTCTGTCATTAACTTACTAGGCTCATTTGCCATTTAAACATCCTTTTTACCCAGGTGCCAGCAATCTTTGCTTAGAAAGCTCTGTGTATGCAGAAATGTGAAAATATTTGTGGAGCATAGTTTGCTGATAGGGAAATGAAAAGTCACCTCAGAATCTGGAGAGTGTGGTGTTGACTATATAAACAGTAATAGCAGACACGGTATAAGTGATTAATCCTGGTGTTTCAAGGCAGATAAGAGGTAGCGAGGTCATGCGGAATGGTGGGTTTCTGGGCCTCTCTCTCCACCTCGGATGCTAGGGGTGGAGCCCAGGGCAGGTGTGGTCTTTGTTCCAGTGCACAGGTTCATTCATGACACAAGACTATTGGGTCAAATTAAGTATTTAAAGCTTCAAAATATAGACACACCTCAGATTTGCATGTTTTTTTAGGATCTGTTTATAATCTAAATGACATCTTCAACTTCTTTCACTCTGACTCTAATTTCTATACCTCTGTGTTTAAATCATTCTTTTTTTCGGTAGGATCTTCCCAATAATATGATTTACCAAGTTGCCATTAAGTCTCTTCCCCAAGACTGGTTGTGGTGTGAAACCTGGTGTGATGATGAATCCAAACAAAGAGCCAAAACAATTGATCTGGTGAGTGTTTGCATTTTCCTTTGTATAAGCAGATATGGAAATGTTCCAGTAGAAATATTTTCTGTTTTACAAATGGAATGGCACACATAGGGCACCCTACTGCTCAGTCTGTTATTTACTGTTCTATTTACCTAGGTTGGCAAGTATAGGGCTGTGTTGGGGGCCCCCAAGACCACCCCCAGGTTTGATGATTCAATAAGAGGACTCATAAGACTCAGAATCATGGCTGTGAAGATATTACAGTGAGAGAATGCAAAGCAAAATCAGTAAAAGGAGAAGGCGCATGGGGTGAAGTCCAGAGAAAACCAGGTTCAAGCTTCCAAGAGTCCTCTCCCTGTGAAGTTACCCAGGACAACCCTAATTCCTTAAGCTACGAGAAGTACAACAACCCATGTGAAATGTGGTCTATCAGGGATGCTTACCAGAAACCCAATGCCCAGGATTCTTATTGGGGGCCTGGTCATGGCAAGCACCCCCTCTGCCTGGCACATGCCAAAATTTCCAACATCCAGAAGGAAGGCAGGTGGTCAGCATAAACCGCACGTTTGCACAGCTTAGGCACAGTAAGCCCTTCTTAGCAGGGAATGGTGGGAACCCTCCTGAAACCCAAGTTCCCAGGTGCCAGCCAAGGGCCAGCCTTGCAGGCACGGGCCTAAGAGTAGTGGTCTCAGGCCTGCCGTGTTCATTCTTTTCTGCACAAGGCCTTTTGAAAGAAAGGCCATGAGCTGGCTGAAATGTTTATGGATTAGCTATCATCTTAACATATCATCAGTTTAGTTGTCCTACCAATAATTTTCCCAAATAAAGACAACCAAAATAACTCTGTCTACTTAAAGTATCCTATACATGTCTATTTTTCTTTATTATTTTTGAGAAGTTTTTTTCTTAGATTTTCATTTTAAGCAGTTTATGCTACACAGTTTAAATCTAGACATGAAATATTTTTAAGTTGTAAGAGGAGCTAAGGATCGTCATTCCTTGATGGGCAGCCACTTCCTAGCACTAGGTCTACATAGAAGAAGAAGGATCAGTGACATACATTTTGGAGGACAGCATCGTCTCTCCCACAGAAACATTTAAAATAAAAATGGAAGGACATGCTATTTTTGGTCATCTTGGGGAAAAAGTTATCAAGAAAAATCCCAAGGAAATGGCCTAATGGAGAGGAAAAAGCATGATTCCTGGTATTGAAGGTGAGGATGAGAGTGTTTGTGAATGTCATGATACTATCTCAACTCCCTTTCAATCAAGGTTTCTCAACTGGGGCATTATTTACATCTGGGACCAAGTAATTCCCTGTTGTGGAGGTGGACCTGTGCGCTGTACAGGAGAGTGTTTAGCAGCATCCCTGGCCTCCACCCATTAGGTGGCCGTAGCCCCCCCCCATTACGACAATCAGAAATAACTCCAGGCCTGGCCACAGCTCCCCTGTGGGGCGTGGTCACCCCACTTAAGCACCGCTGATAGAGTTTGTAGCGGGGGGGAATTGTAGCATAAACTAAGGACAAACATAGTATTTTTGTTTTGATAGTTTCTGACATAGTTAGAAAATAGTTCCGTTGTCTTCTTTATAGAACACATTGCCTGTGAAATTAATTTCTACAAAGAAAATCCTGTTTTCCAGTTACTTCAGAAATATATTACTTTAGAAAAAAATCCACAATGCAATGAACTGAAAATGTTGGATGAGGAAGGGATTAAGACAGCAGGCTCAGGCTTCCCTGGTGGCGCAGTGGTTAAGAATCCGCCTGGCAGTGCACGTTCGAGCCCTGGTCCGGGAAGATCCCACATTGCCACGGAGCAACTAAGCCTGTGCGCCACAACTACTGAACCTGTGTTCTAGAGCCCGTGAGCCACAACTACTGAGCCCGCAAGCCACAACTACTGAGCCTGCACTCTAGAGCCCACGAGCCACAACTACTGAGCCTGCAAGCCACAACTACTAAAGCCTGCGTGCCTAGAGCCCGTGCTCCACAACAAGAGAAACCACTGCAATAAGAAGCCCACGCACCGCAACAAAAACCCAACGCAGCCATAAATAAATAAATAAGACAACAGGCTCTTGGTTCATAACTTAGCTCTCCCATAAGGCATGAAGGATGAAGGGGAAAGCAAGTTGGGGCAACTATAAGAAAATGCCGCGTAGAAGTGAGCTTCAGGACACATTCTTTGTTAGTGCTTCGTGAAGAGCAGACAGGATGCTTGTGTAACTCTGTGAAGTTTATGCTCCTCCCGTAGTCTTTCCTGTCTCAGTCAATGGCATCTCCATTCTTTACGTTGCTCAAGCCAAAGACACGAGGGTCATATTTGATGCCTCTCTTTTCTCACAGTTCACATCCAGCCCATGAGCAAGTCTTGTCAGCGGTACCTTCAACTACATCCAGAGTCAGAACCTTCTTAAACTCCTCCTCTACTTTTTGCCTTTTAACCTTGATTTAATTTCCCAAGAAACTCTATAATAGGACCAACTGCTAATTAAAATTGATCAAATATCAGAGGAACTCTGTAGATGATCTTGTTTTAATTTCGTCCTTTGCAGATGAAAAAAACTAAGATTCTGCCACTGCCCACACCCCCGCCACCACACACACACACACAGTTTAGTGACTAGGTCTTACTACCAGTAAGTGTGGACTGTCCAAACCTTACTACCAGTAAGTGTGTCTACTACTACTAGTCTTACTACTAGTAAAAACTGGAACCATGAGGACTGAGGATCCAAGTCCATTGTTTTTCCACTGTGCTTATTAAGCAGGCTAGTTAAATATTTTTAAGGTGTGGAGATTTATGAGCTACTCTGAATTTCACAACTGTCAGTATTTTGACAAATGAGTTCCAGTTAACTGATTTTTAATATCATAACTGCTAATGAGAACAGAGGCATGTGAAAGAGGATGAATTCTTTTGCCAAAGAAACTCAAGACGTTTCTAAAGGCTGATAAATAGTTTTGTGTATGGAAAACATAAAGTATATAAAACCAGGTTTTAGTCTGAAGAAAAGGCAATCAAATATTTATCAATATAGTCTTCTGTGTTCTTTTACAGGATGGTCATATAATTGGATGTTTTGTGCAAACATTTTACAGAATTGTTTGACAGACTTCTTATGAACCATCAAAAAGTCTTTAAACAATTTTTGTTTAAAGCCCTGATTGAGGTGTTTGCATTAAACACTTACTGCTTATATAAACTATGATTTGTCATTTCACTTGATTCTTTCTCTATTAAACTAATTCCAGTATTTCAAGTACTTAGTACCTAGGGCCCTGCTTTTTATAAAATGCATTTTGTTTGCTCTAGTGACATAGCAGTGTCCTCAAGTATTTCCTTTATGTTTCCTCGAACATGGTTTTTTATTAACAAAGCTTTATTTAAACTTTCAGTGCAATAACCCCAAAACAAAAGAACCTAAACTAAAAGCTGCTGCCAGGATTGTCCCAGAATGGGTGGAGTATGATACTGAGATACGACAACTATTAGATCACCTTGAAAACAAGAAGAAAAATGCAAGTAAGTTATTCTGCAGTGGTGTATGAACCATATGTTGCATTAAGTGAAATTAGAATAGATTACAGACTCAGTTCTTAGTGAAATTATCAAATGATTAGGTCAGAATTTCTTTACCGAAGTCCGTGACTTGATTACAAATTTCATTTTTATGTGGACTAAGCTCACAAATTTAAAACATGGATAGAGAATCTATTCCCCCATAGATATAGCTTCAGATCATCACATAGTCAGTGTAGTATTAACCTCCTGACATAATGTAGAGGTGAAAACCGTAAAAGAAACACTTGTCTTTAAGACACACTGAATTTCCTAAATATGAAAATCCAAGCCCTGAAGTTTAATAAAAGCCTTACATAGCTAACTAAAATATTACCTCCTGTCTCCAAAATTAATCTGGTACATGGTATAGGTTTCCCCATGAAAAGTTGGTTCCTGGATCTAGTAGCCTTAGTCATGACTACAGGGTGATTTGGATTAATTTGTTTCCATTTCTTAGACTTAAAAAACTGAAAAAAAAAAAAGAAGTAAAATAAAAAACTGAGGTTACCTTAGCATTTCATCACCCTGCATAAATCCTCAACACCAATAAATATGTGTTGAATATTCTTTTAAAGCTGATATTAACTCCTTGATTCCTTCATAATTCCCTTTCCTGGTCAGTGCCTGTCTCTATTGTCCTTTGCTCTTTTTTAAAAGTAGTACTGAGCTTCTGTTGTGTTCCAGTCAGTATGTTAGAGACTTTCACAGGTTAGACTAGTTAATCCTCACAATAATTCTTTCTAGTAGTTCAGAATATAATTCTTATTTGATTATATATGATATATATATGATATATATTTGATTATATATATAAATGATTATATATAAAACTACTCATATAAGCATGAAATTCTGTTTCATCTTGACTCTGTTTTCCTTAACAAAATCAGTGTGTGTTGTCTGAGAAGTTCAGTATTTAAAACACACCCAAGCATTTTTAATAATGTAGTATAAAGGTGCCATTTCAATTCAGAAGAAGAAAGATTATTCTCTAAGTGGTGTAACTGTTTTCAAAGGGAGAGACGGAAAGAAGGCAAAAAAGGAAGGAAGAAAGGAAAATTCACATAATTACCTCACAAGCAATTTTAAATGTATAAAACATTGAGATGAAATGTTTCTCTTATCAAATTGGAAAGAGTTAAAGGATTAATAATACCCAGCATTAGCAAGGGTATTGACAAGCACTCTCGTACATATAGTAGCTGTATAAATTAAGGAAATTTATAATATGCATAAAAAATTAAAATATATGCCCTTTGACCCAGCAATTCACAAGAAACTTATATTTAAATGAGAAAAATTATGCATATATATACATATGTTTGTTACAGCATTGTTTTTAATAATGAAATAGAATCTATCCATCAATAGAGGATCGATTGCATACAATGAATACATACAGTGATACATACTGATACATACAATGAAATATAATGTAGCCTTTCAAGAGAATTGAGACAGATTTGTGCTGAAAGCAAATTTTTAAGTTAAAAATAGGTTATAGAATATTTATAATGTTATTGACCCACATCTTAATTAAAGAAAAATTGCATGTCTGTGTATATATGTTTTTGTATGGTTATAAGTATAAATAAGAGAGGTTTTACAAAAGAGATTTTGGGGGTTTTTGCTTAATTTTTAACTACAAATTTAAGACATGTTCATTATAAACATTAAAACCATTGTATATCCTATATGCTTCCACACTTGGAAGTATTAATGTACAGAATAAAATCAGAAGTCCTCTGTTACTTACTCAAACCCAAAGAGGCAACCTTTTTTTAATAAATTTTTTATTTTATATTGGGGTACAGCCGATTAACAATGTTGTGATAGTTTCAGGTGCACAGCAAAGGGACTCGGCCATACATGTATCCACTCTCCTCCAAACTCCCCTCCCATCCAGGCTGCTACATAACATTGAGCAGAGTCCCTTTTGCTCTACAGTAGGTCCTTGTCGGTTATCCATTTTAAATGTAGCAGTGTGTACATGTCGATCCCATACTCCCTAAATAAAGGCAACCATTTCTTAAGGCTATGATATATCTTCTTTCATAAAATTTTCATTTCTCTTGTTGTAAATTGTATTAGTTTGCTGGGGTTGCTGTAACATAGCACCACAACCTAGGTGGCTTAAGCAAAAGTCATTTTTGTCCCACAGTTCTGGAAGCTAGAGGTCCGAGATCAAAGTGCAGTCAGGGTTATTTCCCTCTGAGGGCTGTGAGGGAAGGATCTGTTGCAGGCCTCTCTCCTTGGCTTGTAAACGGCTGTCTTCTTCCTATGCCTCTTCACATTGTCTTCCCTCTGTACATGTTTGTGTCCAAATTTCCTTGTCCTATAACGACACCAGTCATGTTGGAGTAGGGTCCACCCTAATGACCTCATTTTAACTTGAATACCTCTGCATAGACCCTGTCTCCAAATAAGGTCACACTCTGAGGTACTGGAGGTTAGGACTCCAACATATGAATTTTGAGGGGAAAATAATTCAACCCATAACTTGAATGGAATTTGAGAATCATGTCATATGTTTAAGGGCCATTTGTATTTCTTCTGATTTTCAACTGTTCTTGTCCTTTGCCTGTTTTTTTTCTGGAGCATTGCTGCCCAACACTGGGAAAAATTAATAATCTTTATTCCACATATTTGTGTTGCCACCTTTAGCATATGCTAAATTCCTGTATTATGTATGTCTCATTTGGCACTTGTTTTTTTCTGTTCCATTGGTCTCTGTCTCTACGTGTGTCTATTACACACTACTTTAATCATTGAATGCTTACAGTATGTTTAAATATCAAGTAGGGCTCATTGCTCTTTGTTGTTGTATTCCTGGGTGTTCTTGTCTGCTTATTTGTCTGTACAAGCTTTAGAATCAGCTTATCTAGTTTCAAAAATTTTTCTATTTTTTTTTTTTCCTTTTGTGGTAGAGGAAGGATTATATTAAATTTATTAGTTAACTTAGGGAGTACTGACATCTTCGTGAAAACTATCCTATCTAGGAACATGTTGTGTCTTTATGTTCAGATCCAGTTTTATGTTTGTCAAGAGTTACAACATTTTAATCATATAGGTTTTATACATATATTTTAAAGCATATTCCTACTTTATCTTTTGTTACTATTAAAAATGGAATTTTCTCTTCCAGTATATCTTACTGGTGGTAGCTTGTCCATAGAAGGACTACTATTTTCCTTATATGAATTTTTATTTCCTATGATCATATTGAATTCTCATATTGTTTATAGTAATGTTTCAGTTGATTCTCTTGAGCTTTTTCCAGGAATATGTACATCTTACCTGCAACCAAAGATGGTTTTTCCTCTTCCTTTCTAATCCTTTTTTTTTTTACCCTCACATTGCTTTTTCTTGTCTAATTGTTTTGGCTTATATATCTAATACAATATTAAATAGCAGTGGTAGTGGTAGGCATCTTTTCTTTTTCTCACATTGCCTAGCCAACCTCCTGTGTTTCCCCATTAAGTAAGATAATAGCTTTGGACTAAAGCTATTTTTTCATGTATTTTTATCACGCTGAGGAAATATCCATTGATTCTTAGTTTAATAAGTGTTTTTATCAAAATGGGTTGTATTTTATCAACTGCCTCTTCAAAAGTAGAGGTTACTATATGATTTTTTTACTTGGATATATTGGTATGATAAACTAAATTAATAGATTTTCTAATATTGAATCATTATTCCTAATATTGAATCATCCTTGTATTCCTAGAATAAATTCTACTTGGTCATGACCTATTTTTCCTTTTTTTCCCATTTTTTAAATGAGATGCAGTTGACATATAACACTATATTAACTCCAGGTGTACAACATAATGATTTGATACTTGTAAATATTGCAAAATAATCACCACAATAAGGTTAATTAACATTCATTACCATACATAGTTAAGAAGTTTTTTTCTTATGATAAGAACTTTTAAGACCTCTCTTAGCAACTTTCAAGTATACTAGACAGTATTACTAACTTCAGTCACTATGCTGTACATTACATCCCTATGACTAATTTATTTTATAACTGGAAGTTGGTACCTTTTAACCCCCTTCACCCATTTCATCCATCCCCCATCCCCACCTCTGGCAACCACCAACCTGTTCTCTGTTGCTGTGAGCTTGGTTGGTTGCTTTTGTTTTTGTTTTTAGGTTCCACGTAAAAGTGATATCTTATGGCATTTGTCTTTCTTTGTGTGATTTAATTCCCTTAGTGTAATACTGTCAAGGTCCATCTATGGTATCGCATATGACAGGACTTCCTTCTTTTTTATGG
Organism: Mesoplodon bidens; assembly: GCF_964165515.1. Taxonomy (NCBI): domain Eukaryota; kingdom Metazoa; phylum Chordata; class Mammalia; order Artiodactyla; family Ziphiidae; genus Mesoplodon; species Mesoplodon bidens. The sequence continues at coordinate 63,832,797 of NC_138174.1, read as the reverse complement.
CTGAATAATATTTCAGTGTGTGTGTGTGTGTGTGTGTGTGTGTGTGTATACCACATTTTCTTTATCCATTCATTTATTGATGGATGCTTAGGTTGCTTCCATATCTTGGCTATTGTAAATCATGCTGCAGTGAACATGGAAGTATATATAGCTTTTTGAATTGGGGTTTTTTTTGTTTGTTTGTTTTCTTCAGGTAAATACTCAAAAGTGCAATTGCTGGATCATATGGCAGTTCAATTTTTAATTTTGTGAGGAACCATCACATTGATTTCCATAGTGGCTGCACCAATTTACATTTCCACCCACAGTGTACAAGGGTTTCCTTTTATCCACATTCCTTGCCAACACTTGTTATTTTTTGTCTTTTTGATAGTAGACATTCTAACAGGTATGAGGTGATATCTTGTGGTTTTGATTTGCATTTCCCTAATTATTAGTGACTAGTGACATTCGAACCTTTTCATGTACCTGTTGGCTATGTGTATATTTTCTTTAGAAAAATATCTATTCAGATCCTTTGCCCAGTTTTTAATCAGATTGTTTGTTTTTCTGCTATTGAGTTTTAGGAGTTCTGTATAAATTTTGGATAATAACCCCTTAACAGATATATAGTTTACAAATATTTTCTACCCTTTCATAGGTTGCCTTTTTATTTTCTTGGTGGTTTCCCTCACTGTGCAGCTTTTTAATTTGATATAATCCCATTTATTTACTTTAGCTTTTGTTGCCTTTGCTTTTGATGTCAAATCCAAAAGATCATTGCCTAGACCAGTGTCAGGGAGGTCATCACCTATGTTTTCTTCTAGGAGTTTTATGGTTTCAGGTCTTCTGTTCAAATTTGTAATACATTTTGAGTTAATTTTTGTACATGGTGTAAGACAGCAGTCAAGTTTTATTCTTTTGCATGTGGCTGTCCAGTTTTCTCAGCACCATTTATTGAAGAAACTGTCCTTTTCCCATTGCATGTTCTTGGCTCCTTTGTCATAAACTAATATATATGTATATATTATATGTTTTATATATATATATATATATATATATAAAATGTTTATTTCTGGGCTCCCTATTCTGTTCCATTGATCTATTTGTCTCTTTTTATGCCAGTACCATACTGCTTTGATTACTGTGATATAGCTTGAAATGAGGATTTGTGATGCCTCCAGCTTTGTTCTTCTTTCTCAAGATTGCTTTAGCCACTCAGCTTTTTGTGGTTCCATACAAATTTTAGGATTCTGTGTTCTATATCTGTGAAAAATATCATTGGAATTTTGATAGGGATTGTATTGAATCTGTAGATTGCTTTGAGTAATATGGACATTTTAATAATATTGATTCTTCAAACCCACAAGCACAGAATATCTTTCCATTTATTTTTGTGTCTTCAGTTTCTTTCATCAGTGTCTTACAGTTTTCAGTGAATAGGTCTTTCACCCACTTGGTTAAATATATTTCTTCTTGGTTAAACTGGTCTTAATGCAATTGTAAATGGGATTGTTTCAGGGTGTCATTGTCTGATTTTGTTATCGTGGTAATACTGGCCTTGTAAAATGAGTTTGGGATTGTTCCCACCCCTTACAGTTTTTGAAAGAGCTTGAGAAGGATTAGTATTAATTCTTCTTTAAATGTTTAGTAGAATTCACCAGTGAAGCCATTTCATCCTGGGCTTTCGTTTATTCGGAGGTTTTTGATTACTGATTCAGTCTCCTTACTAGTAATTGGTCTGTTCAGATTTTCTGTCTCCTCATGATTCAGTCTTGGTAGACTGTAAGTGTCTAGAGATTTATCCATTTCTTTTTGGTTGTCCAATTTGTTGGCATGTAATTGATCATAGTAGACTCTTATGATCTTTGTATTTCTGTTTTTAATATTTTATTTTATTTTATTTTATTTTTAAATATTGAAATCAGTTTATTCAAAGTATAACATAAACATTGTAAGAAACATTAAATTACATGACTTTTATTTTCTGACTGCATTTAAATTGTATCCACTGGTGCTAGACTGTGAAGATTATTCACCTTTCTAACTCTTCCAGTTTCAGGACTCATAGTACTTACTAATGTTCTCAAAAGGAATGTGTTCACACCATGGCTGTGACATCTGCGTTATGATCTCAACTTTGACAGTAGGTTTACTGTACTGAAATTATGGCTATTTTACCCACATGGTCAATCAATAAAGTAACAACATTTTTAACAAGTACAAAACCCCCTGGAGTTTCATGAATTCAGTTATAACTTGGTCCATAGGGAAAGTCATGGTGATTATAGCTCTAAAATACAATTATCACACTGCAACAATAGACCTTCATGCAATTGATTAGAGTTAGGTAATAGCTGCCTCTTTAACCAAGCACAAGCACTCTGGTTTCTCATAGTTACAACCACTTCCTGACTCTGAGGTCTGTGTTATTTGCTATTTGTCACTCAATTTGAGTTGTTAAACTCAGCCTGCCCAATCCCTGTGGGCATCTGAGTTTGTCCCTGCTATTTAGCCTTGACAAAAAAACATCCTGCGTTATCTTGCAAGTCCTCTCCTAGCTCTTGATTTCTCTCATATTTCTTGAAAAGCTTTGGAAAGGACCCATGGAAATATGACGGACACTCACATAGCCAGCCAGACCAATGGCCTCAACCCATGCCATCAATGGAAACAACTATTATACTTAAGAGCATTCTTTTCTCATGTCTGACATGCAAACATCATGAGGTCAATATGTTACTTTTAAATGCCTCATTAGAGTCATTTCCACTGACCACGTATTTTCCAAATGCCAAATATATCAAGAACCTTAATTTTTAAAGGCAAAAATTAAGGAAGTTTTCTTGGTATCATGATGTTATAATCATTTATCATAACTTCACAGTCTGGGTAGGTATACAGTTGCCCAAAACAACTCAAAGATGAGGTCCTTATGAAATAAAGAGATAACAGGCTATGCAGAATATATTATTTTGCTGAAAGTCTATAGTCAGCCACTAGGTTCATATTTCTGAATGCCCAGCTTTCTCCTTCAGTGGTTTTTTTTTTAAATTTTTTTTATTAGTTTCTGCTTTATAACAAAGTGAATCAGTCATACATATACATCTGTTCCCACATCCCTTCCCTCATGCATCTCCCTCCCTCCCACCCTCCCCATCCCACCCCTCCAGGCAGTCACAAAGCACCTAGCTGATCTCCCTGTGCTCTGCGGCTGCTTCCCACTATCTATCTACCTTACGTTTGGTAGTGTATATATGTCCATGCCTCTCTTTCGCTTTGTCACAGCTTACCCTTCCCCCTCCCCATATCCTCAAGTCCATTCTCAAGTAGGTCTGTGTCTTTATTGCCATTTTACCCCTAGGTTCTTCATGACATTTTTTTTTAATTCCATATATATGTGTTAGCATACGGTATTTGTCTTTCTCTTTCTGACTTACTTCACTCTGTATGACAGACTCTAGGTCTATCCACCTCATTACAAATAGCTCAGTTTCGTTTCTTTTTATGGCTGAGTAATATTCCATTGTATATATGTGCCACATCTTCTTTATCCATTCATCCGATGATGGACACTTAGGTTGTTTCCAGCTCTGGGCTATTGTGAATAGAGCTGCAATGAACATTTTGGTACATGCCTCTTTTTGAATTATGGTTTTCTCAGGGTATATGCCTAGTTGTGGGATTGCTGGATCATATGGTAGTTCTATTTTTAGTTTTTTAAGGAACCTCCATACTGTTCTCCATAGTGGCTGTACCAATTCACATTCCCACCAGCAGTGCAAGAGTGTTCCCTTTTCTCCACACCCTCTCCAGCATTTATTGTTTCTAGATTTCTTGATGATGGCCATTCTGACTGGTGTGAGATGATATCTCATTGTAGTTTTGATTTGCATTTCTCTAATGATTAATGATGTTGAGCATTCTTTCATGTGTTTGTTGGCAGTCTGTATATCTGCTTTGGAGAAATGCCTATTTAAGTCTTCTGCCCATTTTTGGATTGGGTTGTTTGTTTTTTTGCTATTGAGCTGCATGAGCTGTTTATAAATTTTGGAGATGAATCCTTTGTCAGTTGCTTCATTTGCAAATATTTTCTCCCATTCTGAGGGTTGTCTTTTGGTCTTCTTTATGGTTTCCTTTGCTGTGCAAAAGCTTTGAAGTTTCATTAGGTCCCACTTGTTTATCTTTGTTTTTATTTCCATTTCTCTAGGAGGTGGGTCCAAAAGGATCTTGCTGCGATTTATGTCATAGAGTGTTCTGCCTATGTTTTCCTCTAAGAGTTTGATAGTTTCTGGCCTTACATTTAGGTCTTTAATCCATTTTGAGCTTATTTTTGTGTATGGTGTTAGGGAATGATCTAACCTCATACTTTTACATGTCCCTGTCCAGTTTTCCCAGCACCACTTATTGAAGAGGCTGTCCTTTCTCCACAGTACATTCCTGCCTCCTTTATCAAAGATAAGTTGACCATATGTGCGTGGGTTTATCTCTGGGCTTTCTACCCTGTTCCATTGATCTATCTTTCTGTTTTTGTGCCAGTACCACACTGTCTTGATTACTGTAGCTTTGTAGTATAGTCTGAAGTCAGGTAGCCTGATTCCTCCAGCTCCGTTTTTCGTTCTCAAGATTGCTTTGGCTATTCGGCGTCTTTTGTGTTTCCAAACAAATTTTGAAATTTTTTGTTCTAGTTCTGTGAAAAATGCCAGTGGTAGTTTGATAGGGATTGCATTGAATCTGTAGATTGCTTTGGGTAGTAGAGTCATTTTCACAATATTGATTCTTCCAATCCAGGAGCATGGTATATCTCTCCATCTATTTGTATCATCTTTAATTTCTTTCATCAGTGTCTTATAATTTTCTGCATACAGGTCTTTTGTCTCCTTAGGTAGGTTTATTCCTAGATATTTTATTCTTTTTGTTGCAATGGTAAATGGGAGTGTTTTCTTGATTTCATTTTCAGATTTTTCATCATTAGTGTACAGGAATGCCAGAGATTTCTGTGCATTAATTTTGTATCCTGCTACTTTACCAAATTCATTGATTAGCTCTAGTAGTTTTCTGGTAGCATCTTTAGGATTCTCTATGTATAGTATCATGTCATCTGCAAACAATGACAGCTTTACTTCTTCTTTTCCAATTTGGATTCCTTTTATTTCCTTTTCTTCTCTGATTGCTGTGGCTAAAACTTCCAAAACTAAGTTGAATAAGAGTGGTGAGAGTGGGCAGCCTTGTCTTGTTCCTGATCTTAGTGGAAATGGTTTCAGTTTTTCACCATTGAGGACAATGTTGGCTGTGGCTTTGTCATATATGGCCTTTATTATGTTGAGGAAAGTTCCCTCTATGCCTACTTTCTGCAGGGTTTTTATCATAAATGGGTGTTGAATTTTGTCAAAAGCTTTCTCTGCATCTATTGAGATGATCATATGGTTTTTCTCTTTCAACTTGTTAATATGGTGTATTACATTGATTTGCCTATATTGAAGAATCCTTGCATTCCTGGAATAAACCCCACTTGATCATGGTGTATGATCCTTTTAATGTGCTGTTGGATTCTGTTTGCTAGTATTTTGTTGAGGATTTTTGCATCTATGTTCATCAGTGATATTGGCCTGTAGTTTTCTTTCTTTGTGTCATCCTTGCCTGGTTTTGGTATCAAGGTGATGATGGCCTCATAGAATGAGTTTGGGAGTGTTCCTTCCTCTGAAATTGTTTGGAAGAGTTTGAGAAGGATAGGTGTTAGCTCTTCTCTAAATGTTTGATAGAATTCGCCTGTGAAGCCATCTGGTCCTGGGCTTTTGTTTGTTGGAAGATTTTTAATCACAGTTTCAATTTCAGTGCTTGTGATTGGTCTATTCATATTTTCTATTTCTTCCTGATTCAGTCTTGGCAGGTTGTGCATTTCTAAGAACTTGTCCATTTCTTCCAGGTTGTCCATTTTATTGGCATAGAGTTGCTTGTAGTAATCTCTCATGATCTTTTGTATTTCTGCAGTGTCAGTTGTGACTTCTCCTTTTTCATTTCTAATTCTATTGATTTGAGTCTTCTCCCTTTTATTCTTGATGAGTCTGGCTAATGGTTTGTCTATTTTGTTTATCTTCTCAAAGAACCAGCTTTTAGTTTTATTGATCTTTGCTATCGTTTCCTTCATTTCTTTTTCATTTATTTCTGATCTGGTCTTTATGATTTCTTTCCTTCTGCTAGCTTTGGGGGTTTTTTGTTCTTCTTTCTTTAATTGCTTTAGCTGCAGGGTCAGGTTGTTTGCTCGAGATGTTTCCTGTTTCTTAAGGTGGGATTGTATTGCTATAAACTTCCCCCTTAGAACTGCTTTTGCTGCGTCCCATAGGTTTTGGGTCGTCGTGTCTCCATTGTCATTTGTTTCTAGGTATTTTTTAATTTCCTCTTTGATTTCTTCAGTGATCACTTCATTATTGAGTAGTGTATTGTTTAGCCTCCATGTGTTTGTATTTTTTACTGATCTTTTCCTGTAATTGATGTCTAGTCTCATAGCATTGTGGTCAGAAAAGATACTTGATACAATTTCAATTTTCTTAAATTTACCAAGGCTTGATTAGTGACCCAAGATATGATCTATCCTGGAGAATGTTCCATGAGCACTTGAGAAAAATGTGTATTCTGTTGTTTTTGGATGGAATGTCCTATAAATATCAATTAAGTCCATCTTGTTTAATGTATCATTTAAAGCTTGTGTTTCCTTATTTATTTTCATTTTGGATGATCTGTCCATTGGTGAAAGTGGGGTGTTAAAGTCCGCTACTATGATTGTGTTACTGTCGATTTCTCCTTTTATGGCTGTTAGTATTTGCCTTATGTATTGAGGTGCTCCTATGTTGGGTGCATAAATATTTACAATTGTTATATCGTCTTCTTGGATCGATCCCTTTATCATTATGTAGTGTCCTTCTTTGTCTCTTCTAATAGTCTTTATTTTAAAGTCTATTTTGTCTGATATAAGAATTGCTACTCCAGCTTTCTTTTGATTTCCATTTGCATGGAATATCTTTTTCCATCCCCTTACTTTCAATCTGTATGTGTCTCTAGGTCTGAAGTGGGTCTCTTGTAGACAGCATATATATGGGTCTTGTTTTTGTATCCATTCAGCCAATCTGTGTCTTTTGGTGGGAGCATTTAGTCCATTTACATTTAAGGTAATTATTGATATGTATGTTCCTATTCCCATTTCCTTAATTGCTTTGGGTTCGTTATTGTAGGTGTATTCCTTCTGTTGTCATTCTTGCCTAGAGAAGTTCCTTTAGCATTTGTTGTAAAGCTGGTTTGGTGGTGCTGAACTCTCTCAGCTTTTGCTTGTCTGTAAAGGTTTTAATTTCTCCATCAAATCTGAATGAGATCCTTGCTGGGTAGAGTAATCTTGGTTGCAGGTTTCTCTCCTTCATCACTTTAATTATGTCCTGCCACTCCCTTCTGGCTCGTACAGTTTCTGCTGAGAGATCAGCTGTTAACCTGATGGGGATTCCCTTGTGTGTTATTTGTTGTTTTTCCCTTGCTGCTTTTAATATGATTTCTTTGTGTTTAATTTTTGACAGTTTGATTAATATGTGTCTTGGCGTATTTCTCCTTGGATTTATTCTGTATGGGACTCTCTGTGCCTCCTGGACTTGATTAACTATTTCCTTTCCCATATTAGGGAAGTTTTCAACTATAATCTCTTCAAATATTTTCTCAGTCCCTTTCTTTTTCTCTTCTTCTTCTGGAACCCCTATAATTCGAATGTTGGTGCGTTTAATGTTGTCCCAGAGGTCTCTGAGACTCTCCTCTGTTCTTTTCATTCTTTTTTCTTTATTTTGCTCTGCATCAGTTATTTCCACTATTTTATCTTCCACCTCACTTATCCGTTCTTCTGCCTCAGTTATTCTGCTATTGATCCCATCTAGAGTATTTTTCATTTTATTTATTGTGTTTTTAATCGATGCTTGATTCATCTTTAGTTCTTCTGGGTCCTTGTTAACTGTTTCTTGCATTTTGTCTATTCTATTTCCAAGATTTTGGATCTTGGAAATAGAATCTTGGCTCATCTTTACTATCATTATTCTGAATTCTTTTTCAGGTAGACTGCCTATTACCTCTTCATTTGTTAGGTCTGGTAGGTTTTTATCTTGCCCCTTCACCTGCTGTGTGTTTTCCTGTCTTCTCATTTTGCTTATGTTACTGTGTTTGGGGTCTCCTTTTTGCAGGCTGCAGATTCGTAGTTCCCACTGTTTTTGGTGTCTGTGCCCAGTGGCTAAGGTTGTTTCAGTAGGTTGTGTAGGCTTCCTGGTGGGGGGGACTAGTGCCTGTGTTCTGGTGGTTGAGGCTCGATCATGTCTTTCTGGTGGACAGGTCCACGTCTGGTGGTGTGTTTTGGGGTGCCTGTGGTCTTATTATGTTTTTAGGCAGCCTCTCAGCTAATGGGTGGGGTTGTGCTCCTGCCTTGCTAGTTGCTTGGCATAGGGTGACCAGCACTGTAGCTTGCTGGTCGTTGACTGAAGCTGGGTGCTGGTGTTGAGATGGAGATCTCCGGGAGATTTTCACCGCTTGATATTATGTGGAGCTGGGAGGTCTCTTGTGGACCCGTGTCCTGAAGTTGGCTCTCCCACTTCAGAGGCACAGCACTGACTCCTGGTTGCAGCACCAAGAGCCTTTCATCTACCCGGCTCAGAATAAAAGGGAGAAAAAGTAGAAAGAAAGAATTATTAGAAGAAAGAAAGAGAGAGAAAGAAAGGAAGAAGGAAAGAATGGAAGGAAGAAAGAAAGGAAGGAGGGAGGGAGGATGGAAATAAAGAAAGGAGGGAGAGAGGGAGGAATGAAAGAAAAAGGAAGAGTGAATGGAGGAAGGGAGGGAGGGAGGGAGGAAGGAAAGAAAGAAAGAAAGAAAGAAAGACAGGAGGGAGGGAGGAAGGAAAGAAAAAGAAAGTGAAAGGAAGAGGGGCGGGAGGGAGGGAGGAAGGAAAGAAAGACAGGAGGGAGGGAGGGAGGGAGGAAGGAAAGAAAAAGAAAGAGTGAAAGGAAGAAGGGAGGGAGGGAGGGAAGAAGGAAAGAAAGAGAAAGAAGGAAAGGAGGGGCGGAGGAAGGGAGGGAGGAAGGGAAGGTAGGAAAAAAAGAAAGAGCAGGTAAAGTAAAATAGAATAAAGTATGAAATATAGTAGCGTTATTAAAATTAAAAAGTAATTATTGAAAAAAACGGACAGATAGAACCCTGGGACATATGGTGGAAGCAAAGCTATACAGAGAGAATCTTACACAGAAGATTACACATACACATTCACAAAAAGAGAGCAGGGGGCAAAATCAAACATCTTGCTCTCCAAGTCCACCGCCTCAATTTGGGATACTTCGTTGTAAAAAGAGGAAAAGGGTGAGAAGTCTGAAATCTTGCTAAGTCCACCTCCTTAATTTGGGATAATTCGTTGTAAAAAGAGGAAAAGGGGGGAAAGTCTTAAATCTTGTCCTCAAAGTCCACTTCCTCAATTTGGGATGATTCGCTGTCCATTTATGCACTCCACAGACGCAGGGCACATCAAGTGGACCGTGGAGCTTTAATCCGCTGCCTCCGAGGCTGCACAGAGAGATTTCCCTGTCTCTTCTCTGCTCTCACAGCTCCCGGGTCTCAGCCTTGAACCTGGCCCCGCCTCTGCGCGTAGGTCGCCGGAGGGCGTCCGTTCTTCGCTCAGACAGGACGGGTTTAAAGGAGCCGCTGATTCGGGGGCTCTGGCTCACTCAGGCAGAGGGGAGGGAGGGGCGTGCAGTGTGGGGCGGGCCTGCGGCGGCAGAGGCCGGCGTGACGTTGCAGCAGCCCGTGGCGCTCCGTGCGCTTTCCCGGGAAAGCCGTCCCCGGGTCCCGGGACCCCGGCAGTGGCGGGGTGCACAGGCCCCCCGGAAGGCGGGGCGGACAGTGACCCGCGCTCGCACACAGGCCCCGCGGCGGCGGCGGCAGCCCCAGCGTCCCACGCCCGTCTCCGAGGTCCACGCCTTACCCGCGGCTCGCGCCTGTCTCCGGCGCTTCCCCAAGCAGCCCTCTTAATGCCCTCTCCTCGTGCACCAGGAAACAAAAGGGAAGAAAAAGTCTCTTGCCTCTTCGGCAGCTCCAGACCCTTTCCCCGGACTCCCTCCGGGCTAGCCGTGGTGCACTAACCCCCTCAGGCTCTCTTCCTGCCGCCAGCCCCAGTCCTCTCCCTGCGCTCCGACTGAAAGCCGATACCCGAGCCTCAGCTCCCAGCCCCGCCCGCCCCGGCGGCCGAGCAGACAAGCCTCTCGGGCTGGTGTGTGCCTGAGGGCACCGATCCTCTGTGCCGGAATCTCTCCGCTTTGCCCTCCGCACCCCTGTTGCTGTGCTCTCCTCGGCTACTCCGAAGCTTTCCCCCTCCGCCACCTGCAGTCTCCGCCCGCGAAGGGGCTTCTAGTGTGTGTATAAACCTTTCCTCCTTCACGGCTCCCTCCCACTGGTGCAGGTCCCGTCCCTATCCTTTTGTCTCTGTTTATTCTTTTTTCTTTTGCCCTATCCAGGTATGTGGGGAGTTTCTTGCCTTTTGGGGGGTCTGAGGTCTTCTGTCAGCGTTCAGTAGGTGTTCTGTAGGAGTTGTTCCACGTGTAGATGAATTTCTGATGTATCTGTGGGGAGGAAGGTGATCTCCGCGTCTTACTCTTCCGCCATCTTCCCAGGGTCCAATATTTTATTTTTATATTCCCTAATCTTCCCTCTGTGCTCTGGGAAACTTTTTTACTTTATCTTCAATCCTTCTATTGATCTTTCTTTTTAAGAGGGCAATCACATTTTTTTTAACATCTTTATTGGTATACTTGCTTTACAATGGTGTGTTAGTTTCTGCTGTATAATAAAGTGAATCAGCTATACATATACACACATCCCCATATCTCCTCCCTCTTGTGTCTCCCTTCCACCCTCCCTATCCCACCCCTCTAGGTGGTCACACAGCACCAAGCTGATCTCCCTGTGCTATGTGGCTGCTTCTAAGAGGGCAGTCACATTTTAATTTCCAGCGAATCTTTCTTTTCCCTGCTTTTCTTTTAATTTCAATTTGTTCTTGTTCTGTGGCTTTATTGACTTTTCAGATATCTCTGGAAAACATTAATTATAATTATTTTAAGAGTCTCTTTGGTTCTCTTGGTTATCTTTGTTTCCTTTGGTTGAATTATTTGTGTGTTCATCTTGGTCCTTTTTTCTTTTACTGTTGATTATCTTCAAACGCCTGGAGATTCTTGGCTGTTAGTGTACATTTAAGAATAAAAAATGAGATTAATCAGTATACATAGCTGGCTTGAGTTTCCTCTGTGATGGTGTAAATGGTGTTTGTTTCTCCAATAGGCTTCTTCCCTGAACGGGGGCGGGGGGTTAATTGGTAACTTTAGGTATATTAGCACGGTGTAGAACTGGCAGGCTTCTCTCTGTGGGCCTGGAACAGAACAAGCCCATCCCACACACCACCCTGGCCTAAAGTTACAAAGAGGGGACTTCACTCGAGAGCATCAGTACCTATACAAAAATCTCTCTCTCACACTCACTCTCACTCACTTTCTCTCTTTCTTTATCTTTCTCTCAATAAACTGTTCTATTTTTAGCCTTACACTTTTTATCTTGGAATAAACACCAGGCTGTTTCTTTCTGCAATGCTGAAGAAGGAATGAGAGTGGAGAGCTGACGTGCACAGATTTTCCATACAGTCCTCCAGTTAATTGCTTCACTGGGTGATGTACTCCCCACCAGTGTTTTCTGTTAGGAGGCTTTCCCAGGCTTCTCTGTCAAGAAAATCAGCTCATCATCTCAGCTGTGTATTCTGTTTTCCGCGTTTAGAAATTCGTTGATAACCCTGCTCCAGTGTTGTCTCATACCCACTTCTCCCATTGTCTTTATCGCTATTCCTTTTTCTATTTCTTCCCTTTCCAGTGGAGTTTAGTGGAGAGATATATTCTGCCATCTTGAATTATGGAACAGGATCCATTTAAAATGTATATTAATTTCTGCCTGAAAATATCATTTTCAGTGTTCTTAAATCAGTATGTGACAGCTCAGTGATGCAGAAGGTGAGGAAACCATTTTGATCTCGAAGGGTCTTCACTGGTACTGATTCTCACATTTGTACAGTATTTGTGTCTGTGTTTGAATGCTCTGTCCTCCCATCTTAGATGAGGACCATATATGTCTTCTGCTTTTTGTTGTTCCATTACATTAATAACAGGATACTTTGTACATGGTGAGTAATCTGTTAGTACTGTTCAAGGCCTCTATTGCCAGGCAGGGTGCTAGGTCCTGAAGATAACAAAGGTAAATAAGGTATGGTCCTTGTTCTCATAGACTCATGGGACCTGGCTTCTAGGTGGGTAAAGAGGCAAGTACTTATGATACAATGTAATAGATACCATAACATAAAAAGAGCTATTCTTATGGCACATAATGAAGCAAGTAGGTACTGAACTAACAAACAAGAGGATCCTCAGGGAGCACCTATGCTTTTTATTATATTAATCCATACCTCAGTCAGGTTTAAGCTAATGTGATGTTTGAGATTTCAGGAGCTAAATAAACTTTCCTCTCCTACAGTTTTGACACATGATGAACTCTAGCACCGGCCTGTGTAAGAAGAAAGTATGTCAAGAAATCTGCCACCTGCTGGGGAAATGTGGAACTACTGCTAAGACTTTTGCAAGTTTCATTAAGGATCAGTGACATATTCTTCAATTTATTTAAAAATACATGTGTTTAATGTATTGAATAAGTTTAAGTTATATAAGAAATGGCCATTGAGTATTTAAAACTAGATTGTTCCTCTTTCTTGATTGCTTAAAACACTGTGTTTTCACCAGTTAAAGTGATAATTTTGCCAGATAACCAAGTAGAAGAACATATCTGACTAGCTGGTCCTCATGGGGAATTAGCAAACCATCTACATGTTTGGATATTCCAGCTCTATGTGCATCCATATTTCTTCATTCAAAAGATGCTTTTAAATTAGAGAAATCTATTTTGTGTTTCTTCTTCTGAGAAAGGACTCATGGTTATCTCTGAATAATTTTTTTTAAAGTAAGCCCATTTATACCTTAACTGTTGTTTTAAAATGGAAGTAGTGTCACACTGTAATTATTTTGTTTATCGTAAACCATATGATGTTTTAATCCTATGCAGTATTTGTATTTTTTTAATGTTTCTAATTTTTATTTCATAAAATGATATTCATGGGCTTATGGGGTATATATGTATTCTTTTAAAAAAAGAACTGGCTAGTTTTATAGAAACTTAGTTAAGAGTGTAAACAGTTTGTTTTCCTGTTTTATATTAATAATAGATGAATAGGAATAGTAAATGTTCAAAAACTATCCAACTATTCTAGAATTATAGGATCTTGGGACTGGAGAAGACCTCAATGTCATTTGGACCCTGTCCCCTGAAGAAGCTGATTGAATGGGGCTGAGGTGAGCGTGGGACATCATGATTGTCTAAGAAGCTCTCCAGATGACTCCGGTGATAAGTGAGGTTTGAGGAACAGCCCCCCTTACAAGGCCCTGCCAGGTGGACCCTCAAGCCATCTTGGAACCTTCCAGGGCCACATGGAACTGTCTGCCTCTGGAGACTGGCTGGTCCATCTTTGGACAACTCTGTACAGAGTTCCACAGTGAGCCCGAAGCTGTCTACTGGCAGTCTCTACTCTCGCTCCTTTGAGCCCTTCTGAACGAATCTAATCCTTCTCGATTGGATGGCACAGCCCACAGAGCATTTGAAAACAATTACTTTGCCCCCAGCAGCTTCATTCTTCCTAATGAGAGATCACAAGGCCTCTCCCTCTCCCTGTAACCTTCCCTTTGTTACTTGTTTGGGTTTGTCTGTGATAAAATGGAGTGCTCCAGGTGTGGCCTGGAATGGAAGTAGATTGTTCCTGTGGGTTCCCAGGGTCCTAAGGGATGCTGTCAAAAGCTTGAGTGGTAACTTGGCCTGGGGTGAAGACCCCAGTTCCATGGGGTCTCTGGCTCACTCCTCTTTGGAGTCAGGGCTTGGTGAGAGGTAAGAGTCTCTGTAAGCTTCTAGCTTAGGCCAGATGCTCCAACCCAGCTACCTCAGGTCTGCTGTGGTGCTTTAGGCAGAAGCCCCAGCTGACTGTGAGATGGTACTTCACTAGGTAATGGCACCTGATTTCCACACTTATTACTAACTACCATCTCCAATATGCTAGATTCTGTACCTCATAGAATATAAGCTAAATTGCAGAATAATGTAGTTCGTAGCTTATGATTTGAATGGCTAAATTTACGTTTCGTTTCCAGATGAATGATACCTTATATCTAAAAATCCAGACTTATAAATATTCCTTTACAGGGAGATTCTTTTATAAAATGGCTAATTTTTACGTCAAGTGCATGTAGAGCGCAGCGCCACACACAGCTCTCCCCTCCTCGGGGACGTGCTAGGGGAACGGAACCGCAGCCCATCTTGGAGCACAGGGCAGCACTCGCAGAGAAGGCCACCAGCTCCGCTGCCCTGAGGGTGCTGGAAGGTAGCCCGAGGCCTCCCACATACATTCCTGACCCTGAATTCTGGTGTTCAGGTGCAGGCCCTAGAGCAAATTTTAACAAAAATCAAATCCTAGGAGAGAGCAAAGACAAACGGTATTGCCCATTTTGAGAAGTTACAGTCCACTTCTCCTTCCTCCTTCTCAGAGGAAAGCCGGAACAGAGCATATCTGAGAATTAGGAGATTTTGAGTTTTAACCATGAAAAGACATTTAAGTTTGGGGTATAAGTTTTGGTATAAGGTAAACCCAGAATATAAGACTGAAGACAGTCCGAAGTCTTCATGCCTCCCAGATGCTTTGGTACAAGTGGTTAGAAGTTGGAAGTGCCCATCCTTCGGCTCCAGTTATCCTCAAGTTCAGGGAACAATGAAGCTCCTAGAGGGAGAGAATAGAATACTTCCAGGAAGCACCACAGGCTGTCATCCCTTGTAAACAAAAGTCAGCCAACCCACCACTGGTGTGTAGGCTTTCCTTTGTTTTCCCACAGTCTGCTTCCGCCAGAAAAATGTTTCCAGTTTCGTCCAAAGGCCAATAATCCAGGTCTTCCTAATCTGAACAAATCCAACAAATATTTAAGTACCTACAGTGCGCGAGGCTGTCCTTTTGAAGTTACTAGGCCAGTTTAAGTGGCATTCACTATCCAAATGAAAATGCTGGGCAGGGAAAGTGTCAGAAAGGTGTGAGAAAGTGACATTTAGGATGCAAAGGGAAGCAGGAGGAAGTGCACTGGGCACAGACTAGCAAGGGGGTAGTTTTGTTCCTTTGAGGACGAGGAGGAGAGGAGGGGGTGGGGAGGTTGGAGCCAGGTGCACAAGGTGACGTAGGGGAGTTTGTCAAGTACGTGGAGAGCTTTGGTGATCGGACCCTAAAGTGCAGTGAAGGGCTCTCACATTGATCAGTGTTAATCCAGAATCTCTCCGGGAGTATTTCTATGCCTGCATTGTTTCCTAATAGTTGTTATTTATTCATAACATCATTCCTGACTATATCGGGTAAAAGCTCTTGGATAAGGACAAATAGCCTTATTTGGGATCTGATGATGTGATTTTTCTTCATTGCACAGCGTCCGAGACAAAATTCCCCTGGCCTAAGGCCATGTTGTACAGAGCATTCACTGCATGTTGACCTACCAAGAGGAAGAGAAGCTAGTTTGCCTGCACTAAAATCGTGCCACTGGAGAATGAGGTCTTCCCACTTTTATGAGGTTTTAGTAACCTGAGGCAACAAAAGTATAAACACTGCAGGAAATGCAACAGGTGGTACGTGTGAAGGAGTATTAATAAAATCCTAAGAAAACTGTAATACAGTGAAGGATTGTTAGAAGAGTTATCCTTTGCTATCTTTAAACAATCTTTCACAGAGAGAAAAATCACATCCATTTAGGGCAACCAGTCTTAAAAAATCCATTACACAGATAAATACATACATACAAATGAGACACTATTCTTATAGAAATCTCCTGTAAGCGCAGGGAAACATGCAAATAACAGACTTAAATCCGCCAAGAAATGCTGCAAGCGGTGGTTTCTCCTTCGTGCTTTTTAACAATGTTCAATTCCAATTTCCTCAGGAAGACCTTGGAACTCCTTTTGCCAGTGGCCCTTCCACATCCAGCTGCCCGGTCCCGCGTGATATTAGAACTGGAGGAGATGCTTCTCCCAGTAGACTGACCTTAGTGACAGTTGGAAATGTGTTCAGAACAAGACTGCAACCTCGGAGTTGTCGCCTGGAGGCCTCCTTGTTAGAAACTGAATCCTAGTGTAAGGCAGTGACAGGTGACTGTGCATCTCACGCTTCTGTTGATCACCTGTTGATCTCCAAGGACGGACTGACTCGGTGGATAGAGGTCTGCAGAGCTCAGGGTCTCTGGGGTGTGACCTATGTGCCTTAAGATTGAAGTGACTGGATTTCTTGGGCGTGAGGGTAGGAGGGGGAGGGGATCAGGGCTTACAATCCCCGAGGGGCTGGCGGACTCGGCTTTCCCCTCCCCTCCTGTGCGCAGGCAGGCGGCCCCCAGGCCTGTTGCAGGCACTTGCAGTATCTTCAGACGAAGGCTGACTGATGATGTGTTGCTAAGGTGGGTATCATGATTATTAAGAATGTGGAAACTGCTTTCTGGGAAAGTTCTCTAAGTATTCTAGCTGTCCCGTAGTTTTAGGACACGCAGAATACACGAAGCAAGCTCCTTGTGTTTGTAGTTAGAGATCTGACTGAGATCAGCCGCAGTGTCCCCACCACCCCTTTCGGAACTTTTAACAGAAATGTGCGTGTTATGATATAAAAGGGAAAGTCCTCAGAGCCAAGCTAAGTGTTAGATTTTAATGGTACTGAAAGTGAAGAACCGGCCACCTGTTGAGGCCCCGCTGTCCTAGGGCCTCGGGGGGCTGGGTGACGCGTCTGTGACCATTTCTGCTTTTTGCGCTCCTCCTGCAGCTCGTGTCCAGCAGGAACCCTGTCACCTCAGTAGCTGATTACGTGTAAAGCAAAGCTGGAAAACAGACTTCTCCACAAGACTGAAAGCAAGAAGGTACTCATTTGACCATAAATATTTTTATTAAATGTGAAAATACACGGGCATAAAAATAGTACCCCTATTTGTAGACATGTCTGAGACCCATTTCAGTTAATGTTCGGTGGTGTTTTTACTAAGACACTAAATTGAGATGGATTAAGTTACTTCGTCTTGTCTCGTTCAAACCAACCACAGTAGGAGTAACAGCCTAACTCACCAGACATCTCCAGTTTTCCCCTCCCCTGGGCTCTGCCTTCCACTGCACGGAAGAGGTTCAACCCACAGAGGCACGAAACAAAGTCTGTTTACTATACACAAAGCCACGCAGTGGCTAATTTTACTCTTAAATCATTCAGCAAATGAGATCATTAAACAAAACTCATTATCCCCACCTATTAACATCATTTGCAATTACAGAATAAACTCTGCTACTAACAAAAAAAGGAATGAACTGATTTAGAATAAGGATAATTGTTGGTAAGTCAGCATTTGCCTTTCTCCTTTCTTATAAACATGGAAAAGTCAGCTACATTCAACGTAGCTGCGTGAATTTCTCTAGGTTAACCATTGGTGTGTACTCGATGAAAACTCTGCACAGGGCCTGTCACCGGTGCCCTGTCCCTCTAAGGAGGCACAAGCCTGACTGAGGAGACGTTTTTAACTAAGCATCTCGAGCCCTTTTTTCATGGTAAATGTCACATACAACTTCTGACCAATGTCATGCTTTAAAGGTGAAATCTTTCATTTTCCACCATGAATAGAAAATGGTGCCAACTTAAAACTGCGATTCTTTTAGCTTTTTTCCCTCATACTTGGTTATCAGTAGTATTTTTCTCTTAAGCTGTGGGTAGTTTTTACACTCCATTATCAGAGTCCCAAAAAGTTCTGTTTTCATACTGATACTTAAACTTTTAACACTGCCTAAAGAGAAAAATGTTTTAAAATTAGTATTGTTATATCCAATTCACATTAGTAAACTATTGAAGTCGTTTTCCAGTTTTCATTTATCCATGTTAAGAAAGCACAAACTTTCAGAAGTGGGCATTAATTTATCCTCTCTTTTTAGAACTTTTTCAGGTTTATAGGCTGATGTGTTGAATACTTGTTGCTGTGGAAAACTATCCATTTACAGGCCAGCGATACTTCACTTCCGGCGCTCACTGAAAAGGGAGGGAGGAGTTTATCAGGGAACGTAATACAGCCAAGGCTGGGCGCCCCGCTCATTTGGCTTTTCCAGAGAGCGCCACACGGGTTACCCGGCACCCGCAGGAGCGGTGGCGACCTCCTGCGTCAGGCCGCCAGGACGGACGAGTGTCCCTTTGCACTCCCAGCGCTCTCCTCGGTCACTCTGAAGGAAGCGTGACCACCTTCCCAGTCACGCGGGTGCCAGAAGACCGCAGATGACCCTCACGGCTGGAAGTTAAAGGTCGTTCTTTTCTTCGTTCCTTAGCAGAACAGCAGAGCCCAGAGGATTGCTGTTCGCGGCGTTGGCACCACACCTGCTTCTCCGTCTTCACTGAAAACAAGTGACTCTGCACATTTCCACTGCGATGACTAAAGTCCGTCCATGGTAAGGCTTTAGGAACAGGATTTATAGTTATTACAGGTGGAGAAAAAAGTGAGGCAAACAGCCCTCTCGGCGGCAGGGTGGCAGTCGGCGAGGTGGCAGGTGCCCAGGACGTGTGGCCCGCCTCCAGCCCTGCGGACTCCTTCCGGCTCCTCCTCGCTGGCAGCCTTGCACCCTGTCCTCCGGATAGAGCGGCAAGTGGTTTGATATTTCCCTCGTTCTGATTCTGTGTGAAAACTCTTACTTGTACAAGTCGGTAGAGGCCGTCGCTAGATTTCAGAGAGTTCACAGTGACATCATATATGAAAGAACCAGATTGAAAAAAAATTGCTGATGTAACTAATGAAGTAACAAGATTAAACAAAAATGAATTTCCCTTGTAAATTACTTTCACACTGGCTTGAATTTTGAGACATTAAAACAAAATGAGAGCTGCAAGCTGTTTGCTAGTTTTCAAAATGCAATCTTAAGTTTATTGGTAAGAAATAAACTTCTAAATAGATGCAGAAAGCACTCACGTGTTTTGTCCATCTCAACTATATGTTCTGTCTCAGTTTAAACAACTTTTTTCCACGCATGTTTCAGGATGACTGTAGAAGAAAACGATTTGTGCTTGGTTGGCTGTTGTGGATATTAGCAGTCAGGACGGTCCCCGCAACTCAAAGAAAATGCTTGATTTCCTAAAAACAATATATTAAGCCTTTCCTGCTTAAATTGCTTCAGAATGCTCTGAGGCAAAAACAAAAACCTTTCCAGAATGTAATAATTTTTATCTGAAGTAATTTTCTTAGATTTTAAATGCAGCATCATAATTCCATAAACATGTCATGTTCCTGATTAAAGTAACACTCATTTTTTTTTTTAGGGAAAAAATTATCCAGTATATAAAGAAAGACTGAATAGTTCATTCATTTCTCTTAAGAAGAAGGTATCCCAAGAAGAGATGCCATCTTGATAGTGGACATACAGCTGGAGCTAACTAGATCTGTAAACCTGTTTTTTGTTGTTTTTTTCTGGCAGAGAACATCCAGAGGCATCAAGGTCTGAAAAAGGGGGCAGGCCTGCTATTTAATGCCCACCTCAGAACAGTCCCACACGGGCACCCACGGGCCAGGTAGGCCAGGACCTAAGAGGTACTGTCGGCTGTATTTACTAAAAGTGGGAAACATGGCGTTCTGTTTGTTTATGTTGACTGAGCGACTTTACATTTCTAAGCCAATCCTGTTACAGGAAATGCTGTTTAACTCACAACTTCAGTTGTTGTTAAAGTATTTCATTCTGCACTACAGCAATATTATTTTAAATACCACTGCTATATTATCTGAACCTATTTTACATATTACTTTTTCGTTTGTTCTGTTTCATAGTAAAAGGGCCAGTAGGATTTACAATTAATTCTATTTCAGTGATTTTCAGTACTCCCCTGCAGGTACTGAACAAAAAAACATACATGCTTAACATCAGTCCAAATCTAACCCTGGCTCCAGCGACTGCCATTCGGTAGCAGGTTTTCTAAAAGACAGGCTCTGCCCACCTTCCATGACAGCCACATTCATGCTCGAAGAGAGATGGGAATGCAGGTGGAAATCTAACATTTTTACAAATGACTGGACTGACCAGGATCTAAGTAAGAACATACAGCTCAGAACGTTCATTCCTCTGGGAGAATCCTGACACCACAGCTCCGCCTCACAAGTGCAGGCTCTGACAGACACGTAAGCAAGGATGTGAAGAAAAGAATTTCCACGTGCTCCAATGTAGAAAAATACAAACTCTGCGCGCCTGTCTCAGACTCCTTCGTCCCGACGTTCACAGCCCAGACGCAGGCTGCTCCGCCAGACACAGCACCGTTACCCTGCCTTCCTGCCCTCACAAACCCATCAACCTCAAGTCTAAAACGGATAAGAACAGATATTTCCTGTGAAAACAACTCTTTGGTCATGGACAAACTGAAAGACTGACATTTTTTTTCATTAAGATCCTGGAACAAGGTTTTTTTGTGTTTAATCTTTAAAAAATGAAGAGCAGAAAAACAGCTGGTTTAATTGAAGTGGAATTTAAATCTAAAAGGTCCGCCTGAGCTGAAGGGATTGAACCCTTGCCATGAGTTCCAGCTCCTGTGGAAAGGGTTGCCGCCCCCTCCTTGTTGGCTTTCTGCATCCAGGGGGTCTTCTCCGTCGTCAAACTTCTTCCTCATCTCTGTAAAAGAAACCAGCGAGCTAAGAGCCAGGCGCTGCCAGAGGTGTGGGCCGAGGCGGGGTCTGAGGACCACACCCCTCGGTTACCGAGACAACCGTGACCGACTGATGCTCAAATCCAGCCTCCCGCTCCCACCCAGACCACAGACTCGGTTTCAGCAGAAACCAGTCACGGAGAAGGCGGTGAGGTTCAGGGTTGAACATGGACATTCACGCAAGTCCGGACGCCCTAAAGCTTCTCTCCTCACAAGAAGCCACCCAAGGAAATTCTTCTCTGGGAAAGCCGAGGCAAGTTGCAGGGAAGGAGCCCTCAAAGTCACGCACGCCCTTCTGATCACACGGCCGTGTTCACCGTCCTAACCCCAAGCATCAAGTCAACCCAGGAAGCGTCTGGGGCCTCGGCATTAAATCTAAACAGAAGGAAGGCTCCCCAGACCTGAGGGAGGGAGGCGCCTTATCGTACAGGCCGGGAGGCCACCTCCACTGCTGTGCCCGTCAGCCCGGAGCGAAGCCCGTGATGAGACAGAGGCCGGTGCAGACACGTGGGAGAAAGGGACGCTGCAGGCAGCAGACGAGCAAGCTAATATCCTCAGAGATGAGGAGCAGCTGTCGTCTTCACAGTAAGGACAGGCGCTGAGAAAAAGGCGCGGAGGACAGAAAAGAGCTCCTAGTTATCAAGAGCGCGGCTCCCTTCTCGAGGCACGCGGCTCTGCCCGCAGGCCCCCTGCTCCCCTCAGGGCTCGGCTCCAGAGCGCCTCACCTGCCCGCTGCACACACTGAGAGGACACAGCCATTCACGGGCATCGACATGTGCAGAATAAAAGAACAAACAGTATGTATCCTCCTGTACTGGTTCAGTAACTCCTCCCTCTCTCCCTGGACTATAAATTACTTCAGAACAAACATCATTTACTTTCAATTCCATAGCATAAGTAGTTCAGAAACTTGTCAAATGGGCATAAAATGCGATTTCCTTCTATTTTGTTAAATTTGTCTAGCTCAAGTCATAGTTTCTGCTCCCACTGACACGGAAAGCCACAAAAAAGCAGTGGGTAATAGCTTAACATGAAATTCCCTCTGGAAATGTCAAAGCATTGCTCGGTATTACCTAAATTCTTAAACTGTCTCCCTCTTATTTTCCAGGTCATTTTAGCTTACGTGAAATAACATTTATATCAACCAGTAAATCGAATGACCATCAGAGTTAGAGCACGATCCCTGGGGAGCCACCCTCAGAGGGCAGGGCAGGCCCTGGGCTGGGTATCTGCCCCGTCCCACCACTGCACACTCCTGCCTGGCAGTCCATATCCTAATCAAGCTCCTGTAAGTTTGGTATAAAAATCCACATTGATCTGTGAAGCTGGAAGGAACAAACCTAAGAGGATCCCCCTTGTTGTACCTGCATATCATTGGTGGAAAAACCTGAGGCCCAAAAAAGTTCTAGGAACTTATTCAAAGAGAGGTAAGAGTCACCCTCAGGCCTTCTGATTCCACACTTGGTGGCGTCTCCACTGCACTGTGCACATGAGGGTCCCTAGAGTCTGACAAGGGTAGTCATGAAAATGGGCTTCAGGGACCATCGCCAGCTCCCGAGGTCAGCCCCAGGGGGCCCACTCGTGACACGGCCTCTAAGACGGGCAAAGGAATAGAGGTAAGAAGTTGCCAGTCACTGACTCGGCCATTTCAAGAGAACAGAAACATTAAAGCAAACAATACCTGGATCGGAGAGGACTTCTTTAGCAGCTGCTATGTCAATAAACTTTTTCTCGGCTTTTTTCTTTTCTTCTTCATTCTGGAAGTTATCTGGGTGCCACTGCAGTGCTAATTTTCGGTATGCTTTAATGATTTCTTGTTTTTTGGCATTTCTGAAGGGTGGTAAAATTAATTCATAATCATTAGTTAAGAAGTGTCCAACATACTGCCAGGAGGAGCCAAAAGGGGCAGTGAGGGAGATCCCACTGGCAGGTCAGCTGCCCGGTTTTCTGAATACGCATCGTAACCGGCTGAGCGTCATCCCCAGCGCTCCGCGTGACCCTTACGGTCGCCAGGCTTCCTGATGTCAGAATCTCACCAGGAACAAATTTAAGTGCTCCTGAGCTTTACAATTCTCCCTTAAGAAAACTGCATTGATGCATCTTTAAACTTTCTGAATTTCCAAACTACCATGACTCGATTCTTGGCATTAAAAGAGACAGTGACTCTTTGAAGCCCACTTTGTATTTTGCTCCTGGGTTATTAGCTTACTCATAAAGAACAAAGTTTCAGACTGTTGATTGAAAGATTGATGGTTCCCCTGTTCAGGGAAGGTGGGTCTAATATAAAAGCAGGTATTGAGTAGATTACATTCTCCCTGTGCCTTCAAGTTCATTCTGAAAGTGCCACTTTATTTTTAGGCCTAAAGAAGTTATCTTTTCCCCAGCCCCTCTCTCCCTCCTGTCCCCACCAAAAGAAAGCTCACTCCCACCTCTTTACCCTTCTTAAAAAATCTAGGCCCAGGACCTATTCATGCCATAGTGTCCTTTCTTTGTCACCAACTACTAATTCTCCACCGTTGCATGACTAGTCTCTATCAAAGAAATTTATCTGTAATATATTCAAAACAGCTTTATGATATTCAAGATGGTTAGGGTTTCATCTATGACTGAAATTACCTAAGAAAAGGAAATGAGTCAGAGGGAAAAAAAGAGCAACAATTAGCTTTAAAACAGTTGATTAAAAATAACAATGTGAATTTTAGATTTATAACTCACCTTTTAACTCCCAAGATTTTATAATAATCTCGTTTCTGTGACTGTTTCAGTAGCCTCTGTGCTTTCTCTAGACCTTCTCGAATCTGCTGGTCATTCTCATTGTGTTCCTGAGCAGTTTCATAGTCCTGAATGGCTGTCAAAATATGTTGAAGACAGTGCTGTTAAAATGAATTAAATGCTTGTGACCTTTACATACCCTGCAAATGTGACACTAAAGCCACCATCCTCAACCCCTCCCTTTGCCATTACTAAGAGCCTAAGAAGTGATATCACCTTAATAATTTTGTTCAAAACCACGAAAGGCATAATTAAGGCTGAATTAGGTAGCCTACTGCTCCCGTTCAGTAAAAGCCACACTGCTCGTTTACCTGCCCACCCTCCCACATTATCTTCCCCACAACTGTAAGGTGTCTTAATATCAGCACTTTACGCAAAGCAATGAAGTCCCTGTTGCACAGGAAAATAAGACAGCAGCAAAGAAAAGCTCCGTGGGTAGCTATGGGGCCACGGCTCAGAAGGGTGAGAGGCTCAGAGGCCTGGAGAAACCCTCAGCAGTCAGAACGAGCAGTTCACCCACAGGTTTCAACACAAACTATTACAAACCTGATTTTTTTTTTAAGTATCAATCAAAACAGAAAGACACATACAGTCCTGGTATGGGAAGTCTGATGACAATTCACATGGCATCTTTCTTTTCATATTATTTTAAATATTTAGACAATACAAGGCCTCTGGATATCTAACGTCATGCAGAGCAGAGGCCTCTCCTTAGAAGGACCTGCTGGCAAGCCTGGCCCTTGGCGGACGACCGTAAGTTGGATTTCAGCAGTGGATTTCACCCTTCCCTGATAAGAATGGCTGGCCTACCTAAACGGTTTGTATAAACAATGTGGTTTATGCTAAACATCTCGCCTTGTGGGCATTCTGGTATGGGCTAGGCAGAAGGTGCCTACCTGGCCAGCCCCCAGTAAAGACCCTGGGCGGGCCCTGGTTCTCCGAGGAATTAAGCTTGTCTTGCTTGATTTCACAGACTCTTGGAATCTTCCACCCGGTTTCCTCTGGATTTCACCCATGTGCCTTTTCCCTCTGCTGATCTTGTTTGTATCCTTTCATTAGGATAAATCTTAGCCCTGAGAACAACTGTGTGCTGAGTCCCAGTGTCCTCCTCCTGAATCACCTCATCTGGGGGTAGTAATTTTTCTCACTGTCCTCCTTGGACAGAGAACTTAAATCAAGGATTGTTGGGTTCAAATTCTCATTTTTTATGGAAGTGCATTTTCCTGTAGGAAAGCCATCTCTCTGGACAACAGGCCTGAGCATTCATCTTGGCAACTGCTAATCCTGGAAGGGGTTTAGAAGGCACCTTGGGCAGGTTTAAAATGAGAAAGATATTAGGATAAGGTGGACAAATTTAGTTAGCCTGCACTACATAGAAAAATGAACCAACATTACCTTCGGCTCATGGGGGATGGGGGGACGCTTCAAGCTATTATCCTAATTCCTGCCTCAATGCATTAATATTAAATAGTAACATGAAACATTAATATTACTGTCACTCAACCAACAGTGACATCATAAAATACCTTTCCAATTTAGCACACAGACACAAAACCATTATAAGTAGTAGTGAGGTGTAACTTGCAATACGCATAGCACTTGATACCACAACCTAGTAAGGAAATACACTTGAAATTTAGTACAAGGGGAAAATGTTTCAATATACTCAATTTTTCTACTTATGCAAACCCTACGTTTAAAACATGTTTTCATTCTTAAATGTTCAGAGTATCTTCCCCAAAGCAGTCTTCTGTCTCCTATCTTTCATTAACACTTAAGGTAGATACATTTTTCCCAATACAGGAAAGATATAAAATTATAAGTTGTTTCCTAAAATTCACGATTACAGGTAGTTAACTAATCAGGAACTTAATATGGATGATGTAAGACTTTCCATGGACATAAACTAGACAGCTCATTCTTAGTTATATTTTCTCATAGTCCACTCTCTAAGGGGGTATCTTCAAAAAGAAAAAAGTAAATGACACCCAATTATGTTCCATATTATATGTCCCATATAACTGAACAGCTGTAAAGATTACAATAAGCCAGAAATATTAAGGTCCTTAATGAATAGTATGTTACATATTAGCCAAATCATTTTCTAACCTCTGAACCTAAAAACTCTGATCCTTCCCAAATTCTTTTTCTTCCGTGTGCCCCTCACCCAGTTCTTAAGGAGCAGTGCAAACAACCAGGGCAAGATGGCAGACAGTAAGTAAGTACAGGAATTTCCTGTCTTCTATCCCACAAAAATGACAAAAAATAATATAACCATGGCAGCCCTGAAAACTACAGCAGACCAGAAATTTTGACAAATTTCTGGAAGAGAGAAGGCAAATAGGATCACATTAATAACGAATAAACCTGATAGAACCACAATCCAAATACGCACTGAAAAGAGGCCCTAGCAGATTTGGAAGCTGTTCTTTTTGGCCAAGGGTTCTGAGTTTAGCAAGCGGGAGGACCTTTAAGGCAATCATCAGGTTACTTCGCGAGATGACTAAGCAGTGGCTGGGCAGCCTCTGCCCCCGTATGTGGAGCAGCTGGCTGCAGCATTAACCCCAAGCAGGGCCCAAGAACTCTC
Organism: Mesoplodon bidens; assembly: GCF_964165515.1. NCBI lineage: Eukaryota > Metazoa > Chordata > Mammalia > Artiodactyla > Ziphiidae > Mesoplodon > Mesoplodon bidens. Next base: position 63,806,613 of record NC_138174.1, on the reverse strand, counting down.
GTCTCTAAGCAGAATAGAAAATGCGCATGTGGAAGGCCCCTGACGTGTGCTGCTGGGCCCAGGAAGAGAAGCAGGGCTGAGCCCACGGGTACCCAAGACCTCCACAACAGGTCTGCAATAAACACAGGAAAAGCAGTTCCACCCAGAATTTAAACACCAAAGGACTCCACCTGGTAAGTTAACTGTGTCAAGTCCTGCTCATTTTGGCAACTGGGCAGGATGACAGGCACGTAGGGAACGTCTTCCTGTGAACAGGTCCCACCCACTTAAAGCCAGCGTGAGCTCCCCAATGCGGAGGAGCATTCGAAAAGACAGATACACACAATACGCACAGCTGCAAATGGCTCCCCTCTCCCTCACACTCCATTACTCCATTAGCAAGCCCCAACTCAGCTTCCCTTCAACATCCATCCAGAATTTAACCGTTCCTCACCACTTCCACACTTACCACTGTGATGCAGCCCACCATTAATACACCCGAACAGCTATAACAGCTTCATAAGGTGTTCCCAGCTTCCACCTTACTCCCCTAAAAGTCTGTTCTCAAAACAGGGACCTTAGAGGCCCTTTTAAAGAGTTCATCAGACCTCCAATATAATAGGCCCCGTGGAGCACCAGCTTTCTCCTCCTGCCTATCACACAAAACAAGGTAAATGGCGGGGTGACGTATGGGGGGACACAGCATTCTCAGCACAATACAAGGAGACTGTTCAAAGGCTGCTACAATTAGCTAATAGCAGCCATGAGTCTAAGATGGGAGGAAGAGCAAACAGTGAGAGAGCCCTAAGAGAAAAGATCACAGAAAATGCCAGCAAAATACACTATGAGTATGGACTCACCCTGAAGTGAGTGACAACCTACATCCTGTACCTACTACAAGAAGCATGAAATCTGGAGCAGACACGGTGGAGATCACGCAGAGGCCTTGCTGGGGAGAAGACAAGAAAGGGAGAATACAATGAGTGACGAGCAAAGAGCCCTGGGCAACACATCCCAGGCAACTTGGAGACCGTGTGCTCTCTGCAAGTGACGGGCTCACCCAGAAGTGCAAAAGATACACCCCTTTGGTGTAGCAAAGGAAGTGGGCAGAGGGGCAACAGGGCTGGCAGCAGACGACCTCCTGGACACAGTTTGGTTCAGAGAAACAGAGAGGGCAGGGCTATAGAGAAAGGCCATTTTAGCAGGAAGCAGAATGTTTGTGGAAACACTGAAGCAGAAAGTACTGCAACTGTTAAGTATAGAAGCTGCCTGTCCCCAGCACCCCTTTACACACACACACACACACACACACACACACACCAGAGGACTGTCCCACAGATAGCCAGGGCAAGGTAATTCAAGTCATTTTATGCTGAGCAATAATGTTTTTTATATGGCACAGTCTCAATTAAAAGCCGTTTAAATTTTAAATTAAAAACAGGAAAAGAACACCAAAACTTACCTGATGAACATGCATCAAAACAAGATAGCCAAAGAATATATGATAATTCTAAGCAAACGTTATGGCATAAATTTTTAAAACTTAATCCAATCATCTCTATTAAGGGTAATCACAAAGCACAATAAGAACTCAGCAAAGAGTGAGACAAGGAAGAGGTAAAAATGTGAGTAATCAGAACTCAAGAAAAATAAGAACAAATTAAAACTATCATGGAAGTGAAGATGAAATGAGAAGAAGCACAAGGGAGAAGAAGCATATGGGGAAAAAATAAGGACCTAATAAGATGAAATGGAAATAGAGTTTAAAAAACTAGAGAAAAAAATTATGGCTATAGATGATGAGCAAAGAGAATACAACCAGTACTTAACTGAATCTTTGAAGGAGAAAACCAAACCAATATAACAAAACAATTCAGATTAAATTTAAGAAAACTTTCCTGAAATAAAAGATGAATCTATGTCTTGAAAAGTGCACAGTAGGTGCACCAGGGCAAAGTGGCTGAGATGGTCAACTCTGAGATATATCCTAGTAAAATCAACACACCCAAAAGATAAGGGCTTTTTGGACAGCCAGACCAAACCCAAAAAATCTGGCCCCAGATTTTCCATAGCAATATTCAGTGCAAAAGAAAATGGGAAAATAACTATAAGATATGCAGAAAAAGTGTGAACAAAGGATTTTATCATCTAGCCAAGCCATCCTTCAAGTATCAAAGGTACAAACAGCTTTGAACATAGAAGAAATCAAAAAATTTTCCCAGGAGCCCCTCAAGGAAACTACTATTGGATGAATTCACCAAGAAAAGGCTAGAGAAAGTATGGTCAAAGGAATGATGGTACACATTAAATATAGTCAATGTAGAACTGAGACTAAAACAAACCAGGGAATTACAGTGATAGGGTAGAGTGTATGCGCTGCCAATGCAGAAGGGATACAGCTAACAAGAAGTGAGAAAATAAAGGGGAGAAAAGATGAGAAAGTAAGTTCATTAATTCCCACCAATCACAGCTGAAGCAATCAGGAAACATCACCCACTAATGAGCAACAGGCAAATAATTAGAATTTCATTAACAAGTCTTAAGTGGTAGGGGAAAGGGAAAGAAGAGGAAGAAACATGCTAATATTCTTCCTTGCTGTAGGAAACTAATATATATTGCCCAAAGAAAGAGGGCTAAGTTAATAAACCTATAAAAATAACCAAGAAGAAAAATACAAACCTTCTAAACTATTAGAATAGTATATACAAAATAATACAAGCCAAATAACAAAAATTCTCTGAAAAATAGAATAAGAGTACTCAGACCAAATATATTTGTCACACCAATAAGTATAAATGTGCTTATTAACTCACCTATTTAAAAGAATTTCATACTGGATCACAAAGCAAAACGCAACTCTATGCAAGAAACACACCTGAAATGAAGTGATTCCAAAAAGTTGAAACTAAAAGTATGGTCAAAGTTTCACCAGGCAAATGCAAATAAAATTTGGTTCACTATCTTAACATCAGATAATTAGAATTTAGGTTAAAAACATTAAACAGAGGGAATTCCCTGGCGGTCCAGTGGTTCGGACTCAGCACTTTCACTGCCGTAGTCCTGGATGCAATCCCTGTTCGGTGAACTAAGATCACATAAGCCACTCAGCATGGCCAAAAAAAAAAGCATTAAACAGAGCAAAAAAGGGGAGTGTAGAAATATAGTGAAGACATATTATGAATATCTGTGCATCAAATAAAAAAGCAGCAACCATTTATAAAGCAGAAATTATAAGAGACACTACAGAGATGTAAGGACACTAGTAGTGGAAGACTTCAACCTCTCTGTTCATATCAGATCAAGTGGCCCCAAAAAAAGGCAAGAAAAGGAAGACCACAATATAAGGTGGATCTGATTGATATGCCAAACTCTGTCCCAGAAACGAAAGAGTACATCTATTTTCAAGTCCCTGACTCATGAAGTCAGCCATTTTAGGCCAAAAATAAGACAGTAATAAATTCCAAAAAATGGAAGTAGTAAAAACATTCTTTCATCAAAATGTTTTAACACTGGAAATTAATAGTAAATCAGAAAATAGGGCTTTTCCACCTAGGCTCTGTGCACCATTTTTAAACCCTCCAACAACTCTTATGACGAAGAAATATAAAAATAAGAATTGCAAAATATCTAGAAAATAATAATACTGAAAATACTACCATTCAGAACCTATAGGACATAGCTCAAGCAGTGCTAAGAGGACAATTCATAACCTTAGTGGTTCAATAAAAATTAAAGGTGAAAAATGAATTAATTATGAGATTCAAAGTTAGAAAAAAAATTGTAGGACAAAAATAGAAATTAATGAAACCAAAAAAGATCAAAATTGTTAAGCTTACTTCTTAGCAGAAATGAATAAAAACCTCTAACCTAGTCAAGAAAAGGAAACAAGCTCAAATACAAAAAGCAGTAAGTGAAAAATAATCAAAGAGATAGAAGAAATTAAATTGAGACTACTTTGCTAAATTCTCTACAAATAAATTTGAAAACTCAAGAGAGTAACTCAAACCCAGTCCGAAAGAGACAGAAAATCTAAAAAGAACAATTTTCATAGAGAAAGTTGCCAAAACCCCACCTCCCAATAAAGCAGTGGGCTCTCCATGGAGATTCCATAACACTGAAACAGGAAACTTTCCAAATAATTACAAAAAACTACCCTAACAGTTTTCTATATATGAAAGTCCAGGTTAAAAATCATTTTTCCTCAGAATTTTTTGAGAATATTGCAATACTCCTTTCTGGAATTGATAGAAGGACAGGGAGAGGGCATCATCAGGAGAATTTAACAGTCATAAATGTGCAGACTGCTAACAGCAGAGCTTCAAAATACATAAAGGAAAAAAAGGACAATATTAAAGGGAAAGGTAGGAAAGTCTGCAATTTCCACACCAGGTAAAGTTCCCTCTCAGTAACTGATGAGAAAACTAACAGAAACATTACACCCAGCAACTGCAGAATACACATTATTTTCAAGTGCACATAGAACATTCAGCAAGATAGAGCCTATGCTGGGTTACAAAACAAGTCTACATAAATTCAAAAGGAAACAAATCTAAATAAATTTAAAAGGACAGAACTCAGAGAGAGTATGCTCCCTATGCACAACAGAATTAAATTAGAAATCAATAAGGTACTAAGGAAACCATGAAATATTTTAAAATTAAAACATCTAAATCATCCATGCATCAAAGAAGTAGCCAGAAGGAAAGTTAGAACACATTTCAAATCAAATGACAATGAAAATAAAACAATGTGAGAAGTGCAGCTTTAAATACTTATATTAGGGGCTTCCCCGGTGGCGCAGTGGTTGAGAGTCCTCCTGCCGATGCAGGGGACACGAGTTCGTGCCCCGGTCTGGGAGGATCCCACATACCGCGGAGCGGCTGGGCCCGTGAGCCATGGCCACTGAGCCTGCACGTCCGGAGCCTGTGCTCCGCAACGAGAGAGGCCACAGCAGTGAGAGGCCCAAGTACCGCAAAAAAAAAAAAAAAAATTATATTAAAAAAGAAAAGAGGCCTAAAATCATTGATAGTTTAAAATTAAGAAGCTGGAAAAGCAAAAGATAAACCCAAAGGAAGTCTAAAGAGAAGAAATCAATGAAATAATAAAGAAAAATCATGGAAAACATTAACAAATCCGTAAGTTGGTTCCTTCAAAAGACCAACAAATTTGACCAAACTCTAACTATACTGATCAAGAGGAAAAACAACAACAACAACAAAAAAAAAACAAATTGTCACTATTAGAAATGAAGAAGGAATCATCACTTCAGACCTTACAGACTTTAAAAGAATAATAATATCATAAACTTCATAGAACCAAAATCAGCAACATAGGTAAAATGGACAAATTCATGGACGGACACAACTTACAAAAACTAAAACAAGATGAAACAAACAAAAAATATGAATAGCCCTAATTTTTTTTTTTTTGGCCACACTGCATGGCATGCAGAGCTTCCCCAACCAGGGATCAAACCCACAACCCCTGCAGTGGAAGCACAGACTCTTAACCACTGGACCACCAAGGAAGTCCTGAATAGCCCTGTATTGATTAAAGACACTGAATTAATCATCAAAAACCTTCCTACTAAGAAAACTCTGGGACCCAAGATGGTTTCACTGGTGAATTCTCCCAAACTTTAAAGAAGAAATCACACCAATTTTATACAATTCTTGCAGACAATGCAGGAGACCGGAACAATTTCTAACTAATTGAGTTCAGTACAACCTTAACACTAAAATCTGACAACGATATTACAAAAAAGAAGTTACAGAGCAATGAACACAGATGCACACTTCTTAAAATACTAGCAAATCAAATCCAGCAATATCTAAAAAAGGATAATACATCATGTCCAAGAAAAGTTTATCCCAATAATTCCAGGTTGATTTAACTTCAGAATATCAATGTAATTTTTCACATTAACAGAATAAAGGAGAAAAACAAATATATACATAACACTCTAGAACTCTAACAAAAGGAAACAATAAATTTTAAGTGGGTAAATATTTGAACACTTCACAAAGAAGGTATTTGAATAAACAAGCAGCACATGAAAAAGTATTAAACAACCTCAATCATCAAAGAAACACATATTAAAGCCACAATGAGATACTACTAACACATACCAAAACGTATAAAATTAAAGACTCACAACACCAAACATTTGCAAGGATGTAGCAACTGGAACTCTCATACTTTACTGATGAAAGTGTAAATTTTAAATTACTTTTTAGAAAAGGGCCTAGCAGTTTCTTTTAAAACTAAGCATACACCCTATTACCCTGTGACTCAACAATTCCATTCCTAGGTATTTAGACAAAGTAAGTGAAAACATGTCTAAAAAAAGCCTTGCAGAATAATGTTCATAGCAGCTTTTTTCATGCTAACTAAAATCAGCCCAGGTGTCCATTAATATGAGAATGGATAAAGTATGGTATACCCATACATTGGAATATTCTTCAGGGATAGGATTAATGATGAAATATTGAATGCTTTTCCCTCTTTTACAGTAGAAAAAGAAAGTCACAGCCTTCCAGCCCACTACCTGTCTTTAAAATAAATCTTCATTGGAGTAGTCTCGTCTACGTGTTTGTGTTTTGTCTATGGCTGCTCTTGCACTGCAGTGGCAGGGCTGAGCAGGAGCAACAGAGACTGCACGGCTCACAGAGCCTGTAATTTTTACTCTCTGGACCTTTACAGAAAAAGTTTGCCAACTTCTGCTCTTCAGCAGTAAAAAGGAATGAACTGCCAATGACTATAACAACATGAATAAATCTCAAAAACATGCCGAATGAAAGAGGCCTTATACAAAAGAGGACATACTATATGGTTCTGTTGATATGAAGATCTAGCGTTGGTAAAACTAATCTATGACAGAGAGAATCTGCATAACGGCTGCCTGTAGGGGTAGGATGGGGACCGCCTGGTAAGGGACAAGAGGATGATGTCCAGTTCTGCATCTTGACAGGAGTTTGGCTTTGACAAAGACTCTCTTATACCAAAACTTCAGACTGGCTCCTCGGAGTAAATCTTCTTTCTGACTAAGGCCCAACCTTGGGCTTCCCTCTCTGTCCTTGCAGAATCCAGGTTGAGCAAGAATCCTGCTAAGATTCCCCACCCTTGGTATCTGACCAAATTTGAGTTTGATATCCGATCGAATTCCCCCTCCCCTACTCTGGCCCGCCTTCAGCAAGAACTCAGCTGAGTCCCTCTAGCAAGACCCTCCCCTCTCCCTAACGCTTCCTCTTTGTAATTTCGCATCCAGGGACCATGCGCCACCTCTGCTCCTTGGTTAGAAATCCCACTTGTCCTCTCTAGAGTCAGACTTGAGCCCAAACTTTCTCTCTCTCACTCTCTCACTGCCAGAGCCCAGGGCAGTGTCCCCTACACCTACCGTGATAGCCACCACCCCCCCCGAATAAAGTCCTCCTTAAGGTCTTTAACAAGGGTCATGAGTAATTTTTCTCTTTAACAGGCTGCATGGATATCAGAACTCAGGACTGGTATCCCTAAGATCTGTACCTTTCATTTTATCTATTGGGCTGGCCAAAAAGTTCGTTTGGGTTTCTCCGTAAGATGTTACAGAAAAACCCAAACGGACTTTTTGGCCAACCCAATACAATTACCTCCTAGTTAATAAGAAGCAAGGTGAAGTATCTGGGAAAAAGTAAACCAAAATCTACAACTTTTTTTGAAATGCATCTAAAAAAGATAAACTGATGGATACATGGAAGGACAGAGACAGATAAATGTGATAAAACATAGTAAAATGTTAATTTTAGAATCTAGACGGGGAGGACATGATTGTTCACCGTAAAATTCTTTCAACTGCTATCTTTGAAATTTCTCATAATAAAATGTTGGGGGTAATGCTTACCTGCTGTGAGACTGTCATAACATAGACGATGAAAATAACTCTTCTACCACTGTGTTTTACACATATTCATCCATAGACTACAAAGGGGAAGTTTTATCCAAGTACCCTTACAATATAGATTCACTATTAGCACAGAAGTATGAGAGAACCGTGAGATATTTCTGACATTACAAACGGCTGAACAATTTTAAGTCAAACTTTCATCGATGTAACTACCTCCTACAATAGACCACATTCTAGCACTGGACTCTGAGGGCAAGCCTAACCATTAAACAGTGAAGAGACGAACTATTTTTAATTCTGTACACAGGGGCGTAAGGTGGCCTGCACCCTAACTGAACCTGATACATTACTGTGCTTTATACATGTGTTTTGTTGAAATTTTTATAGTGGAAAAGAGATAATAGTGCTAACAGTAACATACCAAAAGAGAATTCCAGTTCCTGTCAGATTATAAAATTTTAACTCTTGTGCAATAATTTCTCTATCAACAGTTAAGAAATATCACCAACTGTACTCAAAGCACTGGAGTACACAGACACAAATATAGACCATGCACGTAGTCTGTTTCAATTTAAGATGGTAAGAGATTCTTAGGTTTTTTGTTTTTGTTTTTTTCGCTTTTAAAGAAGCCACCTCACTGTTTGAGGTCACACCTGTTTGTCACAGGTAATCACTTTCTTGTTAACCGGCAAATAAAAAGCCAAAACAGAAACATACCCATGGCCTACTTCCTCCTCTCTAAAGCTACCCGCTGTCCTAGTCAAATGCTGTCATCTTTGGGAAAGGCAAAACACCCTTTCAATTCCCCTGCCTTCTGGGCTTCTGTTCTGACTACATCTTCTCCCACACCAGCAGTGTCCTTCCCTAATACTTCCTGAACATTTTTTTTTTATTTACAATACTTTAAGCTCTTGACCATTCAGAAATTAGCCTTGTAACATTATCTTTTTCTGCTGAATAATACTGCTTCACTCCCGTGAATGTTTTCTATTTCCCTATCTACATATTAAATTCATGGATTCCTTGGTATTTCCTACAGGAAGTCATAGGGTTGGCACTATAGGGGGTGCAATGTTTTCTGACTGGCATGCTAGGCAAGTGTGTTAAATCTAAGCTAACTGGTAGATGTGCTAATCCCCACAGAGCAGGTACCTCTGCGATCTTCCCTGTAACCATGCACTTTTCAAAAGAAAAGAGGAGGCTGCAGCTGTGGCTAAACAGACTGGCTGTGAATAAAAACAGAGGCAGGACGTACAGTCATGAAATTTACAGCCAAAGGAATTAAGCAACCCACACACAGTATCTTACCCTAGTTGTCTTTGCAAAAGAGTAGCCATTCTTCTGTTCTAACTATCTGCTTCCAACTCCTAGGTGAAGCTAAACTAGAATGCATCTAAGGCAAGATTCGAGTTTCAGAAATAAGTGCTTTCAAGATTCTGATTGCACTTGTGCATGGTTATGACTGGTGTGTAAAAATATCAATATATAAGCAGCCTCCAAACTTTAGGTATGATCCTAAATAGAGCCAGCATTTTCCAATAAAGACAAACCTCTTCTACTTCTCCTCCCTAAATCAGGAGCCCAGGACCCCTGGCCGACAAACTTGAAAAAAGCAGCAGCCATGAGAAATGTGATCCACTCAGAAAAACATGGTCTCCTTCCTGCCTGGGGATGAGCCCCGCAGCCCCATACCTAACCGCCATGCTGCCCAATGTGTGTGCTACCATAGACACTTGCCTGAAATTCCATTAATCTGATATGCTTTAGGGTTAAAAATGCTTATATCACAAGGAATAGAAATCTACCAGTGTTTTATACAAATATCTTAAATTTGGCCACTTTTCCTAAAATACAGCTGTTTTGGGGGCATAAGAATGCTGACGTGAGGAGGTGGTATGAACTTTGAACACAGAATACTTTTGTGGACTAGAGAGGACTTAGCATCAGTAGGCAGAGTCCTAGAATAAGCAAGAAGGCACAAGAATCTGGTTACAGAACATCACAGGATGTCAAAGATAAAATACATCTATTTCACAATTTGGCCCAGGCTGGCCCTTCATCCAGAAAAATAATGCTAGCTGGTTCCTATTCTCAGAATTCTGGATACTATTAGTAATACTAAAATAACAGCTGTGTCACATGGAGTTAACACAGCAGCCATAGGTCAGACCTAGAAGCTAGCTATCCCAGGAAGTACCATTTGTATAGAAAAGTCAATGCAAGTTCCAAACAACTATCTAAAAATGAATACCATGGAAACCATGTACTAGGAGCACTGTACTAATAAGCATCACTTTCTGAGCGTAATCTTCTCTGACTGTCACAACAGCCCTACGTAATAGGTACTATTCTCATTCCTATCTTACAGATAAGGAAAGTAAAACATAACAGGCTAAGTTACTTGATTGAAATCACACGGCAAAAATAAACGGCACACTCCAAAGATATACAGATGGCCAACAAACATATGAAAAGATGTTCAACATCACTAATCATTAGGGAAATGCAAATCAAAACCACTAGATATCACTTCACATCCATTAGAATGCCTACAATTAAAAAAAAAAACAAAATGTGTTGAGGAGAACAGAGAGAAATTGGAACCCTTGCAACACTGCTGGTGGGAATGCAAAACAGTACAACCACTACGGATAAAGCAATGTGGTGGTTCTTCAAAAAATTAAAATTACTTTATGATCCAGCAATTTCACTTCTGGGTATACATCCAGAAGAACTGAAAGGTGGGTTGAAGAGGTATTTGTACAGTCATGTTCTAGTAAGTAGAATCCCCTAATATCTTTCCTGATCATTCTATCATAAGCCCCAAATTAATAAATCTCCATGTTCCATTATTCACTAATCTAAACCTATTTTTTCTTCATTCATTATATACCTACCATCATTTTAAAACTGCTGATTGAAAAAAGAGTAAAACCAGCAAACATAATACAGAAAGGCTTCATATATTAACTCAGGATTTCAACATATTATTTTACCTTTAAGTAAGGTTACTACTCGGTTACATCATTTACTAAACCTCTGATTCAAATCCAAACAAGGCAAGTAACGCCTTTCAGTTTCAACTATACAAACTTACACCCTACCCAGCCCCCAACCCAAAATAAAAGACCTAGCAACCCAATGTCTCTCTCTCTCCATGAGGTTGCTTGATTTTCATAGTTGTGACTAAACAACCATTTTATTCTTCTAAAACCATAATTCAGAAAGACCCTGCAATGCACAATACAAACTCCCCCAAAAAGACAAAGAATAAACTCCTATGTTTTTAAAAATTTTAAACACTAAAATAGACTTCAAAGACAGACCTATTCTATTAAATTAGTATTAAGCATATTTTTCTTCAAGAATTAAGCTGTCAAATTTCTCTAAAAACTAAAGTTGGTTTAATATTCAAGATACAAAGGCATCTTTCAACTTATATTTAGCAGCCTACAAGTTTTATTTTTTAATTAATTAATTTATTTTTGGCTGCATTGGGTCTTCGTTGCTGCGCACGGGCTTTCTCTAGTTGTGGCAAGCAGAGGCTACTCTTCGTTGCAGTGTGCAGGCTTCTCATTGCGGTGGCTTCTCTTGTTGCGGAACACGGGCTCTAGGCACACGGGCTTCAGTAGTTGTGGCACGCAGGCTCAGTAGTTGTGGCTCGTGGGCTCTAGAGCGCAGGCTCAGTAGTTGGCGCACGGGCTTAGTTGCTCTGCGGCATGTGGATCTTCCCAGACCAGGGCTCAAACCCCTGTCTCCTGCATTGGCAAGCGGATTCTTAACCACTGTGCCAACAGGGAAGTCCCTTAACCCTTTTCTCTAAACAGCTAAGCTTTAATTCTTCTACAGCATCGCTGATTTCACAGTTAGAGCTGAGGGTTCACATACAGATAAGAAAAGTACACTATGATGAAGCATTCCAATAACTAACTGGAATGCAAAATCCTAGAATATAGCCATCTAGGAGCTCAAAAGTGAAAAGAGCAAGTATGCGAAAGGGATCTATGTAGACCACATGCCTTACTGATGCATTCTTATGACTCTTAAAACTCATCATTTTGATCGCATACATTTCAAGCCTCAATCAGATCTCAAAGACTATAGTATACAAATGTCCCACAGTGTAACCAGAGTTGTCAACACTCCCAGGAAACCATTTAGAAGCAAGATTCTTTTTAAATTAAAGAAAGCAGGAAAAAAGTAAATGATCAGTTTGCCTTAAAAATGAGTACCACAAACCTTTCTCAATTATAAGTGTAGTTATCCGTTTCTTAGTATAGGTTTTATCATTGCTGCAATGCAATTCTTACTACATTTAAAATAGCTGCACAGAAGTTGAGACACAGATGTAGAGAACAAACGTATGGACACCAAGGGGGGAAAACCATGGTGGGGTGGGGATGGTGGTGTGCTGAAATGGGCGACTGGGATTGACATATATACACTGATGTGTATAAAATTGATGACTAATAAGAACCTGCAGTATAAAAAAACAAACAGACAAAAAAACACAACTAATACTAAACTTTCTTTGGGGTATTTGTATGGAAATATGTTAATATAAATGTTTCAGACATTACATGAAATTTCTAAAAATCTTATATGTTCTGGTATAATGCTATAAGTCATAATTCTAGTTATTACTTTAAAATGTATATCTCAGAAATAACTAAATTTCCTTGTCAACTGCATTATTATGAACCTTCATCAAATCTTTAACCATGGTCATTTTTAAGTCTTTTGTCATTTACAGAGTTCTGGGTGTACTCTGATGCTTTTGCAAAAATGTTCCTATAAAAGGGTTTCATCCTCAAGGAATTCATGGAAAAGACTGACAAGTACAGGTTTCTGGTAACTGATTACACTGCTGAACTGAATGAATAAGCATTTTCAGAACTCTAATGGAAAACTGATGAATTCATAAAAGTGCTAACAAAAGATCAAGATGAAAAAAAAATTAATTACATGGAACTGAGTGAACTGATAAGGATGATTATAATTTTTGTGACTTTCTGTTTGAATAAAAAAAAAATCCCACAAGAACTCAAGAGGCAAAAAATATACAACTCAATTTTCACTGCAAAGTAAAAGAGCTGTTACAGTGGAGGATTACTGGACTGAATGTCAATATTATGACACAGTATGAGTGTGTTTCGTGTTTGGTAACTGCAATCATTGTTTCTTTTGTTGTGGTCATCCGCTTACAATGCTTGGTGTCAGCTTATTTCTTGTAAAAATAAAATACAGTGTGTGTGTGTGAAAAAAAATAAAAACATTGCCAATGTTGTACCTCTTCTCGTGGAAATTAATAAAATATTAAATGTGGGTTTCCCTGGTGGCGCAGTGGTTGAGAGTCTGCCGGCTGATGCAGGGGACACGGGTTCGTGCCCCGGTCCGGGAAGATCCCACATGCCGTGGAGCGGCTGGGCCCGTGAGCCATGGCTGCTGGGCCTGCGCGTCCGGAGCCTGTGCTCCTCAGTGGGAGAGACCACAACAGTGAGAGGCCCGTGTACCACAAAAAAAAAAAAAAAAAAAAAAAAAATTGTGAAAAAAATGAAATAAAATAAAATAGCTGCACACTTCATTAAATAAATATGCAGCAATTAATTGGGGGGGGAAAAAGAGTATCACAAACCACATTTCACCAGAAAAATACTCTTACTGGTTTTTTTTGTTTTTGTTTTTGTTTTTTTTCTTTTTGCGGTATGCGGGCCTCTCACTGTTGTGGCCTCTCCCGTTGCGGAGCACAGGCTCCGGATGCGCAGGCCCAGCGGCCATGGCTCACGGGCCCAGCCGCTCCGCGGCATATGGGATCCTCCCAGACCGGGGCACGAACCCGTATCCCCTGCATCGGCAGGCGGACTCTCAACCACTGCGCCACCAGGGAGGCCCCTCTTACTGGTTTTGATTTAAAATGCTTTACTTGCTCTCTAACCCCTGCTCTGGCACTGCCGCCAATACACGCACTCAGCTCTGGGTCACCCCTTACTCATCTCCCTTCAAGCAGAATCTGGCTACCATGCTGTGAGGACACTCAAGCAGCCCTATGGAGTGGTCTAAGAGGAACTGAGGCCGCCTGCCAACAGTTAGTACCAACTTGCCAGCCATCCGTGTGGCTGACAGGGTCTTTGTGCTCCGGCCAGGTCTTCATGCTCCGGCCAGGTGTCAGGCCTGTGCCTCTGAGGTGGGAGAGCCGCGTTCAGGACACTGGTCCACGAGAGACCTCCCAGCTCCACGTAATATCAAACAGAAAAAGCTCTCCAGGAGATCTCCATCTCACAGCTAAGACCCAGCTCCACTCAACGACCAGCAAGCTCCAGTGCTGGATACCCTATGCCAAACAACTAGCAAGACAGAAACAAAACCCCACCCACTGGCAGAGAGGCTGCCTAAAATCATAATAAGTTCACAGACACCCCAAAACACACCACTTGGACGTGGTCCTGCCAACCAGAAAGACAAGATCCAGCCTCATCCACCAGAACGCAAGAACCAGTCCCCTCCACCAGGAAGCCTACAAAACCCACTGAACCAACCTTAGCCACTGGGGGCAGACACCAAAAACAACAGGAACTACGAACCTGCAGTCTGTGAAAAGGAAACCCCCAAACACAGTAAGTTAAGCAAAATGAGAAGACAGAGGAACACACAGCAGATAAAGAAGAAAAGTAAAAACCCACCAGACCTAACAAATGAACAGGAAATAGGCAGTCTACCTGAAAAAGAATTCAGAGTAATGACAGTAAAGATGATCCAAAATCTTGGAAATAGAAAGGAGAAAATATAAAAAACGTTTAACAAGGACCTAGAAGAACTAGAGAGCAAACAAACACTGATGAACAACATAATAAATGAAATTAAAAATTCTCTAGAAGAAATCAATAGCAGAATAACTGAGGCAGAAGAATGGAAAAGTGACCTGGAAGATAAAATAGTGGAAATGACTACTGCAGAGCAGAATAAAGAAATAAGAATGAAAAGAATTGAGAAGAGTCTCAGAGACCTCTGGGACAACAAGAAACACACCAACATTTGAATTATACGGGTCCCAGAAGAAGAAGAGAAAAAGAAAGGGACTGAGAAAATATTTGAAGAGATTATAGTTGAAAACTTCCCTAATACGAGAAAGGAAATGGTCAATCAAGTCCAGGAAGTGCAGAGAGTCCCATACAGGATAAATCCAAGGGGAAACACTCCAAGACACATATTAGTCAAACTATCAAAAACTAAATACAAAGAAAAAATATTAAAAGTAGCAAGGGAAAAGCAACAAATAACATACAAGGGAATCCCCATATGGTTAACAGCTGATCTTTCAGCAGAAACTCTGCAAGCCAGAAAGGAGTGGCAAGACATATTAAAAGTGATGAAATGGAAAAACCTACCACCAACATTACTCTACCCAGCAAGAATCTCATTCAGATTCAACAGAAAACTTAAACCCTTTATTGACAAGCAAAAGCTAAGAGAATTCAGCACCACAAGACCAGCTTTACAACAAATGCTAAAGGAACTTCTCTAGGTAGGAAACACAAGAGAAGGAAGAGACCTACAATAACAAACCCAAAACAATTGAGAAAATGGTAATAGGAACATACATATTGATAACTACCTTAAATATAAATGGATTAAATGCTCCAACCAAAAGACACAGGCTGGTTGAATGGATACAAAAACAAGACCCATATATATGCTGTCTACAAGAGACCCACTTCAGACCTAGGGACACATACAGACTGAAAGCGAGGGGATGGAAAAGGATATTCCGCGGAAATGGAAATCAAAAGAAAGCTGGAGGAGCAAATCTCATATCAGACAAAATAGACTTTAAAATAAAGACTATTACGAGAGACAAAGAAGGACACTTTGGGATCAATTCAAGAAAGGATCAATTCAAGAAGAAGATATAACAATTGTAAACAATTATGCACCCAATATAGGACCTCAATATATAAGGCAAATGCTAACAGCCATAAAAGGGGAAATCAACAGTAACACAATAATAGTAGGGGAATTTAACATCCCATTTTCACCAATGGACAGACCATCCAAAATAAAAATAAATAAGGAAACACAAACTTTAAATGATACATTAAAAAAAGATGGACTTAATTGATATTTATAGGACATTCCATACAAAAACAACAGACTATACTTTCTTCTCAAGTGCTCATGGAACATCCTCCAGGATAGATCATATCTTGGGTCACAAATCAAGCCTTGGTAAATTTAAGAAAACTGAAATCGTATCAAGTATCTTCTCCATACACAACGCTATGAGACTAGATATCAATTACAGGAAAAAATGTGTAAAAAATATAAATACATGGAGGCTAAACAATATACTACTAAATAACCAAGAGATCACTGAAGAAATCAAAGGGGAAATCAAAAAATACCTAGAAACAAACGACAATGAAAGCGCGATGACCCAAAACCCATAAGATGCAGCAAAAGCAGTTCTAAGAGGAAAGTTTATAGCAATACAATCCTACCTCAAGAAAACAAGAAACATCTCAAATAAACAACCTAACCTTACACCTAAAGCAATGAGAGAAAGAAGAACAAAAGAACGCCAAAGTTAACAGAAGGAAAGAAATCATAAAGATCAGATCAGAAATAAATGAAAAAGAAATGAAGGAAACAATAGCAAAGATCAATAAAAGTAAAAGCTGGTTCTTTGAGAAGATCAACAAAATTGATAAACCATTAGCCACACTCATCAAGAAAAAAAAGGAGAAGACTCAAATCACTAGAATTAGAAATAAAAAAAGAGAGGTAACAACTGATGGTGCAGAAATACAAAGGATCATGAGAGTTTAATACAAGCAACTATATGAGAATAAAATGGACAACCTGGAAGAAATGGACAAATTCTTAGAAACGCACAACCTTCCGAGACTGAACCAGGAAAAATAGAAAATATAAACAAACAAATGACAAGCACTGCAAGTGAAACTGTGATTAAAAGTCTTCCAACAAACAAAAGCCCAAGACCAGATGGCTTCACAGGCGAATTCTATCAAACATTTAGAGAAGAGCTAACACCTATCCTTCTCAAACTCTCCCAAAATATAGCTGAGGGAGGAACACTCCCAAACTCATTCTACGAGGCCAACATCACCCTGATACCAAAACCAGACAAAGATGTCACAAAGAAAGGAAACTACAGGCCAATATCACTGATGAACATAGATGCAGAAATCCTCAACCAAATTCTAGCAAACGAATGCAGCAGCACATGAAAAGGCTCACACACCATGATCAAGTGGGGTTTATCCCAGGAGTGCAAGGATTCTTCAATATATGCAAATCAATCAATGTGATACACCATATTAACAAACTGAAGGAGAAAAACCATATGATCATCTCAATAGATGCAGAAAAAGCTTTTGGCAAAATTCAACACCCATTTATGATAAAAACCCTCCAGAAAGTAGGCATAGAGGGAATTTACCTCAACATAATAAAGGCCATATATGACAAACCCACAGCAAACATCATTCTCAATGGTGAAAAACTGAAACCATTTCCTCTAAGATCAGGAACCAGACAAGGTTGTCCAGTCTCACCACTATTATTCAACATTGTTTTGGAAGTTTTAGCCACAGCAATCTGAGAAAAAAAGAAATAAAAGGAATCCAAATCAGAAAAGAAGATGTAAAGCTGTCACTGTTTGCAGATGACATGATACTATACATAGAGAATCCTAAAGATGCTACCAGAAAACTACTGGAGCTAATCAATGAATTTGGTAAAGTAGCAGGATACAAAATTAATGCCCAGAAATCTCTTGCATTCCTATACACTAATGATGAAAAATCTGAAAGAGAAATTAAGGGAACACTCCCATTTACCACTGCAACAAAAAGAATAAAATACCTAGGAATACAGCTACCTAAGGAGAAAAAAGACCTGTATGCAGAAAATTATAAGACACTGATGAAAGAAATTAAAGAGGATACAAACAGATGGAGAGATATACCATGTTCTTGGATTGGAAGAATCAACATTCCAAAAATGAATATACTACCCAAAGTAATCTACAGACTCAATGCAATCCCTATCAAACTACCAATGGCATTTTTCACAGAACTAGAACAGAAAATCTCACAATTTGTATGGAAATACAAAAGACCCCAAACAGCCAAAGCAATCTTGAGAAAGAAAAAACAGAGCTGGAGGAATCAGGCTCCCGGACTGCAGACTATACTACAAAGCTACAGTAGTCAAGACAATATGGTACTGGCACAAAAACAGAAATATGGATCAATGGAACAGGATAGAAAGCCGAGAGATAAACCCACGCACATACGGTCACCTTATCTTTGATAAATGATGCAAGAATATACAATGGAGAAAAGATAGCCTCTTCAATAAGTGGTGCTGGGCAAACTGGACAGCTACATGTAAAAGAATGAAATTAGAACACTCCCTCATACCATACACGAAAATAAACTCAAAATGGATTAAAGACCTTAATGTAAGGCCAGACACTATCAAACTCTTAGAGGAAAACATAGGCAGAACACTTTATGACATAAATCACAGCAACATCCTTTTTTGACCCACCTCCTAGAAAAACGGAAAAAAAAACAAAAATAGAAAATGGAACCTAATGAAACTTAAAAGTTTTTGCACAGCAAAGGAAACCATAAACGGGATGCAAGGCAACCCTCAGAATGGGAGAAAATATTTGCAAATGAAGCAACTGACAGAGGATTAATCTCCAAAATTTACAAGCAGCTCATGCAGCTCAATATCAAAAAAAACAAACAACCCAATCCAAAAATGGGCAGAAGACCTAAATAGACATTTCTCCAAAGAAGATACACAGATTGCCAACAAACACATGAAAGGATGCTCAACATCACTAATCATTAGAGAAATGAAAATCAAAACTACAGTGAGGTATCACCTCACACCAATCGGAATGGCCATCAAAAAATCCACAAACAGTACATGCTGGAGAGGGTGTGGAGAAAAGGGAATCCTCTTACACTGTTGGTGGGAATGTAAATTGATACAGCCACTATGGAGAACAGTATGGAGGTTCCTTAAAAAGACTAAAAATAGAACTACCATGCGATGCAGCAATCCTACTACTGGGCATATACCCTGAGTAAACCATAATTCAAAAAGAGGCATGTACCACAATGTTTATTGCAGCACTGTTTACAATAGCCAGGACTTGGAAGTAACCTAAGTGTCCATCAACAGATGAATGGATAAAGAAGATGTGACACATATATACAATGGAATATTACTCAGCCATAGAAAGAAATGAAACTGAGTTATTTGTAGTGACGTGGATGGACCTAGAGACTGTCATACAGAGTAAAGTTAAGTCAGAAAGAGAAAAACAAATACCGTATGCTAACACATATATATGGAAATCTTAAAAAAAGAAAACAAAATGGTTCTGAAGAACCTAGGGGCAGGACAGGAATAAAGACATAGAGAATGGACTTGAGGACACGGGGAGGGGGAAGGGTAAGCTGGGACGAAGTGAGAGAGTGGCATGGACATATATACACTACCAAGTGTAAAATAGATAGCTAGTGGGAAGCAGCCGCATAGCACAGGGAGATCAGCTCGGTGCTTTGTGACCACCTCGAGGGGTGGGATAGGGAGGGTGGGAGGGACATGCAAGAGGGAGGAGATATGGGGATATATGTATATGTATAGCCGATTTACTTTGTTATAAAGCAGAAACTAACACACCATCGTAAACCAATTATACTCCAATAAAGATGTTAAAAATAAATAAAGAAAAGAAAATGCTTTACTTGATTTGAAACAAAAACTTTTCATTAAGGGCTCTAAGGGTCACTTCTTTTCAAAATCATCTCATTTAAATGTTTATAGCATAATGTCACATGAAAAAGATCACAAAATATATGAAAGGAGAAAGAAAAAAAAAATATATATATATATGAAAGGATTCTATACAATTACTGTATTTCCCTTAGTTATCTTCCAACAATAGGGCACTGCCTTTATTCAAGGTTCTTACAACATCTAGCAGGAATCTCTCTCTCTGCTACTTCAACCTGAACAAAGTTGGGTAAGCAGGTATCCTAACATTTACTAAACAGCTTAGGGGTCACAGAGGATCATTTTATATTTAGGCATATATGTCACATGTATGTCTGCTGTAGGTAGAATATATATACTGCATACATGCATAGAATATGTATATGTATGCATAAAATACACACTCATACATATGCATAGGTAGAAGTCTGAAAGGTGTAAATCCAAAACAAGCAGTGATTACCTCTGCATGATATGAGATCTATAATTTAAATTTTCTACCTTGTTATTTATCTTTTCTAACTTGTCTCCAACAAAGAAAGTTAATTTTTTTATTTATATATTCCATTGTACTGGTGTCGACAGAGAACTCTGTCCTTATATGGTATAGTTTTCATGTTCCACCAAGAAAGAATAATCTTCAGGTTCTCTGCCATTTTTCTAAAAGTGCCAACGTTTCCAGGTACTCTGGTAAACTTGTTCTAAACAAAAGGATGTTAAACAGGTGCTAACTGCACACATAACAACTTTTAGGTATCACAAATCAAATTCCTTAAAGATTTACCTTCATCGTACATCTCTTCTATTAAATAAGCCTCTGCTCGGTCTTTCAGAGCGTTCACATTGTCAGGTTCCATCTGTAAAACTTCCGAACACACTCGAATAGCTTCAACAGGCTTCTCATCCTAAAAGTAAGTGTGAGAAAAGAATTTATGGTTGTTTTCCACATGTCAAGTTTTTACAATTCTGGGAGTGAGTCAACAGTTACCTTCGAAAAGCAGTGGCAAATCCTTTCTTTTGAACGAATTGTATACTCAGAAACACTTGGCTCTGTTTTCATGACAGATTCATATTTGCTGGTAGCATCTGTGTATCTGTTAAATGAGCAAATCATGATGAGTAAAAAATGAAATTCTAGGGCTTCCCTGGTGGCGCAGTGGTTGAGAGTCCACCTGCCGATGCAGGGGACACGGGTTCGTGCCCTGGTCTGGGAAGATCCCACATGCCACAGAGCGGCTGGGCCCGTGAGCCATGGCCGCTGAGCCTGCACGTCCGGAGCCTGTGCTCTGCAACAGGAGAGGCCACAACAGTGAGATGCCCGCGTACCGCAAAAAAAAAAAAAAAAAAAAGAAATTCTATTTCCAGAGCTAAAGAAACGACCCTCTACTCTTCACTATATGTTACTTAATCAATTGACCTGAATGAGCACATCCCTTCAAATACTGCTTCTACCTTATTAATCTACAGTAGCAAGGAAGGTTCTCTCTGCAATTAAGAGTTGGGAGATAAAACACATGACCACAGAAAACGTATATGGATAAATCAAAGCATACCTGTGAGTACCCATCAAATCAAATGATGAATTCTCTACAGAAAAGCACTCATAATTTTGAAACAGGAAAACACTTTGTTAAAGTCTGACTATACAAGGCACTTTCAGCAAAACAGAAATCAGGTTTTCTTTCTTAGTTACTACACACTTTGATGAAATAACAGCAACCATTACATGTTATTTTATATAACAAATATCAATATTCAAATCTAAGTACATTGTAATTCCTTGCAGAAGAAACCTGCTTTTTATTTATTTATTTATTTTGGAGATTTCAACAGTTTTCTACTCACTTAGTTGTGTGTGTATATGTGTGTGTGTGTGTGTGTGTGAGTATACGTAGTTTTATCACGTGTGTAGATTCATGTAACCTTCACCACAATGAAGATACAGCATTACTCCACCTCTGTAAGGTTCCTTCGTACCATCCCTTTATAGTTACACACCATCCTGCTCCCTAACCCTCAGTAATTTCTCATCTGTTCACCATCTCTATAATTTTATTTCATGAATGCTATCTAAATGTAATCATACAGTAGGTAACCTTTTTTTTTTAATTTTATTTATTTTTGGCTGCATTGGGTCTTCGTTGCTGCACACGGGCTTTTCTCTAGTTGTGGCGAGCGGGGTCTGTTCTTCATTGCGGTGCGCGGGCTTCTCATTGCAGTGGCTTCTCTTGTTGAGGAGCACAGGCTCTACGCGCATGGGCTTCAGTAGTTGTGGCACGCGGGCTCAGTAGTTGTGGCACATGGGCTTAGTTGCTCCACGGAGAAGAAACTTGCTTAAATTCCCAACATTACTAGCTTTCTAAGAACAATAAAGGCTATTTCAGCATTTTTTTAAACCGGTGAAAAGTACTAGTCATGTTATGCACTGTTACTCTAGTCCTCATTAATGGCAAACTGTTGCGTTGGTCAAAAGGTTCATTCATTTTTTTCCATAAGATGGCTCTAGTAGCACTTAGTTGTCTTTAACTTCATTCGAAAAAATTACGTTAGACTGTATGTGACAGATGTCATATCAGTGTGCATTTAAAAACAGATCAAAATCGGTGAATTTTTGTGTAGCCATTTTAATGTTGAAGATGGAAGAAAAAAAGCAACATTTTCAGCATATTATGCTTTATTATTTCAAGAAAGGTAAAAACACAACTGAAATGAACAAAAAGATTTGTGCAGTGTATGGAGAAGGTGCTGTGACTGACTAAACATGTCAAAAATGGCTTACGGGGCTTCCCTGGTGGCGCAGCGGTTGAGAGTCCGCCTGCCGATGCAGGGGACACAGGTTCGTGCCCCGGTCTGGGAAGATTCCACATCCCGCGGAGCGGCTGGTCCCGTGAGCCATGGCCGCTGAGCCTGTGCGTCCGGAGCCTGTGCTCCGCAACGGGAGAGACCACAACAGTGAGAGGCCTGCGTACCGCCAAAAAAAAAAAAAAAAGTGGTTTGCGAAGTTTCATGCTGGAGATTTCTCACTGGATGATGCTCCATGGTCGGGTAGACCAGTTGAAGTTGATAGCAATCAAATAGAAATAATAACTAAGAACAATCAACATTATACCATGCAGGAGATAGCCAACATACTCAAAATATCCAAATCAAATGTTGAAAATGGTGTGCACCAGCTTGGTCACGTGAATCACTTTGATGTTTCGGTTCCACGTAAGTTAAGCGAAAAAAACCTTCTTGACCATATTTCCACATGCAATTCTCAACTGAAACGTAATGAAAACGTTCCATTTTTTAAAAAAATTGTGACAGGCAATGTAAAGTGGATACTGTACAGTAATGTGGAATGGAAGAGATCGTGGGGCAAGCAAAATGCACCACCACCAACTACACCAAAGGCCAGTCTTCATCCAAAGAAGATGATGTTGTGTATACGGTGGGATTGGAAGGGAGTCCTCTATTATGAGCTCCTTCTGGAAAACCAAACGATTAATTCCAAGAAGTACTGCTCCCAATTAAACCAACCGAAAGCAGCACTCAACGAAAAGCATCCAGAATTAATCAACAGAAAACGCATAATCTTCCATCAGGATAACACAAGACCGCATATGTTTCTTTGATGACCAGGCAAAAACTGTTACAGCTTGGCTGGGAAGTCCTGATTCATCCACCATATTCACCAGACATTGCACCTTCAGATTTTCATTTATTCCAGTCTTTACAAAATTCTGTTAACAGAAAAAATTTTAATTCCCTGGAAGACTGTAAAAGGCACCTGGAACAGTTCTTTGCTCAAAAAGATAAAAAGTTTTTGGTAGATGGAATTATGACGTTGCCTGAAAAATGGCAGAAGGTAGTGGAACAAAAGGGTGAATACGTTGTTCAATAATGTTCTCGGTGAAAATGAAAAATGTGTCTTTCATTTTTAGTTAAAAAATGGAAGGCACTTTTTGGCCCACCCAATGCAAGCTATATTTACATGCCATTGTGGCACATTATTCCCAAAGTGCTGCAATCTTCAAATTTAAATGCCACTGTATTAAAATATAGGTTTAAATGCAAAACTTAAAGCAAAAGCTAGACATCAATGTCAAAATCCTAGTTGGGATACTGTTCTATAGATTTCCAAGACGGTACAACTGTAGGAAACTATACAGAGTATGTGAGACCTCGCTCTATTTCTTAAAACTACGTGTGAAACTACAATTAGAAATTAAAAGTTCAATTAGAAAATACTGCACTTCACTTTAAAAAAAAAAAAAAAAGGAAGCTTCTGGAAAGGTGGAGTACATCAATCTTCCCCAATTCCTCTAGCCAGATACCTGTGTAAATACCCTGGACATAATATGTACTTTTGTTTAATATGAAAAGACTCAGAAAGGGGGAGATAAGAAAATTATGGTCCCACCCCCACCAATATCAGCAGGTCAACTGGAGAGCCTAGACTTCTTCCCTGGTGAGCCTGTAATGAGGTGTGTCCACACCCAACCAAGAAACAGGAAGATCTCAAACCAACACCAAGAGGACAGAGATGTTAAAGCAGCCATGAAAAAAGGAGCAATTAACAAACATGCTTAAAGCAAATGAAAAAATAGAATGCCTCAGCAAAGAAATGGAAAGTCTCAGCAAAGAAATAGAAGATATAAACATTCCAAATAGAATTTTTATAACTGAAAAGTATAAAAACTGAAATAAGTTGCTCACCACATGTGCTCAAGAGCAGAATGGAGGGGACAGACAAAAGAATCAGTGAATTGGAACCATAGAAATTACCACATCTGAACAACAGAGAAAATTAACTGAAAAAGAAAAATAAACAGAGCCTCGGGGACTGTAGGGCTAAAACAAAAACTCTAACATTTATGTTAATCAGAGTCTAAGAAGGAAAATAGAGAGAGGGCAGGGCTGAAAAAGTATTCCCAGAAATAATGGCTGGAAACTTACCAAAATTTGACAAGAGACATAAACCTACATATTCTAGAAGCTAAGGATACGCCAAACAGGATAAACACAAAGAAATCCATGCTGCGATATATCATAATTAAACTTCTGAAAACTAAAATCAAGGAAATAATCTGAAAAGCAGTCAGAGGAAAATAACTCCTTATCTTTAGGGAAAAAAACAATTAGAATCACAATGGATTTCTCATCAGGAACCATGGAAGCCAGAAAGAAATGGCACAATATTTTTCAGCTGCTGTAACAAAAGAACTGTTAACCCAGAATCCTGTACTGAGAAGAAATGTCTGCATACTCTGTATACATCACTATCGCTCTAGATATATATTACCTTTTAATAATCAATTTATGTGCCTGTATCCCACACTAAACTACCAGCGTCTTAAAACCAAACTCTACTATTCATATTCATTTCTGCACCCCCCAGTACATAGTCAGTGCCTGATACAGGAGAAATTCAGTAAATAGTTGGTGAAATATAAAATAAATCTGCTGGTAAGAATACTATGCAGGGACTTCCCTGGTGGCACAGTGGTTAAGAATCCACCTGCCAGTGCAGGGGACACGGGTTCAAGCCCTGGTTCTGGAAGATCCCACGTGCCGCGGAGCAACTAAGCTCGCGTGCCACAACTACTGAGGCCACGCACCTAGAGCCCGTGCTCTGCAACAAAAGAAGCCACCACAATGAGAAGCCCATGCACCGCAACAACCCCGCTGGCTGCAACTAGAGAAAACCCACAAGCATCAAAGAAGACCCAACACAGCTGAAAATAAACAAACAAACAAATAAACAAATTGTAAATAAATAGAAAAAAGAATACTACGCAGTTACCATTATTTGTATTCTGCCTTATTCAAAAAGTGTACAGTTGTAGTTTTGCTAAGGCCCAATGCCATCTAAGATACTCCACTCTCAACAGCAAGGAGTAAGAGCAAGCAGTTCAGTTGTCCTTTTGTGGCCACAACCAGACATATGAGGGAAGGTGAGATCCCCTACACAAGCATAGTCTTACCTGCCTTCTTTGATGAGCTCTTCAGCTGAGTTAATCAGCTTATTAAGTTTCTTGACTTGTTTATAGTGTGCAAAACACCTTTTATGATCCTGGTCAAGTTTAAGACATTCACGAACTTCACTGTTCATGTATTAAAAAAAAGGAAAATACTCCAAGTCAAAATAATCAATAAATGGTTTTTCATACTAAATATAGAAATCACAACAAAGGTATCTTTTGTCTGTAACAATTAAAATATACTGACAATAATTTATCATACACTGTTATATACGACATTGTATTATGCACACACATTTATTAATTCAAGTTCAAATGACTTAAGTGGAGATATATATCACAAATACTATTTTGCTTCTGCAAATGTAATACCCTCCTATTTATTATTTCATGAAGTATGAAAAGAACTTCATGAGAAGAACTAATGTGGAAGCAGAATAACTTAGAGATAACACAAAATTATAGATATATAAAAAAGCCTTAACCATAACTTTATTAATTTAAAGTTAAATTTAAAAAGAAAATGGGAGTATTCTCTTACTGCAAACAATAAAAAGATGAGGAGATGTGTGTGTTACTAGAACTGACCTGAGAGACAGTTCATGGTCTCCTAGTTCATAGTACAGTGTGCTGATTTTATAAAATGCCTCAGTATTATCATTCTTCAATTTTGATGCAGCTTTTAAGTCACTTATTGCTTTCCTAGGTTCCCCTTCTTTTATAAAACATTCAGCTCGAAGTTCCCGTAGTTCTGCATCCCAAACACAAACCTTGAGAAACAAAAGAACTAGACTTAAAGAAACAGTAAATTATGCACATTCATACTTGCACCTGATATATTTTATCTACATATTTATCAACATAAAACATCCTCAATTAATGTGATGACTCCTATACTGTAAGTAATATTAAAAAGTCTAATACAATTTAGATGTGACAAAAATAATGAGATGTGACAAAATAATTTCTCCAAAGATGTCTTAAATAAATTCCCATGGGGTAAGGGATGTATGTACTAATAAGGCCCTTTTCCTACCCCTTTCAGTTATATAATTCTAAAAACACTGAAAGTAAGAAAACATGGTATTTACTATTAGAAGGTGGTTCCCAGTGAAGTATATTTGATTTTTTTAATATAAATTTATTTATTTTATTTAATTTTTTATTTTTGGCTGTGTTGGGTCTTTGTTGCTGCACATGGGCTTTTCTCTAGTTGTGGCGAGCTGGACCACTCTTCGCTGCGGTGTGCAGGCTTCTCATCGTGGTGGCCTCTCCTCTCCTAATGTGAAGCACGGGCTCTAGACACGTGGGCTTCACTAGTTGTGGCACGCGGGCTCTAGAGCGCAGGCTCAGCAGTTGCGCACGGGCTCAGCTACTCTGCAGCATGTGGGATCTTCCCAGACCAGGGCTCGAACCCGTGTCCCGTGCATTGGCAGGTGGATTCTTAACCACTGCGCCACCAGGGAAGCCCTACTGTATTTGATTCTGAAGAGAATATTTTCTAACTGGATTTTTGTACTTAACAATTCCAATTTCTAGTCTCAAAAAATAAAATCTAGGCTGTAAATTCACACCATATTTTTATTCTACCAGTAACTATATTAAATGACCTTTTACAAAATGTTACCTCCTTGAAATTAAATCTGCATATCACAAAAATAAAGAGAAAAACAATGTGAGAAGGCTGAAGCTTCACTGTTTCCATTTTATCAAAAAGTTGACAATGTTTAGTACACCACTAGTATTCTTCAAAATGTAAACCCAAATGCTCACCAATAAGACCTGTGTAAGTGTCTTTATATATTTCTTAAAGCTGTATTAAAGTCATGTCAACTTTTCACATAGAGTAAGGTATCAAAATCAACATTGTATATAAACTAAATACAACAAGCTAGGTCAAGATGTATAGTCTAATTACTGGAAGGTGAAAATCGTAACTTTATATTTCCTTGATAAAGCATTAACAAAATAATTTAGTAAACCGTGAATTCGACTGGACCACATCACACGATTTCCTCTATAAAACTATCAAAAAGTGGCCATTCTACATACATTGAGTTTATTGCCAAGATTAGACTACACAAAGTGCTATGAAAATGATAAATATGAATCATGACTGCTTCCATTTGAATATTCTTTTAGAATTCCTTCTGAAACCATTACATCCTTTGTCATTAAGTCCTTGCTGAGGCAGACTTAGATTTCCCTATCTAGAACCCTCTGGATCCTATCAACTCTTTATCTGCCTTCTTCCCTAGAAATTTCTCACTCTAGACACTCATCTTTCCTCCCAAACATCATTTTTCCTTTTTCTTCAACCAACTCTTTCATCTTTTATCCCATTAACTAACCTCTAGAGTTTTCTTGCCCTGCCCCCCAAAACTGCAAAATCAAACAAAAACAGCAAAGCAGGCAATGTATAAAGATATGCAACTCCCACTCCATAGCACCTTCGGTATATTTACTGAAAATTTCAGTCCCAAATTTTGTTCTGTATAAACACCATCTTTCAATTAAGAGCCGAAAACCCCAGGGTCAATCTGATTTTATGCTATCTAGGTTTTATGTGGTATATAACATGTCAAAGTATATACATATACCTTATAGTAAAAAGCAGTAAGTGTTAGGCATGTCAGCTGCAAGAGCAAAAACAACTTACCTCTAAAATCTTATCAAGGAAGGTTATAGCAGCAATATAATCTGAGCTTTCAAAAGCATCAAGTGCTTGTGAACGCAAATGCTGCATTTCATCAGATTTGATAAGTTGGGACTGGGCTTCTTTTTCTTCATTTTCACTTGGATTTGATTTGAGCTATAACAATAGTAAGAAATTAAACAGGGTTTTTAATCTCTTGAGTGTAACACCCATAGTATACAATGATCTGACCCTTCCAAACACTCAAGTTCATCGGGGGAAAGGGGTAAGGAGACACTGGCACAACTGGCTTCTCCAATGACTTGCCCCCTGGTGCTGATCACTGTGGGAAGCAGCGGCAAAGGCATCCTTAGTCCCACCGATATGGTGCACGAGAGCAAGCAGTGGAGCTGGAGTCAAAAGAGCTGGGTTGCCAAAACTTCCCAGGAAGCAAATATATTTAGGAATGTGAAAAGGTATAGAAGAATGAAGGAAAGCACCTTTCTCACTTTCTTACATATAGCTCTGCAGAAAAACTTGAGTTTTATGTGTTTTGCCTTCTAATTATATTTCTTAAGTATTTATTTTTAAGTATAAAATAATTTTATCGCAATAATGAAGAGCATAGGGAAACTGAAGGAGAGGGCAGTTTTTTAGAGGTTATAAGATAAAAAAGATTTGATACCAGAGGGTTTGAGGTATAGTAAGAAAGGAAGACTTTACAGGGAAAAATAAGAGAGTAATATCTTATTTAAAAGGCTTATGACATGGTTTTAGGAGGTTTACACATTGACTCTTTCTTTAAACATCTTTATCAAGGTATACTTTATATACCATAAAATTCACTCATTTTGACTGTGCAATTCCATGATTTTTAATAAACGTACAAAGTATGCAACTATTACCACAGTTTTAGACCATTTCTGCCACCTCAATATGATCCCTTGTGTCTGCTTACAGTTCATTCCTGCCCCCAGGCTGGCCTCATATGCACAGTCAACCCTTAACAATTTCTTCCTCCAGATGGAAAAATCTTAAGCCTAACGGCGCAGAAAAATTGAGTGCCTACATTAAAAAGCTACTGATTTTTTGGAAAGATTTTTCTTTAAGATTACAGTTTCTATGTAATAATTCCTGAAATCTAATGTTCCTACTAAGATGGGAATTGTAGTTAATAGGTTCCCCCTTTTGGGTGAAGTACAGACACCAGTAGGTTATTCTAGAAATACCTCTCCTTCGGTTGACCGATCACACTGCTTCCCCTTCAGTGGACTCGTGTTTTAAAAACACCCCCACTAGCCACCTGGTAGGAGAGAATACTCCGAATGAGAAAACTTAGAAATATTAATTCTTGGTAAAGGGACTGTATTTCTCCATTTTGTTTTTTGGATATTTTAGGTATTCTTTTCTGTCTGTTTAATCTTTGGCTTTTGAAGGAATGGCTAGGGCTCCAAGCATTCATAGGTAACCGGGAAGTGGTAACCTTAGCTCACTATGGAGGAGGATTTCCCCTGCATGACTAAATTTACAAGTTGAAGGAAGCTACTTTGGGCTATGGAATGCTTGTCTTTGTTGTATCATCCTCGGGGTATTCTTGAATACTTCTAATAAACCACACTGGAAGGGGTATAAGTGTATACGTGCTGTCGCTCTGCTCTGGGTAAAAGTGGATGTTTAGTGATAACTTGTTTCCACGATGATGATAATGATGATGATGATGGATGATGATGTGTCAAGAATCCAGCATTAAAATTCAATATCTGTATACACTACAAAGTGATCACGCCCACAAGTCTAGGTACCATATTCATCATTATACAGCTGACCGCCTTCACCCATTATACCCAACTCCCAACCCCCTTCCCCTCCAGTAACCACCAATCTATTCTCTGCAACTATGAATACATTTCATTTTGTTTGTTCATTTGTTTTTTTAGATTCCACATATGAGTGAAATCATACAGTATTTGTCTTTCTCCATCTGATTTATTTTACTTAGCCTAATACACTCCAGATCCATCCATATTGTCACAAATGGAAGGATTTCTTTTTTATAGCTGAATAGTATTCCACTGCGTATACATACTACATCTTCTTTATTTGTTCATCCATCGATGGACACTTAGGTTGTTTCTGTATCTTGGCTATTGTAAATAATGCTGCAGTGGACATAGAGGGGGGCATAGATATTGGTAACTTGTTTCCTATATGTACACTACTGCCCCCTTTTGGACTGAACGTATTAGAGACTGCCTCTTCTGGATGGAATTTGTATCTTTCCTCTCCCAAACTTTTACAGTCTATTCTCTTCAACACAATCTTTCTTGTAGGAAGGTGAGGGAGGGGAAGGCCCTAAACCTCAAGGGTGAGGATGGAGGGCTCAGCCTCACTCCATGGTCAAATAATGGGAACGGGAAAGAAGGAGTGAGCTCTGGTCATCTGGGCTTCTTTGGGGCTGGGAGGGAAAAGGAGAAGAGGGGGAGATTCTTCCAGGGAGGTAAGAAAGGAGTCTGAGGAACAAACTAAGGACATACAACTCGGGAGAGTTTCAAAGAGGGTTAAGTGAGATGAAGCTTTTCACTCTTATCCCAAGGTTGCTGACTCCTCCCAACTGCCCTCTCATGTTCCGGGATACTTACCCATGGAGAGTGAACCCTACTGATATTTCCCTCCCTCCTTTTGTCATGTTTCTTGATATCCCTTCTTTTCTTTGGTGCTTTACATTTCTGACTCTTTCAGCCAAACCTCTATCTGTAACAGTACTTTATTTCTTATTTACCATGGTCACTATCTTTTGGAGATAATAATGAACATAGATGCAAAAATCGTCCACAAAACGCTTGCAAACTGATTCCAGCAACACACTGAAAGGCTCATACACCATGATCAAGTGGGGTTTATTCCAGGGATGCAAGGAGTTTTCAACATCTGCAAATCAACACAATATACCACACTGACAAGTTAAAGAATAAAAACTATATGATCGAGAGGCACCGGCCGCGGGAGCGAGCCGGCCGCGGACTCCGCCGCCTACGCTTGCCCGGCGTCCCGCACCGCGCCCGGCGCTCGGCTCCTTGCCCAGGCTCGCCTGCCCGCTGGCCCGCGGCATCGGCGCAGCGCTGGGAGCGGCTCCCGCCGGCGGTGCCGCGGCTGCCCGCGCGCTCGCACACCCAGGCACCCCCGCCCGGGGCATCCGCGCTCACCTAGCGCCGGCCAGGAGGTGCGCGGAGAGGGCGCGCCAGGGAGCTGGGGCCTCCCGCCGGTGCGGGGCGCGCGGCCGGAGGAGCGCCGGGGAGCGAGGCGCGCCGGGCTGCGTGGCCGAAGACCGGCGCTGGGCGGCCGCCGGGCGCCGCCGCGTCCCCAGCGCCCCGGCCGGCCCCGCGGGGCGGCCTGCGGGGGCGACGCAGTTGCGAAACTGATTATTCTGAGCCGGGTGGATGAAAGGCTGTTGGTGCTGCAGCCAGGAGCCAGTGCTGTGCCTCTGAAGTGGGAGAGCCAACTTCAGGACACGGGTCCACAAGAGACCTCCCAGCTCCACATAATATCAAGCAGCGAAAATCTCCCAGAGATCTCCATCCCAACACCAGCACCCAGCTTCAGTCAACGACCAGCAAGCTACAGTGCGGGTCACCCTATGCCAAGCAACTAGCAAGGCAGGAACACAACCCCACCCATTAGCAGAGAGGCTACCTAAAAACATAATAAGGCCATAGGCACCCCAAAACACACCACCAGACGTGGACCTGTCCACCAGAAAGACAAGATCGAGCCTCAACCACCAGAGCACAGGAATTAGTCCCCCCCACCAGGAAGCCTACACAACCTACTGAAACAACCTTAGCCACTGGGGTCAGACACCAAAAACAACGGGAACTACGAATCTGCAGCCGGCAAAAAGGAGACCCCAAACACAGTAACATAAGCAAAATGAGAAGGCAGAAAAACACACAGCAGGTGAAGGAGCAAGATAAACACCTACCAGACCTAACAAATGAAGAGGTAATAGGCAGTCTACCTGAAAAAGAATTCAGAATAATGATAGTAAAGCTGATCCAAGATTCTATTTCCATGATCCATAATCTTGGAAATAGAATAGACAACATGCAAGAAACAGTTAACAAGGACCTAGAAGAACTAAAGATGAATCAAGCATCGATTAAAAACACAATAAATGAAATGAAAAATACTCTAGATGGGATCAATAGCAGAATAACTGAGGCAGAAGAACGGATAAGTGAGGTGGAAGATAAAATAGTGGAAATAACTGATGCAGAGCAAAATAAAGAAAAAAGAATGAAAAGAACAGAGGACAGTCTCAGAGACCTCTGGGACAACATTAAACGCACCAACATTCGAATTATAGGGGTTCTAGAAGAAGAAGAGAAAAAGAAAGGGACTGAGAAAATATTTGAAGAGATTATAGTTGAAAACTTCCCCAATATGGGAAAGGAAATAGTTAATCAAGTCCAGGAGGCACAGAGAGTCCCATACAGAATAAATCCAAGGAGAAATACACCAAGACACATATTAATCAAACTGTCAAAAATTAAACACAAAGAAATCATATTAAAAGCAGCAAGGCAAAAACAACAAATAACACACAAGGGAATCCCCATCAGGTTAACAGCTGATCTCTCAGCAGAAACCCTACAAGCCAGAAGGGAGTGGCAGGACATAATTAAAGTGATGAAGGAGAGAAACCTGCAACCTAGATTACTCTACCCAGCAAGGATCTCATTCAGATTTGATGGAGAAATTAAAACCTTTACAGACAAGCAAAAGCTGAGAGAGTTCAGCACCACCAAACCAGCTTTACAACAAAAGCTAAAGGAACTTCTCTAGGCAAGAAACACAACAGAAGGAATATACCTACAATAACGAACCCAAAGCAATTAAGGAAATGGGAATAGGAACATACATATCAATAATTACCTTAAATGTAAATGGACTAAATGCTCCCACCAAAAGACACAGAGTGGCTGAATGGATACAAAAACAAGACCCATATATATGCTGTCTACAAGAGACACACTTCAGACCTAGAGACACATACAGATTGAAAGTAAAGGGATGGAAAAAGATATTCCATGCAAATGGAAATCAAAAGAAAGCTGGAGTAGCAATTCTTATATCAGACAAAATAGACTTTAAAATAAAGACTATTAGAAGAGACAAGGAAGGACACTACATAACGATAAAGGGATCGATCCAAGAAGAACATATAACAATTGTAAATATTTATGCACCCAACATAGGAGCACCTCAATACATAAGGCAAATACTAACAGCCATAAAAGGGGAAATCGACAGTAACACAATCATAGTAGGGGACTTTAACACCCCACTTTCACCAATGGACAGATCATCCAAAATGAAAATAAATAAGGAAACACAAGCTTTAAATGATACATTAAACGAGATGGACTTAGTTGATATTTATAGGACATTCCATCCAAAAACAATAGAATACACATTTTTCTCAAGTGCTCATGGAACGTTCTCCAGGATAGATCATATCTTGGGTCACAAATCAAGCCTCAGTAATTTTAAGAAAATTGAAATTGTATCAAGTATCTTCTCCGACCACAATGCTATGAGACTAGACATCAATTACAGGAAAAGATGTGTAAAAAATACAAACACATGGAGGCTAAACAATACACTACTCAATAACGAAGTGATCACTGAAGAAATCAAAGAGGAAATTAAAAAATACCTAGAAACAAATGACAATGGAGACACAACGACCCAAAACCTATGGGACGCAGCAAAAGCAGTTCTAACGGGGAAGTTTATAGCAAT
Organism: Mesoplodon bidens; assembly: GCF_964165515.1. Taxonomy (NCBI): domain Eukaryota; kingdom Metazoa; phylum Chordata; class Mammalia; order Artiodactyla; family Ziphiidae; genus Mesoplodon; species Mesoplodon bidens. The sequence goes on along the minus strand of NC_138174.1, from coordinate 63,772,532 downwards.
ACAATCCCACCTTAAGAAACAGGAAGCATTTCGAGTAAACAACCTGACCCTGCACCTAAAGCAATTAGAGAAAGAAGAACAAAAATACCCCAAAGCTAGCAGAAGGAAAGAAATCATAAAGATCAGATCAGAAATAAATGAAAAAGAAATGAAGGAAACGATAGCAAAGATCAACCAAACTAAAAGCTGGTTCTTTGAGAAGATAAACAAAATTGACAAACCATTAGCCAGACTCACCAAGAAAAAAAGGGAGAAGACTCAAATCAATAGAATTAGAAATGAAAAAGGAGAAGTAACAACTGACACTGCAGAAATACAAAAGATTATGAGAGATTACTATAAGCAACTCTATTCCAATAAAATGGACAACCTGGAAGAAATGGACACATTCTTAGAAATGCACAACCTGCCAAGACTGACTCAGGAAGAAATAGAAAATATGAATAGACCAATCACAAGCACTGAAATTGAAACTGTGATTAAAAATCTTCCATCAAACAAAAGCCCAGGACCAGATGGCTTCACAGGTGAATTCTATCAAACATTTAGAGAAGAGCTAACACCTATCCTTCTCAAACTCTTCCAAAATATAGCAGAGGGAGGAACACTCCCAAACTCATTCTACGAGGCCGACATCACCTTGATACCAAAACCAGGCAAGGATGTCACAAAGAAAGAAAACTACAGGCCAATATCACTGATGAACATAGATGCAAAAATCCTCAACAAAATACTAGCAAACAGAATCCAACAGCACATTAAAAGGATCATACACCATGATCAAGTGGGGTTTATCCCAGGAATGCAAGGATTCTTCAATATACGCAAATCAATCAATGTAATACACCATATTAACAAGTTGAAGGAGAAAAACCATATGATCATCTCAATAGATGCAGAGAAAGCTTTCGACAAAATTCAACACCCATTTATGATAAAAACCCTGCAGAAAGTAGGTATAGAGGGATCTTTCCTCAACATAATAAAGGCCATATATGACAAACCCACAGCCAACATTGTCCTCAATGGTGAAAAACTGAAACCATTTCCACTAAGATCAGGAACAAGACAAGGCTGCCCACTCTCACCACTCTTATTCAACATAGTTTTGGAAGTTTTAGCCACAGCAATCAGAGAAGAAAAGGAAATAAAAGGAATCCAAATTGGAAAAGAAGAAGTAAAGCTGTCACTGTTTGCAGATGACATGATACTATACATAGAGAATCCTAAAGATGCTACCGAAAAACTACTAGAGCTAATCAATGAATTTGGTAAAGTAGCAGGATATAAAATTAATGTACAGAAATCTCTGGCATTCCTGTACACTAATGATGAAAAATCTGAAAATGAAATCAAGAAAACACTCCCATTTACCATCGCAACAAAAAGAATAAAATATCTAGGAATAAACCTACCTAAGGAGACAAAAGACCTGTATGCAGAAAACTATAAGACACTGATGAAAGAAATTAAAGATGATACAAATAGATGGAGAGATATACCATGCTCCTGGATTGGAAGAATCAATATTGTGAAAATGACTCTACTACCGAAAGCAATCTACAGATTCAATGCAATCCCTATCAAACTACCAATGGCATTTTTCACAGAACTAGAACAAAAAATTTCAAAATTTGTTTGGAAAAACAAAAGGCCCCGAATAGCTAAAGCAATCTTGAGAACGAAACACGGAGCTGGAGGAATCAGGCTCCTTGACTTCAGACTATACTACAAAGCTACAGTAATTAAGACAGTCTGGTACTGGCATAAAAACAGAAAGATAGATCAGTGGATCAGGATAGAAAGCCCAGAGATAAACCCACGCACATATGGCCAACTTATCTTTGATAAAGGAGGCAGGAATGTACAGTGGAGAAAGGACAGCCTCTTCAATAAGTGGTGCTGGGAAAACTGGACAGGGACATGTAAAAGTTTGAGATTAGATCATTCCCTAGCACCATACACAAAAATAAGCTCAAAATGGATTGAAGACTTAAATGTAAGGCCAGAAACTATCAAACTCTTAGAGGAAAACATAGGTAGAACACTCTATGACATAAATCACAGCAAGATCCTTTTGGACCCACCTCCTAGAGAAATGGAAATAAAAACAAAGATAAACAAATGGGACCTAATGAAACTTCAAAGCTTTTGCACAGCAAAGGAAACCATAAAGAAGACCAAAAGACAACCCTCAGAATGGGAGAAAATATTTGCAAATGAAGCAACTGACAAAGGATTAATCTCCAAAATTTATAAACAGCTCATGCAGCTCAATAGCAAAAAAACAGACAACCCAATCCAAAAATGGGCAGAAGACTTAAATAGGCATTTCTCCAAAGAAGATATACAGACTGCCAACAAACACATGAAAGAATGCTCAACATCATTAATCATTAGAGAAATGCAAATCAAAACTACAATGAGATATCATCTCACACCAGTCAGAATGGCCATCATCAAGAAATCTAGAAACAATAAATGCTGGAGAGGGTGTGGAGAAAAGGGAACACTCTTGCACTGCTGGTGGGAATGTGAATTGGTACAGCCACTATGGAGAATGGTATGGAGGTTCCTTAGGAAACTACAAATGGAACTACCATATGACCCAGCAATCCCACTACTGGGCATATACCCTGAGAAAACCATAATTCCAAAAGAGACATGTACCAAGATGTTCATTGCAGCTCTATACACAATAGCCCGGAGCTGGAAACAACCTAAGTGTCCATCATCGGATGAATGGATAAAGAAGATGTGGCACATATATACAATGGAATATTACTCAGCCATAAAAAGAAACGAAACTGAGCTATTTGTAATGAGGTGGATAGACCTAGAGTCTGTCATACAGAGTGAAGTTAGTCAGAAAGAGAAAGACAAATACCGTATGCTAACACATATATACGTAATTAAAAAAAAAAAAATGTCATGAAGAACCTAGGGGCAAAACGGGAATAAAGACGCAGACCTACTTGGGAATGGACTTGGGGATATGGGGAGGGGGAAGGGTAAGCTGTGACAAAGCGGGAGAGAGGCATGGACATATATACACTACCAAACGTAAGGTAGATAGATAGTGGGAAGCAGCCGCAGAGCACAGGGAGATCAGCTCGGTGCTTTGTGACCGCCTGGAGGGGTGGGATGGGGAGGGTGGGAGGGAGGGAGATGCATGAGGGAAGGGATGTGGGAACAGATGTATATGTATGACTGATTCACTTTGTTATAAAGCAGAAACTAATTAAAAAAATAAATAAACTTAAAAAAAAAAAAAAAAAAAAAACTATATGATCATCCCAATAGATACAGAAAAGACTTTTGATAAAATTCAACATCCACTTGTGATTAAAAAAAACTTTCAGAAAGTGGGCAGAGAGGGAACATACCTCAACATAATAAAGGTCACACATAACAAACACAGAGCCAACATCACACGCAATGGTGAAAAGCTGAAAGCGTTTCCTCTCAGATCAGGAACAAGACAAGGATGTCCAGTCTCACCACTTTTGTTCAAGACCTAGCCACAGCAATCAGAGAAGAAAAACAAATAAAAGGAATCCAAAGTGGAAAAGAAGAAGTAAAACTGTCACTGTTCGCAGATGACATGAGGCTATACATAGAAAATCCTACAGATGCTACCAGAAAACTACTAGAGCTCATCAATGAATTCGGTAAAGTTGCTGGATACAAAATTAATATAGATAAATCTGTTGAATTTCTATATACTAGCAATGAAATATCAGAAACAGAAATTAAAGAAACAACCCCATTAACTATCGCATCAAAAAGAATAAAATATCTAGGAATAAACCTACCTAAAGAGGCAACAGACCTATACTCTGAAAACTGTAAGATTTAATGAAAGAAACTGAAGATGACGTAGATGGAAATATACACCATGTTCTTGGATTGGAAGAATTAACATGGTTAAAACAACCATAGAGCCCAAGGCAATCTACAGATTCAATGCAATCCCTATCAAATTACCAATGGCATTTTTCACAGAACTAGAACAAAAATTTTTTTAATTTGTATAGAAACACAAAAAACCTCGAATAACCAAAACAATCTTGAGAGAGAACGGAGCTGGAGGAATCACACTCCCTAACTTCAGACTATACTACAAAACTACAGTAATTAAAACAGTATGGTACTGGCACAAAAAAACAGAAATATAGATCAATGGAACAAGACAGAAAGCCCAGAAATAAACCCATGCACTTATGGTCAATTAATCTACAACAAAGGAGGCAATAATATACAATGGAGAAAAGACAGCCTCGTCAATAAGTGGTGCTGGGAAAACTGGACAGCTACATGTAAAAGACTGAAATTAGAACATGCCCTAACACTAAATACAAAAATAAACTCAAAATGGATTAAAGATCTAAATGTGAGACTGGATACTATAAAACTCCTGGAAGAAAATGGGAGGCAAAACACTCTTTGACATAAATTGCAGCAATGCTTTTTGGATCCATCTCCTAGAGTAATGGTAATAAAAACAAAAATAAACAAAAGGAACTTAATTAAACTTAAAAGCTTTTGCACAGCAAAGGAAACCACAAACAAAATGAAGACAACCAGCAGACTGGAGGAAAATATTTGCAAATGATGCTACAGACAAGGTATTAATTTCTAAAATATACAAACAATTCATACAGCTTAATACCAAAAAAAACAAACAACCCAATGAAAAATGGGCAGAAGACCTAAACAGACATTTCTCCAAAGAAGACATACAGATGGTCAACAGGCACATGAAAGGATGCTCAACATCACTAATTATTAAAGAAATGCAAACCAAAACTACAATAAAGTATCACTTCACACCAGTCAGAATGGTCAAAAGGCTACAGACAATAAATGCTGGAGAGGTTGTAGAGAAAAAGGAATCCTCCTACAAAGTTGGTGGGAATGCAAATTGGTGCAGCCCACTATGAAGAATAGTATGGAGGTTCCTTAAAAAAACTAAAAACAGAGTTATCATATGATCCTGCAATCCCACTCCTGGGCATATACCCAGAGAAAACTCTACTCGAAAAGATACATGCACCCCAATATCCATAGCAGCCCTATTTATAATAGCCAAGAAATGGAAGCAACCTAAATGTCCCTCAGCAGATGAATGGATAAAACAAATGTGGTGTGGAGAGACACACACACACACACACACACACACACACACACACACACACACACACACACACACACACACACACACACACACACACACACACACACACACACACACACACACACACACACACACACACACACACACACACACACACACACACACACACACACACTAGAATATTACTCAGCCATTAAAAGGAATGAAATTGGGTCATTCGTAGAGACATGGAAGGACCTAGAGACTGTCTTACAGAGTGACGTAAGTCAGAAAGAGAAAAATGAGTATCGTATATTAATGCATATATGTGGAACCTGAAAAAATTGGTATAGACGATCTTATTTATAAAGCAGAAATAGAGACAAAGACATAGAGAACAAACGTATGGATACCAAGGGGGAAGGGGGCGGGGTGAATTGGAAAATTGGTATTGACATATATACACTACTGATACTGTGTATAAAACAGATAACTAGGGGGCACCTTCAATATGGTGGAGGAGTAAGACGTGGAGATCACCTTCCTCCCCACAAGTACATCAAAACTACACCTACATGTGGAACAACTCGTACAGAACACCTACTGAACACTGGCAGAAGACCTCAGACTTCCCAAAAGGCAAGAAACTCCCCATGTACCTGGGTAGGGCAAAAGAAAACAGAATAAACAGAGACAAAAGAATAGGAACGGTACCTGCACCAGTGGGAGGGAGCTGTTTAGGAGGAAAGGTTTCCACACACTAGGAAGCCTCTTCACTGGCAGAGACGGTGGGTGGGGGTGGGGGGGGAGGGCAGGGGGAAGCTTCGCAGCCATGGAGGACAGTGCAGCAACAGGGGTGCGGAGGGCAAAGTGGAGAGATTCCCGCACAGAGGATCAGTGCTGACCAGCACTCACCAGCCTGAGAGGCTTGTCTGCTCACCCGCCAGGGTGGGCGGGGCTGGGAGCTGAGGCTCAAGCTTCAGTCGGATCTCAGGGAGAGGACTGGGGTTGGCAGCATGAACACAGCCTGAAGGGGGCTAGTGCGCCACAGCTAGCCGGGAGGGAGTCCGGGAAAAAGTCTGGAAATGCCTAAGAGGCAAGAGACCATTGTTTCAGGGCACACGAGGAGAGGGGATTCAGAGCACCACCTAAACGAGCTCCAGAGATGGGCGTGAGCCACAGCTATCAGCGCGGACCCCAGAGACAGGCATGAAATGCTAAGGCTGCTACTGCAGCCACCAAGAAGCCTGTGGGAAGCACAGGTCACTATCCACACCTCCCGTCTCGGTAGCCTGTGCGGCCCGCCACTGCCAGGGTCCCGTGATCCAGGGACAACTTCCCCAGGAGAACACACGGTGCACCTCAGGCTGTTGCAACGTCAGTCTGGCCTCTGTTGCCGCAGGCTCACCCTGCATTCCGTACCCCTCCCCGCCCCCTCGGCCTGAGTGAGCCAGAGCCCCCTAATCAACCGCTTCTTTAACCCCATCCTGTCTGGGTGGGGAACAAACACCCTCAGGCGACCTACAGGCAGAGGCAGGGCCAAATCCAAAGCTGAACCCCAGGAGCTGTGTCAACAAAGAAAAGGAAATTTCCCCATGGAGCCTCAGGAGCAGCGGATTAAATCTCCACAATCAACTTAATGTATCATGCACCTGTGGAATACCTGAATAAACAACAAATCATCCCAAAATTGAGGCAGCGGACTTTGGGAGCAACTGTAGACTTGGGGTTTGCTTTCTGCATCAAATTTGTTTCTGGTTTTATGTTTATCTTATTTAGTATTTAGAGCTTATTATCATTGGTAGATATGTTTATTGATTTGGTTGCTCTCTTCCTTTTTTTATACATATATATTTTTTTTCCTTTTTCTCTTTTTGTGAGACTGTATGGGTATGCTTCTTTGTGTGATTTTTGTCTGTACAGCTTTGCTTTTGCCATTTGTCCTAGGGTTCTGACTGTCTGTTTTTTGTTGCTGTTGCATGGGTTTTTTTAGTATAGTTTTTAGCACTTGTTATCTTTGGTGGATTTGCTTTTTGGTTTCATTGGTCACTTCTTTCTTTTCTTTATTACCTTTCTATGTTTTTATTTTTATTAATTTTTCTCTATTTTAATATCTTTATTTATTTTTTCTTTCTTCCTTTCTTCTTTTTTCTCCCTTTTCTTCTGAGCCGTGTGGCTGACAGGGTCTTGGTGCTCTGGCCAGGTGTCAGGCCTGAGCCTCTGAGGTGGGAGAGCCGAGTTCTGGACACTAGTCCACCAGAGACCTCCCAACCCCACGTAACACCAAATGGTGAAAGCTCTCCCAGACATCTACATCTCAATGCTAAGACCCAGCTCCACTCAACGACCAGCAAGCTCCAGAGCTGGAAACCCTATGCCGAACAACCAGCAAGACAGGAACACAAGCCAACCATTAACAGAGAGGCTGCCTAAAATCATAAGTTCACAGACACCCCAAAACACACCACTGGACGTGGTGCTGCCCACCAGAAAGACAAGATCCAGCCTCACCCACCAGAACACAGGCACCAGTTTCCTCCACCAGAAAGTCTACACAACCAACTGAACCAAACTTACCCACTGGGAGCAGACACCAAAAACAACAGGAACTACAAACCTGCAGCCTGTGAAAAGGAAACCCCAAACACATTAAGTTAAACAAAATGAGAAGACAGAGAAATACACAGCAGGTGAAGGAGCAAGGTAAAAACCCACCAGACCAAACAAATGAAGAGGAAACAGGCAATCTACCTGAAAAAGAATTCAGAGTAATGACAGTAAAGATAATTCAAAATCTTGGAAATAGAAAGGAGAAAATACAAGAAATGTTTAACAAGGACCTAGAAGAACTAAAGAGCAAACAAACAATGATGAACAACACAATAAATGAAACTAAAAATTCTCTAGAAGGAATCAATAGCAGAATAACTGACGCTGAAGAATGGATGAGTGACCTGTAAGATAAAACAGTGGAATGAAAAGAATTGAGGACAGTATCAGAGACCTCTGGGACAACATGAAACACACCAATATTCGAATTATAGGGGTCCCAGAAGAAGAAGGGGAAAAAAAAGGAACTCAGAAAATATTTGAAGAGATTATAGTTGAAAACTTCCCTAATATGGGTAAGGAAATAGTCAATCAAGTCCAGGAACCACAGAGAGTTCCATACAGGATAAATCCAAGGAGAAACATGCCAAGACACATATTAAACAAACTATCAAAAATTAAACACACAAAAAAATATTAAAAGCAGCAATGGAAAAGCAACAATTAACATACACGGGAATCCCCATAAGGTCAGCAGCTGATCTTTCAGCAGAAACTCTGCAAGCCAGAAGGGAGTGGCAGGACATATTTAAAGTGATGAAAGGGGAAAACCTACAACCAAGATTACTCTACCCAGCAAGGATCACATTCAGATTCGATGGAGAAATTAAAACATTTACAGACAAGCAAAAGCTAAGAGAATCCAGCACCACCAAACCAACTCTACAGTAAGTGCTAAAGGAACTCCTCTAAGCAGGAAACACAAGAAAAGGAAAAGACTTACAATAACAAACCCAAAACAATTAAGAAAATGTTATGGGCTTCCCTGGTGGCGCAGTGGTTGACAGTCCGCCTGCCGATGCAGGGGACACGGGTTCGTGCCCCGGTCCGGGAAGATCCCACATGCTGTGGAGCGGCTGGGCCTGTGAGCCATGGCCGCAGGGCCTGCACGTCCAGAGCCTGCGCTCCGCAGCAGGAGAGGCCACATCAGTGAGAGGCCCGCGTACCGCAAAAAAAAAAAAAAAAAAAAAAAAAATGGTACAAGGAACATACGTATCGATAAGCACCTTAAATGTAAATGGATTAAATGCTCAAACCAAAAGACACAGACTGGCTGAATGGATACAAAAATAAGACCCATACATACGCTGTCTACAAGAGACCCACTTCAGACCTAAGGACACATACAGACTGAAAGTGAGGGGATGGAAAACGATACTCCGTGCAAATGGAAATCAAAAGAAAGCTGGAGTAGCAATTCTCGTATCAGACAAAATAGACTTTAAAATAAAGACTATTACAAGAGACAAAGAAGGACACTACATAATCATCAAGGGATCAATTCAAGAAGAAGATATAACAACTGTAAATATTTATGCGCCCAACATAGGAGTACCTCAATACATTAAAGCAGGTGCTAAGAGCCATAAAAGGGGAAATCAACAGTAACACAATCATAGTAGGGAACTTTAACACCCCACTTTCATCAGTGGACAGGTCATCCAAAATGAAAATATGTAGGGACATACAAGCCTTAAATGATAAATTAAACAAGATGGACTTAATTGATATTTACAGGACATTGCATCCCAAAACTGCAGATTACACTTTCTTCTCAAGTGCTCATGGATTATTCTCCAGGATAGATCATATCTTGGGTCACAAATCAAGCCTTGGTAAATTTAAGAAAATTGAATCATATCAAGTATCTTTTCCGACTGCAACGCTATGAGAATAGATATCAATTACAGGAAAAAAACGGTAAAAAATACAAACACATGGAGACTAAACAATACACTACTAAATAACCAAGAGAGCACTGAAGAAATCAAAGAGGAAATCAAAAAATACCTACAAACAAATGACAATGAAAACACGACCCAAAACCTACGGGATGCAGCAAAAGCAGTTCTAAGAGGGAAGTTTATAGCAATACAATCCTATCTCAAAAAACAAGAAACATCTTAAATAAAAAAACCTAACCTTACACCTAAAGCAGTTAGAGGGAGAAGAACAGAAAGCCCCCAAAGTTAGCAGAAGGAAAGAAATCATAAACTTCAGGTCAGAAATAAGTGAAAAAGAAACGAAGGAAACGATAGCAAAGATTAATACTACAAAAAGCTGGTTCTTTGAGAAGATAAACAAAATTGATAAACCTTTAGCCAGACTCATCAAGAAAAAAAGGGAAAAGACTCAAATCAATAGAATTAGACATGAAAAAGAAGTAACAACTGACACTGTAGAAATACAAAGGATCATGAGAGATTACAAGCAACCATATGCCAATAAAATGGACAACCTGGAAGAAATGGACAAATTCTTAGAAATGCACAACCTTCCAAGACTGAACCAGGAAGAAATAGAAAATATAAACAGACAAATCACAAGCACTGAAATTGAAACTGTGATTAAAAATCTTCCAACAAACAAAAGCCCAGGACCAGATGGCTTCATAGGTGAATTCTCTCAAACATTTAGAGAAGAGCAAACACCTATCCTTCTCAAACTCTTCCAAAATATAGCAGAGGGAGGAACACTCCCAAACTCATTCTACGAGGCCACCATCACCCTGATACCAAAACCAGACAAAGATCTCACAAAGAAAGGAAACTACAGGCCAATATCACTGATGAACATAGATGCAAAAATCCTCGACAAACTACTGGCAAACAGAATCCAACAGCACATTAAAAGGATCATACACCATGATCAAGTGGGGTTTATCCCATGAATGCAAGGATTCTTCAATGTATGCAAATCAATCAATGTGATACACCATATTAACAAATTGAAGGAGAAAAACCAAATGATCATCTCAATAGATGCAGAAACAGCTTTTGGCAAAATTCAACACCCATTTATGATAAAAACCTTCCAGAAAGAAGGCATAGAGGGAACTTACCTCAACATAATAAAGGCCATGTATGACAAACCCACAGCCAACATCATCCTCAATGGTGAAAAACTGAAACCATTTCCTCTAAGATCAGGAACAAGACAAGGTTGCCTACTCTCACCACTATTATTCAACATAGTTTTGGAAGTTTTAGCCACAGCAATCAGAGAAGAAAAGGAAATAAAAGGAATCCAAATCGGAAAAGAAGATGTAAAGCTTTCACTGTGTGCAGATGACATGATACTATACATAGAGAATCCTAAAGATGCTACCAGAAAACTACTACAGCTAATCAATGAATTTGGTAAAGTAGCAGGATATAAAATTAATGCTCAGAAATCTCTTGCATTCCTATACACTAATGATGAAAAATCTGAAAGTGAAATTAAGAAAACACTCCCATTTACCACTGCAACAAAAAGAATAAAATATCTAGGAATAAACCTACCTAAGGAGACAAAAGACCCCTATGCAGAAAATTATAAGACACTGATGAAAGAAATTAAAGAGGATACAAACAGATGGAGAGATATACCATGTTCTTGGATTGGAAGAATCAACATTCTGAAAATGAATATACTACCCAAAGCAATCTACAGACTCAATGCAATCCCTATCAAACTACCAATGGCATTTTTTACAGAACTAGAATAGAAAATCTCACAATTTGTACGGAAACACAAAAGACCACGAATAGCCAAAGCAATCTTGAGAAAGAAAAATGGAGCTGGAGGAATCAGGCTCCCAGACTGCAGACTATACTACAAAGCTACAGTAATCAAGACAGTATGGTACTGGCACAAAAACAGAAATATGGATCAATGGAACAGGATAGAAAGCCCAGAGATAAACCCATGCACCTATGGTCACCTTATCTTTCATAAAGGAGGCAAGAATATACAGTGGAGAAAAGACAGCCTCTTCAATAAGTGGTGCTGGGAAAACTGGACAGCTACATGTAAAAGTATGAAATTAGAACACTCCCTCACACCATACACAGAAATAAACTCAAAATGGATTAAAGACCTCAATGTAAGGCCAGACACTATCAAACTCTTAGAGGAAAACATAGGCAGAACACTCTATGACATAAATCACAGCAAGATCCTTTTTGACCCACCTCCTAGAGAAAATAAACAAATGAGACCTAATGAAACTTAAAAGCTTTTGCACAGCAAAGGAAACCATAAACAAGACCAAAAGACAACCCTCAGAATGGGAGAAAATATTTGCAAATGAGGCAACTGACAAAGGATTAATCTCCAAAATTTATAAGTAGCTCATGCAGCTCAATATCAAAAAAACAAACAACCCAATCCAAAAATGGGCAGAAGGCCTAAATAGACATTTCTCCAAAGAAGATACACAGATTGCCAACAAGCACATGAAAGGATGCTCAGCATCATTAATCATCAGAGAAATGCAAGTCAAAACTACAATGAGAGATCATCTCACAGTGGTCAGAATGGCCATCATCAAAAAATCTTCAAACAATAAATGCTGGAGAGGGTGTGGAGAAAAGGGAATCCTCTTACACTGTTGGTGGGAATGTAAATGGATATAGCCACTATGGAGAACAGTTTGGAGGTTCCTTAAAAAACTAAAATAGAACCACCATACGACCCAGCAATCCCACTACTGGGCATATACCCTAAGAAAACCATAATTCAAATAGAGTCATGTACCACAATGTTCACTGCAGCTCTATTTACAACAGCCAGGTCATGGAAGCAACCTAAGTGTCCATGAACAGATGAATGGATAAAGATGTGGCACATATACACAATGGAATATTACTGAGCCATAAAAAGAAAGGAAATTGAGTTATTTGTAGGGAGTGAGACGGATGGACCTAGAGTCTGTCATACAGAGTGAAGTAAGTCAGAAAGAGAAAAACAAATACCGTATGCTAACACATATATATGGAATCTAAGAAAAAAAAAAAAAGGTCATGAAGAACCTAGGGGCAAGACGGGAATAAAGATGCAGACCTACTAGAGAATGGACTTCAGGATATGGGGAGGGAGAAGGGTAAGCTGGGACAAAGTGAGAGAGTGGCATGGATACATATACACTACCATATGTAAAATAGATAGCTAATAGGAAGCAGCCACATAGCACATAGCACCACATAGCACCGAGATCAGCTCGGTGCTTTGTGACCACCTACAGGGTGGGATAGGGACGGTGGGAAGGAGGGAGACACAAGAGGGAAGAGATATGGGGATATATGTATATGTATAACTGATTCATTTTGTTATAAAGCAGAAACTAACACACCATTGTAAAGCAATTATACTCCAAAAAAGATGTTAAAAATAATAAAAATAAATAAATGTATTAAAAATAAAAGAACTAAAAATAGAACTACCTACCATACAACCCAGCAATCCCACTACTGGGCATGTACCCTGAGAAAACTATAATTCAAAAAGAATCATGTACCACAATGTTCATCACATTTACAATAGCCAGGACATGGAAGCAACCTAAGTGTACATCGGCAGATGAATGGATAAAGAAGATGTGGCACATATATACAATGGAATATTACTCAGCCATAAGAAAACCAAAATTGAGTTATTTGTAGTGAGGTGGATGGATCTAGAGACTGTCGTTCAGAGTGAAGTAAGTCAGAAAGAGAAAAAACAAATACCATACGCTAACACATATATATGGAATCTTAAAAAAAAATGATTCTGAAGAACCTAGGGGCGGGACAGGAATAAAGACACAGAACATAGAGAATGGACTTGAGTACACGGGGAGGGGGAAGTGTAAGCTGGAACGAAGAGAGAGAGTGGCATGGACATATATACACTACCAAATGTAAAATAGATAGCTAATGGGAAGCAGCCGCATAGCTCGGTGCTTTGTGTCCACATAGAGGGGTGGGATAGGGAGGGTGGGAGGGAGATGCAAGAGGGAGGAGATAAAGGGATGTATGTATGTGTATAGCTGATTCACTTTGTTATCCAGCAGAAACTAACAAACCATTGTAAAGCAATTATACTTCAATAAAGATGTTAAAAATAAATAAATAAAATAAAATAGATAACTAATGAGAACCTACTGTATAGCACAGGGAACTGTACTAAGTGCTCTGTGGTGACCTAAATGGGATGGAAATCCAAAAAAGAGGGGATATCTGTATATGTATAGCTGATTCATTTTGCTGTACAGTATAAACACAACATTGTTAAGCAACTATACTGCAATAAAAATTAAAAAAAAACCAAAAAACAAAATGTGGTGTGGAGATACACACACACACACACACACACACAATGGAATATTACTCAGCGATAAAAATGAAATAATGCCATCGGCAGCCACATGGATGGACCTAGAGGTTATCATACCAAGTGAAGTCAGAGAAAGACAAATATCATATGATACCACTTACATGTGGAATCTAAAAAACTGATACAAATGAACTTATTTAGAAGACAGAAATAGACTCATAGACATAGAAAACAAACTTATGGCTACCAAAGGGGATAGCGGTGGGAGGGGGGGATAAATTAGGAGTTTGGTATTCACATATACACACTACTATACATAAAACAGATAAACAACAAGGACCTACTGTATAGCACAGGGAACTATATTCAATATCTTGTAATAACTTACAATGGCAAATAATCTGAAAAAGAATAGATATACACGTGTATAACTAAATCACTTTGCTGTACACCTGAAACTAACATAATTTTGTAAATTAACTGTACTTCAATTTTAAAAATGGTTATAAAAAAAACAAAAACCTTGTAATAACTATGGGATGGGGACTTGAAAGAAGTAAGTTGCCCTCTAATCTACCCTACCCTAACCTAAATACACCCTTATTTTGGTACCTCAAGTGAAAACAGCAGGTTGTTTGACTTCTGAGATGCCCCCCTACTCCTGGAATTTATGCCTTTTTGTGTCATCCCCTCCCCTAGAGTATGGGATAGAGCTGGTAACTCCTTTTAACAAACAGAACATGACAAAGGTGACAGGATGTCACTTCCCTGATTATGTACAAAACACTGTGACTTCCATCTTGCTGGCATTCTCTCTCTTGCTGGTCATCTCTTGCCTTCTCACTTGCTCACTTTGATGATGCAAGCCTGCCAAGCAGTGAGATGCTTTATGAAGAGACCCAGGTAAGAAAGAATCGAGGGAAGCCTCTGGTCAATAGCTTGGAAGAAACCAAAGTCAGTCTAACAGCTCAAGAGGAACCAGCAGTGACCAGGCAGAGACCCAGCCCCCTCCTCAAGGGACTCCCACTCACACACATTTCCAAAGCACAAATGACCAATAAAGCTGATGTTCTTCAAAAAAAAAAAAAAAAATCACCCTGCCAACAACCAAGTGAGTTTGGAAGCAATTCCTTCACCAACTAAGCCTTCAGATAACACTACAGCCCTATCTGGCACTTTGTAGCCTGTGAGAGATGCTAGAGCAGACAACCCAACTAACCCTGTCCAAATTCCTGACCCCAAGAACTGTGAGAGCATAAATGCATGCTCTTCCTCCTTTAGGAAAGCCCTTTTTGACCCCAGACCCCCAACTCCCAGCTCAGTTAGGTAACCCTACTGGTATGCTCCCACGGACTCAATCATAGTACTTATCATATGCTATCCTAAGAGACTAGTTTTCTTTGTCAGCAACCCTCTAACACCTACCACTCTGACTTGCAAATATGCACTAAAACACTCACTGAACTAAGGAATGACCGTAGGCACTGGTTACAGGAGTCATTGATAGCTTGAAGACAAACTAAACCACCTAAGGTCCTTTTCAGGACTACGACAACCAGTATGGACCTGAGGCAACCCTGTTTACAGGAGACCCTCTGGCAGCAGAGTAACCTGTACACTTAACAAATATGAAATTCTCATTGTAGCCCAAAAAGAGATTAAGCATATTCAAACTTCTGTTCCACGGTGTAAAATCTGTAACTGAATGTAGCTACCTGACTGTATACTGTTATTATTAGTAAGATGAAATCTTTATGGACTTTATAGACTGGTAAACTCTCTTAAATACCACAAAAAGCTCACTTAAGAACATAGAAAGAAAACAAAGTAAATATCATCTATATTCACAGATCATCAAAAAATAAAATATAAGAATTCTTTAATTGGCAAGGATAAAATATAGTCATAATATAAAATTTATCTTTTCAAACCATTTTATGGTACCAAACAATAAAGATTGGACCATGTCATCTCTTCAATTTCTATGCTTCACAATGAGGAAAATGAGGTCCTCAGAAGGTAAGAACTTCCCAAGGTCACTTCACAGTTCTCCTCCAAGAGGTAACCGATATTATCAGTTTCTTGCATATCTTTCCAAAGGCTTTTATCAATATACAAGTAAATACACGTTTTCTCACTCTTTCTAAGGCAAATATCAACAAATGTTCTACACCATGCAGAACATATACACACGTTTGAGACCTGTGCCTACATTCCACAGGAATAGCCTTCAAATGATGCATACTGTAAAAAATTAATAAACAGATCCTCAAAGCCAAGGAGGAAGAGCCTAAGGCTTCAGGAGCCATTTTATTTTTCTTTAATCATTTGTCTGCCTCAGTTAATCTTAAAATCTTACTTTGCAGAGAAGCAATTTTAGGCTTCTGAAAACATTAGGAAGCCTCAAAATACCAACTGAAATAGGCATTCCTTTCATTTCTGGATTTCAAAAGTTCTCCATAATGGCCACTGGTATTCTAAACGGTCTTTGGTCAGGTTGGTCCATTTAGTTAGAAATGCACATGAGGAAGGACCATAGTTTTTAAACATGGCGGGGGGGCCCTCAAAATATTTGCATATTGGGATCCCATTTCTCAGAGATTTTTTTCCTAGAGTAAAGGAACAATTTTCAAACAGCTTAAACAGTTTACAGCTCAAACAGCTCAATTCAGACAGCTTGCAAGCTAATACCAGCTAATTCTAAGGAAATAGCTTGGTGTAGCTTGGTGTTGGAAGAGCCAAGCCAAAGGCTTTTTCCATCCAGTTTCCAGAGAACAGCCCCTATTCCAAAGCAATGGGCCAATCGCTAAACTGGTACAATTTCAGGAGAAACAGCCCCTGCCTCCGAAGGAATGCACGGAAGGCTAGCCAGCTTTAATAAAACAGTCTGATCTCAAAATCAGACCAAAATGCCAAATGAGTACTCTCATACAGAACAAGGCCTTAACCAGTAAGACGAAACCTTAAAACAGATCCCAAATAAAGCCTGGAGAGCTTCAAATGCAAAGAGGGCATGAGCTGGGATCCATGAGAAAGATGTACCTTCAAATTCCAGGGTCAGTGAGAAAAGCAGTGAGCAACAATGGGCTCATTTATGGATAATGCACCTGTTTGCTTGCCAGCTCTGGAGCCACTGGGAGTCTTCTCTGATCCCAAAATGTTGACCTAAAACAAACAGATTGCCAAATATTTCTCCAGCAAAGTTGTATTTATTTGGGACCAGCAGAACTGCAGTTTGGGGTCTGTGACCATGGCAAGCTATGTGCAAGTCCCCAGACAGCAAGGGAAGGAAAGCACTTTTATAGAGGGGAAAAGAAAGTTGGGAGGGCTGTAGTAAACAGAGTCCATGGCTTTTCATTCACTGAGTCCTTGCCAGGAAAGAAGAGAAAATAACCCAAATGTCTATCAACTGATGAATAGATGAATAAAATGTATCACACACATACCATGCAATACTCAGCAATTAAAAGAAATCGCTAAGTGATATATAACGCAATAGTCTGCATGAATCTCCAGAAAATTATGCTGAATAAGAAAATTCCAAAAGGTTACATAAAATTTGAGACCACGTATGTAACATTTTTCAAATGTCAAAATTTAAGAAACAAGTAACAAATTAGTGGTTGCCAGGAGTTATGAATGAGGAGCTAAAGCAGTATGGGAGGGAAGTGGGTGTGGTTATAAAAGGGCAACAGAAGGGATCCTTGTGGCAAGAGGACTGTTCAGTATCTTGACTGTGGTGATGGATACAGGAAAAAGTGTATAGAATTAAATACACATAGAGAAATGAATATTAGTAAGACTGAGGAATCTGAATAGACTGGTAGATTATATCAATGTCAATATCCTGGCTGTAATGTCATATTATAGTTTTAAAAGATGTTATCATTGGGAGAAACTGGGTATTGAGTAAAGGGTACACAGAACCTCTATGTATTATTAATTACAATTACACGGGCATCTACAATTATCTCAATAAAGATTTCAATTAAAAGGAAAATATCATTCAATACAGATGCGCATTCTCATGGAAGAATCCTATAACAATAATAGCAAGGGTGGTTTTAAGAACACACTAGCAGAAGCACGACTCTCAGAGGACAATCAAAAGTGTAAAGTTTCATGAAAGTCCTCTTCTTATTTCTGAGAGGTTTTAATATTGATGACAGAAAAGACATTAACTCAAGACATATCCACACTTTTCCAAAAGGATATATCCAATACCCAGTAAGGACTAATTTGTGATAAAGCTTTATTCTAAATTGTGGCATTTCTAAAAGGCTACTCTAGCCTTTGTAACTGGAAAAGAATTCTAAGTAATAGATTTAAGCATTTGTTTAAAAGAAGGAAATACATTCTTATGTTTTATCACTCATCCATTTAACAAATTTTTACACAACCCTTGCTGTGTACAAAGGACTGGGGCTAGGGAAAGGTCACTCCAGCACTTTACCTCCCCATCACCTGTCCTTCAGCATCCTCTCTAACACGATCCCACGTAGCAGGGTAGATTAGACAAACAGAAAATGACATCGAATTTTATTAAGACCATGAGATAGGTTCTGATTCAATACAATTAACTTCTAATGTATCCTGGATTTGTCTGCACATGTCTGAATATTGTGACAAAGGTTATGAAAACATTAAAAATTTTAGTTTTATTTTCATAGTGGTTATCATCACGGTAACTAAGCATTTTGATAAACTACAAAAATGCAAATAATGAACAATGGGAGATACATATATATATATATATGTATATACACACACATAGACACACCCTTTCTAGACCACTCCAGAATCAAATCCATGTGGAACAAAAAAGCAGGTCTTAAAACAAGTCCCATGAGGGCATGAAGACATTAGCTAGCTGTCTCTCTTCAAATCCTTTTTCAGGATATAACCCCTTCAATTACATGTAATCTGTAACACTTCCCCCAACAAACCCAAAACACTTTATACTTTGTAAAGTAGCCATGTGGGTGATTGCAAAATTTCCTTTTAAGATCTGTTTCGTTATTCCTTTCAAATCAAATAAAGGGTTTCCCAAGTCACTCACACAACTTTTAGAATAGCTCAGCTGACAGCTTTAGATTCTCATGGAGGACAAAGCAGAACATGAGCTATTTAAACTGAGTTAGGATTACTTATCTATTCCATACACCTTACCTTCCATCTGTTAAAATGATTCTTTGATGCCAGCCACTAAATATTAATTCAGGAACTATGGATCTTACACACATAAATAAAATGATTTTCCCTTTCAGGTATAAAATGATTATTAAATGTCTTAATATAAAAAAATAAGTTCAGTATGTTCACTCAAAGTATCTTAACAGAGCCATATATAAATTGAACTTAACTTACCACTTTTTTAAAATCATCTTCTGCTTCATCAAGTTTTCCTTGTTTGAGTAACAAGTGACCTCTCTGTAATCTCGCCTAGAAAAACAAAAAAAAGAGTACACTGAGTACTATGAATTTCTAAATTTTCTTTAAACACAAAGAATAAAACTAAATAAGCTAATGAAATATTAATTTTTCCTATGCCCATTTGACTTCACACTCTGAGAATAATTCTTGGAACCAATGAATGTGTATAAATTTTGTTAAAGTATGCTTCCTTTAAATATACTTTTTACTATATCAAAAAAAAATAAATGAAAACATGTGTCCTCACAAAATCTTGGACATGAATGTTCATAGCAATAGCCAAAAAGTAGAAACAAACCAAACTCCCATCAACTAATAAATCAATAAGCAAATGTGATATGTCCATACAATGGAATATCATTCAGCCATAAAAAGGAATGAACTACTGACACATACTACAATATGGATGAAACTTGAAAACATTATGCTAAGTGAAAGAAGTCAGACACAAAAGGCGACATATTGTATGATTTCGTTTATTTGAAATATCCAAGTCAGACAAATCCATAGAGACAGAAGGTGCCAGGGGCTACGACAGAAATGGGAGGTGACTCCTAACGGGTACAGGGTTTC
The DNA here is from genome assembly GCF_964165515.1 of Mesoplodon bidens. NCBI lineage: Eukaryota > Metazoa > Chordata > Mammalia > Artiodactyla > Ziphiidae > Mesoplodon > Mesoplodon bidens. Next base: position 63,752,500 of record NC_138174.1, on the reverse strand, counting down.
TTTGGGTGGGGGGTGATAAAAATGCTCTGGAACTAAATGACGATGCTTGCAGAACCTTGTGAATATACTAAAAACTGCTGAATTGCACACTTTAAAAAGGGTGAGGGGACTTCCCTGGTGGTGCAGTGGACAAGACTCTGTGCTCCCAATGCAGGGGGCCCAGGTTCGATCCCTGGTCGGGGAACTAGATCCCATATGCATGCCGCAACTAAGAGTTAACATGCCGCAACTAAAGAGCACGCCTGCCGCAACCAAGGAGCCCACCTGCTGCAACTACGGAACCCACATGCCCCAACTAAGGAGCCCACGTGCCCCAACTGAGGAGCCAGTGAGCCGCAACTAAGACCTGATGCAACCAAATAAATAAATATTTTTAAATGGTCACATTCTTTTTTTTAAAAAAAGGGTGAATTTGATGATATGTGAGTTATATCTCACTTAAAAAGTACTTTAAGCAGGCATAATAACTTTTTACCACTATAATAAAAGTTGTTATAACTTGGGACTTTACCAATCAAAGCTCTGGAAATAGTTTTTTTTTTTTTTAATTAACTCTTAATGCACATATTTACTCCACTATAACCAGAATAACAATGCCTCTTCCTTTTAACATCCATCATCTCTGATATTCCTCTTCTAATGCGCATAATCCCATCTCTTCCAAGAATACCAACTCTCTGATGATCAATGTCTACCATAAGACAGAAACCACACCAATATTCTACTAAAACTTATATATTACTTTTACAGTACTTAAAAATTTCCCTAATCCTCTGAAAAACATAAAAAGCAAGATTAAAGCCACTTCAACCAACTAATAAGTACTATAATACTAGGAAAATGAGCTACTTAACCTCTGTGTAAGGTTATGCTTAGCTGGGTAAAGTAATGAAGAAAAATTTGACACTTGTTAATTCCATCTTAAAATAATAGTAATATTTCAAACCAAATATTCACCCATATCTAATCAATCATCTCGAATACTTTCTGGATTATGGAAGGACATAAACAATAAGTGAATTACCAAATTAATTTTGAAACAACATAATTGGGTCCTATTATTTTAAGCTATTACAGTGACCTGCCAATTGTCAAGATATCCTATTAGACCGTAAATTCCTCCACTTCTGAAGCTTGGGTGTTGGTTCAGGGCAGGACTCTTGTCTAATTCAGCACTGTATTCTCATCACAAACCACTGCTTAATTAAGCTACCCCCTCTTCTTTATTCTTCCCACTACAGCCTTAATTGAAATTGTCATCAGTCACCTGACAGCCTCTTAGTTCAACAGTCTCTTAATCAGCTCATTTCTCAGCCTCACATCTTGCCCTACACTCCATCCTCCACATAGATATCTTTCTAAACCACAAAGCTAACATCACTACCAACCTTCTAAAAATCACTAATGTACCCACTCCACTGTGCCTCCTTCACACAGGCCTTTGATTCCAGGGACTGAGTTTCTCTTGTTGCCGGGTCCACTACATCAGAGTGGCTTTCTACATCCTCCAGCTATGCCTAGCATGCCAGTCTTCACCTTAAGAAACAAATCACCTCTTCCGAGTTTCCTTAAATTTTCCTTTAAAGAAAATTTAGATGAACTTACTGCAGTGAAATCCATCTTCAATTCAATCACTTTAGTTAAATCAGGAAGTGCTGCTTTTGATTTGCCCATAGCTAAGAAGACAGTAGCTCTCCGATAATAAGCAATATAGTTATCAGGGTCACCATCTGAAAATTAAAATAACAAATATTAACTCTCAGTACTTTATTCAAAAAACCAAGTCATCTGAACAGTATTAGAGTTTGCAATTCTACTAGGAAAGGCATTAAGAAAAGAATTTCTTCATCAATACTGGGTCATTTTGCCTAGCAAGATCACTGCAAATAAATCCAGAACAGGGGCTCAGCAAACTGTAGCCTCTGAGCCAAAAACAACCCACAGACTTCAAGTTAAGAATATTTTTTACATTTTTAAAGAGTTGTCAAAAAAAAAAAAAGAAAAATATGCAACAGACACTACATGGCTGCAAAGCCTAAAACATTTATTATCTGGTCCCTTAGGGAAAAAGTTTGCCTACCTTTGGTCTAGAATATTAACTATATTCAACTCTTAACTTTTATAAGTATCCAATTCTGTTTTCAATTGTTTGTCTTTGTTGAAATTTTCTTAAGTGAAATTCTGATTGAGAATGTGGACTTTGCACTTACTCACAGGATTTTAGGAAATTAGACTTCCATTTAAACTGATATACTGAATGTGCAACTGCTCTCTCCCAAACGCCAACCAAAATGGCAGTGAAGAAATAAAGGTACAGACCATGGGACAAAGGAGAATGGAAAAGAGAGTGAGACCAGAGAGTAAGGCGAGAGTCACTAATAATATCTGAAGCAAGGAAAGCAGACAGATGAGTTAAGTGCTTGAACTAACTCTACTCTGCTCAGCACCTACAAAATGGGGGAAGGAGTCAAGTCAATCAGAAGTAAACCTCAGGCTGCCAAACAATCCTTCTAAAAATCAATATATATATATATTTTTTTTTTCTTCTTAAAAATTATCTTGACCAAATCCAGTCATGTACCTTAAAAAAATAAATATTTACGCACACAGATATTCATTACCATAAGATTTACAACTAAAATTCCCTAAAAGTTCTATCCCTGAAGGTCTTATCATTTGCAAAACATTACAATATGGGAACCTATATGGCAGGATAGTATTTAATCATTCAAAATTATGATTTTAAGGAGTTGTTAACAGCATTGAAAACTACCTGAAGTACTGCTGGGGGGAGATAAGGCAGGAAGAGAAAATAGGCTATGAAACCATATATGAAAGAAGATACACAAATGGCCAATAAGCACATGAAAAGATGCTCAACATCACTAATCATTAGGAAAATGCAAATCAAAACCACATTGAGATACCACTTCACACCCATTAGGATAAGAAAGAAAGGGGAGAAAAAGAAGACAGAAAGGGAGACGGAAAGAAAGAAAGAGAAAAAGAAAGGAAAGAAGAAGAATGGGAGAAAGAAAGAAAAGAAAGAAGGAAGGAAGGAAGGAAGGAAGGAAGGAAGGAAGGGAGGGAGGGAGGGAGGGAGGATTAGTAAGAGCGTGGAGAACTTGGAGCCCGTGTGCACTGCTGGAGGGAATGTAAACTGGTGTGGCTGCTGTGAAACACGATATGGAGGCTCCTTACACACTGAACACAGAATCACCCTATGAACCACCAATTCTACTTCTGAGTACACATATCCAAAAGAAATGAAAGCTGACTGCCAAGATGTGGAAGCAACCTAAATGTCCATCAGCAGATGAATGGATAAAGAAGATGTCGTGTACATATATACAATGGGATATTAGCCATAAAAATGAATGAAATTTTGCCATTTATAGCAACATGGATGGACTTGGAGGGCATTATGCTAAGTGAAATAAGTCAAGACGGAAAACGACAAATACTGTATGATATCACTTATATGTGGGATCTAAAAAATACAACAAACTAGTGAATATAACAAAAAAAAGAAGCAGACTCACAGATATAGATAACAAACTAGTGATTACCAGTGGGGGGAGGGAAAAGGGGAGGGGCAATATGGGGTAGGGGATTAAGAGGCACAAAATATTAGGTATAAGTTACAAGGATATATTGTACAGTATGAGGAATATAGCCAATATTTTATAACTATAAATGAAGTATAACCTTTAAAAAAAAATATTGAAAGCTGGTATTTGTACACCCATATCCACAGTGACATTATTCACAACAGCCCAAAGGTGGAAACAACCTAAATGTCTACGGGTAGATGAGTGGATAAATAAAATGTGGTATACACATACAATGGAATATTATTCAGCCTTAAAAAAGGGATGGAGGGCTTCCCTGGTGGCGCAGTGGTTGAGAATCTTCCTGCTAATGCAGGGGACATGGGTTCGAGCCCTGGTCTGGGAGGATCCCACATTCCGCGGAGCAACTAGACCCGTGAGCCACAACTACTGAGCCTGCGCGTCTGAAGCCTGTGCTCCGCAACAAGAGAGGCCGCGATAGTGAGAGGCCCACGCACCGCGATGAAGAGTGGGCCCCGCTTGCCACAACTAGAGATAACCCTTGCACAGAAACGAAGACCCAACACAGCAAAAATAAATAAATTAATTAATAAACTCCTACCCCAACATCTTCTTTAAAAAAAAAAAAAAGGAATGGAATTCTGATAAATGCTACATTACAGATGAACCCTGAAGACATCATCCTAAGTGAAATAAGCCAGACACAAAAAGACAAATATTGTACAATTGTACTTCTATGAGATACCTAGAGTAGTCAAATTTATAGAGACAGAAATTAGAATGGCGGTTGCCAAGGAAGTACTGAGAAGAAACGGGGATCAGAAATGGGGAACAATTGTTTAATGGGTATAGAGCTTCAGTCTGGGATGATGAAAACGTTCTGGAGATAGATGGTGGTAATGGTTGCACAACAATGTGAATGCACTTAATGCCACTGAACTATGTGCTTAAAAATGGTTAAAATGGTAAATTTTGTTATGTATATTTTACTACAATAAAAAAAGTAAAAGAATGAGGCAGTCAGGGGAAAAAAAGGACTATTTTTGAAAAAATAAGAGAATTGGGCATTTTAACAACATAAGACTTCTTTTCCTTAAATCTAAAAAAAAACAAAAAATCCATACATGTTCCCAGCTAAGCATCACTGAACTTTCTTCCCTGATCAATTTCCCTTGGAAGGTAAGGAAAAAAGAGCAAAGTCAGTAGCCTTTGCTACTGACTGTGTGGGAAATACAGGTTATTTCCCACAAAAATTGTAATTAGCTTGAAGAAAGAGTAAGAAACAAAGGAACTATATTTAGAACATACCAGCCAGATATATAATATTTTTGGTTCAGCTCATATTTGATTTAGAATGTGCAATAAATGTAAAATATGTGGCACTTGGTCAGCATAACTGGCCATAAGAATGATCTGACATCTAAGAATTAATGAAACTTACAGTGACTGTGTCTGAAAGCAGAAGGAAATTCACTTCAGGTCAACAGTAGTTACGTGGGCAGAGACTGGATTTTCTTCTTTATATAGTTCATATACATATTCCAAAATGTTTCACAATGAACATGGATTACTTTTATATTCATTAATTCTAAAAAAGTTACTCACTCTTAGGCACGTATCCGGAGAAAAACATGGTTCAAAAGGACACATGCACCCCAATGTTCACTGCAGTGCTGTTTACAATAGCCAAGACGTGGAAGCAACCTAAATGTCCATCGACAGATGAATGGATAAGGAAGATGTGGTACATATATACAATGGTATATTTCTCGGCCATTAAAAAGGATGAAATAATGCCATTTGCAGCAACATGGATGGACCTAGAGATTATCATACTAAGTGGAGTTAAGTCAGAGAGAGAAAGACAAATATATTATATTGCTTATATGAAGAATCTAAAAGAAAAAAATGAATACAAATGAACTTATTTATGAAACAGAAAGAGACTCACAGTCTTAGAGAACAAACTTATGGTTACCAGGGGACAGGAGTGGGGTGAGAGGGGGAGGGACAGATTTGGATTGAGATGTACACACTGCTGTATTTAAAGTAGATAACCAACAAGGACCTACTGTATAGCACAGGGAATTCTGCTCAATATTCTGTAATAACCTAAATGGGAAAAGAATTTGAAAAAGAATAGATACATGTATATTTATAACTGAATCACCTTGCTGTACACCTTAAACTAACACAACATTGTTAATCAATTATACTCCAATATAAAATAAAAATTTTTTAAAAGAAAAAAGAAAAGTTAAGTTCTCCATGACTTATTTACACTAATCGAAGAATACGAAATACTAGAAACGACATGATTTAAGGCCTATAGTTTACACCACACATCTTCATACGTCCAAAACCTACTCCATCTCTGAGGCACAGCTCAAATGACTTATTTGATTACACATGTGAAAATAAACCTTCCATTACTTTGGTTTCCATAACACTCTATAATATATATCTCCCACAGCACCTAACACTTATCACTACCTCCTGATATCAATTATTTATATGCTTACCTCACTCTAGAAAAAAATACATTCCCTGAGTGAATTCATTTTTCGTGTCTCTATAGCACCTTGTAATCAAATGAAAGGAAATGGAAACAAATTCCGGATAACTCCAACAAGGGACACTCCCACATCCACTCAACACTGAGACCTGCCAGGAATAAGCCAGGGACCCAGAGAAGTCAGCACAGACATGGCTCTCAAAGAGACGTGCCTCACCAGGACACTCATATCATCTCCCCCACGAAATGAGCAATGGCATTTTCAAAAACAGGTGTTGCTTATTTTGAATACAGTATGACCCTCTTTCAAGAAAAGAAGAATGCTTATTGCTGGCTTTGGGCATTTTATCAAGAAGGCACCTTCAGCAAAAATTGCAATGGACTTCTATTTGGAAAAAACCTGACCATTTCAGTCTATGTAGAAAAACCTCCGAAGATTAAGTATGACAACGCTTTTTAACAAGTATTTGATTATACATACATAAAAAATGTCTATATAAAGTATTTCTGGGGCACTCACTTTCACTTATTTTACTATTCAGTTTTTAGGTATTTTTAAGATATGAAATGGGATTGGAACCCCAATTTATAACACTGAACCTATAAAAATAAGGAATCAGATGTCAATGTTCAACCTATGAACCAAGAATCAATGTGCTTAGTGGTATAAGGTCACTTGAATGGCAAATATCAAAATAGCCTTCCCTGGCTCTTCATCTTAAAATACCATCAGTTCCCAGAACTAGTGTCCATTCCTATATCATTATGCAGGAAGTAGCAACTGAACAAGAATTGGTTTAAGAAACTCAAGCTTAGTTTCTCACAATACAAGATTTGATAACCTTGAAAAGAATCACTTTTCCTATTATCCATCCAAATATGATACAGTTCATTATTTAAATTATATGCAAGCCTACATCTGCAAACACTAGACTTCATTTGAAAACATGTCAGTCAAATTGTTATACTAGTTTATTCAAAATTTGAATATGAGAAATGAATTTAAGGTGTAATCCTAAAACTATCAGACAATTCAAATGTGAGAAAATTAGCCCTAATAAAGAAAATACAACTACTATCTGGAGAAAAACATCAGAAAGCCAATTACGAATGATTCTGTAAATGGTGGCAGCAGGGTGAACACCACCTTTGCAGAGGTACAGAAAACTTTTCATTCTAGCTCCCAGCGAACCCAACTCTACCCCTGCATTCATTCAAACTTTTACTGAGCACCACCAGAGACTAAAATAATAATAGTAATAACAATAATAAGATAGTACTTCTCCTTAAGAAGTTCACAATCTTCTGAACTGGAATGTGACCTTTGAAGATCACTAGAATACTCTGTGTCCTTTTCTGTAAATGTGAATAGTAATGTCCATCCCCATTTCACAAGTAAAGTTCAAATGCAATGAGAAAGCACCACGATATGTTTAAGTACCAAATGAATGAAGCCATGGATTTTTTTTTGACTTAGCCAGATTATGGTAAGTGTGATACCAGTTATCTTACCAAGCAATTGGAGAAACCTATCATTTCATTCATGTCCACCATCTAATCCACCACTTTAGACATTCATTCATGCCAGATACACCTAAGACACTCTGTAAGGTCTACCAAAGAAATAGTTCAGACCCTAGGACTCTTTATCCCTGTAAGACCATGCTGTAGACATGAGAGGCAGGGCATCCTCACACCTGTACCGTGGTTTTCTCTCATGATCAAATCTCTAAACAAAACCTGTGTCTGACTACATCACAATAGTGAAATAGGTGCGTCTGTTTCAGAAGACTATTTAGGAAGTGATACCAACACTCTTCATTAAATCACACTGTTTCCAACAGATCAACGGTATTTAAGTTCCAAATCTTAAAATTCTTGCCAAAAAATATTTATATAACAGATGCAAAGAAATTTCAAACCAAATCACCAATAGATCTGTACTACAATTATTTGTGTTGCTATTGAGTTTTCATACATAAACCTTTTATTGTGTAAAAATGTAATTATCAAACATACCATGCCTAAGTAATATTCAAAATGTAACCAAGTAATTTTTCAAAAATGAAAATGGGAAAAGGGTGTCACAGCCATAAATAATGTCAGCTATAACATTATAATAAAAAATGAGTCATTGATGCATCCAATGCCACTAGCCAAACTCTATTACAAACTCTAACATCAATTTCTAATCACAGGAAAAGTTAAAGAGATAAAGTACATTACAAAATTCAGAAGTTGGGAAGTATAAACATTTAATGAATTTTTTATAGTCAGTTTAAAGCAATGTACTAAAATATGGGTGACATTTTACCACAAAAAATTATTGTACATTTTACAGTAGCACAGCTCTTTGATCGACTGCAGTAACTAGAGTAACTGCATAACTTATTAGTCTAGAAGTTAGGAGACCTGGACTAATTCACTGTTAGCAAGAGGCTCTCACTAACTCACTGGGTTACCTGAAGCAGTAAACATGGCCATACTAAATTGGATGTTTGGTAAATGAGACAATTGAAACAGAAGATCTACAGTTCTTTTCTGATAAGAGACTCAACAGGCCATGACACCACATCACCCCATCACTACCTACTGTATACCCCCATCAACTACAATTTAAACTCTATTTTCTATGGTTATTTTACATAAACTAAAATGATGAATATCTCAAACTACACAGGTCTTCCTCAAATTATGGTAAGTGTACCATTTGAGAACCACTGTTACTTGCCAAACTACAATGAACAAAATGACGTTGCTATTTGAATTCTGAAGGCACTAGCAGCGTCTCACTTTTCCCCTTTACTGAATTTCACAAATAAATTACCATGTTTTAGCTTTACTAATTTACGTCTTTCAGTGCAGATAATAATATATTATTGGTTATTTTTGGGGAAGAGCCATCTCTAGAATTCTTGTATGGCAGTGAAGCTAACAAACAACAGGCAGTCATTTTAAACGACGTTAACAATATGCCACAGCCCTTAACGTTCTTATTAATTTGTGAGATTAAAGAAAGCAAACAATAGGGCTTCCCTGGTGGCGCAGTGGTTGAGAGTCCGCCTGCTGATGCAAGGGACGCGGGTTCGTGCCCCGGTCCGGGAAGATCCCACATGCCGCGGAGCGGCTGGGCCCGTGAGCCACGGCCACTGAGCCTGCGCGTCCGGAGCCTGTGCTCCACAACGGGAGAGACCACAACAGTGAGAGGCCCGCGTACCGCAAATAATAAAGTATAAAATAAGTAGAAGGTATATGTTTCTGCAAATATTCTCATGGTAGCGAGGAAGAAGCAGTTTTTTATTTTTTAAGACATGCTTTATCTAAGACAATAACTGAAAAAATGTTAATTACCGTGCTGCAGCACTGAAGACAACTCAAATCACCAGAGAAAGTGTGGACTTAGGAATGACCCGGTCACACAGTATATGGTCTCTAGCGAAAAGTAACTACTGCAAATTGTGCCAATTAACTACAACTTTCCAAGGTGAGCTAGTCACTGAAATGGAAAAACCTTCCTCTTAGAAGCTCCACATAGTTAAGAAAACCCTATTAACATAGTAAATTTGCTTTTAGAAAAGTCTTAATTTTCGAAGATACAGTATTTCTATATACCTTACACATGTGACTGTCCCCTATCTTCTTTTTTTTTTTTTGGCGGGGGGCAAGGAACAGCGACTTTATTCGGAAAGCCAGCAGACCAAGAAGATGGTGAACTAGTGTCCAAAAGCCATCTGCCCTGAGTTAGAATTCAGGCTTCTTTTATACTAAAAAAGGAGAGGGTCAAGTTCTGGTTCTGTTCAGGCTCCGGAGGGACTTGTTAATTTCTTTCTTCCTGCAGCCATTCACAGGTGGGCCTGGTCAGGAGGTTTCCTGGTTTCAGGACTTAATGAAGCTCAGGTTCTTGATGTCTCATGGCAGAAGGAATTCAGTGAGAGACAAAGTGATAGGTAAGAAGTGGATTTATTTAGAGAGAAACACACTCCACAGACAGAGTGTGGGCCATCTCAGAAAGTAAGAAAGGCCTGTCCCCTATTTTCAAAGAAATCTTTATATACATTTCTCTCATCTAATCTTCACAGCAAGTCCTTTTTTGGGTGGCAGAGTGAAACTGCTGGGAATATGCAGGTCACTTCTTTAAGCCTACACTTTCTTACATAACTTGACCAATGTCACAGAATTATCAAGTGGCAAAGCCAAGATTAAAATCTAGGTTTCCTATTATTCCAGAGAGCTAGTAACATCAGTAATAAAAATCTAAGTTCAAGAAAAAGCATGAAGAAAAATATCACCAAACCAAAACCTAATTACTTTCTGCTTATATAGTAAGTTACAACAATAGGATAATTCTTCTGGTGAGCAGAACTATATCTTATTAAAAATACACTACTCATTACTCTGCAGGTTGACTTGTCACTCTTAACCATCCCAAATAATGGTGAGTATATATAAGTAAATAAAAAAGGAATGAGGAGGGCTTCCCTGGTGGCGCAGTGGTTGAGAGTCTGCCTGCCGATGCAGGGGACATGGGTTCGTGCCCCGGTCCGGGAAGATCCCACATGCCACGGAGCAGCTAGGCCCGTGAGCTATGGTCGCCGAGCCTGCGCATCCGGAGCCTGTGCTCTGCAACGGGAGAGGCCACAACAGTGACAGGCCCGCATACCGCCAAAAAAAATGGAATGAGGAATATCGATATCAAAAAGCTTTAGCAAAAAAGTTTATGTAGTGACTCATAAGAAAATCCTCTAAGACCTCATTCGCAACCTATTTACTCTGGTCATCTCGTTTCTCACAGTCCCAACAGATTACACACTGCAAAGATAGTTGATGCTACAGACAGACATAAGTGAGCAATAAAAAAAAGCAACAGCTTAAGGGGTAGAGAGAGTCTGACCAACAATGAACAGGAGATGAACTGCAGGATCCCCCAAGGGCCTCAAAGTAACTATTATACTAATGATCTCAAATCATCAAGAAAATTAAAACTGTATTCAGTGAAATCTGCTTAAGGAGGCAGAAAAATATATACAGTCGGCCCTCTGTATCTACAGGCTCCGCAACCACAGATAGAAAATATTCGGGAAAAAATTCGCTGCGCAACTATTCACATAGCATTTGCATTACATTTACAACTATTTACATAGTATTTGCACTACATTATGTATTATAAGTAATCTAGAGATGATTTAAAGTATACGGGAGGATGTGTGTAGGTTACATGCAAATACTACACTATTTTATATAAGGGACTCGAGTAGCCACAGGTTTAAGCTTCCGAGGGGGCCCAGGAACCAATCCTGTGAGGATATCTAGGGATGACTATAATACATTGAGAAAAGTGTTCTGTCAAAATTATCGTGAATTTTTCTTAGTACTTAATAGTTGTAAGTCTCAATTACGTGGGAAAATCTTCTTATGTTAGATACGTATGTATTCAAATATTGTGCTTTTATTAATCTATTTCACCCAGAACCCTGTAAATATTTTATTTAAACAATAAATAATATTTATTTTAAATGTTATCCCAAAAAAGGGTTATAAACTAGAATTCACTAAGATGGCCACTGAGTGTTTTGGTTCTGAGATACAAACCTACTGCAGCATGAAACTGAGATAAGGCATCAGCTAGCTGTCCAGCTGCAAGAAGCTTCTTGCCCAATTCAAGATGTTTCTCAACATCTGCATTTACTCCACATTCAGCACCTAAAAACAAATAAAAATAATAATAAATTAACTTTCCATGAACCAAGACTTAATTCTAAAGAATAAAATGTTTAAAAAAATAGCTGTCTGCCTCCTTCATTTACTTAGATGAGAAAAGTCACAGAAGCTGAAAAGCGACCTAGAGAAAGTAACAATAAAGTACAAACAGTGCTTCATTTTACAGAGTAGAAGCCACCCAAAAATATACCCATATCGACCTAGTTAGTCAAAAGAATGTACCCAGTCTACAAAATGCAAGGAAAACTGCCTAACGCGGTAACTAGCAAAAATATTTATAATTTGCTGTTCAACAACAAAATCAGAATTGCTTTGTTAAACTAGAATCTCACTTCAACGAATATTAGAGTCCACTACAATAATCAAGAACTTACTGAGCATCTGCAGGGCACCAGGCACTGTTCTAGATATTTGGGATAAATGAGCAAAACAAAAACCTCTATCACTCATGGCACCTGACATTATAGTAGCAGGAGACAGACATAAGAAAGGAGTGAATTACAAAGTAAGGTAGGTAAAAAGTAGAGCTGCGTGAGAGGGGTCAGGAGTGGCGGGGCTTTCAGTATTAAATACGGTGGTCAAGGGCCTCATTGAGAAGTTGACATTTGAGCAAAGACCTACTTGAAGAAAGTGAGGACTCACCAGGCAGATATCTACTAGAATAAGAGCTTGCCAAGGAGAAGGGCCAGCTAGTGCAAGGGCCCTGGGTCAGGAGCATGCCAGGTATGTCGTGGAAACAGCAGGTAGGTCAGGATGGCTACCACAGAGCCAACAAGGGAGATAACAAATAAGATGAGGTCAAAGTAGTAGAGGGTCCAACTAGGTACAGCTTTGGCTTCACTCTTAGCGAAATCGGGAGCTGGCGAGGAATCGTGAGTAGAATAATACGATCCGACTGACCAGGCCAATTTTCAACCAACGTGCCACCTCTCGGCTCTGAATTCATCCTACAGTTCTTGACTGTAATGATGGACCAGAGTGTGTAAGCATTCTTCTATACACTGAGCACAGTGTTAGGCTTTGTCAGTAAAGGGTGCTGAAGGGGCACTGCAGGAAGGACACCTCCTGGTCCCCGCTGCTGCCTTTACTTTCTTCTGGCTCCTGCTGCGTGGTGTGCAGGGGGGGAGTACATCCAGTGGTGCCCTGGCCTAGTCGTACACCCAGGCATCCAGTCCCTCAGCCACCTGGAGCCTTGGTCACACACCCCCTCCCAAGCAGGACGCCATGTACTCCAGGCTTCACACCCACAGCAGCACCCCAACTCCCCCCCCACACCCAAGCCCGCCAGCTGGGGCTCACCTACACCTGAGAAGGTGGTTTCTTCCCCAGCTACTGTGGACCAGCTCTATCCCCGGCAACTCAGCGCACTCTCCTACCAGCAACCTTAGCCTGCAACTATACTGTCTCCGATGAGGTCTGAACCCCAGCCTTGAGGAGAGGGTCCCCCTCCAAGTTGGCCCTTCCTTGGGGAGTGTCTCTCAGTCCTAGACTATCCTGTAGAGTTCTCTCTACATCATTATGGTCACCCTCCTATCATAACAATTCTTTATATTAAACTTCCCCCTTTAAAATCACCTGTGGTTTCTGTCTCCTGCAGGGACCCAGACTTTCATACACAAATGGTACTAGGAGTGGTTCTAAGAGACAAAGCCACAAAAATGGGATTTAAGGATTAGTTTGGTCATGCCCTTGAGCTTGAGTGCAGGGCTGAGTTCCCTGTCAATGAGAAACAAGAAGTTAGTAATCTGTAGCAGGTAGTAGAATCAATTAATGAAGATATCATTTGTGGTTGACAGAAAATGAGTACTAACTGAGGCACATGCCTTGGAAACCCAAGTGGCTGCTGCACTTGACCATCATGGCAGTAATGATGAAAATAAGGACTGCGACGTGGGGTGGGTTCCTTTGAGCACACCAGAGTGCTTACAGAGAGGAAACAACAAGCTCCGGGCTAACTCCTAGCTCCACTCAGTCTGAGAGATTCCATGGCAGCCTTGAAACCATCTCTCTCTCTCTTTTTTTATTTTTTTTTTTTTGTAGCCACAGAGCTGATTTAGCTGAAAATCAGGCACAAAATTTAATTTTGAGGGCTGTTGAATTAAAACAATAGTTGAATTCAGAGTCTCGCCAAGTTTCTCCTGTGAAATTCAGGACATGTATTAGTAAAGAATGGGATCCTCAAACTTAGAATGGAGACATCTGGTTGTACCTGGATGAAACTGACTAACTTAAACCTCCCAGTCCTCTGAGCCTCCTTTACCAGTAGAAGCAGCTTGCCTTCCACTATCAGAGAAACCTAGCCTTCCACTGCTTACAATTCCTAGGACAACTACTTAGGGCAGATGCCATGAAAGGGGATGCTCACTCAGACCCACCCTAACCATTCCAGATGTCGCTAGCAGGTATATACACTATGACCTAAGGAAAATAGTTTACACACCAAAAGAACTGCAAGACTTTGCTGATAAACTAGCAGAAACCCATGGCACACATGTGGGAATGGATTCTAAAGGTGTTAGAACAAGAAGAGTGGAATATAACACTGTATCTGGTCTCATTAATTGATGTGTGCCCACTTACGAGAGCAGAGCTCAGTAAGCTGTTTCTGTAAATAAAATTTTACTGGAACACAGTCACATCCCTTCATTACACACTGCCTAAGGCTGCTTTCATGCTACAATGGCAAAGTTGAGTAGTTCTGACAAAAAGCATAGAACCCACAAAAACCTAGGGATGACTATACTACACTGAGAAAAGTGTTCTGTCAAAATTATCTTGAGGGCTTCCCTGGTGGCGCAGTGGTTGAAAGTCTGCCTGGCGATGCAGGGGACAGGGGTTCATGCCCCGGCCCGGGAAGATCCCACATGCCGCGGAGCAGCTGGGCCCATGAGCCATGGCTGCTGGGCCTGGGCCTGCGCATCAGGAGCCTGTGCTCCGCAACGGAAGAGGCCACAACAGTGAGAGGCCCGCATACCGCAAAAAAAAAAAAAAAATTATCTTGAATTTTTCCTGGTACTTACAGTTGTAACTTAAGTTACATGGAAAATTCTCTTATGTTGGATACACACGCATTTGAATGTTGTGCATTTATTTTATTAATCTAGTTCACCCAGAATCCTGTATATATTTTTAAATATTTTATTTAAACAGTAAATAATATTTATTTTAAATGTTATCCAAAAAAAAGAACTATAAATTAGAATTCACTAAGGCGGCCACTGAGTGTTTTGGCTCCAAGATACAAACCTAATGCAGCACGAAACTGAGATAAAGCATCAGCTAGCTGTCCAGCTGCAAGTAGTTGCTTATCAAGGAAAAATGGCGTTTGCTGCTACACAAGAGTGGCAAAGAGGGCTACATCTGGAACCCAGGGGATTCTCTAGGGTGTTAGTACTTCCATGCCCAATACTAAAGGTTAATTAAAAACTACAGCAACCAAAAACAGAACAGTTAAGCACTCAGACCCTTCAGGAACAAAGGTTTGGGTTACACCATCAGGTAAAGAAGCCAGAGTAGCTGAGGTTCCAGCCAAAGGCATGAGAAGTATGGAACAGGAAGTTGACAAAGGATGCCATATATATCAACTCTGACCTCATGACTAATTACAGACTCAGGACTGTAGTAGCTTTGCACATTTTCTCTTTGCTTATTTATACACGTTTATTTGTATATGCAGTCAATCCTCACAATTCACAGATTCTGTATCTCAGAATTTGCCCACTCCTGAAAATTCATTTGTAACCCCCTCCAATTCATCTGTAATCCCCAAATTAATATTCAGGGCGCCTTGGCAGTCATTTGAGGACATGTGAATGTGCAGAATGGTGACACACTTGAGTCACTCAAAGTGCAAGTTCTGAGCTGAAGTCAAACAAGGTGATACTTTTTCTTCCTGTGTGAGCTCTCATGTTATAAGCAAGTGTCCTTTCTACAGTGTATTTAGTGTCATGTTTTTTATTCTTGTGGGTTTGTTTTTTTTTTTTTTTTTTTTTGGTTATTTCACTGTTTAAAATGGCCCCCAAGCATAGTGCTGCCTAGTGTTACTAAGGGCAAGAGACTGTACTGTGCCTTTCAAAGAAAATACGTTTGGGGAATTCCCCAGAGGTCCAGTGGTTAGGACTTCGTGCTTCCATTGAGGGGGCATGGGTTCGACCCCTGGTTGGGGAACTAAGATCCTGCAAGCCACGCAGAGCGGGCAAAAAACTAAAAAAAATTTTTTTAATTAAATAAAAGAAAATACGTTTGTTAGATAAGCTTCATTCAGACATGAATGATAATGCTGCTGGCCATGAGTTCAATGTTAGTCGATCAATAATATATATTAAATAAGATATTTTTAAACAGAAACACACACAAAACAAGGTTATGTTTTGATCTGCTGACAAACATGTAGTGACCTGAGGCCTTGCAGGATCCTAACCCTGAATTTCCTCCCAGGTACAATGGTTCAATATTTGCTAATTCAACGTTCATAAAGACATATGGAAAATAACTACCATGAATAAGGAGAATCAACTATACTAACCATATTTTCTCTAATTCCCATTTTTATTTTATAATATGCTGTTGGAATTAACTTTACAATTTCGTTTTTATATAACTGAATACTGAACAGGACAGTGATGGACTAAGAGCAGTAATTAGTAATAGCCAGTAACAGAGACAATGACTGTGGAAATGTATCTTCCCAACCAGGGTACAGGTGACAATTTCTTCGCTTATAAGAAGAGCTGTACCTTGTTAGGTAGGAAATAGAGTATTTTTGTTGTTCGGAAGTTCAAATGTGTGTAGAAGGTGCGTATGGACACTAAGCAGCCAAAGCATTTCTCTTTTACAGGGAACATGATGCTACATGTTTCAGTGTGCTAAAGGGACACTGCAGGAAAAAAAAATCCGAAGTCACCCCTCAGGAAGGCAGGGGGATGCACGGGCAGGAGCTGGAGGGGCTCTCCAAGGCGCCGAGCGCTCAAGCCCTGGTGGAGGCCAGAGTTACACAGGCACACGCGGTTATCAAAGCCCAGCAGATTTATACTTGGACAAAGTGGACATTTTATTGTATATAAATTTTAATCCCCCAAAAAAACTACTGATGATATGCATGTTAAAGTATTTAGGGACCTGTGTATTGATGTTATTTTGAAAAACATTTTTTAAAAAAGGATTAATGAATGAATGGATAGAGAAATGCCCAGATAGATATGTGTTAAAAACAAGCATACTGGACTTCCCTGGCGGTCCGGTGGTTAAGACTATCTGCGCTCCCAATGCAGGGGGCACAGGTTCAATCCCTGGTCGGGGAACTAAGATCCCGCATGCTGCACGACGCAGCCAAAAGAAAACAAAAACCAAGTATACTAATTACATTAATGGTAGAGTTTAGGTGACGGGTATAGGACTGGACAGTATAAAACTGTTTCAGGGCTTCCCTGGTGGTGCAGTGGTTGAGAATCTGCCTGCTAATGCAAGGGACATGGGTTCGAGCCCTGGTCTGGGAAGATCCCACATGCCGCAGAGCAACTAGGCCCGTGAGCCACAACTACTGAGCCTGCGCGTCTGGAGCCGGTGCTCCACAACAAGAGAGGCCGCGATAGTGAGAGGCCCGTGCACTGCGATGAAGAGTGGTCCCTGCCTGCCACAACTAGAGAAAGCCCTCGCACAGAAACAAAGACCCAATACAGCAAAAATAAATTAATAAACTCCTACCCCCAACATCTTCTTTAAAAAAAAAACAAACTGTTTCAACTTTGCAAAATGTTTAGTAACAAAATGTTGGGAAAACATACACTACAGTAAGTGTTTGGATGGGAGGAATACACACAGGGTGCTGTGAGGGCACAAGTGAAGGCGCCTAACACCTGTAGTTAAAATTAAATTTAAAATTCAACTTCTCAGTCTCACTAGTCACAGTGTAAATGCTGGACAGCTAGCGGCTAGTGTGTGGGACAGCAAGGAAGATACAGAATATTTGCCACCAGCACAGAAAGTTCTACGGGACAGTGCTGGGGGTGAGGTGGGGGATACAGTCTCCCCGAGGTCCCCCTGAAACCTGACCAACAAATGGGGAGGATGGACCTGTGGGAAAAGGCTGAAGAGAGGAACCAGCACTCCAAACACAAAGAACATCATACTTAGAAGCCCAGAGCTCAAGATTAATGCGGCTTTCAGAGAACTCAAAGTCCAGGATTTCAGCCAGCTCTCCTCTCCATCATGGCTTCATCACTCTGAGTGGGTCACTTTCACTGCTAGAGGATTCCAGTAAACAGCCAGAAGGGAAGAGGGAAACCAATAAACTCCCTGTTACAATAACCCAGGCAACATGACGCTGACCTGACTGTGGAGTAGTAGCAGTGGAAATAGAGAAGAATACACTGCTTAGAAAAATAAGAGAAAGAAAAAGACGACTACCTGTGACTTATGTCAACTGTCTGGATGCAGAGGTCAAGTGAAGAAAGAGCAGGAGTCCAGGAAGACACCCAGAGCAACTATTTGAGCAACTGCCTGCTATTTCAGTCATCAAAAGCTAGTGAATTCCTGATTTCATCGAATAGAGCAAGAAGCCAAATGAAATGCACTTTACCTTACTATTTACCCTACTAAACAAAGCAGCTTGCTTTTCCTATTCCTGGTCTGCAGTTTCTGTATAGTGTTTTATTACCTTGGCTGCCTGTTGGCGCCCTCTGTACAAGGAAGGGAAAAAGGGAGAGGGGGAAGGAGGAAACTTTAACTTGGTGGTCTCAAAAATTTGGAGCCCTAAAACTATAATTTAGAGATAAAATGCACCCCTTTGTTCACAGCAGCACTATTCACAACAGGCAAGACACGGAAACAAGCTACTGAATGTCCATCAAAAGATGAATGGATAAAGATGTGGTACATATATACAATGGAATACTACTCTGTCATAAAAATGAATGAGATAATGCCATTTGCAGCAACATGGATGGACCTAGAGATTATCATACTAAGTGAAGTCAGTCAGAAAAAGACAAATACCATATGATATCACTTATATGTGCAATCTAAAATATGACACAAATGAACTTATCTACAAAGCAGAAACAGAGTCACAGACACAGAAAACAGACTTGTGGTTGCCAGTGGGGAAAAGGGGGTGGGGGGAGGAATGGATTGGGAGTTTGGGATTAGCAGGTGCAAACTGTTATATATAGAATGGATAAATAAAAAGGTCCTACTGTATAGCACAGGGAACTATATTCAATATCCTGTGATAAACCCTAAAAGAATATGAAGAAGAATGTATGTGTGTGTGTATATATATATATGTATGTATGTATAACTGAATCACTGTGCTGTACAGCAGAATTTAGCACATTTTAAGTCAACTATATTTCAATAAAATTAATTAAAAAAAAAACCTCAGGGTCCTGCTCAGCCCTATTTGTTTAGGGGAACAATGTGAAAATATCTAACCTATTTAAGAGCATGTGGGTAAAATTTGAAGAAATCAGTTGGGGGATTTCAGCGGGCTGGGAAAGTATTGTTATTTTTCCCACTTAAAATGAAGATATAGGCTCCTGCCCTGTGAAAATTCACTATGCAATATAGATTTAGAAACTGATTATATTCAGAATGTGAGGGTCACCTCTTTCCACCTATTCCATACTATATCCAAAAATATAACCTACTTCTCATAACGAAGATTATGGAAATTAATGTTTCATTTAAAAAATGTTACTGAAATCTATATGTAAGACCATGGCCATAACAGTAATGAATAAGGCAGTCTCTCCCAAAAAAGCAACGAGGAGAATCCAGCAGGCTTTAGCTTTATGAGAACTCCCTAGACTGCAGGTAATCATGGACTCTGAAGAGAGAGGCCATTTTCCAGCATTACATTGGAGTCTCTGTCACATACTGAAGTATTTACAGAATACATAATGTGAAGAATGGGACTGACTTCAAAATAATCTTGGAGAGGAGGATAAAGATATAGATGAAATAGGAGCGACCCAGTGTTGGTAATTTTTGAAGCTGGGTGACAGACGGTACACAGTGGTAAATGATACTATTTTCTCTACTTTGGTATATTTTTAAGATTTTCCAAAAACAAAATTTTTAAATTTAAATCCTTTCAATGAGGAGAAGACTGGCTGATAAAAACTACCCCTTACATTAAAAAAAATTTTTTTTGAAGAAAGTAGTTCATGGGGACTAGAGTAAGACAGTCACCTAAGCACAATGAGCCTACCTCCCAACATGCTCAAATTCTAGAAATGACAGAATTCACTTAAAAAGATAAATGCATAACCTTTCTGGAAAAAAAAATTTTTTTAAAGAAGAAGAGGGCCACCTAAAAAACAGAAATTTGGGAAAAATTCTCAAAACATAAAAAGGACAGGATTAGATTGGTGGGCAAAATCATATCCAAAGACCCTCTCCGGGGAAATGTACCATGGAGGTGGCTGCAGTTCTCTGAGGGATCCAAACTCTGACACAAGGAAAAGGAAGGGGCCCTGGGGATTTCTCAGCCTCCACACAGGCAATCAGCCTTCGCCCACAATCAGAATTCAAAGATTAGCAATGAGCAATTCTGAAAAACAAAGATAATCATAAAATCAATCCATAAGAAACTAACACCAAATAAGAAAATTAAGGAACCAAACTTAGTGGAGCAAAAAGAAAAACAAAATCTAAAAATGAATACAATTGACATTCTTACAGATCCACAGGACGCCACACACATTAAAAAACAGACCAAATGTCTATGCACTGACTAATCCAGCAGTAGGGATGCAGTGGAGAAAAAGATGGATAAACAAGATCACTTCTGCCAGAGGGAAGGAAGAGGAGTACTTAATATAGTCAAATAAGTCCTCCCTGAGAAGATGTTTGAGTTAAAGCATAAAAGGCGGGAGAGCAGTCCTGAATGATAAGAAGCCTCCAGCATGCCAGAACATGACCAGGCAAGGAGCAGAAAATAAGCTCAAAGGGCTTGGGTAGGACCAAGCTCAACTTTAAGGAATCAAAAGGAGGCTCCCAGCATGTTAAGAAGGATAGAGGATTCAGGCAATATAGATCACACTGGGCCTTGCAGGCTACAGTAAGAAATCTGGGTTTTATTCTAAGAGCGAAGGGAAGTCATTAGATAGCTTTTTAGCAAGGAACTGACTATCTGATTTACATTTTAAAAAGATCACTTTGGCTGCGGTGTGGAAAACAGATTAGAGGCGGGCAAGAATGGAAAGGACTGTGGTGGTGTGAACCAAGGATAGCAAGTTGCATTACAGTAAATATACTCAGATTTCATTTATGCTTTAAAAAGAAGATATAGTATGTACTTCTGTACTGTTTAATTTTTTCTAGTAAGAATGTATTCATGCGCTTAAAAAGAAAGTAAACTGAGGAATGTGTTTTGTTAACAAGGTACTGATTAAATAATCACTTGCAGTTGAAAACTTTTAGAGAATATTTGTTAACACTAGAGACATATTTTATAATTAAGCAGCCAAATAAGTCAGGAAAGAAGAGCAAAATAACCCTGCCTTAAACGTTTTCATTAAACTGTAGTTCAAAGATAATAGCATTATAATCAGACACTGCGTGGAATATAGATGATACAGACTCTAAAATTTAAAAGTCCTTATCTTTCATAAATACTAAAATATTTATGAATGAAATGATGTCATGTGAATTGTTCCAAAATAATCCACAGGTATAGATGAAATAAGATTGCTCATGGGTTGAAAATTGTTAAAGCTGGGAGATTAGTACTTGGGGATTCATGATACCATTCCCCACCTTTGTAAATGTAGAAAATTTCACAAAATAAGGTTTTACTTTAAATCTTTTTAAGAGATAGAGGTGGGGAAATTAAAACAATTAAAGATTGTTCATTTTGATCTTCTAAAGGTAAATTCTAATATAAACTCTACACCCATAAACATTTACAGATAGAGGTGGGGAAATTAAAACAATTAAAGATTGTTCATTTTGATCTTCTAAAGGTAAATTCTAATATAAACTCTACACCCATAAACATTTACAGTTCCTAGTGTAAAATATAAAGGATTGTGCATCACTTATGCAGACACATGTGTGCAGAAACCATGTTAAAATGATACTAGAGAATGAACTAGGGATGGAATAAGAATGGTGAAAATGCTGTGTGTGGGCTATGGAAGGATCCAGCCTGTTACAGTAAGAACAGTTAATTACTAGGGCAAGTTGATGGGTTTATCTATGTGTTCTCAACATGTCGGGGAAAGGACGTAGTCTTCAAATTAGCAAGAAGATTTCAAACATCTCCCATTTACATTTTCTCAAAAGGGGAGATCAGATCAATGTACTGAATAGAAGATTCCAGATTGCTTGAGGAGGTAAGAAATTTGGATACGAGATAAACCATTAGTCACAGTACTTTCCTTATCCAGTCATGAAAATGTCTAACAGGAAAGATGTAACACAGAAAGAAATTAAGAACCTACTATATGGTGGATACTTTCAGTATATTTATTTCACTTAATTTTCACAACAAACCTAGAAAGTAAACATCTTTCATACTTTTATAACTGAGGAATCTGAGGCTCAAAGAAGTTACCCAACCTGCCTGAAGACTCACAGTAACTGTCACAATAAGATTCAATTCCAAAGCCTAGCTTTCTTTGCAGCACAGCTCAGGAAACTTTTCCCCATATAAACCAGGCTACGCTTGCTTTCCACAGCTACTAAGCCTTGTATGCTTCACTCACCGAACCCATCTTTTAATGTAACATTTTAGCCACAATCCTTTCCAACCTCACAAGCGGAGCCTGAAGTCTAGTGGGAACCAAGAACACACGTGCCAAGTTCCCTGAAGTACTTTGTCCACATGCCCCCAGCCAGACATTCTTCACGGAGAGCCACAGCGGAGTCCTGCCTCAACAGGGCTCGACAGAGCTTGGGTCGAACCGTCGCTGCAGCACCTCCCCACGGCACCCCGGAGGCGCCTCCTCGGCCACCTGCCACCATGACCGAGGCCCCCTCGCGGGTGTGCCAGAGCGACCACCAGGACTCGGAGGCCCCCATCAACCACCAGACCCACCTGGAGCTCTACGCCTCCTCCGTCTACCTGGCCGTGTCTTGCTGCTTTGACCCCGATGGTGCGGCTGTGAAGGACACTGCCTAATATGTTCTTCAGCAGTGTCATGAGGAGAGAGAATACGCTGAGAAACTGATGAAGCTGCGGAACCAACGAGGTGGCTGAATCCCAGACTCTTCAGGATACCAAGAAACTAAACCAGGACGACTGAGCAAGCTGGCTGAACGCAACAGAACACGGGTTACACTTGGAAAACAGTGTGAGTCAGTCCCTACTGGAACGGCACAAACTGTTCACTGACAAATGGTACCCACTTGTGTGATTTCACCGAGACTCACTACCTGAACGAGCAGATGAAATCCGAAGAACTGGGGGACCATGACACCAGCCTACACAAATGCGGGCCCACGAATCTGGCATGGCAAAGTATCTCTCTTACAAGCACACCCTGGGAGACAGGGGCACTGAGAGCTGAGCCTCGGGCTGGCTTCCCAGGGCCACAGGGTCACTTTCCTGGTCACCAAGGCAGTGCATGCACGTTGGGGTCACCTTTACCTCTTCTATAAGTTGCACCAGAACATCCACCTACACTCTTTCATTTATACTATTCCTTCAAATAAAGTAACGTGGTATCCCTCCAGAAAGTTATGTATACTGCCACCCCAAAGGTCGAGCTCCTCTCCAAACTAAGTTTCTCTTGCCTTGTATGATTAAAAGGGGTATCCAGCATTTCTCTGTGCCTTTTAAATAAAACTCAGATCTTTATTATGTTACAATTTTACCCAATATAATTTCTATTTAATAATGTGATAAGTAAATACCACTTCCTCTACAAAAATTTCAATCGTCCAGGGAGAATTATTATTCCTCCAGTGCACCTTGGTCACTTTTCCATAACAGAACTTGCCATAGTGTACGTGGCGGTTGTGTAGGCCCCCTTCTCCCCGAAAGAGATGGTGTGCCTCCTAACTGGGATCTTCTCTCACCTTCCTCCAAATCCAGCCCATGCTACTGCAAGAGCAATCCTCCCAAGATGCACTCCTAGTAACAATTCTGCAGTATTTTCAGGTCGCTGGCTAGATTCAACGTAAGTCCCTTCAGATCTAAAGGCAAACAAGACCCTTCTTGATCAGGTCCCTTGATGTGGGTCCAGCCTTATCACCCCTCACTGCTTCACCTCTTACTTTATACTCCAATAACATAATGAACTGGTTGAACTTTCCTGAACATACTAGTTCTTATGCTGCATCCCTTTAAACTTGCTATTCCATGAAAAGGCCTTCCCCACTTGCCCACCTGGAAAATTCCCACTCCTCCATCAGGATTCTGCCCTCAAATGCTGGTTCCTTTGTGAAACTTTCCCTAACTACCTCAGTGAGAAGGTGGGAAAAGTTCCTCCTGTGCTCCTGCTATACTGTGCATCCCTCCACTCACAAGTACATGACTTCACTTTGCAATACCACAGTCTCAATAAGCTGACCTTCACAGTTTGCCTGCCTCTCACAACCCCCATAGTCCCAAACCTGATCAAAAGCAAGTCGGAGAGAATGAACGGTCTTTTCTTCTTTTTATCACCTAGTTCAGTACCTTGCACAAAGCAGACACTCAATATTTACTGAATGAATGTAACTAAATCCCTTCTTAAATGTATAGTTCATCAGAATAATAGAAGCTAAGATATGTAATAACAATTAAAAAATCAAACTGACACTACTACCAAAGACTCATAAAGACACTAATATGTTTCCTAAAAAATTGCACATGTGGCTGTTTTTGCAATATCTCAACTGTGTTATTTTGAGCCATGGATAATTTTTTATTCCATTGCCACATCCTGGGAGACAGTGACAATGAAAGCCATCTCCTAATTCTGAGAGATCAGGCAACCAAACATCCTGCCATCTCCTGAACAGAATTAAACAATAGGTTTCTCCATAGACAAGCATCAACCAAAGGTCAGCAAAATATACAGGAAGGACAGGAAAAAAGGTGGAGTAGCTAAATCTTTCACTGAAGTTAGTATTAGAATCTGTCATATTTTAGAGAGCAAAATATAAAGAATTTTAAGAAACATAAAGTTGAGGGGTTAAAAGTATGATGTGCTGAGAGTCACAATCAAGACTGGAGCAAACAGACTGAAAAAGGCAAGAACAAAAGGTCAGAGGTGCTCAGGCTCCAGCCGAGGCCAGGTGGCAGAACGGAAGCAAGTTTAGGGTGGTTGTTCAGGTTGGAGCACTTCAATGTCAGGGAGGAGGAGAACCTTAAGATCATTCTTCAGAGGAACACAAGGAAAAAAAAAAAAAAGTACTGTCTGTAAAAGGTCCTATCTAAGTCCAAGATCAAAGCAAGATGGGGCAGAGTCTGAAAAAAGTCTCATGACAGAAACACAGAAAACAGTGGAATCTGGCCACGGAAAGAGCAAGAAGGTCATTATCTTAGCAATTCCACAGTCAGTGCGGACCAATGACGAAACAGTTTTAATAAAAGTACACTGCGCTGGAAACCCTAGACCTTGTAAGCATCTCTTTCCAATTACTCTAACCTAAAAAGCGTTTTAGTATACAAAGCCAAACTGAAAGGAAGAAAAGGCTGAGTAGTTATGTAGCAAGTACATGGGAACAATGCCTGCACGAAATCTTCCTGGATAAACTAGGAAAATAAAATCTACTGTAACCAAGTTTGCTCAGTTTCAATGCACATTAGTCTTTGTTTCAATTAACTATGAAGGCATAAATGTTGTGATGGGACTCCTTGTTCAAGGAATTTCAACTTGGAAAATAAGTGTGCAATGGTCCTTACCCCCCCCCCCAAAAAAAAAGTTGAAACAGTCAACCTCACTCATCCATTCTAAAAATACTTATTGCACATCTACTTCAGGTCAACATGTTTTAGGTAGAGAGACAAGGGTGTTTTCCATAAAGCTTGTATTCTAGAGGAACAGACAGACAAGAAATACAAATGAGGTAGTTCAAGACAATATTAAGTTTTAGGAAGAAAATACAAAAAGGTAAAGGGAGAGTATTAACTGACCTAGAGCGTGCTTCTTACATAATATGTCAGGACTGAAACATGAAGGCTCGTTTGGCTGTTCTCTGAAATCTTCAGAGTATAGGAACAACAGGAATAAAGACACTTAGTCAGAAAATGAGCTCGGCATTTGGAAGTAAAGTTGATGTGGCAGGAGCCTAGTGATGGAGAAGATTAAGATGAAAAGAGACATAAGTAAACAGGAGTCAGATAAGTAAGGCTTTGCAGTATTAGTGGAGTACTAGGTTGAGAAGAGAACAGAAGATGGGAATAGAGCAGTAGCGACTACCAGCCACTCTTTAAAGTTCTGCTATCAAAACTTTGGAAACACTATAGTGGAAATACTATAGCATGTTGAAGTGCTGATGTCAATGACCCAAAGAGGAAGAAAATGATGATACAGGAGAAAAACAGTAACTGTAGAAGCAATATTTTCAGAAGGCAAGAGGAAATGGAATCCAGGGCGTAAGTATAGGAATTGGATTTTGCCAGGAATAGGGATGCTTTAGCCATTAATATAAGAAAATTAGCAGAATGGGTAGAGATGCAAGTAGGCTAGTAAATTCAGAGGTAGAAAGAAGAGGAAATTGCCCTGTGATGGCTTTCATTTTCCCAATAAAGATAAGGTCTGAAAGAATGAGGCAACAGAAGAAAGAAAAGGAGGGTTTAAATTGGAGATTTAAGGAAAGAGGAAGAGGCTTGAGACACTGATTTTCAATAGACATACTAGGGAATTGTAGGAATGTTAGCAGTACTGAGTGTGCATGTGAAATAGAGATTATATGCTCAAAATGAGACCAGTCAGCAAGGTTATCTTCATTTTTCTCCATCCATGTTCAGCTGTGAGGTTTGAAAAACAAGTTGGCCAAGTTGGATTTAATCAGTTCAAATTTTGCCAAGTGAGTAAAACAAAAGAGTACAGGGGCAAGAAAATTAAAGGATGTTTTCAGTGGAGTGACTACAAGATGGACCACTAAATCTACACTGAGAAAGTAGGGAAGAGGACATGGATGCTTCACAAAGCATGTTTTATATCCCCAAGTGGGCTGTAAACTCAAAGGCAAAAACCAAGAGTTCTATACTACATATACCTCACCAAAGGACTACGGTGACGCCTCTGCTAAATGATTAAATGAGTCTTCTCCATATTCCAGAACTCCATATAACATAAACTCATCAGACTTTTTAAACTTATTAAATTTTTTTTTAAAAAGCAGC
The DNA here is from genome assembly GCF_964165515.1 of Mesoplodon bidens. Classification (NCBI taxonomy): domain Eukaryota; kingdom Metazoa; phylum Chordata; class Mammalia; order Artiodactyla; family Ziphiidae; genus Mesoplodon; species Mesoplodon bidens. The sequence continues at coordinate 63,725,412 of NC_138174.1, read as the reverse complement.
ATTCCAAAGATCTTGAAAAATCAATTTATGGTTGACATGATGTTTTTGTTCTTAAGAGTGGGTGATTGGGTTCCCATGATTATTTCCATAGAAACAAAGATTAATAGCTGGACAATAACCAAAGGAACACTAATGGCAATAGAAATTAAACTTAACCACAATTAATTAACTTCATATGGGAAAGTAAAGCCTAATTACTACAGGGCACCCATCTCAGAACCCCCCCACCCCCCCCAGACCCCCCCATCCCACAGAATCTAATCAACTGCATTTCTGGGCACTTAGCAATGCTAACTAGTCAAGTGAATTGGGACTTGGACACTATTGCTAACTATAGCCTATATCATTAAATGAATTTAAAATAATTCTAGAAGCAATCTGATCATCTGCTAAAATACTTATCGTTTATAAGGATCTCCCCCTTATCCTCAGGGAATACATTCCAAGACTCCCAGTGGATACCAAAACCACAGACAGTACCGAACCCTATATATACACTATGTTTTTTCCTATACATACACACCTATGATAAAGTTTGATTTATAAATTAAACACAGTAAGAGAGTGATAACAATAATAAAATAGAACAATTATAACAATACACTGTAATAAAAGATGTGAATGTGGTCCCCTCTTCTCAAAATATCTTACTGGACAAATGTAACGCCTTTTCCATCTTAACTAAGCACTTACTGCATACTGTGGCCGCACCCTTTGCAGTCTGAGTTGCGACAGCCAAACTAGCACAAATTTCTTTTTCCTTTTTCACAGTTTTACGGATAGAAGATTCGTTCTTACCATGGATATCAGCAACCTCAGCATACAATTTTTTTTCTTTCCTTACTAAGTCAAGGGCTTTCACTTTTTCACTTAAAGGAGGCACTTTACCGCTTCTCTTTGGCATATCCAAATTTCCGAATTGTCAGCATCACTAGGCTTGCATTTGGGGGCCATTATTAAGTAAAATAAGGGTTACCTGAACACAAGCCCTGCGATACCGCTGATAATCCAGATAGCTACTAAGTGACTAACAGGCGGGATCCATGGGACAACGGGATGATTCATGACCTGAGACAGCGCGAGATTTCATCACGCTACTCAGAAAAGTTCGCAATTTAAAACTTACGAATTGTTTATTTCTGGAATTTCCCATTTAATATTTTCAGACCACGGTTGACCACAAGTAACTGAAACCGAGAAAAGCGAAACCACAGGTAAGGTGGGACTACTGTATATAAATTACTGAAAGTCCTTTGTTTTCCCTACTTTATTCTATTCATATTTAAATAATGTCAAGAAAATCCTAGAAAACACTAAACATACTTTTAGTAAGTTAGATTCATATAAAAAGTATCACCATCTTTTGTACTCAGGAGATTTCTAACTATTCTTTTCCCAATGTCCAAAATATACGGTTTAGTCAGATCAGTTCAGTGAAATAAAGAAAAATTGAGTCCTGAAAGAATGTTAAGGAAGAAAAAGAGATAAAAGAAGGTTTGGTTCCCAGGTTGTGTTCCTACTTAAATCACCAAATAGAACACACCATGAGCAGAGAATTAAAATAGCTTCCTTATCTGTAATATGAGAATACTAAAGTAGATACTTATACTAAAGTTTTCTTTCTGCTCCAAAAATTCTATTCCCAAACTAGTGCTTTGGACTTCCCTCTTTCAAAGGCCTTTTTGAAAAGGGATGCTAAAAGATTTAACCTTTCAATTCATGAGCCTATCACATATTTTCTTTCTCTGAATTACATTAACAGAAAAGCCTAGAAAAAAAAAAGATGAATATTTTAAATCAGAAAAAACTAGGCCAGCTAAGCTAATTATTAGCGACAGCCTCCAACATATGAAAGTTCTTGCTTCTCATTCACTCTTCTCACACCCGTTCTCGTTTATTTCTTCTCTCCCCAAGCCTTAAGCCTAATAGTGGGATCACACAGTCCTGAATGACTCCAGAGGACATTTAGGTTACAGAACCCAGAGGCAGAACTTATTTGGGAAAAATTGGAGCTAACCGTTTGCTAATGGAAGTCAGAGGTTCTTTCTTATCTTCATATCCCCATCACCAAATAAAATAATAGATATGTAATAACAGATACCTAAGTTAGCTCCGCTATATAATTTATTACATCAGTGATTCTCACCAGTGATTTCTTTTTAGAAATGTAAAATTTCAGGTCCTACCTAGACTTACTGAATCAAAAATTTGGGGAGTAAGTTTCAGCACTCTGTTTAAAAAGCTCGCCAGGTGATGCACACTCAAGCTTGAGAACCGCTGTTATCAAACATGTCAGGAAATCACCTTCCTGTTCATTATTGCTGGTGGCAAGCCAACAAACAAAAATGCTGATTTTTCTCAGCTGCCACCACTTACAAATGCTTGGGCCCACATTGTGCTGTCAACCACTTAACTTCTGTTTCCAGCCCACACACAAGATGAACTTTGGAGTCAAATAACTTGAGTTAAACTTATGGCTCTTAGAGTTAACAGCTATGTGACCTTATCCAAGTTAATTAAACTCTTGGACCCTCAGTTCCCTCATCTGTAAAGCAGAAATAACATCACATACCTCCATGAATAAGAGACAGCTTACAGAAAGGTGTCTAGGACAGTGCCTGGCACACAGACCTTCAATAAATGTAAGATCTTTTTCCTTTCTTCCCTACCACCTGTACCAAGTCCCTGCTACTTTACACAGACAACACCCTAAAGAAGACAGCACTTTAGCACCCCTCTGAGAAATGTTACCAATGCCTCCCATACAGAAAAGCTCTCTGGTGAGGTTTTTCTTCTGGAAAATACCACAGGAGAGACATGAAGTGTTAGGAGTCCTACAGAATCATATACAGAACAGCGATTCTAAAAAGGTGGTCTACAAGCTAGTGGAAAAAGCAAATCATTCAAAAGTGTGTACCTGTGTAACTTAAAAAATAATTGATGTTAAGCAGAATATAGGCAACTTTCTCTTTAGTGGCCATAATTAATTAATGACAACTGGGGATTAATGCTAAACTTCACCAGGCAGGGGGTGTTAACATCAGAAAACGCAAAAGAACTGGAATACATGACCTATATTAAAGTGGTCCAGGCATTCCAATTTCACTGTCAAATTCTTTGTCCCAATGTTATCACACTATATATCTTGTTTTGGGGTTCCAAAAAATATATGGTCTCCAGGGGAACCCCCCCTCCAAAAAAAAAAACCACTGCCACTAAATGACACCTAAAAATTGGAGAGTATTCCTCCTTTTTTAAAGTTTATAATTTTGAGGGGATTTTACCATAAACAATTCCCAACTTCAGCTCCGCACTCCCTCTAATATTAAGTCCAATTTTAAAATGTTTAATCTGACTACTAGCCTATTCATGGGGACGAAAATAGGTCAGTGCACGTGGTATGTCATTATACTCGAATATTTCGCAGGGTTACCAAGTTAGGAGCGTCAGTTCAAGGGGCGCTTGCAGGTTTCACTCGTACTCCTCAAACTGACAACTAAGAACGGACAGCCCTCTATTTTTGCTGTTCTGTTAGAGTAGCCAACATTCCCAACTGTAGGACCGTAGTGAAACTGAAGCATTCGTATCTTCTTACGGGGACATTCTTCCAGAGAACTCGTAATAGGAAAGCTGAACCAACAACAGGCTGGGAACTGCAAAGCCACAAACTTAGTACCCTGACCGCCGGGAGCTTGATTGCCTGCACCGGCTCCTTAACGCTGCAACCTAACAACTTCTAGACACAAGACAGAGCAGAGCGGAGTGATGGTTACTCACTTTTAACATTCAACACTGTTCCCTTCACCTTACTCAGCAGGACATCATCCCCACCGCCAACCCCCCGGAACTCCAAAGCCAAAGAAGCCTCCCCTTGGGCCACCTTTACCGCCTCCTCTCAGCACCACTGCCCAAGAGTCCCCAGGCGCCAAGCGAGGGTCCCGAGCGAGGCCGGGAGCCGACGGCTGCCCGGGTCTCCGCGTCCCAGGACGCCCCAGAAGCCGCTGCCCGGTGCCCCGCTTCCCCTCGACCCCATTGGCCCCACTCCTCACTCCAAACCCGCTGTCCCGGCCCCGCGGCCCGCCGGTCCCCGCACCTCTTCCCCAGACAAACCCGGAACCGGGAGCCGGCCCCAGCCCAGGGACGGGCTTAGGCCCAAGCCAGGCCGCGGAGTTCCCGGCTCCCGCCCCACCGCCCGGACCGCCCCGAGACTCGTGCCGGGACGGAGGCGGGGAAGCGCTGCGAGGCCTGGCCCGGGAGCCCGCTCCTCCGGCCGGGGCAGGACACGACTCACCTTCGTACTGTAGGTCCACCAGGACCAGCAGGAAGGGGAACACCGAGCCCAGCCGGCTGGTCACAGAGCCGGGGGCCACCATGTCCGAGGGCGCGGGCGCTGAGGAGAAGCAAAGGTGCGGGGCCCACCAGCTCCCGCCGGCGCTCACGCTGCAGCTGCGCCCGCCCGCCGTCCGCTCTTGCTCGGGCCTAAGGCGGCTGGCGCCCCGCGGAGGAAGGCAGCGGTAGGCGGGGCCTGGGCGGGGCTACGCCCCGAGCGCCTCCGCCGCCCAATCGCCTTCTCCCTGGCCACTTTCCTACGGGGCTCGCCGGGATCGTGGTTCGCCCTGATAGGCTGTGGGGGCCGCCGCCCCCGCCCCTTCTCTGATAGGATAACGTGGAAGCACGAGACAAGGCTGCGTCCGCCTGCGGTGGAGCTGTCAGGACCTCCAAACCGCGGCGGCGGGCCGGAGGGAGGCGGCCGGGGAGCTGTGTGGCAGCCGCCGAGTCCGCATGCGCAGGCCGCGGAAGCCTTTTTGGGCCGGTCCCCGCGCACTGGGTCGGCGAGGAGGAGGATGTCAGCAATCCGAGGTTTTCCAGTGTACTATTTGGAGAAAGGTGAATCCGCCGCGTCCGCAGTGAGAAGCCAAACCTGGCCCCAGGAAGTCTGCGGGGGTGGATCGGGGAACAGGACAAGTAGCAGAGCCTGCTACCTCCCTCTGAGAGTCTCGGAACCTACACGGACCGCCCTGAAGAGCGGTGGAGAAACGATCAGGAGAAGCTCGGGCTCAATAAAGTAGGGTGAGCCGATGGAGCCGGGAGCATGTCAGGATAACCCGGTACATTAGGGACCTAAGGGAGGTAAGTGAGAATGACATGGAAGATTAGGACCCATTCCCCGACTGTCCAATGGACCAGCGTGTCCAGAAAAAGAGCAATTCTGGAAGATTTGTGCAGAAGAAACCAGGGAAGCACAGCAGCTAAGAGAGCAAAGGGCTCTTGAGAGTGCAGCCAACGTCAACTATAAGGAAAAAAAGAGAGACCTGTTAGGACGGATCTTCTATCTTGTGCTCAACAGAGGAAACTCAACAAGGTGAAATTCACGTTACACAATTTGGCGTTAAACTTGTTCACCGCCACTTCCTCCGGCGTCCTCAACACAACGCACACTATGCACCAGTGATGTTGCACATGGGATGAAACAGTAATGCCTTTCTGTGTTAAGCGCTGTCACGTGCAAACTTATCACTTTACCAGTGAGTATGCATTTGCTACCTTGGTGCTACTGCACACTTTAGAACTCATGAATGATAAATGGCATAGTGAATTCGTTATTTCCTAAAAATACACTCAGGAGGGTAAAAGCTTTCTAAGCTTTTATTCCAGAGGGAACTAAGCAAAGGAAATGGTTTGGAGAAAGGGAAAACAAACAAAAAACTGAGTCCCTTAGTAGTTGTCGTGGAAAGCAGTGTAACATAATATGAAGAGCGGAGGATTCAGATCCAAGAAATGTAGTTCCCCACCACAGCTCTTATCTAAGTTATCTTCATCTGTAAAGTGGATATGATACTGATGGCCTCAAAGGTTTGTTTTGAGGTTTCATGAAGTGGGTAAAAATTCTTGTAAATTATAAAGTATTATACAAATGTTACTTATCCTTCTAACAAGAGCAAATCATGAGACTCCTCTTTGGATTTTTTTTTTTTTTTGGTTTGTCCTTTTCCTTATCGACCATCACAAAGTGGTGTTAGTGAAAAAAACAGCATTGATTTCAGCGTCTACAAGTAGTGAAGACATCATCCAGATGAGGTACCGTTGCCAAGGCAGCCAACATTGCTGATCAAAATGGAGAAAGAGTTTTGTAAACAAATAATACTACACCATGAATTATCAGCAGAATGCTGCCTGTGATTCTGGTCTTAAGGAAGAAGCAGTGCTAAAGAAGTTCTAAGGATGGAAATTAAAAATGATTAACGAGAGGACAGACCTTGTGCTATAGATAATAAAAATAACAAGGGCCTTCATTGTTGAGTGATTTTGGAAATTCATTGATCAAATTGCATAGCCATAAATCCTAAAGTCTTAAAACTAAGATTTACAAAGTATCTCTTGAAAGAGATAATTTTACAGCAAAGAAGGAAACATTTTAAACAGCAATAAGTGTACAGTGCTAAAATTATCCTTATATGTGTAAAATGCTTAGGAATGTTTTCTCCAATGTTCATCTGGGCATAGTTTTCACCTGATCACTCTTGCCAATAAAACCAAAGTAATCCAGTGATTGTAGAGAAAATTATAAATATTGTTTGCATTTATCAACATTTATGCAGTCCTTTTCATTTTTATTTATTTATTTTTAAAATATTTTATGTATGTATGTATTTATTTATTTGGCTGCACCGGGTCTGAGTTGCAGCACACGGGATCTTTAGTTGTGGCATGTGGGTGAGATCTACTTCCCTGACCAGGGATCAAACCCAGGCCTCCTGCATTGGGAGCACAGAGTCTTAGCCATTGGACCACCAGGGAAGTCCTGCAGTCCTTTTAAAGTTAAGCATAAACACCATGCTGTAATTGATAGAAACTATTCATTATGATAGTAAAAGACAAAATAATGGTAGACTATTTAAATTGCACTATATGCAAAACCAGCAATATTATATAATTTCTAATATATAAAAATATATTGATCTATGTTTATTGACCAGAAAAATAATTTTTTTTCTTTTAATTTATTTATTTTTATTTTTTTTTTTGGCTGTGTTGGGTCTTTGTTTCTGTGCAAGGGCTTTCTCTAGTTGTGGCAAGCGGGGGCCACTCTTCATCGCGGTACGCGGGCCTCTCACTGTCGTGGCCTCTCTTGTTGCGGAGCACAGGCTCCAGACGCGCAGGCTTAGTAGTTGTGGCTCACGGGCCCAGTTGGTCCGTGGCATGTGGGATCTTCCCAGACCAGGGCTCGAACCCGTGTCCCCTACATTAGCAGGCAGATTCTCAACCACTGTGCCACCAGGGAAGCCCCAGAAAAATAATTTTGGTAGAGAGTAATGGACCGATCTAGAACACATTTTTTGGAGGAAAGGAGATCAGATTTGCTGATGGATTAGCTCTGGGGAGAAGTAAATGTTCAAAAGCAAATATGATACTTATAACATGTTTTTACACCACATTAAAAACAAAATAGGCAACATTATAATGAACATAATGAATGCTGAAGTATACATCCTTCTGCATTTATCTTTATGAACTTGTGCTTTCATTTCTATAAAAGGGATATCTAAAAGTGGGATTGCTTTGTCAAAGAATGTGTACACTTAAAAATTGAAGATGAGAACGTCCCTGGCGGTCCAGTGGTTAAGACTCCATGCTTCCACTGAAGGGGGCACGGTTGGATCCCTGATCAGGGAACTAAGATCCCCCCATGCCGTGCGATGCGTTCAAAAAATTAAAAATAAATAAATAAAAATGTAAGATTATTGTCAGATTATTTTCCCTAAAAGTCAGGGTAATTTGTATTCCCAACAACTATTTATGTCCCCACATACTCACCATCACTAGATATAATTGATTTTCATAGTTCTTGACAAGCTGATGGTAAAAAATTACCCTTCTAAGTCAAGTTTACTACTTGATTGCAGGGATTTGGGGACTCTGATCAAACTTGGGTGTTCTCATGTAAAAATTTGGCTTTAAAACCATGTCCTGTCTTCTGTCTGCTTGTCCACCCTCTTTTATGTTAGTAGGCTTCTGGCCACATTAGCCTCTGCTTCCTTCATCACATCATTTTCTCTTGCTTTTGACCTTCTTGCTTCTGTCTTGTAAGGATCTTTGTAATTAATTATTTAGGGCCCACTTGGATAATCCAGGATATTCTCTCCCTGCAAGATCCTCAATTTAGTCACATCTGCAAAATCCCTTTTGCCATAAAAGATAACATTGTTGGGGGATCAGAATGTCGATATCTTCAGCGGGAACACCATTCAGCTTAACATGATACTCCCCCCACTTCAGGAGATAGACCTTAAGTCCCCTCTCCCTTGAATGTGGGTTGGACTTAATGACTAACTTTTAAAGACTAGAGTGTGGAAAGGGGAGAGTGGAGTAACTTTACAGTGGAGAAACTGGCAAACACTACCTTGGCCTGGTGGTCAAGGTAAACATTACCAATATTAAGTTATATTGATCCCATATAACCCCCTGATATGAGGTCATGAGAAGGACATTTCACTTCTGTGATATTCTTTCCATTCTATAACCTAGTCTAAATATGAAAAACATTAACAGAAACCAAAATTGAGGGACAGTCTATAAAATACCTGATCAGTACTCCTCAAAACTAACAGACCAGAGGAAACTAAGGAGACATGATGACTGACAGGTCTGTCTTAAACCACATCCAGAAATAGAAAATGGATGTTACTGGGAAAACTACTGAAGTCCAGATAAAGTCTCAAGTTTAGTTAATAGTAATGGGCCATTATTAACTTTCTTAGTTTTGACAAATGTACAGGGATTGTATGTAAGATACTGGCAATAGGAGAAAGTAAATGAGGAGTGTTTAGGACTGCTCTGTAGTATCCTTGCAGCTTTAGTCCAAAATTATCTCAAAAATAAAAGTTTACTTAATTGTGAAGGGCCTGAGTATTTTTAAATCAACTGTAATGAGTTTTTCTGCATCTAAACTTCCTTTTCCTTGAAGAAGGAAGAGAATTAGTACTTTCGAGAAATAGTTTCTTAGTTGTCTGAAACCAGCTCCTCTCTTTTCTTTCCTGTTTTTCCTCTTTTCCCTTCACTTGGGAAATTGTTGATTACTTGATTTAAAATCTGTTATGTACATACTCTAGGAATATTCTAGTCCAGATAATCAAAATATCTATAAGAAAAAGTTCATTAACTGTACTTTTTGTTTTTAAAATATGAACAAGTACATGTAAATGATAGCCTGTGTTAAAATAATTATTAGATAAATTTTTGAAGCGTAACTTTAAGATTCTTTAACATTGATCCTGGAATACAAGGTTTTAAACTGTATTTTTTTTTTTTTTTTTTTTGCGGTACGCGGGCCTCTCACTGTTGTGGCCTCTCTCGCTGCGGAGCACAGGCTCCGGACACGCAGGCCCAGCGGCCATGGCCCACGGGCCCAGCCGCTCCGCAGCATGCAGGATCCTCCCAGACCGGGCACGAACCCGTGTCCCCTGCGTCGGCAGGCAGACCCTCAACCACTGCACCACCAGGGAAGCCCTAAATTGTATTTTTAAAGGTTCATGTACTATTTCTGATAAATAGGTGAATCTTTGGACAATTGGGATGAGTTAATATTGATTTAAAGACAGCTCTATGTCCACCCTCATGTTCACTGCAGCATTATTTACAATAGTCAAACATGGAAACAACCTAAGTGTCCATCAGCAGATGAATGGATAAAGAAAATGTGGTATGTATATACACACACAATTGACTAGTATTCATCTGTGAAAAAGAAGGAAATCCTGCCATTTGAGACAACATGAATGGACCCTGAGGTCATTATGTTAAGTGAAATGTCAGACAGAAAAAGACAAATACTATACGATCTTACTTATAAATGGAATCTAAAAAACCGAGCTCATAGATACAAAGAATAGGGAATTCCCTAGTGGTCCAGTGGTTAGGACTCCTCAATTCCACTGCTGGGGGCCCAGGTTCAATCCCTGTTCAGGAACTAAGATCCCGCAAGCCACGTGGTATGGCCAAAAAAAAAAAAAAAGACCAAAGAACAAACTAGTGGTTGCCAGAGATGTGGGAAGGGGAGAGTTGCGAAATAGGTGAAGGTGGTCAAAAGGTACAAACTTCCAGTTACAAGATAAATAAGTCCTGGGGATGTAATGTACAGCATGGTGACTATAGTTAACAACACTGTATTGTATGTTTGAAATCTGCTAAGAGAGTAGACCTTAAAAGTTCTCATTATAAAGAAGAAAATTGTAAATATATGTGGTGATGAAAGTTAACTAAACTTACTGTGGTAATCATTTTGCAACATACATATATACCAAATCATTATGTTGAACACCTAAAACTAATACAATGTTATATGTCAAATTATATCTCAAAAAAAGAGACAGGGAGGGACTTCCCTGGTGTCGTGGTGTTAAGAATCCACCTGCCAACGCAGGGGACACGTGTTCGAGCCCTGGTCCGTGAAGATCCCGCATGCCGCAGAGCAACTAAGACCGTGAGCCACAACTACTGAGCCCGCACGCCACAACTACTGAGCCTGTGCTCTAGAGCCCACGAGCCACAACTACTGAAGCCCACGCACCTAGAGCCCGGGCTCCACAACAAGAGAAGCCACCTCAATGAGAAGCCCGTGCACCACAATGAAGAGTAGTCCCCACTTGCCACAACTAGAGAAAGCCCATGCGCAGCAACGAAAACCCAATGCAGTCAAAAAATAAATAAATGAATAAAATTTTTTAAATGCCAACCAAAAAGTACTGAAGTAGGTTATCAGGTATGATGCATTAAAAAAAAATAAATAAGAGAGAGAGCTCTATGTCTTCTCCAGATTTTACTTTTTAATATTTATTTATTTATTTATTTGGCTGCACCAGGTCTTAGTTGCAGCATACGGGATATTTTTCAGTTGTGGCATGTGGGCTCTTAGTGGCAGCATGTGGGATCTAGTTCCCTGACCAGGGATTGAACCTGGGCCCCCTGCATTGGGAGTGTGGAGTCAACCACTGGACCACCAGGGAAGTCCCTATCTTCTCGAGATTTTACTACAATATTATATTTTATATACAATGGGTATCTTCAAAACTTAAACCTTCTAAATTTCTAAGTTAACTAAATGAAATTATAATAACCAGTCTTGAAAAAGATTTCTTATGAAATTTCAATAACATAAATCATAAGGGCTTAGTCTTTATTTTCCAGATTCTTACATGAAATCCAAATATATAAATAATTGCATTAAATTTAAATGTTATAAACACAGTAATTAAGAGTGTCAAAATGGATACTAAAAAAAATAACATGAATCAACTATAAACGGTCTACAACAAAGGTAAAACTTCACACTGTGGTCAATTAATTTCAATAAGGATGCCAAGACAGTTTAATGGAAAAAATGTAGTCACTCCAACAAATGATGTTGGGACAACTGGGTATCTACATGCAAAAGAGTTAAATTGGACCCTTTCCTTAGACCATATACAAAGAATAACTCAAATTACATACACCTAAATTTAAAATCTAAAGCTGTAAAACTCTTACAAGAAAACAGGAGTAAATCTTCATAATCTTGGGTTGAATAAAACCTTCTTAAATACAACACCAAAAGCACAAGCACAGAGGAAAAATTAAAGTGAATTCCATGAAAATTTAGAAATTTTGTGCTTCAAAGGACACCATCAAGAAAATGAAGACAATGCACAGAATTGGAGATAAATTGCAAATCATATTTGGTAAAGGACTTTATCCAGAATATATAAAGAACTCTTAGAACTCAGGAGTAAAAAGACAACCCAATTTTAAAAATGGGCAAAGGATCTGAATAGGCATTTTTTCCAAAGAAGATATAAAAATGACCAATAAGTACATGGTTAGCCACTAGGGAAATGCAAACCATCATGACAACTTCATACCCACTAGGATGGCTGTAATAAAGATGAGCGTTAGCAAGAGTTGGTGAGGGTATGGAAAAATGGGAACACTCACATATCGCTATAGGGAATGTAAAATAGTATAGCCACTTTTAGAAAAGAGTTAGACATCAAAATGTTAAACACAGAGTTACCATGTGACCCAGCAATTCCACTCCTAGGTATATAGTTTAGGGAAATGAAAACATGTTCACACAAAACGTTGTATACAAACATTCCTAGGTATTATATGTTCATAATAGTCAAAACATGGAAACAGTCCAGGTGTCCAACAAGAGAATAGGCAAACTGTACTAAAAATCATAAAATATTATTTGGTTATAAAAAAGGAATGAAGTATTGATGCAATGCTACAACCTGGATTAACCTTGAAAAAGATTATGCTCAGTGAAGGAAGCTGGTCACAAAAGGCCACAAATTGTATGCTTCCATGTATGTGAAATGCCCAGGATAGGTAATTCCATACAGGCATAAAAATGAGTGGTAGCCTGGGGCTTGGAGTAAGTATGAATATTAACGGGTATAGGGTTTCTTCTTGGGATGATGAAATTCTAAAATTAGGTAGTGGTAAAGTTTGCACATATCTATGAATATACCAAAAGCCACTGAGTTACAGACTTTTCAATGGTTGAATTTTGTCTCACATGAATTATCACTTTAAAAAAAATTTTAAGGACTTCCCTGGTGGCACAGTGGTTAAGAATCCGCCTGCCAATGCAGGGGACACGGGTGTGAATCCTAGTCTGGGAAGAACCCACACACCGCAGAGCAACTAAGCCTGTGCACCACAACTACTGAGCCTGCGCTCTAGAGCCCGCGAGCCACAACTACTTAAGCCTGCACACCCAGAGCCCATGCTCCGCAAAAAGAGAAGCCCGCGCACCGCAGCAAAGAGTAGCCCCCGCTCGCCACAACTAGAAAAAGCCTGCGTGCAGCAACGAAGACCCAACGCAGCCTACAATAAATAAATAAATGAATTTTTAAAAATTACATTCGATGCTTAAAAAAATATTTTTCAAGTAAAGGAATGGAAAAACATTTATCATGCAGACAGTAATCAAAAGAAAGCTGGAGTAGGTACCTAAAATAGTCAAACTTATAGAAACGGAAGGTAGAATAGTGGTTGCCAAGGGCATGGGGGAGGAAGAAGAGGGGAGTTGTCCAAGAGGTACAGAGTTTCAGTTTTACTTGATGAAAAAGTTCTAGAGATCGGTTGCACAACAATGTGAATATACTTGACACTGCTGAACTACACACTTAAAAAACGGTTAAGATGGTAAATTTTTTACCACAATTTAAAACTTTTTTTTAGATCTCAGCACAGCTGCAGAAAAACACATCTAGAAAAAGAAAGCAAGCTGGAGTGACTGATTACATTAGTATCAAAGTAGAATTCAAAGCAAAAAAAAGGAAAATTATCAGGGATAAAAAGGGACATTACAAAATGATGAAAGGAAAATAGATAACTAACGAGAACCTGCTATATAGCACAGGGAACTCCACTCAGCACTCTGTGGTGACCTAAATGGGAAGGAAATCCAAAAAAGAGGGGATATAGGTATACATATAGCTGATTCACTTTGCTGTACAGCAGAAACTAACACAACATTGTAAAGCAACTATACTCCAATTTTTTTTTAAGTGATGAAGGGATTGATTCACCAAGAAGACATAACAATTCTACATGAAATACTCCTAACAACAGAGCTTCAAAATATATAAGCAAAAACTAGCAGAACTGAAAGGAGAGAGACATTCACAATTTTAGTTGGAGAGGTCAATACTCTCAGTAATACATAGAATAAGTAGACAAAATCAGAAAGGAAAAATCAGTACACAAACTGATCATCAGGCAACTAAATTTAATTGACATTTATAGAACACCTCACCCAATACACTTTCTTTAAGTGCACATGAAACACTCACCAAGATAGGTCATAAAACAAACCTTAACCAATTAAAAAAATGAAATTATAAAAGAATTAGAAGAATTTAAATTACATAAGGTATGTTCTCTGATCCACAATACAATTAGCCTAGAAATCAATTAACAGAAAAGTAGTAGGAAAATCTCCAAATACTTGGAAACAACACACTTTTAAGTACTCCACGGGTCAAAAAGGAAGTCTCAAGGGAAACTAGAAAATCTTTTGACTCAAATAAGAATGAAAATACAACATACCAAACTTTCTGGGTAACAGTTAAAGCACACAAAGTCCAGCGCAGGTCCTGTACAGCTTTCTACAAATAGTGAGCAATGTATCCAAGCTGTTGTAACTTGCCACAGCATACTAGGTCTTGTGTTTGCCCAGGGATGGAAAGAAAGAACTTGAATCCAGACGTGACGTGTTATTTACATCTCCATTGGCTACAGCTAGTGACATGACTCCATATAACTTGAAAGGGATGCCGAAGTTTGTTGGGGCACCCAGATAATCAATGAGTCCTAATATATACCCATTACATGAGCAAGACTAACAAGGTTACATGGACCAGGGCGGTAACGGCAAAGGTGGAAGGAAGTAGTAGGATTTGGAATATATTTTGGAGGAAGAGCCAATAGGACTCCTGATAGATATCAGGATGTAAGAAGGGGTGAAGGCAGGAAGGAGGCCTAATTTATGAAAACGAGTAAGTCACTTTAGGAGCCTAACAGAGGAAATAGCAAGTGCAAAGGCTTTGAAATAGAAACAATCTTACGGTGTTTTAGGAATAGAATGTTGAAATGTAGTAAACTTAGGGGACAGTAGTATGACATGAGGTCAGGAGGTAGGCAGGAACCAGATCATATCGTGCCATTTTGGCTGTTAAGGGAGTTTCTTATCTTATTCCATTGTAAATAGGAAGTCACTGGATGATTTTAAACAAAGGGCTGACATTATTAGATTTAGATTTAAGAGCAATCATGCCAGCTCCTGTATGAACAAAAAGATCTTAGAGGGGGCTTCCCTGGTGGCGCAGTGGTTGAGAGTCCGCCTGCCGATGCAGGGGACATGGGTTCGTGCCCCGGTCCGGGAAGATCCCACATGCCGCGGAGGGGTTAGGCCCGTGAGCCATGGCCGCTGAGCTTGCGCGTCCGGAGCCTGTGCTCCGCAATGGGAGAGGCCACAACGGTGAGAGGCCCGCGTACCGCAAAAAAAAAAAGATCTTAGAGGGATAAGCTGTGAGCCAGTTAGGAGGCTGTTGCTGTAGGCCAGGTGAAAGATGACGATAGCTTGAACTATGGTAACGAGATGGAGATGGAGAAAAGCAAACAAATTTGGCATGTATTTTGGTGGTAATAAATGGGATAGATCGGCGTAGGACCAATCAGGTTACCTTCATTCAGTTAATTACTGCTTAATTGCGATACCAAAGAATAGCCAAAATATTTTTGATAGCTATTTAGTCTCTGGAAAGACCAACTGGCAATCAGATGCACTTGTTGAACCTCTGTTTACAAATTCATAGCAATTATATGGAAACTAAAACGAGAAAACAAGCAAACAAAAGAAACTTGCTGGAGCCTAAGCAAAGATAACTATTTCCATGGACTAGTAACACCACAAAATCATGTGTAAGCAGAAGCCAGGGGAATGCTAGCCACTGTTTTTGATCTAGGAAGGGACCAAAAGTAATCCAGAGACAGTCTCCTTGTTCTCCTGGGTGCTTGACACCACCAGCAGCACCTCTGTTGCAGCTGCTTGTTTACATGGAATTGTAGAAACCTACGAATGGGGAATCAAGCTGCTCCTGGCTGGCTCTGCAATTTCAGTCTGGAACTGCCAGTATAGGACAGGAGTAAGCATAGAGAAAGAAAAATGGACACACAAGGAAGCAAACAAACAAAAACTCACTTTTCCACTCCAAATGGAACTGCAAAATAAAACTGCAAAACATATCAAGAACTCTAATGCTAAAAAAGACAGGCAACAAATCAACTGAAACTGAACTCACTTAAGAGGAAGTTAATTGAATAGACTAAGGAGGCTTACGGACATACATAAAGAAATCACATCCATACTTACAAGAAAGAATGGAGGACTTCTCTGGTGGCGCAGTGATTAAGAATCCACCTGCCAATGCAGGGGACATGGGGTTCAATTCCTGGTCTAGGAAGATCCCACATGCCTCAGAGCAACTAAGCCCGTGCGCCACAATTACTGAAGCCTGCGCTCTAGAGCCTGTGAGCCACAACTTCTGAAGCCTGCACGCCTAGAGCCCGTGCTCCGCAAAGAGAAGCCACTGCAATGAGAAGCCTGCGCACTGCAATGAAGAGTGGCCCCCGCTCGCTGCAGCTAGAGAAAGCCTGCGCTCAGCAACGAAGACCAAACGCAGCCAAAAAATAAATTAATAAAAAAAAGAATGGAATAAAAATGGCATAAATGAAACAAGTACAGGTGGTTGTAAAAAGTAATTGTATTAATTGCCTAGGGCTGCCATAATAAATTACCACAAACTGGGTGGTTTTATTACTCGCAGAAAGCCAAAACGCTGGCACTGCTAGGTTTGCCACAAATAATGCATTTGTTCACAGGCAGCCAAGCGAGGAGAGAGAGAACAAGTCTCAGACCTGCCTCCGCAAAGGCAAGGAGCTGAGGTATTTTTGGGATAAAGAAGTAGAGTGGTCGGAGGCATGGGGATCGTAGGGAAAGGTGATTGGAAATAAGAAAAAGGTAAGGTAATCATCGTTTTGCACAGGTGTAACTAAGCTACAGGCTTCTTCACTGGGATGCATTTTCAGAAAATGGCGGTGTGTGTATGTTCTAAGGGTGGAGTTTTAGGCCCTCTGACGTCAGAAGTTCACCTAACAGGGGCTTCCCTGGTGGCGCAGTGGTTAAGAATCCGCCTGCCCATGCAGGGGACACGGGTTCGAGCCCTGGTCCGGGAAGATCCCACATGCCGCATAGCAACTAAGCCCATGTGCCACAACTACTGAGCCTGCGCTCTAGAGCCCCCAAGCCACAACTACTGAGCCCACGTGCCACAACTATTGAAGCCTGAGTGCCTAGAGCCCACGCTCCCCAACAAGAGAAGCCACCGCAATGAGAAGCCTGCGCACCTCAACGAACAGTAGCCCCCGCTCACCAAGAGTAGCCCCCACTCACCGCAACTAGAGAAAGCCCGCACACAGCAACGAAGACCCAAAGCAGCCAAAAATAAATAAATAAATAATTTTAAAAAATTTCACCTAGCGGACACTGGTGCATGCCCTGCTGGAGGGTGGGTGGTCCTAACCAGTCTTAACCGGCTCGAGCTAGAACTAGACACAGCTGACTCCAAGTTCCTGAAAAACAACTCAGGCAAACACCTTGTTTAGGCTACGTGCTGCTTGGAGGACATGCAAGGTTTTTGTAACAACAATTAAGATGGCCTTGATCAACGAAGACAGGTTACAGGTGTAATGGATTTCACCCGTGGCTTCACTTAAAAACAACAGAAATTTATTCTCTCATAGCTCTGGAAACTAGAAGACCAAAATCAAGGTGTTGACAGGGCCACACTCTCTCTGAAGGCTCTAGAAAAGAATCCTTCATTGCTTTTTCCTCATTTCTGATGGCTCCCAGCACTCCCTGGCGTTCCTTAGCTTGTAGCTGCATCATTCTACTCTCTGCCTCCATCTTTGCATGGCATTCTTCTGTGTGTCCTCTCCTTTTCTTCCTGACAAATTACATCTGCAAAGACCCTCTTTCCAAATAGGGCATAGTGTGAGATCTGAGTGGACATGAATTTTGGAGTGATGAGCACGATTTAACCCACAACAATAAATAATAAAAAATCTTTGAAATTAAAAGTACCATAAAATTAAAAAAAAGCTTAATACACCATACGTACACACACACACACACGCGCACACACACACACACACACAGCCTAATAGATGGAATAAGCTCTAGAACACAAAGTGAGAGAATTAATATTAGAAGACATTTAAAAACATATCACTATCAGAAACTCTTAGACCAAGCACACACACAAACCTTAGTATGGACTGGAAACCCTTAGAAAATATTAGAAAATCTGAGCAAAAATTTAACAAGCTTTATCTAACTCTGTATCTAACAGCTCTATATATAGAGATGATGATCTGTCTAGTAAATAGGAAATTTTTTTATGAGGACTCATGAAACATTTTCAAAAATCTACCAAATACTCGTCCACAGAGGAAGTTTTACAAATTCCTAAGAATCATTATTATACATTTTAAGTTCTCTGACCATAATGCAATTAAATTGAAAGTCAACAATAAACACATTTTTCCAAGTCCTGGAAACAAAAAATGTATCCCTAAACTACTCATGGTAAAAAAAAAAATCATTACGAAAGACTACATGATAATGAAAATGCTACATTTTCATAATTTGTGGAATGCTGCTAAAGCAAATATTGGGTTGGCCAAAAAGTTCGTTTGGGTTTTCATAATATGTTATGGAAAAACCCAAACAAACTTTTTGGCAAACCCAATATTTAGAAGGAAATTCAGAGCCTTAAATGCTTTCAGTTAAAAACCAAAAAAAAAAAAAAAGAAGGATAAAAGAGGAGTTGTACTTGGCTCAGGATGCTAGAAACACTACAGAACAATAATTAAGAAACAGAAAATAAGAACTAATGAAAAAATGAGCAGAAATTTCTGTGATGGGAGTGCTGAAGAAATATGAAGGGTCCAAACCAAAAAGCTAGATATTGAAAGATGTTACAAGATGGACAAAAATAGAACAAGCTTAAAAAAAGAGAAAAGATGTATATTAGCATTGAAAAGGGGGCACACAACTACAAATATGGTAGAGATGTTTTAATGTGTAAAATAAAACATTGAGTGCCTTTATGCCAATAAATTTGAAAATAGAGATGAAAAGAAAAACAGGATGCCTGAATAAGCCAAGAGCTAGTAAAGAAAATAAATTAGTAATTGTGCATCCCAACCTAAGAACAGCTACCTGGCCCCCACAGATTTGTAATCCCTATCTTATACAAATATTTCAGAGTATTTTTTTTAATTAAAATCTCTCCAACTCAATTTAAAAGGCTTGATGTTAAAACTGGAGAGAAAAGAAAACAATGAAGTGAATTGTGAGGGTAGATAAAGCAATCTTAAATGGAATATTTCCAAATCCAATTCATCACTTAAAAAAAAAGATAACCAAGAAGAAGTTATCCAGAGATACAAAGATAGATCAACACTGAAACATCTTTTGATGAAATACATCAAATTAACAGGTGGATGAAAACTCATTTGAACAGATTCAATTCTTAGATAAAATATAGCACTCATTCAGGTTTAAAAGGAAAAATCTCAGCAAAAAGAAGGAAGCAAACTGCTTTAACTTGGTAATTGGCATTTATCAAAACTTCTATTTTGAGGATGGTAGTGTCAGATCAGTATCTCCTTCTTTCCTTCTTGGAAATCACCCAAAGCCACAACAACAAATAAGAAACAGAAAAGCAAGTTACAGCCTCAATAAAATGTAGGAGACTGTTGAAACTCCAGTTCCCAAAGTAAGTGGGAGAGATGCCACACAGGAGGGGAATCAGAGAGAGGATGCCTGCTAATGCCCATCTCAAAAAAAGACAGCAAGATACTTCTCCAAGTGTTACCAACCTGGGTTCTTGGACTCTTTAATCAATAAAAATTAATAAAAGGCCAGACTAGGAATTCAGGCAAGGCTTTACTGGGATTTGTGCTGCAGCATGAGAGTGAAAGCAAGTAACAGGTACCCCTGCTCACTCCCCAAGAGGAGTGGAGCGGGGGCAGATAGGGTGAGGGTGAAGGTGGATCAGTGGGTTGGGTCAAGGGAGGGGTGACTTAGGTGGTCTGCCCACCCCCTTGGTGGTGCCGTGTGCAGGGGTCATGCGTGGTACCCTGCTTTTGCTCCTGGCACCTCACAAGTGGCCGTTGGGTTTTGGCCTTTTTGTATCTTACTGTTCATACTTTACCTCAACTGTACCATGCATGCAGTTATTTCTAGTCCCTTAGAGTTTCTTTGTATTCTGTGGCTCGATGAGACGTTTGTTCAGGTGCAAGCATTCCAGTAAAGATTCCCAGGTCCCAGATCCCAGCCTGTCTCAAAAAGTTAGAGGCATGCTCTGTAGTGAAAAACCCAAATATCTTATTTGCAACAAGAAGAATGTGGTGCACTGGTTAGGGAGAGAATCTACTTAGGACACACTTTGGTTCCAAGAAGCAAAATGTATGGGTCTGAAAGATGATTCACTTATTTATTAATTATCATCTCCAGGAAGCCACTTACCCCATGGCAGAAGAAGAGAGAAACTTGACATGGTGAACAGCTTTGTGGCTACCTGTCTCCATTTGTAGAGAAGAAATAAAAGCTAGATTAATTTATACAAAAACCTGGATCATAAGAAAAATTATGACTAATATGGAACACAGCCCAATCTCTTCCTCTGTACAAACGTTCTACAAAAACAGTTTTAGAAAAACATCACCTTATTCAAAAGTAAGTACAGGGGGCTTCCCTGGAGGCACAGTTGTTGAGAGTCCGCCTGCCGATGCAGGGGACACGGGTTCGTGCCCCGGTCCGGGAAGATCCCACATGCCGCGGAGCGGCTGGGCCCGTGAGCCATGGCCGCTGAGCCTGCGCGTCCGGAGCCTGTGCTCCGCAACAGGAGAGGCCACAGCAGTGAGAGGCCCGCGTACTGCAAAAAAAAAAAAAAGTAAGTACAGTTGACCCTTGAACAACGTGAGTTTAAACTGCCTGGGTCCTCTTATATGTGGGTATTTTTCAATAATAAATATTACAGTACTACTTGACCCGTGGTTGGTTGAATCTGCAGAAGTGGAGATTATGCAAGGCCAGCTGTAAGTTGTACTCAGATTAAGTCCCTTCATTGTTCAAAGGTCAACTGTAATCAAAACAACAGAATCAAATAGCCAATAAGCACCAGAAAAGATACTCAACCCGACTGGTCATCAGGGAAATGCAGATTAAAACTATAATGAGATCCCACTACACACCCACCAGAAGGGCTTACAATGAAAAACGATTGACAATACTGAGTGTTGCAAGCATTTGGAACAACTGAAACTCTCATACATTGCTGGTGGGACTATGAAATGGTACAACCACTTTGAAAACTGTTTGGTAATGTGTTAAAAAGCTAAACCTGTATCTACTCGATGACCTAGCAATTCTACTCCTAGGTATTGATCTTAGAGAAATGAAAACATATGTCCACAAAAAGCCTTGTACAATAATGTTCATTGCAACTTTATTTATAATAGCCACAAATTGAAAATACCTCCTCCATCAAAAGGACAGTGGATTAAAAAAAGCTGTGATAAATTCATTCATATCGATTTAATGATTTTTTTTTTTTGAGGTATGTGAGCCTCTCACTGTTGTGGCCTCTCCCTTTGCGGAGCACAGGCTCCGGACACGCAGGCTCAGTGGCCATGGCCTACGGGCCCAGCCTCTCAGGGGCATGTGGGATCTTCCCAGACCGGGGCACGAACCCATGTCCCCTGCATCGGCAGGCGGACTCTCAACCACTGCGCCACCAGGGAAGCCCTGACTTAA
The DNA here is from genome assembly GCF_964165515.1 of Mesoplodon bidens. NCBI lineage: Eukaryota > Metazoa > Chordata > Mammalia > Artiodactyla > Ziphiidae > Mesoplodon > Mesoplodon bidens. Next base: position 63,703,982 of record NC_138174.1, on the reverse strand, counting down.
TGATTTTTAAAATGCAAACACATTGTATACTATGTGCATTTTTTTCTGATACCAGGAGCATTCTTTTAATATTCAGTTTCAAGTCCTCCTTTATACTTGGAAAATTTTCTTATATGCTGATTCATTTGTTCTTTTCCCTTATTTTCATTTTCTACCATGGGAACTCTGAAATGTGTACATTAATTGCATATTTTTGCCTGTCCTTCACATCAATTCTTTTTCTGCCAATCCTTATTTTAATAAACATTTAGAATGGGTCAGTCATTTCTAAACGTTCAATGCCATAAGACAATTGAGCAAAACTTACTTAAGAATAAAGGCCACAGATCAGCAGTTTTAGATATGCAAGAACACTAGAATATTGTTCCTATTGGTCATTTCTGAAGTAGTTTTTTTCTGGATCCATATATCATTATATTTGCCTCCAAGAAAAATAGTCTCATGGGGGCTGCACTTATAATTAAATCTTTTCCCACCTCCTTTGTCACAATCCTAAATTTCAAACCCTCTACCAGATCTGGGTGGATTCATCACTGTCAGGGCCCCAGTATAATGATCAAAATTTCATTTAAAAAGAAATGTTTTTAAACATATTTGTTTTTTCAAACTTTTTACTTTAACATACATTTACACTTAAATGTTACAAGGATATTTTCCCCTTCCTCCACAGCCTCTAGAATTATTTTAAATTCTTTTAATGAGACCTGGTTCTGGGAACTGCAGCACCCAACTTCCACAATAAGGAGGTAGTTGAGCAGGAAGAAACTGGTGCTTGATGACTTTGTGGGCCCACCAAAACAGACCCAAACTGCCTCTCTCTGGATTTCCTTTAAATAAGACAAATTTATATTATATTTTTTAAAAAGTTACAAAGCTAGTACAAAATATCCTCATAAACGCTTCACCCAGGGTCCCCAACTTGTATATTTGCTTCATCGTTCTCCCATTCTCTGTCTCTCTTTCTGTCTCTCTCTCTCTTCTGATCTATTTGGAAGTTGCAGGCATGATGCCCTGTTTCCCTAAATACTTCAGTGTGTATTTCCTAAAAACGAAAACATTCTCTTACATAACACAATACAGCTATCAAAACTGGGAAAATAATATTGATACAATATTCACTACTTTGGGTATCAGATTCTATTAAAATTTTGCCATTTGCCCTAATAATATCCTTAATAGAAAAGGAAAGTCCTAGATCATGAATTATATTCCATTGTCATATCTTTTAAATTCCCTTAATTTGGAACAGTACCTCAGTCTTTCCTTGTCTTTTTTGACCTTGTCACTTTTTACGAGTACAGGCCAGCTATTTTGCAGAACATCCCTCAATTTGGGTTTGCAAATCACTTACAGCAATTTTTTTTTTGTACTTGATCTTCCATAAAAGAGGGACATTTTCATTTTCTTAATGAACTTAGAAGGATATTTTAACACATTGGGACACAATTACTAGACCCTTTCAGAACAGCAACACAGAATGCCTTCTTGGACTGGTTGTTCCATGTCCTACCAAAAATTCAGGTAATCTTATCTCGTCCAGGCTATCCTTGGCTTTCTTCAGGGTGTTCCGATTTGTTTTGTTTTGTTTTTTATCACCTCTTCCCCTGATGGTCCATTGGATCTATTACTGTCATCCCTATAATTGAGCTCAAAGGGCAGCCTGATATGGCCATACATCTTAGCTTGGGTGTGGGCAAAATTTTTACCCAGTTAGGTCATCTAAAAAACACTGAATTTGTTATAAAGGCTCTTTCTCGGAAAGCTAGGAAGAAAAGCAAACATTTCCCCCCAAAAGACAGAAAATACATCAACCTAGACATGCTGAAATATGTTGAGCAATCTCATTCTTGCATAATTAAAGTATAGCCATAAATTGGTCTGGATGATAGAAGTTATCCATCAAACAACTGTGTCCCTTCTCTTTGCCTTAGTGCTATGATGGATGAGTTGCCATATCAAGCTGCTCCTATGCAAAATTTTAAATTTTATCCTTCTTTGTACATCCCAAGTAGTTCTTCCCATCCCTGGTTAACCTTATAGTTCTATAGTAAATTGGATTATTGTTCCCATTATTTGCTTTCCTATAAAAGGATTTACATTCCTATCTGTAGCCCTGTGACTTTGTGACCTTCTTTGAGTAGAGTATACTTCCCTGCCCTATTCTCATTGGGTTTTATAATGTGATTTTCTTCGGCTAATTGAATGTGAGGAAAAGTGATGTGCTTCCCAGCAGAGATTTCAAGAGCCAACGTATGACTTGGCTATTCTGGCAAAAGAAAAGCATGTCCCAGCTAGGGACGTGGGTCCTGTAAGGAGGCCACATGGAGCAAAACCACAACAAACATACAACTCATATGAAACATAAACAGTAGACCTTTCTATCATGAATATGATATTTTGGGGTTGTTTCTTTTTTCGGCATAATCTGGTGAAAGCCAACTGATACCACTTCTGCTTGCCAGCCACTCTGGTATTACTAGACCATATATTGGTTCCTGAGATCCATCTTGCCCATTTGGAAAAAAGATTTGATGTGTATGCCTGAGAAAGAGAGAGTCTTTTAAAGGGGTCAGGGCTAAGGATCAGAACCAGTTCTTGAATCCTGCTTCCCCTTACCGTTCCACGTGAAGATAAGACTAGAAGGCAGGAGGAAAAGAGAAGGTCAAAGTGAGCAATGGCATGTATCCCTTTAAGGATAGAGAAATTCCTGTGCAACTGTTTGGTTTTCTATCCTGTTCTAAGCAACAATGACTGTCCTGTCTTATGGAGCTGGTTAGGATCCTAGAATCTGAATGAAGGAAGCTAAGATCCCAGAATCCAGATGGAGGAACTATAGGTGAGAGGCAAAGTACCTCCCTGGGAGAGAGAAATCCAGATTATTCAAAGGGCTATAAAGGTGCTGTCTTTTGTTCTGCCTTGTATGTATCTTCAAATCTTGAATCTTTAGGGAGAGAGAACATTTTGAAGACAGCATCAGGATACCCTTCCTAAAGGCCGGATCAGAGAGTAGGTAATAAAGGGGGAGAGTTGATGTTCTTCATACGATCACTCTTCCTCTCGGAACAGCTTCCTTTGGGAATTGCCACTCCCTGCTCCTGGCAGTTTTGTACCACTGATGGGTTTCTCCATCACAGCTCCTTTGGCTGCCACCTCCACCAGAGGGACCCATCAGAAACATGACCCAAGCTAAGTAGGTCCATCACATTCTCTCTCACAGGAATTTGAATCTTGAGCAGAATTCCAAAGGGCTCAAGGTAGAGGGGGCTGAATTTTCTTTGTGGCAGTGAGATTGCCCTGAGTTACGTAGAACCCTGGTCCGGCGTTACCCCATGGCTGAGTTACATAGAACCCTGGAGCTCAGCTGGTTACTGTCTTTCATGAGGGCTGATTGTTCACTTTCTCCTTTGATATTATGAGCTATCCAATATCCTGTCAATAACCCCATCCCTTTCAGTTAACAGAATCATTTTCTGTTGCTGACAAGCAAAGAAACTTAACTAATATGGAAATTGGTGCCTGAGAACAAGCACTCTGGGGAAAATGTGGCATGTTTGGAATTACTTATTTGGCTAATATGAGGTAAAAGAATCTGAGACTCCCATTAACATTCACTGGAACAGTTGGTCCACTAAGGTTGGGGCTAAGCAGTGGTTGCCACTGATCAATTTAAAGGGATGAAGAATGCTGGACAACTAGGCATACTGAACTTTTTTCATCTTATGTATAACTTAAAACAAGAGAAAAAGATCAAATCTCAAAACTTCACCTTGGCAATATTCCACTTCTTTCTGTGACTTTGAAGAAAAGAATCAATTTTTATCTAAAGCTGTAAGACTGTGGACACACAAAACCAAACCCAGAAACGGATTTTGTGAGTTGGGTTCACAGTTGTCCTAAGTCTTTTCCTGTGAAGGTTGGAGAACTGACCAGAAGACAGTGGATGCTGACAAATGGAAAGGGTAACATCTAAGAGGATATGTAAGACTGAATGCAGTGGTTCTCAAAGTGGGGTCCCCAGACTAGTGGCATCAACTGGGAACTTGTTAGAAATGCAAAATTTCTAGCTTCAGCCCAGACATACTAAATCATAACTCTAGGAGTGGGCACAGCTATCTGTGTTCTATCTTCCAGCAGACTCTGATGGAAGTTTGAGAGCAATTGAGGTGGAGGATTTGAAGTCCTCAAACCAGCCTGAAATAACTCCTCCCTCTGCTTTCTTTGGCCAAGGAAGCTTTATCACCTTTGTAGGTGAGAACTGATTAGTCTCCTCTCAGGAGCCAAGCCACACTATTGCTATGGCAACTAGAATACAAATTTAGCATGGCCTGCGGTGTGGGGAGCATGGGTGAGACAATCCCGAACATTGGTATGGAAGAGTTAGAAACCTAGACATTGTAGGAATTTGCTAATGTATATCTGCCCCAAATTGGGAGAATATGCGTGGGAATAGATTTTTTAAATAAATTTATTTATTTTATTTATTTATTTTTGTCTGTGTTGGGTCTTTGTTGCGGTGCACGGGCTTCTCACTGCGGTGGCTTCTCTTGTTGCGGAGCACGGGCTCTAGGTGTGCAGGCTTCAGTAGTTGTGGAATGTGGGCTCAGTAGTGGTGACTCACGGGCTCTAGAGTGCAGGCTCAGTAGTTGTGGCGCACGGGCTTAGTTGCTCCACGGCATGTGGGATCCTCCCGGACCGGGGCTCAAACCCGTGTCCCCTGCATTGGTAGGCAGATTCTTAACCACTGTGCCACCAGGGAAGCCCTGTGGGAATAGATTTTGAGGTTTCGAGATCAAGGAGCACGGTCCCTATTTTGGATCAGGATGAATGTATAGGTAGATGTGGACCCTTCCCAGAAGTTGTGTATGCAGTGTATGACAAGTTGGGGGAAAGACTTCAACGTAAATGTTCACTGAACTTTGTCCCACAATCCATTATATTCTCAAAGTCAGAAATCCCTTAACAAGTAGAGGAAGGAATTCACAGAATTCAGGAAAAGGGAATAAAGGATTGGATAGTTTATGCTCATCTAGTCCTCCTCACCACATCTTTGATATAAATGTTTATTTTAATAATAAAAAGGGTATCAGTAATGGTTTTACTGTAGGAGGTCGAAGCCACTCTAGGTAGTTAAAGCTGCAAGGTATTTGCACCCAATTAGATACTTGCAAAATCATGCAAAGGGCTAGAGCAGTGTGGGGTGGGGAGTGGCAGCACTGGGACTGTTAAGCTCAGGAGTTTGATCCTCTGATAAAAAAGGCAGTGCAGGGCTTCCCTGGTGGCGCAGTTGTTGAGAGTCTGCCTGCCGATGCAGGGGACACGGGTTCGTGCCCCAGTCTGGGGGGATCCCACATGCCGCGGAGCGGCTGGGCCCGTGGGCCATGGCCGCTGAGCCTGCACGTCCGGAGCCTGTGCTCCGCGGCGGGGGAGGCCGCAGGAGTGAGAGGCCCGCGTACCACACACACAAAAAAAAAGCAGCAAAAAAGGCAGTGCAGTCACTGCTCTTTCAATAGCCACTTGACATGTTGAAAGTCATGAGACATGGAATTCAGCTGCTGCCTTTACCCATTGACACTCTGATGCTCATGATCTTGCTTGCCAGCAAAAATTACAGCAGGAAAATCTCTTCTGTCTCTTTTCTGTCGTTCAAATCATTCAAGAGTGTGTCTTGGACTTCCCTGGTGGCACAATGGTTAGCAATCTGCCTGCCAATGCAGGGGACACAGGTTCGAGCCCTGGTCGGGGAAGACCCCATATGCCGTGGAGCAACTAAGCCCGTGAGCCACAACTACTGAGCCCGCGTGCCACAACTACTGAAGCCCGTACGCCTAGAGCCCGTGCTCCGCAACGGGAAGCCCGCACACCACAACGAAGAGTAGCCCCCGCTCACCGCAACTAGAGAAAGCCCGTGCGCAGCAGCAAAGACCCAATGCAGCCAAAAATAAATAAATAAATTTTTTTTAAAAAGTGTGTCTAATTGGCAGAAACCAATTTGCTTGCAGAATATGAGCTGGAAAGGAGTCTGGTTAGCACGGTTGTTAGCTTCCTCGCTTCTGCAGAGCAGGAAGACACATTAAAGGAAGAGGGCTTGAAAGCGTAGTGAACTAAACTTCTGCATCCATCTCCTAAGGGAGGTGACTGCTCCTTACTAAAAGCTCTCTCTAGACTTGGAACGCTGGGTGCAAGAGCTGCCATTGAAATGGACTCCCAGATCTCAGGGCGGACGGGAGGAGCCCAAGATGCTTGGGCCCATGTAGAGTCTGTTAACTACCAGAGGTAAAGCCAGCTTGGTAATCCTACCATGGTCATATCAATCAGATTCTGACAAAAATAGTCTGACTCTCCCCCATAAATTAATTAGGGGCTTCAAGTGTGGCATTTCATCAAACCACAAGTTCTTATCTGGTTTGTAGGGCCCCTCCCGTCCTACTACAAACACCAGGACTGAGCCACCTTCCATGAGAGTTAGGTTTGGGTTTTGGTTTTTGTTTTTGAACCCATCTTCCAGAGCCTAGTCAGTTCAAGGCAACAAGTAAATGGTTCAATTGAATTGTAAATTGAAACTGTCATCAAGTCATTTTCTCTACTTAAGCCACCATGGAACAATCAAAGAAAGGGAAGTTCTGGTACTGGTTGCGGTGTAGTTTCAAAATATGGCCTCAAAATCTTTGATGCATCCTGACTTCAAAAGGCAGACCTGATTCCTCTCCCCTTGGGTGTCGGTCAAACTTAGGGACTCACTTCTAATGAGCAAATTTCCCTCTAGGCCCCATTTTCACTGCATCCCACAAATTTTAATAAGTTGTATTATTATTTAGTTCCAAATATTTTAAAATTTCTCTTGAGAGTTCTTCTCTGACCCACGTATTATATAGAAGTGTGTTGGTTAATCTCCAAATATTTGGGGATTTTCCAGCTATCTTTCTGCTACTGATTTCTAGTTTAATTTTGCTGTGGTCTGAGAACATATGTTGTATGATTTCTATTCTTTTACATTTGTCAAGGTGTGTTTGATGGCCCAGAATGTGGTCTATCTTTCTGAACGTTCCATGCAAGTTTGAGAAGAACGTGTATTCTCCTGTTGTTGGATGGAGGATTCTATAATTATCAATTAGATCAGGTTGATTGATAGTACTATTTGGGTCAATTTTGTCCTAACTGGTCTATTAATTGTTAAAGAGGGCTGTTGAAGTGTCCAAGTATAATTGTGGATTTGTCTATTTCTCTTTCCAGTTCTGTTTTGCCTCATTTATTTTCATACTCCTTTCTTGAGTACATACATGTTAAGGATTATGCCTTTTTGGAACATTGACCCCTTCAACATGATACAGTATTCCTCTCACTTCCTAACCATTTTCCTTGTTCTGAGGTCTGCTTTGTCTGAAACTAATACAGCTGCTCCAGATTTCCTTTGATTAGTGATGTATCTTTTTCTATCCCTTTTAAACCATCTAAGTCTTTATATTTGAAGTGAGTTTCTTATATGTAACATACTGTTGGGTCTAATTTTTTTTAATCCACTCTGACAACCTTTTAATTGGTTTATTTAGACCATTCACGTCTAAAATGATTATTGATATAATTGGACTAAAGGCTTCCATGTTTGTAACTGTTTTCTATTCATTCTTCTTTCTTCCTTCCTTTCTTTCTTTTCTTTTCTTTTCACCCTCTTTTCCTGCCTTTTCTGGTTTTAATGGAGCAGTTTATAACATTCCATTTATCTCCTCTCTTAACATATTTATCATACTCCTCTTTTTAATTTTTTAATGGTTGCCCTAGGGTTTGCAGTATACATTTACAACCGCCTGCCAGCAGCATCCTATTTTAAGTTACTCAAAGGAAGCTGAGGCTGCAAAGCCAGGTCTGAATTTAGAATTCTTGGACTCAGCCAAGCTCCCAGGCAGCAACTCTTCTCTTTTGTATCCTGGCACCATCCCGACCAGAGAGAGGCCTTGTGCGCCTTAGGGTTATATTTGCCAATCCGTATACCTGTGCTATTTAGTACTTCTAAATAGTCTGCTGACTGCGGCCACCCCATGTGGCTAACCATAAGCAATACAGCCCGTCTTTGAGAAGACGGACTTGGAGAAGCAGCCCATACAGGCTCTGAAAGTTGGTGTGGACGGTTTGTGCAGGAAGTTCCAAGGTTCTGTGAAGTATGGTCTAGAATGGGAGAGCACAGGCTATGGGAGGACCAGGTCTATTAGCTTCTTGGGCTTTTCTAAAGGGCCAGGCCAGGGGGGAAGCCCTCTTGCCTTAAAAGGTAGTATGGACCCTGACACTCATCTGACTCATCTTTACACAATTTGTGCTTGCTACTCAATGTTTCAAAAGTAAATAATATACTGTCTATATAATATGTAAACAATATACTGTGTAAACTGTACGAAAAAGGGAATGATTTAACCCAAAAGTTAGGACAACTGTTAAGTAGGAGGATGGAAAGGGATATGATTGCAGAGGTACAAAGCAGAGTTTCCAAAATGCTAGGAATGGTTTAAACTGGGGGGTGGGTATACAAATGTTCATTTGATTATTCTTTAAACTGTACATATATATCTTACACGCTTTTCTGTATACTATATATGATATTATAATTATAACTAAAAGACATTGGCCAGGTGATCAAAACGAAGGGCCGAAACAACATGTATTGTCTGATTTAATACCTTTTAATTACTTTGATTCAAAGTCCACTTTGAATATCTAATCTTTGTTTTACTCCTATAAGACCTAGTAATGTTTAATAATAAATAGATACCATGCTAGCCGCCATCCCCAGCTGCCTGCCTCAAGGTAATTTTCATTTTGTCACACTTGCTGTTTTCAAACAGGAGAAATGAAAACAAAAATTTGAAATAAATTCAGATATAACACTTTAATTTACTAACTATACAAAATGATCAATAGTAACCAATACTTCTATTTTCCTTTTTTAGGATCATTTCTGTCTTCAAAAACCACATATTTTTTGAGCACTTACTATGTGCTCCGTGTGCTAGAACATGTCAGGTTCTCATAGTCTGATGCAGGAGACAGATACCTAAATAATTTAAAATTTTTTAATTATTTAATTACCAGAGCAACACCCTGCTCAGCTGTGATAACTGGTATAAGAGGTTTGAAAGGATCAAGAATGTATGATTGGGCTTCCCTGGTGGCCCAGTGGTTAAGAATCTGCCTGCTAATGCAAGGGACACAGGTTCGAGCCCTGGTCCGGGAACATCCCACATGCCGCGGAGCAACTAAGCTTGTGCTCCACAACTACAGAGCCTGAGCTGTAGAGCCCGCAAGCCACAACTACTGAGCCCACGTGCCACAGCTACTGAAGCCCGAGAGCCTAGAGCCCGTGCTCCGCAACGAGAAGCCTCGACAATGAGAAGCCCGTGCACTGCAACAGAGTAGCCCCCGCTCACCGCAACTAGAGAAAGCCCGTGTGCCGCAACGAAGACCCAACACAGCCAAAAATAAATAAATTAATTAATTAAATTAAAAAAAAAAGAATGTATGATTGCCGCTATGCCATGCCAAGGTCAACTGGTTCATCTTATTTCTTCCAATTCTGCATATGTGCCGTAATATACTGAAAGTTGGGGATGGGCATGCTGGTAACACAAATGGTGTATTGTCAAATAATGTTAATTAAGCAATTATCCTCTAAGGCACGCACACACACACCGCAAAGGGCTACAGAGTATATAGATTTTGCAAAGCAGTGGCCATATCTCCTTCACATTGCCTGAAATTTCTATCTAGAAATCTTTACCCATACTACTTTAGAGCATTTTTATGGGATCCTGGATCTTTCAAATTTAAGCATTAAATTGAAATTGGACAAATTTTTAAAAACTTGTTAAGGTTGTCCTAGGTCTTATGATTTTAAGTAAAAACTAACACAAGAAAGGAATTCAACATAAACACTTGTTGAGCTATTACTATTTTTGATGCCTTGTGCTAAATAAAGTAGCCGATAAAGTTAATTCAGTCAAAGAGAAACACAAGGAAAGGCATTTTACAGTAACACGTTGTCATCCAACAACAATTCTGAAGTTACTCCTTTCTAACTGAAGAACTATTTTTCTACAACAGACAGTAAGATTTTGCAAAAGATGCACTCAAATTTCTCAATCTGGGTCAACCTCATGGTTGTTAAAATATGTGCATACTCTCTGGATTACGCATTATATGGAATTTTGCCCCATTGTTAGACCGAGTGTTCCAATTTTAGGTTAAAAAACAGTCACCTTACTCTTGACCCCGGACGTCCCCTCTCCCCCACCGACAAACTTTCTGCCAACAGAGATCCACGCCTTTCGTCCTAAAATGGGCATAGCCAAAAGAGACGCGGAATCTAGATGGGTTTAAATCCTTGTGTGCTTCGGTACATGGTCTTTAATCCTGTTTTCCCCGTCACTCAGGTGCAAGGCTGCATGAGATAGTCCTACAAGGTCTCTTGCATCTGCAGACTTCTGCGATTAAAATGCATCTCTTCTTAGAAGGAATTCACAAAAAGCCCCTGCCTCTATGGGAAATTAGCTAGCTGGGCGTTAGGCTAACCGCAGGGTAAGAGTGAATCTGGTTTCTCTTTGAAAAGTAGCATCCCACGGCAGCAACAGAGCGCGCCCAGGCACCACGTGTCTGCACCAACAGCGGGATTGGCGGAGCGCATTTTCGCGCGGCGGTCTAGACGCGCACAGTCCCGCCCAGCTGCCGGAGGAGCCGGGAGGTAGAGAGAAAAGGCCGGAGGGAGATCGCAGAGGGGAGGGGGCGGGAGGGGGCGGGAGGGGGGTGGGGGATCCCGAGGCTCCCGTGGCCGGGAATCTGGGAGGGCCTGGAGAGGCGCCAGGCGGCTAGCCTCGCCACAACTTGCCCAGAACAGATAGGCCTCATCCTACGTCCTGGAAGAAGGAGCTGGCCCGCCGCTTCCCGCCCGGCTGCTCCTCGGCCTCCACGGGCCCGCCCGTGCCAGCAGCGCCCCTGGAGTCTGCGTCCCCAGCCTCGCCCCTGTCCGCCTGCAGCGCCCGGCGCCCGCCCGCCCAGGAGCGCGCAGCTGGGGTGAGTCGAGGTCAGGGATGCGCCAGGCGCCCAGGGGAGGCCGGGGCCTCTGGGTGTCCGCGAAGCCGGGCCCTCCTTCCTCTTTTCCCGCTGCGAGCCGAGGCGCTGCAGACCCCGCTGGCCTGGCTGCCGCAGCCCCCCACTCCCCGTTTGCTTGCCTTCTAAGGGGCGGCGCCGGGGCCCCACTGGAGCCCGCGTTCCCCGGCCTTTGTCTTTGTGGGTTCGGCGGGTCGTCCCCATGGTGCGCCCGGGGCAGGAGGCGCTGCGCCCGGCTGGCGGCCCTGCAGAGGGAACGGGAAAGTGTGCCCCCTTCTTTCCTGTTCCGGCCATCTTGCGACTCAGATTCAGCCGAGGGGCGAGGGTGGCCAGCGGCGCGGTGCTCGGGGCCGGAGTGGTGGCGGGGAACGGAGATGGGCGCCTCGAGCCCCGCGCGCCTCCTCTCCCGAATGCAGTGGGAGCGCGCGGATAGACCCCCAAGTTTCAAGGGCTTGGACCCAGAGCCCGGGAGCACAGGAAATATGAGGGACAGGGGCCGGGAGCTGACGTTTCCTAAGCGCCTAATTCATTCGGATCATTCTTTTTTTTTTTTAAATTAATTTATTTTTGTCTGGGTCTTTGTTGCTGCCCCTGGGCTTTCTCTAGTTGCGGCCCGCGGGGGCTAGTCTTCCTTGTGGTGCGCGGGCTTCTCATTGCGATGGCTTCTCTTGTTGCAGAGCACGGGCTCTAGGCACTCGGGCTTCAGTAGTTGCAGCATGCGGGCCCAGTAGTTGTGGCTCACGGGCTCTAGAGCGCAGGCTAAGTAGTTGTGGAGCACGGGCTTAGTTGCTCCGCGGAATGTGGGATCTTCCCGGACCAGGGCTTGAATCTATGTCCCCTGCATTGGCAGGCGGATTCTTAACCACTGAGCCACGGGGGAAGCCCCTCATTCGGATCATTCTTTATCCACGTGTCCTTTTGGCAAATTCTTAACGCGCCTCTCCGTGCCTGATCTATGCCAGGTGCTGGGGATATAACGGTGAGCAAGAGAGACCACGGCCCTTGTTCCCGCTGATCCTGCAGCCCAGTGGATGGAGGCCAGGGTACATAGACCTGCCAGGTCGTTATCCTGACGTCTATTTAACAGACTGGGAAACTGAAGCCTAGGGCTGCTGTAACTTGTAGGTCAGGCAGCAAGTAAATGGAAGAATCAGACTTTGAAGCTAGATCTTTAAGACTGTCATGCTGGCTGTGGTTAATCGATAATAGCTCTTTTTCTTTCAAAATCCCGTTCAAAATTATTTGGATGCACGGCTTCTATGAAGTCTTATCAAGTGTATGCTTAGTTTCTGGATGCTTTCCTGTGGGCTTATTTCTAGTTCTCAGTGTCTAGAAAGGGCTAGAAATGTTTGACATTACAAGTTTGCTTCCAGTTACTCTGAACTGTATTTTCGTTCCGTCTGTTCTTTGGCTGTTAGGAGAGACAAAAATTTTCCTGATGGTTGGTCCAAGCAGGGACACCCCGGTGGACTGAGGAATGGCTGGCTTTTCCTCAGTTCATCCATCTCTATGGTAACCACAGGCAGCTCCCAGAAGACCTCGAGAATGAGAGGCCTGAGGTCTACGAATTGCTGCTAGAAATAGTTCAGCCTCTCCAGAAAACAGAATGCAGCTACCACACAAGTTTGTAAGGTAAATACCAGGGCCCTGTAAAGTTCCCCCTCCATATAATTGTCTTTATCTTCACATTTTGAAAAAAGTATCCTTTTGGAAAGACAAGTAAGGTATTACATATTTGGGGAAGTTATTTGGTTTGAAATTCTATCCGAATGTTATATCTAGGTGGCCAACCCAGAGAGGAAGAAAGACTCCATTTAAAAAAGTATCTTGAATGTAAGAAATTTAGGAAGACGTCCATCAAATATAATTAACTACACTACAAATTTAATTTTTAAAACAACTTTATTGAAGTATAATGTACAAAATGCACCGTTAATTTTCAGTGTACCATTCAGTGAGTTTTGAAACATGTATATGCCCAGGTAATCAACAAGACAATCAAAACAGAGAACATTTTTTTATTATACCCCAAAGTGTCTTCGTGCCCTTTCGCAGCTAGGCCCCCTCCATCCCATTTAATTTTACATAGATTTGTTGCTTCACGTTTTCTGAGCTGTGCGTGAAAGAGGAGGATGAATGATTCTTTCTAATCTCAAAAACCTAAGGCGAGGATCAGAGGCTGGCAGCTAGGATGTGGCTCCCCACGCCTTAGAGACTTGCAAGGTGGTGCCCCGCGAGCCGGAGCTCAGGAAGTGTGCCCTCTCGAGGTGGACCGGTGTGTCCTCGGCTGGCCCACGACGAGTTCTTCTTTGGTCCCGCAGGGCCCTGGGCGCACGCTGACCGCGAGCTGGCCGGCTCGCGCTTTGCTCCAGGTGCACGCGCCGGGCGTTGCCATTAACAACGGCCTAGACGCCCAGGCCTTAGCCCGCCGCCACCGCCCGGAACCCGGCCTTCTCCCAGCTCCGAGGGGTGAGGCGGCGGCGTCCCGGGAGGCGGCCCGGCCCGGGTAGACGGGACTGCCCCCACCTCCGATGCCGGCAGAGGCGGCGGATTTGCTTCCAAGCATGGTAAGAGGCGGCAAGCCGGGGATGCCCGCCTGCCGTTGCCGGGCTGGGGAGGCGGGGACTCCACAGAACTCCCAGCCCCCTCCGCCTCCCCCATTCTCTGTCCTTCCCGCAGCCCTTTCAGAATCACGTCTACTGCTCGCTCGCCCACGGCCTGGAGAGACCCGCCTCCGCAGCCGTCTCGTTGGGCGGGGCCGCCATGGCCTGCGGCCCCGCCACCGCGGCTTCGGGCCCCCTGCCGTTCTTCCAGTTCCGCCCGCGGCTGGAGAGCCTGGACTGGCGGCGGCTGAGCGCCATCGACGTGGACAAGGTGGTAGGAGCCGTGGACGTGCTCACGCTGCAGGAGAACATCATGAACATCACCTTCTGCAAGCTGGAGGACGAGAAGTGCCCGCAGTGCCAGTCGGGGGTGGACCCTGTGCTGCTGAAGCTCATCCGCCTGGCGCAGCTCACCATCGAGTACCTGCTGCATTCGCAGCAGTTCCTCACCTCGCAGCTGCACAGCCTGGAGGAGGGGCTGCGCCTGAGCCGGGCCGAGTGCGAGCAGAGCAAGAAGCTCCACACCAAGCAGGCCGGCGAGATCAAGTTACTCAAGGAAGAGTGTAAACGGAGGAAAAAGTTGATCTCCACCCAGCAGCTGATGATTGAGGCCAAAGCCAGCTATTACCAGGTGGGAAGCTGCCTTGTGATTACCCAATAAAACCCTCAATTCCTACTGGCTGGGATATTGAGAGTCCTTTCCTATAGCACTGACTTTTTTTTTTTTCCCAATATGTACTCTAAATTAGAAGAAACAGCATATATTTAAGCGAAAGAGTAATTTTAACCAACAGATAACATGGTTCATTACCTTGTGTAGACTAACATAGGGTTAATAATTAAGTAACGTTGACTGAAGGGCTTTATTGAATTATCTAAAAGCTGGTTGTTTAACAAACTGTTTCTCGGGGCTTCCCTGGTGGCGCAGTGGTTGAGAGTCCGCCTGCCGATGCAGGGGACACGGGTTCGTGCCCCAGTCCGGGAAGATCCCACATGCCGCGGAGCGGCTGGACCCGTGAGCCATGGCCGTTGAGCCTGCGCGTCCGGAGCCTGTGCTCCGCGATGGGAGAGGCCACAACAGTGAGAGGCCCACATACCGCAAAAAAAAAAAAAGAAACTGTTTCTTCCTCCTAATCGGAGTGATGAAAAATAAACCAGGTACAATTTGCTGTTGAGCTCCGGCCCCAAATGATATGGAATGCTTAAATTTGTGGATTTTTTCCCTCATTTTTAAATTTTGAAATATTTTTAAATTTACAGAAAGATTACAAGATCAGTGCAAAAACTTCCTTACACCAATTATTAACATTTGCCACATTGGCTTTATTTTCTCTGTCTCTATATCATACTATTACTTTTGAACCATTTGGCAGTGAGTTGCAGACTCTTAAGTATTTCAATGTGTATATTTCCTAAGCAGGAGAATACTTGCTGATATAACAATACTACTTAAAATTTTTTTAAATTTTGCCTTTTTGTTCTTAATCTCCCAACTGTTAGGGGTTAGACATTGAACCCAAGATAAATATTGTAATTTTTGTGTGTAACAGAAATCAGCATATTTATCTTTTTTATTGGTGAGGTGGAAGAAGCAAAGAATGTTTGATGAAGATATCAAAGTAAGCAATAGACTGACAAGATTGATTTCACACCCCTACATTCCAGTCATTTTGGCTAAATAGGACTTAAAAGGCCTCAGTGGATTTAGGTAATGGTGGAGCCAAAGCAGGAGTGAGGGTGGAGAACTGGGAGTAGGGCTCAGAAAACAGTGAGGTTAATAGGGCTTAAGACTGACCTAACAGGAGCCTTGAGAGAAGTGTACTTAAACTAGGTGAACAGTTGGGAAAGAATGCTGTTAGAAAGTCTTAATGTTTGGGTATACAACCTTTAGGTATAGTCATCCAATGATACCTGATGTCTCTAATTGCCTATTTGTTTCATAAATGCTATTTAAAAACTAAATATTTATAAATAGTACTGAGATGGCTCTTTAAATGTATTTATCGTAAAATGGATAGAATAGGTTCTGTTTAAAACATTAAAAAAAGTTTACCTGGCTTTGGTATTATTCAGTGAAACATTAAAACCTGTAACATAAAAATTTTATGTTTATAAACTTCGTTTTCGTTCTTTTGGTTATCATAAAAATAGCTGTTCGTAAGTAAAGATTTTCAAATGTGAATGATAATATGAGGATAAAAAAGTAATGGCTCACTTTTATCAAATGAGTGACACCTGCCAACTCTTGGCCACTCAAACTTCGAATGGCGGTGGTAGCTGTATGGTGTGCCCAGGTGTGGCCAAGAAGAGATAGAAATGACCACACCACCTTTTCCTACTTAGTGTAGTACACGTATACTCCGCCCTCTAGTAAGAGACTTACCATTGTCTCTTTATGGAGTTCTTGAGCAGTGAGAGCCTTTAGGGTGACAACTCCAGAGTTAGATTACCTGGGTTTGGATTCCACCTATTCCTCTGTGCAAGTCTTTTAACTTCTAAACCTCAGTTTCCTCATCTGGAAAATGAGAACATTAGTAGTAGGGTTGCTCTGAGAATCCCGTGAGATAATGCATGTATAGCACCAGGAAAGCTCAGTAAATAGCATCCAACAAGTGGATGTTGATTTCTGCAGTGGCTTCCCTGTAGTGAGCTGTGGCTACCTGTGACCTATCTCTTTATGAATCCTCAGACCAGAAGGCCAGAGGTCACAGTGCTGAGATGCTGTGAGAGTCAGTGTTTCAGGGAGGGGTAGTCAAAGACTGCTGCTCAGAATAGTTGGCATGTAAGCTAGCAGGGATTCCACGGTGTTATGATCTTTGTTACAGATTCGTAAGCTAGGGATATTTGGCCTATAGTAAAATTTATGGGAAGTCAATTGATTTTTTTTAAATAGTTATTTGACTTTAGTCTGCAGTGTGAATTTTTATTTAAATAGAAACCTCCAACAGCCGGGGAAGTTTGATGGCCATGTGTAAAGGCAAGTGTGTACCAGTGATCTGGCTATCAAATTATTTTTAAAACTTTAAAAACTAAAAATTTCCAGTGGATTATAATAGGACTTAGACTCTAAGAAGACCTTTCATTTTCACAGCTGGAAGACTCAGATTCCTCCCCACACTTCAGAAACACAGATAGATTTTGGAATCTGTCAGTGAATTTCTGTCCCTTGTTCCAATTATTGAGCCCCTTGGAGTTGGATATGAGTGTTGAGGAGTAGAAAAAGCATGCATCTTGCTGTCAGAGAGACATGGGTCAAACTGTGCAACCAATAAGGCTGCAACTTAACTTTCCTGAGCTTTGATTTCTTCATGGATAAAGTGGTTGCCATGGAAATTTTAAAAGACAGTGATGTAACGGGGCCTAGCTCTTAGTGGGCATGGTGAAAATCTTTATCTCCTATTCTCTGTCATTGTCTTTGAGAGGTCTTAAAAAACATCTGGAGGAATCAAAAGCCTCCATCCTACTCATTTAGATAAAGGAATCCTGAATTCTTGTGTTAATTCCATTACACTAAGTATTTTTAAATTTTTAATGATTTTGGATAGAAGTGGTATTAAGACATTTCCATGTTTTATATAGCATACAACCTACATGTAGTCAACATTCTGAAACCAATTACCCTGAACATAATTTAACATATTATATCCCTGGGGTTGTCAGGGAAAGAGTATCTGATTCCTTTCTATGAATAGTTTATAGTACCTAATTTTTCTTAATGCATTATGTCACTTTCTGTCCTAAAGATGCTTTAAGGGAACTCCTTTGAAATAGAAGTTTATATCATTCATCTGTATATCAAACATATTTATCATATATTTAAAACTATTTTTTAAGAAAAGGCAAAGGGTTATAGGATAAAGTTTTTACAGCATTTTTTAAAGTTTTATAATTATCTTATTAATGGAGAAATTTGATTCTACGTGATGTAGAATTCCTTCCCACCTTCTTACCCTGAAAGGGAACTTCATTATTTCTAAGGCAGAATCTTTGTGCAATAAGTAGGATTCCTGAACCTCCTGCTGTTTTTCATTGTAAAGAATGATCTTTTATTAAGTTTCTAATTACTGTAAGATCTATTATAAAGTACGTTTTAATCCCAGTGATGGTAGATCAGATAGTTTTGGCTTTGGGGCCTGATAGACCAGTTGTTTCAGGTATCACTAATCCATTCATTTTTTAAAAACTGACTAGTATTCCATGGTGTACATGAATCAGAGTCTGTTAACCTTTTACTTTTGTAGGATATCTTGCCTGGAACCCGTATCTGGCTATTATGAATAATGCTGCTGTAAACATTCACTTGCAGGTTTTTGTGTGAACTTAAGTTTTTTCTTTTAGAGCAATTTTAGTTTCATTGAGGGGAAGGTACAAAAAGTTTCCATATATCTCCTGCCCCTACACATGCATAGCTTCCCCCATTATCAACAGACCTAAGTATTTCATTTTGAGGGGTGCTAATGTAAATGTTATTACATTTTAAATTTCAGATTCCACTTGTTCATTACTGGTATATAGGAAAGCAGTTGACTTTTGTATATTAACCTCATATCCTGAAACTTTGCTATACCTGGTTATTAGTTCCAGGTTTTTTTTGGCAATTCTTTTGGATTTTTTACATAGACGATCATGTCACCTGCAAACAAAGACAGTTCTGTGTCTTCCTTCCCAGTCTGTATATCTTTTAATTTTTTTCTTGCCTTATTACATTAGCAAGGACTTAAAGTGTAGTGTTGAAAAGCACACTCAGGGGCAGTGGTTTGCCCTTGTAGCCTCCCCTCTCTTACAGATCCAAGAAGAGTTGTGGATTTTTCAGTCTGTTCAGCTTTTTCCTTGTTGTTAGGATGGAGTGGCGATTTTCAAGCTCCTTACATGCAGATCCAGAAACCAGAAGTCTATTAACTTTGTTTTGGTATTTTTGTCATAGAAGTGTTTCATGTTGATGTAGTCAAAATGTCAGTCTTTTCTTTTTGGAGCATGAACCCCTTCTTACCCTGAGCTCATGAGTCTTCTGTATTATTGCAATAGTTAAAATACATATTTTCTATTTTGAGAAATTAAAAGTTACACTTCCATGTGTCCTCTTCTTTTCCTTTCTCCAGTGCTGTGTGTAGCCCAAGAGCCACACTTACACCCGAGCCAGTGTGGGCAGTCCCTAAACTGTTGTGAGGAAACCAGAACAGTCCTCATGAGCAGAGAAGTCGTAAAAGATGCTGTAAAGATCCTCTGATATGTAATGCTGAGAAATATGCCATAATGTTAATTTTCTGGGAAATTAGAACCTAAAGTTTTCTGATGCAATTATACTCATTAAGAGTAAGGCAAAAGCTGAATAGGAGAACATGTAAATAGCACAATAGAGATGAAACAGCAAAATCCAGACTGAGAGTAACTCTGCAGGACAAATGTTCAGTTTCTTCAGCAAAAGAATGATAAGGAAAAGGAGTTTGGAGGCTCAGCCTATAGACAGAAACAGAATTAAGAGACAAAACAACCAGTTGCAGGATATGACGTTATTTGGATCCTGATTCACAACAAACTGCAAAAATGTTTTCTAAGACAATGTGTGAAATATTGGGGAAAAAATAAACAAATGGTTGGATATTTGTTAATAATTAAGAAATTAATTTTCACATTTTAAAATGTGGGATAATAATATTATGATTGTGTTAAAAGAAAGTCCTTTTGGAGATAGATTCTGAAATATTGACAAATGAAATATGCAGTATCCAAGATTTACTTCAGAGTAATCCAGGGGGGAGGATATAGATGAAACAAGTTGAATTTTTTGCTTAAAAATTGTGTTAAAGTAGAGAATAGAGATATTGGTAGGATTGATTTTTTTTCCCCAGTAAATTCATTTTAGGAGGCCAAATATTTCTAAGCATGTGCTCAATGATTTTTTAATGCTGGTCTCTGGGGATAAAGCTATGAATGAGAGAGAAAAGAGTTCATGCTCTCAGGAAGCTGACATTCTAGAACCTAGAGGGATTAGGCAGGAGACGATAAGCAAGTGAAGTATAGAAACCTGAAAATATTAACTGGTGAGATGTACAATGATGAAAACAAGACAGTGTGATGGGACAGTGCCTGTCAGGAGGCTCATCCAGGCAGATTTGCTGAGGACGCGCAGCTCAGCCCCAGCGTGGAAGATGCTCCGTAAAAGACATCTTGAATGTCAAGAAGGAGCCAGTCATGGGAAGGTCCAGGGAAGATTCGGGCAGGGGGCCAGCCAATGCAAAGGCTCTGAAGCTGGCTTGCTTGAGGGACAGGAAGAGGCTGGCATGACGAGTGTCATGAACAAGTTGATGCTGGCGGGCTGTGAACCACCAGTCTTAACGGGCAGCATCAGGGGTTCCAGAAACCACCAAGATGGGCTACTTTAACTGTCAAGAGATGGCTTTCACTGTCCTGTGTTCAGTTTGGGAAGAACACCCTGGTCTTGTATGTCTTTTTAGTTATGCTTTCAGTATCACTTGCCAGGGTGGTAACTTTTGGGGGAAATCGCCCAAGAGATAGTGCTTCAGGTACCCAAATTTTAATTCAAATTAGGTGGAAGGGCACTTGTTACAGACACTTGGATTTGTTGCTCTCTCCTTTTCAGTGCTGTTTTTGTGACAAGACCTTTATGAACCAAGCTTTTCTACAAAGTCATATTCAGCGCCGCCACCCTGAAAATTCTCATCTTGGTAAGTCGTGAGCGCTACTTCAAAGATCTATTTTCTTTCTGGTACCTTTATTTTTTTTTTCAGTGAGACATGGTCCAAAGCATCTCTCAATCCTTTTAAAAGAAAGTGTCATAGTCCTTGTTCACTCATTTAGTTAATATTGATCCCCTACTATGTGCCATGCACTGCCTTAGGGGTCGGGGATACAGCCGTAAGCAAGACAGACCCTGTCTGGCTCTCCTACACCCTAGTGGGAGGGATGGAGGATTCACATTTAAACAAATGAATGAGTGATTCTTTTCAAATGGTGGCAAGTGCAGTGAAGAACATAAGGTAGGAGAACGGGATGGAGAGTGACTCCTAGTGACTCCTCATTAAGGAGGCGTTAGTTGATCAGAAACCAGAATGATGCTGGGGTCCCAGCCTGCGGGAAGTCTGGGAAATGTATATCCCAGGCAAGGGGAACTCGTACTGTGAGGGTGTATGAGGAAGAAGCAGGACACGGCGTGTTTGGGGAACAGATAGAAGGTTGGTGGAGCAGGGTGAACAAGGCAGTGGTGGGTTAGGAACGGACTAGTTCACGTAGGGCCTTGAACGCCCTGGGTGGGCATATGGGTGATATAATAAGCGTAATGGGAAGCCACTGGAGGATTTTAAGTTGCGGGGACATGATCTGATTTGTACCTTAAAATGACCCCTCTAGCTGCAGTTGGGGAACGGACTGTAGGGGCAGAGGTGGAAGCAGCTGGGAAGGTGAGGAGGCTGCATGATAGCCCAGGTGAGAGAAGGTGGCAGCTGGACCAGGACGGTGCCAGGGAAGGTGGGAGAAGTGGAGATGGAGAAGATTTATTCTGGACGCAGAGGCCACAGAGATGTGACTCAACATGAGAGCAAGAGATGAAGCAAAG
Source organism: Mesoplodon bidens (assembly GCF_964165515.1). NCBI lineage: Eukaryota > Metazoa > Chordata > Mammalia > Artiodactyla > Ziphiidae > Mesoplodon > Mesoplodon bidens. The sequence continues at coordinate 63,682,718 of NC_138174.1, read as the reverse complement.
ATGATCCTGGGCTTTTGTCCTATACATTGGGGTGAATGGCTATCATGTTTCCTAAGGGACACACCAGGAGTGATACAATTTAGCAATGTATTGGAGAAATAGGGAAGATGAAGTATTTTAATTAACCTACCACTCTTCAGTGTGAAACTGACCTTCTATCTCATACTCGTTTCAGAGAGTATTTCGGACTCTGAAATGAGTATTATTTCTTCAGGTCATCTTTGAGATTCTGACTTTCTACCTTGGTTTCCATACCTTTCATGTCTACACTCACAGACACATGTATATCCATTCAGTCATGTGTACATCTGCATGTAAGTACATGTACATAAGTATTCTTCCCTTCACTTCTTGCTCCCTTTAACGACTTTTCAGTAGTTCCTTTTTGCCCCATGGATGGGTTATGGCCCAAGTTTGCATTTTGAGTGCCAGCCTCTGCTTATCTTAGCACAGATGAGGTTCTCAGGAGAGTACGGTGGGAGCCAGAAGGATGGTGACCATAGAGATTTCAATACTGTGGTACCTGCCATGGAAGCTATTGCTTTCCTTCTCTGACTAAGACAGGCATCTTGACGAAGAGCCCAGGATTATTCCTTGTACCATTTTTGCTCCCTGAATGGCCTCTCGCCCTATCTATGTAGGATAATCCAACCTCAATCTCGTGGCTGAAAGAATCTGCTAAAAATAATTCAGCGCTCAATAATATGAAGGACTGAAAATAAATATTGAATAGTAGAGAGTAAAAGTTGGCTCATGTGGCATAAAAAAGTAATATCCCAAGTAAAAGCAGTTTCCTTTGTCTTTGTCTTATCAATAGGATGTACCGCAAAAGTTTTCAGATAGGTTTTCTAAGAGATGGTATTTTAACGAGGTATTTCTGTTGCAGCAGAGTATAAGACAAGGGCACAGACTGACAAGCTCCAGAATGAGGTCGACATATTGCAGGAGCAGCTGCAGCTCACCAGGTCTCAGCTAGAGGCTGCACAGCGTGCCCGTGCAGTCAGATTCTCTAAGGTATGCTAAACTCAGAAACAGTTATATGTTGGGAAGGATTGGGGTTTATTCCTTTTAAATGTTTGGTAGAATTCACTAATGAAACCGTCTGGTCCTGAGCTTTTCTTTTTTGGGAGTTTTTTGATTACTGATTCAATCTCCTTACTACATTATTCATCTGTTCAGATTTTCTCTTTCTTCATAATTCCATCTTTGTAGGTTGTATGTCTCTAGGAATTTACTTCTTCTAGATTGTCCAATTTGTTGGCATGCAATTGTTCATAGTAGGCTATCATGATCCTTTGTAATTCTGTAGTATCAGTTGTAATGTCTCCTCTTTCATTTATAATTTTATTTATTTGGGTCCTCTTTCTTTTCTTTGTTAGTCTAGCTAAAGGTTTGTCAATTTTGTTTATCTTTTCAAAAAATCAACTCTTAGTTTTTTTAATCTTTTCTATTGTCTTCTTATCCTGTATTCCATTTATTTCTTCTCTAACCTTTATCATTTCCTTCCTTCTGCTAACTTGGGATTTGGTTTGTTCTTTTTTTCTGGTTCTTTGAGGTATAATGTTAGGTTGCTTATTTGAGATCTTTCTTTTTTCTTCATGTAGGCGTTTATAGCTATAAACTTTCCTTTTAGAGCTGCTTTTAATGCATCCCATAAGTTTCGGTATGTTGTGTTTCCATTTTATTTGTCTCGAGATTTTTTTTTTTTTTTTTGCGGTATGCAGGCCTCTCTCTGTTGTGGCCTCTCCCTTTGCGGAGCACAGGCTCCGGACGCGCAGGCTCAGCGGCCATGGCTCACGGGCCCAGCCGCTCCGCAGCATGTGGGATCCTCCCGAACCGGGGCACGAACCCGTGTCCCCTGCATCAGCAGGCGGACTCTCAACCACTGTGCCACCAGGGAAGCCCCAATGTCTCAAGATGTTTTTGATTCCCCTTTTGATTTTTCCTTTGATCCATTAGTCGTTCAGGAGTGTGTTGTTTACTTTCCAGTTATTTGTGAATTTCAATTTTTCCTTCTGTTACTGTTTTCTAGTTTCATAACATTGTGGTCAGAAAAAATACTTGATATAAAGTCCGTCTTCCTGAATTTGTTAATACTTGTTTTATGGCCTAATATATGATCTATCCTGGAGAATATTCTGTATGTACTTGAGATGGATGTGTATTCTGCTGTTACTGGATAGGATGTTCTGCATATCTCTTTTAGGTCCATTTCGTCTATAGTGTTGTTCAACTCCTGTGTTTCCGTATTGATTTTCTGTCTGGATGACCCATTGTTGAGAGTGGGGTATTAAAATCCCCCTACTATTATTGTATTGTTGTTTATTTCTCCTTCTCATTCTGTTGGTATTTGCTTTATATATTTTAGGTGCTCCAATGCTTCATGCATATATATTTACAATTGTTATAGTTTCTTGATGAATTGACCTCTTTATCATTATGTAATGACCTTTTTTAGCCACTTGAGAACTTCTTTTTTTTTTTTTTTGTGGTATGCGGGCTTCTCACTGTTGTGGCCATTCCTGTTGCGGAGCACAGGCTCCAGATGCGCAGGCTCAGCGGCCATGGCTCACAGGCCTAGCCGCTCCACGGCATGTGGGATCTTCCCGGACCGGGGCACAAACCCGTGTCCCCTGCATCGGCAGGTGGACTCTCAACCACTGCGCCACCAGGGAAGCCCCTTCCTTTTTTAATGTAAGTGCTTACAGTTATAAATTTCCCTCTGAGCACTGATTTGTCTGCTTCCCTTTTTTGGTATGTTGTGCTTTAATATTCATTCATCCTAAAGTATTTTTGAATTTCCCTAGTGAGGTTTTCTTTGACCCATTGGCTGTTTAAGAGAATATTGTTTAATTTTCATACATTTGTGAATTTTCCAGTTTTCCTTTTGTTAGTGATTTCTGGCCTCATTCTGTTGTGGTTGGAGGAGATACTTTGCATGATATCAACCTTTTAAAATTGAACATCATTTTAAGGCCTAACATATAGTCTATCCTGGTGAATCTTCCATGTGCATTTAACAAGAATGTATATTCTGCTGTTGTTGGGTGCAGTGTTCTGTATGTTTGCTAGGTGGAGTTTATTTGTAGTGTAGTTCAGGTCCCCAGTTAGGTGAAAAAAAAAAAACACAGCAGAAGGTCATCCAGAAATCAAAGGCTGATTAGACCAGACCTTGAATTTAGCTTATATAAAAATGTATTTGTGTTTATTAAGGGTGAGATGGGGCCACTCTACCCAAATTGGTATGGTATCAAGAAAGGTTCTTCTCAATAGACTTTTAAAGTATGTTTACATTTTACACACGATTGCATGTCTACTCTACAAGTTCACAGATCATAGAACTTTTGAGACTTTGGGCCTCTGTGTTTGTACTTTAAGGAATGTAAGGACAAAAGGATGCTGTGCTACCTTTGGTTTAGAAAAATCATTGTGCACAGACCTGCCATTATATGCAGTGTTTTTGCAACCAAAACAAACTAACAGAAGAAGCCTAACTGAAATTTCCAAGTCTAGCTGACCCATTTAAGGTGAAGCTATGTCCATTTATTTAAATTTCTGCATACTTGCTGCCTACCAGAGCTTTTAAAGCCATGTATTAAATCAATTTCAGGAATATGAAATGCAGAAAACAAAAGAGGGAGAATTTCTGAAGTTATTTGATAGATGGAAAGAAGAAGAAAAGGAGACACTAGCTGATGAAATGGGAAAAGTCAAGGAAATGTGTATGAAGGAGTTTAAAGAACTAACTTCTAAGATTTCATCATTAGAATATGTAAGTATTGGGAGTTCCCTGGTGGTCCAGTGGTTAGGACTCTGAGCTTCCAGTGCTGGGGGCACAGGTTTGATCACTGGTTGGGGAACTAAGATCCCACAAGCCACGTGGCTCCACCCGAAAATACCCACAAAAAACATTGAGAATATGTAAGTATTAAACCTCGGAGTCTTCATAGCATTGTTAGAGTTGTGGCCTTGAGAGGTGGCATTAGAGTGGCAATGTGGCCCGTGGATCCAGAAGTTCCTTTGTTGTGCCGTGGCCCAGACACCGCTCCTCCGAGAGTCTTGGGAGCTCGGGGCATACGGAAGAGAGAGCAAGTCAGAAAAGCCGTTTCCTTGAGAGTGGGAGCTTTGACCCCAAACCCCAGTGCAGAACACTTGGTACATTTTAGATGGATCAGAGAAGAAGGTCCCTCTTTCTTAGCTGGTTAGGTTTAGATAGCCCAAAACAATAACTCCCTCCCTGAGTTTTAGAGCTTTCCAAAGTTCCAAAGGAACTTTCCAGAAAGACTGACAGAGATTGCCAATGTGGGAGAAGGAAGCTGACCCAGAAAGACAGAGGGAGAGCCTTTGCCAGGCCCCTTCCTCACCCCAGGCCTAGGTGGTGAGGAGGACAGGGGTTTGAGGGAGCTGGATGTCGCTAAATGCAACCTCCACTTCCCTGTGGGAGCAGCGGAGGTCACAGTGAAGCAAAGGAGGCAAGGGAAGAGTCTGGAGCTCCCTCTAGGGGCCAACATGTTTATAAACTAAAAGAGAGGGAGAGTTTTGGAATACTGCTAAGATCCTTCTCTAAAACGGCCTGAACCCTCTCTCAGGGATTGGCAAACTATGACCTGTGACCCAGACCTGACAAACCACCTGATTTTGTATGGCTCTCAAGCTTAGAAAGCTTTTTACACTTTTGAGTGGTTGAAAAAAGTCAAAAGAAGAAATATTCCACGACACATGAAAATTATATGAAGTTTACCTTTCAGTGTCCACAAGTGCAGGTTTCTGGAACACAGCCATACTCTTTCCTCCACACTTTGTCTGTGGAGCTTTTGTGCTGGAGCCATGGAGTTGAGTGGTTATGACCAAGATCTCACGTGTGTCCCAAAGTCAAATACTATCTGGCTCTTTACGGAAAACGTTTGCCAGCCGCTGACATATCTGTACAAAGCAACTGTGGCACGAGGTTAACAACTGGTGAAGGGGAAACGGGTGTTCATTATACTGTTCTTTCACCTTTTTCATAAGTTGTCATTCGCACATAAAAAGTGGAGGGGAAATTAACTTGGGATGGCTCATTGTGTCTTTTCTATAGGGCTTTCTTCAGTCAACTCCCTGTTGGTTCAACTATCCCCTATCGTTTCGCTTGGTTCTAAGCATCAGAACCTGTGGGCAGTAGTAGTTCTTTTACCACCCCTACTCCAGGGGCTTCTCCTGAACTCAAACCCTTGGCATCTTCTCAAAGTGGGATGTCGTATTACCTACAGTAGTGGATTCTGATAGTAACCAATTTAAGACTGGCTTTTTATGTCTTCTCCATCAAGGCCACACTCATTTTTTTTTTCCTTGTGATAAAGCTGCCAGTATGGCTCTTTTGCCTGAGATTCCCTCCATGATTATCCCTGCCCCCAGGATCATTGTAGAATTGGACTTTTCCCCACCTAGGACTTTTTACCATTCATATATATATATATATATATTATTTTTTAATAAATACATTTATTTATTTATTTATCTCTAGTTGCGGCAGGCGGGGGCTACTCTTCACTGTGGTGCTCGGACTTCTCATTGCGGTGGCTTCTCTTGTTGCGGAGCACAGGCTTTAGGCGCGCGGTCTTCAGTAGTTGTGGCTCGCAGGCTCTACAGCACGGGCTCAGTAGTTGTGGCGCATGGGCTTAGTTGCTCTGCAGCATGTGGGATCTTCCCGGACCAGGGCTCGAACCCCCGTCCCCTGCATTGGCAGGCAAATTCTTAACCACTGCGCCACTAGGGAAGCCCCATATATTTTTTTAAAACGACTTTTTAAAGATGTTTACATATCATACAATTCACCCACTTAAACTGTATAGTTCAGTGGTTTTTATTATGTTCACAGAGTTATGCAACCATCATCACAGTCATTTTAGAACATTTCATCGCCCAAAGAAGAAGTCTTGTACCCATTGGCACTCCCTCCCTCCCCTGGCAACCACAGCTCTACTTTCTGTCTCTATGCATCTGCCTGTTCTGGACATTTCATATAAATTGAATTATATAAAATGTGATCTTTTGTGAGGGGCTTCTTTTCACTTAGTATAATGTTTTCAAGATTCATCCATGGTGTAGTTATGTATCAATATTTTTTTATTGCTGAATGATATTTCATTGTATGGATACACCATATTTTATTTATGCATTATTCGATGGACATTTGGGTTGTTCGCCCATTTTGGCTATAGAGGGTTTTAAAAATTATTATTAATAATAGACTTTGGGGCTTCCCTGGTGGCGCAGTCGTTGAGAGTCCGCCTGCAGATGCAGGGGACACGGGTTCGTGCCCCGGTCCGGGAGGATCCCACATGCCGCGGAGCGGCTGGGCCCGTGAGCCATGGCCGCTGGGCCTGTGCGTCCGGAGCCTGCGCTCCGCAGGGGGAGAGGCCACAGCGGTGAGAGGCCCGCGTAACGCAAAAAAAAATAAATAAATAATAGACTTTATTTTTTAGAATAGTTTTAGGTTTACTGAGCAAATAGTACAGAAAGTTCCATATAAATACCCCTCTCCTGCCCTGTACACAGTTTTCCACATTACTAACGTCTTAAATTAGTATCATACATTTGTTACAATTAATGAGCCAATACTGGTACATTAGTATTAACTAAAGACCATACTTCATTCAGATTTCTTTTGCTTTTTTTTTTTTAATTTTATTTATTTATTTATGGCTGTGTTGGGTCTTCGTTTCTGTGCGAGGGCTTTCTCTAGTTGCGGCAAGTGGGGGCCACTCCTCATTGCGGTGCACGGGCCTCACTATCGCGGCCTCTCTTGTTGCGGAGCACAGGCTCCAGACGCGCAGGCTCAGTAATTGTGGCTCACGGGGCTAGCTGCTCCGCGGCATGTGGGATCTTCCCAGACCAGGGCTCAAACCCATGTCCCCTGCATTGGCAGGCAGATTCTCAACCACTGCACCACCAGGGAAGCCCAAGATTTCTTTTGCTTTTACCTAACATCCTTTTTCTGCTCCTGGGTCCTATCCAGGATACCTAAGTACATTTAGTTGTCTTGTTTCTCTAGGCTCAGACTTGTTTTTGATGACCTTGACAGTTTTAAGGTGTACTTTTCAGGTATATTGTAGGATGCCCCTCTGTTGGAATTTACCTGATATTCTTCTCATGGTTAGACAGGGTTTATGGGTTTTGGGGAAGAAGTCCTCAGAGATAAAGTACAATTTTCATCACGTCATTTCAAGGGTACATACCATCTACATGGTTTATGACTGTTGATGTTGACCTTGATCACCTGGCTGAGGTAGTATTTGTCAGGTTTCTCCCCACCCCACTGCCCCCCATCCCATACTGTGCTCTTTGGAACGAAGTTACCTTGTGCAGCCCAGACTTAAGCAGTAGGGGACAATGCTCGCCCATCCTTTTGTTTTTGAAGTTAACATATTACCTTCTGAGGGTATTTACTGCCAGTAACTTTGGGAATAACCTACAAGCAAAGGGTAAAATTAAAACCTTATGTCCCTAGTGGTCCCTGGATGACGCTGGCCTCCTCACTAAATCATCCTGAGAATCAGCTGCACCCAGTTCCTCTGTTTCTGGCACTGTTGCCTGCCTGTTAAAGTTTTAAAGATCGATTATCTAAGATTAGAAAGTTTAGGTTTTCCTTTCCCTTTCTCACCCAGTGCACGTTCTTTTGTTGGAGGTAGTGAAACGGGAAAACCACTGGGAATGAGAAGCAGGAGAAGCACGATGAATGTCCAGGAGGATAGTCAGGTGCTCCCCAATTTTGTTCTCTGTGTCAGTCGTATAAAAGTATGAACATCTGTACCAGTGATTTTGAATTTTATTTTATAGCAATTGTCAGAAATCCAGAAGTCCTATATGGAGATCGAGTCTAACATAGGCACATTAAAAGATGCACATGAGTTTAAAGAAGAACGTCCTCAGTGTCCCCAGGATTTCCAAAATGTGATGCAACTTCTTGGTAGTCAGGTAGGTAAAAGTGGGTGATTACTGCAGTAGAGGCCTGATCTTTCTTGGTGAGGTAATTTACAGTAAGCACCATCTACAAAAAAGTGCCTCTTTCAGTGACGATGAAGGTGACTAATTCTTTTTTCCTTATCTCCTAACACGTGTAATTCATAATAGGTGTTCATTAGATACTTACTGATTGACTGATAGATGTGGATACAGAACAATTGGCAAAGTTGTTTAATATTTCCTTGAATAATATCTATTTGAATTGGTTCATATTACCTTAGTAGTTATTTTTCATATTTCAGATGTAGACCCACTTTCAAAAGGCAGAGAAAGGCATATTGAAGCCCTGACTTATTTTAGAGCGTAAATATATGGCTGCATTGGCAAACTGATGGTCTTTTACATTTATCAAATAAATTACAATCATTTGGAAGTGAACCTCAGTAATCAGTACAGCCTTCATCCTGGCTATTTTGGTCACACTGATATAGGGGAACTTTTTTTTTTTTTTTTTTTAGTCAGGAAACATAGAGATTAAAGCTTATGAATTCAGGATTTTTTCAAAAAGCAATATTATGTCATTTTAAAAGGTAAATGTGTTTTTGAACATGGACTATTGCCACTGCTTCTTGTCTTGGCCTCTCTCCCCTCAATCTACCTTTCGTGTTATAGCCAGGGTGATCATGTCACCATCCTGTCTAGAATCCTTCAGTGGCTCCCCATCTTTCACAGAACAAAGTCTAGGACCCTTCACCAGCATTCAGAGTCCCTGGGCATCTGGTCCTGCCATCTCCCACCATCCTTGCCTTTACCTTGACGCTCCAGTAGCCCCAAAGAGCTCCTGGTTCCGGGGACGAGGCAATCTGAGTTCTGCTTTTGCTTTTGCAGCTTTCTTTGTCATGCACCTCCCAGTTTTCAGGCCCTGACACTTATTCAGCTGGGATGGCATCTCTTCTGGAGAGTTCTCCTGGAGTTCTGGGTTATTGCACTGCCACAGTCCTCCAAGCTGGACCTGATCACGTGCACAAAATGTGGGAACCCTCCATTGTATGTCCACTGTTCTTCCGGGCAGGGCAAGCAGGGCCCGTCTCTTAGTTCTCTCCCAGCCTGCCCAGCGGCTGCCCCACAAGGTGCCTGGTATGCGGTAGGGGACCAGGAATTGGGTCCTGAACTGAACTGTTGGCATTTGCTCCCAGCAGGCTGCTGACTCACTAGTTGAAGGACCCAGTTATGAAATCCTCAGGTCCCACCTAAATGTCTTTTGTCTCCTTCCTGTGAGCTCTATCAGTTCAGAACCTATGGACCCAGAAACCTTGATGTTTCCTTTCAGCTTCTGAGGTTAACAAGCTAGCACCTGTTTTTTTAAATTAAGTTTTATTGGAACACAGCCATACTATTATGTACCGTCTATGACTGTTCATTTACATATTACTTATGGCTGTTCTCCTACTTATAGTAGTAGTGACTGAGTCATCTGGCCCCCAGAGTCTAATATATTTTCTATTAGCCCCTTAACAGAAAATGTTTGCTGAACCTTGCCTCAGAGGATAAGGTTAAAACCAAGTGCAAGTGTGTATAAACATTTTTGACTGTATTTATTTATTTTTTTAAATGCCTGCTAAAATGTCACCAAATAGATAGTTGGGTTTCGTAGGTACTCACTAAAAAGGAAGCTTCCATTTTGAGTAGATGTCATTGTTACAGTTACACTAAATTACTCTTGTTTTACTAATTTTGTAGGAAAGCAAGTGGACAGCTCGAGTTCAGGCTCTTCATCAAGATCACAAGAAAGAGAAGAGGCAGGTAAGATTAAGAAATCAACGCCCTATAAAAAGTGGGTCTTTCTAAAAAGAATATTTGCTTTTCTCTATAATAAAGGTAATATTTATCCACTTAAGACATTTGTGGAGAAATATATAACAAAAATTTAAATTACTCATAATTCCAATACCATAGATAACCAGTGTTACTGCTTTGTTATAATTTCTTTCAGTCTTTTTTCTATGCAGTAAATGTTGCATTTCTATAAGTATAGAAACCCATGCACATAATATGTCTCACAGATTTTGAATTTTGCTTTATATCTATAACTTTATACATTTTTCATTTAATATATCATAAACAGTTTCCTATGTTTTAAAATATTATTCAAAATCATGATTTTTTTAATGGCTCCATGATGATCTTATGGCTGTATCATCAGTTATTTAATCATTTCTCCATTGTTGAATACATGTTTCTAATTTTTAAACATTACAGAGTGGCAGTCTAAATAAGTTTTGAATACAGGCATACCTTATTTTATTGCACTTTGCAGATAATTGCGTTTTTTACAAATTGAAGGTTTGTGGCAACCCTGCATTGTCAGATGATGCATTTTTTAGCAGTAAAGTTTATTTTTTTAAATTTTTATTTATTTTATTTTTGGCTGTGTTGGATCTTTGTTGCTGCACGTGGGCTTTTCTCTGGTTGCGGTGAGCGGGGGCTACTCTTTGTTGCGGTGTGCAGGCTTCTTATTGCGGTGGTTTCTCTTGTTGAGCACCGGCTCTAGGCACGTGGGCTTCAGTAGTTGTGGCTCGCGGGCTCTAGAGTGTAGGCTCCGTAGTTGTGGTGCATGGGCTTAGTTGCTCCGCGACACATGGGATCTTCCCGGACCAGGGCTTAAACCCGTGCCCCCTGCATTGGCAGGTGGATTCTTAACTACTGAGCCACCAGGGAAGCCTGCAATAAAGTATTTTAAATTAAGCTATATACATTGTTTTTTTTTTAAGACATAACGCTATTGCACACTTAATAGACCACAGTGTAGTATAAACATAACTTTTGTATGCACTAGGAAACCAAAAAATTCACGTGATTCGCTTTATTGCTGTGATCTGGAACTGAACACACAGTATCTCTGAGGTCTGCCTATAAAAAGCAGGATTGTTCACATTAAAGTCATTTTAATGAAAACAAAAATGAATTGTAGCACTTATTCCTTTTCCACTGAGTATATCAGAAATTTAAGTGTTAAAATGCTTTTACAATAGTGCAAAAAATGTAAAGTAGATTTATTTGAGATTTTAAGACAGGAAAACATCTGTTTATTTTTTCACTTTAAATTGTATGTGTTTTGTAGCCCTTTGTATCCCCTTTTGGGCAAACAACCTAGACTGGGTAGCTTATAAACAACAGAAATTTATTTCTCATAGTTCTGGTGCTCCAGGAATTGAACAGAGAACATGTTAAAGGGGAGTAGTGGCTGGGCTATGTGTAGATATAATGCCCATGTTTCTTTCTCCAGTCTAAGCCACCCTTCTGGGCTCCAGACGAAATAGCCAGCTTTGTACTTGACATCTCCACTGCTTCTTAAACGTAACATGTCTAAAATGAAGTTCTTGGATTTGTTCCCAGAGGTGTCTTGCTTTTGGTTGATGGCATCCTAGTCCACTCAGATGCACTCCCTCAGCCCCCAGTTCCAAGCTATCGGCAGGTCCTGCCGAGTATCTCATATCCATGTTCTTCTGGACATTTCTGTTGCTTCCATCCTCCACTGAGCTCCCACCATTTCTAAAAGGGCCCAGTAACTGGTTTCCCAATTCCAACCTTTTCCTCTTGTAATCTGCTCTCTGCAGAGCAGCCAAAATAATCTGGCTGTCAGCCACCACTGTGGCCTCATCCTGAACCTACTCTTTTTAGCTACGGTGGCCTTCTGGTAATTTGTAGAACATGTGGCCTTTTTCTCCTTTTACACATGGTTTTCTCTGCTGGGAGGCCCTTCCACTTTTTTTTTTTTTTTTTTAATTTTTTTTATATACAGCAGATTCTTATTAGTCATCAATTTTATACGCATCAGTGTATACATGTCAATCCCAATCGCCCAATTCATCACACCACCCCCACCCCCACCCCCCCGCCGCTTTCCCCCGCTTGGTGTCCATATGTTTATTCTCTACATCTGTGTCTCAATTTCTGCCCTGCAAACCAGTTCATCCATTTTTCTAGATTCCACATATATGCATTAATATATGATATTTCTTTTTCTCTTTCTGACTTAACTTCAATCTGTATGACAGTCTCTAGGTCCATCCACATCTCTACAAATGACCCAATTTCGTTCCTTTTTATGTCTGGGTAATATTCCATTGTATATATGTACCACATCTTCTTTATCCATGCATCTGTTGATGGGCATTTAGGTTGCTTCCATGACCTGGCTATTGTAAATAGTGCTGCAGTGAACATTGGGGTGCATGTGTCTTTTTGAATTATGGTTTTCTCAGGGTATATGCCCAGGAGTGGGATTGCTGGATCATATGGTAATTCTATTTTTAGTTTTTTTAAGGAACCGCCATACTGTTTCCACTTGTTCTTTATGTGGCTCTCTCCTTCCACTCTGATTTGGTTTTCTCTGCTGTGTAGCAAATTACCACAGATTTATTATCTCACAGTTTCCATGGGATAGGAGTCCAGGCACGGCTTGGCTGGGTTGTCTGCTCGGGGTCTCACACGCTGCATTCAAGGTGTCAGCTGAGCTGTGGTCTCATCTGGGGCTCCGGGGCCCCTCCCAAGCCCGTTCAGATGATTGGCGACGTGCAGTTCCTTACAGTTAGCCATGGGAGTGAGACCCTCAGCTCCGCAGTTCACAGGCTGGCTGTGACTTCTTCAAGGCCAGTAGGAGAGCATCTCTCCTGCCTTCATTCTCCTCCTTCACGAGACCTGAAGTCACCCCAAGACCACTCCATCCAGGGAGCTGGTCCCCTCCTGTTATTATCCTCATCGCTTCACAGGTGTAGCTCTCAACACTGTTTTGTTTGTTTGTTTGTTTTGCGGTGCACAGGCCTCTCACCGCAGCGGCCTCTCCCGCCAAGGAGCACAAGCTCCAGACGCGCAGGCTCAGCGGCCATGGCTCACGCGCCCAGCCGCTCCTCGGCATGTGGGATCTTCCCGGACCGGGGCACGAACGTGCGCCCCCCGCACCGGCAGGCAGACTCCCAACCACTGTGCCACCAGGGAAGCCCCTCAACACTGTTTTAAATAGTTTGTTTATTTGTTTATTGTCTGTCTCTTCAACCAGATCACTAGCCCTGTGAGGGAAGGGCTCTGTTTACTCCTCCATTGTATTCTCAGCATCCGACAATGTGTCTAAAATGTGGTTGGTGCTTATTAAATATTTGCTGAATGAATGCAGAAGGTCGATAGGTGGCCAACAAGGGGATCACACAGCCTTTTTTTGTGTGGATGGGGAGATGCTGACTGTACAGTTCAGAAGAACAGGGTGGAAAGAGCTGTGTATCGGTGTGACGTGATATTTGAAGCAGGTCCTCTTAACCTCAGGGCCTGCTTGTCTGCCTCGCTGCCTTGCTCACCTTTCATGCTTTAGGCACTTAGCCAGGTGAGATGGGGAACAGCCAGTGACAACTTAGAGCAGTTGCTTTTCTGTAAGAATGTTGAATCTCTCCTTCGAGATGCTCTAAGGCAGTAGTTCCTATCCAGGGGCATCCTTCAGAATGACCCGAGTCTCTTCCAAAATACAGGTGTCCAGCTCTACCCGCTGAAGGTCTGATTCAGTAGGTAAGTCTGGGACATGCAGAGTTTGGAAACAACAATAAGAACACCACCAAACCCCAGACGATTGTGTTTTGGATCCATGGTTTGAACCACGGCTCTTACAATTTGAAGTTCTATTTTTATTCTTCAGGGTATTCTTAGAGCATTGGGGTTTAGGGACAGAGTTCAGGCTTCCTTATTAATAGGGGGTGATTTTAGTCCTCGTTCCTTTAAGCCTCTTGTGTTCCAGGCAACTGTGGGAATTTAAGTCGCCTTCTGGCTGGAACACAGTGTACAGTATAAGTTGTAGAGGTTTACACTTGGCCACTGTGGGTGGTGATACAGAGAGGAAGACCGACTGCCAGTGCTTTGGAGGAAGGGGAGGCCTGACCTGCTTCTGAGTGAGGTGCCTCACCTCACGTGCTGGGACCGTGGAGTTTTTGTGCCACCGCCAGGCTACGCTGCTCCCTTGTCTGTTGGTTTTGCTTGTTCAGAAGCTGCTTGCTTCTTCCTTCATTTCTCTTAAACCCTAACAGAGAGGCAGATTCAATAAGGTTTAGTAATCTGTGCCTGAGACCAAACTATTAATTATTCCACATGATTGGTGCCTCCTGTTCCTACAATGCACATATTGTATTTCTCTGTTTAAGGGAAGTTGCGTTTGCCAACTTTTTATTGCTTTACCTAGATTCTTGGCAGTCTTTTTTTGGTTTTGTTTTTAAATAACATTGGTAGGAGTTCAAAGGGAACTACAGATAAATGATGGCATGCCCTTTTCCACCCAACAGAAGACTCTTAGAGCTTGGGAGGTTGTAGAATGGTCACGCAGTGAAAGGAGAGGAGGATGGGGTAATGTGGCTGGTAGAGAAAAAGTGTAAAACTTGAAATGGTAGAAGGTCACAAGGAATGAGCTCCAGGGCCACAAGCCTTTTGAAATAATTTCTGGCTATCTCTTTCTTAGACTGTCACATTTTCTGGTCAATTCTCAATTCCAGTATCAAAATGATGCCATCCCTTAGTTTTCCTTATGTACCTTTTCTGCTTGGGCCCTGCGGTGAGTCCCCATATTGTTGATTCTCAGCCTCCACCCAGAGCCCTGTACGTTTTTATTGGCTTTTCCTTCTGTTTTCCAACTCCAGATTTCCCAAACTGCTTTTGGGGGTACACTTGTAGTAGTCTGTAAAAATGTGGGGAAGGTTCCTGACAGTGTCCTCCTGGGGGAAGATTCTTAGCATCCACTGGGATAGGTAGGGTTCTTTTTAGTCCTTACTCAGGAAACCCTTTTAACTTGGTTCAACGTATTGTTTGTCCGGCCTCATGTGAGCACAGAGCGCTTCAGAGGGAAGACCCTGCAGTGTATGGATTGAGAGCATTAACTTTTTTGTTGTTATTTTATTGTTTTTCTGTTCAATGTAAATGGATTATTTTTAGAGTAATTTTACATTCACAGCAACGTTGAGGAGAAAATACACAGCGTTCCCAAATCCCCCCTGCCCACCCCGTATGCACAGCCTTCGCCATTATCAACATCCCGCACCAGAGTGGTACATTGGTAACAATTGATGAACCTACACTGACATGTCATTATCCCCCAAAGTCCACAGTTTACATTAGGGTTCCCTCTTGAGTTGTACATTCTATGGATTTTGACAAATGTATAGTGACATGCAGCCATCATTATGGTCTCATACAGAATACTGACCTAAAAATCCTCTGTGCTCTGCCTGTTCATCCCTCCCTCCCTCCCCTCAACCCCTCATTCTTTTTACTGTCTCCATAATTTTGCCTTTTGCAGAATGTCATATAGTTGGAATCATACAGTATGTAGCCTTTTCAGACTGGCTTCTTTCCCTCAACAGTATGCATTTAAGCTTCCTCCAAGTCTTTTCATGGTTTGGTAGCTCATTTCTTTATAATGTTGAATAACATTCCATTGTTTATATGGACCACAGCTTATTTATCTCTTCACATACTGAAGGACACCTTGGTTGCTTCCAGGTTTTGGCAATTATGGATAAAGCTGCTATAAACATCCGTGTGCAGTTTTCGTGTGGACATAGGTTTTTGGCTCCTTTGGGTAAATGCCAAGGAGTACAGTTGCTGGATCGTTTGGTAAAAGTATGTTTAGTTTTGTAAGAAACTGCCAAACTGCCTTCCACATGGCTGTACCATTCTGCATTCCCACCAGCAATGGATGAGAGTTTTTGCTGCTCCGCATCCTCATCAGCATTTGATATTGGCAAGCTCTGGATTTGGGCCATTCTGATAGGTACATTTTTGTTACTTTTTGATTTGGTGATTTCTTTCTTTCTCTTTTTTTTTAAAAATTTATTTTATTTTTATTTATTTTTGGCTGTGTTGGGTCTTTGTTGCTGCACGCGGACTTTCTCTAGTTGCAGCGAGCGGGGGCTACTCTTCAATGTGGTGCCCGAGCTTCTCACTGCGGTGGCTTCTCTTGTTGCGGAGCATGGGCTCTAGGCACACGGGCTTCAGTAGTTGTGGCACGCGGGTTCAGTAGTTGTGGCTCGCCGGCTCTAGAACACAAGCTCAGTAGTTCTGACGCACACGGGCTTAGTTGCTCCACGGCATGTGGGATCTTCCCGGACCAGGGCTCCAACCCGTGTCCCCTGCATTGGCAGGTGTATTCTCAACCACTGCACCACCAGGGAAGCCCACAAGTACAATTCATTAATACGTTTCATGACATAGACAAAGTTTGAAAGCGTTGACTTTGAAGACAGGAAAGTTCAAGGCTGGGCTCTTCCCGCTCAAGTTGTCTGCGTTTGGGTCAGCTACTTACCTCTCTAGACTTGAGTTTCCCCATCTGAACAACGAGGTCAAAACTTGGATCCATGAGGCTGTGGTGTGGATTCAACGAGAGGAAATGCTTAACGCAACCTCTACACGTGTTGAGTGTTTGTTAAAAAAAAAAAACCTCGCCGGTTAGGAAATGCTGCTCCAGGAACTCTCTGTGCTCCTCTCAGACACACTTACCCCCCTTTGTTTGACCTGCACATCCCTGTCTCTGTTTCCAGGCCGTAGGCTTGGAATGTCCCTAGTGCCATTTACCAAGGGTATTTTCTCTTCTGTTTAAGCAACTTCCGAAGTTGTTTTAAGAATGTTTCCTTAAATTATTGAAAACAAATTCTTCTTGAATTCTTGTTCAGTATTTGATCTTCCCTGAGGTTAAGTCTCAAAAGATGAATCTGTGCATCTCTGAATCTGTGTGTTCTCTGCTTCTCTTCCTTCTGTTCCCTCTCTCCCTCCCCTCCCCCTCCCTCCCTTCCCCCTCCCCCTCCCTTCCTCTTTTCCTCTACCCCCAACGCCCTCCACCTACCATTTCTCAGTAAATATTTATTGAGAACCTGCTAAGAGCCAGAGACCATGCTAGTTGCTGGGCATATAAAATAATTCAAGTGGGCTCTGCGGCCCAGGGAGTGCACTTTCCAGCTGGGATGATGCATGTGGATGTGTGAGAACAGTACTGTGTGGGGTTGGAGCTGCTCTGAGGAGAAGCCTTGATCCTTATCCTTGCTCGTCCCTGTGTGATTTCATGTGACGGCTCAGGTTCCCTCCGCTGTTCACATCATCAGTGTTGGCTTTCTTGGGCCATGAGCTCCCTGGGAACAGAGATGAAGCCCCTTGTATAGCCAGGGCCTTCATACATGGTGATCAGAGAGTTATTCAGTGTGTAGATAACATAGGCCAGCAAGAAGGTACGGCATGTATATACAAACTGCCAAAAGAAGAAATTTACATGCAGTTTGCAGATGAATGCCTTTCTTCATTGGTTTTTCCAGCTCCTGTCACATGTAGAGAAACTTCGAGCCTCAATGATAGATGATCTAAACACAAGTAATGTATTCTACAAGAAAAGGATAAAAGAGCTAGGGCAGAGCCTCCAGGAGCAGAACGAGCTCATCATCACGCAGAGACAACAGGTATTTTGGAGTATATATTGGCACCGTTTTTATGTAAACAGTGCAGTTTATCTAACAACGTGTTTTTTGTTTGTTTGTTTGTTTTTTGTTTTTTGTTTTTTTGCGGTACGCGGGCCTCTCACTGTTGTGGCCTCTCCCGTTGCGGAGCACAGGCTCCAGACACGCAGGCTCAGCGGCCATGGCTCACGGGCCCAGCCGCTCCGCGGCATGTGGGATCTTCCCGGACCGGGGCACGAACCCGCATCCCCTGCATCGGCAGGCGGACTCTCAACCACTGCACCACCAGGGAAGCCCAAGAACGTGTGTTTTTATTTTAGAGCACTTGTAAGCTGGATAAGATAAAGGAGATAGAATATTTTTTTCCCTGTGGTTGTTTGTATAAGTAAATAAAATAATTTTTAAAGGTATTTTAAAATACCGTAGACCAATCAGATTTATTCAGTTAGAATTCAGAATAAATGTGAAGGTAGCTAAAATTCCTTTTGGTAATTCCTTACCAAAAGAAGCAGCTGAATCCAAATGCTGCTTTTATAAAACGTTTCCCTCCATGTCATTAAAGTCCACGTGTCCTGTGTCTTTGGAGGATTTAGTGAAAAGGTTCATTTACTGAGTACGGTATCTGTCCATTATCCAGTATGTCCCTGTCTAGTTCAGACATGGATCACTGAAAGACTGTTCTTCTTTGCAGATTAAAGAGTTTACCAGTAAACCATTGAACGGTGTCGGTGAACCCAGAGGTAAGTGGACCAGGATCCCAGCGCTGGAGGCAAGGCGGGCCTCCCTAACCGTGTGCTGGACTTCAGAAGAATGCTGGGCCGCGATGGTTCATGAGTGCTAAGGTGTGCTAAGTTGTGCTAACCACAACCCAGAGAGTTGAAGAATTTTAAATACCTAAACTGTCATAGAATGGTCTCGTATCCTTTTTATCAGAATATCGTTATGCACATAATACATGCTTAGTAACTGTACCTCTGGATGGATGTGCAATAAGATGCCTTATGATTAAAAGTACAGAGTCTGGGGGCAGACCGGGTTCAACGCCCATCTCTGGCACTATGTAGCTTTGTGAGCCTCTGCCCCGGTTTCCTCAGCTCTAAAGCTGGAATATTAGTAGTAATTACATCATAGGCTTGTTACAAGGATGAAATGGGAGACCATGTATAAAGAGCACCTGTTAAGCACTCATGAGTGTTGGCTATCGTTATTAATATTAAACTCTTAATTACCCTAAAGTGCTGTAGAGGCTTGCTGCATGATTCTGCATTGTGGTAGGCTGGGGTTAAGGGTTTGTTCTAAGTATAGTGGGGGGATATACAACCTACTGATGGTAGCAGTGACAGCCATCCATCTCCGTTTCATTCAAGAGCTAGTCCAGAAGCGGGGCTGGGAGCCAGAAGTGCAGGGTCTCCCAATACAGCGTAAAGCTTGCCTTTTGCCTGGTTTTCTTCCGAGTGATTCCGGTCTTGGTTCCTGTACATCTCAGGTTATTAAGGCATCTTTGTTTACTTGAGGGATGCCAACTGGGGATTGATAATGGGTGTTATGAGCTGGGTTTCCTCCCTGTCTCTGGGGGCCATGGGAGACATGGGCATATCTCGGAAGTATTGCAGGTTCAGTTCCAGAGCACTGCAATAAAGCCAATAATCACAATAAAGTGAGTCACACAAATTTTTTTGGTTTCCCAGTGCATAATAAAAGTTATGTTTATACTATACTGTAGTCTATTAAGCATACAATAGCATTATATCTAAAAAAAATACACATACCTTAATTAAAAAATACCGTATTGCTAAAAATGCTAACCATCACCTGACAACGCAGGGTTGCCACAAACCTTCAATTGGTAAAAAATGCAGCATCTTCGAAATACAATAAAGTGCAATAAAATGACGTATGCCTGTACAGTGACCTACACACTTGTTTCCCTCGTTTTGAGATAAAGGTTTGGGAAGGGTGGTGGTTCCCTATAACTTCTCTTGGAATAGTAAGAGTTCAGGTAGTGAGGAATAACTGTATAATTACTTAGACAGCATACACATTTGGAAAATAATTTTAGAAAAAAGTTAGCTTTAAAAGATGTATGTTAAACATCTTTTTTGGGTGAGTCGCTATATGTTGGTAAATATCATTGTTTTTTGGGGGGGGAAATATTAGGATATGCACTAGCAAAATATAACCCATAGCTTGTGATTTTTGTTATTAATTTACTTTTTTTTGTTATTTCAGGGAATCCTTTAACCTCGCAAACTTTTGAATCTAAGCCAACTACCCCAACTGTACCTAGTAAGTTTCTATAATAGTCTCGGGGTTCTAAAGATATTTTTAAAGTGCTAAACCCATACATAACTTCTACTTACTGTTTTTAGAGACATTTCTTTGAACATCAGTGTGTTTGGAGATTATATAATGATCTATTTTGGTTCCCAGATTTGACCTAGTTCTAAAACCCAATATTGTAAATATCCGTGTGATTTTGTGGTGATTTGGGTTAGCCATACCTGTTACCTTACTATTACCTTATTACCTTACCTGTTAACCTTATTCGCCTAATAAAGGAACAACTAAAAGTTCTTCGGCATCGCTGCAGTTTGTACTCTTGGATTTCCCAAGGTCATACACTGCGACCACCACACTGTGTGTCGTGGCCGCCACATTTTGGCATCACTGAGACCCAGTGCTGCAGGGTTTGACGCGATGGTCCCACCAGTCACTCCCTTGAAGTCAGCTCAGCACAGCTGTCTTCCGGAGCTGTCAGGATTTGGCCAGAATCCAAAAAGACATAATCTGTACAGTTCAAAATGGACAGATTGTTTTCTTAATAATAAATAGTTGAAATATTTTTGTTTCCATTCAAGAAAGCATGTGTACAGGATCTGAATTACCGGGGAGAGGGCCTGCACTGAGGCCGGGCACTGAACAACTGTTCATATGGGCCCAGGACTTGTGATGATGAAAGGACATTGATGAGCGTGTTTGGGAATTTGGCACAATTGACTGGAAAGAGCTAATTGTTTTAACTGCTCAGCTGCTGCTTGCGGCCTCTTGATGTTGCTTCTGGAAGCTGAAGAGGCTGAGAGGTGCTCAGGAGGAGAGGGTAGTTTAAGTGCCAGGAGGAGAGCTGAGGGGAGAACAGAAGCATTTCAGAGACGTATGGAAATTTAAAAGACTCAATTATTATTGTTCATATTTTAATTATACTTAGCACAATATTGGAACAATAATGTGTTCCAATAAAACTTTATTTACAAAAACAGGTAGGGGCTGGTATGTCCCACAGGCTGTAGTTTACCAGACCTGGATCCAGATTAGCAAGTTGTAAATGGGTTTGAAGGCCATATTTCCAGAATTGTTAGCAGTTTACCCATAGTTAGGAGTTGAATACTTTCACACTAGCCATTGTAAAGACAAAATTGTATGCCTATAGGGTAGCTGAAGTTTGTGAACAGTATTTTTTAGAATAGGATTCGAACTAAAGATCTATTCTAATAAGCTAGGGAAAGAGTCAGTAAACTAATAGACAAATAAATAAATAGTTGAGAGAGGAACCTCAGATAGGAATTGTCAAATATTGGAAGAGAGGCTGTAGAATCTAATTTTCTGAGATATTTTGAAGTACAGGGTGTTCAGTCTTACTTGAATCAGGTATACTCCTCTCTGAAGGCTGTGGCTGAATTAATGCCTTCTCACCGTGTCTTCCAGCCCAGTGATTGGGGTAGTTTGTTTAATTGGTTTATTGTACATGAATATTCATAGCAGCATTATTCATAATAGGTAAAAAGTGGAAACAACCCAAATGTCCATCAACTAATGAAAAGATAAATAAAATGTTATCTGTCCATACAATGGAACGTTATTTGGCCATAAAAATACATGCTGATGCTGACACATGCTACAACATGGATGAACCTTGAAAACATGATGCTAAGTTAAAGAAGCCGATCACAGAGGACCACATATTTAATTGTATGATTCCATTTATATGAAAGGACCAGAATAGGCAAATCCATAGAGACAGAAAGTAGATCAGTGGTTGCCAGGCGCTGGGGGGAGGGAGAGATGGGGCTAATAGATACGGGTATTTTTGGGAGGTGTACATGTGGTGAGAATGTTCAAGAATTAGATAGTGGTTACGGTTGTACAACTCTGTGACTGTATTTTTTTAAGTTAATTGAAGTATAGTTGACTTACAATGTTGTGTTTAATTTCTGCTGTACAGCAAAGTTACTCAGTTATACATAAATATTCTTTTTCATATTCTTTTCCATTATGGATTATCACAGGGTATTGGATATAGTTAGTTCCCTGTGCTATACAGTACGACCTTGTTGTTTATCCATCCTATATATAATAGTTTGCCTCTTTGACTATGATAAAACCCACTGAATTGTATATTTTAAGCGGGTGAGTTATATTTCCATAGGCTGTTATTTAGAAATTGGTTTAGCTTAGTTGGTAATATCTTTTGTCTTTTGTCCCTCATCGTCTGTATATATCTTGACTAATTTGATGAATATTTGGTTATCATCATGTTCAGGTGCTGATGCTATAATTACAGAACACTGTGAGCTTTTTCTTTTTATGCTTTTTCAGTGAATGCCCCAGCCCCACAGACTTTGGATGCTAAGTCAAGTCTAACAATGGCACATGGTAAGTTTCAGCAAAGCCTCAGCGTTCTATGTACAGTTTCTCCCCTGAGTTAGGTAACTTATTAACTGAAAGTGCTTCTGTGTGGGGTAATTATGCCAACAAAACATTTTGGTGAATGCAAAACAGTTAATAAAACTGCAGTCTTCCTATGTAAAGTTACTGTGAACTGATCATACCCACCAGTCATAAAGTATAAAATGTATCTATTGCTGGGCTCACAGGTACAGATTTTAACTCTGGGTAGTACTTGGATCATTTATGATATTTGGGAGAAAGTAGTAGGTATTGGGTGAGAGGATGACTTTCTACTAGACCAGCCAACCAGCACATGCCACAGGGCATATGTGACTGTTTTTATAACTTTCAATGTGGCAGCAAGTCACCTTTTTTAAACAAACAGTTTCAGTGATTGGTTGGAAAAAAGCTAGAAAAGACATGTGATGGAAACCAAAAGAAAAAAGTAGGAACCACTGGATGAAACTGCTGCCAGGATCCAGTTCTTGGACCAGGCCACAGACTGATAATTATTATTAACATGATCCAGTAGACAGGGTGAATATTTATAGACATGTTTTATTTTTATACAGCTAAGGTGCTAACAGTTTTTATAGTATCTGTTTAATATATTGTTTTCCTAAAGTCTGCTGTATATTAAATGAATTAGGATGGGAGGGGGACCACCTTTTTCCTGTCTTACCTACAAATGCTTCTGGAATCTAATGATTACTTCATTCCACTTCTCTTTTTAGCCTGTTAGTTAGGACTTAAATCTGTGGTCAGTCGAGTTGGACTTTTTTGTCTTCAGAAATATTTTGGTCCATATATCATGGCCTTTTGTAATTATCCTTTTTACTCACTGACTGATTCATGAAGTGTTTATTGCCCCTTACTTTTTTCCTAAGATCATTTCAGGTGGATCGGTTCCCTTTGGCATGTGTTTTTAATACGTAATGCATAAATTCTTCACATATTGGATGTTATTATTTACAAGTGTTTAGAACATGCAGGGTTTTTTCCTTTGTATGTTTGACCTATAGAAACTTCCTTTAATATTGAAGATATGAGAAAATTATCTCTGGCAATTATTCTCTATTCATTTTATTTATGTCAGGTCTAAAGTCTCTCTGTTGCCTCCTTCTTTAAGGTTGATTTTTTTTTTTTTTTTTTTTTTGGTGGTACGTGGGCCTCTCACTGTTGTGGCCTCTCCCGTTGCGGAGCACAGGCTCCGGACGTGCAGGCTCAGCGGCCATGGCTCACGGGCCCAGCCGCTCCGCGGCATGTGGGATCCTCCCGGACCGGGGCACGAACCCGCGCCCTCTGCATCGGCAGGCGGACTCTCAACCACTGCGCCACCAGGGAAGCCCTAAGGTTGATTTTTTTTCCACTCTTTTTTAGATTCTGTTCCCGTATAGGTCCATTACAGAGTATTGAATAGAGTTCCCTGTGCTGTTCAGTAGTAGGGTTGATTTTTATAAGGCATTGCTGGCTACTTCTTTTTTGTACCTCAACACGTGTTTTAGTTTCTTTTGTTTCCCACCTTGTTCTTGTTAGCCTCCTATCTGGCATTACACGAGGGCCATATTTTCTTCGTTTTATATTTTTGGTACCCGATAAAGGACACATACAGTCGGCATGTAATGCTCTCTGGGGCTGATTCCAGGGTCCTGACAAATCTATCAGTCCTAGAGCACTGTGTTCTGTGTGGACCCTGGCCTGAATCAGCCATGCCCCCTTGCTGGCATCTGTTGGGATTGAAATGCTCATTTTAAATGCCAGCCAGACCTGGCACGAGGCCCACAACCCTTGGATTGGGATCAAAGCTGATTTGTGGGCATCTCAATGGGCAGGGGCAGGGGAGGAGGCTTGGTGGCGGCCCACTGCCTGGCCACCCCCAGCTGTGGCAGCTTCCCTAGGTGCTGGGGGGCAGGGGCACAGGGAGGGCTGGTCACGTATCGCACAGCATTAATTAGCCCAACTTCCTCTCTGTCCTTCCTTTTGTTCTATCTCAAAGCTTGATGAGGTCCTTTACCATGAGAAATCTCATGATTACTCACCGGCTGAGGTTGGGTTCCCTGAGACGCAGACTCTGGGCTGGAGGTTTGCGGGTGTCATTTGGGCAGTGCTCTCAGACAACACCTATGAGAGAAGCAGGGTTGGGCGTTAAAGGGATGTTGATCCCACATGCAGCTGCAGCGGAGGCCTCAGCAAGTCTGACCAGGAGCTTTAGAGCTGGGGTGGGCACTTTGGAATTTTCCTGGATTGAGGCCGTCAGTTATAAGACATGGGTTGCCCCAGGGAGGGGGCATGCTCCTTTCAGCTGAGACAAAGCAAAAAGTAGGAGCAAAACGTGGCAGGAAAGCACTGGATGTGAGTTATTGGTGCAGACGAATTGTTGGGCTGAGCATAGAGTATGCAAAAGAGATTTGAGGGGCTTCCCTGGTGGCGCAGTGGTTGAGTCCGCCTGCCGATGCAGGGGACACGGGTTCATGTCCCGGTCCGGGAAGATCCCACATGCCACGGAGCAGCTGGGCCCGTGAGCCATGGCCGCTGAGCCTGCGCGTCCGGAGCCTATGCTCCACAACGGGAGAGGCCACAACAGTGAGAGGCCCGCGTACCACAAAAAAAAAAAAAAGTCTAGTTAACATCCCTTGCCACACATAGGTACACATTTTTTTTCTTTATTTGTATAACTTTAAAATCTTGATGCTGAATAACAAATACGAAAGCACCTTTTTGATGTTCACCAGTTGTGTTACATGGATGGAATTACATGCTCCTTTGCAGGGCCATGTTTACATTTCAAAATTAAAGTGGACTCCTATTTACTAATAGACTGTGTTCCGAAAGTTCTTTTGAAAGTAGTTTAAAATGCATTTCTCCCATACAGTCAATGTCAGATATGTTGAGTAGATTGCTGAACAAGCTGTAAGAGCCTATTTTTAAACACCTAAATATAATACATATTTATTTGTATATTCCTATTATATGTATATGTGTGTGTATGTGTATATGTGTATATGCCTAAAATAGAGTATCAGAAACACCCTTTAGTAAATTAAAAGCCAGACCTTCAAAGTAGGAGGTACTAAATCTGAGGTAATACGTGCAAAGCTCTTAGATCTGTGCCTGGCAGCCCGGTGAGCACTGAGGAATTGTTGCTATTATTAGCCTCGCCCACCCTGGGGTCTGGTGGCAGGATGAAATGACCCCCATTTTGTGGGAGCAGGTGGAGAGCTCTCTGGGCAGGTGCCCCATGTCAGTCTCCAGGCTGAAGATGAGGGGCCCAGGCACCTCCTAAGTCAGACTTTCGGTTGCATTTCATTCTGTGCCTAATGCCTGACTGCTGTGGTTAGTTAGACCTTCAGCCAAAACCTGACCTTCTCCATGAAGGAGCTTTCCCTCTGTTGATCGGATGGGGTTTGCTTTATCCGTGCTGCCTGCGGGTTTCCTTGTGTGTGGGCACAGTGACATTTCCCTGGGAAGTCACCCAGAGGCCTCATCTCCGCTGGCCACTGTTCTGGGGTGGGATTGGGAAAAGCCTGTCTTCTCTCTCAGCTCCTCAGCTTCACCCTGGTGACTCTCTGGGAGCAGAACTAGGTCTTGAAACGTGGTTTAGGGACACAAAGGTGTATAAGAATGGGTCTCAGTCCTGCTGCTGACCCCAGGATACCTCTCCTTGCCCTTTTACCATTCTGGTCCTTCCACTTAAAGACCCTGGGGCTGGCAAGAAGTGGGAATCCCAAGGCCCTGGGGATTTTTTATGTTTTTATCTTTGGAAATTGAATATTTTCAATAATTTTCTATCTAGCCACCTGGTCAAGATACAAGGAAAATATTTTTAGGGATAAGTGAAGAAGATCTTTTGCAGTTGTGTTCTTGTGCCTTAAAAAAATCATGTCTGGCACTAAGTTGATGAGCAATAAATTTTAACTTTATTATTTAAAATGTAATTTCCTGAGAGTGGAGTTAACAGAAAATACGCAGCAAGGGAAGATACTATGGAAAAGCGACCAGCTTTAACTGGCAGCCTTTATATTTTTTTCCCAGTAAATTCTTGCTATTTTAGGCATGATTAAAATACTGTGGAATGATATCTTTCAAAATTGTTTGAAAGGAACTAATTTTACTTTGCTGTTGACCTATTTGTACTATTCTTATTTTTCCTCATTAATAGAACAGGCAGTCTCATCGCACATACTGGAACCAATAGAAGAACTTTCAGAGGAAGAAAAAGGTAAGAAAGAGCTTGATCAGGGTTTATATCTGCATCAATCACATTTCAATGCTAAAACCCAAGCCTTGGAAGTATGATTCAGTGGTTTTTATCATAGTGTATCAAAATTAGGGAAGACATTTAGGTTTGGATTACATTTTCAATCTACATGTAGTATTCTGTCATCCTATTCCCCCAATGTGCTGTTATATTTTTCCCCCGCTTTACTGTTTCTTAGCATATGAATAAGAAATTTCCTGTGTCAGTGAACTTGAAAAAATATTTTAAGCCTTTATGTCAATGCAGAGATTTTTTGATCAGATGACAAGTCGACACAGTTGTGTGCCAGATTATACAAAAATATTCATGTCACAGTAGTTATTTCTCATGCCCTGAATCTATGAAATGAATAGGTGAAGTGCCCATTTAAAAATTGTTTTTAATAACAAGGAAGGCATAATGTCTAAGCTCTGAATGTGGACTGTTTACATGCAGAATATCTTAATGGCAGAATTTGGGAGCTGTTACAGGTTTGGGGAGATAATTAAAATTATTGCTGCTTCCTTGTTTTATTTGGTCATAATAATAAAACTTATTTTTCTATCAACTAATCTTTGAAGCTTATGAATATTTATTTACATTATTAAGAATATTTTCTAATGCTAGATTTATCCTGAAACAGTTATGTTTGAATCAGTTTATCATAATTTTCTCCTTAGTAATAATAATGCTTTACCATATTTCACTTCTTTAGGAGAAAGCAAATTGTTAATATTTACGTGGGCTCTGGTTTTGTCATTTTTGTTAGGAGAGAAGTAAAATTATATGTTCTAATATGTGAATTCTTGATATTTGTTATAACTTCTTATGTGTTCTCTAGACTTTTTCCAGTTTTTTTGTTTGTTTGTCAAGGCTACAAATTGAGAAGGGACTACATCAGGCATATCTATAACATCTACATGATGTGTATTTTCATTTTACTTGCATGTAACATGCTTTCTCTCTCCTACATAAGTATCATGTATTGATGTCTGAAACACAAAATCCCTTATTCTCAGAAGAATCTATGAAATGTGTCAGGAGGTTCATAGGTAGGGTCCAAATGTTTGAAACTGGAATCGCAAGTCATATAGTTCACACTCATTTAAAAATGAGTCACCTTGTTTCCAAGAGGAATCCTGATTTGCCCATCATCCCCATTTCAGTTCCAGGTTTCACCCACTGCATAGTCTGCCTGTGTTTCTTTTAGAATTCTACCTAGACCACGTAAGGCATGAGTTAGGGATTGTTGACAGCAAACACCATCATCGGCTGTTGCCACATTTAGGGAGCTGAGTTGGGAAAGAAAATAATCTTTGCCACCCTCCACGTGTTCAGACGCAGCTCTGGTGAGGGATGAGAAAGTGCCGAGGACCGCTGAGAACAGCCAAGTCCCAGCGCACTGCCACAGAAACCAGTGACCGCATCTTTCTAGTGCCTCTGTGGAGCCAGCATGCTGGCAGCAGATTAATTGCCATCAATAAATTCCTCAGCTTGTACTAACATTTGCAGACAAATGCCTGTGCAGATAAATCTTAGCAATGGTTTGCAAAAACAGTACAACTTTTTACCGAGAAGTAACTCATATGAGACTGTTTCTTCATCCTTACTTTCTGACAGTTGTGTCGAGGCAGACTTGATCTTGCTGTTCTGTAGGATGTTAGAATGTGAGGGCCAAGAGGAATCTTGGGGGCTATTTTATTTTTCAGAAACTTGAAATATGGGGGGATTAGGAGCTTGCTCCAGGTTGTCGAGTTTAATTAGTGACAGTGCTGGAACTAAAGTCTAGGTTTTCTGTTTTCCGTAGTTTAATGCAAAGAACAAAGAGATGGAGGAAGGCAAACTGTTCCAGCCTTTGCAGGACTGGCTGGGTGACCTTTGGGAAAGTCTCTTTACCTCTGGTTTTAGAGTCCTCGTGTGAATAATGAGGAGATTGAGTACTAGATGATCAAGTCCCCTCTAACTCAGAAATTCTGTTGTGTTTTGCTTCATTTTGCTTTTTGGGCGTTTGTTTGTTTTGTTTTTTTACTACTTGCTTTGCGCTACAATTATTTGCTTACCATAAATGGTGTGTTGTAAGTCTGATGTAACTGATCACACGTGTGGGTTAGTCTGGCCATCTGCTTGGGCATGCTTTAAAATTTTTAATTAGAGGAAATGCTGATCTCTAGAACATTTTGTCTTGTTGATCTTGGTGAGCAATACGTGCTTTATTTAAAATCTTCAGCTCTGATTGTCTTTCAAGTAATTCATTTCACCTTTACATAAAAACTTTATTATTATTTTTTCCTATCCACTCTACCTTCTTTCTCTCGCTTCTGTCAGCCAGCCCCAGCCTTGTACAAGTTCTTCCTATTAAGGGTTTTCTAATTATTCACAAATGCTTTCCAAAGTGAGCACAAACATGTAAAGGGAATTTGAGGACAGAGGGAAATGTTTAATCTTCTGTCATTTGGGGGAACTTGGACGTCAAAATGAACTTGTCTTCAGGGGTTGAGGGTGAACCCACACCCGTCAGCAAATGAATTCAGTTACTGCCATCAGAGGCCTTGCAACTCTTCTAGACTGGCCAATCCATCTGGGCATCACTTGACCCCTGCAGGTGGCCCCATGTCCCAGAGCCTCTCTTCAAGCTGTGCTTCTGTGTCATTCCTTATATCTGCGATGCTGGCCAAAGAATTTTCTTTGCCTAATTGGGGTGGGAGGCGCATCTATTTCAATGGTAGCTCCATGACTTCCAGGTTCTCTCCTGGTACGTCCTTTTACTTTTAGCCCCAGGCAGTTGCAGACTTGCTGGCCAACCAGCAGCCAAAGCCAGTGACAGCTGCGGCTGCAGCTAAGCCCTCTAGATTCTGATGGATTCAGTTCCTAGGACAGAAGTGTTTTGTGTGTGTGTGTGGTTTCAGAATAGTGGGAAAACATTGGTGGGAAAACAACAGCATGAATGCTGACAATATAAAGTTTAAGATTACTTCTGATTTTTATTCATATAGAATCACATAAAATTTCATAGTTTTGATTTAGCAAGCCACCAAAGCAAAGTATAGAAAAGCATCATCATGCAGGATTTTCCCTCCTATTTAATGTACAAATAGTAATTTGACCAGTTTTGCCTTCAGCAAAACTGTTAAAATTAATGAACAGAAATATTCTTTACTACTGGACTTGACTAGTATTTAGAAAACATCTTAACCAAAAGGCATATTTTCAAGGTCTTCTGCAAATCCACATGCCATCAGAACCTAAAAATTCCATCTGCTGAGGTGGATAAGACCACGGAACAATGGAGTATCTGTGAGGACCCGCCTGCAGCTCCAGACCTAGGCAGTGGCATTTGGTGCCCCCTTCTTTGGGCGAAATTCTTTTGTTAGGAGAATAGACTTCCAAATGATAATAGTACCATTGCCACAATCTCCCAGATCTGCCTTTGGATGTTCACGAAGGGTCTCAACTACCCAGCACTGAGTCTTTTTCCTTGAGGCTTTTTCCTTGAGTTTCCTTTGACATAAGGACTCAGTTCTTCAAGGTCGTTGTAATCATGCCCCTTTCTCCAAACCCTCTTAAACTAGACATTTTTTGGTAGGGAATAAAAGGAATAAGGAAGGAAACATTAGGAGAATCTGGCCTGTTATTTTTCTTTGTTGTTTTTTTTTTTTTTTTTTTTTTTTGCAGTACGTGGGCCTCTCCGTGCTGTGGCTTCTCCCGTTGCGGAGCACAGGCTCCGGATGTGCAGCCTCAGCGGCCATGGCTCACGGGTCTAGCCGCTCTGAGGCATGTGGGATCTTCCCGGACCGGGACACGAACCCGTGTCCCCTGCATCAGCAGGCGGACTCTCAACCACTGCGCCACCCGGGAAGCCCTTTCTTTGTTTTTAATTATAGGTTGTTTTAAGCAAAATATACTTTTCCTAAGACTTTTTTTAATTTCATTTTCATTTTGATAAGTATTTTGAGAGGGATAATAATCTTCACATTTTGAAATTTTATGTGAACTTAACCTCCACTAAATTTATTATATAAAAACTTAATTATTTAAAAGACATAGGGCTTTTTCTTCCTTAAATGATAGCTAAACTCTAACTGAATTTAGGAGTAATGAATTCTTGAGGAAGTAGTACAAATAATTTTAGGATTAAACATTAAACTTCTAAATACGTTTTTTCAATTTTGCTTCTCTAGAGACGTATTTCTCACATTATTTATCTAGCTATAATTTGATTAAGTGATCAAGAAAAAGTCTTGAAAGATACTGAAGTTTTGAAGCAGACTTATTGGAGTATAATTGCTTTACAATGGTGTATTAGTTTCTGCTGTATAACAGAGTGAATCAGCTATACATATAGATATATCCCCATAAGGTAGTTTTAAAAGCCACAGTACTTAAGCATTATATATTGTGCTGAATGACTGAACTATTCAAAAACTTTAAAACATTATAAATGCTTGCTTGCTGTTTAGAAATTGTGTTTTGCCATTTTCTGCTTAGAGGTTTAATGTATTTGTTTAATTCCTTTTTAATACGTTATAAAAACTTATTTCAGGAAAGGAAAATGAACAGAAATTAAATAACAAGATATGTTTAAGGAAAATTTTGAAGACTAACCCTTCCCTCATTAAGGAAATAAGAACAGTCTTCAAGCAGAGTTTGGTGGAGAAACTGGAAGCCTTGGGGATTAGTGCAGTAAGTTCACCCACTTTGGGAATATTTGCTGTTTTGTTTTGTCTTGTTTGGCTGCACCGCGTGGCTTGCGGGATCTTAGTTCCCCAATCAGGGATCAAACCCGGGCCATGGCAGTGAAAGCGCGGAGTCCTAACCACTGGACTGCCAGGGAGTTCCCTATTTTGTTCTCTGAATAAGAAAGGATCAGAGAAGAGAAGAAGGCATGTCAGTTCTGTCACATATGGAGATCGGAGGCTAATGTGACATGATTCATTAAACACTTCAGCTGGCATTCACTGGGTGCCTGGCACCTTTCAGAGAGCTTTCCAGATAGTAACTCATTTAAACATAGAAACTAATCTCTTAGGTAGGTGACAATATCATCTGTATTTTACAGAGAGGTGAAGTAACTTGCTTCAGGTAACATGTTCATGATGAAGGAGCCAGGGTTTGCATCCAGGCAGTTGCAGGGCTGCTTACATTCTGATGTTAACTCCGAATTACTGCCTGTTACAAAATCAGCACTCAAGCTACCCTTATTAAATGAATGGATGAATGAATTGTATTTCACATTGTTGCCAGATTGAATCGTTCTGTACATCATGTTATATATACTCTTTGCTTTTTACATTTTTCATTGCATACATAAAATACACAAACTTAATTGGACAACCTGAATTTATA
This sequence comes from Mesoplodon bidens, assembly GCF_964165515.1. Classification (NCBI taxonomy): domain Eukaryota; kingdom Metazoa; phylum Chordata; class Mammalia; order Artiodactyla; family Ziphiidae; genus Mesoplodon; species Mesoplodon bidens. The sequence goes on along the minus strand of NC_138174.1, from coordinate 63,651,059 downwards.
TACCTGTGTGTGTATGTGTATATACATCACATGTGCATATATGTATGTGTATACAAAAGTATGTGCACAGATATGTGCACATGTACATGTGTGCATAACGTACATGCAATGCATGTATGTTTGTGTGTGGCTGTGTGTAGTGTGTTTGTGTATGCGGGTCTGTGTGTATATGCACGTGTGTGGATATTGTGTATACGTGTGTGTGCATAAATCTGTGTATGTATATACGTATACATGTATATACACATGTGCATGCATTTGTGTGTATCTGAATGTATGTGTGTATATACACATATACGTGTGTATACAGATTTGTATGTACATGTGGGGGGGGTTGTGTGTATGATCTGTAACCACCACCCAGATCAAGAAAGAGATCCATCATTGCCAACACCCTAGAAGACTCTCTTTTGCTTTCCTTAGTCAATATAACTCCGGACTCCCCAGCCAGAGGTAATGGCTATTCTGACTTAGTTTTTTTTGGTTCTTGATCCTCATAGGAGTGGCATCCTACACTGTGCTTTATTTTGTGTCACTTCTTTTGCTTATGATTTTTTCTGTAAGCTTCATACTTACTGTTTCACTTAGCAGTAGTTTGTGGTATAGTATTCCATTGTATGAATATACAACATTTTATCTATTCTCCTGTTGATGGACATTTGGATTTTCAGTTTTGGGCTCTTTTTGGCCATTACATTCTTGTGCATGTCTTTTGGTGGACATAGGCATTCCTTTCTCTTGGATGTATATTTAGGAATGACATTGCTGAGTCTAAGAGTATACATGTTTAGTGTTAATAGGTGTAGCCAAATAATTTTCCAAAGTGTAAAAGTTTACACTGTCCCTGTCAGTGTGTGAGAGTTCCAGTTCCAGTCTGCATATGGTTTTGGGGTTATATATTTTATTGGGGACGTTTCCTTTTATCCTAAGATTATAAAAACACGCTATATTTTTTTCCTAATGCTTACATAGTTTTTTGTTTGTTTACTTTTTTTTGTCTATCTGGGCTTTAACAATTAAGTTTGGAAACAATGAGTTGGAGATCTAACCTTATTTCCAGTTGGATCAGTTGTCTCAATATCTTTCATTGAGTAATCCACCCTTTCCTTGTTTGTTCAAAATAGCAGTTTTATCATATAGGACATTTTTACATACATCTGGATTTATTTTTGGACTTTCAACGGTTCTGCCCTTTCAACTATTTTTTGTATTCCTTTGCTAACACCATACTGGTTTAATTTTAGTAACTTTGTCCTGTACTTTAGTATCTGTTATAGGTCATGCCTTTTTCATTAGTCTTATTTCAAAAGTTTCTTGGCAGTTCTTCCATATTTTGTTTTACAATGAACTTTAGAAACAGCTGCTGCAGTTCCAGAATAACCCCTGTGGGGATTCTGATTGAAAATGCCTTAAATTTTGTGTATTATTTAGGAAGAACTGACATTTGTACAGTATTGGGTCTTTCCATCCAGCTGCAGGGTACAGGAAGACATATTCAACACCTGCTCACACAAACAGGTGGTCGATCCATAATGACAGATTGTAGGATGTGAAATGAAGGAAAAGTAGAGGGGAATGAATAACTGAGGTCAGAGAAAACTTCTTCTTGGAGGTAGCAGTTGATCTGATGATGGAGATTTCTGTCCCCTGAGCAACTGGGAGGGTGGTGGAGCCACTTCCTGGGATGGGGAAGACTGAGGGGAATGGTGGGGAGGAGATGGGAGTGTGTGTGTGACACTGATATTGAATAAATGAATAAATAGCTCTTTAAGTGGTTTTCTTCTGTCTAGATACCCTTCAAATCCAAAAGAATTTTCTCAAATCACCTCTTAAATTATGGCATTTTCCTAATTGAAAACCTCTGAGGATTTTCACTTACCTGTGGAATAACCAACCTTTAAGCTTTTCATTTTGGCATCAGTCTCCTTTTCTGCTCTCCTCACCCATTCCTCTGTAGCATTAACCACTAGACATGCCTTGACTGTTTCTGTCCCATTGCCTGCCTTTCCCGCAAGGTGATCCCACCCATCTGGAACTCTCCCTCTTTCTACTTGTTTCACTCCACCCATCCTTCAGGCACAGCCCAGCCTCCCCCTGAAGGCTTCTTGGCCCAGTGGGGCCTCTGACAGCCCCTCTCCCTGAGTTCCTTTAGCCCTTGTGGACTCATTCGGTCCTTGTCACACACCTTGCACTGTTGGTTAATCAGTCACACACACGCCTTCCATGCATTTGGTCCTGGCCCCTACAGCCCCGTACCTTAGCCAGTCACGTACAATCATACACACATGTTATGTGTCCCACTGCCCCGTGAGCTCCTTTTGGGACCGGGACCGTGTGTTATATGTCAGGGCATCCCTCACCTTACATGCAGCAGTAAGGACGAAAGGTTGGCATGGTTAATGCAGACAAATGTCCATGAAATGAAAAACATCCCAGGATAATTGATTAACTTAACATTTTATTCCTTCAGGATACACGCAGTATTCCAAGTGACCACTTGAATAGAGTGCTAAGAACCGTAGAATCAGTAAGACATGAACGAGAAAGACAAATACCTAACCTTCAGCAAATTCGTGAATTCCTTGAACATCAGGTCAGCCGTAAGGCTGAGGAGAGAACACTACTGTCCACAGGTAAGCCTGCTACCAACTGCCATTTCATTTCTGCAGATGGGAGCAAAATAGAACAACCGTTTCATAATTTTAAATGGTTCACAAACCTTGGAACTTAATTGGCAACTCTATTATTGTTTGAACCATTAAATGTTGGGTCTTAGATTGTGGTTTTTACGTTAAAAACCCCCTGTAGTGTAGAGTCTAGACCCTAGAGACAGGCTTGTTCGTTTCAGTGCCAGCATAGACAGTATTGTAGTATTTTATTCTGCTTTTCACATCATGGAGACTCACGAATGACACTACTATTCCAGACAGGTCCAGTGCTTCTCAAGTGGACACTCTTTCAACTGGAGAAATACCCAAAGCAATACATCTTCCTCCCAAAAGCAGACAGTTGGTTAGACAAAGACCTGTTTTTACCGATAGGACATCTGTTCCAAAGTGAGTATTTTCAAGCCTAAAATTTTTTTTATTAACGTTCGTCTCAGTCAGCTTGGGCTGCCATAACAAACTACCATAGACTGGGTGGCTTAAACAACAGAAGTTTATTCTTTCACACTTCTGGAGGCTAGAAGTTTGAGATCAGGGTGCTGGCACAGTCAGGTTCTGGTAAGGTTTCTCTTCCAGGACTCACAGACGGCCACCCTCTCACTGTGTCCTCACATGCCAGGGAGAGCAAGAGAGCCCTGGTCTCTCTTTGTCTTCTTACAAGGACACTAATTTCTTCATGTGGGCCCCATCCTCATAACCTCATCGAAACCTAATCACCCCATCTCCAGATACCATCACACTGAGGGTTAGGGCTTCAACATATGAATTTTAGGGGGCCACAAACATTCAGCCCACAGCAGTGTTTGACCCAACAGAGAATCACACTTGGAATGCTTACCCATCTCTCATTGTCTCAGGGAGAGTTGCTGCTGCTCACCCTTTAATAAAGCAAAAATCACCAATTCCATAGAAATCTATTTTAAATTACATTATTCACTTACACCAGAAATATTTTTCTCTTGCTTTTAGAGTTAAGAAAAATATCACAGAAGATCATTTTCCCCAAAAGTCTTCAACTATTGAGTGAGTACTGAGGGAGCAGGGGGTGGTGATGTTTAAAAATTCTTTTCACTGAACATTTCTTTCGTTGTAAATTAGTATGTTCATTGTGGTTCACTAGAGCCATAATTAGTACACATCATATTTAATCTGTGATTCCTTTGTTACATCTTTGTTTCTTTATCAGATATTACCTGGGTCAACAGCACTTATCCCATGTGACCTCCATTAACAAGTGGGACCACACCTGAGTCATTTCTGTTATTTTTTTTTTCCCCCAACTGCCCACCTCCTGCCCAGTGTCTAGTAATGTTCGATAAATGCGTGATGTTGCTTTTTAATGTCTGGATCCATGATAGTGTAGCCGGATGACATTTTAGTGTTCTAGCTCCTTGTGGAAGGTGATAATCTCTCTTAGGCTCTCTTATGATACTAAGAACCCTAGCTCAGTCATTCCTTAACTGTGTGACACTGATTCAGTTGCTTGCCTGTTAAAAAGGCTCTGTTTTCTTATCTGTAATATGGGATGATGCTACCTTTTTCACAGGATAGTTCTACAAATTAAACGAGAACATGTGAAAAGGGCTCAGCCTCAGTACTTGGCACATGTGGGTACTCAATAAATTGTAGGTATATTATTGTTATTAATTGAGTAGAACTAATTTTATAATAATTGAATTCATCATCATTGACTTGTTCTGGCGATATTGATGCTTTATTTCTTCATTAAGGCATTTTGTATATATACTAGAGACAGAATAAATATATTAAAGACAGTATAAATAATAATTCACCCTTCAAAAGTACTTTTCATGTACATAATCTCATGGGAAGAGCCTTATTTCATGGGATGTAGTGTAACTGAACGTTGTGTGGAATTTAGGTGCTCAATGAATATTTTTTAAATGAGTAAATACCACTCTGAATTTCTGTTTCACTTTAAAATGGGGTGATAATTCATGTGATGATACAAATGAGATTACATATTTATGTAAAAGTCCTTTGTAGGGTGCCGTGTAAAGGTAAGCTGTAAGTAATGGCACTATTTTAAAAGATGACATAGTTTTATTGCAAAAATATTTTTTTCCACTGTGAAATATTTTTCTTAGGTGTGTGAAAACCAATATTAAGAATATACAAATTTGGGCTTCAAGGAGTAATGTCCTAACTTCAGCTCATTTTGGTAAATATGCCATGTGGCTGGCAGGTCTGGATTTGAAATGAGTCTTCGGCCTTTTGTGGCCCTGGCTGCCATCTTGTTCTGTGGCCACATGGGTGTCTGTTATGCTCTCTGGAGAAAATTCCCACTGCTTTAAGGGACACATGGTAAATCCTGAAAACAGCGTCCCCCATTTGGGTTTTGATTTGTTTAGGACCTCTCCTTTCAGTTCAGAGGAAGAGCTGGATATTGAAGACCTCCAGGCCTGTGCCTCGCCAGACTTACTTCCTGTGCGGTCATCTAAAAGCAACAAGAATAGCTTTGGAAGGAACACCGTCAAAAGTGACACTGACTGGACCGAGGGAAGTGAAGTGGAGGACTCTGCTACTTCTCCCAAGCCCACAGGTAAGCTTTTGTTCTTGAAAATCCCTCTGGAAATTTTGTTTAGGACAGTGGTTCTCACCTAGGGGCAACAAGCACTGGGAGTCTGAGCTGAGAAAGTGCCCGAGGAAAGGATGGGGCTAATCCAAAAGCTGCTGCTGCCTAAAGAAAATGGACAGAGCTTAGCAGGTCATTGATATTCAAGTGGAAGGAGAGGAGGGGGTTGGGGATGCCTGGATGTATTAGTAACAAATATAAGGGCTGCTGAAACAAACTACCACATACTGTGGGCTTAAACGACAGAAACTTACTGACAGGAGCTGGAAGGCCAAAATCAAGGTGGCTGAGGGCTGTGAGGAGAGGATCTAGTCTATGCCTCTGTCCTTGGCTTGTAGATGGCTATCTCCTCCCTGTGTCTGGTCACACTGACTTTCTCTGTGCATGCATCTATGTCCAAATTTTCTGCTTTTGTGAGGACATCAGTCGTATTGGATTAGGGTCCACCCTAGTGACCTCACCTTAACTTGATTATCTCTTTAAAGGCCCTACCTCCAAATAAGGTCACATTCTGAGGTAATGGGGGTAAAGACTTCAACATACACATTTGGGACACGATTCAACCCCTAACACTGGGTGACCTTGAGAATAACTGTTCTAATACACTGTGCTGCCTTTTGGATATGAGGCAATCCTAAAAGAACATAAGGTCCAAGTCGGTAACTGCTGATAATTTGCTAAGGAGAAGTGACGCTGAAGGGTCATTTTTAAAAAAAAAAAAAAAAGAAATTCTGTTTAGTGCAATTTAAAAATTATATATTTTAAACACATCACATATAATTAGTTTATTGTATATAATTTGTATATACCATGTATTTATATAATTATGTAAAATATAACTAATCATTTAAAAACAACTGGTTTTGAAAATATATGAATATCCCATTCATGCAGGCTGCCTCACTGAAATTAAAGTTTCCGACCACGTACTTGAATGAGACCATCCTTCTTTGATTTAAAAATTTTATTCTTCTATTCTAGAGGAACATGATTTCTTTAAAGGAAGTATTTGCAAAGCTTAGACTCTCTCAAATTGTTTGTAAGGTTATTTTGGAACTGAAGATATAATTTTTTTTAAACTTCGCCTATTTTCTGTGGGTCCTATAGGAACCTCCATTAAAACATTAACTGGAAAAGTTGAAAAGACAGTTTCAAATCACAGAAGTGTGAATAAGCCAGTTGGTGGGCGTAATGTTGCTGAGACGTTCATCGAAAAAACACAAAAAGAAGATCTAAAGGTAATAGCACTTTTACTTGCTAAGCATACACAAATTCATCTTTTAATGAATATACCTTAATAACTGTATTTTTTACAGTGAAATGTAAAACAAATATAATTATTTAGTATAGTAGAGGTTGAGATTTTTACATTGTCTTGTTTTCAGTATCGTATTTCTTCCTATTCCATAGAGAATCAAAGATATTGAAAGGATAATGGTAATAATACGTCCGATGCTTATCAAGTTTTACAGGTTTTCACAATCCTGTCACGTGTATTATTTGACGTTTACAGATATTAGGTAGTTTGTTCACAGAAACTTGTGACTGATTAGAATCTGGGGACTTCAGATCTGAGTCTAGGAACCTTTCTGCCACCGTGGCGAGACCTGGAAGTGAAATAGGGACTTTCAGGGTTGGGTGCCAGAGTCGGTGGAGAGATGCTTCAGGTCCACTACCCAAGCATAGGGCAAAGCCAAGCTCCCCTCCGCGAGTGGAGGAGAGGCCCTGACACACTCCAAGGTTCCACACCAGGCACCGGAAGTGCTTCTGTGGACAGAGACCTGGGCAGGCTCGTCTGTGTTGATGGAGTCTGGCAGTAGTAGTTGCTCTTTTCTTAATTTTTCCCTTGCATTAGATTTCATTCCTCCCCTGCTCATCTGTGGAATCCAGAGCATTTGGTCAAACTATGTTCATAAGTTAGTGCCATTTGTGTTACACAGCCAAAAATGACAAAAAGTCACAAAAGGTCAAGAGAGAGCCACCCCGTCTTCCTTAGAAGGGGCGCCGGAGAAACACGCGCTCCTTTAGGTCAGGGCCATTTCTGCAGGGCCCGCATGGGATGTCTCCTGCAGTTAAATGTCTTAGTATCACAGAGGTAAGAGCCCCAGAGCCAGCCTAGCTGCTCCTTGGGGAGCATCCTGACTTGACTTCTACAACGTAGTGTTCCTGGAATTTGCTAAATTCATGATTGCTGAGTAGGAAACGTTCATTTCCACAGCAAGGAACAGAAAAAGAGGTGATTCCCTCTGCTTTCAAAGCACAGATTTCCAAATCCGTTTCAGTTCCCCTCCAGGGATGGCCAAACGACCAGACTGGGGGGTCCTTTGAGGCTCCCAACTTCTCATCATTTACTGTCAGTGGCTCAGTCTGGCCAACAAAGTGGTCAAGGGGCTCGAACACGCACAGTTTCTTTAGGAAACATTCATTATTCTCCACGTATTTTTTTCAGTGCGTAGATGTGGACGATGATGACTGGGACATATCATCCTTAGAGGAAGAGAAATCTTTGGGGAGAAGAATTGGAAGAGAACAGAAGGAACCTCCACCTGTGAAGAATGAGTCAAATTCTACTCAAGTGCCAGTTGCCTGGGCTGAAACTAACCTGAAGGGGCCAAAGAGAGAAGGTTCGCTGCTTTGGTGTCTAGCAGAAGCTTCTATAAATATCTAAGCTATGCTAATATATTATCAGACAAAAACACTGTTGGCATAACAAAGATCTTGCTTTCCTTACATTATTTTAACAAGGACTGAATGTGAACAACTTACTGATTTGTATATATTTACTAATTTTCTAAAATTTAATTTTAGGTCTAATCCTTAGTCTTTAAATTTCTAAAATATCTATTTTTGAAAACGCCCATATAAATAGTCTCTTCATGCAGATGCCTCATGGAAATTTAAATTTCTGATCATATACCTAAATGAGGCCACTTTTTCTGACTGTCTTCTTGTATTCATCTGTCTACATGTTAAATATTTTTATTTTCTTCCAAGGAAGATTCTCCTTGTAGCACGGTAGCCAGTGGGATGAATGACAAGTGAAACCATCCACTGCTATTGTTCCTATTCACCCAGGCTAGAGTCTGGATAATAAGTCCAGTAACCTACCTCTCAACCCATTAAATTTATTTATTTATTTATTTATTTATTTATTTATTCATTTATTCATTTATTCATTGATTGATTGATTGCGGTACGCGGGCCTCTCACTGTTGTGGCCTCTCCCGCTGCGGAGCACAGGCTCCGGACGCGCAGGCCCAACGGCCATGGCTCACGGGCCCAGCCGCTCCGCGGCACATGGGATCTTCCTGGACCGGGGCACGAACCTGTGTCCCCTGCATTGGCAGGCGGACTCTCAACCACTGCGCCGCCAAGGAAGCCCCATTAAATTTTTAAAATCAGAAAATATAATTTGTATTTTTTCTATCAGAGTAATTCTTCTCCACGCCACCTCTCAGCCTTTCTTCATCTGTGGGTCCCATGAGCTGTGCCTCTGAGTAACGGGCTCAGACCCCTATTTCTAGGCTGACTGACTTTAGACGTGAACTGTCGAAGTTCTGCTAAGACAGAGGAGGATTGGGCTCCTTCCCCACTCCCTGCACCCCTCATGCCCCCTCTTCAGGACTTTTGTTCCCACATCTGTAATTTTAAACAAATACGTGCACATCTGTACTTGCTCTGTCTGTAGCAGGGCCTCCTGCCTCATCCCGCACCCCCCCCACCGCCCTTTGTAAGAGGAGCCATTGCTGCCTCTACCTTCATTTGACCTCTTTTCTCCACCAACGTGTCAGTCATAACACTGACCTTCTGTTCTGTCACCGTCATAAGTTTTCTGTGCTTTGTCTCAAGAGCCATCCTAATCTTTGAAAAAGCAAAAGACATGTTTAGGGCTTCCCTGGTGGCGCAGTGGTTGAGAGTCCGCCTGCCGATGCAGGGGACACGAGTTCGTGCCCCGGTCCGGGAAGATCCCACATGCCGCAGAGCGGCTGGGCTCGTGAGCCATGGCCGCTGAGCCTGCGCGTCCGGAGCCTGTGCTCCGCAACGGGAGAGGCCACAACGGTGAGAGGCCCGCGCACCGCAAAAAAAAAAAAAAAAAAAAAAAAAAAAAAAAGACGTGTTTATGCTACGGCGATCTGTGAGGACACGGGGCCAAGAGGATGCCCTGAGTACATTTCCTCCCTCCGCCCCAATGTCATGGCCCCACACCCCTTAAAGAAATATTTCTGGAGTCACATGCAAGTGGAATTCTCAGCCCGCTCCTGTTTCAGTGGCTCAAGGCACTTTTGAACTAACTTCATGTTTAAGCTCATCTACCCTAGAAAACCTGGGGTACCGTTTAATCCCTCCTTGGCTTGTTAATTTTATTCTCCTCTCTTTACCACTGCCAGCCTCCAGGTCCTGTGCTGAATGCTGGCAAGGAGAGGCTGGGCGGAAGCTTCCTTACGAGGGCCCCGTGAGGCTACCCCAGAGACCTGGCCATCCCGTGGGTGGGACTGTCCGCAGCCTCTTTCACAGTTTGTAGGAGCTAGGGGTGAGGTTGCGAGCAGACTCAGACACGAGTGACGAATTACCCTCTGAAGTTGCGGATTTTTTACAGGCTGGACAGCGTGCTTGTTTCATCACTGGGGCCTCCCCTCCCCCCCTCTCTCCCTCCACAGGACCTCAGGATGAATCCAGCCTATTGCAAAGCAGCATAGTAACCCTGACCGATTGGAGTGACTCTTCAGATGTGTAACTGTCACCCCACGCATCAGGAGGCCCTTCCAGACGCCAGCAGTATTGCAGGATCACAGTATTTCAGTACTGCCTACACGACTCTAACGCTTCTGCTTGGCAGCATCTCCTACAATAATAAGGAAGCTGACTCTCAAAGAACAAGAGTCCCTTTAGTGGCACCTAATGCAGTTATTACAAAACAAACTGTCAGCAGTATTTTGAAGCATATAAAGGTGTTTAAGACGGCTGCTGCTTAAAAACAACGTGTCACTGAAGTCATCAAAAGTTTTTTCTTCAGAACGGTACTCTAGTGTTTAAGTGTATTTTTTTTTCAACTAATCTTTAAGTGAATTTTTTTAAAACTTCTTATAGCAGGTTTTGGTTTGAATTAAAACCTTTTTTATATCTTTCTTATGTATGTTGTCACGTTGGAAGTGTTTTATTATAAAGTTCTGTTAGTATCCTTAAAATTGAATTAGTGGAATCAGTGAAATCTTAAGAGTAGATTATTTATTTTTCATATAGAAGTAAGTTTAGCATTATAAAAATATAGCTAGGCCCACGTTAGATAACTCCATTTTCCAGAAGTACTTTTACCATATGCAGCTTTGAGCCATTGTAAGCATGTTGTTTTATTTTAGAACGTTAAATACCATTTCTGTGGCATCATCTTTACCTTGGATATTTTATGAATAAAATGTAGCCAGTTTAAATGTCAGTTAATTTATCGCACTATAAACAGAATAGATCGAGTCAATACTGAATTCATGTGTCTGTAGTTTTTTTCACTTTTTTAAAATGCCCAACCTGTATTCTAAAGTACCTCAAAACTTAGTTTTGTTCTTAACAATGACATTGTCAACATTCAAAAAGTTCATATAAACTGTTTTCTGCATTTTTTGTACTTTGTGGTACTATCTGTACTCTGTTTCCAAAAAAAAGTTACATTTTAACTAAATGGTTTTTTGGATTTTGGATCTTTCTTCATTTTGCCAACCTTTCAAGTAAAGCCCTCCATTACATCCTTGTGACTGTGGCTGAGTTATTAGAGCTGATTTCTGAGTCAGGCTCAGCTCGTTAGAGGATTTAAGCTTGCCCTGGTAGCTGTGCCATGTAAACACACTGACCTAAAAGTTAAAACAGTGTTTTATCTGTTTCTGCCCCACCAGAGTCCTTTTTACTTGTGGGCCACTCTCACCCTTTTAAAAACTTCCCACGAAGGCCAATTTTATGCAGATGTACTCACTTTATATATGTTTCTAAAAGCTCTAATAAATGCTGAGTCAAATCTTCACTGTAGCAGGACAGAGATAAGCAACCTACAACAACGCCTAAGAAGGAACCCAGGCCCTTACATTCACTCACTTATTCCACAGAGATCTGTTGAGCTCCTTGTTTGTTTGTTTTTAACATGCATTATTAGTTCACTTAATTAGAACAACCTTGAGACACAGTTATTATAATTTTCTTGAAGATGTGAGAAACAGTTATACAATAACTTGCCAAAGCCATACACTTAGAAAGTGACAAAAGTAGCCTTTAAACTGGGTCTCAAATCCAAGTCCTGGGTCTGCCAGGTCTTAATTCCCGAGCAGAAAGGGTTGGGGAAATATGATGAATGTCCGCTAAGGAAACCCAACAGTTATGTTGAAAAGACCGATCCTTTATCTGTTTAGTCCTGTCATTTTAGATTGCACTAGAATTGGCATGTTTGTTTTCCTTTGAGCTGTCGCCTTATATTTCTCCTCACTGACACACAACTAATATGTTTCTGGCTACTGACACAGTGTTTCTGCACTTTGACCCCTTCTCTCCGTAAATTCTTCAGAAGCTAGAACAGTTCAGTACAATCAAAATATTGTCTTCACCAGTACAGCTCTGAAATTTAAAAATTTGTTTTAAACACACACTCACAAAACCCGGCCCCGCCACTGGCCTGTAGCACCTAACCTCCCTCCATGGCTTTCAGTTCATTTGTGTCCCTGGAAAAGGTATTCAAGTATTATTATTATGGTCTGGAAAAAAACCATATATATATATATATATATATATACACACACATATATATGTGTGTACATACATACATATATATGTGTGTGCAATAAACTTGTTCTTTTTCTTTCATTGAGCACTTCCAAACAATGTGATTTTCCTTTTTAAGTCTTTCACGCTTGAGGAAAATGAAAATGTTATGGTCACCCATGCTGTGATTAGTATTGGAAAGGGTCTGACTCATAGGTTTACACAGACAACCAATTCTTATCCAAAGCTTGAGACTGTATATTTCACACTAGACTGCCTCAGTTCAAAGTCTTGGTTTTGTCACTCGCCGCGGCAAGTCACTTCAACTCTCTGCTTTCATTTCATCCCCTGCCAGCTCAGGTTGCTACAGCACTTACCTCAGGGGGCAGCTGTGAGGATGGAGTGAGGGAGGGCACACGCAGACTGAGATAGCTATCGCCCTTACGGGCAGGAGGTAAAAGGGCTGGAAATAAAACAGCGTCTGGTCAGAGATCACTGGAGCAACTTAACACGTCTTGAAAAATGCTGTCTCTCCATTACCGGTTAGTTCCATGCACACGACCTGAGCGACACACTGGAACTTGGTCCGTTATTTCCGAGCGGGGCAGGTACAACGCGGCCCCAGGCCTTCCTCTGTTGGCCCCAAAGTCAGCCATGACAGGCGTCTCCAGCTCTGCTCTTGCCGAGGCCCCACCCCAGGATCTGCTCTCTGTACTGGAGAAGCCGGAGCAGTTATTTAAAGCGGACGTGCCAGGTGATGGGCAACAGCATTTGGCCCTGTTAGCCCTTGCCGGAGCAGCCGTGGAGAAGTACGGGGGTGACAGACAGCGGTCAGAAACCAGAACTCAGCTCTACGCAGCCAGTACATGTTCGTTCAACCCAAACATCTGAGGAATAGTCTCAGATTGCCCCCATACTGTTGACAAGACACAACCCCTTAAACACCTTCTGTTTAATATACGAAGAAAAAGAAACATAAAAAATGGGGACAGAGACTGCAAGGTTTGAAAGATTAAGAAGGCTACATTATGAATACTGGAATCTTTGGTGCTAAATACATATACATATTTTATGATGTATAAAATATATACAAATCCTGTAAATAGCCTGTTTATTTTTTTATAGAAAGCCACATCAGAAAATGATTAGTATGTAACTATGTAAGAACATTTACATCCGATAATCAAGTTCTTCAAATTTGTATTTTAAAAATAGTTTGAGTGTTAATTGTAGGAGGGCCTTGATGGCAGCATTCTGTGAACAGTTCACGTTTAAAACAAGCTCAAGACACGGCTTGCGGGCAGTGCTCTTTTTAGACGTAAGCGTTTTTATCAAACTGTTTTGAAGGGTTTGTGGTTTTAAAATCTTCTCCACCGTGATACTTTGTCCGAGAAGACATGACAGATGTGGCCCCATTGTATGTGTATCCCATTCTGCAAGGCAAAACACAGTTTGGTAGATTGTCTTTTACACGTAGGTCAAACAAAAATGGGAAGAAACCATTTTGCCCCTATTTCTCTCATAGCTAAGTTTGTCTTTCCCTTTTAGCTTTCTTCCCTTCTCTATCTCCCCAAGAAATATTTCAATGTCATTTCTGAACAGCTGGTGTGATCAAGAGAATCTGCAGAAGAAACTCATGGCTTCTTAATTTGTTCAGTTACTCTCCTTCAAAACTTATTTAAGGACTTCCCTGGTGGCGCTAGGGGTTAAGAATCCGCCTGCCAGTGCAGGGGACACGGGTTCGAGCCCTGGTCTGGGAAGATCCCACATGCCGCGGAGCAACTGAGCCTGTGAGCCACAACTCCTGAGCCCACGTGCTACAACTACTGAAGCCCACGCGCCTACAGCCCGTGCCCCACAACGAGAGAAGCCACCGCAATGAGAAGCATGCGCACCGCAACGAAGAGTAGCCCCCGCTTGCCGCAAGTAGAGAAAGCCCACGCACAGCAACGAAAACCTAACACAGCCAAATAATAAATAAATAAGTAAACTTATAAAAAAAGAAAAATACTTATTTAAAACTCATCTTCCTGGAACCTAGGAGACTGTGGTGACCTTAATCAGCAATTTCTGCCTATGTGAAAATTCTGATGAGGCCAAAGTGAAGAATAGACCCCCAGAGTTAGACCCAGATTTCTACTTACATCAATAGCTTTGGAATGTAAGAATGTCAAGCTCTGGGTTTTTTTTTTTTTTTAACGAACTATAATTATATTTATTCTATTCAATATAATATTTACTATATTAAATGTCATATTTACTAGATATTCCTAACCTTTCCCAATTCTGGGTTTTTGAAGTTTCTAAGAATCATATGAACAATCTATAATTTGTCCCACATGTAACAATTTAGAATAGTACTGTACTTTTTAACAGGTCGTTTTTGTCTCTTTTTCATACCTGGGTGCTTTGTTGTTGTCAGATATTGAAAAGCAAAATATGACACCACCAATTATGCAGAGTGAGGCTCCTGCCCATCCAATAAACAGAGCAGCTCCTAATTCATACCTGTGAAGAAGTATCACACGAGTATAAAAGCTTACTCATTGGGGAGTAAACGGCGCTTAACACTACTAGCCAACACTTATTAAATGCTCATAATACAGTTTTGCTATTGGAGCTTGTACAGGAAGTAATAACATCTGTATGTGTATAACGCTTTAAACTTTTCTCAAAGCATTTTTATAGCCATCACTTGACTATACCTTCCCAACATCCCGAAAGGAAGATGAAGGCATCCCTGCGGGCAAAGCAGGAGCAGTCAACTCAAGCTGGGGCCTCCTGGCCTATCAGCATCTCTCCTCTGGGCTCTGCCTGAAGCTCACAAAGGTTTCCATCTATTTATGCTGTCACGCGGGCTAAACCACGAAGGCAGACTCCAGTTAGAAAAGGGGAAGTTGCCTTTGCTTTCATTTTAGTTCAACTCGGGGTTTATCAAGCACGTGCTGTGTGCAGTCATGTGCAAGGAACTGACGGGTTGCAGAACATGCCACCCCAAATGTGCCACTTTGGCAACAAGGATTATTTTGAGCTGAAAGCAACTGAGAAGAAACAGGTACGGGGAAAGCTCTCTGCCTCCCCACCAACTGCCTAAAAGCAGGACATAAATTTGTAATGCTGTTCCCTATCCCCTCTCTGCCAGGAAGGACAGAAGTTACTTCCCAGAGACACTGTACACGCTGCTCAGCCCACAAATGGCACCAGAGCAATCTATGGAACAAACTTCACTAACTCTCAGCTTCCATTAGTTCCCTCATCACATGCCTTCCCATAATCTGTGCCTCTAGAAGCTCAAAGTCCTTTTCCCTTGTCTTGCCACTTCTCTACAGATGCATTGTTCTTTTGTTAAGATGCTATATAACCCCTTGAGTTACGCATCACTGGGTACTCCCATGTGTATGTGTGACGCACATGTTAATGAACTCTGGTTTTCTCTTATTCATCTACCTTTTTTTCAGTCTAATTTACAGGGTCCCAGCAGAGAATCTAGGAGAGTAGAGGAAAAAATAGTTTTTCTTCTTCTACAGTGTCAATGAAAGGTCAGTGAAAGGTACAGCCTCATCTTGCTTATCACTACAATCTAGTAAGAGATGAATAAAAAACAACTATAATTTAGTGACACATTGCTGTGAAGCATCTCCTAGATGGCAGACCATAGTACTCCGCTCATGACTAGAACAGATGCAAAGATAAGTAAGACAGCCCCTGCCTTGGAGAGGTCGCCATACAAATGTACAAATATCGCTACTGAGAACAACAAAGGAAATCACAGCTGAGTGCTGGAGGAAATCCTTTTAGGGGAGGAATATATATACATTATATATATATATATAGATATATAGATATATAGATATACACACACACACACACACACATATATGTTTCAGAGAAACATATATATATAGAGAGAGATATATAGATACGATATATATATGTTTCAGAGAAACAAATAAAGAATGAGGAAAGTATACCAAATCTCGGGCTGTAGTGTTCTCATGTCTGCCTATCCTTTTCCTGAAGAATAGGGGTTTTTTTTTTTTACCTTTTTTCTTTTTTTTAAATAAAGAAGTGATTCGCAAACTCTTTGAGCCCACAGACCGCCATCACAAGGCAAAAACTGATGGACGACATTCCCTACCTAATGGTGCTTTTCAGTGTCAAATGAAGTCAGAGTGGGAAGGGTCGGTTTTGATCATACAGAATCCACAGAGGGGCTGAGAACGGAAAGGAAGAGGTGAGAGTAAGAGGGGAAAGTCAGGGCCAAGGTCAGCCTGTCCCCCTGAACCAAGTGCAGGGCCAGGGCCAGGCTTAGGTGGCCAGCAGCTGGCGTGAGTGACCTGTGCCTGTCCTGAGCTTTGCCTCATCCTTTTCTACATGCTGTGGTGCTACGTCTGAACTCCCATCTGGGCAGGCACAGGCAGCAGTGGTGGTGTAACAGTGTGGCCCCGGCCTCCAGCCAGCAGGAGCAGGAAGCAACATTTACACAAGATGAGGGCCTTGTGGTCCACGTGCCCGTTTCCAGAGCCGGCTTCTGAGGTACTTCACAGCCTCCATTTGCAACTGGGAATGGGTGACGTACACAGTACACGCTGCCTCGTGATCCCTTCTTTTCTCACTCTTGTGTTGCCTTCCCTGGGAAATCAAATTGAGAGCTAAAGGAAGGAACAGCTGTCAGCACCTCATCCTGCCCTGGAGCACTGATTAGGCTCTGGGAACCAAGAAACTTCTTGAACTGTGCCAATCAGACACCGTAGCAGAAACAGAAGGTTGATGTAAGTGGGGAAAAACCCCTTCGGTCTGCACAAAAACCAGCTCAAAAGAGGACTGAAGGCTTCCCTGGTGGCGCAGTGGTTGAGAATCCGCCTGCCAATGCAGGGGACACGGGTTCGAGCCCTGGTCTGGGAGGATCCCACATGCCGCGGAGCAACTGGGCCCGTGCGCCACAGCTACTGAGCCTGCGCATCTGGAGCCTGTGCTCCGCGACAAGAAAGGCCGCGATAGTGAGAGGCCCGCGCGCCGCGATGGGGAGTGGCCCCCGCTTGCCGCAACTAGAGAAAGCCCTCGCACAGAAACGAAGACCCAACGCAGCCATAAATAAATAAATTAATTAAATTAAAAAAAAAAAAAAGAGGACTGAAGAGTGAAGGGCACAGGTGAAAACAAAAGAGCTGTGGCAGATCAAGTGTTAAACTGGAAGTTTTATAAAAGATACCTTCATTAAATATCGTGTTACACATCTAAACAGGATATCCTGGATGTCCACAATCAACCCTTCTTGTATGATGTTTGGATGAGATTACACAAATAAAACGAGCAGAGGGGCTGCCAAGGTGGAGGTGCCAGACACTGGACCTCTTTAAACATCGGCAAGTCCTACAGCAAGCTGGCATCAAGTCCGCCTGCTGTCATCCTTTTACTGCAGAGACAACTAAAGGGTGAGCATAGTGAAAATTTGTACTTGGAGGACATGAGGATAGGATTACAATCTAATGATACTTTCTATTTTTCTTTATTTTTCCCCCTAGAGCTTAGGCTGTTTTCTCTCCTGAAACTATGCATTAGTATTTAACTCTCAATATAAATACTCCTGGAAGAAACAGTCTGAGATTTTTTTCCAAAATATTTAGCTTTTGAAAATAGGATGCCAGTGCCAGGCATCATGGTTAAAAGTAAGTCTCTAATTATTTTTTTATTTTTTTATTTTTTTGCTATACGCGGGCCTCTCACTGTTGTGGCCCCTCCCGTTGCAGAGCACAGGCTCCGTATGCGCAGGCTCAGCGGCCATGGCTCACGGGCCCAGCCGCTCCACGGCATGTGGGATCTTCCCGGACCGGGGCACGAACCCGTGTCCCCTGCATTGGCAGGCGGACTCTCAACCACTGCGCCACCAGGGAAGCCCAAAATGGAAACGTTGAATTTTTTTTTTTTTTTTTTTTTTTTTTTTTTTTTTTTTTTCGGTACACGGGCCTCTCACTGCTGTGGCCTCTCCTGTTGCGGAGCACAGGCTCCGGACGCGCAGGCTCAGCGGTCTAATTATTAATAATAGTCCATTACGGGTTAGGGTGGTAGAAATCAAACCACAGCTCGGCACTATCAATTCATTTAAAAAGAGCAGGGACTTCCCTGGTGGTCCAGTGGTTGAGAATCCAGGCTCCCAATGCAGGGGACCCGGGTTTGATCCCTGGTTAGGGAACTAGATCCCGCATGCCACAAGGAAGATCCTGCACACGGCAACAGAGATCCAGCGTGCCGCAACTAAGACCCGGAGCAGCCAAATAAATAAATAAATATTTAAAAATAAAAATAGGGCTTCCCTGGTGGCGCAGTGGTTGGGAGTCTGCCTGCCGATGCAGGGGACACGGGTTCGTGCCCCGGTCCGGGAAGATCCCACGTGCCGCGGAGCGGCTGGGCCCGTGAGCCATGGCCGCTGCGCCTGCGTGTCCGGAGCCTGTGCTCCGCAATGGGAGAGGCCACAACAGTGAGAGGCCCGCGTACCGCAAAAAAAAAATAAATAAATAAATAAAAAATAAAAATAAAAATAAAAATAAAATAAAAAGAGCATACAAATGTGTAGAAATCAGAGGATAAATTACCCAAGCAGTTCAAATGTTGGAAACTATGTCTTTATATTCATTTAATCATCTTGAAACTTTCTGAGGGGATTTAAGAATCATGAGTTTGGCTCGTATCAAAAACTGGTTCACTTATTCCTGTTTTTAAATTTATTTTTAGATTTTCTTGAGGTCACTAAATATAGACTCTATTCCAAGGAGAATATCATTTCCTTTTGAACTTCTTATGAATTCTGTCAGAGACAAACATCTAATAAACAGAACCATTTCAGAGCTGAAGTCTCTAAGAGATTCCACGTCTATACCAATAATTTTTAACAATTTGGATGTGAGGGCTTTTGTGACTTGGTTCTTTCTCTTACAGAGACTTTTTCTTCTTCATTCTGTTGAAAGACACGTATAGCAGACTTATTCAACAGTGACTTGAATTCACACCCATCAGTGTACGTGATCTGGCAAAAATGGCCTTGTATTATTGAAAGACAGGATTGAAGGTAAGCCATGTACCATCCACTCGTTTGTTCTGGGCAACGCCTCCTTTAACATTTATCAGGAAACTCTGTCTCTGCCTGGAAATCTTTCTTCATTTTTGGTAACAGGAAGAAGCTGACTTCAACACCTCAGATGATTAGCCAAATTTCAGGTGATCTGTTGCCAGTCTGTCTTTTGTTAACAATATCCTCCTGGCCCTAGACCAGCTTTCCCACTAGGAGAGCGGCCTCTTTATTGAGCTGTTAAGATCGCCAAAGTTTCTTTATTATTCTGAAAGGCTATCAAATTGCTTAGCACCAGACAGATCCAGGACCATCAGGCTAGGGACATAACTTCGTTTTACAGATCAGAACACTGCTTTTGGAATATCTCTCAGACATTCTGCTCAATGGATAGGGCTCATCAAAGCTGCCTTATTACCTTAATTCATGTATATAATTGAATGTGAATCTAGTAAACAATAGGGAAAATTTTCTCTTCTATACAGAGAAAGTAAAACACAGATTGATCACTTATTATTTTCCCAAAAAAGAACCACAAAGATCTAAGGCATTAAAATGTACCCTGAATTACTAGATGAAGTTAATTCTTATTCACCTGGCTGTACCTGGGGCTCCCAGCTACTGGTCACATCTTCATTTCCTGTTGACGGAGCCAGAGCTAGAACCACACCTGGCCTAAATTCTGATGCATTTCATACTTTGCCTCCTATTTCAGCCTCGTAACCTGCACAGTAATCCTGAGGGAACGGATTGAGGGACACCTCTTATTTTCACCAACTCCCTCTGTCTTTCTTGCACCCAAATCCCTGTTGTGACTTGATTTGCCATCCACGGGGAGCTGGTGTAGCCTACCCTGGTCACCAGCACAGAAATAACAGGCCAGGCATTGTGCGAACCATGTGTTTCAGGATAGATGAGAAAACACAGCTATGTTCTTAAGGATCTTACAGTCTAGTGGGGATGGTCAGACATTAAGCAAATAATTATAGTAAACTGTGATGAAACTTAACGATAGAAGCAGAAGAACATGTTTTTGTAAAGTAAACGTTAACTGTTCTCCCAAATCTGTAAAGATGTGATTCAAGTAACAGTCAGCTCACTGTACTAGGATTTTGTTTTGTGTGCTAAGTTGTTTTGGCATGTATTATCATATTTGATCTTCATTACAATCCTGAGAGAGAGGTCTTCCTACAGTCATTCTACAAATGAAAAAACTGAAGCTGAGGGAGATTAAATTACTTTCCTCCCCATACCTCAGCTACGCAAATAGTAGAACCAGGATTTAAAACTCGTAACTACGATCCCAGTCCCCGAGCTCTTAACCAACACTCTTTCTCCCTTTTTTTTTTTTGCCGCTCCGCAGCACGTGGGATCCTCCCGGACCAGGGCACGAACCCATGTCCCCTGCACCGGCAGGCGGACTCCCAACCACTGCGCCACAAGGGAGGCCCTCTTTCTCCCTTTTGTGTACACCTTAGCTAAGTAAAAGATGGGATCAATGTGAAAAAACACAATCAGTACAATGTGTTTTCAGCTGTCGTTTCAGAAAGATGTGTTGTGTCTCTCTCTGGCTCATTGGGTTCTCAGTGGCTCTAGGGTATGGAATTTTTTCAGAATTCCCTCAGGCTGTCTTTTCACCCAGCACAAAAAGAGGTGAGTGTAATAATTAAAATCAGGGCTCGTTGGACTTCAAAAAAGAAAATGCAGCTCCTCCAAACACAAAACAAAAACTGTTTAACAAATGAAAAAACCCTCATCCTTTTAAGATCCCCAGAGAAAAGTGAGCTTGCTGAAGGTCACAGAGCTAGAAGCCAGAGTCTTTTGACATCAAGGATAGTCTTTTTTCAAACATACTGTCCTACTCCTCATTTTAATCAAGGGTAGTAGCAGCCAAAACATTCCAGTTACCTTAAAACAACTAAATATGTTTTTAAAAAGTTTAAAGTTTAGGAAGCACACCCATATATTATCAATGTTAACATTTTTAAAATTGAATTTCATTGGTATACCGATCTTTTAAAGATTACCATCAAAAAGAAACTTTCCTCAACTCATAGGCTTATATAACCCAAGGTCTATATAACTGCACGGATGGATTTTATGTAAACAAGCATTCTACAGGCATTATCTACAAACATACATTTCGGGCCTCCCTGGTGGCGCAGTGGTTGAGAGTCCGCCTGCCGATGCAGGGGACACGGGTTCGTGCCCTGGTCTGGGAGGATCCCATATGCCGCGGAGCGGCTGGGCCCGTGAGCCGTGGCCGCTGAGCCTGCGCGTCCGGAGCCTGTGCTCCGCAACGGGAGAGGCCACAAGAGTGAGAGGCCCGCATACCGCAAAAAAAAAAAAAAAAAAAAACCATACATTTCCCCCAAATACTCCACATCCTTTTGGGGTCCCAGGCACCGGAAGCAGGCTGTTTAGTGCCCACCGAGCCGTGTATTTCCCGAGGCTGCTGCAGTCTCTCCTCTCCTTATGCAATTCACATCAGTTAACAGTTTGCTCAGCAGTCTGGAAGATGCCACAAGATTTCCTACCCAAAGCTTCCTACGGGACTATGAAATAGCAGAAGGTGCCTCGCAAATGGTGGCTAGAGTAGAATGGGATCATTTAAATGATAAGCACCTACTTGCATATGGAACCTTCACAGAGAATTCTCAAATTTAGGAAACTCAAAATAAAGACTGATTTTTCTGTGTGTGTCAATTCTAAATTGCTTTTCAATGTTCGTAACAGGCACGCATTCTTTTCTCTGGTTTATAGTTTATAACAGACATGCGTGCATTACCTTTCCGTGTGTTATGAGTTATCATTAGGGTAGTTCAGAATTCTATAGACTGTATGTTAAGAACAGGTAATCACCTACCATGTGTCCCTGTCGGGGTGCTGTCTATATGTTACTTTCTTTAATCCCCCTAACATTCAGAAGCAGCAGGTGCTATCCCCGTTACCCAGAGGAAGCAATTGCATCTTCCCTAAGATCACAGAGGAGCCAGGGCCAGGGCCAGGAGCTGAGCAGAGAGTGAACTTGAAAACCCGCCTCTTAACCTCTCTGCCTCCTTCTCTCTCTAACCGTGTGTAAAGTGCACAGTGAGTGTCTTTACAGGAGTTCTGATTCTTGCCGATTACTCATGGAAATTTTATAAACCATCCACAGTATAACTTAATATAATATTAGTCAAAGTAAATTGTAATTTAAAAGGACCACCTCCTGTCCCCCAAATTACACAGTTCGATTCAAAAACAAATCTGTTACTGAGCAACATCCATGCCATTGATCTCCATTCGTGTTGATAACTGGGGGTTTACTGGGCCTTGATTTTAAGTGGGAAATGATGTGCTGAGTCACAACACTCAAAGTAGGCACAGTAACATGTTCTCACGCAAACTTCGAAGTCTGAATAAACTGACACTGCAGAGGGGGGCTGTGCTCCAAGATGGGAAATTCCTAAAACAACCAGGGCTGTCCCGTGACACCTGGGGCCATGACCAGCAAGAGTCTGTGGGTGTGAAGGTGGGTTTGCACATCTGTTTGTGTTGAAGGAAGAAAATACAGATGGATTTGCAGCAAAAAAGCGTGGGTCAATTAAAAGCATACCCTAGGGCTTCCCTGGTGGCGCAGTGGTTGAGAGTCCGCCTGCCGATGCAGGGGACACGGGTTCGTGCCCCGGTCCGGGAAGATCCCACATGCCGCGGAGCGGCTGGGCCCGTGAGCCATGGCCACTGAGCCTGCGCGTCCGAAGCCTGTGCTCCGCAACAGGAGAGGCCACAACAGTGAGAGGCCTGCGTACCGCAAAAAAAAAAACAAAAACAAACAAACAAAGCATACCCTACACGATCTTCCGAATCCTCAGCAGACTGCCTGAAAATAGTTTAGAATCGAGCCTGGAGTTGGGAAGATGAACATAGGATGAGTTCTCATGAGAAGGATCTCAGGAGTATCTATCCGTTTGACAGTTTCAAATTGCTGCGTATCTTTAACTCAAAGTTGTGATGGAGATGATCAGAAATAAAGAGAAGGAATTACACAAGCCTTGTTTCTTTTAAATGCGTTCATGCTAGGTCCCTTACCTGCCTTCCACTTGAGAGTCAAGTGTCTTACAACAATTATCCTTTCCACTAGGCCTCCAACACTTCAATATACATTTCTCTGTGGCCACCCTTAATACAGCATATAAGATAATGACCTGCTACATTAATATCCTCTGCTTAAGGGTCAGTACCCTTAAAATTAATTTACTAGCATTTACTGAGTGCTTACTACATGCTAGGCACATTCTAAGTAGCTGAAATGTACTATCTCATTTCATCCTCACAATAACCTCATAGCTCTCATTCTTCCCATTTTACAGATGAGGAACACAGGACACAGAAAGGAAAGTAATTTCTTCAAGGTTACACTACTGATAAATGGCAGAGCTGGGCTCCCTCCCAGGCAGTCCTGATCCAGCGTCCTCATTTTTAACCAGTGTGTAGGCTGCCTTCCTTCCCCATTCCTTTAACCAAATCTCCCCAAGCATACTCAGTCTTTCCACTCTAGGAGAGATGCAGACAGACAGACAGTGGTACACCACTGCTCACTGACCATCCTTGCTGGAAATGTCACGGAGTAGGGACTAGCTACAAGAGATGCCCAAATCAGCAAGACGTGGTCTTCGCTTCGAGATGCTCCTGATCTGGTTTGGAAGATGGACCGATAAGCAAGTGTCACTGCCCAGTAGGATTATAATCGGAGCACAAAGGGCAAAGGGAGCACCGAGGTGGGCACATTACGCAGAATGCAAGTCCTGCAGGATATGCAGGGGTTACCTGGGATGTGAAAAAAGGGAAGGAACGGGGTGGTGGTGCTAAAAGCTGAGTCACCAGGAAGCCTGGCAAACTGGAAGGAGTCGTGACTTCATATACTGGTCAATGAAAACAAAACACAGTTGCCAAACACTTGATTTCCAAGTATATTTTTAAGTCCTGCCAGCATGAACAAAAGCATCAGAGCAATTCTGATGATCTGAAGTGGCCAGTGCTACCACAGAACAAAGTGAAATCACAGAGTAACACCTTCCTAATATTTAACAGTCAACTTCTGTTTTGTTCTTAACACTTGGCACTTCTATGGAATCCCTTATCTGAGAATCTATGAGCCTTTTACCGACATTAATTCATTCTCCAAATAACCTCATGATTGCAATAAGCTTAAGTACACAAACATCTATAATTCATTAAATTAAAATAAGGACAGAAGAGAGAAGTTAAATATCTAGGCAAGGTCACCCAGTGAGATCGATATTCCTTTCAACTTCACCCAGGAAAATGTGTGTAACCTAGAAACGTCCTTCTTGTATTGTCTATTGTGCATTGAACTTGACAGATGACAAGACTGAGGGAATCTATCGGGAAGTAGACAGCTGTTTACTTCTCTAACTACTAAATAACCACAATGATGAAAAGATTTTACCAAAGTAAAACTTAGATTCTAAAGTAGAAACTAACTGAATGAAGAATGCTAGAGATAAATAACTCCATGGTTTTAAAAGCTCTCAAAATACAAAGGCTGGAGTATGATAAGACCCAAATATGAATATCTGAGCCAAAACGTTCATGATAAATCTCATTGACTAAAAGAGAATAAATCTAAGATCACGATGTCCTGTTTCCTCAATTAAGGAAATTGGTTCAGTGCCCCAACTTTGCATGATTTGAAAAGAAGTTTCTTTATGCAAAACAACTCTTTAAGCCAATCAACTCTTCGGAACAGTCTATTTAAGAAAAAACAAAGCAAGACGCTCAGAAGTTAGTGGTTTGTACAACAAAGCCATGGTGGGGATATGTAATTATATTTCAACACAATGATACGGTGAATCACGCTAAGGAGTGCTTGTGACCGTAAGCTTGCAAGAGGATAGATTTTTTATGTGGTAGGTTTTGCTTTAATAAAAAGGAGGAAGTTGGTTTGAAACAGCCCAAAGGGAAGAGTTGAGAAATAGTTTTAAAGGCTTTGCAGGAGCCCATCCTGGAGCCATAAAACATAATCACAACTTGAATGGACACAAGGAAGTAAAACAAAAGGAAAAAATGGAGAAATGGCGGAAACAGCCACAGTCAGGTGAAGCTCTTTAAAGATTGCAATTCTGTCAAATGATTGTAGGCCGGAAGAAAAATCTTCCCTATGAGTTGTGGGAAAGGAAGGGTTTCAGAAATAATTAGCCACTGAACACAAAGCCTACTACTGTTTGCAGCGTGATGGCCACAATCTTTATGCCAGCGATACACCAGAAGACATGGATTCTGTTCCCTCATCAATAAAGCACCTACAGAGTTCCCTGCACATAGTAGGAATGTGGTGGGAACTCTGTGGATGAGCTTAGTTGTGTGTTTCTAACTTAGGCAACCAAGGTGAGTCTTATATAGGGGATGTCCTTGAAATCCACCAAGAAGATTCAATTTACATGTTAGAGAATCCTTAAGAAAAACAGCAACAAGACTATGTTCTGAGGCCTGAACTGTATTCCAGTGCGTTTTGGGACGAGTATCTGCTCACCAGAAATTTTAACTAGAGCCTGTGGCGAGCAGGTGCGCCTCATCGCCCTGCCTAAGGGTCAAACACACGCATGCGTATGCCACAGCCAGGCCATCTAGGACCGGAAGGAGCCACGCTGCTGGAAAAAGATGAATGCATGATAAGGGCGCGAAGAGAAGGGTGAGCCTGCCTCCCAGCTCCGTCCTCTCTGAGGCTTCCTCAGTCTGCTGAGATAATAGAAGGCTTTTCTGCTCATCCTGAAAGGACCAGTTCTACAGATCAGGATTTCACATACCGGGCACCGTGCTAGGCAAGTAAGAGATGAAATAGATGTTTTCTGACCTCAAGGAACTTACCCTCATGCAGATCCATGAAGACACCAAAGAAAGAGTCAGAACCCCCCCTAGAGTGGGGCCCTTATCCCAACTCTTCCAGGGCTGGCCCTGCCTTTGGCAGTGATTCTCCAACATATTCCTCTGTGTGTTCACGCACAAACTACATCAGAGGCACCACTTACTAAGTGCTAGCAAATGCCAGCTAGGAAGCCCTATCCCCTAGAATATGCCAAAATCAAAATCTCACTTTAAAAATTATGATATTTTTTAAGACCTACCAAGGGACTTCCCTGGTGGTGCAGTGGGTAAGACTCCGTGCTGCCAATGTAGGGAACACGGGTTCGATCCCTGGTCAGGGAACTAGATCCCACATGCTGCAACTAAGAGTTTGCATGCCACAACTAAGGAGCTCATGTGCCACAACTAAGGAGCCCTGGAGCCGCAACTAAGGAGCCTGCCTGCCACAACTAAGACCCGGTGCAACCAAATAAATAAATATATAAAAAAAAAAACCTATGGAATCAGTCTACTTTGTGTTGATACCCAATTTGCAGCTTATTAATCTTCCTAATTTCCATCTCATTCTCCTCCACTAGAGGCGTTGATAAAAGGAAAACAGATGACAGCAAGTTAGTCAACTGGTTGATTTTTATAGAAGTTTTATTTAAATAAAGTTTGTGAATTCCTGTAGGTGTCACATGTCATCTTCATGCCTCTTTTCTACCATTGTGGGTAATTAGCATCTGATCATATTTGACAATTCTCAACAGGCGTTGATAATTCCTTGTACATAAGTCATGGAGGGCCTTTCTTTGTGCCAGGCACTGCTGGGATAGAAATGTGAGTGAGCTCTGATCTCAAGGAGCTAAACATGTTCTCAATATGCAGGTTTTCTTTCTTTTTTTTTTTTTTTTAATAAAGTCTGTATTTTTTGCTGTGAAGGACCTGTTATTTGCAAATATTACCAATTTGTAAGCCATGGTGTTTTTCATAATCCCTCACTCTTGTGTTTTTAATGACTTAAGGTAAATTGGCAAATTGTAGGTGTTATATTTTTAAGTCATTGAAGAAAAGAGCTAATAAAGACATCCATAAAGATAAGGTACATCTTAACTACTACACACAATTAAAAAGCAACCTTAATAATAGCTAACACAATACAGTTATTAATACAAGGTTTTTGCTCTTTTCTAATCAGGTCTAAGGGTATATATACACACTCTCTTAACTCTCACAGCAACTCTATGATTATCCTGATTTTTCAGACGAGAAAACAGACAGAGAGAGTAGTCATAGACAGAAAGAGGGATGCTGGTAAGCTCACAGTGGGAATGGAATAGTTCAAAGTAGCACCAAGAATGTAGAAAAGAGGAAAACCTCTCACAGTCCATAATTACTGAACTGAGTTTAACGAAAGTCTGAAAGAATAAGAAATTCCAGTGGTACTAAACTGAGTTAGGTGACTGAGCATGTAGCGAGCACAGAACACAAAGGAAAGGTTTAAGTTACTGTGCAGATACAGATACAGATATTAGCCTCAGCCTTGTGAGAAAAGATGAAAATGATTTTTAAGAGTCTGACAAAGACATCATTAATGATTGTCAGGAAGACAGAACAGTGATGTACGAAAGATAATCCAGAAAAGTCGGCAATGTCTTTAATAAAATAAACTGTGAGAAATATGATTTTGTGGTATATTTATGATATCAAACCCTGAAATAAAAATATCATTTAAGTATAATATTTAAATGAAAACTGATATTTCATTTAAATATCATTAAAATGGTTCTAATCTTCAGGAGAACAGTCTTAGTTTTCATCTCAATGTTTGGTGCCATGCACATCGGTGCAAATCTCATTATCAAAAATCAGGAGAAAGTTTACAAATCAGAACACATTTTCTAACATAGGTAGGGGAGTGAACATTATACTGGGGTCTGAAACAGTCATTTTTGTTTTCCATCTAATAAAATTTCACAGTAAACACTACTGCACAAAAGAAACTTCTTTGATGAAAAATATATGTGGCACACTGTCACAAAAATTACAAAATAGTAGAATATTATATATCAGGCATTTTAGAGTAAGTGTGCTAGAGTTTGGTTGCCTGGTTTGAATCACAGTTCAATCAGCCTATTAGCTTAGTCCAAGTTCCCTTGCACATATTCCTTGAATTCTTTCCCCAATTTAAAAAAAGGGGGTGCAGAGAGAACCTACTTCATAAGGATGTTGTAAGACTAAAATAATAAAATAATATTTGCAATGCTACATGGTAGGGGCTCAACATGTGTTAGCTATTATTTTCATTATATTTCATTATATATACATTTACTATTTATGCATAAACTAAAGACAGTACTAGAAAAATCATTTCCTAAAGATTCCTAAATCCACCAGAAAAAAGTAATGGACCCTGATCAGCCATTTTGGTAATTACTCTTTTAAACTTCCATAACATTTGATCTGAAGACTGAAAGAGAATCCCCAGCCTGGGCGACGGCAGCACACATGCGGCTTTCTACAGAAGTCCGTGGGAATATTCTCACAGGAGACAAAATATTTGATCTATTATTACTTCTAATTTGGTATTCCTTGGGTTTTCCCAATGCAAAGAAATAAGCCTAGAGAAACTATAAAAAGCAACAGCCCATCATTAAAAACCACCACCAACAAACAAACTGGTCTGTAAGTGCCAAACCGTTCACCCGCAGCTGAGACCGGTCACATCTGGGTGTCTGTGCCACTCTTACACCATTTTTTAAAGACCCTGCATCATGTACAATTTCTTTACAAAGGTTTATTAGGTGGAACGTGTTAAGGCCGTGGTCAACAGAACAAATGTAAAAGGCTAACTAAAACTGAAACATAGTATTTCATTCAATATCACTTAAACATTTCTCATCTTCAGGATCACAGTCTCAGTTTTCATCTCAATGCCTGAGATGGAAGCTGGCCCAGAACATCCGGCAAATATCATTTTGGATGGACAACAATTGAGACAAGCTCTGAAGTTTCTGCTGTCATACTTTAGCCTTCTTTCCTCCCCACCTTACACCTCTCTTGCACTTTTCCTCTACGTGACTTCGTACAGTAGATGACCTTCAGCATTCTAAATCCTATGCCTTGAGCTATTTAGAGACAAGACACTATGTAACCCTAATGCAGTAATTCAATGCATCTTTTGCCAACGTAGCATATAAAATGTTTTCTCTTGAATGATGTCATCAAACATCATTTATTAGTATGTCTCACTTTCATAAGCCACGGAGGAAATTTATGTACCTTAATTTAGACGATGATTTTATATCCATTTCCCGTAAGCCACAAGCATACAGACTTAAGAAGAGTACTTACTTTTGCTCCACGAAGAGGGGATCAAAGAACTCCGTTGTGATTTTGTTTGCATACAGGGAACACCCGGTCATTGAGCATAGCCCTGAAGAGCATCAGAAGGAAAGTGCTATGATTACTGGTGTTTCATTAACATCCTGAAGCACCTTGTTTGGAAGAAAGTTACTATTTACCTGAGAGTATGAATACAATCCCAGCCAAACAAGCAATTTTAGCTTTGGCTTTATCTGAGCCTCCGACTTTGGTACATTTCATTCCAAACAGGGCAAATATGGAACCAAAAAAGCCCAGGCTGACGGCGGCAATCATAAGTCCTCTACATGCCTGGATATAACCTGCAATTAGAGGAGGTCATTTACATTAACATAAAACGTGTGGTTGTCCAGGATGAAATTCTCATTTACACTGTCCTCATGAATGAGTGTGCTGCTTTCCGAAAACATAATCACAATGGTTAAAACATATGTTAAGACAAGCAAGAAAGAAAAGCAAGTTAAGCTGTATGGAGTGCCTATTTTACGTCACACACTTTTCAGTTTGGCCTATGCATGATCCTCAGGATATATCTCTGGGTGTTATTATTCCCATATTCACAGATGAAGAAACGGAGGCACACAAAAGTTACATAATGTGCCAGAGACGAGTTAGTAAGGGGTTGAAATGGATTCCATCCAGCTCTGACTACAAAACGCATGCAATACTGCCTTTCACCCTGGGAAACCTCATCTGCCACTATCTCAACCCTGTTACTCCTTTGCACATCAGACCTTTAAAATAGATGTTTTAATGGTTTTGACGTTGTAATCTTTATAATTGAGCAGAGCTCCCACAAAGTCACATCTTCTAATATTAGCGAAAGATTATAAATGAGACTGACTGGAATGTCATCATGAACCATGAGAAGTCTAAATCAAGATGTGTTTTCATGACCTTTTAAAATTTTTCAGGGCACACGTAATAACATCGGGTTTAAATAAGCACTGGTTGGTTCCTAGAAGAATATTTTATAATTATGAAATTAACTGTTTGCATATAAATGGATGCTTTCAAAGTATCCTGAAAGTTTGTTCTGTTGGTTTGTTTGATCATTCCTCCTACACCATTCATTTTCTTAGTCACCTATTTTTATTTGCACAGCCAGGGTGATGGTAAACTTCAGCCTGGCTTTTGTCCAGACACTAACAGATTTTAAGTTAACAGAATTTAAACTAATACATTTTTACCACATGCCATCATTTTCATTTCAGACTGAAACAGTGCCATATTTCAGTTTGAAATAATGATGGCACATACTGGTGTGCTCATTTGTTAAGCAAATGAATGTACATATCTCTCAGGTTTACATTTGGCATTAAACTTTTTAATATGAAAAAACTCATAAGTGCCAAGATACACCAAGTCATTTATTATTGTGTTCAGGCAAAGTCAATAATAAATAATAATTCTAAGGCTACGATAATCATATATTCAGGGAATAATGGGGGAAGGTGGCCTCCAGTCTATGTTTCTCAGGGAAAGAATAAAATTTTAAGTTTTAGTCCTACCCCTAGGATCCATTTTGAAGAGTACCCAGAAGATGCTCTAATTAACTGAACAGATTTAGGCCCCTACAAATGCAGAATGCAATGACAATGATTTTCTATTTTATAGGGTGAACTACTTCCAGACAGAAAATAATTTCCCTGATGGTAAGGCTGTCAAAAACAGCAAAAGAAACTTATTTTTAGCAAAACAGGATAATGGAGGCTTATTTTGGTAGCTATAGTAGTGCTGCAGGGCTATCTGTGTCTGTGGCTGAACAGTGACCCAGCTCTATTTTAAACTTCAACCCTCAAGTCCCCCAACCAGAACCCAGGGAGCAATAGAAGCATAGGGAGAGGAAGCCTGTTAGTTCCCTGCAAGATTAAAGACAGTCCTCCAGGATAACCACAACTGACTCATCATTTACCACCAGAGCTACTGGGACAGTGTGGTTTCATTATTTTTTGAGATTTGTTTTAACCTGTGGTTTTGAGGTGTTTTAGCTGACTCTTACTGCAATCCTAAACAGACAACAAAGTGTGTGTGTGATATAACCTCTATCCTATATTTAAAAAACTATTCTAGAAAACCTTATCATGCACCATAATTTGCATTTATTTTAGGAATCTTACAGGCTTTATGTACAGAAAACACGAGTCTTGCAAAAGGTTAAGTCTATGGTCTGATCACTAACAACATGAAACACATTTTCCCAAATGGTACACAGTGGTCAGAATCCCAGGCTGATGAATTCAACCCTTAATGTGACTGGAAAAAATAACAGTAGGCTTTAAACTTTAACCACTACTCATACCATTTTTTCCCTGAGTGTCTCACTCAGTTCTCCGGTCTCAGCCCTGGTACCTGCAGCAGGATCAGCTCTGCCCTCTCAGCACAAGAGGAGAGATAGAGAGCAGGTTCTGATGAGGTCAGGTCCTTCCTCAGAACCAACCAGAACCCTGATTTGGTGGGGAAGGTAACTCTCTCTGGTGTGGGAACAGTAGCAATAAATTGCTAACTCATCGCATACATAAAAGAAGGGTTTAGAGTTCCTGGGGATAAACTCCTCTGTCAGCCATAGATGGAATCGAGTTGTTGGTAAGCCTGAGGCCTGTAAATTAGGGGCTACCAGTCCTTAAAACACTCACAGACTCAAGCCTTGGGTGACTTCCCACAAACCCTCTCAGAGTTTATCTTTTGCAAGGCAGACCTCTACAACCTTGCTTTTTCAACAGTTCCGGAGGTCAAAACTTATAAGTAACACCCTCAAGTGAAGTGGTGGTAAAAACCTAGTCAAGGAGGCCATTATTTTTGACAGGTCTAATTTACTGACACCGTTAATAGCTAATTAACACATTAAAGTGCTGAGGCATGAACATATTTGCTCAGAAGTTCTCTGAAGTATAATTTATAGTTAACTCCTTTGGAAGAAATGGCAAACATTCCCACTAACAAAAATAGATGGCATATACTAAAAAAAAAAACCACCTGGCTCAAAATGCTCAGCTGCAGTTCAAATGGTGCTTTGAAAGGAATATGGGTTAGCAATAAACAGAAATCACCAGCTCATTCAACGGTGAGTTTTTCAATTAGTAAAATAGTGTGACTTTAAATTAATGAATTCTGTTGGAGGAAAACTTCAAGGTGTCCCTTAAAAGTTCAATGTTTTCCAAATGTACCTTATTTTCCATTTCCAACTAGCAAAAATGAAAATATCCACTTGGTGGAGACAATTCCCTAGCAGTACACTTGGTAGCTGCTGATTGAAGGAAGAAAAAAAGGATGTGCTTTCTTATGCTAGTAGCTTTGAGTACTTTTTGCAAATCCTTTGAGAGAAGGGTGATATGAGGGTCAGACGTGAACTCTGAATTTCACCTCTGGTTCTTCTATTTACCTGCTGTGTATCCCCGATTGTATTACCTAATCTCTCCAAGCCTGTTTTCTCATCTGTAAAACCCAAGGATAACAGCACTTCCTTCACAGGAGGAATATGAACCAAGCGTCTGGTGAGTGGTAAGAAACACATCAAAGCTTCCCTTCCATAACACTAAGATTGATTCTAAGCAGAAATTAGAGTTGGAATCCTAACATGGCATAACATTAAACCTGCACATTTAGCTTTTTCCTTGTAGGGAGAACTGGGGTAACAATGATACCCCCTGATGAAGAGGAATCAGAGCTTTGACCTCACATAGGAGATTCAGAATGACTCCATCATCTGTGTCCAAGAGGCATGTTCTTTCACTTAAGACTAGACAGGGAGAGCTGTGAGCCTTCTCTCTCCTTTCTTGGATTTTTCTGCTTGGTTTATATAGGACTGGCCTACTCAGGCCTGTGGTCACCACAGCCCCTGGCAACATGGCTTTCTCCCTCCACTTCAAGTGCAATAACCAGGAAATCCACATGCAGCATGCTGTAGGCAGGGCCTGCCTTAGGCCCAGCAACCAGCAGATGTGGCTGCCCAGAAAATACATGGCAGAGCGCGAACAAGCAGAGGGGCCTCCTCTTTGGGGGAACTGACTTCTCTCCACATGAAAATGAGGCTGTGTGGCTGAACCCCCCAAAATATTATTCGGAGAGATGATGAAAAGTAAGTTTATAACTTTGTGATAGGCAATGCTTTCTTAAGCCACAAAAGCCAAGCCAGCAGGAAGAGACTGATAACTATGATTATAGTACACATTTCAATGTTTTGTATGAGAAAAGACATCACACATTTAAAAGACAAGCAATGGGCCAAGACTGCAACATATATAACAAATCAAGGACTGATATCCAGAATTTAAAAAAACACATCATTTAAACCAAGAGGAAACAAAAGAACCATGGGCATAAGATATGGACAGGCAAGTCACACACACAAAAAAAAGGGTCAATAAATACACGCTAAGGCGGGGTCAAAATCACAGTGATCAGGGAATAAAATAATAACATGATAGGACGTCACCCATTAAACTGGATGAAACACTTAGTGGTGAGGATGTGGAGACACAGGTATTCTCATACACTGTTGGTGGAATGTAACTGGACAATTTAAACTGAATAATAAAATGAATATTCTACTGCTCTGACAATACTATTCCTCAGTATCTACACTACAGATACACATATATGCACAAAGAGGCAAATAGAAGGGTTTTCAGTAAAGTGCTAAGAACAGTGAAAAGCTAGGAAGGGTCCAATGTCCAACAATGGGTAAGTCGTTAAATAAACCAGTTTGTCCAGAGTAATGAATACCATGCAGTTGTTAAAAAACAGTTACTTCAGGGGCTCCCCTGGTGGCACAGTGGTTGAGAGTCCGCCTGCCGATGCAGGGGACACGGGTTCGTGCCCCGGTCCAGGAAGGTCTCACATGCCGCGGAGCGGCTGGGCCCATGAGCCATGGCCGCTGAGCCTGCGCATCCGGAGCCTGTGCTCCGCAACGGGAGAGGCCACAATAGCGAGAGACCCGCGTACCGCAAAAAAACAAACAAACAAACAAAAAAAACCAGTTACTTCTATATGTACTGACTCGTAAAGCTATGTTATTAATTTTAAAACAATGCAGAACAAGAGGTGAAGTCATTTACGTCTTTTAAAGTCATTTTCTAGACACACGAGCACACACGGAAGGCCATTTTGCGAGCTGGGTTGTATACAAATGTCACGCCTCCTCTCTAGGGCTGGATGGTTGAAGGCTACGCTCTCCTTCCTCCTCATTACCCAACCTGTCCCCAAATCTTGAGACCATGACGTCCATTCTCAGCTCAGACACATAAGGCGCACACTACTCTGCACCCAATAACCTTCATGGAGTATTCATCTCTCCAGCCTCTCCCTTGTCCCCCAGCTGTCCTGTAGAAGGAAGCGTACCTATCTGGCAGGCTATCTCGGTGACGGTACAGTTACAACAGAAGAATGTGTTTAGGACAGTAACTGTCAATCCCATATTCCTGAATGCAAATCACAGAAACAAGAGCCTGCCTGTTCAAACATCTACCTGGATGTGTGCTCTGCAGGGCACAGGAAATTCAACCGCAATTCTAGGGAATCAGGAGTGTACCAGCTACTTACTGTACACACACCAGGACACAGACCCAGGTGTCACTCATCTAAAACCAGACACGTATTCCCTTATACGGAGTTTCCATCAAATACCTCCATTCAGCAGCAGTTTGCTTGTCGTGGCAAGCACCGTCTTAGGGGGATTAAATCTTGTCCTTTATTTACTCAGTTATGCAAATAAAAGCTTGCAGAGCAGTAATAAAAGAAAAAGAAAACACCTCAAATCGAGAACTAATGTAAATGACTCTCAAGTTTCTGCGGGATCCATCTACTCATGTGCTGTAAAATCCTGAAGAAAGGAGCCTAGAACTTGAGCAATCAGTGTGACCGGGTTTGACATCCACTGTCAACTAAAAAGAGCCAGTCTGAAACTAAAAAGAGCCAGTTTTCTTCGCGAACACCTGTTGTTCTAATACAATACAGTATAGAGCGCCGCTAACAAGAACTATGTAGAAAACAATTAACAACGCTGAGGGAGACGCTGAGAACGGACTTGGGAGGCGCGACACAGAACTTGTCAGTCTCCCGCACAAGATTCCTGCTGGCCAGAATTCTCTACTCTCTGCGGCACAGGCTAGGGCTACTTATGTTCCTAACCTTTAGAGGCAGAGGTAAAGCCCAGCAGACTCATTTGTAGATGCGGGGCGGGGGCTTTGGAGCGGGTGCTCCTGCAATGTTTCCTTTCCCCCACACACACACTTTTAAAAGAACTAACGAAATGGCTAAAGGGAGTTCAGAGCAAGCAGATTTCGCTCTGACAAGTCCATTTTAATCAGAATCCAGCCCTTCTGGGTAGTAGTGCTGGCTGGAGAAGACAAGCCCCCTCTCGTGACTCCGTGTCCTAACAGTCCCCAAGAGGGGGGGGGTCCCACTGCCCTGTCCTCGACTCTCGAGACAACAAAGCTGCTTCCCTCCATCCCCGTCGCCTGAGAGTCACCCACCCCACCCAGGCCTGTCTGCGAGCCCCTCTCTCCCACCCCGGGGTTCCGGGCTCGGACAGGCGCCCCCCGCGGAACAGACATCCGGGGAAGACGGGCCACGGGCACCGGGGACTCTCCCCGGCTCCTTCAGGCACTGAGGGGGAAAGCGGGGCCGGGCTTCGGAGGAGTCCGGCCCGGGGGTCCCGCCGGGGGTCGTGGGGTCAGCGGGCGCCCCGCCGGCAGGCCGGGGAGGAGCGAGGGGCGGGGGGCGACGGGATGCAGACCGTCTAGCGCCAGCATGGAGGGGAAGTCCTTGCAGTTGGAGACGCCCGTGGAGTCGGTAACGCACATCTTCCAAAGGTTGGCCCAATAGGTGGCGGTGGTGATGACCGTGCCGTCGATGGTGGACACCTTCCAGTAGTCGGTGGGCAGCGTGGAGGACACCAGCACCCAGCCGGAGATGGAGACCATGAAGGCAATGATCTCCGACGCCGTGCTCGCCATGCCGCCCGCTGTAGCAGCGTTCGCTCTCGCGCACCTGCTCGGCGCCGCGACCCCCGCGCGCCCAGCCGGGCGGCTCCGCCCCCTCAGCCCCCGCCCACCCCGTCCCGCCCCGCCCCCTGCAGGCCCGGCGCTAGGGGGCGCGCGCGCCGACCCCAGGACGCGCCCTCTGGGGCAGAGAGGGCTCGCGGGGAGCTTTTACGGTCGCCACCTGGGTTCTCTCGAGCCAACTGGCCCGGCGCCCGCGGTCTGGAGGAACGCACGCCTGCGCGTCCCTGTGGCCCCCCTACCCCCCGCGCCCGCATCCCCGGGGCCGAGGCACAGCCGAGATCTGCTCTCCAGTTGGACAGACTGGCAGCCGGATGTGGACAACTTGCTGCGTTCGGGCCCCCTCCCCTCCCCTCCCCTCCCCTCCCCTCCCCAGCCCCTACCCATTGGCAATAGCTTGGCTTCTAGGATACCTTGTAAAAGCAGAGCAGAAAAAGCCTTTTGTGCGCCTGGAAAGGACACCAACTGCTAACGCAGCCCTTGGCCCGCTGAACTCCAAAGGTTTAGTGCCACGCTCTTTTGGGCGACCCAGTTCGGCTTGTCAAGGAGGGACCACTGCGGTTCTGGGCTCGAAGTCGGCCTTGCGCTAAAATTCTGCAGTTCCTTTTGACCCGGCGGTTTGCGGAAGGTCACTGTCAAGAGGTGCGTGGCACAAACCTAAGTTCAGAACAGCAGCCTATGGAGAGACAGGCTGCGTCGGGGCCTTGTTTACAGTCCTGGTCGTGACTGTTCCAGCCACAATGCTGGCCTGCTGATACCAACGTACTACATGTAGGAACACGTAGGACGTGCGTTTAAGACGTTTCTCCTGTGGGTCCGTTCCAGCTGCCAGTTCTGAGTATCTTCTATGAGCCGATGGGCTGTCACAGCTGCTCTGTATCTTGTTTAACTTTTTTTTTTACCACCTCCACCTTCTGCACCTAATTGAGGAATAAGCTCATTCCTTCATTGCTGTTTCAAAGCAAACTTAAAGATCAGGGTGTACTTTTGGCTCCAGAGTTCACATAGTTGAGCATAAATGAGAGAACCAAGACTCTGACTTTATTATGGGTTTATTATTTGTCCGTTTAAAGGTCTTGCAGTTCGTGGCATGAACTTTCAGGATTTACTTCTTCCCCAAAGTAACCAAGGTCTAAAACCTCTAAATCAGTTCTGCTATAATAACGCTAGTTGCTAACCCCCAAATTGCAGGGACACTTTGGTTCATTGTGAAGAGTTTCTCAATTCCCCTTTGTCACTTAAACAAAACAAAACAAAACCAAATTGGTACAGAATGAAATTAGAGGTGATTCAACATCTGTGAAGAAGAGAGGAGGTTGAATTACAGAAACATCAAAACAGATTTGGGAGGACCATTGGAGATTGTATGGATATACTCCACACTCAACAAATCATCCTATTTCTTTTTGAACTTTTGAATTTTATTTTATTTTTTATACAGCAGGTTCTTATTAGTTATCTATTTTATACATATTAGTGTATACATGTCAATCCCAACCTCCCAATTCATCCCACCACCACCACCCGCCCCCTGCCACTTTCCCCCCTTGGTGTCCATACGTTTGTTCTCTACATCTGTCTCTATTTCTGCCCTGCAAACCGGTTCATCTGTACCATATTTCTAGGTTCCACCTATATGCGTTAATATACGATATTTGTTTTTCTCTTTCTGACTTACTTCACTCGGTATGACAGTCTCTAGATCCATCCATGTCTCTACAAATGACCCAATTTCGTTCCTTTTTATGGCTGAGTAATATTCCATTGTATATATGTATCACATCTTCTTTAACCATTTGTCTGTTGAAGGGCATTTAGGTTGATTCCATGACCTGGCTATTGTAAATAGTGCTGCAATGAACATTGGGGTGCATGTGTCTTTTTGAATTATGGTAGTGGGATTGCTGGGTCATATGGTAATTCTATTTTTAGTTTTTTAAGGAACCTCCATGCTGTTCTCCATAGTGGCTGTATCAATTGATATTCCCACCAACAGTGCAAGAGGGTTCCCTTTTCTCCACACCCTCTCCAGCATGTTGTTTGTAGATTTTCTGATGACGTCCATTCTAACTGGTGTGAGGTGATACCTCATTTTAGTTTCGATTTGCATTTCTCTAATAATTAGAGATGTTGAGCAGCTTTTCATGTGCTTCTTGGCCATCTGTATGTCTTCTTTGGAGAAATGTCTTTTTAGGTCTCCTGACCATTTTTTGATTGGGTTGTTTGTTTTTTTAATATTGAGCTGCATGAGCTGTTTATATATTTTGGAGATTAATCCTTTGTCCATTGATTCATTTGCAAATATTTTCTCCCATTCTGAGGGTTGTCTTTTCGTCTTGTTTGTAGTTTCCTTTGTTGTGCAAAAGCTTTTAAGTTTCATTAGGTCCCATTTGTTTATTTTTATTTTTATTTCCATTACTCTAGGAGGTCAATCATCCTATTTCTAGAGATAATATTCAGTTCATGCTCTAACCTTCTGGACTTCAGATTCAGTGCATGACAAGGTGTGTGTTCTGGTTCTGTTTCATACTAACAGCCTTTTAGCAAGTTTTTGTTTCTACTGAGCCCAAATCTGGCTGTCTTTAACGTCCATCCAACTGCCATGATTTGCACTGAGATGACACAGGGTAAGTCCTACTTTTGGGCCATGCAGCCGCTCTTGGGAAGTGTGTTTGTGTGTGCATGGCCATCTCATGGCTTGTGTGAATGGGAATACGGGTGAAGACCCGTTTGCTTAGTGGGATGCAGACATAGTTCCACTACTGTGCTCCTCTTGGTCCCAGTTTGTCCTGTTGTGTCATGTTGGGTTCATGGGGGGGTCAAGCTTAACACTAGCTTGGGAAGCACCTACCTAACCTCCTCCTTCTCATCTTCCCTTATATTCAAGTCAGTCACCTTTGAGTACTGACAACAACTGTGCTCTATTCTTTTGTATGATTTGCCTTTATAAAGTGCTTTTATTGTCTTGGTTTCTTGTCCTCCAGCATATTTCCACTATTATTTCTGTGCCATATTTCTTTCTGAATGATATGCTTATTTCTAATCCAATTTACTATTCAGAAAACACAAGAACTCATGAACCAGGACATTCCTATGGAGTTTCCTAAAGTTAAAATTTGCACAAATGTTGGTTTTATACTTTATTTCCTGGTCTTGTTTGAGTGTCTTTGTTTGCTTTTCTTCTTCATGGTAGTTTCTCACTAAAATTGTTGATTCATTTTTTTGCAAGACAAAACCCTGACTTACTTTTGACACAAAAAAGTCTAGTGTTGTGACCTTGAAGACTCACGCAGCTCCTAATTTATCAACAGATTGGTTGTAAATTCCATTGTTTGGAACCAAAGGTGCATTGTTTTACAAAAAGAACTGTGAAGACTGATTCAGTGTTTCAGACCATTCCCCCCAAATTTAACAGATAATGTAGTTTTACCTATTGTACTTAAAATATCCACAAACCCACCATTGCAACATATCTTCCAGAGGAAACAAATTCTGAATTCTAACTTGAACCTCCAAGAAAGACCCTCTCTCTGCTGCATCACCAGACCGTTTAAGCCAGGATCTCTGGAGGTAGCTCTGGTAGTGATTTTTCCAAAGCTTCTAAGGTACAGCCAGGTTGGAAACCACAACACTGATCAGTTGAGATGCATGTATATGTGTATAAACAGTCAATTAAGCAAACCAGATGGTGTGTGTTATAGAGAAAAAGAATATTCATCTGTTGGTTGAAAAGTTTGAGAAAAGAAATATTCTTTTACTATAGAGATGGTAACACACAGCTTCAACTTAAAAGGGTTGAAAATACCACAAACAACCCATAAATTATGATCTGGGTGGCAGCACTATTAGTTCTTTTGCCAGCTGAAACAGACTAGGGTCGTTATGCCTGTGGACTTGATTAATTTTCTTTTATTCTCTGTCTGTTCTGTGAGGTTTGACAGCCCCAAACTTCTCTTCCCTGGCATATACTGCATATTAACTACAGAGGGTTACATTTAGAGCCCACAAGTGCCTGACCAAAGGATAAAAAAATGTTAAGTTTCTTTAATACCTAAAGATTATTATGTAAGGAATCAAGCATTTACTTTAGAATGTCTTATATCTTAAGCTTTTCAAAACTAGTATAGTCAGAAGAAACCACATAATCCAACATAAGAATGTCCAGAAAAGGAAAATAGACCGAATAGATTTTTTAAAAAGAAGTAATGAATAAATGGCCTGTTTCACTTTAAGATTCTAGAGTCCCAAATAACCTTTGCAGCTGATCTGCAAACCCATTTACAGAGTACCTTTCAACTGATAAATACCTCTTTATTTTCTTTAGGATTCAGTTCACTGAAATTTTTATTTAACTATTCATAACAAACCATTCTTAATTTAAATATAAAAGTGAATACAGTTAGAAAGTTACTTCTCCAAATTATTCAAAGTAACATCTTAATTAACAATAACTTGGCCTTTACAAAAAACTGTAGTTTTTTTCCAATATGAAAAGTACTAATTTATCTATAATAAATTTGACATGAAGACATTTACTGTCCTGAAATATATTCTGAGCCTTTCCACTTTTGAGACCTAAACCACTGAGACCTAAACCACTGTTGGAAGTTATTTCTTTGGCATTATTATGGTTATCAAGGAAAAATAGAGGATTCCCTCCCCCCCATGGTTGTTCAGGAGTGAAACCAGTTTAGCCGACTAAACCAGAGATTTGCAGAAATTCTTTACTTGAGATTCAGCTCACCTGCCAAACAACACAGGTGTGCCTTTCAACAGCTCAAGAATTTTCTAAGCATCAAATTTGGTTTCACTATACATTAGCTCCTTCCTAGATTCCAGTGAGGTGGCATGCTGCTGATGAGGTGGGAAGAAACTAAAGTCCTGATAAATACAGTATTAACTAAAAAACAACTTCTCAGGATCCAAATATCGTTAAAGAAGACATTAACACTGATACTAAAATAGTAAAATAGCATATCTGTATTCTTTTTCCTTCATTTTCCCTAACACTCTTAGTTTATCTTAATGCTCTACACTAATTCTATGATACTTGTAACTACTTAGCATGAATGCTGCAGAGTGAGAGGAGTAGTTACGGGAATGGATACTCATGCTTATCATTGCATCATCGATCATATATGTGTGTGTATATTTATAAATTATTTTGAAAATTATAAGGAAATAAACAGTGTCTTATTTTGACATCTGGTACCCTTTGAGTCTGTACTACATCAGAAGATGCCATATATATCTTATGAACTTGTCCTTCATACATTCATTTGAAACACACTCCCTATTCTTGTGACCGAGCAGGACCCCCTCCCCCAGAGCCTCTGCTGTAGCTCCTCTCTGAAGTACTCAGATAATAGTATCTCATGCATCTTTCCTGAGTTTTTCAGTTGCTAAAAACCACCACCAAATGGAATAAATTAACTATTTGATGAGCATGAGCCCGCAGACCTACTGGCGCCACTCTGTTAGCCACTCTGTTACCTCACCATCAACCAATCAGAGAATTGTGCACGAGATGATCCCGTACCCTGTGACTCCACCCCCAACCTGGCCTTTAAAAATGCTTTGCTGAA
Source organism: Mesoplodon bidens (assembly GCF_964165515.1). Classification (NCBI taxonomy): domain Eukaryota; kingdom Metazoa; phylum Chordata; class Mammalia; order Artiodactyla; family Ziphiidae; genus Mesoplodon; species Mesoplodon bidens. The sequence goes on along the minus strand of NC_138174.1, from coordinate 63,609,174 downwards.
ACGCTTCCGAAGGTTTGGAGGTTTTTGGGCCGTGAGCCCTCCGTCTCATTGCATGGCCCTGCAATAAAACTTTCTCGGCTCCAAACTCCGACTTTTCCACATTGTTCGGCCTCACTGGGCATTGGGCACATGAACTTGCACTTGGTGACATTCTGAGGTAGGTTAGGACTACCTAGATTCCTCCTGAGCACCTGGAGAGGTAAGTTTGGGGCCCCAGCAGCTCACAGCTGTCTTGGTGAATACTCCTCCAGCCTGGAAAGACTCTCACTCTGGGATGCTGGAACTTTCTAGGGCTTGCAGATGGGTTGGTTGTATTTTGCTGGTCAGTAAGCATCTTATGAGTATTAATTCAACCTACCCACCCAGGTTGGGCAGCAAGTAAACCTATGTGTTTTAGGCAAGTCATTTAATTGCTCTGAGTTGTACCTTCCTCATTTGAAAAACGAAGGAGTTATTTTGGATGGTCTCCAAGACCACTTTGAACTCTAAGAATCTCTGACAAAAATCTCCCAGACAAGGGCTTCCCTGGTGGCGCAGTGGTTGAGAGTCCGCCTGCCGATGCAGGGGACGCGGGTTCGTGCCCCGGTCTGGGAGAATCCCGCGTGCCACGGAGCGGCTGGGCCCGTGAGCCATGGCTGCTGAGCCTGCGTGTTCGGAGCCTGTGCTCCGCAATGGGAGAGGTCCACAACAGTGAGAGGCCCGCATACAGCAAAAGAAAAAAAAAAAAAAAGTGGGTACTATTCCGGTTCACTCATGCTCTTTCATTTCCTTACCTCTCTTTAAAGTTATAAAATTACATTTTCCACAAAAGAGGTATTAGAGTTAGATTGACATGCAGTAAGTGAATAAGGGTGAACTGTATTGCAAATCTTAAAAATACAGAAAGTCTTCAGTAGGATGCCAACATGGTAGAGGTTGATGCTGAGAGCAGAGGAAGAGAAACCAGGCAGTATGGGTGAGATTAGTTGGGGGTGGGGTGAGGTGTGTTCAAAGGGAGGTGAAGCAAAACTGAGAAATAAAACTAGAATAGCAGTTAAATATAAAAGAGGCTGAACAACTACAAGACAAGAGGCTGAACAACTACAAGACAGGATAAGGGTAACAAATGTAAGGAGAAAGGAAAGGAACAAGAAACAAGAAATTAAAAGATACAAAAGAGATGGGAAGCCCCGGGGTAGGGATGGGACCAACCGGGGAAGAAGGTAGCACTGAGGAAAGAAGATGGGTGACCACTAAGGAGAAGTGGATAGTGGTTTCCACAGCTTTCACCTCTCTATACTAGTGCGTGCAAGGGGTGGGAAAGGCCACATTCTAGTGCCTGTTCCAAATGAAGAGACTTTCCCCTTCCCTGGGCCTCAGAATAGAGCTGGTGAGAACTTGATTCAAAGCACTCAGGAGTCCAGTGTTTACCATTTGGCTCACTTCATGGGAAAAATTTGTGGAAGTTTAAAATGAATAAGGGTCAAAAATGAAAGTTCTGGGCTTCCCTGGTGGCGCAGTGGTTGGGAGTCCGCCTGCTGATGGAGGGGGCACGGGTTCGGGCCCCGGTCCGGGAGGATCCCACGTGCTGCGGAGCAGCTGGGCCTGTGCGTCCGGAGCCTGTGTTCCGCAACGGGAGAGGCCACAACAGTGAGAGGCCCGAGTACCGCAAAAAAAAAAAAAAAAAAAAAAAAAAAAAATTCTTACCCAAACATACCCATAAACAAATAATTAATTGTGAGGTTTTTTTTCAAAATGTAGACTTTCTTCTATTGTCTAATTAAAATGGATATGGGTGCCTTTTAGGTACCATGTCCTGCACTCGTAGGTACTGCACTCATTTAATTGCAGCCCTATGAAGTAAGTACTATTTTCATTCCCACTGCACAGCTGTGGAAACTGGACCACAAGGAGATGCAGTAACTGGCTCTGAGAAGTGATGGGGGCAGTTTCAACTTAGCCAGTGTAGTTCTAGAGTCTGCACTCCTTTGTCATCAGTCATTTGCTTTCTACCAAGACAGCACTTTGTAGATCATGTACTCAGTTAATATTCACTGAGTATAAAAACAAACACACAAAAATAGAATAATTCTACATAATTTGTATTTATCTTTATTTTTTAGGAGAATGGTTTTTATAATCAAACATTTGAAGAGGGTACCTAATTTCCTCATTTAATTTCATTTTGTGACTATATCTTGTAATAGGTGAATTGAAGTTCATTAATATGCTACTTAACAATGTCCTGAGCAATGCTAATTCATCATATCACAGGTTGTATCTAGAACATTTTTCTTAAACTGTATATATGTGTGTGCCTATGTATGTATATAGATATGTGTATATAAATATGTGTGTAGGCACAAAAACACACACACAAAAAGGTCATTAGAGTATTCCTGTCTTCTCGTGCTTTAGATCCTGTACTGGGCTCTCAGCCAGTTGGAGCTAACACAGCTGTCTTCAGTATGAATGCTTTAATGAGCACCCATCCTTCTACCTTGCTAGCCTGAATTGGGGGAGTTCTGTGGTGTGTGTTTACTGTGCATGGCCTACGCTTCTTACGTTTGTTTTCTGATCAAAGTTTTGACCCATATTAGCCGACAAAAGGTGTGCCACAATTCAGATGTTAAAATGCACGTTTTTTTTCCCCACTAGGTATTGCCATGTTGTTTCTGGAATGGCTGTACCCCATGGCATGCTCACAGCAGTGCAGGATGGTTCTAGTTTTCTCATATTCTCCCCAAACTTACTTTATCTAACTACATAATTGTTACTTTACTGTAAAACCCAAGTTTATCTATCTCCAAAGTTCATGTTCTTCTATTTAAATAACAGTCATCCAAGTTTTTTTTTTTTTTTTAAAGATGTTGGGGGTAGGAGTTTATTAATTAATTAATTTATTTTTGCTGTGTTGGGTCTTCATTTCTGTGCGAGGGCTTTCCCTAGTTGTGGCAAGTGGGGGACACTCTTCATTGCGGTGCGCGGGCCTCTCACTATCGCGGCCTCTCTTGTTGAGGAGCACAGGCTCCAGACGCGCAGGCTCAGTAGTTGTGGCTCACGGACCTAGTTGCTCCGCGGCATGTGGGATCCTCCCAGACCAGGGCTCGAACCCGTGTCCCCTGCATTAGCAGGCAGATTCTCAACCACTGCGCCACGAGGGAAGCCCCGTCATCCAAGTTTTGAAGACATTCAAAGACATGTTTTTAAAGATTAAACATAGAAACACTATAAATTTGCAGACATTACTGTATCCAAAGTTAAAAGATAAGTCATTATCTGAATATTTTTTGGTCCATTACTATTTATTGTTATCCTCAGCCTCCTCTTACCTGATTGTAAGAGAAAAATAGGGGTGGGTAAGAGAAATTTGGCATATTGCACTGAGGTGTCAGAGAAACAGGTATATATGTGTGTACATGTGTTTGTGAGTGTATCACGTACACAAAGGGCTAAAGGAATAGAGGCTAAGAGATGAAAGTAGAAGGGAGACAAGAGTGACATGTAATAACAAAGGAAGATGTTTTCTCTGTAAAACATTGATTGGAAGTGAAGGTGATAAGGGTAAATGGCAAAGGGATTTTTAATACAAGCTTGTATGTCTGTGTGGAATGAGTGGGGAGGCGGGACCTCTGACCAGCTCCTGCTTCATCGGGTCACTTTAGCCATCTCCATATATAGACATATATGTCTGAGCATTGGAGATTTAATGCATCTAAAGAGCAATATTAGTGCTGTTCTTGTGTGTTTGGGTTGATGAGGAAAAGGTAGAACACAATGACTGAATTAGGCATTTGGGTCATGTCAGCATGACCAACTTCTTTGCTTTTCTTGTTTCGAGTTAAATTGGCCAGGTGTTGGGAAAGAAACTTGTAACCACAATCTCCTCCTCACCAAGTAGTGTGTTTTAATTGCTAGGTGTGCCCCAAATGCAAGTTTTCTTGCCCACTGATTTTTGCCTACCCTTTCCTCTACCATATCCTTGAAGGCAACCCCAGCAGCCAGGGAACTTGCTGGAGGTGACTTTAAGGAAACGACTGAGAAAACAGAGGTGATCAGAGACGTTGAACATCACTGAAGCCTGGGATGAATGACCAATTATGGGAACAGTGGCCTAAAAAAGCGATAGCCAGGAAGTTGTTTTGACTTCTAGGGGTTTGAAGAGATTGGAGGAGTCAGTGTAAGAGGTTGGGATTCACTGCTGTGAGAAGATTAAACAGCCCGTAGAGTTCACCTGAGCTCACCCAGGTTTTGCTCCTGTTTCGAAAACAGCATTATTCACTCATTGAAATGAGTGAATAACGCATTTATTGAGTGCCTGCTATGCTCCAGGCATCATTCCACACAATGTAGACACGGTGAAAAAAACACAGAAAATCTCTGCCCTAACACATCTGACATTCTACTGGAGGAAACAAATACAAGGTACAAAAAGGATTTAGTATAGCAGATGATATATGCTAAAGAGAAAACATAAGCCCACAGGGAAAGGGGATGTTATGCAAAGTGTGTGGCATGGGTAGGTGGGTTAAATTTTGGTTAGGTGGCCAGAGAAGCCCTCCTTGAGAAGACGACTTTTGGGTAAAGACCTGACAGAAATGAGGGAGTTAGCCGTGTGGATAGTTTCAGGCAGAGCATTTCTGGATTGCGAGCACATCTGACCTGAGCAACATTGGGGAGGCTGGGGTGGCTGCAGCAGAGGGAATGAAGGAGAGGGTAGTGGGAGGTGAGGACAGAGAGGTAACGGGGTGTCTGCGTGTGTCCACGTGTGTGTGTCCATGTGTCTGTGTGTCTGCTTGTGGGGGGGGGCAGGGGTGTATGTAAATCTGGGCAGCTCGTGGACAGCCCTGTAAGTCCTCATAACAACTCTGGCTTTTACACTGAGTGTGACGGGATGACATTGGCAGGAAGAGAGGGGATATCAGACTTGGGTTTTAGGATCACTCTGAGAAGAGCCTGAAGGCAAGTCAGTGCAGAAGCAAGGACACCTGTTGGGAGGTGAGTTTAATAGTCCAGCTGAGTGATGATGGTGGCTTTGACCAGACTGGAAATGGGATGGTAGGAAACGTCAGATTTTGTCTTTTGGATCTATTTGGAGGGTAGAGTTGACAAGATTTTGCTGATGACTGGCTGAGATGTATGAATGAAAAGGAGAAATCAAGGAAGACACCAGGGGTTTGACCTCAGCCATTGGAAGGATAGAGCAGTTTCCTGAGATGAGGAAAGCTCTAGATGAGCAGACTTGAGGTGAATATCAAGAGTTCATTCAGGGGCTTCCCTGGTGGCGCAGTGGTTGAGAGTCTGCCTGCCGATGCAGGGGACACGGGTTCGTGCCCCGGTCCGGGAAGATCCCACATGCCGCGGAGCAGCTGGGCCCGTGAGCCATGGCCGCTGGGCCTGCGCGTCCGGAGCCTGTGCTCCACAACGGGAGAGGCCACAACAGTGAGAGGCCCGCGTACCACAAAAAAAAAAAAAAAAAAAAGAGTTCATTCAGTTTTAGACATGTTGAGTTTGGGGTGCCCAGTAGACATCCAGGAGGAGAAGCCAAGTAGACAAATGAATCTACAAGTTCAGGGCAGAGGTTCAATCTTACAATGTACACTTTGGAGTCTCCTGTGGTTAGGTGGTATTTAAACCATGGAACTAGCCAGATCCTCTCAAGCAGGAGTGTAGATAGAAAAGAAAGAGTCTAGGAGGCAGGGAAGAACCAACAAAGACTGAGATGGCACAGCCACCTAGGTCAGAGAAAAAACAGGAGAGACAGTTCTGGAAGGCATGTGAAGAAGCTGTTTAAAGAGGAAGAAATGGAGTGATGTCAGGCAATGCTGAGGATGCAAGCCACGGAAGACCTGAAGAAGAAAGACCACGGAGGTCCTGGAGGTCCTTGATCGGACCTGATTTGTGGAGAACGTGGGGCAAAAACCAGATGGGAGGGGCTTCCCTGGTGGCGCAGTGGTTGAGAGTCCGCCTGCCGATGCAGGGGACACGGATTCGTGCCCCGGTCCGGGAAGATCCCATATGCCGTGGAGCGGCTGGGCCCGTGAGCCATGGCAGCTGAGCCTGCACGTCCGGAGCCTGTGCTCTGCAACGGGAGAGGCCACGACAGTGAGAGGCCTGCGTACCGCAAAAAAAAAAAAAAACAAAAAACAGATGGGAGTAGGATCAGTGAACGGTGGGAGGGAGAAATGCAACCAGGAAGAGGAAGCAGCTCTTTAGAGGAGAGAAACGGCGCAGGGACTGGAAGGAAAGTGGGATCATGAAAGACTGTTCCTTTTTTTAATTTTGTTTGTTTGTTTGTTTGTTTTTTGCGGTACATGGGCCTCCCCCTGTTGTGGCCCCTCCCGTTGCGGAGCACAGGCTCCGGACGCACAGGCTCAGCGGCCATGGCTCACGGGCCCAGCCGCTCCGCGGCATGTGGGATCTTCCCGGACTGGGGCACGAACCCGTGTCCCCTGCATCGGCAGGCGGGCTCTCAACCACTGCGCCACCAGGGAAGCCCCCAAATTTTGTATTTCTTAAGATGAGAGAAATAACCACATTTTAGGGCTTCCTGTTGGCCTGTAAGGTGCCTTTGCATGAATTCAAACAAGGTTCCCTTTCCCCTGTGTATCTGCAATCCCACACCAGGGCACGCAGCTGGGAGAGCGGAGTGTGGGCCTCGAGTCCCACACCATAAGCAGCCAGTGTACTGTCATGTGGTTAAACACTATACGAAATAGAATTCTATAAAAATAGTTTAGATGGAGCTTTTCCATCTATATTTATGTCTATTTGGCTTTGTACTAAAATACAAATTGGTTCCAGGACCACAGATACCAAATCTGCGATCGCTCAAGTCTAGTAGTCTGCCCTCTGTATCCGTGGATGGGCAACCCACAGATCCCAAGGGCCAACTGTCTAAGTCTTAGTTTGATGTCATTTAAAAACAATATGGTACACATGTTCTACAGTTCTACAAAATGGGAGTTAGAAAGTACTTTGAAGACTATTTAATTCAACATTTTACAGATGAGGAGACTGGAGTCCATAAATGACTTCTTAATGTATCTTAAACTATAGAATGTATATTGGAATATTGTATCAATTGGAATAACATGTTGTGTGTGTTATTCTTCAAACGTGTGAATTCAAAAAATGATCCAAGTTAAAGAAAAATCTGAATTATAATCAAGGTTTGAATACTTAAAAGTTGAAAACTATTGTATTTCATACAGGTTCTCCTCAGTGATGTATTAGTGCCCATAAAATATTTAACAAGTATGTTACTAGGAGGGTCTTTTGTTTGTTTCAGGTTAATGCAGAGTCATCTCTACAAATGGTGTTTGAATAGTAACATAAAAAAAGGGAAATAACAATGGAATTGTATGCTGATAATGTAGACAGGTAGTAGACACACCTCTTTCTGTGGTTCAAAGCCATAGCTGTTTCTATGTTTGATTTGGGTTTGGGAAGAGTTAGTAAAAAGATGTAAAGAACAAAGTTGATGTCATGTTTTGCCTACAATTATTATAACTGTCACGCCTCTAGGATTTCGGACATAAATCTTTCTGACAAACAAATATGCCCTCAGATGACTACTTCCCCACATATAACTCATCCATATATGTAATCCTATAGAATTAAGCAATGTTTTGTTTTCCAATCAAAACACTACATGAGGGCTTCCCTGGTGGCGCAGTGGTTGAGTCCGCCTGCCGATGCAGGGGACGTGGGTTCGTGCCCCAGTCTGGGAAGATCCCACATGCCGCGGAGCGGCTGGGCCCGTGAGCCATGGCCGCTGAGCCTGCGCGTCCGGAGCCTGTGCTCTGCAACGGGAGAGGCCACAACAGTGAGAGGCCCGCATACACCAAAAAAAAAAAACAAGACCTGGCAAGTAGTTGTAGCTCTGTCACTACTTTGTTAACTTACATGTACTGTACTTGGGCCCATTTTTCTATCTAAAAAGTGAGTGGATTAGAGAGAGTCTGTAAAATTCTGCATAGCTCCAACAGTGGAGGAAATTAAAAATGCTGTGGGAGAATATTGTTTCCGCCTCCTTTTCAGACAGTGCTGACAAGGCGAAAACCAGAAGGAATGGGAGAGACAGAGAACGAGAGAAATAGGGTTGAAAAGAAGGTTCAAATACGGAGCAATAATGGCTAGTGTGATGGTGTCATTGTACACATATGGAACCAGCAGCAGGGTTAGAATCACCGAGAAATCTTTCTCACCACTCCAGAGATTTACCCTTCAGTTCTCAAATTCTGCTCAAGTTTTGTTCATCTTTACCCCCAACTGTTCCACTTCCTCCTAGTTATGTTCACTTGCTTCTGTTTGCCTCTTTTAACTGGAAGCCAAGAACAGTAACCTACAGCCTGGTCACTCACTCCCTGTCCCCAGTAGTGTTAGAAAGAAAGGCAGGGTGGGTTTCGGTTTTATGTGCACACGGTCTGATTCCCTTGGGTCTATTCTAGGGCGTCGGTGCCTATGTTTATTTTCATGGCTGGAATTAAGCAATTTGTAGAAGGTCCTACAGAAGGTTAATGACAGAGGACCCAGGGTTAGCATGCACAGCTGCTGATTTCTCAGCGTGGGCCCTGGGCCTCTGGGCCCTGTGGCTGCTCCACACGGCGTTCCAACTCACGCATTTGTCAGCTGCAGGGAAGTTCCTCTGCCCATTTTTGTGAACACATCCAAGAGAACTTAAATACCAACACCTCGAAACTTTAGAAACACCACCTATCTCTTTCAGTTCTAAACAAGAAAGTGTCATAGGGTAGTAGACTGGTATTGTCTCTGTCGGTGGGGAGAAGCAAGTTTCCAACAAACATGAAACGTCTCTCCAGCTCTTAAGTTAGAGACGTGATCATATTTTTACAGGTAACAAAGGGAGCCAACTCTAAAAATCAATATCATTTCTTGCAGCCACTAACCAGCATCTAATCTTTGTTTAGATTTCCCCCCCAAAGGCTTCATATATGCTATGTGTTTCTTATCTTATTTAGACTAGCAATTAAAAGTAATCTTTTGTAATTTAATATACATCCTGCTAGATTTCAGTGGTAAACCGTTCTTAATGATAAATGTTTTTCAAAGGATCAAGAATATCCTTCGGAAGCTGGATAAGAACCAAAGGAATCATAGTCATTTGAGTTCAAAATAATGGGCATCTTCTTAGTTCCACAGTTTTTCTCAAAAAAAAAAAAAAAAAAAAAGAATGTAAATCTTGTCATGACAGTGTTCTGGAATGGTAGAAAATGTAACTTCCATAAGAAATAGAACCATCCTGTAATTAGCTTTTATTCCCCATTTACCTTTATGTATAATTAATGCTCTTAAATAATGCAACAGCTTTCTTTCAGCTGCACATTTCTAATTGAATATTATTTATTTATTTATTTTGCGGTACACGGGCTTCTCACTGTTGTGGCCTCTCCCGTTGCGGAGCACAGGCTCTAGACGCGCAGGCTCAGCAGCCATGGCTCACGGGCCCAGCCGCTCCGTGGCATGTGGGATCTTCCCGGACCGGGGCACGAACCCGTGTCCCCTGCATTGGCAGGCGGACTCTCAACCACTGCACCACCAGGGAAGCCCTAACTGAATTTTTTTAAACTTTTATAAAGTCAGATTCATTTTATAAACAGATTGATTTCGCTCTCTGAGCTTTACACCAGTGAATGTGGCATACCTTTTAAAGTCATGTACCAACTAGAAAATGATCATTTCAGGGAAGATGTATTGAAAAATGCATATTCCCAAATGTCTCAATAGAAATACTGCATGTGAAAACGGATTCAAAATCCAGTCCTATCACCAGGCTCCTCAGCCTTTCTTCTGTTATTGTTGTAAGACGTACTTGTGTCTTAGATGCCTTTGTACCCTCCGTTTTCACATAATTGTCCCCAAACATTTTTGGTGGTTGATTGATCTGGTTTTCATTGTTGAAGGGCGATGCAAAGTTTCAGAAATGTAACAAAGTTTGGCATGACTAAATGAGTATTTAAAAATCACCTTGGTAGTCTATAGGAATGAAATATAAGGGGGTTTGGGTGTTGCCATAAGGGGTAAAGCAGAACAAGGGTGTTGGCTGTGTCCGGGGCAGAGGAAGAGGAGTCATGGGCCCCCAAAATCCAGAAAAGAGAATGTGGTAAAGCTGTGCCCTAGAGAAGATGAGATTGAATTAGGGTCAGAAAAGGAAGCTGGAAAAGATGCAGCATGGGAATTTCAAGGTGAGCACACACACGGACCTTGCAGTCAAATGGGGTGCATGATGAAGGGAAGTTTGGCCGGTCACAAGCAGAAATCAGCATGATGACTCAAATTATAGCACTCTATGATCATAACGAGGATAGGTATGAGCGCTTATTAATTCTTGGAAATAATCTGGCAATGGGTCGGAGATTTGTAATTAAATGAAAACTGGAAATAATGCTTGGTTATTGTTGCCATGTTGGTTCCCTATCAAAAATGTATGCAGATCGGGCTTCCCTGGTGGCGCAGTTGTTGAGAGTCCGCCTGCCGATGCAGGGGATACGGGTTCGTGCCCCGGTCCGGGAAGATCCCACATGCCGCGGAGCGGCTGGGCCCGTGAGCCGTGGCCGCTGAGCCTGCGCGTCCGGAGCCTGTGCTCCGCAACGGGAGAGGCCACAACGGTGAGAGGTCCGCGTACTGCAAAAAAAAAAAAAAAAAAAAAAAAAAAAGTGTATGCAGATCTTGGCAATGTCCTTTTAGACTGGTGCGTAACGAGGGACTGAATTCGGCTCTTGCTCTCACTTAGCTATTTGTATGTTTCTACTAGAGGATAGAGTTGTGTCCTAAGTAATAAAACCACCAGTGACTAATCAATTAGCAAACAAAGTTTCAATGATTCTCTACTGTCATTGGTTTTCATTTTTAGGAGCTAGAAATCAATTAAAATGGTGGTGTTTTCCCTGGGTAAGTGTTCATTGTGAGCATGCACCAGCAAATTATCTGGCCGTCAGGGGATCAGAGATAGAGGCTGGAATTTGGAATCCAAGCCAGTTACAGAATAAGCTGATAAATGCATAGGACCTTCAAGTTTGGAAGTGCACAGTTGAAGTTGTACCTGAATTTATACATTTTAAGTACAGGATCTGGTTAAACAGATTTCTGTTAAATAAGGGATGCCTATAGTACATTACCACCATTGCATTTTCCTTCTGTTTTTCTCTCTTTTTTTTTTTTTTGGTGGGGGGACCGCACCATGCATCATATGGGATCTTAGTTCCCTGACCAGGGATCAAACCCGCGTCCCCTGGACGAGGGGAGACTTAACCGCTGGAAGAGTGGAGTCTTAACCGCTGGACCGCCAGGGAAGTGCCTTCTATTTCCATAACCTGAATTTATGAAGCCCACCAGTACTTCAGCACATTTGGCACATCATTCCCCTGAGAAAGTGTATACAAATCACAGACCCAACCTGAGGGAATAGCTGAGATCGGAAATCACATTATCCCTTGTTCACAGTCAGACTGCTTCTTGCATGTAAGAAGAGCTGTAATACCAAGTGTTCAAAATATGAACAATTCCAGCTATGGCTAAAGAACCCAAAACAACAACAAAGAAACCCCATGATTACCTAAGAACCACCCACACACAGGGTCTGAACTATATTGCTTCACGGTCATTCTTTTTTTAAATTTTTATTTATTTTTAATTTTTTTTTTGGCCGCGCTTCACAGCATGTGGGATCTTAGTTCCCCGACCAGGGATCAAACCCGTGCCCTTTGCAGTGGAAGCACGGAGTCTCAACCACTGGATCACCAGGGAAGTCCTTCACTGGTCATTCCTGAAGCCAGTGGTAGAATGGAAACACAGCCTAAAATTAGAAGATTGCGAACAAACTTATTTTAATCCCATTTAATGTTGAATTTGAAAATGTCAGCTTAATTTGATTTGGCTACCCAAAATAGAAAAACGTTAGCTTCGACTTATTTCTTTACTTCAGCCATAGTCTGGCTCTTCTCTGAAGCTACTCTGAAGAAGCAAAAGGCTCTTCATTAGCACTCACACAATAGGACTTAATTCATATGCACATGCCACCGGAATAACCTTTCTGCATTAAATTACAGCAGGTGTGAAATTTAATTTTGATTTTGCTACTGGGAGCAAACGAATTTTGTGAACTACTGTACTATAGTTCATGAAAAATGTGCGCCCTCTTTTGGATAAAGAGTGTTAAGACATTTCAATGTGAACTTTAAGTCAATGGCTTAAAAATAAACAGTTTTGTTTTAAAAACTGTGGGAAAAGAGAAGAAAGAACAGATATGACAGACACTGCAAAGACAGCACTAATGGTGCTGCAAGGCAAAGAGTTTGCGACCGTAATGCAAAAATGGTCATCTGGGGGACCCAGAATTAGAGGTTTTCTGATAATACTGCTACTACGACTATTAATTATCATAGTTATTACTGTGAATCCAGCATCGTACAAAATGCTTTATATAATGATCACTTTCTGAAGAATTGAGAATTGATTTGGTTTCAGTTCTTCAACAGTTTGACATAAATAGTTCTTTTTAAAAAAATGTACTGAAGACGTTCATAAGATTGGCTGGAATATAATGAAACATGGGTGGACCGATTGACCCACCATGTCCCTTCCAGCCTAAGATTCTACGATCCTGTAAACATTTTCTTTCTTTTGACTTTAAAAAATATTTTCTTGAATTTATTAACAAGCTATCTTGGCAGTAGATTCATATTGTTATAACAGTGTGTGGGTTTTTTCCTTTCCTATTGAGAGGAAAAAAACAAAACCAACATTTCCTGTGTGTTTTCCTGTGTTATCTTCTATGTAAGAGATGCTGCTAATTGCTGGGGATATGATTGGAGTTAAAAAGGGAAATACAGTTTATTTGTCATGGAGTTTAAAATCTAGGAGAGGAAACACACAGTACTCAAAGGCTCCCTCCAGTGACCGTAGAATTATGAACTGAGTCAGTGCTCTGGGATAAAGGACTACTGTCCTCTGAAGCTGTGTAACAAAGAACCTGATTTGTGCTCTGGGTCAGGGAGAAAGTTCCTGAGGAAACGGGCTGGAGCTAGGACTTGATGAATGAGGTGGAAGGTTCCTGTGTGGTGTAAGGAGAGCCCTGCAGACGGAGCCAACAGTCTGTGTAGGGACCCATGGTGGGAGGAAGTGAGAGCAAGACCAGTGTGGAGGGACCAGTCCCAGCTGGGTTAGCTGCCAGCACTGCTAGGCCTTGACGACTTTGCTGGGCATTTTGTGTATTTACCCTTCACCTGCATCGCCTCTAGGCCTGAACTTTGCTCCATTCTTCAGGGCTGCCCAATGAGAGTAAGGCCCCTGCAGGTAAGACCTAGGTCTTCCATATCTTCTCATCCCACCGGGTGTGCTTGTAGTGAATGCTTAATTTATCTGACCTAAGGGTTTTCCCTTCCACCTTCTTATACCTCCACAATTACTGGAAGACACTCAAAAATACCAACCTGAATTATCTTTTAATGGATTGAACAAATTCATCACTTATTTATTTTTATAAATTTATTTTATTTTTGGCTGCCTTGGGTCTTCGTTGCTGCGCACGGGCTTTCTCTAATTGCGGCGAGCAGGGGCTACTCTCCGTTGCAGCGTGTGGGCTTCTCATTGTGGTGGCTTCTCTTGTTGTGGAGCACGGGCCCTAGGCACACGGGCTTCAATAGTTGTGGCACATGGGCTCAGTAGTTGTGGCTCACAGGCTCTAGAACACAGGTTCGGTAGTTGTGGTGCACGGGGTTAGTTGCTCCGCAGCATGTGGGATCTTCCCGGACCAGGGCTCGAACCCGTGTCCCCTACATTGGCAGGTGGATCCTTAACCACTGTACCACCAGGGGAGTCCCCATCACTTATTTATCATCAAATAGTCTCAGCAGAAAGCAATTCTGCAAAATAGTATTAGGAAGGTGGTATATCTAAAGACCACTGGAAGACCAAATCTTTTAAAAATCTACCTTCTTTTTTTCTCAACATTTTCTTATGAAAATACATAAATATATAGCAACATTGAAAGAATTTTACTGTGAACATCCACTGCTGTGGATTTTTTTCTTCTTCTTCTTTTTCAAGCTTCTATTTTTTTCTTTTTCACTGCTGTGGATTGAATTGTTTCCCCCCTCCCTCTAAATTTTATGTTAAAGCCCTAACCTGCAGTGTGACAGTATTTGGATTTGGAGGAAGGGCTTCTGGTGGTAATTAAAGTTAAATGAGGTCGTAAGGGTGGGCCCTAATCCAATAGAATTAATGGCCTTATCAGAAGAGGAAGCACAATCTCTCTGCCATGCCAGGACACACTGAGAAGGCATCTGCAACCCAAGGGGAGAGTCCTTGATAGACACCTACCAATGGTGCTGTCCCTTGATCTTGGACTTCCAGTCTCCAGAACTGTGAGACAATAAATTTTGGTGGTTTAAGCCACCCAGTCTCTGGCATTTTGTTAAGGCAGCCTAAGCTGACTAATATACCTATGTATTGTACCCACTACCTGGATGCTACCATTAATATTTTACTTGCTTTTCTCCCTCTTTTTTCTCTCTCTTTTCCCACGCTTCTCTCCCTCTCTCCGTCCTTCAATCCATATTATATTTTTTGGAGCAGTTAGAGTAAATTGTAGCTATCAGTACAATATCTCCTAAATACTTCAACATGCTTATCATTAGCTAGAGATTAAAAGGTGTTTTTCTTTTGCTGTAAAATTTAAATACAATGAAATGCATACATCTTAAGTGTACATTTACTGACTTTTGACACTGCACAGATTTTGTAAGCAAAACAAGCCCCTACTGAGATATAGAATACTACCTTCTCTCAGGAAAGTTCCCTCATACCTCTTCCCAGTCAATCCCCACCCCACCATTTTTCTTATTTTTTTCCACAGTAGATTAGTTTTCTCTGTTCTAGAACTTTATCTAAATTGAGTGAAATAGTATGTGTTCTTTTGTACGAGGCTTCTTTCATTCAGTATATTTTTAAGATTCATCTGTGTTGTAAGTTTAAGCCCTTCCTCCTTCCTTCCTTCCTTCCTCTCTTTCTCGCTTTCTTTCTCTGAACAGTATTCCATTATCTGGAGGTATCACAGTTTCTTTACACATTTTTTTTTCACAGATGAGCATTTGGGCTGTTTCCACTTTTGAGTTATTACAAATAATGTGCTATGAATATTCTTGCACGAGTCTTTTTGTGAACATATGTTATCATGGGTAAATAGGATCAGAATTACTGGCTTATAGAGTAGGTATGTATTTACTTTTGTAAGAAATTACCTGACTTTTTTCCAAAGCATTGTACTATTTTACATTCCCACCAACAATGTATGGGAATTCCAGCTGCTATACCTCTTTGCCAACGTTTGATGTTATCAGTATACAGGGATATGTCATTGTGGTTTTAATTTTCATTTCCCTGATGACTAATGATGTTGATCACAACTTTGTGTGCTTATTACCCTTCAAACCTTTCTTGTGTGAAGTCTCTGTGAAAATCTTTTGACCATTTTTTATTGGGTTATTTCTCTACTGTTGGAGTTCTTTATGTAGTCTTCGTAACAGCCCTTTGACAGATATATGTTTAGTGAATGTTTACTCTCAGTGTGTGGCTTATTAAAGTCCTCTTGGATGAGCAGAAGTTTCAAATTTTGATGAAGTCTAGTACATGATATAATATGTAATATAATGTATATCCCCCCTTCTCTATGACAGTTATTGCTTTTTGTGTGCTGTTTGAGACACCTTTGCCTCACCCCAAGTCATGAAGATGTGCTCCTATATTTTCCTCTAAAACTTTATGGTTTTAGCTTTTCTATTTAAGCCTATGATCTACCTCTAATTAATATTTGTGTGTTTGGTGTGAGTTCGGGGCAAGGTTTATTTTTCATATGACTCTCCATTTACTTCACCATTTGTTTAAATTCCTATTGCTTTGGTGCCTTGGTTGAAAATCAAATGCTTGGGTCAATGTAGGTTTACTTACTATCTTTTTTTTTTTTTTTTTTTTTTTTTGGGTGTGTTGGGTCTTCGTTTCTGTGCAAGGGCTTTCTCTAGTTGTGGCAAGCGGGGGCCATTCTTCATCGCGGTGCGCGGGCCTCTCACTATCGCACCTCTCTTGTTGTGGAGCACAGGCTCCAGACGCGCAGGCTCAGTAGTTGTGGCTCATGGGCCTGGTTGCTCCGCAGCATGAGGGATCTTCCCAGACCAGGGCTCGAACCCATGTCCCCTGCATTGGCAGGCAGATTCTCAACCACTGCGCCACCAGGGAAGCCCTATTTACTATCTTTTTAAAAATGTAAATACTGAGCAATCAACATCCAGAAGTGTCTTTCTTAAAGATTATCTCTTTCCTTAACCTGTACATACCATAATCTGAATAAGAATTTCATAAGGAGGATATAATGACTTCTAATAGAGTATTAGGAAAATTGAGACCCTGTAACTTTAAAGTATGTATCAGCTTCTCTCTCTTTCAGGAATTTCACATTCATACTGATAATCAAATATATTGGAATCCTTATTTGAAAATAAAGAGGGCCTTACCATGCAAAATAAAGAACTAGGTTACTGCTATTATATCCTAATTTAAAGTTCACCATATTTTATTATTTAATCAAGATGATCCATTTTCTCTTATTAGAGTCTGATGCAGTTGAATGGCAAGGGATGTTTCTAAGAAATTAGTATATGAACTTAGGTAAGTGATTTCCTTTATTTTCTATTTTTAAAGAAATGTATGAAAGAAAAAGAAAACTATGTATGAGGTTGGATGTTCACTAGATGTACTGTGGTGATCATTTCACAATAAACACAAATATTGAATCACTATGTTGTATATCTGAAATTATTATACCTCAAGAAAGAAAGAAAAAAGAAAGTAATTCTTAGTTCCTATTGCACTGGGACCCTGTAAAGATAAGGGAGTTCAGGGAAATACTGTAGTGAAACATACGGATAGAAAAGTCAAAAAATATATAGTATGAGATAGTTGAGAAAAAGAAGGTGTTTTCATAGAACATCCGTGTAGCAGGTATTCCCCTTTACAAGTGTAAAAGCTTGTAACCAGTGTATTAGCACCCTCCTTTATGTGAGAAGATAGAAACACACAGCTCCTTTAGACTGGAGGGAACAGACTGTCAGTCTTTCTTGTCAGCCTCTGCTAAGACCTGCCAACCCAGGTGGATTTGCCTGCTCGACTCCAGTAATTCAATAGCCTCTTTCCTTCCCGTAAGGATTGCCTGACCACTTACACCCTGCCGTGAGTCTTTGTCTCATGTCACTCATAAATGCCATGGTTTAAGCACAAAGAGTTTTAACATCCTTCACATCCCAAAATAAACAGCAGCTCTGGAAATGTCATAAGGCTTTCATTGTACAGGAAGTGGATTTAAATAACGCACGGGGCACTGTGGAAACTCTCTGATCTTTCCCCCACCCTCCAGTTTTCAAGAACAGACCAATGTAAGTGATTGGAAATAACATACTTTCTAGTTGGGTGTTGATGGACATTAACCATCATTATATGAATGTGTCCTGATGTTTTAGTATACGAGATTTTTGCACTTCTTGTGTCTTTTTAAGTATAACAAACTCGGTGTTTTAAATAATGCAAGTGATCTTCCATAGCAATTACAGTGGATTTGACTCGAGGATAATTTACAATGTTTTCCTCACCCTAATTATCAAAAACAGTACCAAATGATCAGATCTAATAAGCTAGTTTTAAGGGAGAGCTATCTCTTGCTGAACCAAGAAATAACAATGTTAAACACAAAACTATTTGAAACGAATAACAGCACAGAATCCTAATTGTATCTATTACTTGTATACAAGCCCTGGATATGACCAGGGATTTTTGCACACTTCATGCAGAGAAGTGGGGAAAGAAAAAAGATTATCAGTGTCCTACAAAAGACTTTTGAGGAAGGGAAAAGGACCACTTGTGCATGAATGTTGCCCTCATGAAGCCAAAAATAATAAAAGTTACAGGAAAGCCAGGTGACTAAATTATTCCAGCCTGGAGGCAGGCTCACCTAGAAGCTAAGAATTCTACTGTGAAGTACTAGAGTTCTCAGTGCCCTTGACAGTACCAAAAAATAACGTATTAATAAGGCTAATGGTTCTTAACAATTCCTTTCAAGTTCTGTTTTCTGTGTAACATGGCACATTCTTTTGAAAGAAGCGTGTTTATTCACTTCAATTAGTTGGAAATCTCACTCGCCATGGAAGAAATATTTCACGAGATCTGATGGAAACATTCCCAATCATGGAAAAAGAAAGCACCCCCTAACTTACTGGGTGAAGAAATAAATCTATAAGGAAAGCAAGAAGAGATTTTAATAGTTTGAGTTTCCTTCTCCTGATTATTTTGAGGACTTTGTTTTTCAGTCTAGAAATGTATAGGTATAGCATGTGTCCACAGAATCACATTCACACAAAAAGGAAAAAACTAGGTGTGGGCAGTAATATCTCACTGAATCAACCAGTTCTACATTTAAAAAAAAACTTTGTTTCCAGCTTTGTTTCAAAAAGAAATGTCCCGGGCTTCCCTGGTGGTGCAGTGGTTGAGAGTCCGCCTGCCGATGCAGGGGACGCGGGTTTGTGCCCCAGTCCGGGAAGATCCCACATGCCACGGAGCAGCTGGGCCCGTGAGCCATGGCCGCTGAGCCTGTGCATCCGGAGCCTGTGCGCCACAACGGGAGAGGCCACAGCAGTGAGAGGCCCGCGTACAAAAAAAAAAAAAAAAAAAGTTAAACATAGAATTACTATATGACCCATCAGGCTCCTCTCTTAGTTATATATGCAAGAGAACTGAAACCATGTTCACACAAAAACTTACATACGAATGCTCTTAGCAGCATTGTTCATAATAGCCATATGGTGAAAATAAACCAAATTTCCATCAACTGATGAATGGATAGACAAAGTGTGAAACTGGGAAATTAGGAAGAAATGAAATTGTTGTTATTCATGGACTACATATGATAGTCTGTACAGAAAATCCAAGATAATCTACAGATAAGTTATCAGTATTACTAGAAAAGGTTAACAAGTTTGTGGAATCCAAAGTCAACATTTTAAAAATTAACTGAATTTCTATGTAAATGTAGCCAACAGTTAAAAAAAATGGAATTTCTCCATGGAAAAATAAAAACATCAAATAACTAGAAATAAAGTTTAAGATAAATTTCAAGATCTTTATGCAGAGAGCCTTAAAATATTATTGAATCAAATTAAAGATGAAAATAAAAGCATATGTCATCAGTCCTGACTTTTCGTGGGAACTGGGACAAGAATACAATGGAGGGCTGCATATCATATGTCTAAATATTTTAAAGTTATGAATGTAGCCAACAAATGGTTAAATAAAATATATTTGCCTGCATTGACAAATGTATGTTTACAACTACCTGGAAAGCCAGATAGTTTGGACTCTTCAGAATTCTTTGCTGGAATGTAGCCCCTCATTCACAGCCTACATGCTTTCCCCAGTCCCCCTTTCTCTTTGTACCCTGGCTCCATCTTATACCATACCAGGAAGGAGTTGCATACGCATGTGTGGACACACCAACCCACACATCCAAGTTCCATCAACAGCACCTGCATCCCTTGACTACTACTTGACCATCCCTTAATCAATCCTTAGGTCTAAGGGGGTAATTGGTGCATTTCTCTGCCTTTGGGAGGACAGCCCCAGAGAAGAGGCCTGTGCATGTCCTGGAAGTGGGTTTGAGGCCCTTGGAACAGGAAAATCCAAGATCTTGATACCCAGATTATAGTCTAGAAGGAGGGAGTGATGGGCCTGAGTGACACATCCCACTGAGCCACTGGACTCTTGACTCCATGGGAAAGGGGCACAATCCACAGAGCGCCTGAAATTGGAGTCCAGGGTAGAGGCCCCATTTCTTTGAATCGGAGGATTACATTTATTTATATGTTGTGTTCATTAATGGGAAGAATCAATATTATAAAAATGGCAATTCTTTTCAATTGTTCAATAAATGTAATGCTACCCCCAATAAAAATTCTAACAGGTGGTTGGAATCGACTGACAAGTTGATTCTAAAATTTACATGGTAATGCCAAAGTCCAAAATAGCCAAGATACTCTTAAAGAGGAACAAGTTGGACTCCTTACTTTACTATGTATCAAGACTTACTACAAATCTACAGGAATTAAGATGCAGTGATATTAGTCTAATGGAAAAGAATACAGAGCCCAGAAACAGTCCTGCAAATACATAGATAGATAGATAGATAGACATGATTTTGATTAGCAAATCTTGCAATAAATGCTATTGGGGCAACTGGGTATCCATATGGAAAAAAAATTAAATTGTTCTCTACATCACGTGACACACAAAACAAATTCCAGTTGGATTGTATACTTTAAGTGAAGGGCAAAACAATCTAGAATGTGGGATATTCCACAAGACAAATGGCCTGGTCTTCTCAACAAATAAAAGCCATTAAATAAGCAGAGGAAACTATTACAAATTTAAAAAAATTTAAGAGAAATATCAACCAAATGCAATTTGTGGACTTGTTTGGCATCATGGTAAATATAAAAATTAACTTTTAGGGAGTTCCCTGGCAGTCCAGTGGTTAGGACTCCCCGCTTCCACTGCAGGGGACACGGGTTCGATCCCTGGTCTGGGAACTAATATCCTGCCTGGGATACTAATATCCTGCATGCTGTGTGGCGTGGCCAAAAATAAATAAGTAAATAAATAAAACCCCAAAAACAACTTTTAAAAAAGCTAAAATAAAATGGTAGCACAATTCTGTTGTATTGAATCTTAATTGTATTGAATCAAGCCAAAACTAGGTCAAAATTAATTCCAGAAGACCTTACCCCCAGCTCGTCCAACTCTTCAGAGGCCTGAGGCTAACCTGCGGCACCCAGCTCCTTCTTTCACAGAGGAAGGTATCTTACAAAATAAGATGAATTTTGTTGCTGATAGTTCTTGAGGAATGAGTCTTTCATGTTTGAACTAAATGCTTCTGTAGTTCAGGAAACTTAAAGGTTTGAATGAGACAGGCTGGGACCCGAAACCTAGGACCTGGGACCCTTTGCTGCAGTGCTTCCACCTGGACAAACATCTCCTCGAGCTACAAAATACAAAGAAACTATAAGGGACTAAAAATTACTGTCTGCATGCAGCAGTTGGGGCATATTATGAACAACAAGTTACAAAAAAAGACCAAAAACGCAACTGCAACTTCTGAGGAGTCAGGAGCAAAAGCAGGGTACTGCGCATGGTGTCTGTACACAGCACCACCAAGGGGGTGGGCGGACCACCTAAGTCACCCCTCCAGCAAGACCCCTGGACCTGCCCCCTCCCCTCACCCTATGTAAGGGAGCAACTCACCCCCACACCCTCCAGAGAGCTAGCAAGGGCAACTGTTACTTGTTTTTGTGCCCTCATGCTGACAATATGAGTGATTCTAGGTTTCTTATCTTATAAAAATGGACAGTGGAGTTTAAATGTCAAGGCCATTGTTGTAGCATTAAAATTAGTATATTTTGAAACTTAGAGAACTACTGTTGCACTTTAATTTTATAAAATAATGACCATGAAATTATTTCTAAGCCTAGCCATATGATTAAGTAAGAAGGTATACCTTTTGGAATTTTAACCTTCTTAAAAAATTTAATGCTTTAAAATAAAAATCCTAATGCCAGTATTTGAGAAGTTTTTGCCAATTCAATAAAGATAAGAAAAATTAAAATCCATTTACTGAAATAGGGAAATTTACTAATGTTGGATATTCTCTGTATGCCAGGCACTGTGCTAAGCACTTTATAAAAATTATTAAATCTAATTCTCAAAACAACTCTGTGAGGCAAATATCCCCATTTTACAGATGAGAAAACTGAGAGGAAACAAAAAATGGAGCTATGACTTTGATCCAGGCAGCTCTCTTTGGTTACAATGTCCACCATTCTTTCTATCACGCTAGTTGTTTTTGTCAGTGAAGAAATGCTTTCATTAAACTTTACTTTCTGGTAAGATTAATTTTTACAATAATTTCTAACTATGATAGTCCTCTTTTTTTTAACCCTATTTTAAAATACACAAAAATGAGTTCTGTTACTATGGGGTCATTTCATATAAAATATTTATTTAAATATTAAATGTTGCTTAAATCATATCAAATGTAATGTACATGTACTATGCCATATGGAAAATCTATTATAGAATATTTTGCATAAAATCGATCTACATGGGCTGAAAGTTTTTATTAATCTAGAAAACTTAATCTGGTGTTATATGTGATTTTATTAACATGGTTGTGTCTATTATCAGGCAGGTGGATGCACTCGAGCACATGGATGCACATTCATCTATACACAGGTGCGCACACACACATACACATGCACACCATTCGTCAAACTGTATTTTGAAGGAAAATAGAGCCATAATTATAAGAACAACTCTTTCTTTGCACTTTAGATTTTCATCTGCTTTTCCTATCTGATTTTCATAGATTATTTCCATAGACGATTTTCATATATGATTCTTATTTACTTCCATCTTAATCTTTAAGTCCTGCCCTTTCCTCTCCTCTTCACCTAGACCCTGAGATGCTTAGAGTATTTTACAGCACATTATCTTAATTTACATTTAATGATACTGTCTTCCACTAGCCCCTTTACTGTCTTAAGACTCATCCACGTGCCTATGACAAAGAATTGTCCCTTGTGGCAGTATGGTATGCTGGAAAGAGTTACAAAGAGCTAGGAGAATGGTAGCCTGAGTCAGAAGCCTATTTCTGCCACTCACTACTGTATGGCCTTGGTAAATTTCTTCACCTCTCTAGTCTCAGTCTCCACATCTGTAAAATGGAGATAATACTTCCAGTGCCTACCTCCATGGCTATTAGGAAGATTTGGTGTGATAAACTGCTAGATTATTAACAGCTACCTGAAGCAAAGACTGCCATATCAATTCTCCTTCTTTTTAAAAAACTAGCAGACCTCAGACTTTGATGTTCCTGCTTAAAGCTTGAAGCATAGATGCAATGGCTGTAGCAGACATCTTGTGACCAGATGTGAGAGGAAGTCCCAGAGAGCCACAGAGACCTGGCTTCTGCCTTCTCAAGCCTCTGGACCAGCCCTGGGCCACCAACCTTCAGATTTCTTATTTGGTGAGAGAAAAACCCCAGATGTTGAAGCCACCATTACCTGCGCTTTCTGTTATGTGTAAGTAAACTCAATCCCTACCTGACACACTGACCTTGGATGAGCTTATATTGGGTCCTGGGCACTGTGCTAAGCACCTGGCATGTGTTATGCTCTTTGATCTACAGGATAGCTCTCCCACAGGAGACTGAGAGGTAGAGAGGTTAAGCAATGCACCCAATGTCACATGGCTTTGCTAATGGCTGTCACGTACTCACAGAGGCCTCAACAATTGATTCAGTTATTTAATTATTGTCAGAAATATGATACAAGATCACACCCTAAACCAAAACAGTATTTTCTGCCCAACATCTCCCAACAATTCTATACCTCTGGTCATATCAACCTGATTGATATGGGGTCGATTTCATGGCTTCCCTGTCTCACAGCAGTGTCATCAGGAAGTTGCACTCTGAAAATCACACATTCTATATATGGCATATTTTCCCTTCATGGTTGCAATTGGTAAGTCTAGGTTTTGCAAATGTTTCCATGTAAATAACTAGGGACATGATCTATGACAGAACTTTGGGAACTAGCTCATCAATTTTTTGGGGCGTTAGAGTGGACCCAAAACTATCTGAGTAAAATCTTGGCCCTGCCCTCAAAGATTCTCTGTGAGGATGTGATAATGATAAAAATAATGATTTCTTGGGCTTTTCTGGTTGTGCAGTGGTTGAGAGTCCGCCTGCCGATGCAGGGGACATGGGTTCATGCCCCAGACCGGGAAGATCCCACATGCCGCGGAGCGGCTGGGCCCGTGAGCCATGGCCGCTGAGCCTGCGCGTCTGGAGCCTGTGCTTCATGATGGGAGAGGCCACAAAAATGAGAGGTCCATGTACCACAAAAAAAAAAAAAAAAAAAGGTATCTAAACACTTTTTTGAGTGCTAAGTATGTGCTAGGCATGATTCAAACCACTTCACAACCACATTACATACTCATTGTGTCCTCACAACACCTCTCTGGCAGGTAATACAATCATCTCTATTTTTCAGGTGAGGAAGCCAAGACCGAGAAATGTTACTTGTCCCACATTTCCAAAGTGGGACAAAGTGACATTAATAAGTGACAGAAAAGGACTTTGAACCCTGGAAGGCTGACTCTAGGAATACAGTTGTCCCAATACCTGAGGGGAATTAGTCCTAGGACCCACACAGATACCCAAATCCAAGGATGCTCAAGATTCATATAAAATGGTGCAGTATTTGCATGTAATGTATGTACATCCTCCAGTATACTTCAAATCATCTCTAGATTACTTATAATACCTAATACAGTGTAAATAGTTGTGGGTACCCAGCAAATTCAAGTTTTGCTTGAATTTGTTTTGCCTTTTAGAACTTTCTGGAATTGTTTTTTAATATTCTTGATCCGAGATTGGTAGGATCCGCAGGTGTAGAATCCACGAATATGGAGGGCCAACTGTATGTCCTGTCTAATAAGAGGCTATTCATTGGTTATCAAAGTATACACTCTATGTCTTAACTGGTAACATGGAATAGCTACAGTTCAGAGGCCCATCAGAAAATCTCACTGCATGTTATAATTGTGGTACCGAGATAGAGTATTCATTGAGAATTTTCTGAAGAATATGAAGTGTATCTGTATTCTTGGCTCACATCGGCATCATCATTTGGGACCATGTTGCTTTGGTTCCCTTTAGAACTGACTTTACTGTGCTTTGGTATTTTGCAATTGACTTGTGTTGAGGGCTGGTACGAGAAAGTTTTACAAAGCTTTTGTGGTTACTGTCATGATCTTTTTGGAAGTGTTTTCTGCTCCATCACATAATGTCATTATATGAGTGAAGGACAAACAATCCAACACAAACTGGCTAAAGCAAAATTGGAAATTATTGGCTAATGGAATTGAAAAGTCTAAATGTGCTTCATGGACAGCTTGATCCATGCTCAAAGGATGTCAGTAGGATTTACATTCTCTCATCCCATCTCTCTTTATCTTGACCCCATTCTCGGACAAGCTGTGCTCTTGAGATCTCTCAATAGCGGCAGTAGCAGCTCAATGCTTTCTCATGTGCAAATTCAGAATCTCTGTCCCAGAAGTCCAGGTGGTCTGATTAGCTCTGACTGGGTCATGTGCTTATCTCTGAACCAATCCCTGTAGCCAGGGGCGTGCATGCAGTGTATTCAGTGGTTTTGTCTGAGTCACTATTCAACCTCTGGTCAAGGGGGAAGTTGGAGTCAAATCCAGAAGATGCACGTAGATCATGGGTGAGAAGAGGATGGCCCCCCAGAGGAAAATTGTGTTTAGTTATCAGAGTAAGAGTGGATGGGCGCTAGGCAGCAAAACCAGCACACTCCATTATAGTCCTCTTTACGTATTTGTGGGAGAAATTCTGGCTTGATTTTATTTTATGATCACTGTGACCATTGTACCTGATTGTGTTCATCATATGCTAAGAAGGAGACTTGACACTCTCTTTCCTGAACTCCTCCACTAACTGTAAAAGACCCATGGCATGCATGGTGTAAGCTTTATTTCATATTCCTAATATTTTCTCCTTATATTTCTTGCCTCATCTATTCATGTTTTCTTTTACATTATTTTATAAGCTGCTTTGAAATTCTTCTGGAAAGAGAAAACATATAAAGACTTTAAAATTTTTTTTTTTTTTTTTTTTTGCAGTACGTGGGCCTCTCACTGTTATGGTCTCTCCCGCTGCGGAGCACAGGCTCCGGACGCGCAGGCTCAGTGGCCATGGCTCACGGGCCCAGCCGCTCTGCGGCATGTGGGATCTTCCCGGACCGGGGCACGAACCCGTGTCCCCTGCATCGGCAGGCGGACTCTCAACACCTGTGCCACCAGGGAAGCCCTAAAATGTTATTTTTAATATTGGATAAGTTCATACTGTGTAAATGTCCAAGCTAAAGTTTCCCAATATCTTCCCAGGAAAGATTAGCACAGCTATTAGTATGATTCCTATTTATAATTCTACCAGAAAAAAATAGAATATATTTTAGTCTCTGCTTAGACCAATTATTCTCCACTTGTCTCGCTGATAATTTTCTCTATATAACCTCTTAAGATTCAATGTAACTATCAACTTTTTCCCCTTGGTTGCATCTTCTCCCATGGCCAGATCCCCAAGGTCAGTAGGTGTTCATGCTCCTATTATTTGTTTGTCTGTGGAAAGAGCTCCCGGAGGGCAAGGGTTGCCTCATTCATGTCTGTATCTCCAACTTCTAGCATAGCGCAGGAGTAATTACTCACTAAAAGTCCATGAAAGAAAAGAGAAGAAGAAAGGAAGGGAGGGAGGAAGGAAGCAAGAAAAGAAGGGAGAAAATGACCTTTTTTTAATTTTAAACATCTTTATTGGAGTATAATTGCTTCACGATACTGTGTTAGTTTCTGTTGTACAACAGTGAATCAGCCATGTGCATACATATATCCCCATATCCTCTCCCTCTTGCATCTCCTTCCCACCCTCCCTATCCCACCCCTCTAGGTGATCGCAAAGCACCAAGCTGAACTCCCTGTGCTACGCAGTTGCTTCCTACTAGCTATCTGTTTTACATTTGGTAGTGTATATATGTCAGTGCCACTCTCTCACTTCGTCCCAGCTTACCCTTCCCCCTCCCCGTGTCCTCAAGTCTATTCTCTACATCTGCGTCTTTATTCCTGTCCTGCCCCTAGGTTCATCAGAACCATTTTTTTTTAGATTCCATATATATGTGTTAGCATACGGTATTTGTTTTTCTCTTTCTGACTTACTTCACTCTGTGTGACAGACTCTAGGTCCATCCACCTCACTACAAATAACTCAATTTCATTTCTTTTTATGACTGAGTAATATTCCGTTGTATATATGTGCCACATCTGCTTTATCCATTCATCTGTTGATGGATACTTATGCTGCTTCCATGTCCTGACTATTGTAAATAGTGCTGCAATGAACATTGTGGTACATGACTCATTGAATTATGGTTTTCTCAGGGTATATGCCCAGTAATGACGTTGCTGGGCCAGGTGTCACAAATGACTCTATGGGTGAATACTGCCTACGGTTAGTAGATGTGGTTAGTCATTTATCTGGCAGAAAGAGATCTCCCCTAACCCCGTCACAAATTCTGATTAATTTCTTAATTTATATAGTAAAGGATTCATAACACAAGTATGAAGACCATAAGAAGAAAGGCTTCCCGTTGGCGCCCTTCTATGCCCACACAGAGATCCAAAGTTATTTTCTTAGCTGCCTGACAGGTTTTGTTGCCACCCCCAAAGAAGTCCTTGAGAATGGCAGAGGGATGAGAATCTCTGTATAGCATTTGTTTGCCTAATAATAGAGGCTTTAAGGGGTTTTTAGAAATTGGTTTCTTTGGGAATCACTTAAGTTTCCCATTTCCTGGTAAATATTTTTGGTAAAAACATTATTCTCTTGGTTTTCAGAGGAAGTTAAAAAAAAAAAAAAAAGAGCTTAAAAGCATTCACAAAGTAATGGGCTCTCCTAACACAGCCATTCGTTTGAAGGTATGTCTCTCTAGTCTAAATCCAAATCCTCCAGTCAACACAAGCTTGAAGTCTACTGTTCCTTCTCTGTGAATCCTTTCTGCCTCAAGCTATGATCTTCAAAGTTCTCAGAGGGTTGGACTTGCATGTTGTTTCTTATATTTTTATAATACTATTTAATCTGTCTGAAGATTTAGAATGTAATGATACTCTACAGACAGCATGACGATGGGCCAACTGATACAGATGAGAAATATTCTATTATCGTGAAGTTCTCGTTCTTTCCCACTGTTTAGTCAATATACATTTATAGCAGTTATTTATTTGGATATCTTAGCACATATTATCTTGAAGCTATAAAATAGATCTTCATTTTAAAAAACTAAAAAGCAAGCCAGTTTGGGATTCTATTTTCCCCAGCCAATAGGTATTAGGAATGCACTTATCTGACAGGTCAGTTCCTATTATTCCTGAAAGGAAAATCTTTATATAAACACTGGTACAAAATCTTCCCCTAAATAGCCTGCCAACCCCTCCTTACCCAATACAGACAAACAACAAACTCCAGGGACTTCCCTGGTGGTCCAGCGGTTAAGAATCCACCTTCCAATGCAGGGAACGCAGGTTCGATTCATGGTCGGGGAACTAAGATCCCACATGCCGCCGGGCAACTAAGCCTGCACGTCACAACTACTGAGCCCATGCACTCTGGAGCCTGTGGGCCACAGCTAGAGAGCCCGTGCGCCACAACGAAGACCCAACGCAGCCAAAAATAAAACAAAAAAATAACAAAAAACAAACAAAACAACAAAAAACCCCCACCAAACTGCAGACCCTCCTTTATGTATTTTTCTTCCAGTGAGTTGAATATTTGAAAAATGTGTCAAATAGCAATATTGGACCCATTGTCTGCATTGTGGCCACCAAGGACCACAATAAATTTGGTTATTAGAACAAGGAACACAACATCATTTTCATAAGTAAGTTTCCTTACTTATTTGAGAACTGAGTTCTCTCAGAAAAGTGGTACATACTAGACATAGACTTTCAAGTCAATTTAGAGCCAAGGAAGTACAAGTTCAGTGGAGGATTCTCAATGTGGGGATTTTGTAGCACTTAGTTTTAGTGCTTACATTTCTAAGGAAAAAAAAGAACTGAGTTCCCCTCAGAAAAGTGGTACATACAAGCAGCATTCTTTTAAGTCAATGTAGAGCCAAAGAAGTACAAGTTTGGTAGAGGATTGGAAACTCTGTTCTCAAGCCAGTCAAGGTCCAGGGTTTCAGCAGGTGGCGCTTGTCCCCCTGAACCAGTGCTCCTCCAGCCGCCATCAAAGGAACCAAGCTGGAACTACCACTTCCCCAGTGTGTAGAAGCAAGAGGAGAAGTCTGGGTGATGGGACAAAGAGAAGGCAAACTCTGAGGTTAACCCAAGGTGTCTCAATTACCCCAGCCACTCTTCCTTAGGGAGGCTGACTCATAGCCTTGCTTTATGCAGCAGAAAGACTCACATTCATGCCACAAGAAGTAGTTATTCTGTCCGTGTGTGTAACATTTCTTTCTGAAAGAATACTAGTAATGATTGCAAGTTGCAGCCAAGTCTCTTGCCAGCTCTTCCTCCACGGTATCTCTCAAATCTGTCTACTCTTTTCCATCTTCAGTGCCACCTCCACATGAGTCCATGTGACATCACCTCACACCCGAGGTACTGCCTTGCCTCCACTCTTGCCCCATCCATCACCTTAAAATTCATTCCCCCACCAAAAAAAAAAATTAATTCCCCAAACAACTATACTCCAATAAAAATTAATTTTAAAAAAGTCATTCCCCACACCGTAGCCCAAGTGAGGCTCTTAACATAAACATCAAAACAGGTCACATACACCTCCTTACCTGCTTAAAACCCTTCAATGGCTTTCCATTTCTCTTCAAGTAATACTAGATGCTCTGCCTTGATTTACAAAGCCCCACATTATTTGATCCGTAGCTGATCTTGGCCTCTATCCCCCTCACTGCTCTCTAACCAGCCTCACCCACTCATAATTCCTAGAAGACCCTTTAGGTCGGTCACCTGTGTTACTTACTGCCTTCCACTTCTTGAACTTTCTGTCTGAAACACTTAACGGGACTCTCAACAGGTCTCCATTTAAATGTTAACTCCTTAGGGCACCTTACATTTAAAAACTAGCTCAATTCCTCTACCCTGTTATCAGTGCTGTGCTGGTAAATGTTTAACAATCGGCTCTCAGGGGAATAGGAGGAATCCCTAACTGCTGGGGTTTGCTTATTTCTGTGGTGTAAATATTGCTACCATAGCCGATTTCAGGCTACCCATGTGAAGACAGCCGATTTCAGGCTACCCATGTGAAGTCCTTG
Organism: Mesoplodon bidens; assembly: GCF_964165515.1. Lineage (NCBI taxonomy): Eukaryota > Metazoa > Chordata > Mammalia > Artiodactyla > Ziphiidae > Mesoplodon > Mesoplodon bidens. The sequence goes on along the minus strand of NC_138174.1, from coordinate 63,579,184 downwards.
GGCCTGGTAAAACTTTTGAAATGTAGCAATCGGCTCTTGCAAGCTGGTGAGAGCTGGATCCAGCCCACCACTGCATTATTCTCCCTCACACATGTCTGCTTATTTCCTTAATGGCACCCATGGAAACCCATAACACTGTATTTGTACGTTTGTTTTTTGGTTTGTCTCTAAAGCTTATAGACAGAGATTAGAATGTATGGTCTAGGAAGGAGGGTCTATTTCAGCCCTAGCCCAATTCTTATCAATTATAAGTTTTCAAACAATATTTATGAATTAATGTTAAGCGCTCATTCCACACACAAGGGTTTGTGGGGTTTTTTTAAAGCCTTTTCCTTTTCTTAGCTTTCTTAAAACAATTTTATTTCAGAAAAAAAAATGTTATTTTACTGCTTTTAAAATTCAGAAGGCCAGGGACTTCCCTGGTGGTCCAATGGTTAAGACTTTGCCTTCCATTGCAGGGGGTGTGGGTTCGATCCCTGGTCAGTGAGCTAAGATCCCACATGTTTTGTGGTCAAAAAACTGAAAAAAAAACCCCACAAGAAACATAAAACAGAAACAATACTGAAACAAATTCAATAAAGACTTTAAAAATGGTCCACATCGGGCTTCCCTGGTGGCGCAGTGGTTGAGAGTCCACCTGCCGATGCAGGGGACACGGGTTCGTGCCCCGGTCTGGGAAGATCCCACATGCCGCGGAGTGGCTGGGCCCGTGAGCCATGGCCGCTGAGCCTGCGCGTCCGGAGCCTGTGCTCTGCAATGGGAGAGGTCACAACAGTGAGGGGCCTGCGTACCGCAAGAAAAAAAATGGTCCACATCAAAAAAAAAAAATCGAAAATTCAAAAGACCAAGAAGAAGCTAGGATGTCAGACAAGGAGGGCATGGAGGAAGGGCTAAGAGTGTAACAGGAGTTACAGGGTGTCGCACGGAATGAAGTGGAATGAGTTGGTGGTTTGAAATTCTCAAGTGAGATGATTTTTAGTCTTTATGTTAGTTAGAAAACAAGCCTATCTTCAGTGTAGAGCACGTCTGTCTTTGTTATGTAAGATGTAAGTTTCTCCTTCGCACTGTTAGTCCATGCCCAGCACAGTGCCTGGCAGATAGTGGGTACTCACATATTTATTGAGCAATGAATAATGTAAAAGCTCTTGATTTTGAACTGTAAGGGCCATTCTACAATGGTAGGAAAGTTCCCAATCAAGTTAATAAAACATTTAATTGAGCGTGCATCAGATATCGTTAAAAAATTTTAGACACTTTCTATGTGCAGAAAGCTAGAGTTTCTACATTCTGGTTCAGCCCATTCTCCCAAGTAAGCCTGTAGGCACACGAAGCCCAGACACAGAAGCACCCCCTTCCAGCTCACCTGAAAGCACGGGTGGTGGAGATGGCAGAGAGAAGATAGCACCTGGTGCCTAGGAGTGGATGGGCCCCCGGGGAATTCCCAGGACAGCATCCCCTGTGGCAGAAACTAAGCTATGGTCCTCCAATGAAATCGCCTACCTCAAAGGGAGTTAAAACATTCACCACTGCTGCATTTGCCCATGTCTCCCTTCCAAGCTTTGTCCTGGGTTGGCCAAACATGTTGCTCCCATTTACATCAAAAATAGAAAGAAAGAAGGAGGGGAAGGAGGGAGAGAGAGGAAAAGGGTGGGAGGGAGAGAAAGAAAGAGAGAGAGAGAGAAAGGAAGGAAGAGTGAATCTTTACATTGAACAGATTTTTCTAAGTCTACTGTTGGCCTGGGTCTGAAACACCAAGAGGATTCCTCAGCTCTTTCACCTTTGCCTAGTGCAGAAAACTCTAGCACGAAGGAACACTTTTCTGTGAAACCAGTTCCCTTCACCCAAGTTTCTCAATATTTGTTTTTGTTAATAAATAGACGTAGGTTTGAAAGGCCTCCTTGTTTCAGGCATCTTTTTTTCTCTTTTTGTTCTCTGCCATTCTGTCATCCGTTTTGCTTTTTTCCACCTAAAGAAAATCCCACAATGGCTTGGACAAATGATACTAATCTGTATTTATAGTATCTCACTTCACTTAATGCTGCTGGGTGTTCTTACAGCTGACTGACTGTTGGATGTATGAAAAGATTGGACCAGGTTCTTGTAAAACTGGTTGTCAAATCCTACATTTTGTAGCTCTTCCAAGAATCACTGAGTTTTAAAAAATGATCCCTGCAGTGTAAAATGTTTTATTTTCTATAAAATTCTTATGTTTGACAAATATATTCATAGAGTACGTTAATACTAGAGTTCAACTACTATACATTTTTTAGCTGACATAACCTTTCCAACACCCTGAAAGTTTTCTTATTACCCCCCTTTTTTTTTTTACCTGCAGGCCTGAGGCCTGAATAACTTGCCCCAGGTAGCAAGCCAGTCAGTAATGGAGGGAAGTCTACAATGAACCAGAATATCTTATCACTTTTATTTCTTTGCAACATAATTTATGAATTTACCAACACTGAATGATTTCTTTACTGTGCAAAGACATCTTATATGATTATAAAAATAGTTAAATTTTCATTGTATATAAAAGATTTATACATGTGGCTTAATATTAAGCTATGAAAATAATTTTTAAAGTCCAGGGCCTAGTAAAGATTAGGATAAGACAAATCAGGGAAGGGCTTAACAAATAAGCAGTCAATCAAATGTTCAAGAATCAGTCATGTGTAGAGATAAGATTCTTACTCTTAAGAAGTTTACGATCAATCTGAGAAAACAGAGAATAAACATCCTCTAACTGATGCTAGCACAAAGAACTAGTGTCTGTGCAAAATACAAGGGTCTGGGCTTCCCAGGTGGCGCAGTGGTTGAGAGTCTGCCTGCCAATGCAGGGGACACGGGTTCGTGCCCCGGTCTGGGAGGATCCCACATGCCGCGGAGCGGCTGGGCCCATGAGCCATGGCCGCTGAGCCTGCGTGTCCGGAGCCTGTGCTCCGCAGCGGGAGAGGCCACAACAGTGAGAGGCCCACGTATCGCAAAAAAAAAAAAAAAACCAAACAAGGGTCTGCAAAATGGCAAAATAAGGAAAGAATTCATAAACATTAAAGTGTGCTCAGAGGGGTCAGAAAAATCACAAAAGTTTCCAAAAAGAGCGTGGTGAATATGCGCATTGATGGGGAAAGAGGAGATTGGTCAAGGCAAAACTCAAAGGTAGAAAATTTCAAATTTCAGGGGCTTCCCTGGCGGTCCAGTGGTTAAGACTTTGCGCTTCCACTGCAGGAGGCATGGGATCATTCCTGGCAGGGGAACTAAGATCCCCGTATGCCGCGTGATGTGGCCAAAAAAAAAAAAAAATTTTCAAATTTCATCCCCTGAGAACATCGTCACTTGTAAGCCAGACTAGCCATTTCATTTCAGCTTCTCCCCCAGGAAGGGAAGGAGCATTACCGCATTCAACGTGACTCTTCTTCATTTCAGAAGCAGGAGGTGCGCTGGAACCCTTGCAGAGGGTTAGGAGCGCTTGCCCATTGTTAACATTCTAGGAATTTTGCGAGGCCATTGACAACATGTCATCAGAAGTTTGCAATCTGCCAAGGCGGGAGTGTTTACACCACGGAAATTGGCAAATGCTACACATCAGCCCCTCATGCCCACTCCACCCACCAGCTGTTAAACATGTACCAGTCCACCTTGAAGATTGGCATTTTACAGTCAGGGAGCTCTTCGTGTAGTTGTGTGAGGAGGAGAAAGGAGATCCATGGGAGGGAGCAGGAAAAACAAGTGAGGATTCAGAGGTGGGGGTAAAAAAGAAAAAGGGGGAGGAAACCACCTTCAGGAAGAGTGAGGAAGCGAGCTGGGCATCAACAGGACAGGGACGTGTCCAGAGGGGAGTGGAATCACCTACGGTATATCTTTAGGTGACGGTAGGGTTGCTTGGAGCTTTGTATTACGTGAGTGCTGAATTAAGTGTTTTTTATAACATCTGGTTATATTGTGCCCCACTCCTAGCATTTTTATGAAGCTAGAAGTATTGTGGCTTTGCTGTGCCGCCTGACCATTTGTTTCTCTGCCCACTGCGGCAGATCCAGAACAATTATTATTATTATTATTATTATTTTTGTGGTACATGGGCCTCTCACTGCTGTGGCCTCTCCCATTGCGGAGCACAGGCTCTGGACGAGTAGGCTCAGTGGCCATGGCTCACGGGCCCAGCCGCTCCGCGGCATGTGGGATCTTCCCGGACTGGGGCACGAACCTGTGTCCCCTGCATTGGCAGGCAGACTCTCAACCACTGTGCCACCAGGGAAGCCCCAGAACAATTCTTAAAGAATTTGGGCCCTGCCTGCAAACACTCCCTCTCCTCACCTCTGCATCAAGGTAGCAATGATTCATTATGCTCAGTTTTCTCGGGAAGACGTCAGCTCTGTCCCAGGTTCCCTGTGAGGCATAGAGGTCCACAGTTGACTGGCCACATAGTGTTCTGACCCTCACATACTGGCCCTAGCTGTACAGACCTAGCACGTTCAACAACACATCCATGGTCTCTCCACACTTGCCTATTCTCCTACAATCCAAGGCTTGCTCATTGTTATCTAAGCAGTTACCCCAAATGAAAACTTGGACATCATCTCAGGTTTCTCTTTCTCCCTTGTCACCCATGTCTGATGCAGCTGAAAATACCTTTAGAATCTGTTTCCAATTGCCACTGAGACTGCCTTACGTCAAGTCCTCATTGCTTGTTCCCTAGAGTCCCACAAAACCTTCCTAATTATCTGGGGTCTGTGCCCCTAGCCTCCCCACCCTTCAATCTATGCTCCATATTGGAGACATGTTTAGAAAGCACAAATCTGGTCATGTCATTTCCCTGTTCCTCCAAAAGTGTTCTAGAATTTTCATGATAAAGTTCTAACTCCTCACATCAGTCCACGAGGCCTCATGAAACAAGACTTATCTCCTGCTCTGGTCTCATTCCTATGACTCCTCCAAAGCCACCCTTCAGTCCAGCTCCTCAGACCTCTTTAGATACGCCCTGCTGCTCCTACCTCAGGGCATCTGCACATTCTGTGTCTTCGCACTGGAACTCCCATACGATTCCCCCAGTCCCTTCACCTACTTTGTTATTTAACTAACCCCTACCCATCCTTCAGAATACAGCTCAAAATCACCTCTTAAAGGAAACGTTTTATGACACCCAGATTGATTCACAGGTCTCTCTCCTGTGTTTTCTGATCCTATGGAACCTGAGTACATTTCAGTGACTCTTCCTGTCACACAGTTGGGAACCTATCCGCTTCCCTTACTACATGGCAGCAATCACGTCCTCTTTGGCCTTGCGTCCCCTTTGCCCAGAACTTAGCTGATGCTTGACACAGGATTGCACAATTGTTAGTTGTGGACCGATTTTCCTTGTAGCTGAGGCAGGTAGCTTGAGAATGCAGGGGTTAGATATGATGCAGGCAGTAACACGATATGGGGAGTCATATGTATTTGGCTCCAAAGTGTAAGGGTTGGAAAGACAAATGTTTCATGGCGGATTGCCTTATCAACCGTACTGATGCAGAGAAGAGATTTAGGGTGAAGGAAAAGCTGGACTTGGCCACAAGGACATGAATGGAGGCCTTAGGTCAGGTCGCTACAGAGGAATAACATGAATGGCACAGAGGGATGGGAACTGGAGCAGAAACCTAACGAGCATTTGTTAGTTCTGGATGCTCCAGATGCTTTACATGCATCATTTCACATCATCCTCACAACCACTCTATGAAACAGATTTATCCCTGAAAAAACGAAAAGTAAAAAATAAAAAGAATTACCAATAAGGAAGCTAAAACTCAAGGTTCAAATGACAGAGGCAGTTACCAATAAGGAAGCTAAAACTCAAGGTTCAAATGACAGAGGCAGCCTTTTCAATGGTTGAGCTAGATTTAAACTGATTTACTCCCTCATAAAACCACACACTTCTCCCCGCCCCATCCTCCTTACTGAAGTGGAAAAGGACGTAGGAATAAAGGTGGTAGAATTTCACTTCAACTTCATTCTTCCCTCAACTCAGAAACATTTAGCCATTGGAAGGTGGCAGGAAATTAGGATAAGAGCTAAAATTCCCAACTGGATCAATGGGATATTTGTTTCCAACAGAGACACTTAGGTGATTTAAAAGGCAAACACATCTTTCTATATTTCTGTTTAATTTCCATGAAAAGTTGTGCTCACTGGCATAATTCTAATACTGTGTTGAGGCTTTGCAAGTACATGTGACAGAATAGCAACAGGGGCCAAGGGCAAAGGTGAGAAAATAAAGAGCAAGGTCCCGCTGTGCTCTGTTCAGACTTGCCCCCATTCCTCGCGAACGAAAGGGGGTGTTGTTATGGACTGAATGTTTGTGTCCCCTGTCAACTACAAACTGGCATTTTCCATTGGCACTTGCCATCTACCTCTACAAGGATTAAATCAGGAGCTGCTGCAGTTGCTGACCTTCAACACCCCCTGAAAGGAGTTCAGGTGGAGAACAGAAATGAGGGACTCTGTGCGCTGGGAAAAACTGGCAGAACAGGTCTTCAGATAGTTAGATATTTTCAGAAGCCAAACTTATGAGCCCAATTCTTGTATCTCCTCATCTCTAGAAAAACACTAAAATCCTTCATGGTGAAGTCTGCTCCTCGTAACCTTCATGAGACTAGCAGAAACCTTTTACAAAAAATATGTGCTTGATTGCATGTATTCCCCGTTCACCAAAATCACATATATACTGGCCTTCCCCCCACCTCTTTGGAGCAGTTTCTCTGAGCTATCTGAAATGCTGTCTCCTGGGCTGCAGTCCTCATTTTGCCCCAAGTAAAACTTGACTCACGACTCTCAGGATGTGCGTTTTTTTAAGTCGACAGTTATTATGCTCAAATTCATATGTTGAAGCCCTAACCCTCAGTGGGATGGTGTTTGGAGAGGGGTCTTTGGGAGGTAATTAGCTTTAGATGAGGCTTGTTTCTTCTCCCTCTGCCCTGTGAGAACACAGCAAGAAGGTGGTCATCTACAAGCTGTGAAGAGGGCCCTCACCAGGAACCAAAATTGCCAGCACCTTGATTTTGAACTTCCCAACCTCCAGAATTGGGGGAAATAAATGTCGGTTGTTTAAGCCATCCGTCTATGGGTTTTTTTTGTTTGTTTGTTTGTTTTTGTTTTATAGCAGCTCAAGCTAGTACAGGAGGATGCTCTTTAATCAAATCTATTTAGAAAATGCTCTGTACTCACTCCGTATCTTAAAGGACTCACAATGTCTATTAGGAAATCAAAGGCTGTGAAAAGTCCTGCAGTAAAGAAAGCTATTTAAATCTGTTTAACCAATTGCTTCTCAATCTTTTTTTGACTATGGAACACCCACACACACACTTATGAATCTTTCACAAAATACACTTGAAGGGGGCTACAGGTGAGACTGCATGCTTGTTTCCAGGTGGGAGTCAGAAGCTTGTGTAGGGGAGGCTTGGTAGGCGAGCCCAAGAGAAGTGAAGCGATGCAGGCAGAGCAGAGGGTTGCTTCCAAGAGGACAGTGAGAGGCGTTGCAGGTAGAAGAATAAGCTGGATAGTGTAAAACACGGGGAAGATCTATGATGAGGAAGGTGGTCGTTGCGTAAATCTGGTGAGAGCTAACTGTCAAGGGGAAAGTTTAGGGCCTGCCCTGAACAGAGGACTTGATTTTCAGAACAGAAAGGACATTCCAGTGTTGTGTTAATTTGAATATAGGAGGAGAGGATAACAAATGACACTCAGAATTAGTGTCATCTGCTGGAAAGAGCCATATATACTGTCCCTTAGAAATATAATGCAGGCTGATTTCCTAAAGTTGTCTTAACTTCTTTCTAGGAAATTGTAAGATGTGAACTCAAATGGAAGACCCAGCTGAGCAAGAACGCAAGATCTTGTTTGTCCATAGCAGGGCCCAATAAATCTTTGCTGAATATATTTAAAGGACAAAAGGGGAGGATTAATTGCACAATTTGGATTTTGTGCAAATAAAATACCTACACTAAATATTTCATGAAATATTGGCATATATTTCATAAATATAAAATATTTGCATTAAAATGAAATGTTTCATTATTATTGACTAGTTAGATATTTTTAATAGTTTACACTTATTGCAGGGTAGGGGTGGAGGGGAGAAGGGGGCATCGCTGGCAGAAAGATGGCAAATTGCACAGAAAACCATCACTTTGCTGTGTGATTTCATACTGAGATTTCAGTCTGCTGTTAGCTGAGGGGGATCAACTAGATGGCCTTAAAGATTCCATCCAAATCTCACATCCTGATTCCTTGTTCTTCGGAACAGGCTAGAGCAAGTTTGGAAAAGAAACTTTTATTCAGAGGTAGGAACACTTAATACAATTCAGATAGTATATCTGTAATGGGTATTTAACACATAGTTCAGTTGTGCAGATAGAATCGATTTGCATTTTTCTTAAGCAGAAGAATATAAAGACATATGGGCCTCCATTATTTAACATTTAAAGTGTTGATATAGTAAACGTAAGCCTCCCTACACGGGCTTCCCATGTTCTCTTAAAAAAAATTTGAAGTTTGTTTAACATAAATATCTTTTTCTGGAAATTGGAATGTATTGAGGTTTATCACATGTTACACAGAGGAAACAGGCTATTTTCAATTTTCGTGTTCATATATTCACCTATAATCGCAAATTGTATACAACTGATGTTTTCTCGTGTAAATGCTATGTGGAGTCAGCAAATGTCATGATTATAGTGCCATCTATTGGTGAAATGTATTACAACATCCATGGGGTGCAAGACAACTGAGCTGCTTGGGGACAGGGAAAGGATAAAAGGACAGATTAGACACTGATTATATAGTTAAGAATGGGGTTGAATCTACCATGAGACAATTAGAAATTCAAACACTGAAAAGGTATTTGATGATATTAAAGAATTATTGCTAATTATTTTTAGGTATGATGTTGGTATTGTGGTTATGTTAAAGCATTCTTCAATTTTAAGAGATTTGGGCCCATGTCTGGTCCACTATCTGCTTCTTATGGCCCGTGAGCTAAGAACAGTTTTAACATTTTTTTTTTTTTTTGCGGTACGCGGGCCTCTCACTGTTGTGGCCTCTCCCATTGCGGAGCACAGGCTCCAGACGCGCAGGCTCAGCAGCCATGGCTCACGGCCTAGCCACTCTGCGGCATGTGGGATCTTCCCAGACCGCGGCACGAACCCGTGTCCCCTGCATCGGCAGGCGGACTCTCAACCACTGCGCCACCAGGGAAGCCCAGTTTTTACATTTTTAAAAGGATGAAAGAATCCAAAGAAGAATATTTTGTGCCACAGGAGAATTATATGAAATTCGAGTTTCATTGTCCAGAAATAAGGTTTCACTGGAGCATAGCCACGCTCACTGGCTGACATTTGTCTAAGGCCACGTTTGTGCTACACCAGCAGAGCTGAGGAGTTGCAGAGACCACAGTCCGGCAAAGCCTGGAAATGTACTGCCCGGCCCTTTGCAGAAAAACTCCGCCCACCGTGCCCTAGAGCTTGCCTGTTCTAAGCGTGGCCTGTGGACCAGCAGCCTCGGCTTTGCCTGGGAGGCTGTTAGGAACGGGGAATCTTGGTCTCTACCCCAGACCTACTGACTCAGAATCTTCAGATCCCAGGTGAGTCCTACTCACATTAAACTTTGAGAAGCTCTGGTTTAGAGGGCCCTGCTCAGGTCATCCTCTGGTTGCACCCACCCCAAGGCAGGCAGCCAGAGAGGACAAGGGGGTACATCCACCTGGAGACCCCCCCAGGCCATGCTCTGAGCACCTAAACCCTAGAATCCCTGCTCCAAGCACCAATGCAGGCCTTCTCCCTCCCTGGGGCCCATCTCCTAACCCGACAGGTGGTCAAGACACAGCTGTTTATGGGGCGGGAAGAGGGTGGCCTGAGCTTGGACTTGAAGGCTGGGTGTGCTCTTGCTTGAGCAGCAGATTCCTCACGGCACAAAGCGGGTCAGAGTCAGAGAGGGGGGAAGAGCAGGGGGAGGGCTGGGGGCTGGGGCAGTGCTCTCTCTGCTGTCCTACCTTCTGGCTTGGAGCTCCAGAGTCCAGGAATCCCAGCCTGCCAGGTAGTTACAAAGGTGCACTTGACAATTTGTTAGCTGGATTTATAACTTTTAAACATATGGGCTTTCATTTATACTCTTGACCCGGGGCCCACAGAGGTGAGTGGCAGTTCTGTTCAAAGTGTGTTCAGAGGACCCCTGCATCAGAATTCGCTGGGTTGTTTGCTAAAAATTCAAATTCCCAGGCCCCATTTGTGTGACCCCCTGGATCAGAATCCTTGGGGCTGGAGCCTAGGAATCTGCATTCTAACCACTCCCCTGGTGATTCGGACCCACAGCAGAGTTACAGGAGCACTTGTAACGGGGGAGCGTGGAAAGGCGCCGCCCCGAGCAGCAGGAAGCATGAGGAAGAAGAGAGGGAAGTCGCCAGGTCAGAGGAAGGCGCTGACCACAAGCTCACACTGCTTCCTGCTTGTCTCATGCGTTCTGCTCGTAACCTGGCCTGACCCCACCCTTGGGAGATGGCTGCAGGGAGAAGCTGCCAGAACAGGGCAAGGGTGTCCTCCTGCCAATGTGGGGCTCTCGGGGGCTGCCCTGCAGAAGGAAGTATCCGAGTCAAGGCGCAATAGGGAGCAAAGGGGCTGCGGGGCCCTGGAGGGACCACACGGACTCAACCGGGGAGTCAAATCTCTGCGCAGGTGAGACCTCCTGGGCCCTGCAGGGGACATGGGAGGAGCTGGAACGGACTGTGTGGTCCCACCGGCCTGGGCTCAGAGGTTGCATCTGTCACTTACAAGTTGTGTGATCTTGAGCAAGGTCATTAAGCTCTGTAGGTTTGTTTCCTTTTCTATAAGATGGGGATCCTTTGGGCTTCCCTGGTGGCGCAGTGGCTGAGAGTCCGCCTGACAATGCAGGGGACATGGGTTCGTGCTCCGGTCTGGGAAGATCCCACATGCCACGGAGCGGCTGGGCCCGTAAGCCACGGCCGCTGAGCCTGCGGGTCCGGAGCCTGTGCTCCGCAACGGGAGAGCCCACAACAGTGAGAGGCCCGCGTACCGCAAAAAAAAAAAAAAAAAGATGGGGATCCTAACACTGAATCCCACCACTGAATCTGTGTAAATGGTTTCAAAAACTGCTTAAAGATATGATTAGCCAAGGGTGCAAACTCAAATATTTCCATGGGTAACATAACTGAAGGAGGCCCTATGGGCTGTTGCAGAGAGAAGGGGGCCTGTCCTCGGAGGGCATGCCCTGTCTAAAAGCATTTATGTTCAGAACATTTCAGAAACGCCAACCAGCCAAACAAACAGGTTGTGGAGGCCTCAGTCCTGCACAAGCAGCTTATAATCTCTGATCAGTGGAACAAGCATAAATTAGGTATTTCTCTTGTATCCCTGAACACATAGATGGTCTATTTCCTTCCAATCAGATAAATACTTGGCAGGAACTGAACTGCTAAAAGCTCTGAATTGTAGCATCATGGAATCCTTAGAGTTGCTTGTCTTTTCCCCATTTCTGGTTGCTTCCAGTTCCCTTCACAAATTCTCCCCCCCCCCTTTTTTTTCTAGCTAACACTCAGCTGCTATTTAGAATAAGATGGTATTTGACCAACATTTTTTTGGGGGGGGGTCTTCTTTTCTAAGCACTTAATGCCTCAAACACTTCAATGTGTTCTGGCCCAAGAACGCCCTCCTCTGTCAAGCAGTCACCAGGCCCTGATTCCTTTTCCCTTCCTCCCATCTTCTGAGTGGCTCCCAACCACCTGTGCAAAAGGGGCGCATGTGATAGAACCATCTCCAGCCCTCGGTGCTATTGACTACTCATCTGGAACTCTTGGTTTCCTTTGATGGCAAATCCTTTGCCTTTATGAAAGTTACTTACTTCTGAACAATATTCAGAGAATGGTCAAAGAAAATCAATTACAGTATTAATAAAATGTAAACACTTTTCTTTACAGGCTAAATGAACAAAGTAAGCAGAAGTGATATAGGGACTGTAATCTAAAAGCAACTCAGCAATGTAGCATTAGAGGGTAATTTTTAAAAAGATAAAGTCATGACACTCATGCAAATAATAAATGGTCATTATTAATTCATGACATATTTATTATTAACTATTATTCATTCATGATGGAATCAGTAAGATATTACAATTAGTTTTTATAGTCTCTCCCTGACAAATTCCTTTCTATCGCGATCATTTGCACTGCTGTGAACAGGAATCATTTGTATCACTATTAGTTTTCTACAAGTTAACTTCTACCTTAACAGAGTTGTAAAATAGCCTAGTGAAAGACAAAGGTGCTCAACTCTAGAGGATAAAACAACCCTGCAAAGATCATAATCCGGCATTCCACTGAAGAGATATTCTGTGGCCTCTCTTACCCTTCCAGCATCTTTCACAGCTTTTCCCGTCAGTGGTGATCATTTTATTAACATCTCTCCATCTCGTCTTCATCCCTATCCCGTGCTTCCTCCCCCAACCCACAAGGAATCCTAGGCTTGGATAAATGGTGTCTGTGTGTATTATGGACTGTGTGAAAATGTTGGGAAGCTTGTAAACATTTTACAAGGATGTGGAGAGGAAAAAAAAAGGCGGACCTAGTAATAGAGGTTTAGGGAGACGAGGCTGGTAAACATTCATCCAGAAAGGATGGTTATTCTATAACTGACATTTGCGGGCTGTTCCCCAAGCCCCTGTGTCTTAGTCAGTTTGGGCTGCTATAAAAAAGTACCACAGACTGGGAGACTTATAAACAACAGAAATGTATTTCTCACAGTTCTGAAGGCTGGGTGTCTGAGATAAGGGCACTAGCGCGGTCGGATTCTGGTGAGGACCCTCTTCATGGTAGCAGACTGTCAACTTCCCACTGTGTCCCAACATGGTGGGGACAGAGGGGGAGAGCTCTCTGGGGTCCCTTTTATAAAGGCACTAATCACCTCCCAAAGGCCCCATCTCCTAACACCGTCACATTGGGGGTTAGAATTTCAACATATGAATTTGGGTTGGGGGGGACACAAGCATTCAGTCCATTGTGCCCCCCATTTCCTCCTCTTCCCACTAGAACATAAGCTCCACGAGAGCAAGGACTTTTTTTTTTTTTTTTGCGGTACGCAGGCTTCTCACTCTTGCGGCCTCTCCTGTTGTGGAGCACAGGCTCCGGACGCGCAGGCCCAGCGGCCATGGCTCACGGGCCCAGCCGCTCCGCGGCATGTGGGATCTTCCCAGACCGGGTCACGAACCCGTGTCCCCTGCATTGGCAGGTGGACTCTCAACCACTGCGGTACCAGGGAAGCCCCGAGAGCAAGGACTGTTTTTTGCCTCATTTTCTTTTTTTTTTTAAATTGAAGTACAGTTAATACACAATATTATGTAAGTTACAGGTGTACAATATAGTGATTCGCAATTTTAAAGGTTATACTCCATTTATAGTTATTATAAAATATTGCCTATATTCCCTGTGTTGTGCAATATATCCTTGTAACTTCTTTTATACATAATAGTTTGTACCTCTTAACCCCCTACCTCTATATCACCCCTCCCCGCTTCTCTCTCCCCACTGGTAACCACTAGTTTGTCCTCTCTATTCGTGAGTCTGTTTCTTTTTTGTTATATTCAATAGTTTGTTGTATTTTTAGATTCCACATATAAATGATATATAATATTTTTTTCTCAGTCTGACTTATTTCACTTAGCATAATGCCCTCCAAGTCTACCCATGTTGTTGCAAATGACAAAATTTCATTCTTTTTTATGGCTGAGTAGTATTCCATTGTGTGTATATATGTACCACATTTCCTTATCCATTCATCTGTTGATGGACACTTAGGTTGCTTTTATATCTTGGCAATTGTAAATAATGCTGCTATGAACATTGGGGGTGTGTGTGTGTTTGTTTCTTTCAGATGTATACTCAGGACTAGAATTGCTGGGTCATATGGTAGTTATAGTTTTAGTTTTTTGAGAAATCTCCATACTATTTTCCATAATGTCTGCACCAAGTTACATTCCTGCCAACAGTGTAGAGGGTTCCCTTTTCTCCACATCCTCACCAACATTTATTGTGTTCTTTTTCGTGATCACCATTCTGACAGGTGTGAGGTGGTATCTCATTGTCATTTTGATTTGCATTTCCCTGATGATTAGTGATGTTGAGCATCTTTTCATGTGCCTGTTGGCCATCTGCATGTCCTCTTTGAAAAAATGTCTATTCATTTCTTCTGCTCCTTTTTTAATCTGGTTGTTTGTTTCTTTGTTTTGTTTTTTTTTGATGTTGAGTTGTATGAGCTGTTTATGTATTTTAGATAGTAACCTCTTATCAGTCATATCATTTGCAATATCCATGATATCCTTTGTTGTGCAAAAGCTTTTGAGTTTAATTAGGTCCCATTTGTTTATTTTTGCTTCTATTTCCGTGCTTTAGGAGACAGATCCAAAAAAATATTGCTATGATTTATGTCAAAGAGTGTGCTGCCTATGTTTTCCTCTAGGAGTTTTATGGTTTCCGGTCTTACATTTAGGTCTTTGATCCATTTTGAGCTTATTTTTACATATGGTGTTAGTGAATCTTTGCCTTGTTTTCTATTGTGTCTCCAGTGCCTAAACAATGAATAGTACATGAAGGGGCTCCATTAGTATCTGTAGAGTGAATGAATAAGGAAATGAATATTTATCCTTCTCTGGATAACAGAAATGTTGGCTCCAGTGCTAAAGACCAAAGAAAGAGAACTTCCTTGTTTCATCAGTGACTCTTGCAATCCCTGGCTTTCCTCTAATGTACTTCATTCATCCATCCAGCTAGTGTCTTCTACTGAATCTGCCTTGTTTTCCTAGTACTTTGCTACTTGTTGGTATTATAAAGATGAAAAGGATAAGATATGAGCTCTCAAAGACCATGCAATCTCAGTTCCAAGAGGAGATTTGGAGCAAAGGTAAGAGAAAGGAACCGATGCATATCAAATGTGAAAAGTAGGGCTTCCCTGGTGGTGCAGTGGTTGAGAGTCCGCCTGCCGACACAGGGGATGTGGGTTCGTGCCCCGGTCCGGGAAGATCCCACATGCCGCGGAGCGGCTGGGCCCATGAGCCATGGCCACTGAGCCTGTGCATCCGGAGCCTGTGCTCTGCAATGGGAGAGGCCACAACAGTGAGAGGCCCACATACCGCAAAAAAAAAAGTGAAAAGTAGAACTAGCAGGGTTTCTGAATAGGGAGGAATTAGAATAATAGTAAGTGAGGTGAATTATGACTGGACAAAGGTAAACTATCCATGATAGGAAAGATCAAGGAATGGGAAGGTCTAATTATATGCCCTCACTCCCAAGAGTCCAAGACCATGGGTAAGTCTGAGTTCCCAGCTATAGGAAGCTAATATGTAACAGGAAAAATGAAACAAATGTGCGGGTTATAGTAAGAAACAAAGTAGTGAGAGGGAAAGTCTAATAACCTATGAGGTGGATCCAAAGGAGGAAACATTTTCTCTCTGTCTTCCACATCTTCATGTCATATCTGATACGTATAAGCTGCTGCTGTGAAAAAAAAGGCAACTGGATATTGGAGCCTGTCCTTCTAGATCTGTGGTCTAGCAGGGGAGATAGAGCCCATCCATCCATAACCAGTGCTGTGCTGCGGCTGACTTACTCTGGTTCCTATCAGGTCTCGAGAGCCAATTGCTAAGCCAGTTTTTAAGCACAACCATTTTAAAAAGGTTAAATTTACAATTAAATAAATCATATTGAAAACAAAGGTAATAAATACTCAAAACATATCACATCCTAAATTATCTATGCTCTTGAGGATCTTAGGTTGACTATATCTGTATAATTGTGTGCTAGTGTGCATATTTTCCCAACTCCTCATTCAGTGACATAACATTAGTAGCTTGAAGTTGCCGTAGTAGAAGGTTTTACACCATTTACACCACAGAAATTGGCAAATGCTACAAATTGGGACTTTGCTCATCCTTTTGTTTTCTAGATTTAAGAAAACGATGTAGAAAATGTTTAAAATGTAGATTAAACTGAAAAGGATGTCATGTCTAAACCATTACTTTGGGAATAGCACAAAAATTTGAGGAAATATTCTTCCAATATTCAAAACTATTATCCAAAGAAGTTACTTGTGTCGTTGACTATCAAGTGATATAGCAACATGCTTCTTCGTTGTTTTGCTTTCACATGACTTGTTATGTATCAGGCAATGATCATGTAGGAATTACACTTGTTCATCAATTGCAACAATTAGTTGGCCATGAATACAAAAATTCAGCTAAAAGCATTCTTTGAGAATCAGTTGGCTACATGTAATTTATGATAAAGAATACTGTGCATCTTATTACTATTTGTGAATTGTGTGTTATGTATTCTTTATATCAGTAAAAATCTATCACAAACATACATATGTATTTACATGTGCATACATGTGCATATGTGTATATGCATCTATATCATTACATCTCTATTTATACTCATATTTTTTTTGGAGCACTGGTTGTTAACATTTACCAACACACCACTGTCCAAAACCAAAAAGCAGAGTGGACAGTAACAAATGCCATAAGAGAGTTGCATGAGGCTGTGGAAGCAGATTCCTTGGGAAACGGGGAAGCTATCATGGGCTTCATGAAGGGGATGAGAACCAGTGGAGTCTGGAGGCAGAAGAACTCAAGGGAACCATTTCCTCGGAGGCCCTTGGCTTTGCTGGTCCCTGAGGGGAGAAGAGAAGTGCCTTTCTAGTAACAAGGGGGCCACTGCCTGCCTGAGGCTGTCACTGTTGTCTGTTTTCTGGAAACCAGAATGAGACACAGGCTCTGAGGACCACAAAAGGTTGTATGAGAAGACAGGAGGAGCTCAGGAATCATCAAAGCCTCTAGAAATAGGAATGTTTATCTCCTTCTGTGGCTCCAGGGACTGGTCAGTACAGAGCAAACTGTAGAGAGAATGGCCTAGTCCCACTAGCAGAAAAAGTCCACTAGCCATTGGTTTCTGTAAAGGGGCATTTTTCTTTAACTGGACTTGGAGGCTTGGAATTCAAACTTTATTGCAAAGTAGGGGGTAGAATTAGGCCCCCAAACGTCCTTTTGCATTACATGTAATTATTACATATCCTATAGAGTTAGACAGCATCTTTGCCCTCAATATCTATTCATATTCACAAATTTTCATGAGAGTCAAGTTTTCTGAAAGGCACTAGGACACTAACATCATCCCCCAGACCCCACTTCCATTTTTCCATCCTCACACACCACCTGCTCTACTACCATCTCCACTGAACCTCTAAGATGAGGCCAGAGTGTAGAAAGGACGGCACTTCCCTTCCTACCCTGCCATCAACCCCATAAAAGGGAGGAGAGAGAAGGAGGGGAGCCTGATCAGCGATATGGTCTCAGCATCAATTTTCTTCAAATTGTTAGAGGGGACAAGGTCTTGGTCCAATGTGGCACCAACATCAAAACGTATCCTGACTTGGCCATCCTGACTGTGGGTGTATTTTGTGAGAAACACCTACCCATAGGTGAATTGAAACTGTCTCCGTCTTGGGACCCTTGGGACAAGTGTATCTGCAGGTGACACAGGGAGGGAGGGAAAAGGAGACAGGGTGGACGCAGAGGCCAGCAATGGTGGAATATGACCTTGAGGAGAAATGAGGGCACTGGATTTCTAGGTGGGAGGAGATTGTACACAGTGGTGTTGTTGGGAGAGGTATGCCTAGGAGTCTTTTCTAGAAGATATGTTTGCATAGAAAACATTGCTTTTACTCTCCTTGTGTGTTTACTTAGAGGAAAGACTGATGGAGTTTGAGGTGGAATAGTGGTGGTGTCGGTGGTGGTGGCACTTGAGCCCTGTTGAGAAGAACCTGAGTTCTCCCCTGAGACAATAGCAAGTAAGAAATGAGATCATTACAAGCATTGCCAGGAAGCTCGGAGATATTTAGGGCAGGGGCCCGCGGAAAATCCTGGAGTTTCTGCCTGGATTCCATTTGAACTGGGGCAGAAATGTAAAGATATAGCATTTGTTCCCATAGACTGAGTAGTGTAGAGCATAACTTTTACGCATAGAAAAAAATAAAATAAAAAGTATAAGATATAAGACAGGATTGGATTATATCTTTTTTTTTTTTTTTTTGTGGTACACGGGCCTCTCAGTTTTGTGGCCTCTCCCGTTGCAGAGCACAGGCTCCGGACACGCAGGCTCAGCGGCCATGGCTCACGGGCCCAGCTGCTCCACGGCATGTGGGATCTTCTCAGACCAGGGCACGAACCCGTGTCCCCTGCATCGGCAGGCGGACCCTCAACCACTGCGCCACCAGGGAAGCCCTGCATTATATCTTATACTCAAAATGTATTAAAGACCTAAATGTAAGACCGGAAACCATAAAACTCCTCGAGGAAAAACATAGGCAGAACACTCTTTGCAGATATTGAAAAATCCTTGCATCCCTGGGATAAATCCCACTTGATCATAGTTTATGATCCTTTTAATGTAATGTTGGATTCAGATTGCTAGTATTCTGTTGAGGATTTTTGTGTCTATGTTCATCAGTGATATTGGCCTGTAATTTTCTCTTTTTTGTGGTATTTTTATCTGCTTTTGGTATCAGGGTGATGCCATTTGCAGCAACATGGGTGGACGTAGAGATTGTCATACTGAGTGAAGTAAGTCAGACAGAGAGAGACAGAATCATAGGGTATGGCTTATATGTGAAATCTAAAAAAAAAAAAATACAAATGAACTTATTTAGAAACTGACTCACAGACTTAGAGAACGAACTTATGGTTAACAAAGGGGAAGGGTGTGGAGGAGGGAGGGACTGCAGGTTTGAATTGACATGTACACACTGCTGTATTTATAATGGACAGCCAACAAGGACCTACTGTGCCACACGCGGAACTCTACTCAATATTATGTGACAGCCTAAATGGGAAAATAATTTGAAAAATAATACATGTATAACTGAATCATTTTGCTGTACACCTGAAACTAAAACAACATTGTTAACCAACTATATTCCAATATAAAATAAAATGATAAGAAAAAAAACATTAAAAAAAAGTTTAAAAAAAAGATTGCAGGCTGATTAAGGGAAGAATCCAGATTTAGGATTCTTAGGAAGAGAAGGCCTGTCAATTAAGTTAATAATGAAAGATAATTACAAATATTTTAAGAAGCTAATGAAGCACAGTTGAGTTGTCGGGTGTGTGTGCTCAGGGAACAGGGAACAAAGAGAAAATCCTGACAGGAAAAATATTCAGGAACGAAATAACTTACTGTTGGAAAATGATTTCCACTCCTCATCTCAACTATTTGAGCTAAAATAAAGACCCGTGAAAGAACAACTATTTCCAAAGCAGTTATCCTCAGACATGTTTTGTAACACAGATAACCCAAGTGGTACCAAGCTATCTTGAGAAGGTTATGGCGTGTAATTTGGTCTGTTTGCAGTGAATGGTGCTTTATGCTCACCCTGCCCTTTTTACCCAGCTGCTTATAACATGCAGAAAGTAAACCCTCACAGAAATGGCCATGCCGCCCAGCCCCTCTTCAGAGTCTATCAGATGAGGGGACGCAGAGCTCTTTTTTCTGCTGGCTGTGGTCACGCATGGCTGGATGATTCACGGACAAGACCAACAGCTACATCTGTATCTCAGAGTCATTGATTACCAAGAGAAGGACTCAGCCCAGAACCACACAGAGGATAGAAAGTCCTCAGCGAGTGAGTCTGTTAGGGTAATCCGAACAATCAGAGCCATTCTTATCACATTCTGATTTCTCCATTGCCCCTTTAAAAGACAAGCCATTTTCTAAGGCCCAAAGGGACCACTGTGAATGGTGCCTAAGATTTTTCATAATGTTAACATCTGAATGAAAGGACCAGATGTGATCTTAGAGTGAAGGCAGTGACCAGGGAGAAGGGCTGGGGTCAAGGAAATGCCCCAAATTTCAAAAGGGTACATTTCAGAAATTGCCATTAGTATGCTTGGTAGCAAACTCCAGATAAATTCTAGAATGGATCATTAAGGGGATGGTTTTATAGCTCTTAGTAAAGCAAGAAGCTCCCAGTAGGAAGCAGCATGATTCCCTAAGAGCAAGAAACATCATATTAGACAATTTCTCTTTTGACGAGGTTACTAGGATGCTTCAAAACTTCTATCGTGCTGTGCTGCTGGACAAGGAGAGACACGGGCCTGGTCACCATGCAGACAGGCTCAGTGATGGCACCATGGATGGTGAACCACGCCCTATGGTCCCGTCCTTGCTCCCATTCATTCATCTCAATAAGAAAACTCACTAATTCAACATACACCTTATAGAGCATGGACTTTATGGATTTTACCTTCTGGGAAAGAGATAGGAAGAAATTGTTCAATCCCTGTCCTCACAGGGCTTATAACCTAGAGGTGGGAAAGGACAAGTACACAAGTAACCACAATCCAAGCCAGAAAAACAAAATCACAGAAAGAAAAGTACAAAGCGCTATGGGGGGAATCAGTGGAGACAAAGGTCCTATCTGGTTGGAAGGTTGAAAAGGCTTTGCATCAGAGATGGCACTGGAGGTGGAGCTGGAAGGAGGAGAGAGATGGGGGTGCTGAAGAAAAGCATTTGCCCCACACAGTGTGAGCAGAGGCACAGACTAGGGAAGAGGTTCAGCACAAAGTCCAGGTTGCTGGAAGCAGGGGGACGAGAAAGACAAGTCAGGACTGCTGCGATGCATTCCTCTCGCTGGGAAGCAGCCGCGGGGAGTCCTTCGATCAGGTGTTTGGATTCAGGAGTCACACCGTCTGGCATGAATCTTGCCATGGCCACCACCTTCACCAAGAAATTGAGCAAGTTACGAAACTTCTCCAAGCGCTGGTTACTCCACCTGTAGAACAGGCCTGGTTACAGCAGCGCCCCATGCAGAGGGTCACTGGGGAGGAGGCGAGATTCTGTGTCCAGTGGTGCCTGGTGCGGAGGGAGTGCTCTCTAAATGGGCTAAATAAAGCCCAGAATCAGGGACTTCCCTGGTGGTCCAATGGCTAAGACTCTGCACTCCCAATGCAGGGGACTCGGGTTCGATCCCTGGTTAGGGAACTAGATCCCACATGCTGCAACTAAGAGTTTGCATGCCACAACTAAAAATCCCACATGCCCCAACTAAAGATCTCACATGCTGCAACAAAGATCGAAGATCCCACGTGGCACAAATAAGACACGGCGCAGCCCCCCCCCCAAAAAAAAAGCCTAGAATTAAACTGGAGGAAGCTCTGTTTTGCAAGTGTGTTCTGGCAGTGCTGGATAGCCTTGATTAGAGCAAGTTCAAAGAGCGGAAAATGTCTTCCTGATATTTGATCCCAATCTATGGTAAGCCATAGGCTGAGCCACAGGAAAGGCAGACCTCCCCGCAGGGAGAATGGGAGGCTGGGCAGGCAGATTCTGCAGGATTTGGCAACTGAGAAGGTGTGGGCTCAGCAGTTTGGGAAAAGCAAGGAGGAGAAATATGTGCAGCATCCTCTTGGATTTGGAGATCTGGGGACAAGTGTGCGACTGGGTGGAAGATGTCTTTACCTCTATAGGAGGAATTCCACAGAGATCACAGGGAGTTTGCTGAAGGCTTTTGGGTGATGCTAGACTGGGAGGTTGGTGAATACAAAGATGACCAAATCAGGATTCAAAACAGTCCTGAAGGCTAGAATTTGTGTTGGAGAAAACAACCACAATAATAGCAAACTCATTTATTAGCTTATTTAATCTTTTTCATAAGGGAGATATTATTATCATGCTCATTTTACAGGTAGGGAAACTGTTGAAAGTCAGGTTTCAAGGTCTGTGCTCTAGAGGGAAGAACGAAGGAAACTGATCTTTATGGAGTATTTACAGTGTGCCAGACACCAACTTTCACCCAAGGGAATACTTAGGAAGCTGGAAGACCTGGAAGGAGGTCAGATGATTTAAAGTAGGACGTGGTAGATGAAGATGACACTGTGATGAAACGTTATTTCTAGGCTCTCCATAGGCCTGTGAGAGGCATTGGAGGATGAGGCAGGGAGCTAAATTTTCTGTGCTGACCCCCGATCCATGTGAATTATTTCCTACTATGGCGTGAGGAGCGGGGATCTTCAACTGTTTCTGTTCAGTGGGTCCACATTCCTGTCTGTGATAATCTTGGTCTCTAAGTCTGTCTTTTGACTCTGATGACTATGGTGTGGGAGACGTGGGAGATGTCTACATGGTGAAGTTGCCTGTGTGGGTGTGATGTGTAGAGGCGTCTGCATGGTGAGAGTTTGTATGGACGTGTAGTTAGCTGTAGAACCAGCTGCGTCTGTGTACATGCGTGTGCCCACGGGGTGTGAACACTCTGGTGTGAATGTGTTTTATGATTCTAGTGTAATTGGAGCACAAGCTGCATGGCTCACCACCTTGGTCAAAGGCACACCCCACCCTCACCCCCAGCACTCCCAGGAGGGATTAACGAAGGAGCAGGAAGCAGAAGCAGAAAGAACCCTGCAAGGCAGAGGCTGGGGTACTGCTCACTAAGAACCTGCTGACCCCACTACAGGACAGCGTAGGAGCTGCAGCTGGAACAGGAATTTCCCTGCGGAGGGCACTAAGCTCTCTCAGGCTCCAAACCCTCCCAGTACTGACTTGAATCTGGGATAGAGGGAGTCAGTAGGATAACGTGGGTATTTTCCCAGATGATATAAATGGATTCCAGATAATTCTCTCATAGCGTCTGCGGGCTCCTCTTTGTGGCTCCGTCACCTACCAAGACCACCACCCACTGCATTCTCTTTATCAATTGGGCTGTGGATGTGATTCCTGTTTCACTCCTTCCCTCGCCCTCTCCTGTCCCCCCCAGTTCTCACAGCTTGCAGAACAGTCCTTCCCAAGGCACAGGGTGGGAGAAGAGCATGTTCTGGTGAGGAAGCAGAATTCAGAGCAGAGGATGTGGGTGAGCCAGAGGGCAGACCAGCCAGGTCTGGAGCTCAGAGTTGAGAGCAGGCATTGGGTCAGGACTGAATGGCCAAGCAGGGTGGAATCAGCGGGTAGGACAGCCATAAGACAGATGTACTGCCTGGAGCCCAGACTTCAGCCGGCAGAACAAAGTGAGAGTCTGAGGTCCAGGTTTCAGCAGGAGAGTGGGCATCAGCTGATCTCCAGGAGCTAGGAGGCTGAGCAAAGCAGGAAGAGCACAGAGCCAGGGCACAGGGCCAAGGAAGGGTCCTGACCCCTGCAATAGAGAATCAGCTTCGTGGGGAGTCCTACAGGGCAGGCTGGAATCCCCAGACATGACTGGCTGGAGGTTTGCTGGCTGGGCATAAATGAGAGCATCTGCTGAAGTCAGGAAGAAAATAGCCTCTGTTTCCCCTGCCCACCTTGCCAAACGTCACATTTTGTGTTCTGGAGAAAATCTGTCTCCCAGTAGGGTGACTGGTCTGCTTATGATACATGGACTATATTTGGTTTGTATAAATGAAAAATATTGATCCAAAGATATCCAGTTAAAGGCAGGATTTGTCCTCTCGTATTGTCCCCAGCCCAGCAGCACTTAGCTCTATGCCTGGATTTAGAAGCAGTCATTCCTTCCCTGGCAAGGGTTAGGGGGCACATCCCTTGGGTTTGCTTAGGACCTTTTAAAATATCAGTTCAAGATAGAGAATTGCCTATTTACTACATTGATTCTAACATACATTAATATATTGATTTAAATATAATAACATGGGCTTCCCTGGTGGCGCAGTGGTTGAGAGTCTGCCTGCCGATGCAGGGGACACGGGTTCGTGCCCCTATCCCGGGAGATCCCACATGCCGCGCAGCGGCTGGGCCCGCGAGCCATGGCCGCGGAGCCTGTGTGTCCGGAGCCTGTGCTCCGCAACGGGAGAGGCCACAGCAGTGAGAGGCCCGCGTACAGCAAAAAAAAAAAAAAAAACAAACAAATAAATATAATAACATTAATATAACATGTGTATTATGACTTTTACTACTTTAACTTCTAGCCTGTGAACATCTCCCGGGCGGAGACAGGTCTTTTTATTGCCTTGTTCCCAAGCAACCAGCATGGAGCCCATGAGTTGTCCAAAAATATTTAAGTCAATATGCAAATCAGGAATATTGATGTTTAAATATTTCTTTTTCTTTTTATATATTCACAGAATCTCAGATCTCAAACTGGATATGACTTTAGAGGTTACCTAGTCTGTCTTCCCGGCCAATGCAGGAATTATTTCTACCACCTTTTCAGCAGAGGATCATCAACCTCCTCTAGATACTTCTAGTCAGTTCTTTGTGGGACAGCCTGTTCCATTGTTGGGCAACTCTGATAGAAATTTCTTCTTCAGAGAGCCCCTAAATCTGATTCCCTCGTAACGTCTACCCAGTGGTCCTACTCATCTTCTTCCCATTCCTCCATCCCTCTCACACCCTTACCCACCATAACCTTTTTCTTTTCTCCAGGTGAAACAATTGCCCATGTGAATTTATTTCAAGACCTCCCATCTTCCTAGTTACCCTCCTCTCACATCAATGAATGTGGTTTGTATTCATGTTCCTTAAAATATGGTGCCCAAACTAGCCTTATGGAATTTGACTACCGAATATGGGGAGCAGGGAGGTATTACCCTCCTAATTTGGATGTTCTTATGCTATTAATGGCACTTCAGATTGCATTAATCTTTATGGCTGCTACATTTTCCTGGTGTTTTTTATTAAACATCTAAAAAGCACAGTTTAAAAAAAATTAAACTCAGTCAAACTATCCAATTGATTTTTAAAGCCAAACATTAAGTTGAGAATCTGACTGCTTGAGATCTTGGTATGTACTGGAAAATACTGTCCTGGGAGAAGGGATGGAACTTAGGGTGGGACCTGCTCTGCAGCCAGCTTCCCCTTCCACTGCCCCCAAGTCTCTGGGCCGGAACCTTGGAGCATCCGTGACCCCTTCATCCATCATGATTCACCAAGTTACTTGGTCTTATCAGTTCTACCTCTGAGTACCTTCCTTGTCTGTTCCCACTGTTGCCTTCACATGAGGTTCAGGTTCTCACATGAAATACTGCAGGATCTTTCTGAAATGCAAGTCCCATCAGGTATTCTCTGCTCAAAATGTTTCAACAGCTTTCCGGCTCCTCTAAGACAAAGTCGAAATCCCCTCATAGAGGTTACAGGTCCCTTTGCAAGTCCCCCTCTATGTGCACCTGCACCCCATCTTAACCTCCTCCCGCACATCCACGTGGCAGTCTTTCCAATGTGTTCGCTGGTCCCTGAGGCACTCGGCTCCTTCCTGCTTGGAGGTCTTTGCTCGTATGTGCCAGGCCCTGCTCTGAATGCTCTACGTAAATTAACTCACTTCATCCTCACCCCCACCCTCTGAAGTAGATAATATTACTCCCATTTTACAGACGGGGGAGCTCATATGTTAAGCATTTTGCCTGGTGTCACGCAGTTAATAAGTTGTAGAGCAGGATGAGTCCCGTGACCCATAATGCCCTCCCTTTCTTTCTCTTGGGTGAACTTCTATCCATCTTTCAAGACAGTTCAAGCACTGGCTTTTCCGGGAAGTCTGCCTCTGCCCTGAACTTAACCCCAGATAGCACTTATCGCTCTGGGCTAATCGTTTGCTAAATGATCATCTCCCTCTAAGCAGCACATCCACTGAGATAGGCCCCTGTGCTTTCCTCACTGAGCCCCCAGAACCTATATTCTGTGCCGGGAATCTAATGAATGCTTTGATGAAAGGAGCTCATTAATGAATAAGTGAATTAACTACTTACACGGTTCCTTCTATAGTCATAATATGGTGTCATAGCCATTTGCCAAATTGTCAATTTTTTTTTTTTTGAGGTACGCGGGCCTCTCACTGCTGTGGCCTCTCCTGTTGCAGAGCACAGGCTCTGGACGCGCAGGCTCAGCGGCCATGGCTCACGGGCCCAGCTGCTCCGCAGCATGTGGGATCTTCCCGGACCGGGGCACGAACCTGTGTCCCCTGCATTGGCAGGCAGACTCTCAACCACTGCGCCACCGGGGAAGCCCCAAATTGTCAATTTTTGATCATCAGTTTTTCCTAAAATGCGTACAAAAATCTGGCCAAAACTTAATTGTACATCAATTCTTAATTTTCTTAAGAAAGAATTAAAGAATTAAAAAATTCTTAATTTTCTCCTGAAATTCAGATCAGTTATCCTGGCTTCGTCTAAGAGCAATACTGCTTTCTCAAGTGCTCTGGAATTACTAAAAACGCACAGCGGCAGTAAGTTTTAAAACTACCAATCCCAGTATGCTCTTTGCTCAGGTGTCCCTTGACTTCATCCCCTTGAGGATGCGAGTTAGTCTGTAAGGGAATGCAGCAGAGGAGACACAGGAGCGCCAGCTTGCCGCACGTGTGGTCGGACGTGCAATGAGCGAGAGAGGAGCCGTGGGCCCGGAGAGAAATACGCCTGAACCTTTTCTACACAAAATATTCACCACGAGAAGACAAATACAGACAATCAGATAAGCATGAGAAGCCACGAAGGGGAGGTGGGGTAGCCTTCCTGACCTCCCTACGCAAACACCACCAGAGGATCTCGTATTCATACTGCGCTCACTGCCTTTTCTTATTTTCTGCATTCTCCATGCTCTGGCATCTAGGGCCTCGGTTGTGGCAGGTGAGCGGAGGGGAAGACTGCCCTCCTGGGGCCAGCAGATTCTTAGAAATAACACACAAGTGCAGCTTTCAGAGACAAATCAGCTAATCCAAAGCACACACCCCAGTGATGCCCTTTGTCAAGCTTTTGCACATCAAACCAATATTCCTCCACCTTAATCAACCCAGGGCCGGGTACTAGACAACTCAATAAAGCTCTCGCCGGTGATTTCCTCTCACTCCTTCTGCCTTCTGACCGACTCTGGTGCTTCCCAGCAGGGTCCTGTGTGGGGAACCAGGCTTCCTACTTCTAGGGATCTGTGAGTGTAAAAACTTCTTCCTTCATGACAGTGTTTCATGTCTGTGTGTCTTACCATCCCTGATTAAAACAAAGTCCAGGTACATTTAAAAACATATACTAGTCTATTTCATGTAATAGGATTCTTTCCCTTGATCTTCCCACAAACTTGAAGTATGGAACTAGACATCATCATCATCTTATAGATAAGAAAGGGAAACAAAGTAAATTTAAGTGACTTATCCAAGGGCACGCAAGAAATTAATGGCAGAGCTAGGTATTAAACGCAGGTTTTGGGCTAGTACTAAAGGCTGAACATTTCCCCAAAAGTTCTATAGACGACCATACAAAGTTATAAATACGTTCTCCTGTTGAGTCTCAGATACTGTCTGTAAAATGGGGATTATACCATCTTTTGGATAAATATGATAATATATGTGAAAGCACTTTGTAAAATGCAAATATGATTCAAGTCAATATATTAAACTGTCTGTCACAAAATTTTTCCCAGTTCTTAGGGCCAGAAATATTTGAGTAAACTTTGTCCGTTTTTGACTGCCCAGCATACAAACACCCCTTAGTTCTGGTGAAGCTCTATCTCCCACCACGGAACCCGAAATGGGCCTTTTCTCCTCATCTCCAGCAGATGCAACATGTGATGGACAAAATGAAGAGGCCCACGTCTGTGGTGAGAACCTGACTTCTAGGTGCAGTGTGGTCTTGCCTTATAAGGTACAGTAAATCCTAACCTGTAGAATAAGCATAAGCTGTAGTCTAATGAGCACAATAGCTTTCGCTTTGTTATAAATATGACATAAGACATGCAACAAGGGATCAGAGTCATCCTTCTATTAGGTTTTGGATTCCAGGAAGCAGCTACTGCAGTCCTGGCTGGAAACAAATAGATGGAGCAGAAGTAACGGTCACCTTCCTACCACTGAGCTGTGAGCTCTCCAGGCATTGAGATGTGAGCTCTCCAGGCATTGAGATGTGAGCTCTCCAGGCATTGAAATCTGTATTCATAAGAATGATTGCTACCCTTTATGGTGTGCGTCTCGCCTATGTTATCTCGTTTCATCTCCATTTAACAAGTAAGAAGACTGAAGCACAGGGAGATTAAGACCCCTTAGTTAGTAAATGGTGAGTCCATCATACTCAAAGTCTAGACTCAAAGATTCAGACTCTAAGCAGAATTTCTCACCCTTTTATGTGCATGGGGGACACCTGGAGATGTTGTTAAAGTGCAGATTCTGATTCTGTGGATCTGTGGTGGGGCCTGAGAGTCTGCATGTCTAGCAAGCTCCCAAGTGATATAGACGCTGCTGGTCTAAGGACCACACTTCAAGAAGCAAGGCTCTAAATCGTTCTTGAAAAGTGCACTTGAAGCACTTTGAAAAGTGCTTCTTGAATCTCATCATAAAAAACTCATGGCTCTTCAACTAAGCACTTCCCTAGGGCTTCTCCCTTTGCCAGAGCTTGGTGACATGAGAGGAGAGTCCCTATGCATCTATTAAATGCTATGATTTAAATCAGTGAATGATTTCTTCTTCCATTTGTTCAATCCACAAATTTTATTGAGAGCCTACTAGGAGCCAGCCATAATGGTGGGTGCTGAGGGTACCAGGATAAGTAAGATAAGGTCCTGGCCTCTAAGAGAGGAGCTATTGATGGACACAGGCTGTCTTGAAAACCTCTGAACACCTTGCAGCAGACTGACTTAGGACCAAGTCCACTTGTGGGCTGCCTTGGCTCTGGCACCATCCTCACCACCACAAGGTGTGGGCGTGTTTCAGCATGTGGGTCCAATTCTCTTGGCACAGAGACAATTTTCTGGTGGCTCCTCCTGTCCAGAGTCTACTGTGAAAATACAATTCACCTACCTTGGGTCATTGATTGTGTCAGTAAACATAAATCTATGCCATTTTTTTGTTGGGATAAGAATGCACTGAATGTTTCTTACACTTCTTTTGGGGTGAGAACTGCCAAAGACAGAACTTGAGGTTTTCTACATGCTTTTAGATAACTTTACATGCATTTGGAACACAACAAGAAAATAAATCTGAATTAAAATTAACCTTAGGTTTATTTAACAAAATTAAGTCTCAGAAAGCAATCAGAATTTTAGCAAATGGACACCTATCTTGAGATTAAAGGTAAATACCTTCTAAGGCTGCAGAGATCTATCAAATGTGTGATTCTGAAAATATTTTTGAAACATCGTAATTATTCAAGTCAATTTTCCCTCACTGAGGCTGTAATTAGTTTTCATTTATTATTACTGTTGTTTGAAATTTAAATTTACTACTGTTATTTAGTCATAGATTAAGGCACACATTTCAACTAGGAAGAAATCTAAAGTTATGACATCAGATGATTCCCACCTGTTCCCTATGTGAGAATAAACATCCACAGGAACCTCTTTTCTTTAGCAAATGCCATCCCTTTCCCCCCATCCTTATGGCCTGGCTGATAAGGGGATGAGGAGAGAGGTGAAGGATAGGCAGGTGAAGAGAGGTCCACACTCCTACAGGCAGCCAGCATCCTGTGACCACCAGCTCCCAAAGTAGTGTTTACCTTTATTCCACTGAAACTCTGAACCTTTACTAAGTGTCATATGGTCGTTTGAGATCATTCAGACCTATCTGCACTCAGATGCAGGTAAGATTCTATACTGTCAGGATCCAGGTAGCCAGCAAGATAATACATAAGTGGAGAAAAAGAAGGACAATTCTCAGGAGAGATAATGTTAGAGGACCCTATTACAGTCATCATTCTTCAGTGAACTTCTATGGCGAAGTGGTGAAGGATTGTAAAGCTCTTGAGTGAACTTCAAGTTGAAACAGGCTTTAAGGGACTCCTGGCATCCAGCTCTTTCAATATAAGGAGGAAGAAAGTTATGAATGAGGCACAGAGAGTTTCATTACCAAAGTCAAGGTCTTAAGACTAGTTAATAAAAAAGTCAGAACTTGAAGCTCCATCTGCTGAGTTACAATCCAGTCATCTTCCTTTTTGTTGCCTGAGTATCCATCCTAAATCATGCCAGCCTTTGTCCAGGAATACAATTTTGCCCTCATCACAAACTATCTGTCTCCTCATTATTTTGTTCATTCAGTCATTTTGCAAATATGTATCCAGAGCCCACTGTGTGCCTGGAGCACAAGGAGAACTTCACAGCCCAGGTCCCTGCCCTCCAGGCGACCATGATTCACCTTTACTCTCTCCTTGGAGCAATGCTTTCTGGATCCAGCCTTCCCTGTCAGCAGTGACTGCTGCTCTCCCTGTGAGAGATGCTTTGCTTTCACAGTTAAAACTCTCTACTAACATCGAGAAGAGAGAAAAACAAAACACAACGAAACAAGAGACACAGCCTAGAGTGGATATTGCATGGAAAGACAGTGAATTGCTTTTGAAATTGAGTCAAGAAGTTTTCAGTCCACAATGAGGATTGAATTACAA
Source organism: Mesoplodon bidens (assembly GCF_964165515.1). Lineage (NCBI taxonomy): Eukaryota > Metazoa > Chordata > Mammalia > Artiodactyla > Ziphiidae > Mesoplodon > Mesoplodon bidens. Next base: position 63,548,845 of record NC_138174.1, on the reverse strand, counting down.
GTGTCCCTATGGTGTTGTCCTGAAATTGATTCCACTGAACTATAGTTGAAGGGGGCCTGTGTTTTTCACAACTGGAAATGCCCCTTGTCCAAAGAAATGCTGGCTTACAACAAATCTTTTAAGGTTGTAGTCACTACTAATGTAAATGGGTTCCTAAAAAACTGTAGCTATACTGGGTCATCTAAGAGGGTTAGTTAGCAACAAGAAAGTATGACTTTGACAGTGAAGTTATGTAACCAGCAAGGAAAAAAAAATCTAGCAGTTTAAAAAGATTTCCTGTTTTTCTTTCTTAGAGGAGGCTTAATGTGGCCTAAGTCTAAGAAGATTTGTCTCAAATTGAGAATGTAGGCTTAAATCAATTTATTATTTTAAAATGCACTATAACCATTTTCATTCTTCTTTGGCTTCTGAGTTTTTTTTCTCAATTTGGAATTATTGTGATGATTGAGAGCCTACTGGCATAGAAAGCTTCCCAACACCCCACTGCTGTGTTTTCAAATAAGAATAAAGGAAAAGCAACCGGCCTCGTCAGCAATGACTCCGTGTGAATGAGGACATCTAAATTGGTGAGTGTCCATTTTCTTGGAAATATAAATCAGTGTTCCTGATGTTGAATATAGATTTCAGTAGTAACCTGTATCTTTGATAAAGATTTTGATTCAGGACGAAGGAAGTAGAAAGATTATGTTAAATGAATTTTACAAATTCGAATTGAAGCATTATCAGTGGACAAGGTTTTCCAAATTACCTCTCGTGTGCAGGGTACACAGCAGACATAGAATACATTATTTTTACTACTGAGAAACAAAATCAAGAGGATAAAGTTTTTTTTTTTTTTTTTTAAATTAATTTATTAATTTATTTATTTATTTATTTATTTTTGCTGTGTTGGGTCTTCGTTTCTGTGCTAGGGCTTTCTCTAGTTGTGGCAAGCGGGGGCCACTCTTCATCGCAGTGCGCGGGCCTCTTACTATCGCGGCCTCTCTTGTTGTGGAGCACAGGCTCCAGACGCGCAGGCTCAGTTGTTGTGGCTCACGGGCCTAGTTGCTCCGCGGCATGTGGGATCCTCCCAGCCCAGGGCTCGAACCCGTGTCCCCTGCATTAGCAGGCAGATTCTCAACCACTGCGCCACCAGGGAAGCCCATGAGGATAAAGTTTTAAGGTGGAAGGTTATTTGGGCCACTATCAACACTGTTCATTAATTAGCCCACTTTGGAGCTAAGGTTGAATGCCTATTTTTCACAATAACTCGGTTTCATTAAGGAATAGAGAATGAAGGGTAATAACACCATACATATATATAAATGTGTATATATATATATATATATATATATATATATATATATATATATATATATTTATAGAATGAACCCAGTAGAGAACAAAAAAAATACACTTAGCCACATGACATAACTTCTACCTGCTCCCTCAAGGTGGGAATGGGCCAAGAGGTCTGTGGAATGACAACCGTGTCCCCATCATACTCTTCTCCTTTTACAATTTTCCCTGCACCTAGGGAAACCTTCCTTAGTAGAAGGAGAATTTTGAAATATCCTAAAATAAGTTTAGAAGCTGGGACTGAAGAGAGACTAGCATTGACTCCTCTAATGGGTGCTCAGGAAAGTCCATGTTACTTGGAGGCCTAACTGAGGTGTCCAAGCTTGAACACTTCCCTTGACTGTCATTAGACTCTCCTGGATTTAGCTAAATATCCTCTCTTCATCCTTTTGCACGCACTGTGGACTAATGACATGAATACTTGACCCAAAATCCCATAAAATATTATGCTTTAGTAACTTCCTAGTTAAAATTTGATTTCATTTTCTTTATTGGGACCAAGGTACAGTGTTGCCATTTTATTGTGAAAAGTCTATATATTATAAAATACCAGGGGCAATTTTTAATATAATAAACCCACAACCTGCGGCTGATTTGTAAACATAATCAAATAGGCAGAAAGCAGGGGCAGGTAGTGATTCTTATAATGACATACAAGCAAATAGCAAATAATTGTTGCCCTGGAGGTATCCTGTTGTATGAAAATGCCTTTTTTTGAAGTATAGTTGATTTAAATATTATATTGGTTTCAGGTGTACAATATAATGATTTGATATTCTTATAGATTATACTGAAAATGCCCTTACATTTTTTTCCCTCTTTAAAATACACAGTTTCTAATAGTTTCTAGTATGCCTAACATTGAAAGCTTGTCTACATACATATTTTTGATAAAACCTACTAACAAAAAGTTCATGGGCATTTTATTTCTCAACTACTTTTTAAAATTTTCTTGCTCTGCTGTATTATCACTAAACATGATTTTTTAAAAAATATGGAAACCCCTTTAAAAACCCCTACATCTCTCAACACTGTCCATCTTCTCATATGTTTCTATCACTGTGAATATACATATGAATATACACACGTATGTGTATGGATTTCATGCTAGAATGGCCTGAGGAAGTACAGGGACTTAGGATAACGTATGATCAGGACTTCCCTGCCGGTCCACTAGTTAAGACTCTGTGCTTCCACTGCAGGGGGCTTGGGTTCCATCCCTGGTCAGGAAACTAAGATCCCCGCATGCCGCGCGGTGAGGCCAAAAAAACAAAACTGTACAACGTATGATCTACTGACGGCGTGTGTTTACCATATGTATATATATGGTGTCCTCCATGACACAAGGCCAATCAAAACCTGTTTTAAAACAAGCCAGTCACTCCTGCCCTTTCCTTTGGAGTCACTTATTCGCATTAGGTATTTCTAAAAGATCCATGCAGCTATTTGCCATATAAAAGACATGATTTAATTCTTTCAGTCAGCATTCATACACCCCGTCCCTCCTAGGCAAATCTTGGCACTTGGATTACGTACTCAGAGTTAACAGCCAACTGTATACGGACCCTTCAGCACAGTGAGGGGAAAAGTGACATTTTACTTCCACCCCAAACAAAGCTATTATATTTACCTTCTACTTTGAAGATAGTAAAGTGCGGTCGACAATGGAAAGAACCCAACGCGTTACCTGCGCAGTTCATCCACAGACCCTGGTAAACCCAAGTGGCCGTTATCACCGAGGATGCTCGCGTAGTCACTTTCCACTCATTGGACGCGGTGGCAGCGACGAGAGCACCAAAGCCCCCGACGCCAAACACCAGAGCCGAGATCTGTGCCCTGGACATGTCGCTCAGGCGTCTCCAGGGACACTGTCCAGACAGATCGCTGCGGTGGTCTAGGCATGCAGCGGACACAACCCGCTTGGACCAGTGTTGCAGCAAGTTAATGCGGGTAGGTGACAGTACTTCATGCTCGGGTGGCCTGAGGAGGGACCGGAATTTAGGATAAAGTCTGATTTACCGATGGCATTTTAAAGGTAGCCTAAGACGATCTTTCTAACTTCCTACACGGATATTTACTAAAAGTTTGTAGATGGATTCTAAAGGTTTTGAGTTCGCAGATTGTTTTCCTGCCACATAGTTAATGCTTAATTTTCTGTTAGCCTGAAGCTTAATGAACCATGCAGGGACCAGATATTACAAAGTACAAATTATACAGTAACAGTTAAGGCTTATTTGACCCATTGCTTTAGTCTTGCGTGCTTCTGAATCTTATATAAATGGAATCATAGTGCAGCTTTCTTCTGTAACCAATTTTTTCACACATTATGTTTGTGAAATTCATCTATGTTCAACAATGTAGCTATGGTTCATTAATTATTACAGCAGAATATAGCATTTCATTAAATGAATTTTGCTGGGTTACACATTCATTTCGACTCAGTACTTTGAAGATATAATTCTATTTTTATTTGGCTTCCATTGTTGTTTTTGAGAAATCGAGAGTCTGATTTGGCATTTCTTTGTAGGTTAATCTGCATTTTCTCTTTGGCCGGTTTTAAGATTGTCTTTGTCTTTGGTTTTGGCAGTTTCACTAATTTTCTAAGTGTGGATTTAAAAAAATCTTATTTGGGATTTATTGAACTTGTTGAAACTGATGATTCATTGCTTTGATCAATTCTGTAGAACCATTAGTCCCTTCCTTCTCCAGATATCACCTCTGTCCCTATCCTTTCTTTATCTTCTTCTGTGACTCTGACAAGCTCTATTTCTTTAGTTGGTCCTATGTCTCAAAATCTCTTTAACATTATTTACTTTATTGCTCCATGATGAATTCTGGGAATTTTTTCAGACATATGTTCTAATTTTTATAATTTTTCTTCAACTATATATAATCTGCTGTTAACCCATCCAGAGTTTCTAGTTTCTATTACTCTCCTTTTTAAAATAGTTCTGGAAGTTCCATTTTATCCTTTTTCAAATCTGCCTGTTTCTTTTTTCTAATTTCTTGTTCTTTAGTCATAATTCAAAGGCCATATTTTATTATATTTTTATTTTTTAAATTTTTTATTTTATTTACTTATTTTTAACATCTTTATTGGAGTAAAATTGCTCTACAATGGTGTGTTAGTTTCTGCTTTATAACAAAGTGAATCAGCCATACATATACATATATCCCCATATCTCCTCCCTCTTGCGTCTCCCTCCCACCCTCCCTATCCCACCCTTCTAAGTGGTCACAAAGCACTGAGCTGATCTCCCTGTGCTATGTGGCTTCTCTCCACTAGCTATTGATTTTACATTTGGTAGTGTATATATGTCTATGCCACTCTCTCACTTCATCCCAGCTTACCCTTCCCCCTCCCCGTGTCCTCAAGTCCATTCTCTACGTCTGCGTCTTTATTCCTGTCCTGCCCCTAGGTTCTTCAGAACCATTTTCTTTCTCTCTCTCTCTCTTTTTTTTTTTTTAGATTCCATATATATGTGTTAACATACAGTATTTGTTTTTCTCTTTCTGACTTACTTCACTCTGTATTACAGGCTCTAGGTCCGTCCATCTCACTACAAATAACTCAATTTCGTTTCTTTTTATGGCTGAGTAATATTCCATTGTATATATGTGCCACATCTTCTTTATCCATTCATCTGTTGATGGACACTTAGGTTGCTTCTATGTCCTGGCTAGTGTAAATAGAGCTGCAATGAACATTGTGGTACATGACTCTTTTTGAATTATGGTTTGCTCAGGGTACATGCCCAGTAGTGGGATTGCTGGGTCATATGGTAGTTCTATTTTTAGTTTTTTAAGGAACCTCCATACTGTTCTCCATAGTGGCTGTATCAATTTACATTCCCACCAAACAGTGCAAGAGAGTTGCCTTTTCTCCACACCCTCTCCAGCACTTATTGTTTGTAGATTTTTTGACGATGGCCATTCTGACTGGTGTGAGGTGATACCTCATTATACTTTTGATTTGCATTTCTCTAATAATTAATGATGTTGAGCATCCTTTCATGTGTTTGTTGGCAATCTGTATATCTTCTTTGGAGAAATGTCTATTTAGGTCTTCTGCCCATTTTTTGATTAGGTTGTTTGTTTTTTTGATATTGAGCTGCATACTGCTTATAAATTTTGGAGTTTAATCCTCTCTCAGTTGCTTTGTTTGCAAATATTTTCTCCCATTATGAGGGTTGTCTTTTCATCTTGTTTATGGTTTCCTTTGTTGTGCAAAAGCTTTTAAGTTTCATTAGGTCCCATTTGTTTATTTTTGTTTTTATTTCCATTTCTCTAGGAGGTGGGTCAAAAAGGATCTTGCTGTGATTTATGTCAAAGAGTGTTCTGGCTATGTTTTCCTCTAAGAGTTTTACAGTGTCTGGCCTTGCATTTAGGTGTTTAATCCATTTTGAGTTTATTTTTATGTATGGTGTTAAGGTGTGTTCTAATTTCATTCTTGTACATGTAGCTGTCCAATATTCCCAGCACCACTTATTGAAGAGGCTGTCTTTTCTCCATGGTATATTCTTGCTTCCTTTATCAAAAATAAGGTGACCATATGTGCATGGGTTTATCTCTGGGCTCTCTATCCTGTTCCATTGACCTATATTTCTGTTTTTGTGCCAGTACCATACTGTCTTGATTACTGTAGCTTTGTAGTATAGTCTGAAGTCTGGGAGCCTGATTCCTCCAGCTCTGTTTTTCTTTCTCAGGATTGCTTTGGCTTTTGTGTTTCCATACAAATTGTGATAATTTTTGTTCTAATTCTGTGAAAAATGCCATTGGTAGTTTGATAAGTATTGAATCTGTAGATTGCTTTGGGTAGTATAGTCATTTTCACAGCATTGATTCTTCCAATCCAAGAACATAGTATATCTCTCCATTTGTTTGTATCATCTTTAATTTCTTTCATCAGTGTCTTATAGTTTTCTGCATACAGGTCTTTTGTCTCCTTAGGTAGGTTTATTCCTAGGTATTTTATTCTTTTTGTTGCAGTGGTCAGTGGGAGTGTTTCCTTAATTTCTCTTTAAGATTTTTCATCATTAGTGTGTAGGAATGCAAGAGATTTCTGAGCATTAATTTTGTATCCTGCTACTTTACCAAATTCATTGATTAGCTGTAGTAGTTTTCTGGTAGCCTCTTTGGGATTCTCTATGTACAGTATCATGTCATCTACAAACAGTGACAGCTTTACTCCTTTTCCAATTTGGATTCCTTTTATTTCTTTTTATTCTCTGATTACTGTGGCTAAAACTTCCAAAACTATGTTGAATAAGAGTGGTGAGAGTGGGCAACCTTGTCTTGTTCCTGATCTTAGAGGAAATGGTTTCAGTTTTTCACCATTGAGGACAATGTTGGCTGTGGGTTTGTCATATATGGCCTTTATTATGTTGAGGTAAGTTCCCCCTATGCCTACTTTCTGGAGAGTTTTTGGGTGTTGAATTTTCTCAAAAGCTTTTTCTGAATCTATTGAGATGATCATATGGTTTTTCTCCTTCAGTTTGTTAATATGGTATATCACATTGACTGATTTGTGCATATTGAAGAATCTTTGCATTCCTGGGATAAACCCCACTTGATCATGGTGTATGATCCTTTCAATGTGCTGTTGGCTCTGTTTGCTAGTATTTTGTTGAGGATTCTTGCATCTATGTTCATCAGTGATATTGGCCTGTAGTTTTCTTTCTTTGTGACATCTTTGTCTGGTTTTGGTATCAGGGTGATGGTGGCCTTGTAGAATGAGTTTGGGAATGTTCGTCCCTCTGCTATACTTTTGAAGAGTTTGAGAAGGATAGGTGTTAGCTCTTCTCTAAATGTTTGATAGAATTCGCCTGTGAAGCCATCTGGTCCTGGGCTTTTGTTCGTTGGAAGACTTTAAATCACAGTTTCAATTTCAGTGCTTGTGATTGGCCTGTTTATATTTTCTATTTCTTCCTGGTTTAGTCTTGGAAGGTTGTGCTTTTGTAAAACTTTGTCCATTTCTTCCAGGTTGTCCATTTTATTGGCATAGAGTTGCTTGTAGTAATCTCTCATCATCCTTTGTATTTCTGCAGTGTCAGTTGTTCCTTCTCCTTTTTCATTTCTAATTCTAATGATTTGAGTCTTCTCCCTTTTTTTGCTGATGAGTCTGGCTAATGGTTTATCAATTTTGTTTATCTTCTCAAAGAACCAGCTTTCAGTTTTATTGATCTTTGCTATTTTTTTCTTCATTTCTTTTTCAGTTATTTCTGATCTGATCTTTATGATTGCTTTCCTTCTGCTAACTTTAGGGTTTTTCTGTTCTTCTTTCTCTAATTGCTTTAAGTGTAAGGTTAGGTTGTTTACTTGAGATGTTTCTTGTTTCTTGAGGTAGGATTGTTTTGCTATAATCTTCCCTCTTAGAACTGCTGTTGCTGCATCCCATAGGTTTTGGGTCATCATGTTTTCATTGTCATTTATTTCTAGGTAATTTTTGGTTTCCTCTTTGATTTCTTCAGTGATCTCTTGGTTATTAAGTAGTGTATTGTTTAGCATCCATGTGTTTGTACTTTTTACAGATTTTTTCCTGTAATTGATATCTAGTCTCATAGGGTTGTGGTCAGAAAAGATACTTGATACGATTTCAATTTTCTTATATTTATCAAGGCTTGATTTGTGACCCAAGATATGATCTGTCCTGGAGAATGTTCCATGAGCACTTGAGAAGAAAGTATATTATGTTGTTTTTGGATGGAATGTCCTATAAATATCAATTAAGTTCACCTTGTTTAATGCATCATTTAAAGCTTGTGTTTCCTTATTTATTTTCATTTTGGATGATCTGTCCATTGGTGAAACTGGAGTATTAAAGTCCCCTGCTATGATTGTGTTAATGTTGATTTCCCCTTTTATGGCTGTTAGCATTTGCCTTATGTATTGTGGTGCTCCTATGTTGGGTGCATAAATATTTACAGTTGTTATATCTTCTTCTTGGATTGATCCCTTGATCATTATGTAGTCTCCTTCTTTGTCTCTTGTAATAGTCTTTATTTTAAAGTCTATTTTGTCTGATATGAGAATTGTTACTTCAGCTTTCTCTTAATTTCCATTTGCATGGAATATCTTTTTCCATCCCCTCACTTTCAGTCTGTATGTGTCCCTGGGTCTGAAGTGGGTCTCTTGTAGACAGCATATATATGGGTCTTGTGTTTGTATCCATTCAGCCAGTTTATGTCTTTTGGTTGGAGCATTTAATCCATTTACATTTAAGGTAATTATTGATATGTATGTTCCTATTACCATTTTCTTAATTGTTTTGGGTCTGTTATTGTAGGTCTTTTCCTTCTCTTGTGTTTCCTGCCTAGAGAAATTCCTTTAGCATTTGTTGTAAAGCTGGTTTGGTGGTGCTGAATTCTCTTAGCTTTTGCTTGTCTGCAAAGGTTTTAATTTCTCTGTCGAATCTGAATGAGATAGTTGCTGGGTAGAGTAATCTTGGTTGTAGGTTTTCCCCTTTCATCGCTTTAAATATGTCCTGCCACTCCCTTCTGGCTTTCAGAGTTTCTCCTGAAAGATCAATTGTTAACCTTATGGGGATTCCCTTGTATATTATTTGTTGCTTTTCCCTTGCCGCTTTTGATATTTTTTCTCTGTATTTAATTTTTGATAGTTTGATTAATATGTGTCTTGTCATGTTTCTCCTTGGATTTATCCTGTATGGGACTCTCTGCACTTCCTGGACTTGATTAACTATTTCCTTTCCCATATTAAGGAAGTTTTCAACTATATAATCTCTTCAAATATTTTCTCAGTCCCTTTCTTTTTCTCTTCTGCTTCTGGGACCCCTATAATTCGAAAGTTTGGTGTGTTTAATGTTGTCCCAGAGGTCTCTGCAACTGTCCTCAATTCTTTTTGTTCTTTTTTCTTTATTCTGCTCTGGGGTAGTTATTTCCACTATTTTATTTTCCAGGTCACTTATCCGTTCTTCTGCCTCATTTATTCTGCTACTGATTCCTTCTAGAGAATTTTTAATTTCATTTATTGTGTTGTTCATCATTGTTTGTTTGCTCTTCAGTTCTTCTAGGTCCTTGTTAAACGTTTCTTGTATTTTCTCCATTTTATTTCCAAGATTTTGGATCATCTTTACTATCATTACTCTAAATTCTTTTTCAGGTAGACTGCCTATTTCCTCTTCAGTTGTTTGGTCTAGTGGGTTTTTGCCTTGCTCCTTCATCTGCTGTGTGTTTCTCTGTTTTCTCATTTTGCTTAACTTACTGTGTTTGGGGTCTCCTTTTCACAGGCTGTGGGTTTGTAGTTCCTGTTGTTTTTGGTGTCTGCCCCCAGTGGCTAAGCTTGGTTCAGTGGGTTGTGTGGGCTTTCTGGTAGAGGGGACTGGTGCCTGTGTTCTGGTGGATGAGGCTGGATCTTATCTTTCTGATGGGTAGGACCACGTCCGGTGGTGTGTTTTGCGGTGTCTGTGACCTTATTATGATTTTAGGCAGCCTCTCTGCTAATGGTTGGGGTTGTGTTCCTGTCTTGCTAGTTGTTTGGCATAGGGTGTCCAGCACTGGAGCTTGCTGGGCATTGAGTGGAGCTGGGTCTTAGTGTTGAGATGGAGATCTCTGAGAGAGCTTTTACTGTTTGATATTACGTGGAGCTGGGAGGTCTCTGGTGGACCAATGTCCTGAACTTGGCTCTCCCACCTCAGAGGCACAGGCTTGACACCCAGCTGGAGCACCAAGACCCTGGCTCAGAAGAAAAGGAAGAAAGAAAGAAAGGAAGAAAGAAAGAAAGAAAGAAAGAAAGAAAGAAAGAAAGAAAGAAAGAAAGAAAGAAAAGAAAGTTATTTTAAAAATTATTAAAAATAAGAAGAATTTTTTTAAGTAATAAAAGAAAGAAAGAAGAGAGCAACCAAACGAAAAAACAAATCCACCAGTGATAACAAGTGCTAAAAGCTATACTAAAAAAAAAAACAAATGGACAGACAGAACCCTAGGACAAATGGTAAAAGCAAAGCTATATAGACAAACTCACACAAAGAAGCATACACATACACACTCACTATATATATATATTTATCTATATATAAAAATAAAAAGGAACAGAACAACCAAATCTATAAACAAATCTACCAGTGATAATAAACTCTAAATACTAAACTAAGATAATCATAAAACCAGAAACAAATTAGATGCAGAAAGGAAACCCCAAGTCTACAGTTACTCCCAAAGTCCACTGCCTCAATTTTGGGATGATTCGTTGTCTATTCAGATATTCCACAGATGCAAGGTACATCAAGTTGATTGTGGAGATTTAATCCGCTGCTCCTGAGGCTGCTGGGAGAAATTTCCCTTTCTTTTCTTTGTTCGCACAGCTCCTGGGATTCAGCTTTGGATTTGGCCCCGCCTCTGCGTGTAGGTCACCTGAGGGCATCTGTTCCCCACCCAAACAGGATGGGGTTAAAGGAGCAGCTGATTCGGGGGCTCTGGCTCACTCAGGCTGGGGGGAGGGAGGGGTACGGATACGGGATGAGCCTGCAGCGGCGGAGGCCAGCATGATGTTGCAACAGCCTGAGGCGTGCCATGTGTTCTCCTGGGGAAGTTGTCCCTGTATCACGGGACCCTGGCAGTGATAGGCTGCACAGGTTCCCAGGAGGGGAGGTGCAGATAGTACCTGTGCTTGCACACAGGCTTCTTGGTGGCAGCAGCAACAGCCTTAGCATCCCATGCCCGTCTCTGTGGTTTGCGCTGATAGCCGCGGCTCGCGCCCGTCTCTGGAGCTCGTTTAGTAGGTCCTCTGAATCCCCTCTCCTCTCGCACCAGGAAACAATGGTCTCTTGCCTCTTAGGCAGGTCCAGACTTTTTCCCGGACTCCCTCCCGGCTAGCTGTGGCGCACTAGCCCCTGCAGGCTGTGTTCATGCCGCCAACCCCAGTCCTCTCCCTGCGCTCCGACCGAAGCCCGAGCCTCAGCTCCCAGCCCCCGCCTGCCCTAGCGGGTGAGCAGACAAGCCTCTTGGGCTAGTGAGTGCTGGTTGGCACCGATCCTCTGTGCGGGAATCTCTCTGCTTTGCCCTCTGCATCCCTTGTTGCTGTGTGCTCCTCTGTGTCTCCGAAGCTTCCCCCACCCCGCCCCCAGCCACCCACCGTCTCTGCCCGTGAAGGGGCTTCCTAGTGTGTGAAAACCTTTCCTCCTTCACAGCTCCCACCCTGAGGGGCAGGTCCTGTCCCTATTCTTTTGTCTCTGTTTTTTCTTTTGCCCTACCCAGGCACATGGGGAGTTTCTTGCCTTTTGGGAAGTCTGAGGTCTTCTGCCGGCATTCAGTAGGTGTTCTGTAGGAGTTCTTCCATATGTAGATGTATTTCTGATGTATTTGTGGGGAGGAAGATGATCTCCACGGCTTACTCCTCCGCCATCTTGAAGGTCTCCATATTTTATTTTTTAAGTATTAAAGATGCTTATTTTATATTCTGTATCTCATTATTCTCATATCTGTAGTTTTTGAAGGTTGGATTGATTATATTTTTTCCTATAATTCCTAAAAGTTTGACTCTCTTACTCATGGTGGTTAAAACATGTGCTTTGTCATTTGTAATTGTGAGCTCATGTTCCTTGCAGCTTTATTCATGGAAATGAAAGGGAGGGAAGCAGAGAGGGAGGAAGGAGGGAGGGAAGGAAGGGAGAGGAAAAAGGATGCATACATCTTAATTTGGAAGAGCAATGTACTAAGACTTCATAGGAGGCAAAAACTCTAGGTGGGTCAGGGAAGGGGATACAGGCAATGAGTGGGGTAGGTTGGAGTGTGCCCTCTGCTGGTAGCTGCTGAGTGGTGCAGAGAACACCAAATCCGGATGGAGCCTTAGGCTGCCCTCTTCAGGGCAATGTGCTGACTTGTCTCCCAGGACAAGATGTACCTTCTTTTTTGCAGGCAGGTGGCAGTGTGAGGGGAAGATAAGCTAGAAACAGGAAATACTGGTCCTCTGACAGGAGATTATCGTTTGACTGTGGAAAATAGGAATTCAGTCACTTTCCTCCACCCTCCCCAACACCAATAAAAGCTGAAAACTTGGAGCTATTGGTGAATTCGGGGGTGAGGGAATTCACAGGACACAGGACATTCAGTGCTAAAACCTAGACCATCTGGGCAAATCAAAAGGGTTGGTCAGTCTGAGCTCAGTAGCCTCATTTTTCTGGGAATAACAAGAATTGATGATATTTATTTAGCACTTTTTTCTGTGCTCTACATGCCTTATGTCATAATCTTCCCACCAACTTAGGAGGGAATTATTTGTGATATAATAAAATTTATTAGCCTGGAAGAGTTCACAGATTCTGCCCTCTCCCCCCGCCAAAGACAACCCTGTAAATGCAGCTCTACTCACAACAGTCCACTGCCATCCCTCTAGTCGAGTGTTCCATGATTTAAACTGGCTATTTTTAATGTTTCTGTCTTTGCAAACTTAATTCTTTCCCTTTTTTTCTATGATTAATTACAATGGATTCTTCCCTCCACCCCCATCTGCAATTGTTTTTGAATTCCAGGAAGCTTTGCAAAAGATCGAAAACATTTAAGATTTGGTCTCTCTTGGTAATTTTGACTGTGGGATAGTGAACAAAATTTGGCTGAGTTCTTCCAGAGAAATCACCTCTTCTTTTTCCCCCCAGGGAGAACTAGGTAGGTGTTTATGCCCAAAACATTTGCAGACTCGCCCAGTGTTTCTCTCGGTTTTCTTTCTCATATTCTAATCCTCTGATTCTTTATGTCAGAAAGGAGACTTAAATATACATTTACATCTGAAAGAAATCAAAATGCATAAAATTCTGGCAGGAAAATAAGAGACTAATAACTACTTATAGACGGAATTGTTTATCTAATTTTTATTGCTAGTTATTACACGTTTGGAAGAATGTTTGACAACATTCTAATTAAGCCCTGGAATCAAGATATTGACCAAAAGAGACAAATATTAATGTTTCTAAGTTTTAAGGAATCTTGGTTAAAATTTCATTTGAATGATATAAGAAAATATGTGTTTTTTCATTTTTAATTGCTGGTTTCCATCTTAAATGTAGAGCCAGGCTTATCTTTTCTGGGAATTCTCATAGTGTGAAGAAAAAAAGTACAATATAATGTACTAAGAAAGAGGTTTATCAGGCAGTCTTTTTTTTTTTTTTTTTTTTTTAAGGAGAGCTCTTTCCCCTAAAAACATACAACTACTTTCTGAATGAAGCTAGATATGAATTGAGATTAGGTAGCACAGCAAAATTTGCAGAAATCTGATAGTCCAGGATTCCCCTCATTTGGGATAAATTCATTTATTATTTCCCTCCCTCCCTCCCTCCCTCTCTCTTCTTCCTTCCATCTTCTTGTCTGTTTTTTCCGTTCCTTTCTTGCTTTCACTTCTGATTTTAGGTGCAGTTGGTTGGGGTCATCACACACCGCGGTTTATAACATAACAGCCTCTTTGCACTGTGGGAAGTTGCTCTCTTGTTTGATTCCTTTTGTCCCTCATATCCACTTCCATTTTCCTCTCTTCCATAAACAAAGCACTGTCCTCTGATGTTTATTGTGCCTTCTTTTGTTCTGTATTCTTTTTAAAAGGTACATGGTTGTTTGGTGTGCAGGTTTTATTGATTTATAAAAATGTAGTGTATAAAATATATGGTTCTGTTAATGTATCTCACTGTTGCTTTTTGTCGACACTGTACTTTTAAGACTCTTATATATTGCTCAGAGCACATGTGATGATTCTAACCTAATGTCACAGTGTCAAAATGTAGGCAACTTACTATCAAATGGTTCAGAAAAATAAGTATATATAAAGCAAAGGTGGCAAGACGTTGTTGATAACTGATGAACCTGGATGAGGGTGTCTGTGTGTTCTTTGCACTATACAGTCAACTTCTCCGGTTGAAAATTTTCAAAATAAAATGTTGGGGGAGAAGAAATAGGAAATCATAGAAACATGAACCATGCACAATGAGAACTGTGTGTAAAAAGGCTTCCATGTCCTCCGAAGCATCAGTCAGTCTCCCAGGGCAGGAGTGGAGACTGCATTTCGTGACCACGTGGGGCAGCCCCCTGCTTCCCTGAGGTGAGCAGAGTCCCGTGCAGATTTACTCTCCTGGGAGGTTGGAGTCCTGGCTTCTTTTTTCCGGTGTCTCCAGGTCTGTCTCCTCCACACTCCGGGCTGCTCTCTGGGGCCTGGGCAGGACCAGGCCTGTGTGGACCAGGACTCTCCCCAGGTGTGCAGCTCCCAGGTTTTTCCAGCCCAACCGTGGCCACCTTTTCCTTACCTGTCTCTTCTGAGGTCAGTGTGGATTCCAGTCTGTGTGTGCCTCCCATGGATAAACGTTTTTAAACTCAGTGACTGATGGTTTAAAGTGCCCCCACTTACCTCCGTCACTCTAAACAGTGTTTGCTATGTAGATACAACTTTAAGACAGTCCCCGGCCTCTTTTCCAACAAATTGTTGTCCCTTAGCCCCTCCTACATAGAAATTCTGGGTTCTCAACAGCTTAGCCCTTACCTGTGCTTGTTATGTAGGAATTACCTGGATGCGATGTTAGCCTCCAAGGGTACCACTGAGGTGAGGTACCCCAGCAGTCATGGATCAGAAAGACTCATGGTCCAACAGGTGCACAGGCTTAGGGGATGGGGTGTAAGGGGGGAACAAGGACCACACTGCCTGAATCCCAGATCATGCAAATTTCATATGTCCTGTCTCTCTTCTCTCTCTTTCTCACGCTCTCTCCCTCCCTCTTTGGGCTGCATCCCCTCCTAGCAGTATGGGTGTGAGGACCAGTATTGCGTGTTGAGCAAGCAGACACAAAAGACAGCAGGCATGGGGGCCAACACACCACCTGCTCTATCAGAGAGACTCAGGGGTGCACACCTGGCCACAGCTGGAGCTTGCCAGTTAGCTTGCCTAGCTCTTGGCGCTTTAATTCACTTTTCTTGGGCAGAGCACGTACGGAACCAGATGGCGTATACTGGCCATTGCCAAAGTGTGGTTGACATCAGCATGACCCAGCTGCCAGCTTAGGGCAAGCACGGTGACTTGGTGTCTCCATCTTTCTATCTATGAAGAATATTGTTTGTCCCATTACATATTCTTTTTATTATACTTATCTTTTGCATGCCTTTCAGATGATAACTTACTTATTAGCTATATTTAATATATCCTATTAGGTTTGCTTATATTGCATAAGCTACTTGCTTACCTACTATCTATACTTAACACTTAGGCGTTTCATCTGTTCTGCCTGTTTCTCTTGTCTTCTACAGCAGAATTGATTATTGCCAAAGAATACAGCAAAAGTACTTGAGAGGGAGGCAAGCTTTGGTTTCTATCAAAGGAATTCCCAGCACTCACAGTCATGTAGCAGAGGTTTGGGGAAAATAAAGCACCTTCCTATTGTCCTGAAATCAACCCAGGCAGGGAAAGTCAGTCATAACTTCCCCAGAGGAGCCATGGAACACTCTCAGATGTACATGTAAGGATGAGTAAATGGGTAATGAGCTTTGATAGTAATGTCTTATATTTCACATTTATTGAAGTGGGGAATATATATACATATATGGAGAGAGAGATCTGTTTTCATAATGCTAGGTACTTCTGAACAGTGTAACTATCAGAATACCTCATGCGTTTTTTTTAAAATTAATTTCTTTATTTTCTTTATTTATTTGGCTGTGTCAGGTCTTAGTTGCAGCACGTGGGATCTTCATTGAGGCGTGTGGGATCTTTCGTTGCAGCTCGCGGGCTTCTCTCTAGTTGTGGTGCGTGGGCTCTCTCGCTGAGGCATGCGAGCTCAGTAGTTGTGGCGCATGGGCTTAGCTGCCCAGCGGCATGTGGGATCTTAGTTCGCCCACCAGGGATGGAACCCGCGTCCCCTGCATTGGAAGATGGATTCTTTACCACCGGACCACCAGGGAAGTCCCCACCTCATGCACGTTTGTACTTCTCTCTTTGCATCAAGCTGGGAAAAGAGCCATCAGTACTGCATTCATAATAAAATGCTCTTGGCAAGCCCTTCTTGGTCCTGCAATCCTCCCTATTTCCACTTCTATAAACACGTACACTTCTTGCTCCTTCCAGGAGTGAGTAAAAATAGGAACATGAATTTCTTTGAGCATGTGTGGCTTAATGTTACTTCGTTTAAAGAAAGTAAAGAAGAGAAAACAGCTGAGAGCTCTGTTGTCACCCCAAATAAAGCAGTCATGCGTCCCAAATACAGTGGATGTAATGTTGATTTCGACAGTTGCCTAGTTTGGCCACGAGATGGCGCCATGCACCAGTAAGACGCTATGGCTACTACGGTGCAGGCTGCTGTGCCGGCTTGGGGACCAAGGAGGGGTGGTGACCCTGAGAAGGGACAAAAACAATATGACAAACCTGAGGAAGCGAGTGAAGGCTGAGGACGTGGAGACGGTGCAGAGCAGAGGTGGGGAAAGTAGACTTTGCAATCAAATAGCTTGCTTGCTTCCCAATCCCAGCTCCCCAACCTTCTTTTTTCCATATATATATATATATTTGAGATTTATTATGAGGAATTGATTAAGAAGTCCCATAATCTGCCCCCCCCTGAAAACTGGAGACCCAGGAAAGCCAGTGGTGTAATTCAGTTCAAGTCCAAAAGCCTGAGAACCAAGGGAGCTGACGGTGTAAATCCCAGTTCAAGGGCAGGAGAAGATGAGATTGGATGTCACCTCCAGCAGTGAGAGAGCAAAAAAAGGAGTGAATTCCTCTGTCTTCTGCCCTGCTTCTGTTCAGGCCCTTAACAGGTTGGATGATGCCCACTCGTAATGGGGAGGGCAATCTACTTTAAAGAGTCCACTGATTCAAATGCTAATCATCCTCACAAGACTCACCCAGAAACAATGGTGAATCTGGGCACTCTGTAGCCAGTCAAGCTGACACCATATTAGGAGACACATGATGTAGATATGTTTCAGCATTGGTGATATTAACTCAATCACAGGTTTCTCCACTGTGAATTTACTATTTCCCTTCCAACTTACTAAGGGTTTTGTGGGGATATACTTTGAGTCTATGCCAATACCCTGTTTCTCATATTTTTGCCTATAAATTTTAGCATTATTCTTACCTACAACTATTATTACTGTGATGTTCACCTCAGGGTAATTTTTACAATGTCTGCCATCCCTTCTATACTTGTTCATTGGGATCTCAAAGAGTCTTCTTCTCACTTCTAAGTGACAATGGGGAGGACAGTGTCCTGGCTGCTGGCTCTGTGGTTTGTGGTGATGATTCATGGTCACCTTTGTCCAGGAGAAATATTGGGAGGTGGATGGAAAGGCACCAGCCTTCTGACCATGAAGAAAAGAATTGACTTTCCGTTATTCATATTCTCTAAAATATTATGTGATTACATTACTATGAATTTAATAATAATACTTTTACAGTAAAATAGACCATAACATGACTGATTATCTTCTGGGTGACTATATTCATTAAGTCAGAAAGAAAAGAGTGTGGGTAGGGTAGAAATGACATGAAAATTTCTCATTCAGTTTCCTCTGCATGTGAGAAGCAGAGAAAGGACAGACTTCTCAAGCTCAGTGTGAATGATGATATGATGACCTTTATGAACGCTGGTAGCTTTAGATCATCTAACAAAGCCTTTTCATGGACTTGGCTGGAGGCTCAAGAGGTGCTTTTGACTCAAGAAAAATACTTTGGTTTGAAAGGGGTTTTGGTTTCTATTTTTTCTTTATAGGGGCAGAAAACACAACCTTTCCTCTCCTGCAGAAAACTGCACTCTGTAGGTAGAGAAATAAGGGTAGAATCTTTTATCCGATGAATTCCAAGTATTTTAGGGTTGGGAACTCACCATTCCTCACAATCCTTCCTTACAGGCAGGCTCGGGATAAAGAATTATTAGTCTTTGTGTAAAAACCAAGGGAAGGAGGGCACAATTACAATAAGAAAGAACAAACTGGCCTCTGCAGACAGGTGGGCTGATGGCTGGGACATCAGACAACTGCAGCCCTCACTGCTAGGATTTGCTGCCAGTGACTCATGCAGGGTCATTCCAGAGCCCTCTCTCCACTGCCCTCACTTCTCAGGGTTTGCTCTCCAAATCTCTAGATTCCCCTCATTCAAAAACTAGCCTGGAAATACCCTGCCTTGCTGATCTTCAATCATTTCCTTGATTAGACTTTGACCCTGCACGAGCCTTGCATCAACAAACGACAAAGGAGTGAAAATGAACTTTATATCTTGTGTTATCCTTTGCCATCTGACTACGAATATTTCCCAACACAAACAAGACCAGATCCTTTTTTCAGAGTGGGTGGAATGTTGAAGGAGGGAAGTGGAGAGAGGATTGAAGACTGAAGGTCCTGATGGGTCTCTCCACCCAAATACTATTGTGTTCATTTCCTGGTCTCTGCAGCACTGCACTGGGCAGGGATATTCTAATTCAGTTAACTCAAGAGCTGGAATAAACTCAAAAGGGTATTTATTTCAGTGCAGAAGGGAAATTGCTAAAGTTTTTGACAACTTGTCTTTTCCCAGATTCTAAAAGGGAAATCACTTAAAGAACTGGGCCTTTTGCAGAAAGATCCCTTCGTGGGAACTCTCCAGGGTCCACACCATTCCTCTTGCCCCTTGTTTTTTCTTTTTTTTTTTTTTTTTTTTTTTTTTTTTGCGGTACGCGGGCCTCTCACTGTTGCGGCCTCTCCCGTTGCGGAGCACAGGCTCTGAACGCGTAGGCTCAGCGGCCATGGCTCACGGGCCCAGCCGCTCCGCGGCATGTGGGATCTTCCCGGACCGGGGCACGAACCCGCGTCCCCTGCATCGGCAGGCGGACTCTCAACCACTGCTCCACCAGGGAACCCCATCCCCTGTTTTTTTTAAAATTCAGGGCCGTTGTTCAACTCTCTTCACGTGAATCTCTACCCATCACCTTCAGGAGACCCGTCCTCATAGGAAAACCTCATCCCCAGGAGGGTCTCATCATCTGCGTCTGGCACCATTTCCCTGGCCAGTCGCCAAGTCTCAAGTCTAAATCACTCCGTTTAGAGTGACAGGGGCGTTTCCTGGGGCTCAGCTCAGTAGGGTGGGGTGTCTGAAGGATAAAACACTTGATGCTGCTGGCTCCTGGGTCTCGTGTGAGCCTGGGTCTCCCGGACAACGGATTTCCTTCCAGAATCCCACCTCTGAGAGGTTCCTGAGTGTGTTTCTTTAAGTCTCTGACCTGATAGAACAAGAAGGTCTATAAACCTCACCTGGCTTCAGGAGGGGAGGCGCAAGTTTCCAAGGGTAAACGTCACTTTTCAAGGGAACGATGCAGACTACACTCACATTTAAGAAACCAATAATTTTCGTAGCTAGTCCAGTGCTTCTCCCTTATTTAGGTCTCTAGGAGATGTCAGTACACCGTTACTGGGCAGAAGCGGGTTTTATAGCTTCCGGTTATAGTACTGAACCTCCCGAGTCAGACCCCAACAGGAGTCCTTCCGCCCCGTGTTGCTCGTACCAACAGAATGAGACTTAGTTTGGTTCAGGAGAGGAGAGCTTTA
The DNA here is from genome assembly GCF_964165515.1 of Mesoplodon bidens. Classification (NCBI taxonomy): domain Eukaryota; kingdom Metazoa; phylum Chordata; class Mammalia; order Artiodactyla; family Ziphiidae; genus Mesoplodon; species Mesoplodon bidens. The sequence goes on along the minus strand of NC_138174.1, from coordinate 63,529,010 downwards.
TTCTTTGATTAGATCATGGAGAGATAGGAGCCCGTGGTCTAGAGTACACGTTCTCCGCCCCAAACCAGCAGGGCTGCTCTCCTGGGGCCTGTCAGCGGGGAGGGGGCGTGGCTCTCGCGGGGCGGGGCTCTCGCGGGGCGGGGCTCAGTCGCGCTGCTCACGGCTCCAGCTCGCAGTGCCGTGCGCAGCGGCTTTGCGCACGGGCCGCCGAGTGAGACGCCGGCCGCCATCTTGCACGGCAGAGTGGTCTGAAGGGTCGGCTGCGAGGCCTCTGCACGGGGCGCCCTGGGAGAAGGGAAACTCGACTAAGCACAAAGGGAGAGAAAAAAGGTAAGATTTTATTTTTACGACCCAGATTCTGTGTTTCTTCCCCGGGACTTGTTGATGGGCTTTTCCGGTGACACGTCTCTCCTCTGGCTTCCATCCTGCGCCTCGTTCCTGAGGGGCGCCGAGGGGCGCAGGTCCGGCTCCTGGAGCTGTTTCCTGCTGAGTGTGGGGTCGTCAGGCCCCGGGGGGAGGAGCAGGACGTCTCCCGCCGCCTGTAGCCGTGTCTGGGGGCCCCCCGGGGCCCCAGCCCTAACTGTTGCGTCTGTGAGTGACCGCCGTCTGGAGTTTTATAGATCCTGAGGGTCATTAAGGGGCCCAGGAAAGGCCCAGCCCCAGCGGCGCGAGGGTGGCCGGCGTTTCCCCGGCTCCAGAAGTGTTCACCAGGTCAGGCGGCCTGGTTTCGGCAGCCAAGCGGCCTTACCCGTGGTCTGTACACGCTCCTCCAATGAGGCCGCGTGCATCCACGTGAAAACAGCTCCGCGTCCTGCCCGGTGCACAGACCCCCTCCCCCCTCCTCCCCGGGGAAGCTAAGGATGATCCGGGGCAACTCCGTCCCCCAGGACCATACCGGCCAGTGAGTCGGCGGACTTTTGTCACATGTGGAAGTCCAGGCCGGTCTCGTTGGCCACTGTGGCCAGGGTGGCTGTTAGCTTTTTTATGATGTCAGTGTTGTATATGGTTCCCCCGGCCAAGGTCACTAGCTCTCCTCTGAGCACAGTTGTTTCCTATAATTAGTCGTCTGCTCTTTCGAGACAGACTCTTGTTGATTTTCGGAAGAGAAGCTTCAGGTCAGAGAGGGGTTCGCACGAGTAATCACGGGGGTCCGTTTCCCCAGGTTGTCCCTCTGGAGGTTGGGGCTCCGGGCCCCCTTCATGCGAGTGTCATGTCCCCATGGAGTGATGCCCTGCAGCTTCCGGGCGGATGGGTGCTTAGCATCACTAAGTGGGGTCCGTGCCTCTTAGGAGTCGCTGGTATTGCGGCGCTGCAGGTTTTCCAGGTTTTCAGATACACCTGGTCCTCTGGCTGGAAGGGGTGGGGGGCAGGTCGTAGGGTGCGGGCAGCACCTGGTTACCGCGGTGTCTCCTACCTGGAGGGCACACTCCAGTCGTTCCATTTCAAGGAGGCTCCTGCGCTTGGGGAGTGGGTTTACTGAAGGTGAGCTCAACTGCACTTGACTTTAAATTATCCCTTGGGGCTAACGGAATGTGGAGCAGCTCAATTGGGAGTAATTTAATCCAAATGTTTCGAGTCCCCTGGCATAGCTTGACTAACGTTCCTTCTGAGGTCTGATTGGATCTCTCTACTTTCCCTGGTGATTGGGGTTTCCAGGCTTAGTGAAAAGTCCATTTTATGCCCAGGGCACTTGTTATCCCCTTTGTCACTTGAGACAGGAATGCTGGTCTATTAGCACTTTGTAAGGATCCTGGGAGCCCAAACCTGGGGATTATCTTTTAGTGATACTTTAGCCACTTTGGCTGCTGTTTCATTTCTAGCGGGAAACCCTTCTACCCACCCTGAACACGTGCCCAGCTAGCACCTAGAGATAACCTGAAGCTGCCCTGTGCTCTCGGCATGACAGTGAGATCAGTCTGCCATTCTTCTCCAGAATATGTCCCTCTGGTCTGAATGGGCTTTATCTGGGGGCCTCTGGGGGGTCTGGTGTTTAAGATGTTCATTGTGCAGATGGTGGGCGTCTCAACTATCAGACTGACTATACTTTTTATGCCGGGTGTTATGAGCTCAACTAACCGGTTACATAGAGCTTCCGCCTGTAGTGAGTTCCTTGATGAGACTATCTGATGGCTTGACAAACTGCAGTTTGGGGAAAGAAGTATTGCTCTTGTTCATTAACTAGCCCCCCAAGGCCTCCTAGATCTCCGTTACCAAACTGAATTAGGGTCAGCTTGCTCTCTCACAATAAAGCCAATTTACTGACACCAAGTTGTGATGAAGAAAAGTGTAGCATTTATTACAGGTGCAAATAAAGAGTACAAGCGGCTAATGCTCAAAAAACTGGAATTCCCCAGTGGATTTCAGGGAAGGGTTTTTATTTTCATTTTAACATCTTTATTGGAGTATAATTGCTTTACAATGGTGTGTTAGTTTCTGCTTTATAACAAAGTGAATCAGCTATACATATACATATATCCCCATATCCCCTCCCTCTTGCGTCTCCCTCCCACCCTCCCTATCCCACCCCTCTAGGTGGTCACAAAGCACTGAGCTGATCTCCCTGTGCTATGTGGCTGCTTCCCACTAGCTATCTGTTTTACATTTGGTAGTGTATATATGTCACTTGCTACTCTCTCACTTTGTCCCAGCTTACCCTTCCCCCTCCCTGTGTCCTCAAGTCCATTTTCTACGTCTGCGTCTTTATTCAGGGAAGGGTTTTTAAAGGCAAGGTGAAGGAGAGATTCACAGGGTACATGATCAACTGGTGCACAATCCTCTGGTTGATGGTAAGGTAACAAGGGGTGTCACGGGGCTTAACATCAATTCTCTGGCCCCAGGTGGTCTGGGTGCCATGTGCTCATGGTCATCATGCAGTTAATTTCTTCCATCTGGTGGGGGTTCTAGTATCAGAAAACAACTCAGGGATGTGCATCAGACAGTGTAATTTATGTGCTTCAGGGAGGAACTAATGATTCTGTGACTGCTATATGGCTGATCTATTGTTTAAATTTTTTTTTTTTTTTTTTTTACTACATGTTCACAGTCTTTCAATCTTAAATTCTTGAGCCAGCCTTTTGTGACTCAAGGGAGACCTGGGAGACTAAAGCTTTTCTACAAACAAGAGGCAGGCAGAGGACATGGAGAGGAGGGCGGGTGTCTATCCTGGAAGGCTCCATAGGGTCTTGCTCGGTTACATATTGAAGCCCCATTTCTGGGCTTTGTCTGCTGCTTCCTTTGTATGGACTGGGGAGTAGTTGGATGGATCTGGCCTCTTAGGTATGAGGGTAATTACCAAGTTACTGGTTCTAGGGCCACCCTTTTGGTGGTTGCTTCCGCTTGTTGTTTCCCTTTATAATCTCCATATTCCCTGTGTGATGACCCCTACAGTGAATCACTGCCACTTTTTCCGGAAGATGAGCTGCTTCTAGGAGTCTCAGTATGTTTAAGCCATGTCTTACCTGCTTCTTCTCTGCAGTAAGCATACCCCTTTCTTTCCAGATAGCCCCGTGTGTGTGTAGGATGGCATATGCGTACCGGAGTCTGTGTAAACATTGAAGATCTTCCCTGTCCCGAGCTCCAGTGCTCAGGTGAGTGCCATCAGCTCACCTTTTGGGCTGAAGTCCCTGGGGTTAGGCTTCGTGCCTCTGTGACTTGGGTCTGGGAGGTCACTGTGGGTCCCACCAGCCTTTTTCCCTCTCTTATGAAGCTGCTCCCATCTGTGAACCATTCCTCTTCTGTGTTTGGGAGAGGCTCACCTCCTAGGTCGGGCAACTGGAATAGATCATGTCTGTGGTTTCTGTGCAATCAGGCTCCAGAAGCCCTGTTTCTGTGGGTAACAGGGTAGCCGGATTTAGTGTGTGACAGGTTTTTATGGTAACCACTGGGTTATCTAAAAGCATAGCCTGAACTTGACCTTCAGGGGATAGCCATTCTGTTCCCTTAGAACTTACTAAAGCCTGAACCTGACATGGGGTCCATAGAGTGACCGGCTGACCAAACGTTAACTTTTCAGCCTCCTTTAGCAGAGTTGTAGTAGCTGCTGCTGCTCGTAGGCAAGGAGGCCATCCCTTTGCAGTCTGATCTAATTGTTCAGAGAAATAAGCAACCACTGAGTAAGGGGTCCCAGTCTTGAGCTAATACCCCAAGGGTGATTCCCCTTCTCTCATGAATGTGAAGGTCCTAAGGTTTAGCTGAATCTGGGAGGGCCAGGGCAGGGACCTGAAGTAATTGCTTTTTCAATTATTGAAAGGCCCTTGACATTCTGGATTCCCTTCAAAAGGATCACGTCATAGCATGCATCAGTATGTCTATCTTGCCAAACAGTGTGCCACTGCATGTAATACCACATTTTATTTATCCAGTCATCAGCTGATGTACACTTGGTTTCTCCCACCCCCAATACACTTTTTTGTTTTTATGAATAGTGCTGCTATGACATTTGTATCTTAAGTTTTCATGTGGATATACGTTTTCATTTACCTTGGGTAGATAACTAGGAGTAGAATTGCTGGGTTATATGGTAACTTTGCAGCTGTACCATCTTAGATTCCCACCAGCAACGTATGAGGGTTCCAATTTCTCCACATCCTCTTTAACACTTGTTATTGTCTTTTTAGTTATAGTGTTGAACCATTTAAGATCAGTAAACAAGTGCAGAAAGAAGTCTTACGACATCTCCCCCATGTTTGTAAGCTCTGTGCCTGGCCTAGTGGTGGTGCATCTAGAAGGCACTCCCTAAACATCTGTTCAATGAATGAAAATGAAAAAAAAAAAAAAACCCCAAACCTTTTATTTGCATGTTGCCTTAGATTTTAGGTTTTTACAAAGTGCATTCACAAATTCTAAGGCTCAAAATAACACTATAGGAAGTAGGAAGAGTGGGGATTGCCCATTTTAGACCTAAGAAATTTAGGTAATAAGTGAAGCATCTAGATCGCTGGTCCCCTGGCTTCATATCCAGTCTTCTTTGTACAATTTAACACTGATTTTTCAATATGTCTTTTAAATACCTTATTAGTTAACGTTCAGAAAAGAATGCTGAGAAGTTTCAAAAGATCTTAGTTTAAAAAAGACAGCAGAAGCTGAAGGGACTGAGTGTATTTGGCAGTTTGGAGACAGCTAATTATGGTCCTGAGATAGTTGTGGGGACTGCAGAGAACAGTTTGGGGAAGCTTGACAAAGGAAGTCACTAGACTTCCAACTTTAGCAGGAAATCTCTTCATCTTTTGAAGTAGAACTAGTAGTTGAGCATTTGCAGGGCTGGAAAATGTGGGGAATGTCAGAGAGCTCTAAATCAGGTGAGGACTGATTATGTAGGTTGTAGATTGCATTATCTGAGAAAGAGCTAACACCAGAAAGTAGGTAATTGAAAAATTACAATTTTCAGGGAGTTCGCTGGTGGTATAGTGGTTAGGACTCGGCGCTTTCACCTCTGTGGTCCGGGTTCAATCCCTGGTCAGGGAACCAAGATCCCGCATGCTCCCTCATGCTGTGTGGTATGGCCAAAAAAAAAAAAAAAAAGTAGTATAATAAACCCCCATCATGCCTATCAATTGAAAATTATCAACATTTTGCCATTCTTATATGTTTGGTTTATAAAAAAAAGGTTTGAATACATTAAGGCTTTTTTTTTTTCGGCTGTGTTGGGTCTTTGCTGCTGCACGGGGGCTTTTCTCTAGTTGTGGCGAGAGGGAGCTACTCTTCTTTGTGGTGCGCAGGCTTCTCATTGTGGTGGCTTCTCTTGATGCAGAGCACGGGTTCTAGGTGCGCGGGCTTCAGTAGTTGTGGCTCATAAGCTCTAGAGCGCAGGCTCGGTAGTTGTGGTGTACGGGCTTAGTTGCTCCGCCGACATGTGAGATCTTCCCGGACTAGGGATCGAACCCGTGTCCCCTGCGTTGGCAGGCGGATTCTTAACCACTGCACCACCAGGGAAGTCCCTTTTAAGGCATTCTTTAAATGTCATTTCTTTCCCCTCCAGCTTTATTAAGGTATAACTGACCATCAAAACTTGTACATATTTAAGATGTACAATCTTATGGCTTGATTTACGTATACACTGAGAAATATTCACCACAGCCAAGCCAGTCAGCGTAATCATTTCACACCTTAACCATTTTCCTTTTTTTCCTTTTCTGTGTTGAGAACACTCAAGATCTACTCTCTCAGCAAATTAAAATACACAGTACAATATTGTCTATTAAAGCCACATTGCTGTACACCAGTTCTGCAGAACGTATTCATCTTGCATAACTGAAGCTAAAGCCATTATTAATAACACTATTTTAACCGAGGTATATGGGAAAGTATTAAAGAATAATAATGGGATCTTGTTATAAGCATCAAGAACTTTGATCTTCCTTCATTTAGGGTGAAAGGGAAGAGAAACTGCTGAGCTGGTAAGATAGCCACACAAATAACTAAACACTTACGAGTGGAAGCCCAAGGTTTTGTTCATTCAATCCTACAGTCACTCATTCAAACCATGTATTCTAGGTACTTTCCACACACACTGTCCATCCACCAGTGAGACCATACAGGACTCAGACTTGAGTCCAAATCAGGATTCATCATTTACTAATTCAAAGACTTTGGACAAGTGCTGTCCTTGAGCCTCATTTTTCTCATCCGTACAATAGGGATAATAATACCTTCTTGAATAGGGCATTGTTAGAGTTAAAATGGAAGTAAGGTCCCCAGAAATGCGCATGACCTGTTTTCTGTAACATGTGCCATTTTTATTTATCTAGGCTCTGAGCACACAATGAAAGAAATCATATGGCAGTCTCTCTCTCCCAGTATTCCCCTTTCCCAATCTTCAAGGGCAGCAAAAAGCTTACAGAGGCCCCTCGCACAATGTAACATGTGAGATGCCAAAAGGCTGTCCCCAGTGACAGCATGCATTCGTCTTCCAAAATCATCTGAGCTCCTCTAATCTTCTTCTACCTTTAAGTCTTTGTAGCTCTACAAACATAATCTGGGCTAAATCCTGCTTTGTGTTGGCTTCAGGTTGTGTTGTCAAACCCAAGTTCCTGTACCCAAGGCACAGTGATGCCAGATAAACTGAACTGTCCAAGTTCTGAGCAGAGAAAGGTTTATCCTCCTTGATGGATTTCAGGGGAGGATTTTTAAAGGCAAGGTGGGGAGAGAGTCCAGGGTACTAACTTGAGAATTATCTTTTATTCAGCCGACTTGCTGAGGACTTAAACCCTGTAGCTCAGAGGTAGCTCCAAGGGTCTGCTCCCAAGAGGTAATGGAGGAGGCAGGATGTATAGGAGTTTTTGCAACAAAAACCAGGTAGTCAGAGCATCAAAAGATTACTGTTAATTAAAGAAGACCAGACATCTGAAGTTAATGAATTTAGCACTTTTTTTTTTCTTGGCCGTTTTGTGAGGCTTGTGGGATCTTAGTTCCCTGACCAGGGATTGAACCTGTGTCCACAACAGTGAAAGTGCAGAGCCTTAACACTGGACCGCCAGGGAATTCCCTAGCGCTTTCCTACGTATGTGAAGATGCAAGAGTCTGGGCTTATTGAAATCGCTCCTTTGACATGCACATTAACTATCTAGGGCCAGTATCCTCTTTTTTTCCATCCTGAATCCCCTCAGGGTGCACACATGGGGGCGGCTCCCGTGGCTGAGGGCTTGACACCCCAATATTCTTAGTTTACTGATATGGCAGGCGGCATTCTTCTTCCATGGTACAGCAGTCAGCTCGTGCACTGTTGTCTGATTGGTTGACGGTGAGTTAACACAGTGGTGTCACAGGGGTTATCAGCATCAGTCCTTAGGCTCCAGCAGGTCTGGATGCTACCTGCTCGTGGTCATCATGCAGTTAACTTCTTCCATCTGGAAGAGGTTTTAGTATCTGCCAAACAACTGAGGAATGTGTGCCAGACGCTATCTGTGTCCTTTGGGGAGGAATTAAAGGTTCTGTGACTGTAACATGGCTGACCTATTGTTTAAACTTTTTTTGTTATTACATGTTCACATTCTTTCAATGGTTAATTTCTGAGCCAGCCTTTTGTAACTCAGGGGAGGCCTGGGAGACTAAAGCTTTTCTGCAAACAAGAGACAGCCAGAGGACATAAGGGTGGGTGTCTGTCCCAGGAAGGCCCCACAGGGTCCTGCTTGGTTACAGCTGGAGAACCTCCCACGCACCCTTGTTTGGTCGTGATGAGGGCGGGCTGCTAATGCCTTGTGCCATCTTTCTCCTGGTCTTCCCTGAGGACGGGGGTGTTTCCGAGCAGCAGAGGAGGGAAGAGTCTGCGCCTCCCCTCCCTCCACCTTCTGGGTTGGTGCCTGGTCTCAGAGGAAGCACTTTGGTAGAGTTTGCAGCCAGGTGCGAGTAAGTGGGCGTCTGGGTGCCGACCCGCTGTGCTGCGCAGTTGGCTTACCCGTCTCCATCAGCTGCTCTGGCCCCTCGCCTCGTACCTCCCTGTGGCTCCCGGCAGATTCCGCCTGGCCGCCCCTTCGTCCCGCCGCCCCGCACCCGGCTCCCAGCAGCTGAGGCAGCGTAGCGGACGCCCCCGAGGCGACCCCGGGAGGCAGGGACAGGTGGGCCGTGGGCGCTCCCCTCCCAGAAGCAGGTGGTTCTTGGGCTCCCGCCCAGCGGACCAGCGAGGCGGCCAGGTCTCCAGCATCCCCGCCGGCGCCTCCAGGAGCTGCGGGAGTGACACCGCAGCTGGAGTAGCGCGTCCCCGGTCCGCGGCCGCCCTGGCTGGCAAGATGCAGCCAGTGTCCCGGGCGGTGCCGCCCAGCCCGCTGCAGGAGGCGAACCTCTGCTCCCGCGTGTTCTTACGGGGCGCGCCCCGCCTGAGCTGCAACATCCCGCCGCTGGGGGGCCAGTGCCTGACGCCGCCGGCGCCTTTGGCGGGCCGAGGACGGCTTTTTGCTGTCGGTGGGGCTTCCCCACGCCGGCCGCTTGGTCTCGGCCTGCGCCCGGGAACACTGGGCGGGCGGGAGCGGGGCCGGGGAGGGGGACCCAGAGACGCGGTGGCTGGGGCACCGGTCTCCCTGCTTTGCCGCCCTGCCAGCCTGCAGCGTCTGGGAGCAGGGCGAGCAGGAGGGGTTAAGTAGAGAACCGAGGCTGCCCAGGAGGAGTCACTGCCCAGTGGGAGAACAGACTGGACCCCGCGCACTCCACCCTTATCCCGCTTCCCCAGTACTGCCCAGGAATTCGCAGTTCTGAACTAAAACTGCACCCTTCCCCCCGCCCCCCCCCAAGCAAGCAGCTTATGAACAGCTTCCTTTATCTAATTAGCGCCGCGGACCGTTGCCATCTTCCAATAATGTCCCCACCTTTTCCCATCTTCCTTATGTGGCAGCTGCGTTCCACCTCCACCCGCTCCCTCTGTCCTTGTGTCTATGACCACGTCTCTCTCTGCCTCCCTCTCTCCGTGTGCGTCTCTCACTGTATGTCCTGGTACCTAGTGGTAGCAAATTTCCTGTGGGTAAAAAACACTCTTTTGTATTTAATGAACGGGGACATTGTTGTTGAACACGTTTTGCATTTGCTTGGGACTCACAGCCACGACTGGAGTGTGTATTATATTTGACCAGCCCTTTCCTTATTGTTAATGTTTCACTTCCACCTTTGAGGACCACTCAGGAGATGGGGTCCCTGGAGCCTGTGGGGTCTTATCCAGATCACTAGCCTTTAGAGAAGCAGTGCATGGTCTTGATGGAGGTGGTCCTGCCCAGGAGTCCTAGGGTCCTGAAACTGACAGGTCCCTAAACTGGGAGGAAACCTACAGATGGAAAATGGCTCAGAGAGGTGAAGCTTTTTTTTTTTTTTTTTTTTTTTTGCGGTACGCGGGCCTCCACTGTTGTGGCCTCTCCTGTTGCGGAGCACAGGCTCCGGACACGCAGGCTCAGCGGCCATGGCTCACGGACCCAGCCTCTCCGGGGCATGTGGGATCTTCCCAGACCGGGGCACGAACCCATGTCCCCTGCATCGGCAGGCGGACTCCCAACCACTGCGCCACCAGGGAAGCCCAAGAGAGGTGAAGCTTTTAACTAAAGTTTTCCATCTAGTAGCTGGAACTACTAACTAGGTGGACTGTAATTACACTTGGGTGATTATTAGATTTTTGTTACTGGACCCTAACCCATTCATCTTTCCCAAATTCTGGTATTTCCTTTTATTATGGGACAGCCTATGGAATCTCCACGGGATGGGAGCTCCTATGCTTGTTTTGACTGTGGTGTATTCAGTGTGTGTAGCTACATCTCTTGGTCATTTGGTGGCCCTTAAGGAGAGGGGGCCTAAAAGGAATATGGGGGTGGTTAACGTAAATAATAGCAAAGTGGGCAAACATCTCCTTAACTTCAGGCAGGGCAAGGAACACTTCAAGCATCTTCTGTTTGTGGATTTTCAAAGTGTATATGCATGGAAATGGGAAGGTGAAGACTTCTCACTGATTTTGGTAGGCACCCATTTCCAGTCTTCCCTCTGGAGGGGAAGGAGCTGAAGGCGCTGAAGCAGAGAGGTTGCGTAAGTTGCCTACCATCATGCAGCTAGTGAGTGGTGGTGCAGGATCCCAAACCAGGCGGTCTGGCTCCCAAGCGCCTGTTCACCCTGGATGTAACTGGTCTACTGAGCTGCTTCGATGTGGATACTTGTTCTTAAATGCAGGGAAAAGGCGATTCCAAACACACCTTTGTTTTTGTAGACGGGAGTTTCTCAAGGGAAGTTCTTAAAGTTCTTGCTGTTGGAGATGATGCAAGTGAAACATCTCTCTGTTACCAAGCTTTAGGGTGGCTGTTCTCAAAGTATGGCGCTCAGACCTGCAGCGTCCTCATCACCCGGGAGCTTGTTAGAAATGCAAATTGCCCCGCACCCATTCTAAACCAATTTTGTAAAATTAGAAACTCTGGGGATGGTGTTTAAACAAGTGCTCCAGGTGATTCTGATGGAAGGTTGAGGCTGGCCACTGCTTCAAGCCACTCCTCCTATTGGCATTGTTATTTCAGTATTAACTTTTAAAAAGGGGTTAGATGTTGACCATGATTACCATCTGTCTGTAAAGTCTGAGGTACCTTAGTGATTTCCTTGTGTCCCCCTCTCACTGCCCCGGGAAAGCTGAAATGAGCCCAGCCAGCAAGTGCTGCCCAGAGATGAGGCCCATTTTGTAGAGAAAAACTGAGTTTTCATCTTTTCATTGGGTATTTGCTCTTCTCAAATTTCATCTGTTTTCTAAACTTGTAAATGATGCCAGTAACTAGCTTACTGACTTTTATACGAATGACCTTTTAACCGAAAGTGGGGTCGGGCTGCTCGCTGCTCAAAAACCAATAAAGAGGCAAGGTTGGTGGAAAGGAACGTTTGCTTTACTTTGGGTGCTGTCATGGGGGTTGGGGGGAAGGCAGATGCCTGTCCAAAGGCCAACTCCCCCCTCCCCACCCTGACATTCAGTGGGCAAGAGCTTTCATAGACAGCTGGAGAGGGCTGCATGCAGAAACAGCACAGTCAGCTCTGACAGTCATCTTGAAATTGGTCACCGGTGGTCTGACCAGCGTCATCTTGATTGTTTTAAGTACAGTTAATCTTCAGTCCCAGGGTCGGTTTGTTCCCATTTCCTCGAGGCTAGTTCTTGGAATTGTGGCAGCTTATGTCATGGCTGCAGCCTGCTCATCATGTAGTTCACCTCTTCTACCTGGTGAGGGTTTCAGTATCTATAAGACAGCTCGCAGGTTATGGCTCAGAATATGATCTGTAGCCCTTGAGGAGGCACTAAAGGTCCTTGAATTTGCTTACTGACTAAACTACTGTTGTTTTGTACTGGTTGACTGTTTTCCTTTGCTTCTGTATTTTCTCACTTCTCTGATTAAACTTATTCTTTGGCTAAAGTTTTTCCACAGACAGAAGGCAAGCAGAGGACATGAGTGGAAGGACCATAGGGTCCTGCTCCATTTCAGCTTCACTGGGGTTTTAGTGTTTTTACAGCTCAGTTTGGACTTAAGGTCTAAGAGGAGTCATACATTATGGCTAGTGGTAATTGTGAGCTTTAGAAAAGAATATGTATTTTTCTATTTCTGTAAGAAACTTAAAACTGTAGAAGAAGAAAGGAATAAGGATTTCTTTCTATTAGCCAAGTACACTTGCTGATATTTTGGTTGTTTCTTAGTCTTTCCCCTAGAAATCTTTATGCACATCTGCACACAGCCACATCTTTTCTATAAAACTAAACAATTTTGAATCCTGAATCCTTCTTAATTTTCTGTGGTTTACATTTATTTATGGGCATTACATAATCTTTGAAACATGGTATTGCAGTTTATGCAGTCTTTCATTTTTGTTTAACAGTTTATTTCTAATTATGATGTGATGCATATCCATGACCATGTACTTTGGTGCATTTTTCCTTTTTCTATATTCCTAGGAGTAGACTAACTGGTGAAAGGCCAAATGGTTTTCCATCAGGTTTGGACAGATTTGCCCTCTTAATAGCTGTTTGTGTGCTTATTTCATTGTCAACTTTGAGTACCTGAATTACATTTTTTCTCAGTCTGAAGTCTAAAATAATATCAGACAGTTTTAATTTGCATTTGATTTATAGAGATGGAAGTTTTTGTGTATATTGACCATCTATTTGTCATTTTTGAATTGTCTCTTAATGGGTTTTTTCCTATGAGGCCTTTATATTTTTGAAATAACTTGAAGTAGTGCTTATAATATTTTGCCAGATTTTCATTTGTATTGTAATTTAGTTTAGAGGTTTTAAATTATATATCATTAATTATATTGAGCTTTTTTTTTCTCCTGTTGCTTTTGTACTATGTCTTTTTTAAGATCCCAGCATCATCTAAATCTCTGTAAGCACTTATTGTAGCTCTTTTATCATTCCTTATCTAACAATAAAGGCAGCTAGAATTTCTTATAGTATTTGATATAAGCTAGGCCCCGTTTTTTCCGAAACATCCCATTTCCCCATCATGGGACTAATTCTTCCTTTCCCCCGTCATTGAAAGTAAGGGGCACAGTTTATAACTGTGTCCAGCTGGGTACTGGATTGTCCAGTCTGCTGAGACTCTTCCTGGTCCTGTTCCCGCTGTCCTGCACTGCAGGCCTCTGGGGTGTGCTCTGTACTTCTCTCCCACCCTCATCTCAGAGGCCAGCAGGTTGGGGGTTAGTGCAGGACCTGTCCCAGGAGGTGAGGGTTGAACAGTGTCTTGGGCCAGATGCACTTGGCCCATCAGGGAGTGGTTAAATCCTGGCTCTCCCGATGCTGGGCACACCTCAGTCAGTGAACTGTCACCTTGCAAAGGGAGTGCAGTTGTGGAAACTGCCACTGGTGTCAAGACAAACTCTCTGGAGACTCTTGTCTCAGAAAGATGATGACATAAGGGGAATGCAAACTGGCTGAGTGCTGTGATGGTTTAGAGAGGTTGGTCCTGTTAGGCCCTCTGTAACTAGTGATCATGAGTGCATAGAAATGTTTAATTTCCAACTAGGATTCTTTGCACTATTTTCAGAATACCACTTGTATTAATCTTGTTCTTTGTTAACAGTCAGAAATCCAAATGATGTTGATGGAGACTGGGTGAGCTTTCAAGGGCATTTTCTCTGGCCTTGACCTCTTCCCCTTTCCTAACCATTTAGTGTGATGAGTTTTGGTAATTTTATACAATAACTACAGCCCCAATCAAATGTAGAACAGCCTGAAGGTGTATTATAATTTACTACTGTGTCTTTATGACAAAATAAACAGTGTAAAAAATTTATATCCTGTAGTTCATTCTTGGTTTTTTGGGTCTTTATATTCCTGCATCTGGTCAGCCTGAGAGGTGTCAACTAGTGTCCACTCAGATGTGTCAAGTGGATACTTTGCCTTTTTTTTGAGCGCAGGCTCAGCGGCCATGGCTCACGGGCCCAGCTGCTCCGCGGCACTTGGGTTCTTCCCGGACCGGGGCACGAACCCATGTCCCCTGCATCGGCAGGTGGACTCTCAACCACTGCGCCACCAGGGAAACCCGGATAATTTGCTTTTCTGAGTCTTCCGGGGCCCCCAGATCTTGTTAACTCCCTTCCTTTGGTTGACCTGAAACAAATAGACTCTCAGATATTTCTCCAGGAAAATGGGTTTATTTGGGATCAGCAGAGAATTGCAATTCAAGGTCTGCCACCATGGAGCCACGTGCAAGTCCCCAAAGGGCAAGGGAAGAGGAACTCTTACACGTAGCAAAAGGAAGTTGGGAGGGCTGTAGAAAACAGAGTTTTTCACTGCTGAGTCTTTGCCTGGAAAGAAGAGGAGTCTGTCTTCTTCCCAACAGGCTCTACTATTGTTGTGACTTCATCTGTCAAAGTTGTCAGAGGCTTTCTGCTGGGCCCACATGGGGTTACTCAAGAGCGCTGTCGTGGCGAAGGCTGCTCTTTGTTTGGTGGAACTTTGTCCTGTTCAGAGCATCACTGATCCTCTCAGTAGATCCCTCAGCAGCCTTCGGAGGTGTTATCTCCATGTGTTCTCCCCATTTGCCAGAGGCCAGTACTGAGACATTATGTGGCTAGTCCAAGGTCATAACAACCAGAAAGTGGCAAAGTCTAGACTCCAACACAGGAAGATTTCCACCTGAGGCACATCGAGTGGAATTTTTTTTTCTCATTTAATTTAAAAAAATAGTGGTGAAATGCACACAGCATAAAATTTACCATCTGAACAGTTTTTAAGCATTTGGTCCAGTGTTGTTATATACATTCACATCACTGTGCAATCAATTTCCAGAACTCTTTTCATCCTGCCTTACTTAGTGTGTCATTAAACCCTAACTCCTCACTCTCCTTCCTTCCCGCGCCTGGCAACCACAGCGCCACTTTGTTCCTCTCTGAATTTGACTGCTCTGAGTACCTTCATGTAAGTAGAATCATACAGTTCCTGTCCTTTGTGACTACACCATTTTACATCCCCACCATCAGTGTGCAGGGGTTCCAGTTTCTCCACATCCTTGCCAAACCTTCTTTTCTCCCTTTTTTTTTTCTCCCATAGTAGCCCTCCTAATATGTGTGAAGTGGTATCTCATTGTGGTTTTGATTTGCATTTCCCTAATGATTATTGATTTTGAGCATCTTTTCCTGTGCAAGCAGAATTTTAAAGAGGGCCTTTCAGGGTAAGTCCCAGTGTTAATTCCCTGAGTGTTCTCTGTAGGAAATAACTGTAAGATACATGGCCCAACACGTTTCAAACCTGTTTACTGGTAAAGCTCACAGATTTATACTTTTGTTTTGGAAGTAAATTGAGACCTAGAGATATTAAGGGGCATGGAGATGCTGAACTGGAGTGGAGAAGAAGATCGGGGGGACAGTTGAGGCCCTGGGGCCTCAGTACCACTGCTGGGACTAGAAACCAGTCTTCTGACTCCTGGACTGGGGTGCTTTAGAGGTGCCAAGCTACCAGGGTTAGCAAAATCTGAAGCTCAGTCTCTCTTATTGCTTCTTTAATAATTCATAGGCATCCACTTATTCAACAAATGATTCTTGTCTCCTCTGTATCTATATTATGCTGGGAATGACACAGTAAATAAGAGGATAGTGATCTCTGCCTTCATGGGTGGTTATTGTCTGGCCTTGGAAATTTCCTTACCCTGTAAAATCAGTAAAATGGTGTTAATCTTTGGGATACCTCTGCATATTAAATCATTTAAATAATGCATAATGGATTTGAATAGGTTTTGGGGGCGATCCTCTGTACAGTTGTTTTTTCCTTTTATAATGAGTAATTTGCAGAGAGAGAATTTGATATTATGTCAATATGGTGCCCCACATAAAAGTTTCACCCACTGGTTTTTTCTTCAGTGGATAATTTTCTGCGTCCATTGTTCCTTCTGTATTTCTTTGCATTTAACTATACAAGATATTTCCCTTCTCTCCTGTCTATGGAGCAGTAAAAATACCTTTTGTTATTTTTTTAATTAAAAATTTTTTTCTAATTAATTTTGGCTGTGTTGCGTCTTCGTTGCTGCGCACAGGCTTTCTCTAGTTGCGGCGAATGGGGGCTATTCTTTGTTATGGTGCGCAGGCTTCTCACTGCAGTGGCTTCTCTTGTTGCGGAGCATGGGCTCTAGGCATGCAGGCTTCAGTAGTTGTGGCACACGGGTTCAGTAGTTGTGGCTCGCGGGCTCTAGAGCGCAGGCTCAGTAGTTGTGGCACACGGGCTTAGTTGCTCCGTGGCATGTGGGATCTTCCCGGACCAGGGCTCGAACTCGTGTCCCCTGCATTGGCAGGCGGATTCTTAACCACTGCACCACCAGGGAAATCCCTGTTATCTAATGGGTTATAATTTTTCATGGTAGGTGTAGGGCCATTGATAAAGGTGAAGAGTGCTAGGTAATGTTGCTTCCTTGCAGTGCCCAGAGTCTTGGAATATTACCCGTATGTAAACACACATACAGGCATGGCTATTCTGAGTGCCTGTGGGTAACACGAGGGAAGACAGCTCGGGAACCCACCTACAGAGCGCAAGTGAGGAGTGATGGTCAGGTGAACTCACTAGGTATTATCACATGCACTTTTGTTGGCAGGATCTGATCCCTTTATTTTTTTTGAAGAAGGACTTAGTATCTTTTTTTTTTAATTGAAGTATAGTTGATTTACAATATTGTGTTAGTTTCAGGTATATAGCAAAGATTCAGTTATGCATATATATTTTTTTTTCAGATTCTTTTCCATTATAGGTTATTAAAAGATATTGAGTACAGTTCCCTGTGCTATACAGTAGGTCCTTGCTGTTTATTTTATATATAGTAGTGTGTATCTGTTAATCCCAAACTCCTAATTTCTCTCTCCCCCAGCTTCCCCTTCGGTAACCATAAGTTTCTTTTCTATATCTGTGAGTCTGCTTGTTTTGTAAGTAAGGTCACTTGCATCATAGTTTACACATGTAAGTGATATCATATGGTATTTGTCTTTCCCTGCCTGACTTACTTCACTTAGTATGATCTCTAGCTCCATCCATGTTGCTGCAAATGGCATTATTTCATTCTTTTTTATGGCTGAGTAATCCATTGTATATATATACCACATCTTCTTTATCCATTCATTTATCGATGGACATTTAGGCTGTTTCCATGTCTTGGCTATTGTAAATAGTGTTGCTATGAACATTGGGGTGCATGTATCTTTTTGAATTAGAGTTTCCGTCTTTTCTGGATATATGCCCAGGAGTGGTATTGCTGGATCATATGGTAACTCTATTTTTAGTTTTTTAAGGAACCTCCATACTGTTTTCCATACTGGCTGTACCGATTTACATTCCCACCAACAGTATAGGAGGGTTCTCTTTTCTCCACACCCTCTCCAGCATTTATTATTTGTAGACTTTGATCATGGCCTTTCTGACTGGTGTAAGGTGATACCTCACTGTAGTTTTGATTTACATTTCTCTAATAGTGATATTGAACTTCTTTTCATGTGCCTGTTGGCCAATGTATGTCTTTTTTGGAGAAATGTCTATTTAGGTCTTCTGCCCATTTTTTGATTGGGTTTTTTTTTTTTTTTGATACTGAGCTATACGAGCTGTTTGTATATTTTGGAAATTAATACTTTGTTGGTCAAAACATCATTTGCAAATATGTTCTCCCAAACATCATTTGCAAATATGTTCTCCCAGTCCATAGGTTTTCTTTCATTTTGTTTGTTGTTTCCTTTGCTGTGCAAAAGCTTTTAAGTTTAATTAGGTCCCATTTGCATATTTTTGGTTTATTTTCATTACTCTAGGAGGTAGATCAAAAAAGACATTGCTGCAATATATGTCAGAGTGCTGCCTATGTTTTCCTCTAAGAGTTTTATAGTGTCTGGCCTTATGTTTAGGTCTTTAATCCATTTTGAGTTTATTTTTGTATGTGGTGTTAGAGAATGTTCTAATTTCATTCTTTTACATGTAGCTGTCCAGATTTCCCAGCACCATTTATTGAAGAGAATGTCTTTTCCCCATTGTATATTTTTGCCTATATTCTTTGTCCTAGATTAATTGACCATGAGTAGCGTGTGGGTTTATTTCAACACCTGATTCCCCCCTTTAAACTATATACAGGCTGGCCTTGACTATTCCATGAGCACTCCATTCTTTCTTTTCTTGTGACCAGGGAACTAACAGTGAGAAAACAGACCACCTACAAATACTCATAGTCAGGGCAGTCTACATATTTTAAAGGGCCCAGTGCACAATGGAAAAAGCAGGGTCCACTGTTTAGAAATTATTTCAAGATAGCAACAACAGGACACTAAACAAGTATGGTTCAGTTTAACAGATGAGAGGCGGTCAGGGTATTACAGAAATATGAGTTACCTAGGATGAGGATTGATCTTAAGGTGGCTTCCTAGAAGAGGTGAAAACTGGGCTGACCCTAGAGAATGAGGCTATCTCCCCTACATGGACCTTCTTCTCTTTTTTTAGACCACAGGGTATTGAGGAGGATCACTTAGTCATTCTGACTTAAATGTCAGTCACCAAGAGTTTTCTGCCACTGTACATTCTAATTATCTACCTCTGGAGTTGCGACACATGCCATGGGGGGCATGGAGAGGTACTGTCCAGACCTCCCTTCAAGGACTTGTTGCTCCAGCTGCTGGAAGTGCTGCTAGTAGGCAGTCTTTAGCCATCAGCTCCTCTGGGGGCAGCCTGTATGCAGTGACCCATCAAGGTAGAGGTATAAAGCCCTGGCCATTGGACATGTCAGGAAACCCTGAAGGGCCGTCTTCATTCCAGAGCCCCCATGGGGTCAGCTAAGGTCATCTGACCAGTGTTCCAGCTTGATTTCTCCCTCTGCCCTATCTTGTTTCTTCCCTCTCGCTTCTGCAAGTATTGATCCCAAGGGCACCCCTAATAAACATCCCAACACTAAACTCCATCTGGGTCTGTATCCCAGAGAACCAACTTGCAGCATGTATCAGAAAACATTCCAGTACTTGGGGAGGATTTTTATTTGAAAATTACTGGTTACACATATAACATTTTAGAATCACCAAGTAAAATACAAAATGGTGGAAACAAGGACTTTGTGGGTGAATGTGGTTACCTTTGGTTTAAAATCCTCAATCTAATGTTGTCTGACCAAACTGAAATTATCTATTAATAACAAAAGAAAACTATTATGTTGAACCATATGAAACTGCCATTTTATAAGTTAAAAAAAAAAGGTTGAATGTTAGCAGTTCCACATGGTTCAATCTAATAGAAAAAATACATTAGCATTTGAAATTTAGAGGACATTATACTTATGAATAACTCATGGGTAAAATATATAATTGAGTTAAATTAGAAATTAAAAAATACCTAATACTATGGTTATTGATCAGTGCTAAGCACCAAAACTTGTAGGTTGCAGCTAAGGTGGGTCTTAGGGAAAAAAAGTACGCTTTATGTACTTAGAATTAAGTTAAAAATTAATCTTTTTCTAATATAAGTTTCCAGTTTAAGAACTGAGAAAAAAAATCTCAAAATAAATGAAAAGTTGAAGGAAAGAAAGAATAATATAATGAACTAGAAAATGTTTAAAAAACCAGAAAGGATCAATCAAGCCATAAAAAGCAAAAAAACACAATTATAGGTGCTGTAGAGTTTAAACATATAAGATATTGTGAATAACTTTATGTCAATCAAGTTCAAAGCTCACAGGAGATCCACTCCTAGAGAAATAAAACGTACCAAAAATGACTCTATAGAAATAACAAACTGAATAGTCCTAAAATAATTACCAAAAATTAACCAGACATTGATGGTTGCACAACACTGTAAATGTGATTAATGACACTGAATTGTATGTTTAAAAATGGTTATATGGCAAATTTTATGTTATATATTTTACCACAATAAAAAAATTAAAAAATAAGATCTTCAGTCTAAAAGACAATCGATCACACATCTGTCCTTCATTATGAAATCCCCTAGAAGGGCTCCTATTTTGAAAAAGTGTATTTTCTCTCCCTTCTCTTTTAGAACATATAATATTGTCCTTCTGTATTTTAACCCTATATCTATTTTTTTCTTCTGGAGAGGGGATGCCTCTCTCTCATATAATGTCACTTAAACTAAGGTATATTTTTTGTTTTTCCTATTAGTTTTCTCTTACTATTTTAACCAGAGGTCTTTGGGTATGGAACCCAGTTCTGTTAAAGTGGTGAGACAAAATGGCAACTTCACATACTTCGACTAAATAGAATCCCTGATATAATTGGACAGGGGTATATAATTTGGGGAATAGTAAGAAACATCTGTGACAACTTTGTCTTGCACCTTAGAAAATGTGCTTTGTCTCTGGAGTCTCTCAAGGCACAAAAACTGGGAGACAGCTTTTATTGGCGGCTTGTACCTGATTTAGGTAAGAAAAAAAGTAGTATAACATAATAAAAATAATCCTTTTGTAAGAGCTTAGAATCTTTGGGTGAAGTTGGAGAAAATAATCCAAATAAGTGAACATCTTGTATGTGTAAATATTTGTTGCTGGTGTAAAGAAAATACAATATAGCTTATGCAGTGCAAAAACTATTGGAGAAATGCCTTCGGAATAGACTTGACCTCATGGTAGAATCATGGTGCTGACTCAAAAATTGTTAAGGCTGAGGGCTGTCCATTGGAAGCGTTCATAACCTCATGGTCACTGTGAGTAATATCTGTCTATGTCATTTTGAAGTGCACCTGAGGGGAAAAAAGACAGAAACAACATGTTTAAAAGTTTTAAAGTCCTCCTCCCTAAGGCAATGCATTTCTAGGTCCACTTCTTTATGTGAAGCAAATCATATCACTACTGGAGGCACAATAAAAAAAACCAGGGATGTATTTATTCTATGGAGGAAGTAGCCCCATTAAAACCCTCAGTGGGGCTGAGCTTAATACCAAACAACCTGTAGATCCACTTGAGTTCTGCTCATTCTGATTCACAGATATGTTTTATCACTATATTACATTGTTAAGCAGAATCATTTTACTGACTCAAAACTTGGAGATATATTAAAAACGGTGACAGAGAGGCTGGGAAATCTCGTGTCTGAAAAGGGTTTCTCATTTTCACACATAAAATGAGCACACCAGATTTGGATGTTAATATCAGGTTGTCATCCCTATATTTTATAAACTCGGACTGACAAGCATTGAAACACTGGCATATATGTATGAAATATGCTGGCATTTAATTTGTGCAGCAAAGCAGTTATAGGGCCTATAGAAATGTGATCTGTGGATGGTGGGTCACAGGAATGAAAAGAGAATCAAAAGCTTTAACAAAGACTCAACCAAGCAACTTCGAAAAAGAAAGATGATACCAAATAATAGGACAGGTCTTTGCCAGGCCTTTGAGTTCTTCAATTCTACCAATTTCTAGCTGAACTGGAAGAAATAAAGGTTTTCTGATAAATGTATAATCAGAACATAAAGGAAATGAAATGCTGTCAAGTTTCTCTATTCCACAATCATCAGTTTTTAGTAGCTGTATTGTATCTCAGTTCCTTGACAGATGTGCAGAACAAAATGAAATAATGTCAAGGTTTGTGAGCTGTTATCTCAAAATGTATTTCTTTGAAAAAGGACTTCAAATGTCATTTTTTTCCCCCAAAGAGGAATGTGAAATGTTTTGTTTGAATCTTTATAACAGAAAATGTACCATCTATCTGAGGCTGACTTGTGTCAGGATCTGGGTCACCTAAACATAGGATTATGGATTTATTTTATAAAACCTGGGACCAAATACATTTGTGGGTGCTGTCAACAAAGTTATCATGAGAGATAATGGACATCACACATGAAATAGAAAAGCACTGAAACACCTACCTTCATATCAAGTGTACTTTCTTTTTCTCTTGTTGCTTGCATACTTGCTACCTGCCTCTGAACAGCACTGAATATGAAATGCTGTACATTAAAATGTCCCTTAAGTTAAGCAGAAAAATAAGAAATTCTCCAAGAATGCGTGGACCCCACTGGGTGAAATCTGAGGCTATTTCCATTATAATGCAAGAATTTTAAAAAATAAGGCCTTTGGGGGGAGGCTAATTGCATATGATCTCTCTCCTCCATTTTTTAAAGCTAGCCATATTTTGTGTGGTTATCTATTATGTACTCTCTTGGTGAAACTAAAAACAGCCCAAAGACAAATGGAAATACTTTTAACTTTCTACTGCTTGACAATCCTCCCAAAATCACCTGGTTCCTCTCCCTATAACTCTTCTCAATGTAATTTTTTAAAAGAAAAAAATTTTTTTAATTAATTAATTTATTTTTGGCTGTGTTGGGTCTTCGTTGCTGTGCGCAGGCTTTCTCTAGTTGCGGTGAGCGGGGGCTACTCTTTGTTGCAGTGCACGGGCGGGCTTCTTATTGCAGTGGCTTCTCGTTGCAGAGCACAGGCTCTAGGTGCACGGGCTTCAGTAGTTGTGGCACATAGGCTCAGTAGTTGTGGCTCACGGGCTCTAGAGCGCAGACTCAGTAGTTGTGGCACATGGGCTTAGTTGCTCTGCGGTATGTGGGATCTTCCCAGACCAGGGCTCGAACCCGTGTCCCCTGCATTGGCAGGCAGACTCGTAACCACTGCGCCACCAGGGGAGCCCAAATATTACTAGCACCTTTTAACCAAAATGGCCTTTGCTTCGTGGTCTGCAATAATTGAAACCGAATACAGAAAACAAGCTTTCTGTATATAAAAGCCTTGATTTGACCCTTCTCTTTCTCATGGTGTAGACTACACTCTGGCTGACAGCAGAAGTGACAGAAGGCATCTTTTTCATAGGGCGGGTTATGAAGAGGGTTGAGATGACTGAACGCTTGTTAAGCAGAGTCCTTGTGGATGGGCTGAGCCTGAATGGAGAGGCCCAGTCTCGCCTCTCTCTCTCTTTCTCTCCTGGAACCACTGCTGACCCTGGAAAAATCACTTAAGCTTTCTCCACTGCATTTGTGAAATGAGACAATGACCTACCTCATAGGAACTAAGTGATGGCCACAAACTGCAGGTTTAAAACACGCTGAGCTAAGTGTTGGGTGTGATTATGATACTGCTCAGAGACGTGGCCCCTTAGTCCACGGAAAGTAGCAGCATCAGTCAGATTGAATGATGAAAACAGAACATCTCAGAGGCCCTTTTGTGAATCTTGTAGTTTTATCTTAAAAGAAGCCCAGTGGAGACACATTTAGCTCAGTGAACATGGTAACCTGGGTGGCAGAAAGGTGGTTTAAAAATTACTTAATGCCAGCTCAGAATGGTTGTGAAGATTAAAAGAGATAACGCCCAAAATACTCAATTCATGGTAAGCAGAACATAAGACCAGTGAGTGGTGGGTTTCTTGGACCTCTTCCCTTTCTTCTCTCGGGCATGGTTCATTATAGTTCCTCCAATGTAGGTTAAAACAGTCTAGTACTTAAACTCCAGCTTGTAAATAAAACCACCATCATGGAATTAGATCTTACTAAGAGCAACACAGCAATAAAAGCCCACTTGCATGGATAAAAGCCAGCAATTAGTGTTTCAATATATGTAGAATTCTGGCTCAAGACTATACGTTTATTCTCCCTGAACTGCATGGCCCTAGTTCAATCCCAGTAACCCTCAAACTCCAATCCCAGTAACCCTCAAACTCCTCATCTTGAGAGCAGGTCTAACTTTGTGTACATACTGGCAGGTACATTACCGAAGTTAAAGAGTGCTGGAGAGTTAGAAAGGATTTTTGCTTTTAACTTAACGGAATAATGAATATTCTTTCCCCTTATCCTTTCAGAAATCACCCTAAACAGCAAGGATATTGGGAGATAAAAAAATAAGCCCAATCTTTGATGAAATCAGGAGTCATTTGAAATTCCAAGAGACAAAATATCTGGACAGGCTACATTAAGCAACTGGATCCAGTGGGCTGTGGCACGACAGAGATGGTACGTAAGGGGAGCAGATCTCAGCATCATGGGAGAACATAGCTCTCCAACTAAGGGGCAAATGCCAGTGAGGAATCATATAGAATCAGTATCTTTGCCTGAAGCATGTAGATTGGTGAGGTCCTAGGAGAAGAGAGATTTTGAAATGCAAGCACCATTGACTGCCCATCTCTGCAGGCTAGGGAGGAATACAGGCTAAATGAATTTGTGTTCTCGATTTCTCTCTCACTTGCTTATTTTTTCTCTCTAGGCCATGTGGAACTTCTGTGTTAAGCACAGAGAATTCCCTTTAGTCTCAAATGATGCCCTAGCCACAACTATCCCACAGATATATGGTCTAAAACAAACTCAATTCAAAGGTGAGTAGTAGGAATAACAGTAATAAAAAAGTAGTATAGGATCTGTAAAATACACAAACAAAAATGAAGGAATAAGATGAGCATATGATGGATGAAAAAATACTCACTGAAAAGATGAAAATTATTTTAAAAATATAATACATTCAAAGAAAATGTAGTAGAACAGTCAACCTGTGGACATCCAAGAGTACAGGAAAACATGGCACAGCAACAATGATGAAACATGAGTTGACAGAGGCTGAAAGTGAAATGGAAGAGAAAAATGAAAACATCAAAGAAATTCTAAAAGGCAGCATGAAGATTAGTCACTGCTGAAAAAACAATATGAGACATGGAGGATAGGATTGAGAAAGCAAGGCAAATAACTAAATTAATGAAAAATTTAAAAGGATTAAGGAGGTAATAGCTTTATAAAATAGACAAAGGACAGCAACATATACATTATAGATAGCTGTAAAGAGGAGAGTCTAATCAAATAAATTCAAAGATGTAATTCAAGCAAATGCTTAGAAATAAAAGACTCGAATCTAGAGATCAAGAGTGCATGATGTCCTAGGAAAAACTAATGACCTTCAAAATACAGAAAGAATCCTTTAAGAATCCAGGAAAGAAGATCAAGTTTTATCAAATTAGAGATGCAGCAGGTAAATATTTCATACAGTTAACCCTTGAGCAACGTAGAGGTTGGGGCGCTGATCCTCTGGACAGTCTGTATATAACACTGCAGTCACCCTCCATATCTACAGATTGAACGAACTGTGGATCATGTAGTACTGCAGTACAAATTTTTTAAAAAGTGAACACAAGTTAACCTGTGCAGTTCAAACTGTACTGTTCAAGGGTTAACTATATTTACAATAAGTCAGGGATTCTAACTCCAATGCACAAAATGATATAGAGCCTTGTTTTCAAACCTTTATTTGTACTGCCACCCACAGTAGTAAATATATTTAAATTTACACTGAGTACCAGTACAGACTACCAGTACAGATTTCACTGTCTATATTTATATTCATCTATTCTGAAAGGAATTTAATGAAATATTTACTGTTAGTAGGAAAGATACATTGCTATTCTTCGTCCATTCCATTCTTTTCTATTTCATTTCTTAAAACATGCTGGTCATGACTGACTAAATGGATTTCACAGGCCCACTAAGGACTCACAACTCAAACTTTTAAAAACAGTATACAAGGAACAAACTTTAGTCAACTAGAGATGCAAAAAGTATCATTTAACACAGGTAAGTAAAATAATAGAGGTTTAAGTATTTTTAAAGATTTGAAGGTGAACAGTAGAAGAAAAACCATTTAAACAACTAAAATTTGTTGGCAGAATGGAGAAAAGGGAAACATGTTGTCAATGTTTATAATGTGGAGTCAATAATAAGGAAATAAAGTATTCCTGGAAGAAATTAAAGCAACACACAAAATAATGAACAAAAAAAACAAAAATTACAGACTACAAAATAAAAGGTTTTAAAATAAGAATACTAAAAACTGAAAGCATAACAGAACTAAGATAAAACATACCCCTAAGGGCTAAGATTAAATCTCAGGCCTAAACCTAACTATAATACTTGCCATTGCAGGAGACACATCTACAATCTGTTATCAAAAGACAATCAAAGACATATCAGGCAAATGAAAACTGGGGACTTAATTTCAGTTTTGAACCAGGTTGGATTCAGGGTCAGAAACTGAATCAAAGAAAGGCACTTGAGTGTTGTATGAAAGAAGAGAAGGTTAGCACTCCCCTTGACAAGGATGGAAGAGGTCCTTGGGCCTGACAACATGCAAATGGTTAAGGCATTGCCACCTGCTTCACGGCATCTAACCATCATTTTTTGGTAAATTTAAGAAAACTGAAATCCTATCCAGCATCTTTTCTGATCACAACACTATGAGATTAGAAATCAATTAGAGAAAAAAAAATGTATAAAACACTAACACGTGGAGGCTAAACAATTTGTTACTAAACAACCAATGGATCACTGAAGAAATCAAAAAGGAAATCAAAAAATACCTAGAGAAAAATGAAAATGAAAACACAAGCAGCCAAAACCTATGAGATGCAGCAAATGCAGTTTGAAGAGGGAAGTTTATTTGAAAAATCTCAAATAAACAACCTAACCTTACACCTAAAGCAACTAGAGAAAGAACAAACAAAACCCAAATGAAAGAAAGAAATCATAAAGATCAGAGCAGAAATAAATGAAGCAGAGACGAAGAAAACCAGAAAAGACCAATGAAAGTAAAAGCTGGTTCTTTGAAAAGATAACGTTGAAAAACCTTTAGCCAGACTCATCAAGAAAAAAAGGGAGAGGGCTCAAATCAATAAAATTAGAAATGAAAAAGAAGTTACAACTGACATCACAGAAATACAGAGGATCATAAGAGACTACTACAAGCAATATGCCAATAAAATGGACAACCTGGAATAAATGGACAAATTCTTAGAAATGCACAGCTTTCCAAGACTGAACCAGGAAGAAATAGAAAATATGAACAGACCAATCATAAGTACTAAATTGAAGCAGTGATTTATAAAAATTCCAGGACCAGATGGCTTCAAAAGAGAATTATATCAAACATTTAGAGAATTAACACCTATCTTTCTGAAACTCTTCCAAAAAATTGCAGAGGGAGGAACACTCCCAAATTCATTCTGTGAGGCCACCATCACCCTGATTACAAAACCAGACAAAGAATACCACAAAAAAAGAAAATTACAGGCTATATCTCTGATGAACATTGATGCAAAAATCCTCAACAAAGTACTAGCAAACCAAATCCAACAACACATTAAAAGGATCATACACCATGATCATGTGGGATTTATCCCAGGGATGCAAGGATTCTTCAGTGTTTGCAAATCAATCAGTGTGATACACCACATTAACAAACTGAGGAATAAAAACCATATGATCATCTCAAGAGATGCAGAAAAAGCTTTTGACAAAATTCAACACCCATTTATGATAAAAAAAAAAAAGGGCTTCCCTGGTGGCGCAGTGGTTGGGAGTCCGACTGCCGATGCGGGGGACGCGGGTTCGTGCCCCGGTCCGGGAGGATCCCACGTGCCGCGGAGCGGCTGGGCCCGTGAGACATGGCCTCTGGGCCTGCGCGTCCGGAGCCTGTGCTCCGCAACTGGGAGAGGCCACGGCAGTGAGAGGCCCGCGTACCGCAAAAAAAAAAAAAAAAAAAAAAAAAAAAACTCCAGAAAGTGGGCATAGAGGGAAACTGCCTTAACATATAACAAAGGCCATATATGACAAACCCACAGCTAACAACATACTCAATGGTGAAAAGCTGAGAGCATTTCCTCTAAGATCAGGACAAGACAAGGACATCCATTCTCACTACTTTTATTAAATATAGTTTGGAAGTCCTAACCATGGCAATCAGAGAAGAAAAAGAAAGAAAAGGAACCCAAATTGGAAAGAAGTAAAACTGACACTGTTTGCAGGTGACATAATACTATACATAGAAAATCCTAAAGATGCCACCAGAAAACTACTAGAACTCATCAATGAATTCCTTAATGCAGGATACTAAAGTAACACACAGAAATGTCTTGCATTCCTATATACTAAAAACAAAAGATCAGAAAGAGAAATTAAGGAAACAACCCCATTTACCACTGCATCAAAAAGAATAAAATACCTAGGAATAAACCTACCTAAGGAGACAAAAGACTTGTACTCTGAAAACTATAAGACACTGGTGAAAGAAATCGAAACTGACACAAACAGATGGAAAGATATACCGTGTTCTTGGATTGGAAAAATCAATATTGTCAACATGACTATAACTACCCAAGGCAATCTACAGATTCAATGCAATCCCTATCAAATCACCAATGATAACTTTTCACAGAACTAGAACCAAAAAAATTAATTTGTATGGAAACACAGAAGACCCTGAATAGCCAAAGCAATCCTGAGAAAGAAAAATGGAGCTGGAGGAATCACGCTCCCTGACTATACTACAAAGCTACAGTCATCAAAACAGTATGTACTGGTGCACAATCAGAAATATAGATCAATGGAACAGGATAGAAAGCCTAGAAATAAATCCACACACCTATAGTTTTTGTCAATTAACCTATGAGAAAGGAGGCAAGACTGTACAATGGAGAAAAGACAGTCTCTTTAAGTGGTGCTGGGAAAACTGGACAGCTACATGTAAGAGAATGAAATTAGAGCATTCTCAAACACCGTACACACACAAAAAATGTAAGGCTATAAAACTCTTAGAGGAAAACATAGGCAGAACTCTGACATAAATTGCAGAAATGTGTTTTTTGATCCACTCCCTAGAGTAATGAAAATAAAAACAAAAATATGCAAATGGGACCTAATTAAACTTAGAAGCTTTGCACAGCAAAGGAAACAATAAACAAAATGAAAAGACAACCTACGGACTGGGAGAAGATATTTGCAAATGATGTGATGACCAAAAAGGTATTAATTTCCAAAATATACAAACAGTTCATATAGCTCAGTATCAAAAAAGAAAAAATCCCAAACAACCTAATCAAAAAGTGGGCAGAAGACCTAAATAGACATTTCTCCAAAGTAGACATACAGATGACCATAAAGCATGTGAAAAGGTGCTCAACACCACTAATTATCAGAGAAATGCAAATCAAAACTACAATGAGGTATCACCTCACACTGGTCAGAATGGCCATCATCAGAAAGCCTAAAACAATAAATGCTGGCAAGTGTGTGGAGGAAAGGGACCCCTACTACACTATTGGTGGGAATGTAAATTGGTACAACCACTATGGGGAACAGTATGGAAGTTCCTTAAAAAACTAAAAATAGAACCATAATCCAGGAATCCCATTCCTGGGCATATATTTGGAGAAAACCATGGTTCAAAAGGATACATACACCCCAATGTTCATTGCAGCACTATTTACAATAGCCAAGACATGGAAGCAACCTAAATGTCCTTTGACAGATGAATGGATAAAGAAGACATGGCATATATATACAGTGGAATATTAGCCATAAAAAAAATGAAATAATGCCATCTGCAGCAACATGTGTGGACCTAGAGCTTATACTAAATGAAGTAAGTCAGACAAAGAAAGACAAATATCCTGTGATATCACTTACACGTGGAATCTTAAAAACATGATACAGATGAAGTTATTTACAATACATAAATAGACTCAGACATAGAAAACAAACTATTGGTTACCAAAGGGGAAACGTCGGGGGAGGAGGGGTAAATCAGGAGCTTGGGATTAACATACACTCACTACTATATGTAAAATTTTGGGCTGGCCAATAAAATTCCTTCAGTTTTTAAGTAAAAATAAGACATTTTTCATTTTCTCCAAGAACTTCATAGAACAATGTATTCACCGTTTTGTTCCACTACTTTCTGCCTTTTTTCAGGCAACTTCATAATTCCATCTTCCTAAAACTTTTTGTCTGAGGAAAGAACTGTTCCAGGTACCTTTTATAGCTTTCCAGGGAACTGAAACTTTTTCCATTACAAGAATTTTGTAAAGACCGAAATAAACGGAAATCCGAAGGTGCAAGGTCTGGTGAATATGGCAGATGAATCAGAACTTCCCAGCCAAGCTGTAATGGTTTTTGCCTGGTCATCAAAAAAACATGCGGTCTTGCATTATCCTGATGGAAGATTATGCATTTTCTTGTGACTAATTCCAGATGCTTTTTGTCAAGTGCTGCTTTCAGTTGGTCTCATTGGGAGCAGTGTTGCAGCAAAACCAGAAATGAGTAAATGGCCTTAGGCACATACCAGCCAAACAGGCCTGCAAGAGTTAAGCAGTCTTGGTTATTCTTTAGCTGTTCTTACTAACACACACTTGTAGCTAGACTTGTCCTTCACAAAGCTAAACAAAGCCAATTACTCTCTGATTCCATATGAATTATACTCTGCACCTAGCATTCTTCTCCCCCTACACTCCCCTGTAGCATTCTGCATTTCAAAAACAAGGTCATGGCTGATAACTTCAGGGACACCGGACCTGGTTGCTGAGCCACCTGATGCCAGCTTTCGGCCATAAATTTGCAGAAGAAGGAAATGCAAGACCTTCATTAGTTTGAGCCTTATCACCTACCCCAGACCATGGAGTCTTGGCCTATAAAACCTTTCCCTATTCCCCAGGGATGGGGGGGGGCACAGTTCTTGAGGTGGTAGCCTGCTGTGTCCTCTCTTTGCCTGTTAAAGAATAAAAGCTACTTTTTCTCGTTCTGCTAAAACTCTTGGTATTTCTTTTTGGCATTGGTGAACAGAGAGCCAAGATTGTGGCATCAGCCAAACTTGTTGGAATTAATCATTGGATTTCTGGAAGGAGCTCATAATAGAGGACTCTCTTCCAATCCCACCATATAGACAACATCACCTTCTTTGGATGAAGACCACCGGTGCCTTTGGTGTGGTTGGTGGTGGTTCATTTCACCTGCCCCACAATCTCTTCTGTTCCACATTACTGTACAGTATCCACTTTTCATCGCCTGTCACAATTTGTTTTAAAAACGGACTGTTTACATTAGTTTCAGTAGAGAATTGCATGTGGAAATATGGTCAAGAAAGTTTTTTGTGCTTAACTTATGTGGAAACCAAACATCAAAGCGATTAACATAACCAAGCTGGTGCAAATGATTTTCAGTGCTTGATTTGGAAATTTTGAGTATGTCATCTATCTCCTGCATGGTATAATGTTGATTGTTCTCAATTAATGATTTGATTGCTATCAACTTCAACTGGTCTACCCAACCGTGGAGCATCGTCTAGTGAGAAATCTCCAGCACAAAACTTCACAAACCACTTTTGACGTATTCAATCAGTCACAGCACCTTCTCCATACACTGCACAAATCTTTTTTTGCGTTTCAATTGCACTTTTGCCTTTCTTGAAATAATAAAGCATAATATGCCAAAATGTTGTTTTCTTCAATCTTCAATATTAAAATGGCTACACAAAAATTCACCAATTTTAAGTTATTTTTTTAAATGCAGGCTGATATGACAGCTGTCACAATACAGTCTAACAAAATTGTTTTGAATGAAGTTAAAGACAACGAAGCACTACTAGAGCTGACTTACGGAAAAAACTGAAGGAACACGTTTTGGCCAACCCAATAGATAACCAACAAGGACCTACTGAATAGCACAGGGAAATCTACTCAATATTCTGTGATAACCTATGTGAGAAAAGCATCTGAAAAAGAATGAATATATGTATAACTGAATCACTTTGCTGTGCACCCTGAAAGTAATACAGCATTGTAAATCAACTATACTCCAATAAAATTTAAAACAAAACAAAAAAAGTAAGGCACTTTAAAATAGTAGAAAATGTAATTCATAGTGAAAAACCTAAGTCATGAATATCTAGGGACTGAATAACTATAGCACTGAAATTATCAAAACAAGTTACAAGAAGTATAAAATGGAACCTGGTACAGTATGAGACTAATTCACTTCTCTAGGTCCAAGTCACATCAAATGGACCAAAATAAATAAGAATAGAGAAAACCTAAATAATGTAATTAATAAAATCACTATAATTAAAAATTAAACTCTATACCTTAAATAGCCAATAGTCCATCTTTTTTTTTTTTGCGGTATGCGGGCCTCTCACTGTTGTGGCCTCTCCCGTTGCGGAGCACAGGCTCCAGACGCACAGGCTCAGCGGCCATGGCTCACGGGCCCAGCCGCTCTGCGGCACACGGGATCTTCCCGGACCGGGGCACGAACCTGGTGTCCCCCGCATCGGCAGGCAGACTCCCAACGACTGTGCCACCAGGGAAGCCCCTAGTCCATCTTTTTAAATGCCCAAAGAACATTCACAAAAATTACCTATAAACTAGAACTTAAAGTATTATTAAACACTGTTTCTGGGTGGAAATGGTACAGAGAACTTTTTTTTTAATCATAAGGCAATGAAATGAGTAAAATAGAAAACATAACAAACATAAAAAATCTTCTATCCACAGGAAATTTTAAAGATCTCTTAAATAATTCTTAGGCCAAAGAGGAAATGACAACCAAAACTGCAGAATCTATAAATAAAAACCTAACTATGATGAAAGCACTACACACCAGAACCTATGGGATATAGCTAGAACAGTATTCAGAGAAAAGTTCACAGCCTTAAAATATTTATATTAATAAATAAGAAAGAAAGAAAGAAAACAAATGTATTCAAGAAGTAAGAAGAAACAACAAAAGAAACCAAAGGAAGGAAGGAATGATTAAAGTTGAAATGCAGAAAGTGATAAATTATCAAAAAGAATACAAGTAGTAAGTGAATGTGAGAGTTCCTTCTTTGGGGGAAAAAACATAAAACTGTAACAGTTCATTAGAAGGGAAAATGAGTAGGGAATGGAGAGAGCATAAATACTGTGTAGCCATTAAAAAGAATGAGGTAACTATGTATTAATATAATCTGAGATATTTAAATGAAAAATCAAGGAACAGCTATCATTTGCACTTAAAAACAAGGAAGGCTACATATGCACAAGTTCTTACTGATGCACAGAACATGTCAACAGAACAGTCAACAATTGTGCTGGGGCTCCATCCTGGGGGAGGAGCTGTGTGATGACAGGAGTCGCAGAGTGACTTATTCATAAATTTAAAAGTAAAGTTTTTACATAAAAATGGAATCTTAAAAAAAAGTGGTTCTGATGAACCTAGGGGCAGGACAGGAATAAAGACGCAGATTTCGAGAATGGACTTGAGGACATGGGGAGGGGGAAGGGTAAGCTGGGACGAAGTGAGCGAGTGGCATGGACATATATACACTACCAAATGTAAAATAGCTAGCTAGTGGGAAGCAGCTGCATTGCACGGGGAGATCAGCTTGGTGCTTTGTGACCACATAGAGGGGTGGGATAGGGAGGGTGGGAGGGAGACACAAGAGGAAGGGGATATGGGGATATATATACACATATAGCTGATTCACTTTGTTATACAGCAGAAAACACAACATTGTAAAGCAATTATACTCCAATAAAGATTAAAAAAAACAACTCTAATAATGTGGACTCTTAAATATAGTATATAAGTTGTGATAAAATATTTTTATACTTTTCATCTTAAAATCACAAGTGTAAATTAGTAACTAGATATTTTAAATTGTACTCACTATTCTAATATGCCAAATTCTCTTAAACATGACAAATGTATGAAATAAAAAATGTACAAAGACTTTTTTTAAAAGTTTGAATTTTGTAGCAATAGATATATCATGTTTAAAAACTGATTATTAAAAATAATACATTTTAATTATTTAGAGTCTCTAAAGCTACTTAAAAGAACTGTGGATGCATTTTTAAATTATTATTGGGAGGGAAGGGTTTAATCTATAGCCTTTTAAAAAATGATCCCATTTTATATTATAAAACTATATTCTCAAAGCACTTAGAGCACTTAGGCATCTGCTATCTCATCTGACCCCTGTAATAAGTGTGAAGAAGCTAGGCAGTGCTGTAATCCCTGCACTGCATACAGGTGAGGACCCTGAGGCTCAGAGACCTTAGGGGACATAAGGCCACATGGCTAAGTGCCTCCTGCAGCCTATTCAAACTGGTCCAGGCTCCTAGGATATTAGGATTTCATAACTTTTGGGTTGTATCTAGTGATTTCATGAGTAGATAAAATGACACCTCTGTTACACACTGGGGACAAAGAAACTTCCAAAAAACCTCAATCATGTCTGCTTCATCACAGAAGAAAATGAATGACAGGCATTCATCCTTTGTTATGGGCTGAGTCCTGTCACCTTCTATTTTATGTTGAAGTCCTAACCCCCAGCACCTCAGAATGTGACTGTATTTAGAGACAGGATCTTTAAAGAGGTGAATAAGTTAAAATGAAGTCATATAGGTGGGCCCTAATCTAATATGACTGGTGTCCTTATAAGAAGAGATTAGGACACAGGCACACAGAGGGATGACCATGCAAAGACACAGAGAGAAGACGGCATCTCCAAGCCAAGGAGAGAGGCCTCAGAGGAAAACAACCCTACCAACACTTTAACTTCAGACTTCCAACCTCCAGAGCTGTGAGGAAATAAATGTCTTATTTAAGTCGCATACTACATGGTCCTTGTATGGCAGCCCTAGCAAACTAACGCATCATTCAACTTTATGTATCTAAAAAGTACTTTCTCTACGATTTCATGGATCATCTAAAAGGGTCAATCAGACAGTGATTCAGCTTGCCTGCACCAACGTTTTCAGAGAAGCAACTATGTGGTCAAGAATACGTGGCTTAGAAGCACCTCTCCCCAGATATTTTCTTTTCAAATGAATGAATTCTGTTCTGTTAGAGTGAAAAGCTTGTTGACTTAGGCTAGTCCTCCCTGTGTTACAGCTCTGAACAATGCACTGATATCTGATGCTTGCACACTTAAAAAGTTGACAGTCTGACAGGTTGTTCTAAGAAGACAGCATATGCAGAAATAATGTCAAGAGGATATTCAACTAGGATGGGAATCAAGATACAGATTTCCTTATGTCTTTCTGTAGAGGTGATCTGAGCCAGTGGCAGGACTGAAATCCAAGAGTGATGTTCTGCCACCCTGTGAACTTGGGTGACTGGCCCCGCCTTGGCTACCACATGAAAGGAGCAGCGTTCTCAGGCTCGACACAGAGCAGGGTACCTAAGGTGGAACTCAGCCTCCCCCACCAAGTCACCCCCTGCACTCCCTGGACCAGCTCTGTGACCTTAGGTGAGCCCTGGACCCAGTCTCCTCATCCATGAGCTGGGATAAAAAAAAAAGGACTGTGATGAGGATTAAGTGCAATCATACATGTGAGAAGTATGTAAAATAAATTATGAAGAACTACACAAATGTAACTTAACATTAATCTTGTTAAAGTAGGTGCAGGATTACTAGACCAGGAATCACAGGCTTTCTAATTCTATGACCTATCCCTGCTTTTGTATTTATGTTACAGTTGATTTAAAACATATACTGGAAGAACAGATTTCTAATTGTGTATCTGCTGCAAACTAGCTTAACATTAGTTATATATAGAAGACCACCTTCCTTCTAAGGGGCCTTAGTTTCCTCACCTGTAAAATGAGGATGTTGAACCCTATTATCTTATAAGACACCTTTTAAATGAAGACTTTGACACACAGGTGGAGACATCTCTCTTTGATATGAAATGCCTAAGGCCAAAAGACCAAAAGCGTTTGGGAGATTCCTGGCCATTTTGTGACTAGGTTATACAGGGAATCTCAAATAATTATCAGGTCTTCAGAAGGAAGGTTTCACTCTAGTAGATGAAAGCGCTCTGTGAATTTCAGGCATAAAAAAATATAGGGCTCCAAGGGCAGCTTCTGTGTGTTTGCATACAATATAAGTACTTATGAAAAGTTCAAAACACAGACTTCATCATCCCTAAGCCTAGATATGAACTCCAACTCTGCCTATTCCTCAGCCAGCTCTGTGACCCTGGACCATTGCCTACTCTATGAACAGTGGAAGGTACTGCTCTTCATTTCTAAGGAGGGGGAATGAGATGAAACAGTGACAGAGGGAACTTAGGCTACATTTTAGATAAACCTTTCTAAAGAAGTACTTAGATACTGGGACATGTTTTCTTTAAGTGATGGATTAAATATTATACAAGTAATTTTATGCAGAAATGCAGAAAAGTATAAATGAGGAAAAATGCACCCATAATTTAATGCCCAGAGATAAAGTTTTGATGGGAAGACTTATCATATACAATCGGAAACCTCTTCCCACATGAGCCACGCATCTCAGTGGGCAAGAACACCAGACCTTCCCTCCCTCCCTCCCTCCTTCCATCAATCCCACTCCCACCTTGTTCCAGAATTACAGGCAGCTGCATGCAATGGCTAACCCTTAAATCAGACCTCAGTTATCACATCTGTAGGAGATGCTACCACCTGACCATTGTTAGAAAGGTACGTGACCCAAAGGTTACTCGTCAAGCACCTTTCTCACGCCACGTACAGTGCTTAGTGCTTTCACACATCTCATCTCTGTGAAAATACTTTGTAAACCTTCAAGCACCATTCAGACTACAGTGTTAGGGTTACTGTGAATTCTTTTGTCCTGGTGACAATTTCATCTTCTAGAAGGTACAGGAAGCATAGGGGGCAACTGGACCTAATTCTAAACAACAAAGA
The DNA here is from genome assembly GCF_964165515.1 of Mesoplodon bidens. Taxonomy (NCBI): domain Eukaryota; kingdom Metazoa; phylum Chordata; class Mammalia; order Artiodactyla; family Ziphiidae; genus Mesoplodon; species Mesoplodon bidens. The sequence goes on along the minus strand of NC_138174.1, from coordinate 63,492,649 downwards.
ATTAGGGAGAAAGTGACAGTATCATGTAGGAGTTTTTTTACTCCTAGAAGGTTAGAAAACAGAAGTGACCTACACCTTTCCCTGGTAGACCTCCCTAGGCCAGAAATATTCCAGATGTTTTTCCCCTCAAACTTCCTGGATGTTCCTTGACAGCACTCGTATCACAATGTGCTGAGCACCAATTAGAATGAAATGTAGAGGGTCTGCAAAATGAGAGTGTTCTGTGCTCTATGGAAATCTGAACCCATGAAGTCCAAACATGTGGAAAGTCCAATCCGAAATCTCTCAGGCACACGTGCATGTGCACGTCCTGCACCCCACCCTCACCGCTTCTGCAGATGCTCAGCAGACCCACCTTCAACTTGCATTGCAGTGTGTTGTTAAGACCCAGTCATGAAGCTTTGTCTCTGGAGGCTTATAATTGAAAAGGGCACAGAGTGCTTATCACCAGTCCCCTGGTAGAGATCGTGTGAAGAGTAAATCCTGGAGACAAACTTTAATCACAACTCCCTGTGGCAGGCTTACCTGTTCTACTGTTTCAATGAGGGCAGCAGCCTCGTCCTTGCCCAGTTGTTGCACCATCTTGTTAAATAGGCCATCTCTATCTTGCAGCAAATCATATGGCTTATCGTATTCTTCTAGTCTCCCTGAATCCAAAACCTGTTAATCAGCAGGAAAAAAAACCCATTGCACACAATGTTTCACAATAAAGTATTATAACTCAGACAATATTTTGTAAAGGAACAGGAGGGGAAGCATAGAGAAAATCTGTTTGGGTGGTAGGCCTGGCTGGTGTTTTAATGGTTTGATTAATTTGTTTTACTAGGCAGATAAAGGCCTAACCTGACCTTTTATTACTATAATGTTATAGGAAAGGAAGAGAAATGAGTTTTAGACTATGATTTCTTTAATTTTTATTGGAGTACAGTTGCTTTACAACGTTGTGTTAGCTTCTACTGCACAGCAAAGTGAATCAGCCATACATAGACATATACCCCCTCCCTTTTGGATTTCCCCCCCAGTTAGGTCACCCCAGTGCATCAAGTAGAGCAGTCAGCAGTCTGGCATTTTATATTCTGCGAAGGGCATTTGGGGTGGTTATCATTAGTTGGTGCTTTTAGCTCTCAGACTCTGAGCTTTAAGGGCTATTTATACAGATACACAGAGTGGGGAAATTTCTTGATTTAAGAACATCAAACTCTATCTAAGATGCGGTTGATGTCATACAAACCAGATGGTAGTGACCTGACAGCAATTGCTCAGTTGGTTTGACAGAATCTTAGTATTTGGGAAAAAAGTAAATGCCCCCAGAATTTCTTCAGGGTTATGAACTAAAAAAGTGCCTGTCATACCAGTGAACAAAGGATGTTGCAGCCATCAAGCCACCACATTACAGCTGCCCCGACAATAAGCCCTGAGGGAACTCAGGATGGAACCAGAATCTGTGCCGCCACCCCCAACAGTGCACCCTGAGGAGACTCAGGATGAGAAAAACACAGGATACTGGCCTCAGATAGCTGAGGTGCACATCAAAGGAATGATTTCAGTGAGCCCAGACTTTGCATCTTCCCTTGTATAGAAAAGCACTAAATTCATTAACTTGGGATGTCTGGTTTTCTTTGATTAACAGTAGTCTTTTAATGTTCTGACTACCTGGTCTTTTGTTGCAAAAACTCTTACATATCCTGGCTCATCCTCTTGCCTCTTCAGAACCATTTCTCAGTGTTATGAGATGCTTTGTCCCTAAGTCCTCACCATGTCCACCACATAAAACATATCTGTCAACTTCCAGGTTGTGCTTTTTTTTTTCTTTTTCAGTCAACAGGGTCCTGGATTACGTTAGTTGCTTTGCTAAGAGGGGCAGAATCCCTTGTCTGAGAGGTTAAGATGCTTCTTCAATTTGGCTTTGATTGTAGTTTATTATTCTGAGAGTGAAAGGCTGGCAAAAAGAGCTGCTACATAAGCAGCATTAGCAGAATTTCTCTGCACAGAAGAAATACCGAGAAATCCAATTTTTTCTTTGACTAAGACTAAAGAAGCAAGTAAGAAATTGAGCTTCAAATTCTAACGCTCACAGCCCGCACAGTACCCGGGAACAGCCCAATCTGAACTGCGGAGGATCTGAATCTGTTTTCACAAGTTATCTTTCTTTGCTTCTTTTTCTTTCTCTCTTCAGCTGTCTGCCGTTCAGCCCTTTTGTGCACATTGATATATCCCTAGTTGAAAATTAAAAGGGAGAGGAAGGGGGTCTTAACTCTGCCTTTCTACTTACTAGTGGCTTTGCATAATGGTTTTAGAGGGGAAAAAAGAATCTGAAACAATTGACCCAAATGACATAGCTATAAAGATAGTTCTGATGTTAGGTGGTACTTAGTTCTTCATGTAGAGTAACTATCTTAAGAGAATATGCAGCAACTCTAAACAGGACACAGGTTGTTCTTCCATATCTAGTACTGCAGTTAATTCCATCCCATGTCATTTAATTGGAAACGTTTATTAAGTCTCCTAAGGGCAGAAAAGTGGTCAAGATAGTGGAGTAGGGGGATGCAGAGTTCACATCTCCCCACAACTAGGGCATCTACCAGACTCTGGGGATGGGAGCAACCCCTGAACAACTGGCCTACAAACTCCAGTGCTGGAAGCCTCAGGCCAAACAACCAGTAAGACAGGAACACAGTCCCACCCATCAAAGAAAAAAGGATGACAAAAAAATATGTTACAGATGAAGAAGCAGGGTAAAAACCTACAAGACCAAATAAATGAAGAGGAAATAGGCAACCTACCTGAAAAAGAATTCAGAGTAATGACAGTAAAGATGATCCAAAATCTCAGAAATAGGATGGAGGCACACATCGAGAAAATACAAGAAACATTTAACCAAGACCTAGAAGAACTAAAGAACAAACAGAGATGAACAATAACTGAAATAAAAAATACACTAGAAGGAATCAATAGCAGAATAACTGAGGCAGAAGAACGAATAAGTGAGCTGGAAGAGAGAATGGTGGCAATAACTGCTGAGGAGCAGAATAAAGAAAAAAGAATGAAAAGAATTGAAGACAATCTCAGAGACCTCTGGGACAACACTAAACGCACCAACATTCGAATTATAGGGGTCCCATTAGAAGAAGAGAAAAAGAGAGGGTCTCAGAAAATATTCGAAGAGATTATAGTCGAAAACGTCCCTAACATGGGAAAGGAAATAGCCACCCAGGAATCTCAGAAAGGCACATACAGGATAAACCCTAGGGAGAAACACACCAAGATGCATATTAATCAAACAAAAATTAAATTCAAAGAAAAAATATTAAAAGCAGCAAGGGAAAAGCAAAAAATAACATACAAGAGAATCCCCATAAGGTTATCAGCTTATTTTTCAGCAGGAACTCTGCAAGCCAGAAGGGAGTGGCAGGATATACTTAAAGTGATGAAAGAGAAAAACCTACAACCAAGATTACTGTACTCAGCAAGGATCTCATTCAGATTCGACCAAGAAATCAAAAGCTTTACAGACAAGCAAAAGCTAAGAGAATTCAGCACCACCAAACCAGCTTTACAATAAATGCTAAAGGAACTCCTCTAGGCGGGAAACAGAAGAAAAAGACACACACAGAGAAAAAAAAACCCAAAATTAAAATAATTATGAAAATCACAATTGGAACATACATATCGATAATTACCTTAAATGTAAATGGATTAAGTGCCTCAACCAAAAGACACAGACTGGCTGAATGGATACAAAAACAAGGCCCATATATGTGCTGTCTACAAGAGACCCACTTCAGCCCTAGGGACACACACAGACTGAAAGTGAGGGGATGGAAAAAAATATTCCATGCACATGGAAATCAAAAGCTGGAGTAGCAACACTCATATCAGATAAAATAAACTTTAAAATAAAGACTGTTACAAGAGACAAGGAAGGACACTACATAATGATCAAGGAATCAATCAAAGAAGAAGATGTAACAGCTGCACCCAACATGGGAGCACCTCGATACATAAGGGAAATGCTAACAACCATAAAAAGGGAAATCAACAGTAACACAATGATAGTAGATTTAATTGATATTTATAGGACATTCCACCCAAAAGTGGCAGCATACACTTTCTTCTCAAGTGCACATGGAACATTTTCCAGGATAGATGACATCTTGGGTCACAAATCAAGCCTCAGAAAATTAAAGAAAATTGAAATATCAAGCATCTTTTGCGACCACAACACTATGAGATTAGAAATGAATTACAGGAAAAAAAAACTGTAAAAAGCCACATAAATGGAGGCTGAACAGTGTGGTACTAAAAAACCAAGAGATCACTGAAGAAATCAAAGAGAAAAAAAAAATACATAGAAACAAATGACAGTGAAATCACAATGACCCAAAACCTATGGGATGCAGCAAAAGCAGGTCTAAGAAGGACGTTTATAGCAATTCAATCTCACCTCAAGAAACAAGAAAAATGTGAAATAAACAATCTAACCTTACACATAAAGCAACTAGAAAAAGAAGAACAAGCAAAACGCAAAGTCAGTAGAAGGAAAGAAATCATAAAGATCAGAGCAGAAATAAATGAAAAAGGAAACAATAGCAAAGATCAGTAAAACTAAGAGCTAGTTCTTTGAGAAGATAAACAAAACTGATAAAAATTCAGCCAGACTCATCAAGAAAAAAATGGAGAGGGCAAATCAATAAAATTAGAAATGAAAAAGGGGAAATTGCAACTGACACTTCAGAAATACAAAGGATCATAAAAGACTACTATGAGCAACTATATGCCAATATAATGGACAACCTAGAAGAAATGGACAAATTCTTGCAAAGGTACAATTTTCCAAGACTGAACCAGGAATAATTAGAAAATATAAACAGACCTATCACAAGTAATGAAATTGAAACTGTATTTAAAAATCTTCCAACAAACAAAAGTCCAGTACCGGATGACTTCACAAGCAAATTCTATCAAACATTTAGAAAGAGCTAACACCTATCCTGCACAAACTCTTCCAAAAAATTGCAGAGGGAGGAACACTCCCAAGTTCGTTCTACGAGGCCACCATCACCCTGATACCAAAAACAGACGAAGATATCACAGAAAAAAGAAAATTACAGACCAGTATCCCTGATGAACATAGATGCAAAAATCCTCAACAAAATACCAGCAAACAGAATCTAACAACACATTAAAAGGATCATACACCATGATCAAGTGGGATTTGTTCCAGGAATGTAAGGATTCTTTAATATATGCAAATCAATCAATGTGCTACACCATATTAACAAAATAAGGAATAAAAAACATGATCATCTTGACAGATGCAGAAGAAGAAGCTTTTGACAAAATTCAACACCCATTTATGATAAAAAAAAACCTCTCCAGAAAATGGGCGTAGAGGGAACCTACTTCAACATAATAAAGGCCATATATGACAAACCCACAGCAAACATCATTCTCAATGGTGAAAAACTGAAAGCATTTCCACTAAGACCAGGAAGAAGACAGGGATGTCCACTCTCACCACTCTTATTCAACATAGTTTTGGAAGTCCTAGCCACGGCAATCAGAGAAGAAAAAGAAATAAAAGAAACAAATTGGAAAAGAAGAAATAAAACTGTCATTGTTTGCGGATGACATGATACTACACACAGAAAATCCTAAAGATGTCACCAGAAAGATACTAGAACTAATCAATGAATTTGGTAAGGTTGAAGCATACAAAATTCATGCACAGAAATCTCTTGCATTCCTATACAGTAACAATGAAAGATCAGAAAGAGAAATTAAGGAAACTATCCCATTCACTATCATAACAAAAAGAATAAAATACCGAGGAAGAGACCTACCTAAGGAGGCAAAAACCTGTACTGAGAAAACTATAAAACACTGATGAAAGAAATCAAATATGACAGGTCCAGGAAGATCCCACATGCCGCGGAGCGGCTGGGCCCGTGAGCCATGGCTGCTGAGCCTGCGCGTCTGGAGCCTGTGCTCTGCAACGGGAGAGGCCACAAGAGTGAGAGGCCCGCGTACCACAAAAAAAAAAAAAAAGACAAACAGATGGAGAAATATACCACATTCTTGGATTGGAAGAATCAGTGTTGTGAAAATGACTATACTACCTGAAGCAATCTACAGATTCAATGCAATCCCTATCAGATTACCAATGGCATTCACAGAATTAGAACAAAAAATTTTACAATTTGTATGGAAACACAGAAGAACCCGAATAGCCAAAGCAATCTTGAGAAAGAAAACCGGAGCTGGAAGAATCAGGCTCCCTGACTTCAGACTATACTACAAAGCTACAGTAATCAAGACATCATGGTACTTGCACAAAAACAGAAATATAGATCAATGGTACAGGACAGAAAGCCCAGATATAAACCCATGCACATATGGTCACCTAATTTATGACAAAGGAGGCAAGAATATACAATGGAGAAAAGACACTTCAATAAGTGGTGCTGGGAAAACTGGACAGCTACATGTAAAAGAATGAAATTAGAACACTACCTAACACCATACACAAAAATAAACTCAAAATGGATTAAAGACCTAAGTGTAACACCAGACAGTATAAAACTCTTAGAGGAAAACATGAAAAACACTCTGTGACATAAATCACAGCAAGATCTTTTTTGACCCACCTCCTAGAGTAATGAAAATAAAAACAAATAGGGCTTCCCTGGTGGTGCAGTGGTTAAGAATTCACCTGCCAGGGGATACAGGTTCGAGCTCTGGCCTGGGAAGATCTCACATGCCGCAGAGCGGCTAAGCCCGTGTGCCACAACTACTGAGCCTGCGTGCCACAACTACTGAAGCCGGCATGCCTAGAACCTGTGCTCCGCAACAAGAGAAGCCACTGCAATGAGAAGCCCACGCACTGCAACAAAGAGTAGCCCCCGCTCGCCGCAACTAGAGAAAGCCTGCATGCAGCAAGAAAGTCCCAACGCACCCAAAAATAATAAAAAAAATTATTTTTAAACAAAAACAAATGGGACCTAATTAAACTTAAAAGCTTTTTCACAGCAAAAAAGCATAAGACAAAAAGACAACCCTCAGAATGGGAGAAAATATTTGTAAACGAAGCAACAGACAAAGGATTAATCTCCTAAATATACAAACAGCTCATGGAGCTCAATATCAAAAAGAACCAAACACCCAATCAAAAAACTGGGTGGAAGACCTAAACAGACATCTCTCCGAGGAGGACATACAGATGGCCAAGGGGCATATTAAAGGATGCTCAACATCACTAATTATTAGAGAAATGCAAATCCAAACTACAATGAGGTATCACCCCGCACTAATCAGAATGGGCATCATCAAAAAATCTCCAAATAATAAATGCTGGAGAGGGTGTGGAGCAAAGGGAACCCTCTTGCACTGTTGGTGGGAATGTAGATTGATACAGACACTGTGGAGAACAGTATGGAGGTTCCTTAGAAAACTAAAAATAGAACCACCATATGACCCAGCAATCCCACTGCTAGGCATATACCCTGAGAAAACCTTAACTCAAAAGGACACATGTACCCCAGTGCTCACTGCAGCACTATTTACAATAGCCAGGACATGGTAACAACCTAAATGTCCAATGACAAATGAATGGATAAAGAAGATGTGGTACACATATACAGTGGAATATTACTCAGCCATAAAAAGAAACGAAATTGAGTTATTTGTAATGAGGTGGATGGACCTAGAGTCTGTCATACAGAGTGAAGTAAGTCAGAAAGAGAAAACAAATACTGTATGCTAACACATATATATGTAATCTTAAAAAAAAACGGGGGGGTTATGAAGAACCTAGGGGAAGGACGGGAATAAAGACGCAGACCTACTAGAGAATGAACTTGAGGACACGGGGAGGAGGAAGAGTAAGCTGGGACAAAGTGAGAGAGTGGCATGGACATATATACACTACTAAATGTAAAATCGACAGCTAGTGGGAAGCAGCTGCATAGCACACAGAGATCAGCTTGGTGCTTTGTGACCACCTAGAGGGGTGGGATAGGGAGGGTGGGAGGGAGGGAGATGCAAGAGGGAAGAGATATGGGGATATATGTATATTACAGCTGATTCACTTTGTTATAAAGCAGAAACTAACACACCATTGTAAAGCAATTATGCTCCAATAAAGATGTTAAAAAAAAAATACAGGCCCAATCCCTGAGAGTATGGTTTGATATTCTGGATTGGGTTTCTGGAATGTGTCATTACTTTAAAAAAAACAAAAACAAAAACAAAGCTTTCAGAACAGACAATCACTTGCTTTCCACAAAGGAAAGAGGTACAGGCTTCCCTCAGAGATATTGCAGGTTCAGTTTCAGAACACCAGAGTGAAGTGAGTATCGCAATAAAGTGAGTCACATGAATTTCCTGATGTCCCAGGGCATATAGAAGTTATGTTTACACTATACTGCAGCCTGTCAAGTGTGCAATAGCATTGTGTGGAAAAAAACAATGTACAGACCTTAATTTAAAAATAATTTATTGCCAAAAAATACCATCATCAGAGTCTTTAGCAAGTCACAATAGTAACATCAAAGATCACTGATCACAGATCACCACAACAGATGTAGAGATGGTGAAAAAGTTTGAAATACTGCTAGAATTACCAAAATGTGACAAAGACACTGAGTGTGCAGTATTGTTGGGAAAATGGCACTGATACACTTGCTCTACACAGAGATGTGACAAACCTTCAATTTGTTAAAAAATAATTAGTATCTGTGAAGTGCAATAGAAATATTAAAAATATCCTTTATTTCTAAAGCAAGCAAGAAAAAAATTGCCTCAAAAATCAAAGTTTTGAGAAAGAACATTATTTATTGGTGTTTCTGTTGAATTGAAAGCCAACTGATAATCAGAAGCTCTAGAACAGAATACAAGGTTTACACCTGGGGTGGATGGAGCACAGAAGACAATTCCCCAGCTCTGAAGCTAGGGGATGCATGTCTCTTGGGTCCTCTGAGGTCTAATCCTGCCATTCCTACCAAAGGAGTCAGCGACTGCAACCAGCTCGGACCAGGATATAAACAAGTGGCCATGTTTACAACTCCTGGTGGGACCTCCCCGTATTATCACTGATGAAATCTTGGACAGGGAGCCCTAAACCGAAGGTCTCCCAACACAGGAGTGGGAAGGGCAGCTCCACAGTGAAGGACAAGGTCCACCATGAAGAACGTCGGTCATCACAAAGGTGACAGGCTCCAAAGAGAACCCTTGCATTTCCCTTCTCCCTCCGTCTTCTCCATTCACCCAGATGGTCAGTCTCCACACCCAGAAACCAGTATCAACTCCTCTCTCTTCCCTCAGATCCCACATTCGATCCATCACACAGTCCACTTGGCTCCACTTTGTTATCCACCCCAAATCCAACCATCTCACCATTTCCACTGCTAGCACCTTAGTCTAAGCCATCAAGAGTTGAGAAAGGGCGCAACTGTAAGAGAGATTGAACACTGCATTTGGAGAACTGAAACACCATCGATGTGGTTTTAGCTCTAAAGGAAAGAGGGAGAGCTGAGAAGGACAAAACTAGAAAGGTGGGGAGGGACCAGGATGTAAACTGCTTTGTAAAAACCATGTTAAATAAGGCAAATACTAACAGCCATAAAAGGAGAAATCGACAGTAACACAATCATAGTAGGGGACTTTAACACCCCACTTTCACCAATGGACGGATCATCCAAAATGAAAATAAATAAGGAAACACAAGCTTTAAATGATACATTAAACAAGGTGGACTTAGTTGATATTTATAGGACATTCCATCCAAAAACAACAGAATACACATTTTTCTCAAGTGCTCATGGAACATTCTCCAGGATAGATCATATCTTGGGTCACAAATCAAGCCTTGGTAAATTTAAGAAAATTGAAATTGTATCAAGTATCTTTTCTGACCACAATGCTATGAGACTAGATATCAATTACAGGAAAAGAGCTGTAAAAAATACAAACACATGGAGGCTAAACAATACACTACTTAATAACGAAGTGATCACTGAAGAAATCAAAGAGGAAATTAAAAAATACCTAGAAACAAATGACAGTGGAGACACGACGACCCAAAACCTATGGGATGCAGCAAAAGCAGTTCTAAGAGGGAAGTTTATAGCAATACAATCCCACCTTAAGAAACAGGAAACATCTCGAATAAACAACCTAACCTTGCACCTAAAGCAATTAGAGAAAGAAGAACAAAATCCTCCCAAAGTTAGCAGAAGGAAAGAAATCATAAAAATCAGATCAGAAATAAATGAAAAAGAAATGAAGGAAACGATAGCAAAGATCAATAAAACTAAAAGCTGGTTCTTTGAGAAGATAAACAAAATTGATAAACCATTAGCCAGACTCATCAAGAAAAAAAGGGAGAAGACTCAAGTCAATAGAATTAGAAATGAAAAAGAAGTAACAACTGACACTGCAGAAATACAAAAGATCATGAGAGATTACTACAAGCAACTCTATGCCAATAAAATGGACAACCTGGAAGAAATGGACAAATTCTTAGAAATGCACAACCTGCCAAGACTGAATCAGGAAGAAATAGAAAATATGAACAGACCAATCACAAGCACTGAAATTGAAACTGTGATTAAAAATCTTCCAACAAACAAAAGCCCAGGACCAGATGGCTTCACAGGCGAATTCTATCAAGCATTTAGAGAAGAGCTAACACCTATCCTTCTCAAACTCTTCCAAAATATAGCAGAGGGAGGAACACTCCCAAACTCATTCTACGAGGCCACCATCACCTTGATACCAAAACCAGACAAGGATGTCACAAAGAAAGAAAACTACAGGCCAATATCACTGATGAACATAGATGCAAAAATCCTCAACAAAATACTAGCAAACAGAATCCAACAGCACATTAAAAGGATCATACACCATGATCAAGTGGGGTTTATTCCAGGAACGCAAGGATGCTTCAATATACGCAAATCAATCAACGTGATACACCATATTAACAAATTGAAGGAGAAAAACCATATGATCATCTCAATAGATGCAGAGAAAGCTTTCGACAAAATTCAACACCCATTTATGATAAAAACCCTCCAGAAAGTAGGCATAGAGGGAACTTTCCTCAACACAATAAAGGCCATATATGACAAACCCACAGCCAGCATTGTCCTCAATGGTGAAAAACTGAAACCATTTCCACTAAGATCAGGAACAAGACAAGGTTGCCCACACTCACCACTCTTATTCAACCTAGTTTTGGAAGTTTTAGCCACAGCAATCAGAGAAGAAAAGGAAATAAAAGGAATCCAAATCGGAAAAGAAGAAGTAAAGCTGTCACTGTTTGCAGATGACATGATACTATACATAGAGAATCCTAAAGATGCTACCAGAAAACTACTAGAACTAATCAATGAATTTGGTAAAGTTGCAGGATACAAAATTAATGCACAGAAATCTCTGGCATTCCTATATACTAATGATGAAAAATCTGAAAGTGAAATCAAGGAAACGCTCCCATTTACCATTGCAACAAAAAGAATAAAATATCTAGGAATAAACCTACCTAAGGAGACAAAAGACCTGTATGCAGAAAATTAAAAGACACTGATGAAAGAAATTAAAGATGATACAAATGGATGGAGAGATGTACCATGTTCTTGGATTGGAAGAATCAACATTGTGAAAATGACTCTTACTACCCAAAGCAATCTACAGATTCAATGCAATCCGTATCAAACTACCACTGGCATTTTTCACAGAACTAGAACAAAAAATTTCACAATCTGTATGGAAACACAAAAGACCCCGAATAGCCAAAGCAATCTTGAGAACGAAAAATGGAGCTGGAGGAATCAGGCTCCCTGACTTCAGACTATACTACAAAGCTACAGTAATCAAGACAGTATGGTACTGGCACAAAAACAGAAAGATAGATCAATGGAACAGGATAGAAAGCCCAGAGATAAACCCACGCACATATGGTCACCTTATCTTTGATAAAGGAGGCAGGAATGTACAGTGGAGAAAGGACAGCCTCTTCAATAAGTGGTGCTGGGAAAACTGGACAGGGACATGTAAAAGTATGAGATTAGATCACTCCCTAACACCATACACAAAAATAAGCTCAAAATGGATTAAAGACCATGTAAGGCCAGACACTATCAAACTCTTAGAGCAAAACATAGGCAGAACACTCTATGACATAAATCACAGCAAGATCCTTTTTGACCCACCTCCTAGAGAAATGGAAATAAAGACAAAAATAAACACATGGGACCTAATGAAACTTAAAAGCTTTTGCACAGCAAAGGAAACCATAAACAAGACCAAAAGACAACCCTCAGAATGGGAGAAAATATTGGCAAATGAAGCAACTGACAAAGGATTAATCTCCAAAATTTACAAGCAGCTCATGCAGCTCAATAACAAAAAAACAAACAACCCAATCCAAAAATGGGCAGAAGACCTAAATAGACATTTCTCCACAGAAGATATACAGCTTGCCAACAAACACGTGAAAGGATGCTCAACATCTTTACTCATTAGAGAAATGCAAATCAAAACTACAATGAGATATCATCTCACACCAGTCAGAATGGCCATCATCAAAAAATCTAGAAACAATAAATGCTGGAGAGGGTGTGGAAAAGGAACACTCTTGCACTGCTGGTGGGAATGTGAATTGGTACAGCCACTATGGAGAACGGTATGGAGGTTCCTTAAAAAACTACAAATAGAACTACCATATGACCCAGCAATCCCACTACTGGGCATATACCCTGAGAAAACCATAATTCAAAAAGAGACATGTACCAAAATGTTCATAGCAGCCCTATTTACAATAGCCCGGAGATGGAAACAACCTAAGTGTCCATCATCGGATGAATGGGTAAAGAAGATGTGGCACATATATACAATGGAATATTACTCAGCCATAAAAAGAAATGAAATTGAGCTATTTGTAATGAGATGGATGGACCTAGAGTCTGTCATACAGAGTGAAGTAAGTCAGAAAGAGAAAGACAAGTACTGTATGCTGACACATATATATGGAATTTAAGAAAAAAAATGTCATGAAGAACATAGGGGTAAGACAGGAATAAAGACACAGACCTACTAGAGAATGGACTTGAGGATATGGGGAGGGGGAAGGGTAAGCTGTGACAAAGTGAAAGAGCGGCATAGACATATATACACTACCAAACGTAAGGTAGATAGCTAGTGGGAAGCAGCCGCATAGCACAGGGAGATCAGCTCGGTGCTTTGACTGCCTGGAGGGGTGGGATAGGGAGGGTGGGAGGGAGACGCAAAAGGGAGGGGATATGGGAACATATGTATATGTATAACTGATTAAATTTGTTATAAAGCAAAAAAAATATTAATATACAGAAATTTGTTGCATTTCTGTACACTAATAGTTAACTCAGAGAAATCAAGAAATATTTGATTTTTTAGTGTTGTCATTCCTGGTTTCTTTTTATAGTTTCCTTTTCTTTGTGGCTGGCATATAGAAATACAATTGAGTTTTTATATTGACTTATATCCTTTAACCTTGATAAATTCATTTGTTCTAAAAAAAAAAAAAACATGTTAAAGATTTGTTCAAAGACACTGACCAAGAGAGAAAAATTTGAGGTTATAGAAATTTACCAGAAGATACTGGTAACTAAAGCATTAAACAAATGGACATATTTTGATAACGGCAACAACGTTGATTGATTCACATCTATGGACGTTCACACCTGTGGATCAAGTGCTGATGGATAAGACTTAGGACTGAAGAGCTGACACATCTGCCAAGTTTTGTCCTGCCTCACTGTTTCCCTAACCGATCATATATTGCAAGGTGACTGCGATACCAAAAACCAAAAATAAAACTCCAGGGTACATTTAGGAGAAAAGAAGTTATTTGAATGAGCCCCTAACTGAGCTAGAGATCAAGCCTTCTTTCTGCTGCTGCCTCTAAAGCCTGACAGGGGGCTTGAAACAGGTAGATTTCACAGCATCATTCGCTTGTTGTGGAAGAAGGACACTTCTGGGGATAGTCTGAGAAATACAATTCTGCAATGCTGAGAGGTAAGAACAACAAAGTGAGAGGTAAAAAGTAGAACTAAAATGTTACTTTTCCAATTAGCATTCATTCAAGGCCACAAAATGAGAGGGACTTCCCTGATGGTGCGCAGTGGTTAAGACTCCATGCTCCCAATGCAGGGGGCCCAGATTCGATCCCTGGGCAGGGAACTAGATCCCACATGCATGCTGCAACTAAGAGTCTGCATGCCACAACTAAGGAGCCCGCATGCCGCAACTAAGGAGTCAGCGAGCCACAGCTAAGGAGCCCTCCGGCCACAACTAAGACCTGGTGCAACCAAATAAATAAATCTTTTTTTAAAAAACACACAAAGTGAGGGACTAAGGATGCCTGATGCTAAACGTTTCTGGAATTTAAAGGTCACTGTCCTGCAATCTTGGAATGTTACCTGATCCCTCATGGAAGTCTGCAGGAGAGGCCTGCTTCCTACTGTGATGTCCTAGTCCAGATGACCAGACACACTGCTTGGAGCCTAGAGCATCCCTTTGGTTGGGGATGCCCCACTCCTGTCGTCTGCCTCTCCAGAGCTCACTCCTGTGCACGTCCAGCTCGGGGGAGTGAGGCTAACGGTGCTGCTTCAGTGCTGACAGACTGGTCAGTTCCCCCACTGAGGATCCCACCTGAAAATGCACGTGAAGTAGGGTGGGAGGTGATATTCCAGAAACGGCCTAAGAAGTCAAGAGAGAGAGTACCATTATCATTAAACATAAGGAAGTTTGGGTATTACTGATTATTACCTGTTTTTTTATGGACCATCAGATTCACTGGTTAACTTCATCTGTTGCCTCCTATGCATTATATGCAGGCATTCTTTATCTATTTCATTACTAATCAGCATCACTGGATACTGTGGTGTCTCCTGACAGTAGTTACCATCCATAAGATGAGTGAAATCAGCTCATTGTCACAGGCTACAGGTTAACCTTAAAATACCCTGCATTCCTTGACATTATATGCAGCCAGAGGTTTTTCCTTTGAGGGATGATTCCCTTATCATTTTATAAAGCCACATCCTAACATTTATTGAAACTCAGCAGGGAAAGAACAAAGAAAGAAGATGAAAATGAGAGAGAAAAGCAATAGAGGGAGGAAGGAAGGAAATATTAAATTACTAAGGAAGAAAAAGCCAATCAAACCTGGAAGGAAGATATTAGACAGATATCCAGAGGCCCAAGCTTTGTGTGCAGAGTCCACATTTACTGTGTGAGACTTACTAGTTGTTTATATGCAGTATCTCGGCCCCTGATCCACTTTTCTTTCTGTACTCTCATCTGTGATGCAAAGGCTGGGTCTCTGCAAATCTCATTTCCGAAGACCTTTGGCCAGCTGGCCTTTGTTAGGTTTTGTCAGTAGGGGGCACTAGAGGGAGACTGAAGGTGGGAATCAGAGCTAATTGTCTACCTGGTTTCTGCTGCTCCTGCAGCATCATCTCAGCAGTGGGACCTGACTCCAGCTCCCAGCTTCTATTAGCACATGGAGAACTAGCCTCATTGTGCACCCTCACAAATATGGCCAGCAACTAGACCTCTCCTTGGAGGTCTGAGCACTGACTCTTTAGAGCCTCTCTTCTGAGTTCTTAGTTCTGGAGATCTGTCCTAGGACACAGTAGATGCTTCCTAAAATTATTACCCCAGTGTTTCATTTTTCTAGCCCTCCAATTCCTGTGTAACAAATTTCCTTTATTAAATCCTTTCTGTTGAAATACTTTTTCTCATTAGGCCCTTTCTTCTCATGGACTCCCCTCTGACAGCAACAGCTGAGAAATTCTGCAACCTTAGCCAACAACCTTGTGGCAGTCTAAATGAAAGGCTAATTTTTTGATTAAGGGAATCCAAAAATGCTGAAACAACTGTGACACAGCCAAGATGACCATCTTCTACCTCTCTGAAATATGAAGCCATAACGGGTTTGGAATATTTTCATGGTTGGTCATCTTAAAAAAATGACAATTTAATAAACTTTTAACTCATTATTGACCAGAGACATATAATATGTCTTTTGTTATCTGAACATTATTGACCAGAGACATTTCAATATTCAGTTACATAACAAATCGCCAGCCACAGGCATTAATTTCTGCAAAAATCCCCCAGTCAATAATGTGTTAATATGAAATTACTGGATATATTATTTAATAGCACATTGTGAAAGTATAGTTAAGTACTTGAGTTATTGTCAGGAATGAGAGGAGAAACTAAGAGAAAATTAAATTATTGGAGGTTCCTTCCTATCAAGTTTTACAAGGAAGGATGTATTGAAAAATTGAACATAAATGGAAACAACTGAAATTCCACAGGTGAAGGTCTTACCATTATCCTGTCGCTGTCAATAATGGTGGTCAATCTGTTTGTGATGGTTAGCACAGTGCACTGAACAAATCTCTCATGGACTTTCTTTGTATTAATTCATTAGTTCTGGAATCAGAGAAGTTGATTTAGTTCAGTATAGACAGGAAAAGTGGACTTAAGACTTTAAAATATCATATTATAATGTTTTTAAAATAATACTTTAAGACATAATCTTGTTCCTACAATAACTAAGTATAAAAAGTCTTAGAAATTTACTATTTTTCATAAAACAATGGAAAATAGTCTTCCCTCAAAATTGCTTGAAACTGTCAGGAGCTGGATTTAGGAATCTAGCTCTCATAGGATGCCTAGTAACAACATTAACACCATATAACATGCTTTGGTTTCTTCTTTTGTTTTCTGGAATTAATGTTAACAAGAGATATCTTTCGGGCAAAGAGAACACTTAGAAACATTTCTTGGCATCACTAAATGTTTTCCATTTACAACACTTAAATTTTGGATACCAGGTTTCATGGACCTCAGCTCCATACCTTGGGTCCACATTTGATGTGGCTTTGTCAATAATCAATATCTGATTTTTCCTGAGAATAGCCCTAGCAAGACACACCAGTTGTCTCTGTCCAGCACCGAAGTTCGATCCTGATTCTGCTAATTCAGTATCCATTTTACCAGGAACACCTTTGATGGCTTCTTTAAATTATACCTGTGGATACAGAACGAACATTTTTCCTAAACAAACTGCAACTGAAGCAGACAGTCCTCTTAGACATTAGAGCTTTGAAGTCCTCATGACTTCTTATGTATCTTACATGTACAGCCACGTGATGGGGAGAGCTATTTCCAATTAGCATTCACTGAGAAAGATGTAGAGTCAAGTCAGGACAGAAAAATATCAGTGTCCCCCTTCCCTGCCACATGACACCTACCAGAAACCCCACCTAAGGATTAGTTAAGGAAGTTTCTCAAAAAATGAAGCTATTTCTCCCAGTGTGGTTTAAATGGAAAATTTAAAAGGATTTTATGGTTGAGTCAAGTTTACCAAAGTACATTTTGCATATGGGTTGGTACATTAAAGGGAAACTTAAAAATATATATATATATATATATTACAGGAAGTATGGTTCTCTAAAGATATAATCTTATCAGCACTTTACAATTTTGGAAGGTCTAAAAGTTTAAAAAAATACGAATTCAAACAATGGCAAACTGCACCTCATACATTAGTAATCCTGGAGCCTATTCTGGTAATGGTTCTTTCCCAAGTTTAATCTCATAAATACTGGACCAGTTAAGTGCGTTTTCTTCAATGTCAAAAATGTCTTGCAGTGAATGAAAATTCATGAAAAACAGGATACAACATAACATCTTACTTCCCCCAGACTATGGGTATAAGTGGTGTTTATATTAATGTATCTTCATAAAACTGTAATCATAAGATAAAAAAGAAAACTAAACTTTTAACTTCCAAAGTTAATCTGAAAGTATATTGGGTAGTAGGGATCAATTCAATGAATATTTATTTTGGAGAAGTACTATAGAACAAGAACCAAACTCAGGCTATATTTGAAGTTAAAGAACAAAGAGTAAATACATTTCAAATTAAGACACCAACAGATTGATGAGTGATGGCCAATGAGCAGGGACACAGAATTACAGTGTCAAATAACAAAACACCAAGGGTAAGTGGGCAATATTTTCGTGGTATCCTAAATGCTGGAGCACTTCTATGAATGTGATCCCGAACTGTGCTCCTGATGGAGTCCAATCCCAAGAAAGGGGAATTCAGAGTTAGGATTAAATATGGTATTCGTATTTAGTGACTGCATGAAAAGTACAAAAATCTAAAGGGTAAGATTTGCATGGTTGTGCAAGTGGGTTGGTGTTTCTTAAGACTGACATCCTGACTTTGAAGAAATAATTTTACACTTGCCCGTTACTGGGATGGCATCTCATCACTAATCTGGTTTTTTACTTTCCTTCCAGTTGTCCATATTTGCCTCATGAGGAATAAGGGTTGTGAGAAGCAGTGTTTTTCAGAAAATACTGTTTTCTGAGATTCTGTCTTCATTTATGAATCAGGGGTGGTTATGAGAATAATAAGAATATGAAGGCTTTCTATAATATAATCATATATTCAAGTTATTGGGTTGGCCAAAAAGTTCATTCGGTTAGCAAATACATTGTTCAATAAAGGTCTTGGTGAACATGAAAAATGTCTTTTATTTTTATACTTAAAACTGAACGAACTTTTTCGCCAACCCAGTATAATTTAGTATTAGAATGGAAAAAAACACAATAGAGGCAGTAGACAGTAATAACTAGGAGTTACAACTGGAGAACCTGAAAACAGATAATAGTGTGATATTACTATTAAATTTCTTGATTTAGAACACTGTGTTATGTGAGAGAATGTCCTTGTTCTTACAAGGTGTATATTTATGTATTTAAAGGTGAATTGCAACTTTTAATAAACATTTCTACAACTTACAAGCAGTTCAGCAAAATATATGGAAGAGAGGAAGCAAATGTGGAAAAATATTAACAGCTGGTGAATCAAGGTGAAGGTGCCTATGTGTTCATCATACTACTCCTTCCATGTTCTTGTGATCTGAAAATTTTAAAACAAAAAAATTGGAGCCTTGAAGCCAGACAGCCTGGGCATAAGTCCTGCCTGGCTCTGCCAACTGGGCAACTTCCTGAAGTTTATCTTAGCTTCCTAAACTCTAAATAAGACTATAGTATAATAAAGGTGTTTACCTCCTAACACTGTCAGAGTATAAAATGAGTCATTATGTGTAGAATTTACAACAGTGATTGATACAAAGAAATCAACAGATATTGCCCATTATTAATAATGCTGTCAGCTAGCCCCTCTTCATATTCTGCTTTTTCTCCTTTGCAAGTATCAGCACTGAGACTTTGTTACATATGCATTGGCTTGTTTTCCATCTTCTCCGGGAGAATTTAAGTTCCAAAAGGGTAGAGACTTTGTCTCTTTTAATGACTGTGATAACCCCAGAATCTGAAACAGTGGCTGTCTAGAAAGCTCTCAGTAGATATTTGTTGGCTGTATGAATGAAGCCACAAGTTCATCTCTTCTTGTGACATGTCTGTTCCTATAAATTAGAAAATAAATCCATATAAATAGATAATTTATATATAACACTATTTTCTTATTAAATATAAGTGTAAAAGGAATATATTATTAAACAATTAACTGGCTCCAAGATATCATAACATCATACTTTAAACTGTGGAAGGAACTTTAAAAAGTTATAATTTAAGGAAAATGGAGCATATAATACTATTAAAAACTATACATCTCAGTATAGACTACTTCAGATCTTTTTTGAGCTTCGGAAAATAATAAACTATAGCAAAACTAAAATGTAACAAACTGAACTTATGGGGGCTTCCCTTGTGGTGCAGTGGTTAAGAATCCACCTGCCAATGCAGGGGACACGGGTTCAAGCCCTGGTCCAGGAAGATCCCACATGCCGTGGAACAGCTAAGCCCGTGCGCCACAACTACTGAGCCTGTGCCCTAGAACCCGCGAGCCACAACTACTGAGCCCACGTGCCACAACTACTGAAGCCCATGCGCCCAGAGCCCATGCTCCGCAACAAGAGAAGCCACCGCAATGAGAAACCCACGCACCGCAATGAAGAGTGGCCCCTGCTCACCGCAACTAGAGAAAGCCCGGGCACAGCAACGAAGACGCAGTGCAGCCAAAAATAAATAAAATTTTAAAAATAAATAAATATATAAATAAACTGAACTAATAAGGCACCTTATTTCTATCATCATAAACATTTTCAAAGTAACCTACTGCGTGTACTGTATCTACCAACCAGGTGCCAACACCCCTCATAGGAAGTTAACACAGATGTCAGATGGTTTCCACATTTTATGGAACCTTCTTTTCAAAAAGAGAGGCTGGTGTGGGCTGGAAAGAGAGAGTGAAATACAATCAACAGATGGGGAAGAGCTTTTGGTAGAGCAGAGCCAGCAGTAAATGAAGTAAAAGGAGAGCCTGCTCACCTAAATACAAGGCCCAGAGAAATGGAAATGTGACCTGTCGCCAAAGCCAGGACTGAATCACGTGGTTCCCGATGCACAGGCCGCTGATACCCAGATTTCTGTATCCTGGTTTTCAGTATGATGAGACATACTTGCGTCCTAACAGAGGATCAACGTATCAACGTAGAACATAACATAACTGGGTGATTTCTTCACAGTTTTGACATGACATAGCACTCTCAATTGTAAATCCCAGTATCTGTTTTGTTTTTGTTTTTTAACAGAAGCAACGCATCAGTGATTCATTTCCAGAGTTTTATCTACTGTGCTCTTTTAACCTTTCAGTGATAAAGTGCTTCACCTTCTTCAGTCACTACTTATGCTATATTTGTAGAGCTGCCCTTGCTTTTTAGGTGCCTAATTGGCACCAATTTCTGATGAACTTTCTTCAGTTTACAGTCAGCTGGCTATTCAGTATAAGAAAAACATATTTCAGCGTATTTTGAAAAGTAACCAAGATGAGATGGGTACCATTATTAGGACTGTCTCCCTTCTGAATGTCCATCTCCACCAAGGGGGAAGGAGGAGACAGAACTAAGGGGACCTAAAAAAAATTTTTTAAAGCATCTTTTTCTTTTAATTGAAGTTCTTAAAGAGGAAAACATAGTGGTGCCCTCTCACTCACTTGCAGGCCAACTCTATGAGTTTGGGTTCACATGTCCAGTTTGGCATCATTTATTAAACAATGACTGGAGTTTTTAGTTCACTTAAAAACTGACCTCGTTAAAAAAAAAATTGACCTCATTGCTTTAGTGCTACGTCTTAGAGTGAGAAATCATCCCATCATTCTGTTTCTCTGGGTATTATTTCTTTATGATGTATTTGTATGTTTTTCAATAAAAGATGTGGTAGGTTTTATTTTAAAAAGTCATAAAGAAACAACTTCTAGCAAACAAAATGATGGGATGATTTCTCACTCTAAGACATATCAGTAAAGTAATAGAATCAATTCCAGAAGCAATACATGGAAACCACACACTTCACTTTGTGAAATAAACTTGTTTATTTCTTTTTACAGTGAGTTCCAAATGTAGTTTAAATAAAGGTAGATCTCAGTGTTGTCTACCACTTCCACCACCTCATCATTTTTAGAATTGAGAGGCTACTAAATTTTATCTAAATTTTGGCTCCTACAGATGAATTAAGTATAAGTTAGGGCCAAGTTCTAAGATAGTTTTTTACAGGATTTGTCTCCCAATTAATATTTCCTCTCTGTCCAAAATTCTAGAGTAATTTTACTACCTGAGACTCTGTTAAGAGAGATCTCGAGCTTGGAAACAAATAGGAAAATAATTTACCAGTACTTCCAGTTTTTTTTTTTTTTAAGATGTCACAATTTCACCATTAAATCTGTTCTGTGAGTTCAAGAGCAGTGGATCATCCTTCTTTCCTTATATTTAATGGTTAACTGCTCTCTCCACCTCTTCTCTTCTAGAATTTCACTGTAGAAAGACTCACAAGCTTAAATGAAATCAGAGGTCCACTGCTTCTCAAGTAGGAGAAGGCGAAGCAATCAGCCTGATTTAGGAAAATAAAATCCCCCCAGTTGCTGTAAAGAGGGGTAGTTTGTAAAGACTCAGTGCCGACATGCCTTCAGAAACCAGAATTCCCCACAGGAAATTGTCAGGCCTCCAAATCTGCTTGCTCACAGTCAAAGCTCATCTATATGTTACAGATTTCAGAGCTTCCCTGGAAGGATGACACTAAATGACAAACACACCAAGTCAAAACAACAGTGTGAACAATCAGTCATTTGGATATGTGTAAAAAAAATTTTTTTTAAAGAAATAAGCCACACTTGTCTGAAATGAGATCAATCAAACATTTAGTACCTATTTATTAAGTGCTTACTTTTTAAAAAGAATAAGACTGAGCTAGGTCCTATGAGAAATTAGAAGTCTGTTTATGGTTTAGAAGTCTAGATACAGTTTCTGCCATTAGTAGAATCAATTTGCAAAACTAGGACCACTACACAAAATAAATTTGTATCAAAATATACAAACCAACAGCAACTTAACAAGTCAAAATCCTTTTCACGCAAGGGCGAGGAAATTCAAAGAAGTGGGCCAAAGGGAAACATGACACGAATAATAGAAAATCCTCTAGAAATGAACCGATCCATATAAAAACTGAGCAAAAGCTCCAGGGTTCTCTTACCTGCATTCATGCTGCGGCATTAAAAGGACATGAGCGCCAATAAATAAATATCATCACATTCCAATTATATAATTTACCTTTATAGACACTTTCTTATGAAACTTCATGGCATTTTGTTGGTATGATCTCATTTATCTTTCAGTTAATAATGAAAAACTACTATTGTCTCCACTTAGTTGATATTCCCTAAGACCAGAGGAATAAAATGAACATTGCAAGGTAATTAAGGTAACTAATTCACTAGGTCACTTAGTAGAATTTGAACTCATAATTATAACTTCTAGTTTAGTGTTCTACTAAGGACAAGATAATGTACCTAGTTGCTTTGGGTTCTAGGGAAAAGCTAAAATGAAAGCATAAGGCATTATCTTGTTGGTTTTCATCACCATTAATATACATGTTTTAATTTACACATGTACCCATGTCATCAGTGTTCTCCTTGGAACTAAATAAAGTCAGTTAAACCAATAAGCTCCCCTTAATTACCTGTGCTGCTATAAATGTACACACACACATACTGATACTAACAAGTTAATTACATTCAATAAATTACCTCTTCTAAGGCATTCCACAGTTCCTCATCTGTATGCTCATTAAAGGGATCCAGATTTTTCCTTTGCTCCAGTGAATAAAACCGGTTCCTAAATACCCCAAAATAGTGAATGTTATTACCTTAAACTCTTTTCATCATGTTTGAATGCTTACAGAATTAAAATACAAAACAAACCACCAAAATTCCCTATAATCATTAATAAGGTTGCAAATGCTTTTTTACAAAATAGTATCTCCCAATTAATTTTCCACTATACAAAGTATGCTCCAAAATACCGTCTGGATGATTGAACACTAACCAGAATGTGTGGAAATGTGTCATCTTAAGAAGAAGTTGGGGCTTCCCTGGTGGCTCAGTGGTTGAGAGTCCCCCTGCCGATGCAGGGGACATGGGTTCGTGCCCCGGTCCAGGAAGATCCCACATGCCGCAGAGCGGCTAGGCCCGTGAGCCATGGCCACTGAGCCTGCACGTCCGGAGCCTGTGCTCCGCAACGGGAGAGGCCACAACAGTGAGAGGCCCACATACCAAAAAAAAAAAAAAAAAAACTTGAAGAAGAGAAAGGAAGATTTGATTTTTTAAAAATACCTTCCTGGTAATATCTGCTCAGAAAAAAAATGAGGATATACTAATTTGAGTAACTTTACATCAAGAGAGCTAGATAAATTGATTGTCAGTCTTGGTGTGATACTGGGAAATACCAACAGCATGATTACTTGAGGTTTGTGCCTCAAAGCAAAATTGTTAAATTTTTCCACATTGGCACTGAAGAATGAACTAGGATATTTTCTCCATTGGTACAACAGCGTTCTGGGATGGGGAATCTCTCCATATGTGTGAAAGGAACATCTCCTTATGTTCAAAGAGAATGTCAACTACAGGAGCCCGTGGCACCTCTGTTCATGAAGAGACTGCTTCTGATTCTGCATCAGCTGATCCCCACGTTATCTCACCTGTGCATCAAGATTACAAGCCTCACAGAACATCATTACTAACTACAAGGGCAGGATAACCTGAAACCCACTGTGACATGAGCCATAATAAAAGTATTTTAATTTAAAAAGCTTTTCCTATTCATCTGCTTTGAGAGGAACCACAAGGAAATTACTCTGGAAATACATGCCTTTCTGGGTTTCAAGAGAGAATCTTGTACATAAGCTTATGCAGGTCATTTACGTTTTCTTCTGGAAGGCTCTAGTAAGCCAGGGCACAAGAATACGGGCAGCAGAGAAGAGCCCAATTGGCTCCTTTCAGTGAAGGGGACAGAACAATGTGATGCACACATGTGGGAACAAGAGGAGATCTGAGTCTTCCACAAGTGCCCGGGAACTGCTCGGAATCACCAGCCTCAAATCCTGCCTGGTCTTGGGGCTGGACTATTCCTCCTCACTTCACAAAAGCCTGAGAAGAAAGAGGAAGAAGGCAGACGTTTCTTTTCTCTGCCCGTGAAGAGTGACACTCAGAGAGCCTCCTGTACCTTCTTTCCCTATTGTCTTAGTTTTAAGTCTGGTGAGAGAATGGATGCAGAAGACACATGGTGGGTCACCAAAAAAAGATGCATCACTAAGCAAAATCCAAAATTAAAAAGACATTATAAAGGGAGCTTTATTGGCACAAAGTTGATTAAGTGGACAGTATGCCTCCAAAGCACTGAAAAGCACTGGTCGTATGACATTTCAGAATGATTATTGAATTGAACTGAAAAATCCCTGGAGCCAAATTTAAGGTCTCCCTTAAAACTCTCAAATTTAGGATCAAAGATTAAGCAGCCACGTAAGCAAAGGTAAGAATTCCTTGTCAGGGGAATAACCATCATTTTACTTAGACTTTTATAAAAATTTTTTACTCCTTGTAATTATTATTACCTCTAGGATTCTAACATGCAGGCAACTTCTCTTCCTTTAGCTGTTTCCATGAGGTTTACACAAATGACGTGGCCAGTCAAGGGGAGGCTGGTCCCCAATATTCCTCCCTCTCTGACTCTCCTCCACCTTCTCCCCAGTGCTCTAAACCATGGGCATGATTCTACTCTGGGGCCCAAATGAGGGCCTCTTCAAGGACTGGTGTTTGAGGAGATAAAAGGGCCTGAAAGAGGCCAGGTTAATGAACCAGCTTTGAGCCCAACTGGGAGAAGTGAGACAGGGTCTCTTTGCTTATAATAATGACAAGAACGTTTCTCTGCCCATCACATTTTTTCCTTCAGGCCCCACTCATAGAGCAAATTTACATCCTGTAAGAGGTCTAAGGTTTGAAGTGTCCACCTGGTTTTCAATGTACACTCTATAGAGGCGTTACCTGAGTTAATCCACACACAAAAAAAACTTTGTTTTTAAAAGACAGACCTTCTTGAGCAATGAATGGGCTCACAGTATCAGCACGTTTGGGAAGGGTGGTTTTTGTCGCTCAAGAGAACAGGGATACCCACTTAAAGTTCAATCTCCTATTTCATAATCAAAGCCTCTCTATATTGTCACCTCCCTCACCTTCTCTTTAGGAAACTCCTCAAAGGGGATGAAGCTCCCCAACAACTGGGGGACGAAAGTGGCATTCTTTGCAGAAAGAGGAGTCCCTCATTTCTGAGCCCCTGACCAATGCCTGCAGCTGCTTCATTCTGAGCTTTAATCAGAGCCCTCAGACACTCTTTAGGCCTTAAGGAGGTTCTGCTAATTATCATCAAACCACTTCTGATTGTCATAAAAAGAAAAAAACTAAGTTTAAGGATTTCCCACTGCAATAAGGGTCCCCACTTAAGTCTATACTGTCAGTCTAAAAGGACATATTGGGTAATTTCACATGTTTATTTAGCAGTATTTGATGGAAGAACACAGTTTAGTAAATAAGAATATTTCTCTTTGTTATGATATGCCAAATATGTATTTCAAAATCAGTAAAATTGCAATAAAAAGTTGAATGAAAATAATGATTTTTTAGACAGGAATCAGACAGGAAAAGGAAATTAAAGGTATCTGAATTGGAAGAGAAGTGGTAAAGCTGTCATTATATATAGAAGACGTGATACCGTACATAGAAAACCCTAAAGACTCCACACAAAAACTACTAGAACTGATAAATGAATTCAGCAAGGTAGCAGGACACAAGATTAACATACAGAAATTGGTTGCATTTCTTTACACTAACAATGAAATATCAGAAAGGGAATGTAAAAAAACAATCGCTTTTAAAATCATATAAAAAGGGCTTCCCTGGTGGTGCAGTGGTTGAGAGTCCACCTGCCAATGCAGGGGACTCGGGTTCGTGCCCCGGTCCAGGAAGATCTCACATGCCGCGGAGCAGCTGGGCCCATGAGCCATGGCTGCTGAGCCTGCGTGTCCGGAGCCTGTGCTCTGCAACGGGAAAGGCCACAACAGTGAGAGGCCCGTGTACCACAAAAACAAAAACAAAAAAAATCATATTAAAAAAATTAAAATACTTAGGAATAAACCTGATGAAGGAGGTGAAAGACTTTTATGCTGACAACTAGAAAACATTAATAAAAGAAACTGAAGATGATTCAAGGAAATGGAAAGCTATCCCAAGCTCTTGGAAGAATTAATATTGTTAACATGACTATACTACCCAAAGCAATCCACAGATTTAAGGCAATTGTTATCAAATTACCCGTGACATTTTTCACAGAACTAGAACCAATACTCCTAAAATTTATATGGAACCATAGAAGACCCAGAATTGCCAAAGCAATCCTGAGGAAAAAGAACAAAGCAGGAGGCATAACCCTCCCAGACTTCAGACAATACTACAAAGCTACAGTAATCAAAATGGCATGGTATTGGCATAAAAACAGACTATGGATAAACGGAACAGAATAGAGAGCCCAGAAATAAACCCACACACCTACAGTCAACTGATCTTTGATGAAGGAGGCAAAACTATACAATGGAGAAAAGACAGTCTCTTTAGCAAGTAGTGTTTAGAAAGTTGGACAGTGCATGTAAATCAGTGAAGTTAGAACACACCCTCACACCATACACAAAAGTAAACTCAAAATGGCTTAAAGACTTAATCATAAGACATGACACCATAAAGCTCCTAGAAGAGAAGACAGGCAAAACATTCTGACACAAATCATACCAATGTTTTTTTAGGTTAGTCTCCCAAGGCAATAGAAATAAAAGCAAAAATAAACAAATAGGACTAATCAAAGTTACAAGCTTTTGTACACCAAAGAAAACCATAAAACAAAAAGGCAACCTATGTACTGGGAGAAAATATTTGCAAATGATGAGATAGACAAGGGCTTAATTTTCAAAATATACAAACAGCTTATACTACTCAACAACAAAAAACCAAGCAACCCAATTGTAAACTGGGCAGAAGACCTAAATAGACATTTTTCCAAAGAGGACATACAGATGACCAGCAGGCACATGAAAAGATGCTCAACATTGCTACTTATTAGAGAAATGCAAAGCAAAACTACAAAGAGGTACCACCCCATACCAGTCAGAATGGACATCATTGAAAAGCCTACAAATAACAAATGCTGAAGAGGGTGTGGAGAAAAGGGAACCCTCCTACACTGTTGGTGGGAATGTAAATTGGTGCAGCCACTGTGGAAAACAGTATGGAGGTTCCAATTCCACTTCTGGGCATATATCCAGACAAAACTATTATTGAAAAAGATACATGCACCCCCTATGTTCATAGAAGCACTATTCACAATAGCCAAGACATGCAAACAACCTAAATGTCCATTGACAGATGAATGGATAAAGATGTGGTACATAAAATGTAAAATAGATAGCTAGTGGGAAGCAGCTGCATAGCACAGAGATCAGCTCGGTGCTTTGTGACCACCTAGGGGGTGGGATAGGGAGGGTGGGAGGGAGACTCAAGAGGGAGGAGATATGGGGATATATGTATACGTAAAGCTGATTCACTTTGTTATACAGCAGAAACTAACACAACATTGTAAAGCAATTATACTCCAATAAAGATGTTAAAAATAAATAAATTTCTGAAAAAAAAAAGATGTGGTACATATATACAATGGAATACTACTCAGTCATAAAAATGAATGAAATAATGCCATTTGCAGCAACATGGATGGACCTAGAGATTATCATACTAAGTGAAGTAAGTCAGAAAGAGAAAGACAAATACCACATGATATCACTTATATGTGGAATCTAAAATATGACACAAATGAACTTAAACAGAAACAGACTCAGAGATATAGAGAACAGACTTGCAGTTGCCAAGGGGGAGGTGGGATGCGGGATGGATGGATTGGGAGCTTGGGGTTAGCAGATGCAAACTATTATATATAGAACGGATAAACAACAAGGTGCTACTGTATAGCACAGGGAACTATATTCAATATCCTGTGATAAACCATAATGGAAAAGAATATAAAAAAGAATGTGTGTGTGTGTGTGTGTGTGTGACTGAATCACTTTGCTGTACAGCAGAAATTAACACAATTTTGTAAATCAACTAGACTTCAATTAAAAAAAAAGAATGATTTATTATAACATCAACTGATTGAAGCTATACTTTTCTTTAAAGCCAGCAGGCAATTTTTGAAAAATGTCCGTTTAAATATGTCAATGTATTTTATGCATGGTGTTCATTTTGGTTTCTGCTCATTCTACCTTCATCACTTGCCAAATAAGAGACCATTATATTATCTTCAAAAGGTAATAAAAGTGCTCACAGTAGACACATACTGCAAGAGCAGATAAGGGCAAATTAATAATCATTTCTGATAGATATGATTATTTAAATTACCCACCTCTAAGCAGTGAAGTTAATAAATTAATCTTATAAATAAGTGCAGGCAGAACACTTCAGTGTAGTGATTTATGGTAGGACACACAAACTTCATGTAAATATACACTAAATTTACTGGCCCATGTATATTTTTTTCTGAAGGTACACAATTAAACCTCATTTAATAAGAGTTAGCTGGCACAACAGAGTCAGGAAAACAAATACTCTTATTCAATGTAATATTTTAAATGGAGCACTAGCTTCAAAACTGTTTTCATCATGGTTTCAAGTTTACACTTCTCTAATCCTTTGTGCCATATTCAGTAGTAATTTTTTCCTTTGTTACTAACATAACACAAGTTCATATTAGACGTGTGACCCAAAAATGGCCACTCTAAATTAGAGCATTTAATGTAGTAAATTGATCATCCCTCAACACAACTGCAAGACTGAAAACTGTAGTCTTACTGGATCTTTTGCATACTCTGCTGGAAGACAAGACCCTCATTATCTTAAAAAGAAACCCTACCCACTCACCTTCTAAGCTTAAAACAACTTGGGATCAAGGCAAAAGCAGTACAAGTGGTTACAAATTAAGCAGATAATACACAACAGTTTGCCCTGTTTCAGTGCCAAACTGGGAAACTGCCCTCTATTAAAATCTATCATTAAAAGCAGCTACTGCTGCTGTTTCCTAAGGGGTATGTTCCCATTTCTAATTGGAGGACCTTATTGAAGGGTCAACTAGTGTACCTAGTTCAAGAATGAGGGAATCATCTGAAATCACTTTAAATCTTGGTTTCCCTCTTTCTCTCCTTTTTTAAATCGTATAGCCTCTGAATGAACTGATCATCATCCATACTCAGAAAAGAAGATTCTTTGCCAACAAAGGAAAAAGAATTTAAGTCCCATTAAGTTCTCTTTCAGGGGCTCCAGGGAGCAGTTCTAAGGGATTTAATGAAGACTTCAGTGTCAGAGACAAAGGGCCGACTGCATTAGACTAGAATCCAGTTGTATTTCTTTACTAGTAACAGCATAGCCACCTCTTCTCTTCTTTCAGTTTTGTTCTCAACAAGAAAAAAAGGGAAATAAAACCAGGTAACCAGGGAGAAGTCTTAAAGAGACAGCTGTGGTTCACCTTCTTTAACCTACTGAAGAAAACTCAGGGAATGTAAATACCAAAAAAGCAGAGTGGGCTATTTAAAAAAATACTTAGGTTTTGCTTTGATTTAAAATAAAACCTATTAAATACAAAATATCAATCTGTTTAATCATGATAAAGATGATGGCTGCTGATCTGTGTGAACCCTTGGGCTACAATCATAAATACTGAATTTGCATGGAAGCCCTCTTCAACTGAAAACATTTTCTTTGTGCCAAGAGGACAAGGGCCTCTAGGTGTAGAGATCATCCAAAGAAGTTTTGAAATCCATTTTTCCAGATCCTTTCAGATAAGCAAGCTACTCCCTGAATATAATCTCACCTTGGTGTTCTTTCTGGGGAACATACTTAATTACTTCAGATGGTGAGCACAAATGCTGCATACATTACATCTACCTGTTGTGTTTAAGGAAATTACCTAGGAAGTGCTTCCATTTTTTGCTTATTCCTGAAATTTTGAACACAGTTTGAGGAGTTCATTCTTACAAATACAGTACTTGTTTTTGAAAGTTCCCCTCAGGACTCCAAGACTGACTGTCGCCACTCCCCTGCCTCTGGTTCCTATGCAGGTCTTTGCTATGACATCTCCCCAATTCCAACACGCTCATGGGGGGGTCAGCAGTGACGGCGATAAGCCTGGGAGAGAGAACATCCTGGAAGCTCGCTGCTACTCCCAGGATCACAGGGAGCCAGGGAAGATGATGGGGGCCTGGCCCACCTAAGCGGGGCGACTCAAAGAAACAGCACTGGGCTCCCCTCTGCAGCTTGCTCGCAGTTTCGTAGGTTCCCTAAATCAGGGTGTTGAGACACATGCAACACTGCTTCCTACTCATTTTAGGAGAAGAGGGATGTAAGCTTTCTGCACTTAGATAAGTAACTTCAAGTAACCAAACGACCAGACTTTCTCCACCTCCGCAGTCAGCTAGACATTGTAAAGAGAAAGCACTCTTGGCTCTGGAGGGTAAGATTTCGAGTATCTTCTCCTGACACTTATTAGCCCATGACATATAAGTGAATAACACATTTCTAAACTGATACTCTCCAAATGAGGGACACAGCATTAGGAGTAGTATCTTCCACCTTTGCTCTATACTTACTCACTTTTGTTATGCTTTGGAGAATCATTTTGAATGGACTGGTAGGAAAAATGGGGAAAACATCTGATGAGAACATCATTAAGTTCAACAAACATTTATTGAAAAGAAATAAATTTGGAGTCAGACAGTTTTAAATTCTGATTCTACTGCTATTTGACTCAGGCTAAGTTATTAATCTCCTCAAGACTCAGTTCCCTAACTGGAAAACAGGGCTAACCCTGTGGGGCTGCTATGAGAATCTGGAGCAACAGTGAAGCTCCTGGTGTGATGCTAACATGGACCAGGAGCCTAGCCCAGGGGGACAGTGAGGGGTGGTGTTTGTCAAACTGCAGGTGCATCCAATGGATCATGATGTCAATTTTGTACCCCATGACCATCTTTTTGTCTTTTATATGAACTAGAACAGAACCGATATAATAGAAAATATCAGAGTACAGAGCAAGAGTAATATTGTTTTGTGAAATTTTTGTTCCTCTCTGTTTGTGCGCATGTGCACACACACTTGAAATCATGATAGGAAGCAGTTCTGTTGTGTCAGCAGTCAACAGTGCACTGAAGTCATTAGCAGAGTGGTTAGCTTCTCAGGTTATGGAGTCAGAAATCTCCGTAAATTAAATGTGAATCCTGTTTGTATATTTTGGAAATTAATCCCTTGTGGGTTGCATCATTTGCAAATATTTTTTCCCATTCCGTAGGCTGTCTTTTCATCTTGTTCATGGTTTCCCTTGCTGTGCAAAAGGCTTTTAGTTAGGTCCCATTTGTTTATCTTTGTTCTTGTTTCCATTACTCTAAGAGATCCAAGAGAATATTGCTGCAAGTTATGTCAAAGAGTGTTCTATGTTTTCCTCTAGGTGTTTGACAGCCTTTAATTCATTTTGAGTTTATTTTTGTATATGGTGTTAGAGAATGTTCTAATTTCATTCTTTTATGTGTAGCTGTCCAGGTTTCCCAGCACCACTTATTGAAGAGACTGTCTTTTCTCCATTGTATATTCTTTTTTTTTTTTTTTTTTGCTGTACGCAGGCCTCTCACTGTTGTGGCCTCTCCCGTTGTGGAGCACAGGCTCCGGACGCGCAGGCTCAGCGGCCATGGCTCACGGGCCCAGCCGCTCCGCGGCATGTGGGATCTTCCCGGACCAGGGCACGAACCCACGTCCCCTGCATCGGCAGGCGGGCTCTCAACCACTGCGCCACCAGGGAAGCCTCTCCATTGTATATTCTTGCCTCCTTTGTCTTAGATTAACTGACCATAAGTGTGTGGTTTTATTTCTGGGCTTTCTGTTCTGTTCCATTGATCTATGGGTCTGATTTTTGTGCCAGTACAAAACTGTTTTCATTACTGTAGCTTTTCAGTGTAGCCTCAAGTCAGGGAGTGTGATTCCTCCAGCTTCTTACTTCTTTCTCAAGGTTTTTTTTTTTTTTTTTTTTTTTTACTATTCAGGGTCTTTTCTGTTTCCATACAAATTTAAAACATTTTTGTTCTAGTTCTGTGAAAAATGCCATTGGTAATTTGATAGGGATTGCATTGAGTCTGTAGATTGCTCTGGTAGTATGGTCATTTTAACAGTATTGATTCTTCCAGTCCAAGAACACAGTACACATTTCCATCTGTGTTGTCTTCCATTTTTTTCATCAGAATCTTAATAGTTTTTGGAGTACAGGTCTTTTGCCTCCTTAAGTAGGTTTATTCCTAGGTTTTCTTTTTTTTTTTTTTTTTGATGCAGTGGTAAGTGGGATTGTTTCTGTAATTTCTTTCTGATATTTTGTTGTTAGTGTATAGAAATGCAACAGATTTCTGTATATACAACAACTTATACAGCTCAATATCAAAAAACCAAACAACCAATCAAAAAATAGGCATAAGATCTAAACAGACATTTCTCCAAAGAAGACATACAGATGGCCAACAGGCACATGAAAAGATACTCAATGTCACTAATTATTAGAGAAATGCAAATCAAAATTACAATGAGGTATCACCTCACACCAGTCAGAATGTTCATTATTAAAAAGTCTACAAAAAATAAATGGTGGAGATGGTGTGGAGAAAAGGGGGCCCTCCTACACCATTGGTGGGAATGTAAATTGGTGCAGCTATTATGGAAAACAGTATGGAGGTTCCCTAAAAAACGAAAAAAGAGTTAACATATGATCCAGAAATTCCATTCCTGGTGATATATCTGGAAAAGATGAAAACCCGAATTCAAAAAGATACATGCACCCCAATGTCCACAGCAGCACTACTTACAATAGCGAAGACATAGAAACAATACATACACACACACACACACACACACTGGAATATTACTCAGCCATAAAAAAGAATGAAATAATGCCATTTGCAGCAACACAGATGGAGCTAGAGATTGTCATACTAAGTGAAGTAAGTCGGACAGAGAAAGACAGATACATATCCCTTATATGTGGAATCTAAAAAAATGATAGAAATAAACTTAATTACAAAACAGAAATAGACTTACAGACACAGAAAACAAACTAATTGTTACCAAAGGGGAAAGTGACGGGGAGGGATAAAGTAGGAATTTGGGATTAACAAATATACACTACTATATATAAAATAGATAAACATAGTCCTGCTTTGTAGCAAATGGAACTATATTCAATATCTTGCAATAACCTATATTACAAAAGAATCTGAAAATTTTACGTACATATAACTTTTATATATATAATATAAAATTACTTTGCTATACAACTGAAACACTGTAAATCAACTATACTTCAATTTAAAAAAACCAAACACACACACACACACACACAATTTGAATCCTGGCTCTGCCGCTTACTTGGTAAGTGGGATAAGCTCACAATGCCTTGGTTTTTAAATCTGTCAGATAAGGATGATGAGAGAATTGTGAGGATTAGGAAAAGAGGCTATAACGTGTTAAGGATTCTGTGATTGTTAGGAATTATTATTAATACTTGTGTAACTTGTCAGGGACTGCAACAAGCACTAGAGCAACAGAAATGAGAGAGACAGCCCTCTCTTCAAGGAGAGGAAGAATATAGTCGAGAATGTGGGGAGGGATGAGAAAAAAATGCCAGAGGTCTTGGTGGGGAGCTGGAAAGTACAGGTGGGTAGAGGGTGGTAGTCAGGAAAGAACCTGCTGGGAGGGGAGCCAGAAATCACAAGAATACAAAAAAGTGGTATTCTCTCTTCTTGTTCTTGGTAGAAAATATTAGATATATTAGATACATTTCTCTGTTTCCCCAAAACTCCTACTGTGTTTTTTTTTTTGCTTTACTCTTTAAATTTATATAAACAATTTGGTGTTTTTTTAGAAATTATAATTTTGTATATTAAAAAACATAGGTTTATGTTTATACTCTTTAGCATGTGTGAGTTACTGGAAGAATACAACTTTTCCTAGTGTTACCCATATTTGAATTTCCATATAGGCTGCAATCCTGATGGAAACAATTTGGTTTTTATTATAAGCAACAAATATAAAGAAAATCACAAGGACACATTAACAGAAATTAAAGAGCAAAGTCAGCCCAGAATGTGTTACTCTTTTTATATAAGTAGAAATAATACCTAAAAGTTTAGTGCCCTGATCCTTAAGAACAATGATAGTTCCTATGGACTGAGTGTTCCCAAGAACCAGGCATGGGCCACAAATGTTTTCACACCCACTTAAATCTTCACAGCAAATCAGTGTGGCCGTAGTTCCCAGACCTGGTTTAAGAATGAGGAGGGGGGCTTCCCTGGTGGCACAGTGGTTGAGAGTCCGCCTGCCGATGCTGGGGACACGGGTTCGTGTCCCGGTCCGGGAAGATCCCACATGCCGCGGAGCGGCTGGGCCCGTGAGCCATGGCCGCTGAGCCTGCGTGTCCGGAGCCTGTGCTCCGCAACGGGAGAGGCCACAACAGTGAGAGGCCCGCGTACCGCAAAAAAAAAAAAAAAAAAAAAAGAATGAGGAGGACTATGAAGCTCGGAAGCAGAGCGACTTCATCAAGGTCACAAACTCGTATGAGGCAGAACAGGAATAAAGATGTAGGTCATATTGACACTCAGTCTACGCTCTTAAATATTCTATCCCTGGCTGCCTCCTGAATGATTTCCTGGGACCTTTACACATTGCACAGTATCTACAGATTCTCTCCCTCTAATCAACCAACACTGTGCCCTGGAGACAAACACATAAAAAGTGGAAAATAAAGGTTCTGTGTTTACAGTGGTTGGTGATCATTATCTACATGGATACAAAGCTTAGCACTGTTTTATAAACACACTCTCTGGAGTGTGTATACAGAGTATGCTCAAAAGTAGGATGGAAACTGATGGAATAGAACCAAAACCTGGTGATGTCAAGGTATATTTAGTCTTTGCTCAGATGTGCTTCCAAACATTTTCGGCAGAGCCAGGAATCATCCAACCTTTCTTTATTTATAGAGTTCTTTACGTACACAAACATACAGCCTTTTCTTATTAAGAAACATTAAAGATAATTCAGGGCACGCTTCCAGATCGTTTCATCCGAGAACATGAAAGGACTTTAGAGACATGCCCATTATTTCTGCTAAGTAGTCTCATTTGGCCATTTCAGAAGTGGGTACAATCAAAACTTAAAACTTGGGAATCTAAACTCATTTATTTTCTACTGTAATCACTAAGTCATGAATCTAATAGCCAGAGGGAATCTTTAAATACAGGGATTATATGTACTGAAAAGTTCTTCCCATTTTTCCTGAAAGGGATCTCTTAAAAAATTTCTTTTTAATTGTGTAAAATACACATAAAATTTACCACTTTAACCATTTTTGAGTGTACAGTGCAGTGGTATTAAATACATTCACATTATTGTACAGCCATCACCACCATCCAGCCACAGAACTACTCTCATCTTGCAAAAGTGAAACTCGGTGCCCATTAAACAACAACTCCCCACTTCTCCATCCTGGCAGCCACCATTCTACTTCTTGTCTCCATGAATTGACTATTCTAGGTACCTCATATTAGTAGAATCATATCGTATTTGTCCTTTGCGACTGGCTTATTTCACTTGGCATAAAGTTCTCAAGGTTCATCTGTGTTGTAGCATGTGTCTGAATTTCCTTCTTTTGTAAGGCTGAATAATATTGCATTGTATATATATGTACCACATTTTGTTTATCCATTCATCTGTTGATGCACCCTTGGGTGCCTCCACCTTTTTGCAATTGAGGATAATGCTGCTATGAACATGCTTGTACAGAGAGCCCTTCAAGACCCTGTTTCAATTCTTTTGGGTTTATAACCTTATGCAGAATTACTGGATCATATAGTAATTAGATTTTTAACTCTTTTGAGGAAACTCCATCTTGTTTTCCACAGTGGCTGCACCATTTTACACTCCTACCAGCAATGCATGAGGATTGTAATTTCTCCACATCCTAGTCAACACTTGTTATTTTCTTTTTTTTTTTTTTGATAGTAGACATCTTAAGGGGGTGTGAAGTGGCATCTCATTGTGGTCTGGAAGGAATATCTTGATTTCAAAATTACTTACAGTAATTCCAGGTATTTTAGAGGCCAGGGGTAGGTAGCAACTGCTGTACTCAGTCATAAGACACAAGTCCACGTTCTCCTTCCTTTGGGTGCCGTGTTCTATATGCTTCCTAATAAACAGGCATTACAGAGCTCATTATACCCACATTCCAGGATGAACATGTGCCTGGATCTTTTTGTGTTGTCTCCTCTTTGTGTTTCTCATCTCAAGAGGGTATTTTTCTGAGCTTCCCTTGATGGCCAGATAATTGTAGAGAATTAAAAAAAAAAACCCTCAAAATTAAAAAACAAAATCAGCAAGGCTGTCAAAGCAGAGGGCAGGATGGAAGATGAAGGCACAGGGCCTATGTTGCCCTTGGGTATATACCTGTAGGATAGTAATTACTCAGTAAATATTCACTGAATTATGTTGGGTGGGTGAACCATAAGGAATGGCAGGAGCTTCTACTGTGCATATAATCCAATCTCTAAAACAACACCTGAAAGTCATACGTCTTTAAGAAGCAGAACAAAAGAGAACAGAATCAGAGCCCAGGAAGAGAAGGTCCGTTCAACGCTCCACCATCACAGCAACTGTGTATGGGGTCTACGGGAAGCACTCCACACGCACTGACTTCTGTAGTCCTCACAGCAGCTCGATGAGTTGGTCCTGTCAGCTGCCTTGTAAGGGGGAGAAGACTGAGGTGCACAGAGATGGGACTCCGTGTCCTGTGCTCTTCCTATTTATTCTGTACTGCCTGCCTGGTTAATCATTTATTAAGGGTTGAATTCTAAAAGGTTCCCCAGAGCATCAATACACCCTGTAATCCTCAAAGCTCCACAGTTTCACAAAGCCTTCCAGGGAGATAATCACCTCTGAAAAAAAAAATCACCTTTTCTACAGCAAAATTCCATCTTTAAGACACTTAAAATTCGTGTTTCTCTACAGGAACCTCTCCAGTGCTAAGCTAATCATTTAGCATTTTGTTCTCAGTATTATGTGGTTATCAGTGGATAAAACTGTGGCACCTGAGGAAGTGTGAGTCCAGAAATCTGTCTGGGTCAGTTATTAAATCACATGCACACAAAACAAACGAAAGAACAAACAAACCCTGGTATCTGAGGAAAGTATCTGCTGAAAACACCTGCTGCTAAAAATATGCTCTTTTGGGGGAAAACGGATCAACACTTTCATGCAATTTTGAAAAAACGAATCAACTTAAAAGCAGTTCAACTTAGGTGCCTTATAAGAAGAACATGTGAGAATGTTCTGATGTGCATACCTGAGGTACAACGGACATATTCTTCCTTAAATGGTGAAATCCAGTTATGGTTGTCAAGATCCCATCGATGGAAATTTCACCTTCAGGTTCTGACAATCTAAAAAGGGCAGCGATGAGGGAACTTTTTCCAGCTCCTGTTCTTCCCACAATGCCAACCTGTAAAGAGATCCATCAGGATTAAGAATTCACAATATGCAACAAACCTAGGAGAAACCCTGGCTGTTGGAAGATGAATTTTTAACGTTCTATATAGAGTAGTCTATAAGTTTCTCAACCATGGCACTGTTGACATTACGGGCTAGATAATTCATTGTTGGGGGGTCAGGGGCCTGTCCTGTGTATTACTGTAGGATGTTTAGCAGTAGCCATGGACTCTACCCACTAGATACCAGAAGCACCTCCCACATTTTGGCAACCAAAAATATCAGATATTGACAAATGTCCCCTGGTTGAGACCCCCTGGTCCCAAAAAGAGTTAAAAATAACGGAATCAATCTACTGGCAGTGAAAAGCTAGCAGTCTCTGGCATGGACATATATACACTGCCAAACGTAAAACAGACAGGTAGTGGGAAGCAGCCACATAGCACAGGGAGATCAGCTCAGTGCTTTGTGAGCACCTCGAGGGGTGGGATAGGGAGGGTGGGAGGAAGGGAGACGCAAGAGATATGGGGACATATGTAAAACTGATTCACTTTGTTATAAAGCAGAAAGTGACACAGCATTGTAAAGCAATTATACTCTAATAATGATGTTAAAAAATATATATATATATATATAAAACTAAAAAAAAAAAAAAAGCTAGCAGTCTCCTAAGTCAGCAGTCCACACCCTTTTTGGCACCAGGGACTGGTTTCGTGTAAGACAATTTCTCCACGGACAGGCGGGGTTGGAGGTGTGGGGAACGGCTCAGGCAGTAGCCCGAGCGAGCAATGGGGAGCGGTGGGGAGCGGCAGATGAATCTTCACTTGCTCGCCCGCTGCTTACCTCCTGCCGTGCGGCCCAGCTCCCAACAGGCTGCGACTGGTACCAGTCTTTGGCCCGGGGGTTGGGGACCCCACCCTAAGTGGCCCATAAGAAGTTCACTTTTAAATTAGCTTTTTCCTACTGTCTAGGCATTTTGACCTTGAGAATTACGTGGGTAATTTTACAGAGATGTCGACAAGTCAAGTTAAGAAGTGTTAGACATACACAAGTACTCATTTTCTCAGGGATCTATTATTTAAGAGGAATTATTCTTTGGTAGAGAAACTAAATCACTTCCTGATGTTAAATATCTTAATTG
Organism: Mesoplodon bidens; assembly: GCF_964165515.1. Taxonomy (NCBI): domain Eukaryota; kingdom Metazoa; phylum Chordata; class Mammalia; order Artiodactyla; family Ziphiidae; genus Mesoplodon; species Mesoplodon bidens. The sequence continues at coordinate 63,453,434 of NC_138174.1, read as the reverse complement.
TACCCTATCTTGAAAGGAAACATCTTAAAATTATAAAATGCAGGTCTCAGTGTCGTAAAAGACAGTAGCCAGCAGACAAAATACACATGATGAGATCAACAACAACACAAACAACATTTGCTACTCATATGGGACCTTTCATCTGAGCAGTTCAAAAGTCATTTTATAAACACCTTAATATTTACAATTGCTCCTTGGAAAGATACATGCAGGTTTCAGTCTAGTTATTAAAGCCAAAGTAGAGAGAAATTTAGTGCATTAAGAATAAGATTAAGGAATCAATATAATGCAGGTAAAATGCTGGTCAGGAATAAAACTATACTGTAAAAACTGGCTTTTAAATGTGTGCATCCAAACATGTACTATACAGAAACTGGCCTTTTTTATCAATAAGCTTGCCCAGCTCCGTGGTGGGAGCTTCGCAAGAGATGATTTCATTTCTATTCAGAAATTTGGAATTGATGTGGGGTGTAAGACATGCTTTCAATCATCTGTAAAGTTATTCAGCAAATTTTTAAAATTCACGGCTTTAAACAGAGAAGAACTAAGTCTTTCTGAGCATGTAATCAGAATGCTGGGAACTTCTCATATTTTCTCATTTGAATGCCTCCAAAGTTTCAAATCTTTGTAAAATCAATCATAGCATTTCAAAAAAGAATTTATCTCTATAGAGATTAAATGTAAGAAAAGTGAGTTTAGCTAATTTTATTATTTTGTAGCCATTTTATACCTTATGTTAAACCCTAATATATGTAACATAGATGGGCCATTCTCTGCCTATAGGCAGGCCGTAGTGCATGTATATATATATGACTCATGTGTTCTGTGTATAGGCAGACCTTGAACATATTGTGCATTTGGTTCCAGACGACCACAATAATGTGAATATCTCCAAATAAAGCAAGTCATAAGAATTTCTTTGTTTCTCTGTACACATAAAAGTTATGCTTACACTATACTGTAGCCTACTAAGTGTACAATAGCATTATATCTGAAAAACAATGTACATACCTTAATTTTCAAATACTTTATTGCCAAAAAACGTGCTAACCATCATCTGAGACTTCACTGGGTTGTAGTAACATTAAAGAATGCTGGGGCTTCCCCGGTGGCGCAGTGGTTGAGAGTCCGCCTGCCGATGCAGGGGACGTGGGTTCGTGCCCCGGTCCGGGAGGATCCCGCGTGCCGCGGAGCGGCTGGGCCCGTGAGCCATGGCCGCTGAGCCTGTGCGTTCGGAGCCTGTGCTCTGCAATGACAGAGGCCACAGCAGTGAGAGGCCCGCATACCCCCCAAAAAACAAAAAACAAAAAAAAAAAAAAAAAAAAAGAATGCTGACCACAGATCACCATAACAGATATAATCATATTGAAAAGATGTGGAATATTGCCAAGAATTACCAAAACGTGACACAGAGACAGGGAGTGAACAAAGGCTGTAGGAAAAATGGGGCCAATGGACTTGCTTGACGCAGGGTTGCCACAAATGTTCAATTTGTAAAAAATGCATGATCTGTGAAGCACAATAAAACCAGGTATGCCTGTATTTCTGGGTGTTGTCAGATGTAAACCGACACGCATCAGGACGCAGGTGAGAACTGTGTCTGCGAGAATGTGCGTATGTTCCCATAGTATCAGCTCTACTGAAACTGGTCCATCTGTGCGAACTGGAACATTTGTAGACTCCTGGTAAACGGCAGAGGTAGGCAGGGGCACCGAGGGCTGCTCACAACGTGAGCGCCCAAGAAAAAGGCAACTCAAAGAAAATCTGCTCTGGCTATTTCTACCATTCAGTTATCAAAGTACACTCTGGAAGTCTTTCCCAGGACACCAATGGGTTTTTCCAGTTGCCCGTGGACAGTGTCACCAGTATCAGTAAGTTTACATTCCTAACACCAAAGACACTTGGAGACAGTCTTATTTCAGTGTTTTGTGACATACCCCTTCTATTGTCTCAAACAGGCCAGGGGTGGCCTCTGACTAACGCACCAACTTGTTAGACATTTGCACCTGGATCTCTCTTCATACGTCAAACTCAACATGATCAACACCCAATGCCCCACACGAAACAGCTGCTTCCTCTGACTTCCCCACTTTACTCTCATTCCTTCTGTCTCAGGCTCATGGGCTCACAATGTCCACCTTACTTCCAGCTTTCCCTGAGTCCAGCGTGGTGCCAAGCCCTGCAGATTCTACTACTGCAATGTTTCATGACTCAACCCCTCACTGAGTCTCTTTCCTTCGAAACTCTTTCCTTAATCATAATCAGTGCAAATGAATTTGAAAAGTAAATTCTAGCTATACCCCAGCACTCTGATTAAAAACCATTCTTAAGATGTTGATGTTTTTACCTCCTAGACTTGTGTGTTGACGTGTTCTTGAAGATACAAGCTCATATACTTAAACAGAATGAGATTAACATGAACATACTGTTGTAATCTGCTTTCATTCAGTATTTCATAAAAGTACTTATTTTAATGGCTACATAATATTACAGTATGTGTGATCATTTATTTAACAAAACCCCAATTTCCAGATAGGTAGATGGTCTCCAATATTTTGCTATTATAAATAACTCTGCTAAATATCATTGAAGCTAAATCTTTGCAAACAACCTTCATTATTTCCTTAAGAGAAATTCTTAGGTGTGCAATTGATAAGAAACAGGTATGAACATTTTCAGAGGAAGCTGTTAAGTAGCGCCAACCTAACCCTCCAGAAATATGATAATATTTTGTTTTCCTTTTTTTTTTTTTTTTTTTTTGGCTGTGCTGCATGGCTTGGGGGATCTTAGGGATTGAACCCGGGCCCACAGCAGTGAAAGTGCTGGGTCTTAACCACTGGACTGCCAGGGAATTCCGGATACCATTTTCTACTCCCACTCATAAACACAGGTGCACATTCGCAAACCTAGGTGTTATAACTTTGTTTTAATTGACATCAGTTTGATTCCAAAAAGCGGAATCACTTTCCCTGATGTCTTGCTGGAGGCCCAGCAGCTACTGGCTCCCTGCCTTCCGCATCTGCCCACTCTGGTCCACGTGCACCCACTTCTCAGATTAAACTCCCGAAGGTGGCTCTGTGCCCGTCACTCCACCCTGGGAAGTCTCTGCTACAAAACTGTCCCCGCTAACCTCTCCATCCTCCATCTCCACGAGGCAGCTCCCCTGGGGTTACTAGGCAGTTGTGACAGCTGAACGTGAAAATGTGTGCTATACACCTGGCAGTTCTTTTCCCTGAATGCTCTGCAGGTGCCCGGTTCTTCATTCACTGAATCAGGGCATCATGCCTTTGCTCATGCTGGTCCCACCTTCCGGAATGCCTTCCACATGCATTTCCACCTGCTGAAACCCTAACCATATATCACTAAGTCTGCCTCACCGGCCTAATCCCTCAGAAATGCTCTCCCTGACCCCTCCCTGTGGACTTCTCTCAACCCTCACTGACGTGATACCATCTTTTTCTAAAATTCCATAAAAATGATGACCTCCTTCTATCTTTCAAAGCTAATATGGCCTTTTTCTTATTTTTTCAACTGGACTGTATGTGTTGACAGCAGGATCTGTATTGGATTTGCCTTTGTATTATTTGTATTACCTGTGGTGTCCTGAGACAAAGAGACATTATGTAGGGAGCTGAGATTTTTAACTCAAGCTGGAGAAATTTATGGAAAATTGATTACCATATTATTTAGGTATATGATAAGTTGGACAGAGAAAAGACATGGCAGATGGATCCTACCACCATAAATACAATTGCAAATGGCCAACCTCACATTTTCATGGGGCAGACAATTGATACAGTATAAGTGGTTACGGTCATTTTACCCACTATGAAAATGACAACAATCTTTGTCCAGGCATTTACTCTATGCTAGTCTCCATGCTGGGTGCTTTAAGTGTCTTATTTTGTTTAAGTTGTTCAACAACCCTAGAGGTTAGGTCCTACCATTTCCATTTTGCAAAAGAAAAGATTGAGACTTAGTAAGATTAATTAGTCTGCCTGAAATAACAGAGGCCGTAAGTCACAGGACGGGACTCAAATACATGCGCATCGGCCTCTTTCCATTCTGCTGATGGCCTCCTTATCACCTGGATGGCCTGGCAGCTTATTATGCCCCTCTGTGTAGCTAGAAGAGAAAGTGGGGAGAGGTGTAGCTGCAGTTAAAAGAACAGGCCTACCATATAGATCCTATGCCAGACAGTTAAAGCAAGACATGGACACAGGTACCTGAGCTCAGGTAGGCTGGCTGTCAGCAGGAAGAACTGGCACCCACAGCTGGGCTGGCAGAGAAACCTGCAGCTAAGTAGGCACATGATGCCTGGGAAACAGGCCAAACAGACCTAGTGCCCTGCGTTGGGCAGCAAGAGTAATTTTTGATCCCATCAGGTAGTGAAAGAACTGCACATACACTGCTACACTGGGCTGTCTCTGACTCCGAGCCCAAGCAGGGCTGAGCCTGTGGTGAAATACCTATAGTGCCCACAGGAGGCTGGTGTGGGGAAGGCCAGACAGCAGGATGAAAACTGCCTGTGATAAAGACAGACTCCACTGAAAAGATGCAAATAAATGTACTAGAATCACACAGAATTAGATTATAATGTAAAGGCATGATTTGCAGAATATAAAAGTAAGTAAATTTGTGGGGTAAGTGGCACAGAACTTTCTAGAGCCGCATGCTAAGACACAAGAGGGGTTAGGTGATTCATGAGCTTAACTGCAAACTGTCAAAGGACAATTTCTTGGAAATCACAGGTTATCAGTCATCAAAAACTGCCTATGAGGGACTTCCCTGGTGGCGCAGTGTTTAAGAATCCACCTGCCAACGCAGGGGACACGGGGTTCGAGCCCTGGTCCAGGAAGATCCCACATGCCACGGAGCAACTAAGCCCATGTGCCACAACTACTGAGCCTGTGCTCTAGAGCTCGTGAGCCACAACTACTGAGCCCGCATGCTGCAACTACTGAAGCCCACGCACCTAGAGCCCGTGCTCCGCAACAAAGAGCAGCCCCCGCTCGCCGCAACTAGAGAAAGCCCGCACGTAGCAACAAAGACCCAACACAGCCAAAACTAAAAATAAATAAATAAAATAAGTAAATTAAAAAAAAATTTGCCTATGGGAGAGAAACGACTTTACTGGGAGGTCTTGTTTAAATGTGATTCTGAGTCGAGAAGTCTGGGTGGGCCTGAGATTCTGCATTTCGAAGAAGCTCCAGGGCCCACCAACCACCGTGAGGCAGCTCACCACACAGGGAAAGAAATGCTGGGATCCCCATTCCATGGTCGGTTTCCAAGAAAGATTCACCTACAATGTCACTGATCTAATCTGCATCCAAGAGGAACAAAGAGTCCCCCTGACACACTGACGAGGAACCCAACAGCTGATGCAGTGCTAAATCTTTTTTTTTTTTTTTGCGGTACGCGGGCCTCTCACCGTTGTGGCCTCTCCCCTTGCGGAGCACAGGCTCCGGGCGCGCAGGCTCAGCGGCCATGGCTCACGGGCCCATCCGCTCCACGGCATGTGGGATCTTCCCGGTCCAGGGCACGAACCTGTGTCCCCTGCATCGGCAGGCAGACTCTCAACCACTGCGCCACCAGGGAAGCCCTATTTTTAGATTTTTAAGGAACCTCCATACTGTTCTCCATAGTAGCTGTATCCATTTACATTCCCACCAACAGTGCAAGAGGGTTCCCTTTTCTCCACACCCTCTCCAGCATTTACTGTCTGTAGATTTTTTTTTTTTTTTTGCACGGTACGCGGGCCTCTCACTGTTGTGGCCTCTCCTGCTGTGGAGCACAGTCTCTGGACGCACAGGCTCAGTGGCCATGGCTCACGGGCCCAGCCGCTCCGCGGCATGTGGGATCTTCCCGGACCGGGGCACGAACCCGCGTCCCCTGCATCGGCAGGCGGACTCTCAACCACTGCGCCACCAGGGAAGCCCCAGTGCTAAATCTTAAGCTGGATTTTTAAGAGGCAAATGGCTTGAACAAACCTTTTCTCTTGAGTTCATGACTGCTGTCAGGTGCTTCAGTACCAGAGGCCCATCCAAGCTGTACGAGAAGTTCACATTGTCAAAGACGATCACTCCTTCCTGGGGCCAGGCTGGCGGTGGACGATGAAAGAAGTATTTCCGGGGTGCTTCTGTCTCAGGGTCTGTATATTCAATCACCCGTTCTACCGAAATCATCTGAAACACATATGACATCACATGAGTTAGGAAGGGAAGGTCTTGTTCATGGATGTTCGGAGATTGTAAATGAAGCATTCTGCTTGTATATCTTTACATCTGCGTTTCTATGGTTAAGAATATCTCCGGTCTTAGCAAACACAAAGGACAGAAGTAGGAGTTTGATGAAGCCTTTGATGATTTGCAAACTTGTTTATGGCCTTGTAACACTGTCCTTTACAGCTCCTTCCTTCAACATTATATTAAAGAATTAGAGAAATGAATGCAAAGATTTTCTTGATCCACTTTTCACACCTGAATAAAAAGCAAAAGAATTTTGTTAAAGAAAAGAATACTTACGGACGCCCATCAGTAGTGTGTTGCTACAGAAGGGCCATCTGTTATAGATGAGCAGAACTGGATGGTCGTCAAACCTCATTTTAATAATTAATCACTTTCTACTCTATTAAGGAAAGAAATGGAAAGATTTTGTTTTTATGGTTTCTCTCCCTTTAGGAGAAGATGCTAATACTCAAATGAGACTATAATTTACATATTGACTAAGGCCTTTTTTTGTTTGTTTGTTTGTTTTGCGGTACGCGGGCCTCTCACTGTTGTGGCCTCTCCCGTTGCGGAGCACAGGCTCCGGACGCACAGGCTCAGCGGCCATGGCTCATGGGCCCAGCCGCTCCGTGGCATGTGGGATCTTCCCGGACTGGGGCACAAACCTGCGTCCCCTGCATCAGCAGGCGGGCTCTCAACCATTGCACCACCAGGGAAGCCCTTGACTAAGGCCTTTTAAACAACTTTAATTTGACACCTTTGATAGCTCATTCTGAGAGGGGGCTTATCCTACCAGAAAAAAGGGACACCAGCAAATTCAGGCGTTCAACACATACAAGATCAAATGCTAAAATGGGGAACAGAGGAACCTATTAATTAAATAAACCTCAAAATACTGAATTCTTCTTTTACCAAAAATGAGGAATTACCCATTAAGAAACAAAAACAAACAACTCCCTAAGAAATTAGCTTATATTCTTTCCAGGATTTCAGAACCTCCCTCTTACAGAGACATTTATTATATTTGAAGACAGCTTGTGATGAATATAAAACCTGCTGATACGGCACACATAAGACTGAGAAAAAGATATATATTTTTTATTTTACATTAACTTTAAACAGATGGAGGAGGATATAAAAAAATCTTTTAACTATGACGTAAAAATAACAGTTTTACTATTTTACATACGAATTGCTTTTATGCCATTTAATGGCAAAGAGACTTGAAAAAGCTAAGAACGGTGAGAAAAGATAAACATCACCATATTCTCGACTTTGACGCTTTGCCAGACGCACCACTGGATCGTCCCCATGAGCATGAGGGCGAGAGACAGTGCCTGGCCAACCTGCCCGGCATCCAAAGCTAAATGAGGAAGGAGAAGGGGAATAAAGTCAGTCTCATTCTCAACCCCTTGCTCAGCCCCTTCTGTCACTTTACCAAGAAGACCCCTTTACATATTTAAATCATTTCATGCAATGATAGTATTACTCATACTTTTACTATCTGTTGATTGAGACCATAATACAGTGAAAAAAAAACCCACTATAAATTTAGAAAGACTGTTACATGCGTTCATTAATCCCAACAGGATTGACATACATTTTACAATAGGTGAGGAATAATGTCATTATTCAGACTTTTGTCATTACAGTTTCAAGAATCATTATGTAGGGCTTCCCTGGTGGCGCAGTGGTTGAGAGACCGCCTGCCAATGCAGGCGACACGGGTTCGTGCCCCTGTCCGGGAAGATCCCACATGCCACGGAGCGGGTGGGCCCGTGAGCCATGGCCGCTGAGCCTGCGCGTCCGGAGCCTGTGCCCCGCAACGGGAGAGGCCACAACAGTGAGAGGCCCGCGTACCGCAAAAAAAAAAAAAAAAAAAAAAAAAGAATCATTATGTAATTTCACTTACTACGTCCAATGTAGCTGCAGGTGAAACCACGAAAAACAAGGCAATGGGTTTTAAGAACCAGTGCTTTTAAATCTAAAATACTACTCTCATTGTTTCTTATTCAATGTTGTTACCATGGAATAGTTAGGGATGGTGAGTTCATGGCACGCAGGCCAATACCTGCTCATCTGGTACCCACACAGCAGGGAGGATACTGTTCTTCCCTACAGGGAATCTTTCTCACCTCAATACCCACAGCCAAGAGATCTGAGTAGCCCTAAAGCTAAAACCTAAAGTGCTAAGCTGAACAAAAAGCTTCATGGTAAACTTGGTTCTCTCCTCCCAACTATAGGACACTACCTGGAATGTTCAGAAGGTCAGCTTGCTACAGTTGCGAAGACCTCCACCCATTCAAAGAAAGAAAAAAAAAAGATAAAAGGTCTCATGAAGACACAAATGACTTCACATGGACCACACTGTGGAATCACACGCTATAAATGCTATAATACAATTTATTAGAACCAAACAGTGTATCTTAGACAAGGCAAGAGTCTAATTTAATAACTGTAAACAAAGCTATAAACTGTAGGCACACCACAGACATTCACATCTGTACTTACTTCCTGCCAGAATCAGGGACCCAAAGGCAGCAACAGTGACAAGGATGGCACAGTGGCATCCAGACGCACAGCGAGCGATCGGGACGTAGTCGAAAGCAGTAACCAAGCCTCTGGATTTGTGAACCGTAATAAGCATGATAAATAAGTAGAAAAACCATGTTAGCTGCTGCTAATGAGGGACAGCATTTTGCTCAGTTGAGCTACAGAAGATTTTACACAAGGTAGGACAGCAAAGCTCCACACCCAAGGAGCCTGAAGACTCCAGAAAGTTAGGTTTTGACAGAAGACAACATACGGTACACATAGGAATCAGTCCAGGGGCTTTGTGGGAAGCATGCACTGAAAAATTCAACCCACAGGTTATAAACAGAAATACAATCACAATAAAGAACATGGAAAAATGGTCTCATTGGTACATTTGCTGCAGTGCTGGGCCTCAAAATGAGGCTCATCCTCTCACATGTCAACTATTCCCTTTTCTCCAGTAGCAAAGAGCTCAGCTCACACTCTGTTTCCAGCACCTTCTGCACTTACTGCGGGGCCCTGCATAGCGTTTATTCTTACGAGCCAGTATCTAAACAACCATCAGCTAACAGGATCTGCATGTGGCTTTCAAAATGCCACTTTATCTTCAAAATACAGTAAAGACTGGATAACTGAGCCAGGATTTTATAGACTTAGAGGAAATTCTGAAATTTCTACCTAGAAAAAACTTCACTGATACAAAGAATAATACACAGCAAGTGGGCAGCAAATCAGGGAATTATTTTCCTCAATCACATCTGCTGCCCTGCATGCTGTGAAAAGAGAGTCGGCAAACTACAGCCTGGGGGCCAAAAACGGCCCACCACTTGTTCTGAAAATAAAGTTTTATTGGAACACAGCCACGGCCATTTGTTGATATATTATCTTTGTCTGTCCTTGTGCTAAAACAGGAAAGTTGAAAAGTTACAACAGAGACAGTATGGCAAACAAAGCCTAAAATATTACTCTCTGGCTCTTTGCAAAAAAAAGTTTGCTGACTCCTGCCCTAAAGGACAGAAAGCCACAGGTCACAGTGATGGAAGGACAATGCAAGCCAGTGAGGGGAGAAAAGCAGGGGTGTGACAGGGGAAGAGGGGAGCTCAGAGGGGAGGCTGAGAGGAAGGGCCGGGGAGGCGCAGAGAGAGGTGGGGGCCGGCAAGGCCACCCGACAAGGACTCGAGCCTCAGAAGGCAGCACCTCCCATCCTTGGAAACCATGTCCAGAAACTTACAGACCTGAATGCAAGTCCTGGTGTGCATCGAACAGTTCCTGAAACCTCTCGTCGGCTTTGTACGCCCGGATGGTCCAGAGTCCTCGGAGAGAAGATGATAAGTGGGAAAATACTGGGCTCCGAGCTGGGGAAGTAGAGACAAACAACAGGGAAAGTCAGGGAGGCTGGATGCAAGGAAACCAACTGCCTCTCGTGCTCCGTGGTTGCACATCCTGCCATAAGGGCTTCCTGGTGGGCTGCCTGGGAGAAGAGGGATGATGCCCCTGCTGTAGAGGGTCCTCCACATGAAACCTCCAACTCCTGCTCACACCAAGCTTCACTTTAATGACCTGGACATGAAGATTCTCTCTGAACCTATCTTTGACCAAATTCAAATCACAGCTAGGTTTAGATAAAGAAATCTTTTACTAGCTCATTCATCAAGGTCCTCCTCAAACATGCTTCCCTCCAGATTCTCCCCTGATATCCCTCCAGTTGGAGATTGTTCACTAATTTTTTAAAAACTTGATGAAGTATAGTTGATTTGCAATAATGTGTTAGTTTCAGGTGTATAGCATAGTGACTCAGTTTTTTTCTGATTATGTTCCATTATAGGTTATTACAAGTTATTGCCTAGAATTCCCTGTGCTATACAGTAAATCCTTGTTGCTTACCTACTTTATGTATAGTGGTGTGTATCTGTTAATCCCATTCTCCTAATTTGTTCTCCCTCCCTCCCTGCCCGCTTTGGTAACCGTTAAGTTTGTTTTCTATGTCTCTGAGTCTGTTTCTGTTTTGCATATAGAGTCATTTGTATTATTTTTTAGATTCCACATATAAGTGATATCATATAGTATTTATCCTGCCCTCCTCTGACTTACTTTACTAAGAATAATATTCTCTAGGTACAACCATTGCGCTGCAAATGGCAATATTTCATTCCTTTTCATGGCTGAGTAACTACTGTCCACTAATTTTTGAGTCGGCAGCATTTTTAAATTAAATTCTCTGTGAAAGTGCTCACCACACTGAATTTTGATGAGTTATCTACGTGTTGTCTCCACCTTAGATTAGTAACTTAAGGGCTTGGATAAAATCGGCATATCCCCCAAACTGGAACAGTGCCAGGCACAGGACAGGGGTGAGAGGGGAAGGTGAGTGGACAGTCTGCTGTCTTCCTGCATCCCGGGACTTTCCTGAACCTGCATCAAGAGTCTCTTTGCAGGTCACGGAGCCTGGGTATCGCACTGCCCTTTTGCCTGTAGGACCCGGGCAGCCGAGGCGTCTCTGAATAGTCTTGACTCCACTGCATGAACCTGATGGATGTTTTTGTAACTGCCTGCTGGACACTTGAGGCTTCTGGAGGTCACTCTGCAGGTGACACTCACATCACTCTTTTAGAATCTGACCGTGACCTTAATGTCCATGCTTTTTTGAGTGACTTCATGTGGGTCTGGGGCCTCGTGTCACATGACTGGCCATTTGTTTCCTGGCATCTTCTCTAAGCGCACACTGAACACGAGCACCACGGTCTGGCTCCAGCACATCAGGGAACAGGTGGGCTTCAGGCTGCTGGGCAGGGAGGACTCTTACGATTTTCATTCCCCACCGTGAACTAGGCTATAACCTGCTGTTGTCAGGGACAGATAGTGTGACTCTGTGACCTTGGATATGGCTTCAGCATTCAGGCACTGCCAAATGAATAAAGCTGGCTAGAGAAAGGCAACCAAACTTCATCCTGGTTCTATGTGCTGCTCCCTGACTGACCACTGCTATGCTCGCTTTTGCAAAAATATGCAAAAAAAAACACCCATTATAATCAGCTGCAGATTTGTCATTAAGATGATAAAAGTTAACCTAAGCTTCCAGAGGCAGCTAGGCAGTAGGATCTGAAAATAAACCTCAGGACTTTAGTAGTTCTTCTGAGCATGAAAATGAAGCAGGTTTATGTCGTCTGGCCACAGCAATCAGACGTCCTTCTTTTTGCTAGTGGCTCTAGCAGTGGCCTTAAGACATACTATCATTTACCGTATAGAGAAAACAGCAGTGTTATTATTTATGACACAGACCCACTATCTAGAGAGAAAACATAAACAGTTCTAATGAACTCACCACCACATTTAGTGATCTGGGGGAGTGGAGGGGGGAGTATCCAGATTGAATTTATGGTCTAACACTGTCCTGCTAGGGTGCCGACAACACAAATACTCCACAGGAGCTGTGCCCAAGTTTTCAAGACCCCCATAACAAACACTGAAAAATTCCTGCGCTGATTCTTTAAAAAAGCCTCAGGAGGTGCCCGCCTCTCACTTTCATATGGATGGGAGGTGGTCCTTGCCCCAGGCAAAAATCTCTGTCAGGCATTCCTTCTGGAACAACTCTTTGAATGTACCAGATCTGCTTTGCAACAAGACTATTGAATGACTCCCTTTCATGAGTGGCCTCAAATCATACAACATCTGAAGCCTTGCGTGCACAGAAGACTGGATGGAGCTCATCACCCTCTTCAGCTTCCCCAGGTCCCACCATCCTACCAAGTCACACGGGCAGAAGAGCGCACACATGTGGACTCTACTGCTCCACAGTCCATTCAAACACCTCACAAAACCAGACCTCACGGGGCTTTAGCTGGTTCTCTTGATGACTGAAAATTTTTTCTACAGCTTTTATGAAACTGATGCCCACTATCCTTTACGTAAATACTTAGGATAAATGCCTCTTAAGAATTTATTACTTTAAAAAAAACACACAGGGCTTCCCTGGTGGCGTAGTGGTTGAGAGTCCACCTGCCGATGCAGGGGACACGGGTTCGTGCCCCGGTCTGGGAAGATCTCACATGCCGCGGAGCGGCTGGGCCCGTGAGCCATGGCCACTGGGCCTGCGCGTCCGGAGCCTGTGCTTCGCAACAGGAGAGGCCACAACAGTGAGAGGCCCGCGAACCGAAAACAAAACAAGACAAAAAACCACACAAATACCACAACAAAAATACTCCTTTGTCTTGATGAATTTAGATTTTTTTCCACTTAGTAGCTACGAAGAACCTTGGGATCAATATGCTTCTCTTCTTGGCTTGGTTTCTAGAAAGTTAAGTTGGTATTAATTTGCAATAACTACCCATGGTTGGGATTTCTGATGTAAACATCTTCCTTCCTTACTTTTTGTCTATTATCCTTATACCTTTTTAAAAAATATATAACAAATATATAACAATTCTACTTATATTTTTTGTTTCAATATTAATGAAATATGTGCATTAATAGTGAGATAAGCTCTGAATTATTTCATCCTCTCTGATTACCTGCAGAACAGAATAATTAATCATAAAATGTGTTTCCCATTATTCTAAAACTAGGAAGTCGAATGGAGTAATAAACTAAATGCGTACCGAATGGATTCCCCCTCCTGTGTCCTTCTAAGGGGATTATTTTCAGCAGCCATTTATATGAACCGCTTTGGGGAAGGGGGACCACAAACAGGGTGGTATCACACCAGATACTGGTGACGATAAATGCAAACCTGAAAATAACAGCACTTACCTTTCTAAAGCATTAACAAGTGCAACTTCATTGCCATCTTTGAACATGAGAAAGAACGTATTTTTCAAATATATTACTTCTGATACATGTTTTCTGATGTCTCCTTTCCTTTTCCTCATCTTTTCTTTTCCTTGTCACTTCTAGTAACTTTTGAAGAAGAAAAATCCCGTTTTCCTTCTTCATTAGTTCCAACATGATGACATGTTTGTTTTTTAGAAAAATGCTTACTGAGTGGCTCCTCTGTGTGAGGAAGTATGTCATGAACAAGACAGAAACAGTCCCCATCCTCACGGTGTTCACATTCGTCCTCCTCGTGCTAAAATGCAAAGCTGCAGCTGACCCGCCACCAGCTCCATTTGCCTTAAGGGCCACATGGACTCACAGTGGCCGTAATATCCAATTACCGAATGCTAACTTAGTGAGAAATTCCAGAAGACAGAGTCTGCAGAATTTCAGGGGTCTGGTTCATTACAGCATAAATGGAAGCCAGCCTGAGTTGCCATCCCAACCTGAGAGCCCCGGGGAACTCACTTGCACATTCCAGGCGTTTGACATCTCCTGACGTCTCTAAGAAATATCTCCGGAGAACGAAGAAAATGATGCCAAGGGGAACCAGGGGCGTCACCATCCAAGGAATCACAGCCACCATCACGCCTGCCACACCAATCCCAAGGAGAAATGTCTAAAATAGCAGAAAGAGATACAGAGGCCTCCTTGTCAAGGATTCTTTTCAAAGATAAACTTGGCCGTTTTGTTAGGATTGCATTCTTTTCCTTGAAAGACTTGTTGGAATGGTAGGCAATGCTTTCCCATCCAAAGAAATAAAATTATAGGTGGTCCTCATATTTATTTATTGCGTGTGTCAAACACTATTAAGAACTTTCTAGGTATTAGCTCTTGTGATACACTCAGTAGCCCTGTGAGGCAGGCATTACTATTTTTCACAGATGAGAATATTCGAGACTCAGAGTAGGACTTGAATCCCAAACTATCATGAGTCAGTAGGTGTTACCAGAGAGATGAGCAAGCAGGTACCACAGATGAGGAATTCAGAAGCTTCATCTATACATGTAGGGGTAAAGAGGTGGTTAATTACAAATTCAGTGTCCAGAAAAGTATGAAAAAATTCAAACGTTGACCTTTGGAAGTAGGAATTCCTCTTTCTTTCTTGGTTTTCTAACCATAGTATTTACTGAGTGCTGAATGTGTACAGGGCTGTACATTTAATACTTCACATGTATTTACTTAGCTAATCCTCACAACAGCCCTATAGAGTAATAGTATTATCTCACCTTACAGATGGAGACACTGAGGCACAGGGAGAGGAAAAGCAACTTGATCAAGACGTACGGAGCTGGAGAGCCCAGGTTACAAGCCATCATGACACATTTAAGCTTGCTCCCAACTTCCCATCATTATGCTAAGTATTTAAAATGTCCATTTCAAAGGCTAATGATTATAACAGCAGCAGATGCCATTCACCAGGTGTTTACTGTCTGCAAGGCACTGTGCTAAGAGTTCCATGAACATTCACTTCATCGTCCTCTCATCCCTTGAGGTGATTTTATCTCAGGAAATGATCTTGGCTTAAAAAGACAGCAGACAGAATAGAAACCCAAGGCATTGAAGGCTGCTGATTTCAACATCCATCTTTATCAGGAGAAGTATGAGATCATGGTGTACAGCTTCAGGCGACAGGAATGCAATCAGCACTTAGCATCTGCCTGCTGTGAAAGCGGGGTAGGGTTGGGGGGACGCGCAGATTCACATAGCCTGAGCCAAGGCCTCTGAATTTTACAGCCTCAGATGGATACAAATCCATGGTGATCTGTACAAGTCACAGAGCGCTGGGGAAACACAGGGAAGAATGTGTGAACACTTTTTTGAGGATTCTAAGGGACTGACAACTGAATGTCACAGGCTGGTTTAACAAACAGAAAGAGTGGCGTGAATAATTTGCAGGTAGTAATCGCATTTGATGGAAATTCGGACCCAAAAGGAGCTGGGCTGGGAAGGTTGAGATGCTTGTCCGAGTTAACACCAGTTGTTCTGTGTCCTCTCAGCGCCAGCACCTGCATCCTGTGCTCTCCAGCGCAGGGCCCTCCCCGCCTTGTCACCCAGGGCAGCTGGCCCCGGCGCGTCTCTGAGGGACGGGTTAGCGGGGTAATGCCCGTATCACAGAGATGCAGGTTATCGTTTCACAGCTCTTCCAAATCAGTTTTCTCAGGGGATCCTCACGACCATCTTGTGAATAAGAAAAGTAAGAACTGTCCTTTCCATTTACAGATAAGAAACATGAAGCTGGGAGGTAAGTAGTTGTCCTGGGTTTTCCCGGAAAGTTAGTGCGTTCCTTAGAGAAAGCCAGGAACTGTTCATACTCAGGAAATCCCAGAGCCACAGCTGCAGGCAGGAGGGGCCTGGAAGGAGGAGGAAGCTTCCAGAACTGTGACTTTATGACCAGGAGCCCTTGTGAACCAAACTGCATGATCTGGATGTAGATCCATGTGCTTTTCCTGTTTCTCCCAGTCTCTGTCGTGGTATCAGTATAAAACTCAGAGTGAAGAGGAATGGAATTCTGAAGGAACAATTCCAATCATAAGTGGAGAAAAATAGGGCTGTCTGACCTCTCTCCTATTATACCTACGGCTGAAGAATTTCTTACAGCCACCGGATTAACTAATGCATCCCACTCTGCCACACCCTTCGTGCTCACGGGGAGGGTCCTTCCAGCTCCTTCTATGTCTAGCCTTAAGTAGAGTCACTTGGCTTGCCATTGTTGGTTGTCAGGAAAAAAACCTGCTGAAATGTCAATTAGGAAAAAATCCAAATTACAGTTTTTTAGCAGATTTACATCATTTGATTGGACAACATTCACCAGTTTCAATAATCTGGCTCTCCCCAGGTGAGGGTCTTTTATGACTAACCCAGCCCGGCAGATTACCTGGGAAGCAGAGGTAAGATCAAAACAAAGGGCGCCATGGGAGCTGTGCCAACACCTTTCTTTGGGTACCCGTTAAAGACTGGTAACTGTTGCTCTCAGAGGCTCCCCAGTTAGGTTAGGTCCTTCAGATTTCATGCCCCTAAATTCTGAAGCAATTCAAAGAGGCTTTCTCCAAGAGTTTTATTTGTACTTGTTGGTCATACTATAGCCATCCTCATTGTGGACTGGATATTATATTATAAAAATATATAAAATATATTTTTTTCATAAAAAATATATATGTATACAATACATGGGTTTACATTTATATGTATCTATGTATATACATGTGAATCTTTTATTGCCAGCTGTCTCAAACTGTTTATAGAAGTTGGCAGAAGATAAAAATAGTATCTAAGCAAAAAGTCAACATCTGAAGAAGGAAAAGAAAGATTCTGGTACATGATAAACAACCCTTCCTTGAAGCAAATCCCATTTCTCCTTCCACATTTCCAGGAATTCCAAGGAGCCTAATCCAAGCTGCACACACAACTCCCCCCATCTGATTGGATTTCAGGCCCATATGATGACCCACCTCATCATGGCCAGTGCTTCTGTACTTCTGTCACACTATGGCACAGAGATGATGATGTGTACACAGCAAGAAGCATGTTGACCTAGAAGCAAGTGACCCAAGTCCTAATGCCCCAAGAAATAAGGGGAATCATTATGTTGATATGCTTATAACCCACTTGGAGCACAGCAGTTGGGAAATTCTATCCAAAGTCTATGAAGCCACATGAACAAATACAAAAACTTCCTAGATGAAATCTTTCACTTGAGAGTACATGGTGATTTCTCACAATTCAGAATCATTCTTTAGTTTGCAGAGAATGACAACCTACACCTGGAGTGGAAATGCCATTAGCCACGTATTGTACTGAGATAGGGTTTAGGGCTAACCTTCTTGAATATTAACAGGGAGGGTAAGACCCTACGGCTACTCTTAATCTTAGTAAAAACTGGGATATACCAACAACATAAAAGGATGGTGGTAGGAATTAAATAAGATAATGTATACAAAAGGCTTACCAGTTCATATATAACAAATATAAACTGTAACTCCATCATTACCACCCTTCAGTATGCTCTGCATGCCAGCAGCCAGGGGGAAGAGAGGAGGTGTATTAATAGACTTACAGGCCCAAAGAATCTTACGAGTCTCATGAAGTTGGACCTTGAGAGGCAGCTCATTCTAACCACTAGAACAGCTTAGTACTATCCAAAGATGGATCAGAGCAGGTGCTATTTTTCCTAGATGTGGTAATAATGTCACATGTACCAAAGGGATTGTGGCTTTTCTCTGGTCACAGCAAAAAACGTATCTGAGGTCTATTTTGTTTGAAGATGCACTTTTAAAGTAATATGACCAATAAACCTCATGCCTACAATTTCTGTCCTCTATTTTCTTCCCAAGTCTAGGTCTTCCAAAGATTGATAACCTTAGGGATATGGCAGCAAGTCAACATTTTTTGAGATGTTTGTTTTCTTATTCCATATCTTCTTTCTGTTTCAAGTTTTGCTTTTTCTTGGTGAAGACTTAGTTATGAAGCTACTGAGCATTTATGGGAGACTAAGGGAAAATGTGGTGGACCTCCGAACCAACAAAACCAAACGAGATTATTCAATATATTCCAAAGACAAGATCAATTTGATATTTGCTATTTCATGCACCATGAATTCGTGGGTTGGTATCAATGGAAGTACAAAAGCTGGATTTCGTACACTAGCGAATCCCAGGAAATTCACTGGGATTATATTTTCCCTTCTGTCTGCATTGTCTGCTTTTGTTGGGTTTCGTGGGATCGTATCTGTTCTCTCCCATGAGGGGAGCAGTCCTAGATTCCCAGCTAGTTAGGGAATAACAGCCTGCTCAGCTCACCAAGCAGACTGATCATTAAAAGGTCTTAAAAGTGCTTGCCTACAGAACACACTAACATGTGTCGATTTAAGTATTCTTTAAATAAGAAAAAAGAAAATTTCATAAGAAAGATGAAGTCTAAGCCCAGAAAGGAAAATGACTTAAAAAAAAAAAAACCCTATCTAATTTTAATAAATACATAAATGCCAAGGACACAAAATGAGGCTGAGTAGTTTAAACGTGTAACACCTGTATTTGGATGGTGGTTAAAAACATTAAAATTTCACCAGAAAGTCTTGACCTATAGAATTAACACTGTATTACAATATTGCAGATTTTAACACATTCCTTTCACAAGCACAGTTTGAAATACAAGGCCCCATTTGCCTCCTTGGCATTTAACTTCCAAATTGCTTACAGTCCTGTAGGAATTCCTAGGTATCTCTACCCACATGTTACTTTAAACTTAATTCCAAGGGATTCTGTTCCTGCTAGTCTCTGTGAAGTTTATGTCAAAGAACATGCTTTCTATAAACATCAGTAACAATGTATTCTTCTTATTTAATGCAAATAAATATGCCATCCATACTTCTGGCTCACTCTCTATTCTTATTTAATTCTCTCTTGCTCACTCTGATATCTATTTTGGGCACAATGTGAAATATATATTTAATCATAAAACCACTTAATCAGTAGACATTACTTTTATTTTTTGTTTACAGTATTAAAAAATAAAACCAGGATCAGTAAGATTGCTAACACCTCAAAAGAATTTCAAAGCTTTTAATTCTATGGTCAGACTCTTAAGAATTCTGTTTCAAGCTGTGGTTAAGTACAAATCATCCAGATTTCCTTAAACTATTACTGATTTTGCAAAAGATATAACTTAAGTGCAATAAACTTTTGGCAAGAAAACAAGGCAAGATTTCCTTGTGATTTAGAGAGGGAAAAAAATGACAACTAGTTTTTGATCAGTAAGCTGTTTACTGATGTGGGTGTAGGAGAGACTGTTCTACCTACTCATTCTGGAAACATATAAGATTAAAAAACAACCTTTCAATGAAATGGCTGTCACATAGACTATGCTGCTGGCTAACACAAGATTCTTGTGGAGACAGTAAAATCCTGAACAGACTACACAAAACTCTGAAAGAATTAAGAAATAAAATGTAACTCCTATCCTACAATACTCACTACCCTTCAATTACAGTACAAATAGAAGCAAAAGGAAAAACATTGAAGGTTTCTAAATGTAAGCTCCTAAACTTAATGCCAACCTAGGGTTAGTGTTGAGTCTGCATGTAAGCTGACAGAGTACCTTGCACCTCTCAGGAGGTTCAGAGATCAGCTCTGGTTCCCAGATCCCTCGTTTCTCACCTCTGTTTCCTTTGACCTCACCCACCTCAGTTAACTCTGTTCAATCAGAACACTGGGGTGTCATACCTGTATGATGAGATCTACACAA
The DNA here is from genome assembly GCF_964165515.1 of Mesoplodon bidens. NCBI lineage: Eukaryota > Metazoa > Chordata > Mammalia > Artiodactyla > Ziphiidae > Mesoplodon > Mesoplodon bidens. The sequence continues at coordinate 63,433,620 of NC_138174.1, read as the reverse complement.
ACCCTAAGACTAAGCTTTTCTAAACTTGTCTTTTCCTTGGGATACACGAATCACACCTTCATCCCTCATTTGGCTGCCTTGGATCTTTTCACAACCACACCAGCTCTGGGACCTGTGTATCCTTCAGCTAACTGCGCTGAAGAGTGAATGGTGGTGTCTGGTTCACAGTTTGTTAATCAACGTAACAGAAAGCACTGGGGAAACATAGTGCACTTCTTCCCTTGTGTTCAGCATATCTCACTGATCCATAGTTTCCTTTCTACCTTTTGTCAGGGTTCATGCTTATTACAAAATTCAAGACTGAAGTCCATTTATTTGCTGCTTTTAAAAGGCACACCTTAAAAATAACAGCACATGAAGCTGGAGATGAAACGTTGAAAAAGGTTCCCCATAAAAACACCAGCCAAAAGAAAGCTGGAGTATCTATCTACACCACTACGAACGTGAAGTTAGGAAGGATTCCTAGAAATAAGGAAAACGTTTCATAAGAATAAAGGGTCGATTTATCCAGAAGGTATTTTTTTAAATCTAAATTTATATCATCCCTTAATAACATAGCTCCAAAATATATAAAGGAAAATCTGACAGAACTCAGGAGAAATAGGCAATTCCATACTCACAGTGGGAGAATTCAACTCACCTCAATAACTGATAAAACAAGCAGATAAACATCAGGAGGGATATAGAAGATTTTGAAAACATGATGAACTTGACCTAATTAAGAAATATACAATACTGCAGTAAATAACTACATAATACATTCTTTTCAGTTACATGTATGCTATACTAAAGCAAGAATCAACAAACTTCAAGGGACAGAAATTGTACACAACATATTCTAACCTACATGGATTTAACTAGAAATCGGTGACAAAAAGGTAGCTAGAAAATTAGTAAATGTTTGGAAGCTCACTAATACACTTGAAAATATTACCTAGTTCAAAAATTACAATAAAATTAGAAAGTATTTTGACAAAAGAAAATGAAAATCTACTAATATTAAAATATGAGGGCTGCAAACTAAAGCTGTGCTTAGAGGTAAATTTACAGTTTAAACATTTTTTTAAAGGCTACAGAGAATACATGGGAAATCTCTATATCGTCCTCGTAATTTTGTTGTGAACTGCAAAAATATCCTAACAAAAAATAAAGTCTTACAAAAAGAAAAAGCTAAAAGCCAAGAATTTAAAATATATCTTATAATTTAAAAAAAACCCAGCATATTAAACTAAAGTATGTAGAAGAATGGAAATAAGAAAAAAGTAGACATGAATGTAATAGAAAACTAACTTCTAAGCAGAAAAATCAACAAATACAAAGCTTGGTTCTTTGAAAGCACCGTGAAATGTAAGGAACAAAACAAAACAAAAACAAAAAATGGGAAATTTACCATTAATTTGAATTAAAAGAGGATAGCACAAGAGATACCATGGGTATTATAAAGAGGATATAATAAACATTGTGCTGATAAATTTTTAAATTTTAAGGCAAAGGACAAATGTCTTGAAAAATGACATACAAAGACTGACATAAGACACAGAAAATCTGAATAATTCCATATTGAATTAAGAATTTGAATCCAGGGGAATTCCCTGGTGGTTCTGTGGTTAGGACTTGGTGCTCTCACTGCCAGGGTGCTGGGGTGCCAGGTTCAATCCCTGGTCGAGGAACTAAGAGCCTGCAAGTTGCACAGCGTGGCCCCCAAAAAATAAATAAATAAAAGAATTTGTATCCACAGAAAAGACTTTAGGCCAAGAGGGCTACACAAATAAATTGTACAAAAGAAGTTTTACCAAACTCTTCCAGGAAATTTGAGTACAGCATTATGATGTAAAAACCAGACAAAGACATTAAAAGAAAGAAAAATTATAAACCAAACTGTCTTAGGAACAATAAACAACATACCAATAAACTGAATCTAACAATATAAAAATGATAATACTCCACAATCAAACTTGGCTAGGCAAGTTCAAAATTCACAGGGCTGGCTGTTACAAAGGCTACGCCGGAACTCTTGTGCAGGAGCTGAGGCTATTACCCACAGGCAGAATTTCTTTTTCTTCAGGGAAGGCTTAGCTCCTAAGCCCTTCCAACTGACTGAACTGTGCCCACCCAGACTATCCAGGATAATCGTTCTTACTTAAAATCAACTGATTATGGACTTTAATCACATCTACAAAATACCTACACAACAACACCTAGATTACCTTTTGATTGAATAACTGTGGAATGTAGTCTGGTCAAGTTGACACGTAAAACTGACCACCACAAAATGGAAATATTTCCTATGTCTTTTTTGAGGCCTGCATAATTCTGATACCAAAAGCTGACAAAATAGTTCAAGAAAAGCAAATTACAGACCAATATTCTCATGAACAACAGAAACAAAAATTCTTGCCAAACATTAACAAATTACATACAATAATACATTAAAAAAGAAGATACTATATCATGACCAAGTGGAGTTTATTCCAGGAATGTAAGGTTAACCTTCAAATACCAATCACTATAATTCACATTAAAAGAATAAAGGTGAATAATTATATGATTATCTGAAGAGATGTAGAAAAAACATTTGTCCAAATTCAACACCTATTCTTGATTTTAAAAAAAAAGTAAAACTCTTGGCAATTGAGGAATTAAAGGAAAAGTTTTCAATCTGATAACAGATATCTACCTAAAAGATCACAGTTCAGATCATTCACAATGAAAAAATATTGAAAGATTTTGCCCTAAGAGTACAAGAATGTCTTATCACTTCTATTCCATGGTGTACTGGAAACTCTAGCCAAAACAATAAGTCTAGAAAGGAAAATAAATATTGGAAATGAAGAAGTAAAACTGTCATTATTTACAGCTGACATAATTGTTTATGTACAAAATCCTACAGAATTTTTAAAAGCACCACCACCAACTCCAGGAAATGCAAAATGAATTCACAAATAAATCAACTGTATTTCTATAAACTAGCAACAAGCAGTTGAAAACGGTATTAAAAACAGTACAATAATGTCATGAAAAAAACATCAAATATTCAGGAATAAGTTAAACCAAAGAAGTGCAAGATGTCTATACTAAAAATTACAAAACATTCCTAAAATTAAAGAAAACCTAAATAAGTAGAGAGGTACCATATTCATAATTGCAGATTCAACATTGATAAGACTCAGACTCCTCAAATCAATCTATAGATAAAAGAAAATATTAATAAAAATTCCAGCAGGAAAAAACAACTTGAAAAGGCTTCTAAAATTTACACAGAAAAGAATCTAGAATGATCAAAACAAGCTTGAAAAAAAAAGAAAAAGCAAAAAAAAAAAAAACCAAGCTTGACAAAGAAGTACAAAATTAGAAGACTTAAACTACTGGATTTCAAGTCTTACTAAAATGTATAATAACCAAGACTGCAGTATTGGTATAAGGATAGATAAACAGGTCGAAACTACTGGATTTCAAGTCTTACTAAAATGTATAATAACCAAGACTGCAGTATTGATATAAGGATAGATAAGCAGGTCGGTGGAACAAAATAAAGAATACAGACGCAGACGTCCTCAAATACAGTCAAATGATTTTTAACCAAGGCGCCAATTCAGTGCATAAAAGTGTTTTTAACAAATGTGGCTAGAATAACTGGAAAAAAATAAACCTCAACCATGTACTACTCTTCCATACACAAAAAACAACGCAAGATGCATCATCAATTTCTAAAAAGGTAGAATAGGGAAGTATCAATATCTTCACGCTCCTAAGGATAAAAAGATTTCTTAGGATACAAAAACATGAACTACAAAAGAAACAAAAGGGTACATGTTAGACTTCATCAGAATTGAAACTTGATCTCCATTAAGGATGTAAAAAGGCAAGCCACAGACTGGAAGAAACTATTCACAAAGGAATAGTATTAAATATATATTAAAATAAATATCTCCAATGGGGATTTGAGGGAGGGGGTGGGGAAGGGATCAACACACCACAGAAACCTCAAAATGACAGAGTCATTGTTCAGTGAGAGAGGCTGAGATGCTTTCTACACACTTTCCCTGACATCTCTACACAATGAAATGCAAGGGTCAGTGGTACTGAGACAAGTAAAGGCAGTTCCACTCTTTGCTTCTATAAAAGCAAGTGACCCAACCCTATTATGCCCTGGTCTCAGGCTTGCTTTGTTCTCAATATCCAGATGCAGCAGCTTGTTCTTTTGTGCTCCCCCCTCTGGAAAGAAATGACTGAGAACACCTCCTTCACATTTTCTTTTTCTTGGGCATTTTCACTTCATAAAGCTGCAGTCAATGTGTTTTGTGTGTGGTGAGGAGGGAATGACACGTTCCATGGTGGTCCCCGCCACTGCCAGCATTGGTGGCTCAAGTAGCCTCAGGATTAGCCCTTTGTGTCCATGAAAGGATATGAAAAGTCAGTTGTTTAAGCTCAGCCAAGCTGCTGATTTTTTTTTTTTCCCTGAATGAGGGGTGTGTGGGGAAAAAGGTTTTGCAATTCAATTTTCCTCAATAAATTACAGCATTTTGCTGAGGGCAGCTGTGTGCAAGTTCACATTCTCAGAGCAGTCCCAAACTTTTTAAAACAAAATTAAAATGCCTAAACCTGACTTCCACATTTTACCTTCATCTTTACTTATTTTACTAATAGGAAGACTTCTTGGAAGTGATGATTTTAATGACAAGCATTGTAGATAATTAAGATTCCTTACTCAGTGTTATCTGGGACTCTGGCAAATCGTATGAAAACTACATTAATTTGAAATATTTCGTGCTCAATGGTCTATCTTGAAAATAATTGATTTTTATTCTGTGAGTCTACATGGGAAAATGTCCATTAAAATCTTCAGGGATTACAAACCTAGAATCTCTGTAATACAAACTCACGAGGCGATATTTATGAGCCTGGAAACTGTCTGTGACAATAATTTTAATGCAACATAATGCCATTATCAGACTATTTCTCCTACTTAAAAATACATGTGGTGTTTATTTATTTTAAAATTTTTATGTATTTATTGATTTGGCTGCACAGGGTCTTAGTTGCAGCACACAGGATCATTGATCTTCGTTGCGGCATGTGGGATCTTTTAGTTGTGGCATGCAAACTCTTAGTTGAGGCATGTGGGATCTAGTTCCCTGACCAGAGATCGAACCCATGCCCCCTGCACTGGGAGGATGGAGTCCTAGCCACTGGACCACCAGGAGAGTCCCTACATGTGGTATTTAAAAAATAACCACCCATTATTTAGTGCTCAACATGCACTTAGATGTTATGCAAAGAATTTTATTAAAATGACTTCATTTTGTTTTCCCAACAACCCTTACAGAATTTGGTATTATTTTATTTTACAGATAAGGAGGTGTGGCTTTGTGGGGCAGAGACAGTAAGAGGGAGAGCTAGGACTCAAGCTTGGAAAGGGAGACTGTGGGGGTCCCCACTCTACCACACTTTAAAGCTGCTGACGTCATAAATGATTATCGTGTGGAATCACACTACATAATTCTTTTTTTATGCTTCCTTCCTTCTTCCTTTGGAATTGCAAACAGCTCCACTTTGGCCAGCAACTATAATGTGACTGGACAGGCAACATATCTGGTAGCTGCAAGAGTCAGTGTACATGATGGTGTACCAATTCGTGATCACCCCTCTGTTGGGATGTGGTCTCTGAATGACATTGCCTGTGGGAATGGACTGTCCTGCAGTGTGGACCACGACTCAGGATCCAGGGTTTTCATCAGCCATACTTGGCATCACTATTACAAAATATTAAATGAATTATCTGATATCTCATTTACGGGAATGACAAGGAATTAGATGAGGAAAAGTATATGGAATAAACACCTTAGAAGTAGTAAAAATAAAAATGAACATGATCAAGTATCTTCCAAGGTTTATCAAATATACCAAGGATAAGCAGAATCATCAAAAATGAGTTCGAACACATTTGGCACCAACTATGTCCTTTAAAACAGAACTGAACAAACAACACCTTCAAGCCCCTTCCCGATTCCACTCTCAGTTGACGACAGAGAAAAGACTGGTTCCCACTGGGAACACGGCTTCAGCAGCCCCTCCTGCCCCACCATCCACAGCAGCCTGTACCTCTCATCTGGGATCAAAGGTCGCTTTCTAGAGGCCACACCCACCTCCTGGACCAGGCTCCCTCACTACCTCCAGCCCCACACCCAGTCTGCCTTCCAGGACTTGCGCCAGGGCGCTGCCACAGTTAGGATTCCAAAGGCAGCAAGGGGTGCATCTCTGTGTGTCTCCCTCCCCTTGGGGGCCTGGCGGGGAGGATTCCGGCCTGACTCAGCCCTGCACTTCAGGGCGTCAACGCTAATCCCTGTTTGTGGAGGGGAAGGAGCAACAGAGGAAAATATTACCCACCACACACCCCCAACCCCAAAACTAAACACCCAACCAGCAACGCCTCCGCAGACCCTACGTTCCAGATGGGCCTCTCTCTGGTTTTACTCAAACTCCTTCCAAGGGTAGCCTGCCTTCCCTTCAGCTTCCTCCACGCCTCCTCCATTCTCAGCCCTTTGCAGTCTGGCCCCTCCCATCTGAAACCTGCTTCTTAGGTCACCAGAAGCCTCCTGATTTCTAAATCAACTGACAACTTTCCAGGGACTTACCTTCTCCTTTGCGTTGAACAGGCCTGTCCTTCCTCGGTGCCCCAACCTATTTCCTCCTCTCTTCCTTGTGTGTCTCCTCTGCTGCCCTCCTCTCTCTGCTTCCTCTCTGAATATGGAGGCTTCCATAAGGATCTCTGCTCCCGAAATGCTTCACTCTCTCTGGGCAATCTTATCCATTGTCACAGATTCAGCTTTTACCTGCTCAGTGAAGAATACACAGGTGCTATACTCATCCCAGGTCTCTCTCTCAAACACCAGACTCTTACGTCCAATGACCTGCAGGACGCCTCCCCCTGGAGGTCCCAAACTTCAAGATAACTGAACTAAAAGTGGCACAGCTGGGACTGGGAATCAGTGAGGCCAGAACTTTCTCTCCTCACACGACTGCGCGTGTCTTATCTGAAATCAGGTAGCATCTATCCCCGTCCCTCTATACGTCATACAAAAACATGTGACGGATTCTGATCATGATGGTTAACTAACCAGGGGCTCAGCACACGGTGGGCCGGCCAGCTTTGGAAACCTAACCTTGGCCTTGCTTGTAGTAGCAAAGAGACAGAACCTTTCTCACAAAATCTCAATGTAATTAATAATCACTGTCAAAATGTGACACCGTTATAGTGAAAGACTGCTTCTGGGGATAAATCACGTGGCTTAACCCAGCAGGACATATTTATAAAATAAGTTTGCAGAAGAGAAAAAAAAAATCAGACATATCCCATCAAACATCTTTGCAGTAAAAGTAATCTGCCCCTGAGTCACAGCTTAGCTCACGCTGGTAAACAGTGGAAGCCTTTGCCCATAGGCTCTGCTGTTTGCAGTGAGATATTCATTGCTGCAAGTCTCTGTGCAGCTTCTGATAAATACATTTCATTTCCAAAATTAATTAATTAATGAAGAAAGTCCCCACAGCCTGAATCACTTTAAAGGAGACAAAATTCAGTGACAGAAAAAACATCCCACATGAGCAGCAATACTGAATGAGAGGATGAGAGATGAGATGACCCAGCATTATTCTTTAGAACCTCAAGCTCACAGACAAAACAAAGGCTGGATACAAGATATTCCTGTGGGTATTTCTGTCTTTTTTTTTAAAAAGACACCTTAAGACAGAGCAATCAACGTGTGAAAAGAAAAGCTGTCTACAAAAACAAAAAAGACATTTTCTGAGATGACTCTGATCCCTTACTCAAATTATTGGCTTAAAGGTACTTGCTTTTAAAGGCTTTGTATCTTCCATAACCGGTCTCTATTGTCCTTGTTAAAGTATAATTTTCACCTTATTATTACTATTCTTTTCTTTGTAAGTAACCACACCTGGCTTTATCCAAAAAAAAAACTGGTGCAGTAAATATCTGTCCTTTGTGGTAATCCGATGCATAATTTAGTTAATCTAGGCTACCATGAGAGGTGATTCTCTGTTGTGAAATGTGCTCACAGTAAAGGGAATCCACGCCGGATACCTGAACGGCAGCGGGAGAACCACTTACCAAGCATGTAGCTGCTTCGAACCAACCTTGACCGTGACTGTGTAGCCACTCCTACAGCAGGCGTCACTCATGTTAACTCAGCCTCCCGACTACAACCACACCTTTCTCTTACAAACGTGGCCTTTTACTTAATTAAGATAACACCATCGGGCTGAAAGGCCCATCTCAGCCCCTGTGAAAAGGCCCTGAAAAACAGGCACTTTGCTTTGTGCTGTGAGAACTCTGACATGACTGTCACGTTACCTGGCTGAAATCAAGAAATGTCAGGGGCAGCAAGTCATCCATATGCCCAATGTCTTTGGAGAAACGATTCAAAATTCTTCCTGCAAGAACAGGATATGAGAAATTACTCATTTCCCCAGACAGGCCCTTTAAGAAGAACAACTCACAAACAAATCAAAACAATATTTTTAAAGTATATGTATGTAATATATTACAGATTCATATGAAATAAGCCAATGTCAGTGGTAAAGAAAGAGAAAACAGAATGATATCTAAAGAGAAACAAAAATGCCACCAAATGGCAGTGGGTGGGAGAGCTGAAACTGAAACCTGGTTTTTATTATAAAAGACTGGGGGGAGGGGCTTCCCTGGTGGTGCAGTGGTTAAGAATCCGCCTGCCAATGCAGGGGACGTGGGTCCGAGCCCTGGTCTGGGAAGATCCCACATGCCACAGGGCAACTAAGCCCATGCACCACAACTACCGAGCCTGTGCTCTAGAGCCTGCGCGCCACAACTACTGAGCCCACGTGCCACAACTACTGAAGCCTATATGCCTAGAGCCCATGCTCCTCAACAAGAGAAACCACCACACTGAGAATCCCGTGCACCGCAACGAAGAGTAGCCCCCACTCACTGCAACCAGAGAAAGCCCGCGTGCAGCAATGAAGACCCAACGCAGCTAAAAATAAAATAAATAAATTTATTTTAAAAAAAAAAGAATAGGGAGAAAATCATGTGGCAATAACGGGAAGGGCTGGTGGATTTGAGAATGTTCCCTCCTTTTAGATCCATCCCATCTAAGACTCATTCCAAGTGCTAAGTCAGCAAATAAGCAGTTGCACAATACCTAAATTAATCCTAATTGTCACACTAATTTTGCTTTAGTTATCAAAAGTAATTTTGCTAAGTGATACTTTTTAAATAAACATAATTATAACTTCTCTGTAATTTTTTCCCTCCAGATGGTTCACAGGACCTCACGTTTTGGGAAATTGTAGATTCCTGCCATTTCTAAGTTGTGAGTTTACTACTGGGGTAATAAGTTGTTATTTTCAGAGGTGCACTGGGTGTGACAAACACAGACTCATGCTTAAGCATCCAAGAAGACCAGAGGGATGGAAGCAGGAAAACAGAAATATTACTTAGTGACTAAAGATGATCATTAATTTTATTTCCCTTCTCAGAATCCACGAAAACAGTATATCCTAAAGGCTGCAGGATTGGAAGATGAGAAATAATTTCTAATAAATATCTAATGTGAACTAAAAATGCCGCCTGCCATATCAAGTAAACAAAGGATACTGCAGCCATCAGGCACTGCAGCTAACCCTGCGATGGTGCACCCTGAGGAAACTCAGGATGAGAAAACACAGGATACTGGCCCCAGATAGCTGAGGTGCACATCAAAGGAATGATTTCAGTGAGCCTAGACTGTTGCATCTTCCCATACATAGAAAAGCAGTGAATTCCCTAACTTGAGACATCTGGTTTTCTTTTATTAACAGTAACCTTTTGATATGCTGACTACCTGTTCTTTGTTGCAAAAACTCCTATGTATCCTGGCTCCCCCCGCCCCGCAGGCCTTGCCTCTTTGGAACAGTGTCTCAGAGCTATCTCAGAGGCGTGTCCCGGGCTTAAGTCCTCAGTTTTGTCCACAAAATAAAGCATAACTCTCAACTTTTAGGTTGTACACTTTTTTTCAGTCAACACTAGTTGTTTTATGATTAAATCTAAAGAAACTGAAGACACACAGACACACAGACACACACACAAACATATAGCCTATTTTGGGGTAGCAACTCTTGAGAAATATGTCATCTAGGCCCCTGAACTTCTTTCATGATTGAGGCTCCAGGAAGCCAGCCTGCAGGTGAGATGTGGGACCTCTAGGTGCTCTTCCTGACCTCTGTCAGAGGTGACTTTCTCCCGAGACCCTTCACACCAAGCCACAGCTGGACACTGAATGAGCAGAGGCTGGGCGCTGAGTTTCCGCTGCCGGGATGAGCCGGCTCTGCTGTCCTCCACGGGGCGCCTGGCTCACCGGAAGCACAGGGTGCACCCAAGCCGGGGGCTGCAGACATTGGAGGCTTTCGCCCTTGGCCAGGCCAGGCCGTTACAGGCTGGGCCTCAATTCTCCTGTCTCAGGCTTAGGAAATACAGACTCCAGAAACCATCTTTTAGTGACACGTTTGGAGGGCCAGGGACAAATTTTCGGAGCCTCTAGGAATGCTTGCTTTAGAAGGTGATTCTCAGGATGAAATGGGCTCATGCAGGTGAAAGAACCCAGTCACAATGCCCGGTGAGTTCACAGGTGCTCAACCACCAAGAGATAATGACTATTCCCCCCAGGCTCTGCAGCATCATGTCACCTCGGAAAGTCTACCAGACACTGTAGGAATGTCCACCTGTTAAAATGCACTTGCTGATTCAGGAGTGTTGGGGGGAGCTAGAGAGTCTGCATTTCTTCCCAGCGGTCAGGTGACCCCCCTTTCTGCTATTTCCCCGATCACATTTCAAGGGGCAAGAAGATGGGAATCATTTAATCAATTCTGCTTTAGGAACATTAAAATCAGATGGGCATTTTTTCCACATATTCTTATGGATTTTGCGGCCTCCCAGCCATTTTTTAACTTCCCAAAGTAGCAATATAGAAATAAGGAAAATACACGTCACAAAAGACATAGTTCAAAGGCTTGTGATTTCTTTGACGGAAAAATGCAACTTTTTAACATAGCAGGATTCAGAAACACTGCAAGTATGATTTGTCTTAGTAAGTGTTGAAAGCAGTACAGGAATTTTTTAAGATGAAAAGGCTATTTAGGGATGAACAGTAAGTGAAAACTACCCCTTTACCTTTCACCAGATGTGCAAGTCTTAAGGTCTGAGAGACCCAGGGTTGGCAAAAAGTGTAAAATACAAGGAAAACAAAAACAATGAGAAAAACTATCTCCCCACATACAATGACTACAAAAATGGAACCGAATGTCAAAGCAGGTCAAAAAACTAAAGAAGTCTTGTTCACCAATGAGCTGAGTGTAGAAAATGTGAAATCAGAAAGTTCAGTAGCTACTTCCTTGCACTAAGAAACATTAAGAGAATGAATGGTATTTGCAGAGTATTTCAACAGGCTTAGGGATAGACTGTTGTAAACAGAGCTGGGATTTCATGTTCATGGCCTCATAGTGTTAAAGTTTTCTCAAAAGTCTCCAAATGAAATCCTTACAATGAATTCCCTTCACACACATGCCAGGACTCTTCATCCAAAGGACACGTGCTCCCTGCTGGAGTATCTCCAGGGAGGTAGAGGGAAGGGGGGTTCACATGAACATGGGGAACCCAATCCATTTTCAGTCTGTTCTGTTAGACAGGGCTTTCTCACATCAAACCGAATCTTGCCTTCCTGGAACATCCAACCTCTGCCGCTTCTTCTGCCCTTATAACCACACAAAATGAACCTAATTTGTCTTGATATGGCAAATACTTGAATGAAGTGAATCATATCCTTTCCAGCAACTACTCCTTGGTGCCTCAATGATCCCTCATAAGGCTCGGGGTCCTATCTTGGCCGCTGCCTCTTGACCAGACTCAGATGGCCAGTCTCAGTTTAATGCCTTGTGCTCAGGATTAAAATCAGTGCCCCAGGTACTGGGGTAAATTGGTATCACCACCTCCCCTATCCTGCATAGGATACAGTGAATCATGAAGCCAACAATAACAGTAAATTCTGGAGGCCAGATCACATTTTGGACACAAAATGTGAATCCAATGTGAATCCAATCCATTTTACACAAAATGTGTAAAATGAAAATCCACATCGCTCTGCACAGGCAGATTTGGGAGAATAGCTGAGCAATATGTATAAACTCTAGGAGTGCATCCCTTCTGACCCCAAAATTCCATTTCTAGGAACATATCCCCAAGAGTTAATAAGTTCATCAGAAGGTTGAATGTGGCATATTTGTCAAGTCAGAAGTAGAAAAAACCCGAACGAGTCTGAAACAAGTCTATAACGTATTACGTACAATTTTAATTTTACTGTGATTGCGCCCCTCCTACCGTCTCATTGCAGCTTCTCCTCTGTTTTTGGATGTGGGGTGTCTTTTTTGGTGAGTTCCAGTGTCTTCCTGTCGATGACTGTTCAGTAGTTAGTTGTGATTACGGTGCTCTCACAAGAGGTAGTAAGTGCACGGCCTTCTACTCTGCCATCTTGAACCACGCTCATTACCATGTTAGGTAAACCTCAAAGTATAGGCACATGTCAGAGCACTGTGATCCCAGACATGGATGGGAAATGAAAGAAAGAGACACACAGCCTGTCTCGTGTAGAGATTCTCTGTAAGAAGTTCCTTCCGAGGGGACAACCTAGCTTAACACCATGTGACACAGCCAACGTTTTAGCAACTCTTCAACAACATTGAAACACATTTGTATCGAATGTAGGGTGTTTCATACACCACACAAAAAATGGATTCCTAAATCATTCTGCAAAGTGAACGTTCATTTATCTTTCCACACACACATAAATTGGAATAAAAGCTTATATGATCTTATATTCAGATTTTCTCTGGTAGGAAAAAAATATCAGTAAAGCTTTTTGTACAAGATGGATCAACATGCACAGTGATTTTCTCCCAAGAATCTTCTCCAATTTCAAATATCAAATGTAATCAGGCACTAAATGCATTAACAAGATATATATGCTGAGAAACTTGGTGTCCGACTTACCTATTGGATTTCTATCAAAGAACAATACCGGAGCTCTCAAAATGGACTCCAACATTTTGTTGTGCCAAATTTGTGAAGAATTAACAAGAACGCAGAATATCAACAGAGATCTTGTGATGCCGAAAAGGACAGTACCTACAGTTAGAACTGAAATAAAGAAACGTCATTCAGCACAAGATCTCTGCCTTTCCTTCCATGATGCTAAAGCATGGCAGGCAGTTTATAAAGATATTATGTATTTTATTCTATAAATATAATTTATATATAAATTCATAAATAGAATATAGAATAAATTTATATATATAATGGATTACTTAAGAGTTTAATACATTCACATGATACATTTAAGGAAGAATATAAAAATCACTATGTTCCTCTCATTAAACAGAAACCACATGGGAAAAAAAATCATGTATAAACCACAATTTCATTCTATGCTTTTCTAATTCAATTACAACTTCTAATAAAAACTCAGAAGAAAGAAAATTATAAAAAGTAGTTAATCTTCCTTTTTCCGTATTTCAAATCTTACTAATTAAAACATGTCCCATAATCTAAAATTGAGGAATGCTTTGGTACCATCATGAATTAACAGGGAACAGGAGAAATGATTCACCATTTCCTTGTAAATGGTAAATTTACATCAAAATTTAATTCCACGTAAAGTAGTTAATTCCAGGCCCAAGTAGCTTTAAAGAGTATGAAAACATCATATTAAGTTGCAAGCAGAAAATCTCTTAAATAATTGAATTGCAAGAAAATACAGATTATACTTTTTTTTCTTTTTTTTTTTTGCGGTACGCGGGCCTCTCACTGCTGTGGCCTCTCCCGTTGTGGAGCACAGGCTCCAGACACGCAGGCCCAGCGGCCATGGCTCACGGGCCCAGCCGTTCCGCGGCATGTGGGATCTTCCCGGACCGGGGCACGAACCCGTGTCCCCTGCATCGGCAGGCGGACTCTCAACCACTGCGCCACTAGGGAAGCCCCTACAGATTATATTTTAACATGACATAATTAATCTAAATGAGCAACTAATCTCTAAGTGTTTTATAGAAATGCAAAGCATTTGGAAATGAACATAATCACTTAAACTTACATTTTATTAACAACATAAATGAGTACCTGCTATGCATATAAAAATTAAAATAGCCCTTACATCTCTTGAACTGACAGTGATAAATAGAGTGGACATAACTTCTATAATAAATATTCCATCAAGTACTTCTTTTCTCCCCTCCAGCTGACACATCGCTTATTTCAACTCTGAAAGCTGCTCAAATTCCTGAATTCCATCAACATGCATTTGCCTTAGCCCATCATCCTATGTGAATGTATAACAGATTCCCTTTCTTCTTCCTTTAAGTTCCCATAGTCCACCAATTCAGAAGGTAAACAACTAATGGATTTAGGTTTCTTAGCAAGAGATCAACACAATAAACACCAAATTTCAATGAGTGGGTTCTTACAAAGATATCACACTCTATCTCTGCAGAAAGCTTGTATGAGGGTTTCCCATGGGAATATTTAATATTTTAGATGAGTATTTCCTCTAAAACGTATGTAACACTACATATATTCTAAGCACTCTTTTGAAAGCAGAGAGCCGTGTTAATATTAGCCTAGCAAGCCAGATGCTAAATTAATCACACAGTTGCGGACATGATAACATTGTAATTTCAAGGTAAGAAAGAGAAGCAATCCTAATTCCCAGACACTGGATTTCTCCCTGCTTAGCTTCCCTCTTAAGTAATTAGTGAAGCCCAAGAGATGAGCAGTATGGGGAAAGGGGGCTTTGCATACCTGTGAGGAAATAATGCTTTTATTTGGGGGCCCTTGCTGCCAAAGGATTCATCCAAGTTCAATAACAGCCAGGTTTTATTCAGACAGAATTGGAACAATCTGAACCACACGGTGGGGATCTGTTTCTAATCCTCTTGCCCATCCATCTAATGAGATAAGATTTAGCTAAAGCAACCTATTAGAATAGACAATAGCCACATACTTCTAGTGGCTGATTTTCTGAATGTGCAATCCTGGTTTAACTTCCAAAATCCAGTACAGAGCAAATTAAGAGTCTTCATTCAACCTCTCTCTTCTAGTAGATTTTAAAAATAGTCATTCTAATTAATTCACAGAGTAAATGCAACTCAGACTCTTAACCCGCTATGACATTACTGAATGACTCCTGGAAGCCCTCGTTGCTCACACAGGCTCACTGTAAGCACCTCAGACTCTTGTATAATAGACCAGATTACTCGATTTTACCTGAATACACTGTACAGTAGCAGTCAGGATCAGGCACCACAATTAGGCTTCCTTTTCCATATACACCACGGCACACAGTGTACGCTGTCCATTCGCCCTATGGAACAGGGAAGAAACAAATATTGTGGTATTGGGCTTCCCTGGTGGCGCAGTGGTTGAGAGTCCGCCTGCCGATGCAGGGGACACGGGTTCGTGCCCCGGTCCAGGAAGATCCCACATGCCGCGGAGCGGCTGGGCCCGTGAGCCGTGGCCGCTGAGCCTGTGCGTCCGGAGCCTGTGCTCCACAACGGGAGAGGCCACAACAGTGAGAGGTCCGCATACCGCAAAAGAGAAAAAAAAAAAAATATATATATATATATATAGTGGTATGGATAGAATTCAGATAAATAACAACCAAAAAAACCCCTCAATTTGGAAGATGTGTTTTATGCTGGAAAATGGTTCCCAGCTCACAAGGCCCTGTGTCCATCTACCTTATAAAGACTCAGTTTGAATCACGATAGCAGGGGAAACTACGTGAGGACCAGAAGAGGAGGCTGAACAAGCCCCATCTCTCCCCCTGACTCTGTGGGAAACTGCGGCTTCTTGATTTTACAGCACTTTGGGTCACACCAGGAATCACTCACCAGTATGAAAGCCACCAATCCTGAAGGACGTAGGCAACCTGGAGCAGGAAACAACAATCACTCAAACACTGGCATTACTGACCCCCTCAAAACCCCACTCATCACTAGAATGGGTGATGAAAAGGCTCCAGAGAACGGAGACAGTCCTTCCAGCTCAGGTCAGTGGCTAAGCCCCACATCCCAGATAACCACAGGTCAGGGAAGGGCATGTGACATTTTAAAATCTCTAAAAGACTTCCTTTCTTTCCTGAAAGCTCTCTATCATGCACATGTGATACCAGAAAGCCTCACTTGTTTTGATCCCCACAGATGATGCATTTCAATGCAAATCCAAGTGGACTGCAAAATGCAGTAGTAATAGTATAAATGTCAGGATTTTTTGAAGTAAAAACGCTTGACAGGTTCTGTGACGGTCAGTTTTCTGTGTCAGCTTGGCCAGGCCAGTCTCCAGTGATTCAACCAAACGCTCGGCTAGATATTGCTGTGAAGGTCTTTTGTAGACGTGGTTCACATCCACAGTCAGTCAACTTAAGTAAAGGAGATCGCCCTCAACAACGTGGTGGGCCTCATCCAGTCAGTCAAAGGCCTGAACAGGAAAACCTGAGGATTCTTGGAAAGGGAAGAAATTCTGCCTCAAGACTGCAGGGTTAGCGGCCTGAATCAGCCCGCAGGCCTGCCTTACTGATTTCATATTCACCCAGCTAGATCCCACAGTCGCATGAGCCAATTCTTTGAAATAAATCTCTTGATATACATATTAAAAATAATAATAAAATAAATACAGTATAAATAGTACATATATATCCAGTTCAGGGCACAAACCAAAATAAATGTCCTTACTTACCTGAGCTGCGATGTTTACTAGAAGAAGGAAAATGATAAGCCAGTGGGCACTGGCTGTGTAGTAATTCATGTAGGTCTTAAAGTGAACTCTTCCCTCCGAAGAGCTCTGCAGTGGTAGTGTAACCTGTGTGTTCTCAGTCTGCGAGGCAAAAATGACAGTGAGAGACAACATTTTAAATAATGAACCCCCGAATTTTAGAAGTTCAACAATTCGCTCCATTGCAAAGCTGTGGAGAAACAGACACATCTCGTACGCTGGTAGGAGTGCAAGATGGTCCATCTCCTACAGAGAAGGATGTGGAACTATCTAGCAAAACCATGTATGCATTCACCCTTGGACCCAGCCATCCTATTCCTAGGAATCTATTAGAAACAAGGAAACATCATTTGCACAAAGTTATTCACTGTTGGGTGGCTTTGCTTTAAATCGATCATGAGCCTCAGCACACACACAACATACCTGATTCAAGTATAAATGCAGAAGCTTAAAATAATACACAAAATAATAATACACAAAATGATATGGAGCTAATGTATCCCTCTAGATTATTTGTGTCACTCAGTGATGGAAACATAAAACATACTTGGGACTCAAAATACTAGCCAAATACAGTAAACTAAGTTCACACGGTGAGCTGGAGACATGTGAGTTTGGATAGCAGGGGAACAGCATATGATCAGAATCCACTTGGTTCCTGAATTTCAGAGAGGGATTCCTGAGTTTGGAATGTGAGGGACTAATCTAAATACTTACCAGAATCATCCAGGATCCTGGGTTTGGATAGTGAGGGTTTGGATACCGAGGAATACCTGTGTATGTTTTTAAGGGAGATCTAGTGCATTTCTGTCTGGAGGACTTAGAATGCATTCCAGAGTCACAGGAGCCAAGGATGTCCTGGGCTCTACGCTGGCCACTGGGATTGGAGGTGGATAAGATGTGGTTTGGTCTTGAATGGTAAGAAAGGAAGATGGGAACTAATTCCAAACTGTCTGTTGTGTGTCAGGTCCTTTGCACAGGCTACCTCTGGCCTATCACAGACCATCTGACAAGGGGGCAAAATAATACCATGAGTCACCTACAGTGCCAGTTAACACACAGGAAAGCAGCTGATTTAATTTGGGCCACAGCAGGACTCCATATAAGGAGGTCTTAACATCACGCCTCTAGATGCATAAAGGAACCCAGGAGCCAACACAGCAAGTAGGATGTAACTATGGTAAACTGAAGAGTCCTCCTACCAGTGTGAGCCACATACACCCAGAAATTCATAGCAGTCCACCCATTACTGATCTCCATAAGATTCTCCATCCTACGCCCAAGGGAGAACCCCATTCAGGGAGCAATTTAATTCTACCAATTCCATGGAAAAAGGCCTTGGAAACTTTGGATCTACTTTGGGACAAACAAAGATGTCATGAGCAGAGCAGACTGAAGGTCCATGAGTCCACCAAGAGTGGACAGACCAGGGCATTTGCAGGATGAGAAACTCACATCTTGGTCCTCTGGAGCGGCATCTTGTAACGAGGGTCTGGAAGACTGTTGAGACCAAACTGAAGACTCAAGATGTCTGATTCCTCAGAATGGGAGTTCCTGGAACTGGAGATAGTTCAGCCTGCTCATTCACCGTCTTTAAAAGGACATCTTCAAAATCTACCCCAGATTTCGGAAATGTAGCGTAAGTCCCCTTTTGCACTATTTTGCCCTAAAATAAAGAATTTGAGAGGAATACATTTGCATTTGATAATACTAATGTATTCTAAATACTAATCAAGAAAAGTTAACTGGTCTTAAATTATGATTTTCCAAAGAAAATGATCCTTAGGTTTGGAATTCTGGTTGACAAATCTGCTTCAACTCGAAACAGAACTGAGCATTCTATCTCTGCCAAACCCTGTGTTAGGTACTGGGGGATATGAAAGAAATGTGTGCTCGTGTGTTAAAAATGGAGGCCATTGACATAACTACCGTGGGCACTTCGGGAATCAAAAAGCACAGAGGCTGGTGATATTATCAACACAGTCTGCTTAGACAACATGGAAATTGAAAGAAGCCTCATGTGACAAGCAGGATTTTAAAAAAGTCAATTGGGAAGGATATTCCAGGAAAGAAATTTAAGACTGACCCAGAGGTGGGCACGAGCACATCTGCATAGGTAAGGGTCACTCATCAAATCTTCGCTGACCATTGTCATAGTATCATGTGCCCCGCTGAGACGAGCGATGTAGGAACCAGCCCTGGACGGAGGACCCACGAGCTGCGTCTTCATGGTCTTCACAACTGCCCCACAAACACAGGAAGTTCCCAACTGAAAATTCAATTTTCCAACTGATGAAATAGCTAATAAACAAGGAGGCCATGAGACCGGGGTGGCTCTAATGCCTTGGCAGCCTGTGCCAGCAAACCAAAACCTAAGCCAGAATCGATCACAACCCATCACAAGCAGCCAACCAGGTTTCCCCAAATCAGGCAACTGCTTAAGCTACAGCCAATCTAATCGTTTTCTTTGAACACGTGTGACATATCATTGCACAGTTTCCCTCCCTTACAAAGTTATATAAAATAATGTGCAGATGTTTTCACTATTTTCTGACCCCATGAAACAAGACTCAGCCGATTCATTCAGTGGCAAACAAAATATTGGGCAAAATCCCAGGATGAAAAACCAATTAAAATAGGGTATGTCTGGTTAAGACAGGTCAGGTAAAGAAGGTGGCCCACAACCCCAGCTGGTACCCCTCTCATTCTATCCCGAGGTGGTCCACTAGAAGCCCAATGAAGCCTTCAGGCATTGTCTGACACTGCAGAACTAGAGAATTATTCATGATACACTGTGTCTTGTTCCACTTGAGAGGCAAAATTCATACACCCTATTTGATGAAATTATCACTTTCCACTTAGTATCTGTAAGATGCACAAGGAAACAACTAATGGTACAAAGACACAATTTTACTTGGCAGCCAATTACTGATAATTCTGAGGGGACGAGAGGGCAGTCAACCCCTCTCTGCTGTGAGAGAGGGACCAGACTAACAGTAAGGATGGACCCCCAACTCACCCAAGGGTGCTCACCAGTGGACAAATGGTTGTTCTGATAGTAGTAAAATTGAGGGTAGTGTCCTCAAAAGAAGCAATAAGGGGACCCTAAAACATCTAGGGACTGGCTGAATAGGTTATTCTCCTGCCCACTTATTCTGTGCTCATAATAGTGCCAATGCTGGGGTTTTATACACTAGTATCATCCCCTCTGTGTGTGAAATCAACTGCTCTCAAGCTTGAGAGATCTGAGCCCCCCATTCCTGGAGGGGTAGAGAACAGTTGACCATGGAACTGCTTCTAGAGAGGTAGAGGTTCTGCATTTTAATATCTTACTTGGAGCAGAAATTCATTAGATAAGTCAGGAAGTTTACCAAGGGCCTATTGGAACAGACGGTGGTTAAGGATGGAGGTGCTGAGGCACAGAGGCAAACAAGCCAAGGAGTGAAGCATCAAACCACCACCAAGTCTGAAAAATTCTCACTAATCTCCAATCCACCCCTAACCATGCTAGGAGTTGTGGGTTGAATGGTGCCCCCCTCCAAAAAAAAAGACATGTTCAAGCTATAAACATGACACCTGTAAAGGTGACCTTATTTGGAAACAGGGTCTTTGCAGATGTCATCAAGTTAAGATGAGGTCATATTGAGTAGGGTGGCCCTAAATCCAATATGACTGATGTCCTTATGAGGAGAGACTCAGACAGACACGGGACAATGGCCACGTGACATCAGAGGCAGAGACTACAGTCCTGCAGCTGGAAGCCAAGGAACCACAAGGAAGGCCGGTGAACTCCAGAAGCTGGAAGGGAGGATTCTCCCCTAGAGCCTTCAGGGAGCGCATGGCCCTGCCAGCACCTTGATTTGGGACCTGTAGCCTCCAGAACAGTGAGATGATAAATTTCTGTTGCTTTAAGCCACCCAGTTTGCAGTATTTTGTTATGGCAGCTCCAGAAACTGACACACTAGCCTGAGCCCACACTTCTGTCTTCTCAACTGTACTAAGACTTCTAACTGCTTTGGCTGTCGCCCCTCCAGTGAACATCAGAGGAATCTTTTAAATCACATGTCAGACCACATCACTCCCCTGCTCTGGACCGTCCAGCGGCTTCCATCCCACTTCCTGGCCCGCGGCCCACTGCTCAGAGACCAGCGCCCTCCACGACCCCCTACTCACTCTCCTCAGACGCGCTGGCCATCCTGCGATTCCTCCAACCTGCCAGCTCAGCTCCTTCCTTAGGACCCCCTCCCCCAGGTGCCTGGATGGCCTCACCTTCATGTCACTCAGGCCCGAGAGGCACCAGCTCCCCAGAGAGTCAGGATATCAGCCCCACCCCCTCTCTCTGTCATCACATGTGTCCCCATAAGAACAGAAGCCCCACGAAGGCAGGGCCTTGTCCTACCGCCGCACAGGCTCTCACAGGTGTGGGGCACAGAAAGGGGCCTGGGCAGTGAGACCAGCAACTGGCTACAGCAGCAGCGTGGGCGTCTCTGACTAGGGTGCTTGCCTCCCTTCTGGTGTTAATGGAAGGCGCTCTTCAGGCAAACCAAGCATGACAATCACGTGGATACAAACAGGTCTTAGTATCTCTAATTTCCAAATACTAATACGCTTTGACTTAAGTTGTGGAAAGGGAACACGAATAGTTCTAAATAAAATAGCATCGTTATCCTTAATACACTTCACTAGAACAGTGATAATTCAGTAACTCTGTGCAGCACTTTCATATACTTTAGGGTTTACGTGGCCTCGGGTGTAATAGTGACATTTCTACAGGTCTTCGGATTCATCCTCAAAGGCATGAATACCAGCTCTGAGAAGAAGGGGGCATAAAGCTGAGGGAGACGAGGCTGTTTACCCTGAACTCAAGGAGAGTGACCTGCTGGGAGGCGTGGCCTTCAACACACCTGAGTGCTAGCAAGTTCCACAGGCTTCTAGAAACTACTTCCATCTTTCAATACCAGAATCTGACTTGCAGCTTTTAGGTACTGCAACTGATGAGTCACTAGGGTTGTGATCTTTTCGTGCAAGGCTTGGCGAATACACCTACAAATGTAAAAGGTACAGCATGCAAAAGCACATTAATGGGGGTGCTCCAAACTGAAAACCTGTATTTGGAAACATAATGAGACAAAGACAACACAGCAGTCAAAGATGTGCAGTTTAAATACCAGTATAAATAATACAAATTAAATATAAATATAAGCCAATGAGTCTGACTAGGCCTCAAATTCATCAGCAGCAAACTTGAATCTAGCTCTGCTAAAAAAAAATTCTAAAAAGCAGTCCAGTGAAAGAGGCACCAACAGCTAAGTTTTTTTCTTTCAAAAACTCAGCTTAACAATTATTTACATGTTTCATAATGAAAAACAATTGAGCAATACTGAGATTCCAAAACTTGACTGAACCAAAACACTATTTTATCACCTTGTGGGAATGGGAGAAGACGGATTTATGTCATATAAAAATGGGTACATTTTTCTTAGTTTTCTGATTATTTATGACATATAATGTACATATTAACAACAAAAAAATTAATAGATTCTTGGTAACCTTTGCCAGAGTGCATTTTCTAGACACTTCTTCCCAGATAATACTAGACAGAAAATGAATGCTAGCGTGGCCTCCATCCGTCTCTACGACATTCCCAGTCCCATCCAGGAAGCAAATCCTTTTTCATTAGGACTGAACACCTTCCAAATATGAAAATGAAAGAACAGAATCCAAACAGCACAAGTCACAGTGGAAATTATCCAACAGCTCAAAGACATAGCAATTCTCTATAGCCAAGACCCCTGTGTGGTCAGGCCCCCCGAGATGGCTGTTCTCTTGCTCTCTGTCCATCCCCCGCTCGTCCAGTGCCTGCTTCACCTACACGCCAATCACACGACTGACCTTCCTACACACTTGCCCCAGGCCCCAGCTAATCACTGTTCTAGCTTTAGATCAGAACAGAACGCTCCACTATGGTTACCAGAGGAGCAGTGAGGGGTGTGCTCCTTCCCTGGTTCCCATGGTAACCGATGAGCCAGCCTGAGGTCAATTCCCCTGTAACTGGTCATCTTCCCTCTCCCCCTCCTCGAGCCCAGACTGCTGCCATGTCCACCACACACGGTGGGGTGTCCCTCCAGGACCTTTGCTTCAGACATGGAAGCTCACCGTGGCCATTGAACCATCTGTGTCTCTGTCGCTGACTCCGGGCTCTTTCTTAGGTCTAAGCTGGGCAAACACAGGCCTTGCAGGCTGCGGGGTGCAGCCCAACAAACACCCTCCGTATCCAACCTTGCGTGTGTGTTTACAGTAACCCCTCAGACTGCTCCATATTTTAAATGCAGACCCCTAGGGACTCAGCCCCAGGCCCATCCCACAAGGGACGACAACCCCTCCAGTGAGGCAAGTAGCTGGGTCCGGGGCCCCGGTGACCACGAGCAGGGCTCCAGGCGTGTATTCTGGGTGCCTGAGCCCCTCGCAGAGCAAATCTCAGGGACCTGGGCCACTGCTGAGTGAGCCAGATGCGGAGTCTGGAGGCAGCAGGCTGCAGCTCAGTCCCTCTCACGAGCCTGACAGCGTCGGACAAGCTACTAAACCTCAGTGTCTTCATCTCAAAACAAGGCCAATGACAACTCACCACATGTTCTGAGAAATCAAACCACCAATCCGCTCAGTACACGTCAGCCCCTCCTGCACTTCTCCTAACCCACGAGCAGTCATGTGCTCTGGACTCAGGACAGAAAAGTCCTAAGGGGACACGCTGGACACTGGGTCTGTGATCAAAAGCAGGACTCCAGGGCTTCCCTGGTGGCGCAGTGGTTGAGAGTCCGCTTGCCGATGCAGGGGACGCAGGTTCGTGCCCCAGTCCGGGAAGATCCCATACACCGCGGAGCGGCTGGGCCCGTGAGCCATGGTCGCTGAGCCTGCACTCCGCAACGGGAGAGGCCACAGCAGTGAGAGGCCTGTGTATCACAAAAAAAAAAAAAAAAGCAGGACTCCAGGACGTAGACACATACACCATCGCTCCATTATGTCCAAAAGCGTTCATTCTTCCCTTCAACATGTGTTAGTTCAGCTTTTCATACCTAAGTTTCTTAACTGAGTAAACCCGTCTTCAGTCTTAGTACTAAAGCTTTTCATGGAACTGTTTCTCCTTAATTCAAAATTAGCTGCCGACAGTCCCTGAAGGTGGATGTTAAGCAAATCTGAAGGGCTGCTATGTCCAAGATGGAGCAACCCAAAAATTCTAAAATGTTTTCTTCCTAACATTCCATCACAGACGAGGTAATATAAATAATTACAATGAAGTGATCAGTTGATGACTTTAAATTTTTCCTAAATAATGCATTTTATCCAGATCTCTAGGAAATACTCTATTTCTCTAGTTTTTAGAATAAAGATTTCCAAGTCATACCATAAAAATGATTGATTCAGCAACCAGTTGTTTACCTGTTATTCCTATATAAGGGCTGTGTTGATCCTATAATCCTACATATAATCCTATATAAGGGCTGTGTTAAGAGGGGACACACCCTGTAGTAGAGGGGATACAAATAAGACAGAGTCCCGCCTTCATTCCTTCAATCAGCAGAGGTCTGTTGAAGTGCCAGGCACTTGACCTACATCTGCAGGTCAGAAAAGCAGACACTACTCAGCACCGTGTACAGGAAGACACACTGAACAAGTACAGAAAATGCACTATCGGGCCGTGATGTGTGCTCTGAAGGAAAAGCAAGGGGGGCTGCTGTCTTAGATGGGGGTGACACGGGAGACTATCTGGGGCAACATCGCTAGAAGAAGGCACAGCAGGTCCAAGGGTCCTGGGACAGAACATGCTAGGCTAAGGAACCTTCATGCATTCACAGCTTATAGCGGGTGGGAAGGACTGATAAATGGTCAAGTGCAACCCACTGAGGGCTGCGGGAAGACAGAAGGGCACAGGCTCCCCCTGAAGGAACAGGAGGGAAAGGCAGCGGCTCTGGCACAGAGGGAGCCGTATCTACAGACAGACAGACAGGTGAGAGAAAGGGCCCGTCACAAAGCCAGCACGGCTGGAAGGCCGAGTGGGTGTGAGGACCAACTGGAAAGGCTGATGGGGGCAGATGGCAAAGAAGCTCGTTCTCCGTTTGAGGACCTGGAGCTGCAGCCTGAACAGGAGGGGAGTCTGTGAAGGGCTGCAGCAGGGAGGGCGAACTGTGTGGACAGCAGCGTGGGCACCTGACCAGGACAGACCCGAGAGCTGGTGACGCAGGAGCCGGGGGGTCTGGCGACGTGGGGCTCTCTGAACCAAAACGGGATCCACCGCTGGACACAGGTGAGACTGCATCAGTTCACCTAAGGCTCTAACCTTCCGTAGGTGAGAGAATCCACTTAAGGTTTACAACGTATAGTTGGAAAATTCACAAACCTTAATAACCTCGGCTATAGATTCATGACTCAGGGAAACTGTTAAGGGCAAGTAGAAGTGCGATTCGTTCACTTTTAATACAAAACACTCCCCATTACTAAGCTTGGACACGACCACCATCTTCCATAGCAAACTGTTCCATCCAATTTTCTAACTCGTTGAGAACATTCTCCAGGTGCTGCTGAGTGATTTCCTGAACTGCCTTCCTACTCCCTGCCCTAAGTTTTCCCCAAAACTGTGGTTCTGATTAGCAAACAACAGTCTGAACAAGGCTGCTTCTATCAAGCGTCCATCCAAGGTCATTAAATCCAAAAGGTTGGAAAGGACTTTATAAACACCTCCTGTGCTGGAAAGAGAACTTGGGAGAGCCTTTGTGATACGCACGCTGATCCGTGGCCATCAGAACACCGTCCTCTCTCCTTCCTGTGACGTGAATGCAATGGCCAGCGGAAACTGTGCTTGGAGTGATGGAGAACTTGAGCAGACACGCACAAGAAGGAGGGACAGACATCGCTGAATGCAGGGCAGGGCGCTGGGAACAGGGAGGCCGAGCTACTCAAGACCCGGGAGGGTGGGAGTGGGGAACCTCTGCCACAGCACCAGTGCCTGTCACTGCACTCGTGACAAGCCACAAGGCACTTCTCTAAGGGAAAATTCATCAAGTCACGATCAGGAGACGGTGGGAAAGGCAGTCAGATCAGAGAGCTGCAGGCCATGCCACGTGTCGGCTGCCCTGCCCTCTCGTGTGCTGAAAGATTCAATGCTACTGTGCACTTTTTGTGTGTGTGTTAAGATATACGTAACATGAAATTTACCATTTTAACCATTTTTAAGCATATACCTCAGTGGCATTAAGTACACTCACATTGCTGTGCAGCCATCACCACGATCCATCTGCAGAGCGCTTTCATCACCTTAACACTAAGCACAGGTACGTACTGACTCTGCTGGAACCTGCCCCCCGACCCCTGCTTAGTGCATGTGGAATCCCAGCTCCTCATGTCCAGAGCTCAGGGCTGCCTCACCCGTCTCTCTCTCACACTGCTGACTGTGCTGAAGTCTCTCTACTTTTTTTTTTTTTCTTTTTTTTTTGCGGTACGCGGGCCTCTCACCACAGTGGCCTCTCCTGTTGCAGAGCACAGGCTCCGGACGCACAGGCCCAGCGGCCATGGCTCACGGGCCCAGCCGCTCCGCGGCATGTGGGATCTTCCCGGACTGGGGCACGAACCCGCGTCCCCTGCATCGGCAGGCGGACTCTCAACCACTGCGCCACCAGGGACGCCCTCTACTTTGCTATTCTGGACAGGCTGTAAATCAATCATGTCTCCCCAAATTCACTTGTTGACACCGTAGCTGCCAGTACCTTAGAATTTGGTGTCAGGGCCTTTAAAGAGGTAATTGTTATTCTTAATTAGGGTGGGGCTAATCCAATCTGACTGGTGTCCTTAGAAGAAGAGACTGAGACGTAAGGACAGAGACACAGGGGTGCACGTGAACAGAGGAAACGACAGGACACAGTGAGGAGGATGCCATCAGAAGTCCACACCTTGATCTTGGACTTCTAGCTTCCAGAACTGTGAGAAAACTAATTTCTATTGTTTAAGCTCCCCCCTACCCGTCTGTGACAGCCTGCTACAGACAATGTTGTGTCCTCAAAATTCATACACATTAAATCTAATCCCCACTGTGAAGGTACTGGAGATGGGGCCGTTGGGAGGTGAACAGGTCATGAGGGCAGAGCCTGCATGAATGGGATCAGTGCCCTTATAAAAGGGACCCCACAGAGCTCCTTCACCCCTCCCAGCATAAGAAGACACAGGAATCGGGCCCTCACCAGACACCAAATCTACCAGCACCCTGACCTCAGACCTTCCCAGCCTCCAGAACTGAGACATAAATTTCTGTTATTTATAAGCCACCCAGTCTATGGTCTCCTGTGAGAGCAGCCTGGACAGACAGAGCCCTAGCAAACTAAGAGGAACTGACAACGAGAATTTCAAATAGCTTCTCTCTGCCGTACGACCTGCATCCTCCAGTTGAGGACGTGCCTGCTGTTCTTCTCACAGCCTTGCTTCTTCCTACCTCCACACCTGTGCTTCTACTATTCCTTTAGCAAAAGGAACTGAATCCTATGCTCAGCCTCCACAAACCCTTCCAGCCTGCAGGCCCACAGGGCACTTCCCGCTAAGGCCAGTGCACAGGGAGCTTTCCAACTTCGCCTGAAAGCCTACAGCTGCCCACTTCTACTTCCACTTAGCATTTACCATCCTATATCCAAACCCTCTAAACCGCGACTCTGCTGAACTTTTCCCAGGCATCCGTCTTAACAAGCTCCATAGAGACAGATTCCTTAGAGGCAGAAATGAGAGCTGAACGTCTCAGTCTCCCTTATCCTGCCCCGTGTGGGTCCTTCCTCTCTCCTGGCTCACTGTTCTCCTCTGTACACTAAGAGGTTGTGTGCAACATCTGTAAGGGCATGGATCTCTGTGCACACAGTAGGGCTTTAATAAGTGCAGCTGGAAGGGCTCGCTGGCTTTAACAAGGTGCACAACAGCAAGGCAACTACCCGTGGGGTAGGTGTGGGTGCCGTTTCACAAAAAGCAAGTCCACAAGGCTTTCAAAGAGGCCAGTCTGGACTCCACAGAGGCCTCAGTCAGCGTGTGTTAGGACACATTATACACAGAAAAGCATCAGAGCTGTTCTGCTTCAGGGGTTCCGTGGCCAAACAAGAGCCCCTGACAACACATTCCGGAAACTCAAAGTGAAAGTCAGGATTTCAGCCAGATTCTAGATACCCAGTTACAAATTCAAGTTAACCGTACACTGTGGGTCTAATTATTAATTCTAGTAAGCATCCATGAAGCAATGTTAAATATCTGAAGTCATACTTAGATGTGGAATAACTCATTATTAAATTCTAGACTGTATTAAGTATTTCCAAACCAAAATAATAATAAGCGTAAACCAACAAGGCCTTTCCACAGAAGCCCTATGTCAGTACTGGAAACTTCACTTCTGACGTGCCTTCAACAAATGATGGAGTCAAAGGACCGGCAGCCAAGTACCAGGTTACCGAGTCCCACTCTCCGATTTGAAATCCATACACCATCTTTCTTACTGCTGGGGTCTGCATCCATCCAGTGTCTGGTGGTGATTCACTGCAAGCAGCAGGGAGATCTGCCATCTGCCCCTCTACTGCCTAAAGCATGGCCTCCACTGGCCTCCACACCCTGGAAGCTCCTTCTGCATTTTCCTGTCTTGACCTCATCATTATGCAAATTTCTCTAGGATGGATCTTCCGTGGAGGGAAGGGAGGGAAGAGCAGACCCCAGTGCAGAACAAGCGGAGTCTCCTGAAGCACAAGCGCTTTCCTGAGCTCTCTTCCCTGATCTCCACAGGGTTCTCGGAAAGCAGAAATGACAGAAAACAGGAGCAAAAAACTCACAGTTCAAACAGGTGCCTGCTCACTTCTGCATCTACTGCGCTGAGCGGATCGTCCAGGAGGTAGATGTCTGCATCCTGATACACGGCTCTAGGAAACGTAGAGAGACGTCAGGAGAAGAACGCTTCCAGCTTCCCGGGTCCCGTCTTTGAATCAAGATGGTGCCCAACAAATCACTATTCATTCCAAGAGCCCAGGGAAAAGGGCCAAGACCCTGCTTCACACAGGCCCACCCGGTGAGCGGGGTCTACGTGCTCACGTCCACCAGGAGCCATGGGGGAGGGAGGGGCAGGATGGCAATGGAAACGCCCTTTACCTCGCGAGGTTGACCCGGGCTTTCTGCCCTCCGCTCAGCGTGGTCCCCCGGTCTCCTATCACAGTTAGGTCTCCATCCTCCAAAAGCTGTAAATCCTACATGGAGACAGAAAGGGGGAAAAAGAGAAAGATTTCAAATGTGCTCTCCTCTTGTCATGCTAACCTTTTTAGCATCAGTTCTTTATACAAGTATGTGATCAACAGCAATGGGTATATTTTATAGTGACTAAATTGTAACCTTAAACATTAAAAAAAAACCTCAGGGCTTTTCATTTTTTTTCATTCTGTAGCTTTTCACAGTATTTAGGCAGTTGACTATTTTGACACACATTTATTGAGGATCGACTATATACCAGGCATTGTTCTGGGCACAAGGAATTCAGCCAAGAGGAAACAAAGTCCCTAGAGTTTCTTTCCGTGATGGGAGAGAGACAATATGGAAAATTAACATGAGCACAAGTACTACCGACTAGAAGAAAAAGGAAGCCGGCTTAGGGGGATAGGGAGTAAAAGAGGGAAAGTGAGTCACTACTGGGGTCAGAAAGGGCTCTGTTCAGAGGGGGTTTGAGCAGATCTGTTGGAGGGTGGAGGGGCTTACACAAACCTGGAGAGGGAGCTCCACACAGAGGAATGAGCGAGTACAAAGGCTATGGGGCAGGTGGCCAAGGTGTCCCGGGACAAGCAAGGAGGCCAGGAGAGCAGAAGCAGAGTGAGAATGAGGAGAAAGAGGGCAGAGACAGGGCAGGAGGAGCCCTGGTTTCAGCCCAGTAACAGGGGGAGGGGAATGGGGGGCCTGACATGGTCTGAGGCTTTTAAGGAATCACTCCTGCATCTTTGTGGAGGACAGGCAGAAAGGGGGGAGGGTGAGAGAGGATACCAGTTAGGAGGCCACGGCAATAACCTAGGTGAGTGGTGACGGCAGCCAGGACCAGAGCGGGAGAAGGGAGCACGGAGAGACGGGGTCACACGCTCCACACACGTTGGGAAAGTGGAGTCTCTAAGGCCTGCTGATGGGACGGGTGTGGGTGGCAAGAGAAGAGGACGCCTGTGCTGTGTGGGGCGTGAGGAAGGGGAAGACCAGGGTCTCCGTGTACTGAGCTGGGGAAGATGGTGGACGCAGGTTGAGGAGACTTCGCTTGTGGACGAGCTGAGACGACCTCTTGGTGATGTCACAGTGCAGCTGGATATGCAAGTGGGAAGGTCTGTGCTAGAGGCACAAGTGTGAGGGCTGGTGTCCCAGGCTGGTGAAGGCACAGGACTCTTTTTTATCAAGGAATAAGTGTGTCTTAAACTGGACATCTTGCTGATCTCAGCCTCATCTTCCCACTTTCAGAGAAGGGATAACACCTGACCTCTGTCTTCACAGTGATACTTAAGGCATATGGACAGTGACAGACAAGGTCTATACAAGAAATGGGAGCAGAAAGAGCAGGCTGGGCAGGAAACACAAAAGCAAAGGAGACAGTGTGCTCGAGGGACACCAAGCAGATCAGCTGGACTAAGTAAGTGCCTGTCCGTGGAAGCAAGAAACACTCAGATTTAAGAAGGATATGAAGTTTTGACTTGAGGATCTGGGAATCTATCAAAAGTTATATTTGAATATTATTTAAGAAGTAAGTAGACCAATCAGAGTACCTGGGAAAAAAAGAAAAGATGACAAGAACGTCCCCCAAATGACAAGATAACAACCAGATTTAAGTCATACAGTGTTATATTAGAAACCTTTACTTAGATTGCCTATCATTATCACTGGACAGAACATGGCATAGACAAGCAGAGCTTATGGGGAGTTTGTCATCTACTAAACTCCTCAGGCATCAACCTAGGATACACAGCACTATCTTTCTGCAGATGAAGCCCTCATTTCTTGGTCTCTACTTCAGCAAATTTGGGGAGAAAGCAAGTGGCACACTGGGGTCTCCATGAAAAACAAGTCGTTTGATCTCCCTGAGTCTCATTTTCCTCTTCTACAGAATGTGCTGCAGAAACAAGAGTCAGTAAACTCAAGGGATGCTGTGAGAATCAAAAGAAGTGTATGTCCTCAAGTCCATTCTCTACATCTTTATTCCTGTCCTGGACGTGAGGACACGGGGAGGGGGAAGGGTAAGCTGGGACAAAGTGAGAGAGTGGCATGGACATATATACACTACCAAATATAAAACAGATAGCTAGTGGGAAGCAGCCGCATAGCACAGGGAGATCAGCTCCGTGCTTTGTGACCACCCAGAGGGGTAGGATAGGGAGGGTGGGAGGGAGACGCAAGAGGGAGGGGTATGGGGACATATGTATACATATAGCTGATTCACTTTGTTATACAGCAGAAACTAACACACCACTGTAAAGCAATAATACTCCAATAAAGATGTTTAAAAAAAAAGAAGTGTTTGAACACCCTCTGTAAGTGGAAAAAGGACATGAATTGATTGTAACTTACTATTGGTGACTTATCCCTATTTTCTCATCAAACCAACAGTGGGACCCCATTCACAGTGTGAATCACAACAGGGAAATCACATGACCCTAAGAAGAAGAGAAATACTATCTCCATCATAAGCCTCCCTGACAGCCAGAAAGACACACAGGCACACAGAGGTTCCCTGCACCCTCACTGGGTTGCATCAAATGAAGGCAGCAATTGCTCTGTCGTGAAAATGCATCATTATTTTACATTATTTCTTTGTTAGGCTCAAAAGTTTATACCATCTCTTGCTTTTGGTTTTCACGAAAAACAATGAGCCATTTTAAGATAGGCTTCCAGCCTTAAATACACACACACATGCGCACACACAGTTACTTAGCCTCCGTTTCACTGTTGACAGTCCTTGCAAATTGTTCCACTTAGATTTTATGCCTTGATTTTATGTCATTTTGGTTTCCTTCTCAAAATTGCACCAAGCTATAGCACAGCAATCTTAACCACATTCTAGAAAAGGCACTTAAATCCACTCTTTCATTTAGCACAGTTAGGCATAAGAAACAGGCTGAGTCTGGTAGTAGGACTTCAAGTGTGTTATTTACTCTGCAAATTATTTATGGACCAGCCCCAAATGGGAAAACCATTTCAAAGGATTTGAAGTAAAATCCAAGTCAGGCTAATTTCCCAGCCACCATTTTCCAATTAGGTTAAAGGGAAAAGCCTGAGTTGAGCATATATTACAGTTCCTCCCACTGGAGGAATTGTTACCTTTCAGTTAAATTTCACCAATTTTCACTGAAAAGCAGTACATAAACTAGAGAAACACAAGGAAATGGCGATGCTGGTTTGATGCCACCCATCCTGAAGCACATCAAGGGCCCTTCAGCGATGGTGGAGACTTACAGTAGAAACATCACGGAGCAGACTGTGGAAATATTTGATGAGGAACGGATGTGAGGTCCTGGCAGAGGAGGGCTGGCTTCCAGAGTCCAACAGCAGGAGGCCCCTGCCTTTCTTCACAGTTTTTCTTCCATCTGGAATTGCCCCTCCTCTCACAGCCTGTCAATATCCTGCCCATCTTTCCAGGCTCAGCCCAAACACACTCTTCCATGAAACCATCCTGGAGTCGTCTCTTTTCCTGCTGGGTTCCTAAGGCTTTGTTTGCATCTTTCATGAAGGACCTTCTCTCAGCTCCTGGAGGGTAAGATCTGTGCACCAAGCACTGTTCTGAACCCTGGTACTGATTATCTCTAATCCTCACAACAAGCTGCACAGTAAGTACTGGCCCCATTTCACAGATGAGGAAACTGAGACTCAGTGAGGTTACATCGTTGGTCTGAGGACTGTCAGCTTTTAAACAGAAGAGTTGGAATCTGAACCAAGCTCATGGCAGTTCATAGCCTTCTGCTCTTCCACATCATGCTATCCAAGTGGTGACTGAAAAGTATATTTGAAATGAAGGCAATACTAAACTAATTCAAGACTCGAAGGCCTCTATACCTAGATAAGGAACTATCAATAAACTTACTATTCTGCGACTGTCAAGGCAATCTTAAAATGTCCAAGTTGGCAGGAATATGGTAAATATGAAATAAAGGTACAAGCTTGTGGGCACCCAAGAGGGGGTTGTAAATTCAAGCGATCTATGTGAGAAAATATTAAACGAGAATTTATCACTGTGATGCCTTTAAACATGTATTGCCTGAAACTTTTTAAGAGCCTTCAAGTGGCTGAAGATAATATGCAGACAAATATGACATACTATATTACTTATGTGATGGTAACAGAATATTTTTATTGTTGATTTATATAATGTACTATGTGTCGAGCACCTATATAAATATCAACTCAAAAATGGAAGTTAAATACTCAGATACCTTCCTTCTTACATGTCACATTTTATGGATGTGATTCTGCCAAAAACTAGCTGAGCTTATAATTAATAGCTAATTTATTTTCCAAATCACTCTAACATTTATAGAGTGCTTGTTACATCCTTAGCAATCAGGTGCTTTAGAATCATTACTGCACTTCATCCTCAAAACAACCTTGTGAGGTTGACAGTATTATTATCTCCACTTTACAAATGAAGAAACAGGCTTGTAAGGTTCAGACAATCAACCAAAATCACATACCTGAAACACAGAGAGACACTGAGACCCAATCCCTGAGCCTTCTGACTCCTGGGCCTTGGAGTTGATGTCATCAGCCTGAATCGATGTTGCCAAATGTGATTACATCTTATCTCTCTATTTTGTTACAGAAAAGTTTTCAGCTCAATGAACTTTGTTTACTTCAATTAGATATAGTATAATGCATTATTATTATTAACATATGTAATTACATTAACTAGACCTAGTATAATACATCTATGTTATTATTAACATATGTAATACAAGAAATGTTGTTTTTCTGTTTTTTTCCTCAGGATTTGGGGGAAGTGGGAGATAAGGAGATCTGTAAGGAGAAACCTTTATTATATTTATATGTACCTATGTACATATGTATGGATGTACAAAAAAGGGCTATAAGAGTAACAATAGCTACCATTTACTAAAAACCTGGCATATTTGCATTTTATAGGCACTGCCTGTAGCCTTTACAGTAATCCCACACCTCCCCCATTTAATAAGAGAGGAAACAGACAAATACCTGCAGTTACCACCCAAGACTGTTTCTCTCCAAAGGCCAAGGCTTTTCTACTACCTGTGCAGTCTCTGTATCTACAGGCCAAAATAATTCCAGAATACCACTATTATCTGTGACTGTCTAATGTCCATCCGCTGACACAGGGATTCCAGAAGGAGACAAGCAGAGGATCTCATTACTCATTAAGTGGTTCCCAGGTGTCGTCGTAAAGACCTTGCTAATCAGAGTCATGGACGACATTTCAGAGCAGCAGCAAAACCTCTTGGAAACCCTCTGACCCAAGGCCCTCATTTTGCTGCAGAGACGTCAGAGGCCCAGGCAGGAAACAGGACGTGTCCAAACTGACAGCAGGCAAGTGACAACGCCGGGGCCAGGACTCCGCTCTGCGCTCCTTCTCCGCCCTGGGCCTCCCCTCCTGCCAAGGAGGGAATGGGCACGAGGGCCCCAACTCTACGTCCCGACCACGCAGCACAACAGGAGGGCAGTCCGTGTGCGTAAACCTCACGTCACGTGCAGAAGAATCGCTGTGCAGCCCAATCCCGCAGGGGCCCCTTCCCACCAGAGTCTGTGCCACGGGGACACCCGAGGGTGGGTGAAGTCCCAAAACACGGCCCGAGTCACTGGTCCCATCACCCCACGGGGCTGGGGCAAAGCCTCAGCCACCGGGGAGAACGCTGAATGGCAGCCACTATCTCAACACCTGCTTTTCTCCAGAGATGCTCAATGTTGCGGGGAAAGACAGGGCTGAGCTTCACCAGAAAGGCAAGGTCATGAAAGAAACACCCACACACTGGCCTGGGTCTCTGGAGTATGATCTGGGAATCAGGAGCTGGACGTGATTAAGGTAAAGAGGAAATGCCTGAGATCTGCTTATTCCACATTCAACCTTACCTTCATCCATCACCCGCTTTTTAAAAAGTTCCTTTTTTTACATTTCTTCATTTGAGAGGCAGCTGACACCGTGGAAAAGCATGGAGTCTAGAGTCATGCAGGAAAAGATTGAACGTGAGGTGCAAATGTTGAGGAAAGCTGTTTCATCTCTCCAAGCCTCAGCTTTACCAACTATAAAGTGAGGATGGTAACATCGAGGACACTCACAAAAAATTAATAACCCATATACTTTTCTTTTTTTTTTTTTTTTTTTTTCGGTACACGGGCCTCTCACTGTCATGGCCTGTCCCGTTGTGGAGCACAGGCTCCGGACGCGCAGGCTCAGCGGCCATGGCTCACGGGCCCAGCCGCTCCGTGGCACGTGGGATCCTCCCGGACCGGGGCACGAACCTGTGTCCCCTGCATCAGCAGGTGGACTCCCAACCACTGCACCACCAGGGAAGCCCAACCCATATACTTTTTATGTGTGCGCATGAGCGTCTGTGAGAGATAGAAAAATGATTTGCACGTGGACTCTGAATAGATGGCAACTACTGTTCTCACTGTTACACATTTGCTTTCCTCCTTCTTTTCTTCCACAATATATATACCTCTTAATAAAAATCTAGCTCATCACTGCTAACTTGATGTCACTTCTGCAAATGCACAATCTCCCATTAACAATAACCTGGGAGAAAGAAATAGAAGCCCATTAAACGAGCAAGCAATTCTGTTTTGTCCACATCAACGGATGCAATCTATGATGTTCAAGCCATTGTCAAGCAGAATTACTCTTTCCTCACAAAGCGGCAGGTTTGGAGCCCTCAACACCACGCCCTTGAAAGCCTGTCCCAGCCTTTTCCTCACAGCATAAAAGGGCAGTCAGATGTCCAGAATGCACTGAACAGACCCCGGGGGAACCCTTTAATGCTATTATTCACTGATTTTTATAATCCAAGAGAGTAACATAGTATTTATCAGTATTTACATTTTTCTTTCTTTTTGCCAAATTACATTCTCCTATCAGATAAGTTCAGTTTTCGTCATTCATTCACTAAGTTCATTTAAATCCCAACAGAGTTAAATGTTTCAGTTGCCATTTTCTGTGAAACTCAATGCCATTTGTGAAAACAACCTTTCCCCCAGTGAAACAATGCAATATTAAGAAGGAATTTTAAAGCGTTCAGCTTTCCTTAAATAATAAAATACAAGTCAAAACTGAAGTGGAGAGGGAAACCTACAGACTGAAAGGGAAGGAGGAGGCATCAACCAAGCGCAGGGGGCAGACCTTATGTGGAGCCTGATTCAAACCACCAGTGAATGAGATTTCCCAGTGAGATGATTAACAACATGCAAACACGGACTAGAAGGTTGATGATATTCAGGAATTTTGGTTACTGTTCAGGTGTAATAACGTGGCGACTTTTTTCCAAAGGCTTTCCTATCTTTTAGAGAAAACTAGTGAAATGTTTACAGATGAACTAATCTGAGGTCTAGGATCTGCTTCAGAATAATTTGGGGTGGGAGTGGGGCTGGCAGTGGGCAGGGGTAAAGATGCAGCAAGACTGGCCACGAGCTGATCCTGGCTGAAGCTGGGGGTGGGTTCATGAGTATTCATTACACTGTGCTCTCTATTTTTACAAATTTTTGTAATTGCCCATTAAAAAGAGAAGTTAAAAGCGAATAAAACTTCACAAAGTGAAACAACTCCCTCCCCAAAAAAGACATTCTGTGATTGTCGTCATCCCATCAGGATTCAAATAGTGACATACATGTGTGCATATTTACCCAGAAGACGAGATTAAAGTATTAAACAACATTAAAAGATCTTTCAGGGCTTCCCTGGTGCGCAGTGGTTGAGAGTCCGCCTGCCAATGCAGGGGACACGGGTTCGTGCTCCGGTCCGGGAAGATCCCACATGCCGCGGAGCGTCTGGGCCCGTGAGCCATGGCCGCTGAGCCTGCGCGTCCGGAGCCTGTGCTCCACAACGGGAAAGGCCACAACAGTGAGAGGCCCGCGTACCGCAAAAAAAAAAAAAAAAAAGATTCTTCAAAATTTGAAAGAAACTTTTAACAAACCTTGTAGTTTAAATCAACGCTCTCATTATTTGAAATTTGAGTATATGCAACTCAAACGTCATGACTCACCTTTTCCAAAGCACAAGCCTTTATTACTTGAATTTCATATCGTTCTTTTTCATATTTTTTCCCAAATAGAATATTACTCCTCAGAGTTCCTGAAAACACCCAGGGCTGCTGAGAAACATATGCGATCCTCCCGTGCACGCTGACCAGTCCCTGACTCGGGGACAGCTCCCCCAGCACAGCACTCAACAGTGACGACTGAAACAGATGGCAACACACACGCATGAACAGGCGGCACTCAGGACGGACACGCCCGCAGAACACCTGTCCCCACCCTGGGTCCTATCGTTATAGGACCTTTTCCTTAAGAATAACGAAAAAATAAGAATCTAAACCCTTTCATTTAGAATCTTATTCTAAAGGAATAGGATTAAGTACAGTATTCTAAACCCTTTCGTTTAGAATAGGATTAAGGCAGTCGGGACAAAAAAAATGGAAAAATAACACTACTGGTCAACGTAAACTAATGGTTGATAAGGATTATTAATAGAATAACAATCTACTCTGCCCAAGAGGTTCGCCCCAATGAAGTGCATATTCAGCAAAGACTAGTTAAGAATGTTTAACCTTCTTCACTAGCAGAGCAGCCCAGCAGGACGTGGATTTCATGTATCTGATGGTTAATGCAGCTGTTCTTGCATCCGGGTATCCTTTACTTGACAAATACTTGCTCTTAAAACGCTGTGTGGGGGGCTTTCCCTGGTGGCCCAGTGGTTGAGAGTCCACCTGCCGATGCAGGGGACACGGGTTCGTGCCCCGGTCCGGGAGGATCCCACATGCTGCAGAGCGGCTGGGCCCGTGAGCCATGGCCGCTGAGCCTGCATGTCCGGAGCCTGTGCTCTGCAGCGGGAGAGGCCACAACACTGAGAGGCCCGCGTACTGAAAAAAAAAAAAAAAAAAAAAAAAATCTGTGTGAAGAATATATCCAAAATTATTAAAAGAACTCTGAAGTGAGTTGTGTCCAAAGAGCAAAAGTCCATCACAAAGGACGTCATCACCCTCTTGTGTACACATCACCCTCTTGTGTACACATCCCACATTTAGATTTCTGTATTTTGTTGTACAGAACACAGGAGACTAAGTGCATGTGCACATGTTCTTAAAATCTCTTGCAACACACACACGTGGCGTGTCTGTGTCCGCAGCATCACAGCGCTCAACCACACTGGGCCGAAATAATCTGCCTGCATATCTGTCTCGCCCCAGAACATGGCTGCCTCTGGAGGGCAGAGGTGTCTGGGTCTTGATCACATCTGTATCTTTAGCTCCAGCACATGGCTGCACATTCACTACACGTGTACTGATCAAGTCAAGTCACATGAGGAAATGCTCCAAGCTTCCCGGAAGAGCCATCACAACCTCCAGACCTCCTGGAGGGACCACTGTGACAGAAAGGAGTCCCCATTGTCTCATTCTGTCCTGAACAGCTGTCACATAAATAACTCCCTTCACTGAGACGTCCAAAGTCCAGACAAGCAGTTCCCACTGTGTAACATGAAGCACCAGGAAGGAAAACACAACGTGCTTACTAGCTTATTAAAATAAGGTACTTAGGGCTTCCCTGGTGGTGCAGTGGTTGAGAATCCGCCTGCCGATGCAGGGGACATGGGTTCATGCCCCGGTCTGGGAAGATCCCACATGCCGCAGAGCGGCTAGGCCCGTGAGCCATGGCCGCTGAGCCTGCGCATCCGGAGCCTGTGCTCCGCAACGGGAGAGGCCACAACAGAGAGAAGCCCGCATACCGCAAAAAAAAAAAAAAAAAAAAAAAAAAAAAAAAAAAAAATAAGGTACTTAATAGAATATTCAGTATGAGGTTTTTTATCATTTGTAAGTTTTCATTATGACCCTTGGTTTTAACTGTCTATTTCATTCATCTCCACAAGGTGGCAGCATAAGTGCATACATGCCTGGCCCTCTACTAATAAATAATTTGAAATCTCCACTAATCGCTCCATTTTCATTTGATAAAGAATGAATCTCGGGCTTCCCTGGTGGCGCAGTGGTTGGGAGTCCGCCTGCCGATGCAGGGGACACGGGTTCGTGACCCGGTCCGGGAAGATCCCACATGCTGCGGAGCGGCTGGGCCCGTGAGCCATGGCCGCTGAGCCTGCGCGTCCGGAGCCTGTGCTCCGCAACGGGAGAGACCACAGCGGTGAGAGGCCTGCGTAGCGCAAAAAAAAAAAAAAAAAAAGAAAGAAAGAAAAGAATGAATCTCAGTAATGCTCAGCACGCAAAGAGGCACTTTATATGATAAAGTCACTCTTGGTAAATTAACTCTTAGAAATAACGGTTAAAGCTCTAATTTCACGAGAGTTCTAATTTAACACCAACAGAAAAAAAAAATGGGGAATAAAGAAATTAATTACAGGGACTTCCCTGGTGGCGTAGTGGTTAAGAATCCACCTGCCAATGCAGGGGACCCAACACAGCCAAATATAAATGAATAAATTAATTAATAAAAAGAACTCTATTAAAAAAATTAATTATGACATCATGGGTCAGAGTGATAAAGCCTCATATTTATACATGTTTCATGCATTACCTGTCCTGGCTAAACAGGGGCAATAAAGTACTTCTACTCTAAGAAAAACAAAAAACATGAAGATACATGCAACAGCACACAACCCAATGCAAGGGAGAAGGACAAAGTACTCATCATGCCAATCACAGGTAGTATTCCTGAGAGACATAAGAGTGTATGCATGTGTTAAGAAAATTGTCAGTAACTGCTAATGTTTAAAAAGAAAAAAAGAGTGGTTACACTTGATTCGTAAAATGCCCAAAGGATCGCAAGGCAGAGTCTGGATAATCTTCAAAATGAAAAATGTTGCTGGAAAGAACTAAACTAATTATAAAACATTCACATACTAAAAAAAAAAGACAATTATTTTTCATCACCAAAAAAACTAGCCCCAGATTTTATAGGTATTACAAATCTATCAATAAGAGGCTAGATTTTAATACATGAGAAACAGTTTTTAAGCTTCTCCATTCCTTTCTTCCTGTCTGACACCTAGGGTTCCTACTTTACTACCTTTCACTCGGTTATGACAACAAAACAATGAGCCACATACAAACATCAGCTTCCCGTTGCAACCCCTCACAGTGTGTCAGGGTCAGACACAGTTCCCTCCCTGTTCAGGCTTCAGGATCGGGCACTGCTCCGCCGTGACCAGAAGGGGGCAGCACTCGACAGCCCAGGGGTACCAGGGACTGTCCCCTGATTATCCAGGCTCAGGGGACACTGACTCAACAAGGACCGTCTGAGGGATGATCATCTGATCATCAGCTGAGCCCCACTCTGTAGCAGAGACCGTTTGAAATCCCTGCCCCGTGGAGATTTGGAGGCTCTCACAGGACCATTTATTTATTTATTTATTTATTTTTTTCCCGGTACGCGGGCCTCTCACTGTTGTGGCCTCTCCCGTTGCGGAGCACAGGCTCCGGACGCGCAGGCTCAGTGGCCATGGCTCACGGGCCCAGCCGCTCCGGCATGTGAGATCTTCCCGGACCGGGGCATGAACCCGTGTCCCCTGCATCGGCAGGCGGACTCTCAACCACTGCGCCACCAGGGAAGCCCTCACAGGACCATTTATTTTAACGCTTCAAGACTGAGACCAAGTCCCATCATTTCATGAATGAGACCTGGGTCCCCGAAAACCTCCCCCACCTGCCCACCTGGCTGTATAGCAGAGCAGGTTACAGAGCTCATGTCTATCTCCTGCCTCCCAACCCAGCATGCCCTTCATTCAGAAGCAGCTTCTCCCCAAAACCTCCAATGACTGTGCCCCTCCCCCTCCGAGGGCTCTCTCACCCATGACCTAAGCTGACAGGTCCTAATTACTAATGACCCCAGCGTGGAGCAGAATCCTTCCATAGGCAAGGCCAGGACAACAGAATAGGGTGTTCTGTAGCATAATGCACGTTGCCCAGAAGTCTGAGAACATGTTACTAAGGTCTTGAAAGAAGAACAAAGGAGCTCATTTTTAAATGCTACATAGTTTGGTACAAAAGAAATTTGGTAATGGGTCATTCAAAGTACGTGTTAGCATTCACACAGAGTCGCCTTTATAATGGCACTTTAATGACGCTTTCCATAAATGTGCATTATGAGAAATACCACGCTGGAGGTAGATCCATGTGGACAGAGGACCATGGAACCACGGGGCAGGGGGAGCGTTTCAGTCGTCGGTAAAGGGGCTGCACAGGGTGTGCAATACTGACAACTTCTTGAGAGCGGACCCTGCTCTGTTTCCTGTTTGCCTGAACGCCATAAATAAACCAAGTGTTGGGAAACGGCCAGTTCTCCCTGTCAGCTTGCCACACGGTGCAGCCCTTCAACTGGGAATCACTGGTGCTCACTGTGCCCTCCTGCTGCCACCTCCCCGTCCCTGGCTGCCACCAAAGTAGCCAGAACCATCGAGAAGCTTAGGATGGGGATCCCCACCCTGCCCCACAGCAAAGATCCGTATGAAGATCCACGGCGTCACTCCATATGTAATAAGATGATCTGAGAAACCAAGGCCAAACATGTACACTGACTCCCCGAAGCCTCTGGTCTGTAACAACTGGTTGTATATTTGTTAGTTAACCCATTCCATACTGCAGCATTTTTCCTCTACAATCAATATAAATTATAACATTACAAACATATAGACTTTAAGGTCAAAATGTGCTAATACTTTGAAAGCGCTCCTGAAAATGAGATAGAGAGCAACATGTCAAACGTCTTAGGCTGATTTTATACTTAATCTCCGGTAGTTGCAAACC
Organism: Mesoplodon bidens; assembly: GCF_964165515.1. Lineage (NCBI taxonomy): Eukaryota > Metazoa > Chordata > Mammalia > Artiodactyla > Ziphiidae > Mesoplodon > Mesoplodon bidens. The sequence continues at coordinate 63,391,776 of NC_138174.1, read as the reverse complement.
TATTCCTGATTTTGAGAATTTTTATAACATACTTTCAGTAAATGAGCAAGTCACACTTTACAACATGTGTAAAATCTGAAAATTCTCTGATAAATCTATGTCTTCAGTTGTCTGTTAGCAGTCAAGATCTTAGAATGAAGAATTTGTTACCTCATCCCAAAAAGCAGTGAAATCTTGCACGTCCACTCTGGTTTTACCATCTGATGGCAGCTGAGGGTTGCACGGTGATATCTCATCAGGTAACAGAAAAGTCTACAGAAAAGGAAAAACAGATTGTTTAAACTGCAGGAACAAAACACACAAAAGATAATCACTTTCCTGGAATTTGCAATAAAAAACTTTATACAGCTTATATATCATTTTGCCAACTATATTTAACATGTTGGTTCACATCAGAACATACTAAATAATATATAGAATAATATATACTATTATTATAGCATATAGTATATACAATCATACAATATACATAGTATACATATATAATTATATATATTATATAGGTATGTGTGTTTGTATGTGTATGTGTGTGTGTGTGTGTGTGTGTGTGTGTATAAATAAATAAAAAAGAGTTCCAGGCCATGAGAAAAGTTGTAACTTTCTCAAGTTTACTGGTTTACTAGTTGCTCCTTAAGGAGAAAATATGGCTCCAAACTCCAACACACTTAAAACCTGGACATTTTTATTGTTTTACTTTTGTGTTACTAACAGCAAACAGGGGAGTTGGAGTCGGTAGGAAATGATTCCATAAATATTTCCTGAATCCCACCATGTACCAAGTACCATGTGACATACTAGGAACACAGAGAGGAAGGCCATTCCCAGGCCTTCAGGAATCAGGTGGCACAGGACAGGCTGGGAACACAAGACAAATGGCAGAGACTCTGAACGAAAACCCTGGCTCTGCCTGTTTTGAGTCGTGACCTTTTCCTGGGCACTTAAGTACACTCTGGTCTTCTCCTCATGTGTGTTAAATCAATCACTGCTTGTCATTTACTATCACTCAAGTGAACTATCACTATCGCTCTAAAAATGAAATGCTCTTATTAAGTTTCTGTCTCTTAAAAAATAGTTTTCAAGCATCTATTCACAATCACTTGTCTCTTCTCCTTAGTCAACGCCCTCTCTCCTCGACAGCAGGAATGGCCGCATCTCCCACTTCTTATTATTTTCATACCACTTAGGAGCTATTCAATGCAATTCAGCTGAACAAACCAAGTCCTGAGAACCACTACTGAACTAACATAATCATATATAGGAAAACTCCCTCTTGCCCTGCAAATACTGGACATAATTCAACAAAGAAAGCTACAGTGGTAGAGAAATACCACCCTCACTGCCCACTCCCCCACACACACACACCCAAGAACTGTGAATGTGTGGCAGACAGAGACTGCTGGCTGTCCTCAAAATCTGCTCTCGTTCTTCTGAGGTAATAAACCCCAGATTTAAGCTGGCACCTGGCAGCCTGGAAGGAGGCCCTCTCTCTCCAGCCCCTCGAGCAGACAGGTGTAGCCATGTGACTACATCCAGGCCGGTGGAAAGTGACAACATCCAGGGCCTTCATCCACCCCACGGCCTGGGCCTTGGAGGTTACCAGCTGGGTGAAGGCCACATGCAGAGGAGTAACAAGAGAGAAAGAGTCTGGGTCCCTAACACCCTGGAGATCATACTAACCACAGAACTTGTTATGGGGTGAAACTGTATCCCCACAAAAAAGCTATGTTGAAGTCCTAACCACAGTTACCTCAAAATGTGACTTTATTTGGAAATTGGGTTGTTTCAGATGTAATCCATAAGGTGAGATCACGCTGGAGTAGGGTGGGCCTGATACTGAGCAGGACCCTGTAGGGCTCCTGGGCTCAAAAGCCTTTCTGAGTCGCCCATTTCTTTGATTACAGGAAATAGGCTTTGTCCAGCCTCCATGACCTTCCCTGAGTTCCAATAGGCAGGTTCAAGCTGTTGTTAATTAGGGAAGGGAGGGGGTGGGAGACAAGGAGAAAAACAGTCAAGAGAAACAATAGCACAGCCCTGCGGGCAGGGTCCTGGGTCCCCATCCAGGGATACACAGAAAGATATCTTTGAGCTGTTTTGCAGATACTGAAACCCACACGAGGTGGGACAAGTTAACAGTTAAGCACACAGACCCCAGACCAGTTGGAACCGGAAGGTCGATGATGTTGACTCCCACTTACCTCCCCACCAACCAATCAGAAGACTGTCCAGCAGCTGATCACGCCCTCTTTGAACCATTAATATAACACTTCTCACTACCCCCTCCAGGCTGGGACACACAGTTTTGAGGGCATTAGCCCACTGTGGCCCCCTCTGCCTGGCAACACAATAAAGCTATTCTTTTCTACTTCACCCAAAACTGTCTCCAAGATTTAATTCCGTGTCGGGATACAGAGGCCAGAGTCGGCTTCAAGCCCTGAGTCCAGTATCATTGGTGGCCTTATGAGAGATGCAGAGACAGACACACAGACAGAAAACCACCACACAATGATGGAGACAGAGGTTGGAGTGATGGCGGTTACAAGCCAAGGAAAGCCAAGGTGTGCCTGCAACTGCCAGAGGCTAACAGAGGCGAGTCGACTAAAACAATATATTCACGACCTAAAATCTTATTCTGCAGTATTCTTAGGACTTCAAGCCCAGGAGGCAGCCTCTCAAGTAACTACGAGAAAACTGCTCCAAGGAGGCGAGGCGGAAGCTAGGATATATAGGAGTTTTGCAACAAAGGGCAAGTAGTGGGAACAAAAGATTACTGTTAATTAAAGAAAACCAGATATCCCAAGTGAAGGAATTTAGTGCTTTTCTATGTATGGGAAGACACAAGAGTCTGGGCGCACCGAAATCATTCCCTTGATATGCACTCAGCTATCTGGGGCCAGTATCCTGTGTTTTCTCATCCTGAGTTTCCTCAGGGCTCCCCACAGGGAGTGGCTGCAGTCTGATGGCTGCTAGATGGCAGGGATTCTTTCCCTTCCTGAGTCTCCTCAGGGCTCACCAGCTCATTATGGAGCGCTGCAATCCTGATGGGTGTGACATCTTGTTTACTGATATGGTAGGAGATATCCCATTTCTCACCCCTTGCAGGATTCAGAGAGATCCTGAACCTCCTGACACCTTGATTTCAGACTTCTAGCTTCCAGAACTGTGAAACAATAAATTTCTGTGGTTTGGGCTTCCCTGGTGGCGTGGTGGTTGAGAGTCCGCCTGCCGATGCAGGGGACACGGGTTCGTGCCCTGGTCTGGGAGGATCCCACATGCCACGGAGCGGCTGGGCCCGTGAGTCATGGCCGCTGAGCCTGCGCGTCCGGAGCCTGTGCTCCGCAACGGGAGAGGCCACAACAGTGAGAGGCCTGCGTACCGCAAAAAAAAAAAAAATTCTGTGGTTTTAACCATCTGGTTTGTGATGCTTTGTAACGGCAGCCCCAGGACACTGTTACAGAGCCTTTGTACAAGGATTCTTGAATGAGAGCAAAACAAACTATCTGTGAAAGCAGCTTTAACATGGGTAATTCTAGGACCCACAGGCAAACTGAGTCCTAAGCAACACAGGGGGCAACTGAAACAAGCACGTGAGGATGTTTGAGAAATAAAAACAACACACGAATAGTAACCTACTACCCTTAACATCATAAACACCCTTCAAGTCCTTGACATCCCCATCTATCACGCCACAAAGCTACAAATGTGATTGCAACCTTCTATGTCAAAAGAACAAGTACAAACTGAACTTGAAAAGGAAGACGGGATCCTTGCATTTCTCTTAAAGACCAGCTGGCGGGAGACGCGATCCTCTCCTTCCCTCCTCCTCTCATCCAGGCTCACTGAGAACCTGAGCACTGGGCACGGCCGCTCCCACCCGCCCCGAGCCCGTGTCCGGCAGGAGGCAGGATGGACAGTGGTCTGAGGACTCCTCTGCAGGCTTCCCACCGCTGCAGCCTGAGTTCTCCCTCCACACCACCCCCCCATCGTCAGCCGGGTACCAGCTCTCGCCTGTTCTGTCACAGTTCATCCCCCTCCCGATTCTCCTTCCCTCCTGAAACAACATCATTTCAGAATCTCACTTGCTATTGCTGTAGCAGAAACTAGCTGAGACCCCCCATTATGTTGGCCCTTATTCTCTCCACCCATTCAACCGGTCTACAGGTTTTTTTCCCTCTCTTTCTTGCTTCATTGCACTCTGAAAAGGACTACCCTCTAGCTAAGGTTGTACTATGCCCCTGATATTTACTTCCCCAAGACAACACTCCCTAGCCTTCCTTTCCTCTGTGAGCATTCTTCATTCCAGAAAGAAGCTCACAGAAAGATAACCTCGAGGACCACCAGAACCTGTTCCAGAACCACCTGATGCCAGCCCTAATGATCTCCGTGTCTCCAGGAGGAAAGAAGAATCCAAGACTACAGCAGCCCCGATCCTTATCTACAGCCCTATTTTCCACTCTGAAACTATAAGACCCCTTCCTATTTCCCAGGAAGGCGGGCACAGTCTTGAGAGCGTTAGCCTGCTGTGGCCCATTTCGCCTGGCAAAGTCATAAAGCTACTCCCTTCTACTCCTCCAAAGCTGTGTCTCCGCGTTTCTATTCGGCACTGGTGAACAGAGGCCTGGTTTTGCGGCAATACTATTAATCATTTGAAATACTGCTACAACTTTTTTTTTTTGCGGTACGCGGGCCTCTCACTGTTGTGGCCTCTCCCGTTGCGTAGCACAGGCTCCAGACGCGTAGGCTCAGTAGTTGTGGCTCAGGGACCCAGCCGCTCCGCGGCATGTGGGATCTTCCCGGACCGGGGCACGAACCCACGTCCCCTGCATCGGCAGGCGGACTCTCAACCACTGTGCCACCAGGGAAGCCCCTGATACAACTTTTTTTCTTTTTGCTGGTTCCTTCCTCAGCCCTCCCCAATACCACCGACCCTCCCCCAACACCACTCCCTCCTGACCTCTTTACAACACCTCTGAGAGTGTCCACCACACTTCACACCCTCCAGTGACCCACAGCACCTAAGTCCATACTCCCACGTGGCCTCTGCTTGGATGCCCTGAGTACTAATCCCACCCATCCTTCCAGGCCCATCACAAATGCTAATCCTCCTGGGAACCAGCTCAGGAGGATCCAGGCTGGCACTGTGCTCCCTAGCTCTGAATCCCCATACGGATATTAAGTCACCAAGATGGTAGACACAACGTCATTCACGCACTTACACAGTCCCAACTCCAACTAAGACTGAGCCTTGCACAGAGTCGGCCCATCGTGGGCATCAGCTAAAGGAAGGAACAGACTGTAGGGCTGGTTCAAATCCGTCCAACCACTATCTGTTAAGCATGTTACCAAGACAAAAACTCAATATTCAGTGTGTGCATAGTAGAACAGTAATTCCCCACTTTCAAAAAAAAAAAAAAAAGTAAGTAAAGAAAAAGTATTCCCTAAATGAATGAGAAATTAAATCTATTGAGCACTTGTCCACAAATAATAGGTCTGAGTGGGTAAAGAAGTCACAATCTTCCAGGGCTTAAATGAGACTCCAACACATGACCAGCTTGTAAAGGTGCCAGAAGTGCTGGCCAGATTTTTCTTCAGGACTCAGGCTGATGCAAACGCTGAAATTAAATTGCCATTAGAGCCATGGAGTGCAGACCCAGAGCAGGTCTTGCAGGAAAGTATCAATGTCAGAACTGCAGCCAAAAAGGTTGACATCCGAGTAGCTGGTAGGGGAAAACCTAAGCAGCTTTGTGGACAATATAACCTCAGAGACACATTTAACAGATGTAAAAGTCACTGAAGACTTTCAGTGCTTTGAAGTTAAGACAAGATATCTGGAGTCGTGCTGCTGAAGTTGTTCAGTGCCAAGAACTTCAGTCCCCCTTTCTTACTAAGAGAAAACTAGAGGGACTTCTTGGCCCTATAAGGTCATAATTAATCATTCATTTTCTGTACATGAAAAAAAGGACATTGAAAAGCATGTATAAACAAGAAGACACAACACTATGAACGTGTAGGTTTGCCTCGAGGGTATGGACCATCGTACCACCTCCAAGGTGACCTGACTGGAGATGCTGGAAGATGGCCCATCCAGGCTGCAGAAGGCAGTGGAGCAGCAGGGCTTTAACACAACTGTTCTAAACTCTATGCGCCCATCACGATTGCAGTCCCCCTGTGGTCAAACAGCGCCCTGTTCTGACTACCTGATCGATCCACTCGGCTGGCCTTTTCGTCCACTCCTGCTGAACGTTTCACCTTCTAAGTGGGCACTGACACATCTAAGTGAAAGACAGGGAAAGGAAGAAAAGTGAACATCCAATCAGTTCATTATGTTCATTGCCTGGTACCTGTCATCTAATAGGAAAGGAGGCTGAATCAGGCCAAGGGCCTGCCAGGGGTGTGAGTCTTACAGCAAACACCAGGTATTCCAAAAGCCTTTCAGAATTCAAAACTAAGTTCATGCTCTTCTCCGAGGCCCTATTCCATATATCAATGATTCCAGGTGATTCTGCAGCCCACGATCCGCCGCCCCCCTCCCCCCATACCCAACTCAAGACCTGACCTGAGTGGCTCTCAAATCTGGCCAAGTCTCTCTATTTCACACTAAACCAAACCACACCACATGGTCCTTGGATTGCATTAGCCTCTTGACACGTCTCCCTGCCTCCGCTCTGGATCCCAATCCCCAGCTCCCTGACCCCTTCCTTAGGCTGCAGCCAGGGTGAGCTCTGAGATAATAAAAACTTTCATGTTCCCTGTAGGGTCCTGTATAGTCCCCTGCTCAGGCCTCCAGAGCCTCTCCTCTGCAGCCTCAGACATTTGTGCTTCCTCAAATGCATGGATCCCCTTCTTGTGCACTAAAAGCCTGTGTCACACCACCCTCCCCAGGAAAATGAGGAGCATCAGCCTCCCCCCTCCCCCACATAATTCTCCAGGTAACTTCCTCAGCCTTCCCGGGAAGCACGACCTCCAAAATTACACCAGCATCTCTGCCAAAGCACCTCATGGCCCCTTGGACTTTTCCTTCCAAGGACTAATGACACACAAACCCAAACACCTCATGGCCCCTTGGACTTTTCCTTCCAAGGACTAATGACACACAAATGCACATCCACAGTGAGTTTCACTACTTGATTCTTTATTAACCCCCCACTTGATGAAACAAATTCTAAGCAGGAAGGACTTCTCTGCATTTGCCACCTGCCGTTGTACGTATGTATCCAGCACCTCGCCAGGCATCAGGTAGATACTCAATTATTTTGTGGAATAAGTGATTGAATGGATGAATAAATTCCAAATTGGTTCCCCAAAAAGTCTAGCATAAACCAAAACAAGTTTTTCCTCTCAACTGATTTTAGTCATAACAAGATCTGGTCGTCTTTCATATTTGCTAAAATACATTTTGGCTTTGTGTGTTTCTTTCTACAACTAGGGCAATGTTTCCCAAATGTGGCCTATTTTCAGGTATACAGGAGCATTTACTCAAGACATAGACACCTTGAGCCCCAGACAAGACCTAGTGAATCAGAAATTCCAAGCTGTGACCATTTAGTTTTAAAAAGCACTCCAGGTGATTCTGACGAACTAGAGAAATAATTTTTAAAAGGTTATAGAAACCATATACAGAATCTAAGACCTAAAAGAAAATAATATTTCAACGATTACTTCAACCCACCAAGAAGGAGTTTGTCACGCTAACACCAACCCTTCTCACCACTCTCATTCTTGGCCACTTGTCCCGCCTTTACTGAAAGCAACTACTGCCAAAAGAAGTTTAAATTCCTAGACCACCTTCCTGCTGGAAAATTTATGTACATGAGGGAAAATTTAAGTTTCTTGCCCAAATCAAAGATGCTTCGTTCATCAGGACACAAAGCAGCCTGACAAAGCCAGCCCCAGAAAATCCAAAGTTCTCAGCAGGTCATAATTTTAACGTTACTGCACACACCTACATGAGAAGGAATTTCAAGACTCAGACAATTCAGATGCACTTTTGTGGAAAAGAAATAAAATCCACCCAAATATTTGAGCATAATTCCCTGAAAGCTTTCTGTAGGACTTCTTTCATGCTACACTCTTTGGTGTATCACATAATCCGTCAAAGAATCAGTTACCGCTTTTTCCACTAAAACCATGCTTAATGGTTAGGCATTTGCAGGAGCCCAGACATCATGGAGCTGGATGGTACCTCCAGTTGCACATTTTTTCAACACCTGCTATTTGTGAGGAGTATAAAGATGAACGAGGCACTGTATCTGCCCTTTAGATAAGTCTGGAGTTCAGGGAGGGAAAGAAATCCACAAACACATGGCTTAGTGAGGACGAAGTCACATCCAGGAGCTCAAAGGAAGAGATGGGGATTCAAGAGGGTGTGATGTTTAATTTTATGTCAACTTGGCTAAACCCAGTCCCCAGACACTTGCTCAAACACATACTACAGTGAAAGTATTTTTCAGATGAGATCAACATTGAAATCAGTAGACTCTGAATAAAGCAGATTATCCTCTGTAATGTGGGTGGGCCTCATGCAATTAGACAAAGGTCCTCAGAAAATAAAGACTGACCAACTCCAGAGAGGCGGGAATCCTCTCTCCTGACCACCCTCAGACTTGAAATGCATTTTAGCATAAAGCTTCATTGTTTTAATCTTCTTTTATTTCATGATGATCAGGAAGACAGTCAGACTAACCCTGTTACCCAAGTAAGACTGAGGTGTTTCTAAATGCCTGCAAGGCCCAGGAGCCAGGCACGCAGAGTCTACATGAACACCAGGCTGTGCAGGGCACAGTTCCTCTCTTTAAAAGCAGGTCCACCAAGTCTGAAACAGGCCTGCAGCTTGCACCTGGACACACCTCTCCTCCAGCTACGAAATACAAAGAAACCATATGGGACTAAAAATAACTGTGTGCATGCACAGTTGGGGCAAATTCTGGACCAAAAGATTAAAGACAGACAAAAAATCCAACTGCCATTTCTGAAGAGCTGGGAGCAAAAGAACTGGGTGTCGGGAGTAAAAGCAGGGTACTGCGCATGCCCCCCTGCACTCAACACCACAAAGGGGTGGACAGACCACCTAAGCCACCCGTCCAGTCTGACCCCTGGACACACCCCACCCTCATCCAGTATAAGGAATAAGCCCCCCTCGGCGAGCGAGTGAGGGAACCTGTCACTTGCTCTCGCTCCCTCCTGCAGCCAGTTCAAAAAAGCCTCGCCTGAATTTCTTGTCTGGCCTCAAGTCAATTTCTACTGACTGCGGAAGGCCAAGAACCCTGGTCGGTATCAAGTCCAGTAGGGCTGGTTTGAGACACACAGATGAACACACAGAACAAGGGGAAGATTCAGATCTAGTCCCACTCTGGATAAGATCCAGCTCCCCTGCACTGAGACCCTGCCAAGGCCCGATGTTCCAGGAATGCCTAACTCCAATCTGCTCCCTCCCTCTGCATTTCTCTGGCATCTAGAACAGGTTGAGCCACCCTGGACCTCCGTGGGGTCCCAGCTGTTTCCTGCACCTGTTGTTTCAGGCAATCCAGTGTTTATTTGATGCCCATGATGTGTCCAACATGGGCCAGGCACTATGCTAAAGAACTACCAGACACAGTCTGCCGTGAAAGGCCTTAGAATACTCCTGGGGAGTCAGGATCACCCCGCTTGACACGATGCTGGGTGGTGCGGGACTGGCCGTGCACATAAATGGAAGCCCTAGACCAGTACGAACGAAAGTGCTGGGAGAGGGGCGTGGGGCTGCTGGAGGGCTCAGCAGCATTTGTTTAAATCAAGGACAGATGAGAAGGCAAACCCAGAGGGCCCAGCAGAGTGAGCCAAGGCCCAAAAGTGGGGATGAATGGCAGGTCACAGGGACAAGCCCCCTTCCCCACTCCCCAGCCAGAGTGGAGGGTCATGTGCGGGGAAACAAATAGAGCAGCCAGTGGAGCCTAGAGTTTAACATTTTGACTCTGCAGGAAGCAGGGAACCTTTGAAGGTCTTCAGAGTAAGAGGAGATGATGAAAACTAGACTTAATGAGACATTCCACAGGACCACAAGTACTAAGAAGGCAATAATGTAACGACGGTTAAGAAACCGGGCTTCGGGCTTAATCCTAGTTCTGTTGTTTACAAGCTATGTGGGGATGGGTGAGCTGTTTCACCTGTTACAAGAGCCTGTTTCAGATAAGTCACGAATATTCCTCCCTCTCTTGACTCAATTCCCTCCCTTTTACCTCGACCCTCCTATATATATATATATATATATATATATATATACATATATATATATATATATATATATATATATATACACACACATACAGTGCCTCAGCACAAACTGGGTTGAGAAGTTGATTTGCAAACTAAGTTCCTGCTTCTCCATTCTTTGGCCATTGAATAAAGCTTGTGCTGTTCCAGACTCACCATGGGTTTAATTATTGGCTGTGGGAATCCGAATGGAAAAACAACCGCCCCAGCCAAGATAAGGGTTCTTAGCCTGGGCTAGGACCCCGGCATGAGTCCAGGCGACCAATTCGGTGACAAGTACAGCAGTTCCCTACACAAGGAACAAAGGCTCCAGAACGAGACCGCCTGGTTTGGGATCCTGCACCAGCACTCACTTGCTGTGTGATGGTAGGCAACTTACTCAACCTCTCTGCTTCAGTGCCTTCAGGTGTAAAATAAGAGGTAATAGCTCCTTTCCTTCCAGCAGGAAAACTGGAAATGGGTGCCTACCAAAATCAATGAGAAGTCTTCACCTTCCCATTTCCATCCACATACGTTTTGAAAATGCACAAACAGAAGGTGTTTGGAGAGTTCCATGCCCTGCCTGAAGTTAAGGAGACATGTGTCTACTTTGTTATCATTTACATTCACTACACCCATACACCTTCTTCTAGGCCCCTCTTGCCTTAAGGGCCATCAAATAGCCAAGAGATGTAGCTACACACACTGAATACACCACAATCAAAATAAGCATAGGAGCTCCCATCCCCTGGGGATCCCCTAGACCATCCCATAGAAAAAGAAAATATCAGAATTTGTAGGAAAGATGAATGGGTTAAGGTCCAGAAACAAAAGATCTAATAATCACCCAACTGTGATTAAAGCCCCAAGGTTCGGACTTCCCTGGTGGCGCAGTGGTTAATAATCCGCCTGCCGATGCAGGGGAGACAGGCTCGAGCCCTGGTCCGGGAAGATCCCACATGCTGCGGAGCAACTAAGCTCGTCTGCCACAATTACTGAGCCTGTGCCCTAGAACCCACATGCTGCAACTACTGAGCCCGAGTGCTGCAACTACTGAAGCCCACATGCCTAGAGCCTGTGCTCCGCAACAAGAGAACAAAGAGTAGCCCCCGCTCGCCGCAACTAGAGAGGAAAGCCCGTGCACAGCAATGAAGACCTAACACAGCCAAAAAAAAAAAACCATCCGCCTTCCAATGCAGGGGACGCGGGTTCGATCCCTGGTCGCGGAATTAAGATCCCACATGCCACGAGACAACTAAGCCTGTGCGTTGCAACTACCGAGCCCACGCACTCTGGAGCCCACAAACCACAACTAGAGAGAAGCCCACGCGTTGCAACGAAAGATCCCGTGTGCCGCAACTAAGACCCAATGCAGCCAAATAAATAACCCCCCCCAAAAAAAAGCCCCAAGTTTCAGGCCCATCTTGTTAGTAGTCCCAGCTACTAGATGGAAAACTTTAGTTAAGAGCTTCACCTCTCTCAGCTGTTTTTAATCTGTGTGTTTCCTCCCAGTTCAAGGCACCTTCAGTGGTTTCAGGACCAAATGATTCCTAGGCAGACCACCTGCATCAAGACCATGCACTGCTTCTCCAAAGGCTAAAGATATGGATAAGACCCCACCCCCAGGGTGGTCCTCAAAGGTGGAAGTGGAAATATTCTAAATAGGGAAAGGGGCTGGTCAAATACACACTCCAGTAGTGGCTGTGTGTCCCAATCAAAACATTTTCAAGAATAAAATAAATATTAAATAAAAAATAAGTGTTTTTTAATCCTTAAATAAAAAAATAAGTGTTTTTCACCAACACGAAATTTGCTATGATTAGGTACCAGGACATACAGTGAAAGACACACGGAGAGAGGGAGGCAGAGAGAGACGAGATCATAGACACAAGGACAGAGGGAGCCGGGTGCAGTTGGAACGCGCTGTCACATAAGATATATGGGAAGAGGTGGTGATATTACTGGAAGCCGGCAGCGGTCCAGGGCGCTAACTAGACACAGGAGGTTGTTAATAAGCTGATTGCTTTGGGGGTAAAAAGGCTACAGCTTTAGTTCAAAACTGCGAATTCCTGAGCGGCATGGGGGAAGCCGGCTAACGGTGGGGTGCGGAGACTGCAGCCCCTCCTCCCGCTGGGTGGTGACGCCCCCGGGGCAGCCTCGGGTCTCAGCCTCCCCGCCTCCTGCTCTCTGGCATTGCAGGCTGGCGGGGCGACTAGCGGCAAGGGAGGAAGACCCTGTGCCCCTGCCACCAGGTCGCCGGGTCTCCCTCCCCGGCCCTGCTCCCGCCCGCCCCGCGCGCCCGGGCGCAGAGGGGAACACGCCGCCGGCGTGGGGAGGCTGCAGCGGCGGCGCAAAGCGCTCCCTCTGCCCAACACTCTGCCCCCTAAAGGGCGCCGGCGGCGTCCGGCAGGGGCCCGCGTTGGCGGGATGTCGCAGCTCCGGCGGGGCACTCACCAGAACAGGCGGCAGCAGAGGTTCGCGTCCTGCAGCGGGCTGCGCTGCACCTCCGGGTACGCCGGCAGCAGCTTGCCGGCGCTGGCGGGGAGTCTGGAGCCCCGGGCGCCTCCGCTCCGTAGGAACCTGGAGTGGAGCACCGGCAGCCGCTCCGGCCCCGCCTACCCCCAGCCACGCCGCCTTCCGGACACGCCTAGGGTCGGGGGCGGGGAAGGGAGGAGCGCCCTCTAAGCGCAGCTGAGGCCTGTGAGGCGAAGCCAGCGCGCAAGGTGCAAGGCTGCCTGATGAAGGGGGGCCGAGCGGACGCTGCCAGGAGCCACAGGCAGGTGTGAGTGAGGCAAGGCCGCAGGCGCAGTTGATGGAGGCGGGTAGGCGGGCTGCACAGCACACCGGGTCCAGCGCGCAGGCCCACTTACTAGTACCTGGCTGCAAACTCTGCCAAAAGTGCTTGCTCTGAGCCCACGCACCAACCCAGGTGGAGAGAAGAGGCTCAGGCTCTGCCCGCCTTTGCTACTCAAAAATGTCCCCTGGGGGGCTTCCCTGGTGGCGCAGTGGTTGAGAGTCCGCCTGCCGATGCGGGGGACACGGGTTCGTGCCCCGGTCCGGGAGGATCCCACATGCCGCGGAGTGGCTGGGCCCGTGAGCCATGGCCGCTGAGCCTGCGCGTCCGGAGCCTGTGCTCCGCAGCGGGAGAGGCCACAACAATGAGAGGCCCGCGTACCGCAAAAAAAAAAAAAAAAAAAAAAAAAAATGTCCCCTGGGGGACTTACCTGGTGGCACCAGTGGTTAAGAATCCTCCTGCCAATGCAGGAGATGCGGGATCGTACCCTGGTCCGGGAGGATCCCACATGCCGTGGAGCAACTAAGCCTGTGCGCCACAGCTACTGAGCCTGCGCTCTAGAGCCCACGAGCCACAACTACTGAAGCCCGCACGCCCAGAGCCCGTGCTTCGCAACAAGAGAAGCCACCGCAATGAGAACCCTGCGCACCGCAACGAAGAGTAGCCCCCGCTCGTCTCAACTAGAGAAGGCCTGCGTGCAGCAACAAAGACCCAATGCAGCCAAAAATAAATAAATAAAATCAATTTTTTAAAGATTTAAAAAAACAACACCACAGGTGATTCTATCCTGCAGTCAAGTTTGAGAACCACTGTTGGAGACAAAATATCTCATTTCTTCCCAAATGGCATCTGCTTTCATTGCTAGAGGCCTCCTCCAGGAATCCTTCCTAACTAATCACACTTCTCCTCCATCTGTCGGTGGGTTTGTCTGTAGTTGGGGCCAGCACTTTCCATATTTGAATGTGCCTCCAGGTCACCTGGGGATATTGTTAATATGCAGATTCGGACTCAGGAGGTCCAGGTAGGGCTGAGAGTCTGCATTGCTAGGCAGCTCCCAGGGGCTGCCCCCTGCTGATGCAGGGCCCCCACGTGGCAGGGTCTGTAGGACAGCAGCCTCTGTCTGCACAGGCGCCTTTGCGATTGTTCTTGGGCTGTTTCAGGCTCCTTTTCTGCCTTCCCAGCCATGAGGGGAGAGCGGCGGGTTTCCAGCTCTTTCCATCCTGCCTCTCATCCCACTCGGGCCCATGGTGTGAACACAGACCTGCACACACGCGGAAAGCTCACCAATGACTGCTGAATGAATAAATGAGCGAACGTGGTGAGAAGAGCTCTGAACTTGGAGTTTGAGACCTGCTCTTCCTCCTACAAACTATGAGAATTTGACCAAGAGACGGCCTCTCTGAGACTCAGTGACTTCACCTGTTCAATTACTGCCGTAATTTCATTGTGGGGAGTAAATGAGATGCACGTGTGGAAGCTCCTTTTCATCCACACAGTAGCGTCCTCCCTTCCCTCCCTTTCTCGTCACTCTTGTCTAGGGCCCCACACACTGCCTGGGGTGTCCTGTCTGTTCCCCAGTCTCCACGTCTCCACCCCCGACTCAGACGTCCCTCCCGAGTTCCATACGTCTAACCATATACATGTGCGAGGCACGATCTGTCTCAGAGATTGGCTGGAGGATCTGATGGGGCCACGGAGGTCGTGTCCTCCCAACTTTTAGTAACTCAGCAGAGAGCTGGGAGCGGATTTGGTAGTGCCTGTTATGGGCTGAGTTGTGTCCCCGACCCCCAAATTCAGACACAGAATTCCTCATGCTCAGTCCTTCAGAATGTGAGCTTGAGGTGTTGCAGATGTAAGTAAGGTGAGCTCATTAGGGCGGGTCCTAATCCAGCTTGTATGATTGGTGTCCTTATGAAAAGGGGACGTTTGTACACAGGGAGAGCACCAGCGGCAGATGCAGGCAGAGATGGTGGTGCTGTGTCTCCAAACCAAGGAACACCAGAGATTGTCAACACATCACCAGAAACTAGGAGAGAGGCAGGGAACAGACGGTCCTCACAGCCCCCAGAGGGAGCCCCCCTTCCCACACCTTGATTTTGGACTCCTGGCCTCCAGAACGCTGAGAGAATGAATTTCTGTTGTTTAAGCCGCCCAAGCTTAAACCTGCCTCGTGTGCTCCAGAGACCAGCCTCCAGACAGGTCTATCCCCACCCTTACGCCACCTCCATCTTTATCCCCTCTACCACCAGAACGATCCTCCCAAAAAGCAAATGCCATCAGGGTTCACCCCCCTCAGGACGCTTTACCAGTCTTTGGTGGAGCCCTCCTCCCTCCTCATCCCTGGTCACTTTCTGTGAGCGCTCTCCCCCCCTCGCCCCCTCCCAGTTCCACTGAGACACAGGCCACTGCCCGTGGGCCTCCTGCCCTTTCTGTACACGTGGCTCCTTCTCCCTGGTCTCACATTCACTCCCCTCCCTGCAAAAGCCCAGGCTAACCTGCTCTCAGCGCCCCCGGACGGATGGGGCCGTTCCTCTTCTCTGTGCCCATCACAGCCTCTTCTGACCCCATCAGAGCCTGGTTTTATTGCGTTGCGTCACTTCCTTTTTATTTCTCTTTCCTCCACTAGTGGGCGAGCCCCTGGAGGGCAGGGGTTTGTGTCCTCCTAAAGCTTAACAGCCTGGCACAGAGCAGCCCTTGAGCAGTTTTTGTGGAACAAGTTCATCAGTGATTCTCAGAGTGTGGTCCCTGGACCAAGAGCGTCAGCATGACCTGCGAACTTGTCACAAGTGCAAATTTCCAGACACTCTCCAGACCTGCTGAGTCAGACTCCAGGGGTGGGGCCCCTGGGTTCACAAACCCTCCAGGTGATTCTGATGCACACTCAAGATCAAGATCAGCTGAATTTTAAAAATGAGAACTTCAGGAAATGGGATGTCAATGGAATTTGCTATTAGTATTCAGCCTAGAGTTAGACATCACAGAGTGGTGCCTGGTTGAGAGAAGAGCTCTCCCCTGGTCCCTTGTCACTTGGAATCGCTGGGCATTACGGCCGCCTGGGATGCCCGCTGCCCATCTCTTCCTCAGCCCGTGTTGTACTGTATCCCCTCCCCAGGGTGTTGTGAATATACGCGAAGGTCTCAGGAGTGTCCTGAGCAGAAACCCAATGGCCAGGGAGCCCTGGATGCTAAGCGCCATGGTCGGTGCAGTCAGGCCCCACGGTGTAGTCGTAGCACCAGGTTTCTCATCCTCACTCTTAAACACATTTTGTCAAAAATAAACAAAAAAATATGGGCTTCCCTGGTGGCGCAGTGGTTGAGAGTCCGCCTGCCGATGCAGGGGACGCGGGTTCGTGCCCCGGTCCAGGATGATCCCACATGCCGCAGAGCGGCTGGGCCCGTGAGCCATGGCCGCTGAGCCTGCGCGTCCGGAGCCTGTGCTCCGCAACGGGAGAGGCCACAACAGTGAGAGGCCCGCGTACCGAAAAAAAAAATAAAACTAAACAAAAAACAGAAGCAAAAGAAAACAAAAAAAACTTCACATTGAAACAGAACTCAAAGCCACAAAGAGTAGATTGCTTATTGAAGATGTGGGCAGGAAGTGGGAGGAACAAAGTGGGCAAAGATACTAAAAAGGTATAAACTTCCAGTTATAAGGGAAGTCGTGGGGATGTAATGTACAGCACGGTGACGATAGTTAATACACTGTCTTGTATATTTGGAAGTTGCTAAGAGTAGATCTTAAAAGTGATGATGGATGTTAGCTAGACTTGCTGTGGTGATCACTTTGCAGTATATCCAAATTTCAAATATCATGATGCACACCTGAAACTAATATAATGATATGTGTCAATTATACCTCAATTACAAAAAATTGTCAAGGGAGTTAGAAAGCTATTTATTGCCTTAGAGTTTCGATTTACCTGTAGTGATGTGTCCCCTCTATTTTAAAGAGTTGATGATATGGCTTTTTCTTTTTTTCAACCTTTAATTTTTAAACGCTTGGTTCTTGGATGTATTTGTTGTGGTAAATATTTGGTGTTTTAAAAAGAGAGACAGAATATAATGTTATGAGCTCCTTACTGGAGGGCCGCGTGCTTTTCCTGTTTTTCTCCCAGGCCTAGTGCCTTGCCTGCCCCCAGCAGGTGCTGAGCAAAGGCTGGATTTTAACCCCTCAGGGAAAGACTCTGGTGGGGCGTTTGAGAGGCTGGGGAAGGACTCCTTTAGGACTGAAGACTGTGCGCCTAGGAGGAAACGGGGGTGACTCGGACCCCGTGTCGAGGGCACAGGGACAGGCACCACCACCTGAGTCCTGCCTCCTCTCTGCTTCATCTCTAGACTCTCTCTCTCTCCAGCCTGAGCTCCAACGCGCCTTAATCCCTTTCAGCTCCTGGAATTCACCGACCCCCCTTTGTTCTGGGCCTTTGCACCCGTCTTTCCCCAGCCTGGAGCCCCCTCTCCTCTTTACTGACCGACTCTCCCTCTTCCTCAGGTCACAAGTGACACACGCTCTGCCCAGCAGGATGCCTCCTCCTCCTCCTCCGTGAGGCCCCCTGCCCTGCCCTCGCCCTCCTGACTCCCCCGTGTCTGCTCCTTTCTCATCTCCTTCCTCCTTCAGCCCGGAAGAGCGGAACCTGTGTCTCCTCCATGGACCCCAGCACCTGTCTCGGAGCCTGGCGCACAGTAGGGCTCGGTACTTGCTGGGTGACTCTGAAAGCACACAGGCTACAGGTGAAGAACTTTCCAAGCCCCAGATGTGTCCACTTGCTTCTCATTTCCCCTTGGACTAAGAACTTAGCAGCTAATTAACCCCAGGCAGGCGGTGGGTATCAGAAGAAGAGAGAAGTATATGATTTAAATAGAAGACAGCTGGAGAGAGAAGGAAGAAAAGAAGTTGCAAGTTCAGGAAGCGCCTGGCCAACAGCGAGTTGCTGTGATTCGCACAAAGCCTGTCCTGTCGTGTGTGAAGAGGGCTCCCAGGATGAACGTGCCCTGGAGACTTTTCCTAAGGGCTCACTCTGGCTGATTCTCTGATATGCTGAGGCTCTGTGGACAAGGCTGTAAATGGAAACTGAGCTTGGAGGGAAACACATGTTGTGTCTCTTTGTATAAATGGTTGTCATTTTCTACCCCAGATAAGCCACTTTAATAGTGACATCACACAAATTATAGTGTACAAATCTCTCACCCACTCCCAGGTTAGAAAGGACATGGGTATCGTTGAATCCCATCCCTCGACCTCTGCAGGAATTCCCTCTGCAGCATCTGATGATAATTCACAACTTTCCGTTCCCCACTTCACTAACTTAAAGGCAGCCAGTTCCATATTTGGAGACTTCTGATTGTTACAAAACCCCTGTAGCCCAGGGCCTTGTATGAAGTTGTGATTTATTGAATTCGATAATAAGGGGAACCTATAGATTAAAAGAGTTTTAAGAGACATATCAGCCAAATGCAACAGCGAATATAGGGGTCTTATATGGAGACTGACTTAACAAACCAACTGTAAAATTTTTTTAAATTATGAGGAATATGAAATAAAGACATTTTAAAAAATAAATAATGAGGAAATGAGGGCTACTCAAAACATTGCTTGGCTATTCGATGGTGTTATGGAAATACTCTAAATTGGGAGAGGTGGCAATGATGTTTATGTGACTATGCTTTTTTTTAATAGGTTTGATTTGCTCCATATTTCTTTTCTTTTTCTTTTTTAAAAATATTTATTTGGCTGCACTGGGTCTTAGTTGCGGCACGTGGGATCTTCGTTGCCACGTGTGGGATCTCCATTGCAGCATGTGGGATCTTTAGTTGCGGCATGTGGGATCTAGTTCCCCAACCATGGATTGGGCCCCCTGCATTGGGAGCACGGAGTCTTAGCCACTGGGCCACCAGGGAAGTCCCATGACTATGCCTTTTTTTTTTTTTTTTGGCTGCGTTGGGTCTTTGTTGCTGCGAGAGGACTTTCTCTAGTTGCGGTGAGCAGGGGCTACTCTTCGTTGCGGTGCAAGGGCTTCTCATTGCAGTGGCTTGCTTCTCTTGTTGTGGAGCACGGGCTCTAGGCGAATGGGCTTCAGTAGTTGCAGCACGCAGGCTCAGTAGTTGTGGCTCGCAGGCTGTGGAGCGCAGGCTCAGTAGTTGTAGCGCACGGGCTTAGTTGTTCCGTGGCATGTGGGATCTTCCCGGACCAGGGATCAAACCCATGTCCCCTGCACTGGCAGGTGGATTCTTAACCACTGCGCAACGAGGGAAGCCCCAGACTATGCTTTTTAAAGCCCACGTTTTTTCAGATATAGACTGTGGGTAAAATAATTTTGATATCTGACACTTGCTTCAAAATAATTCAGCAGAGGACTTCCCTGGTGGCGCAGTGGTTGAGAGACCACCTGCGGATGCAGGGGACACAGGTTCGTGCCCCGGTCCGGGAGGACCCCACATGCCTCGGAGAGGCTGGGCCCGTGAACCATGGCCACTGAGCCTGCGCGTCCGGAGCCTGTGCTCCGCAACAGGAGAGGCCCGCGTACCGCAAAACAAAAACAAAAACAAAAACCTATTACTTTTGTGTCTATTTCAAATATATTTTCATTTGCCTCCTAAACTATATGATTTTTAACTCCTTCCTCTATCTCGTGAGGAGGGCACTCATTTATTTTGTCATATTTACTTGTAGTGATTTTTAAATTTTTATTGAAATGCATAGTCTATATATGAGTCAATATTTCCTCATCACATTGTAATAAAATGCAGGTGCCCCCTACTTCGACAAACAAACCCCACCATAATCAAACTCCATCCTACATGTCAGACAAACTCTTCCAAAGTGCAGAAGAGGAAACACTTCTATACTTTTTTTTTTTTTGCCACACAGCGGCATGTGGGATCTTTGTTACCCAACCAGGGATCGAACCTGTGCCCCCTGCAGTGGAAGCACAGAGCCCTAACCACTGGACCGCCATGGAATTCCCAGACAGGAAACACTTTAGAACCCATTTTATAATGCCACTTGAAGCAACATGGATGGACCTAGAGATTATCATATAAAGTGAAGTAAGTCAGAAAGAAAAAGACAAATACCATATGATATCACTTACATGTGGAATCTAAAATACAACACAAATGAACATATCTACGAAACAGAAACAGACTCACAGACATGAGAACAGACTTGTGGTTGCCAAGGGGAGGGGGTGGGGGGGAAGTATTAGGAGTTTGGGATTAGCAGATGCAAACTATTATATATAGAATAGATAAACTACAAGGCCTTACTGTATAGCACAGGGAAATATACTCAATATCCTGTGATAAACCATAATGGAAAAGAATATGAAAAAGAATATATATGTGTATAACTGAGTCACTTTGCTGTAAAGCAGAAATTAACACAACATTGTAAATCAACTATACTTCAATAAAGTTTTAAAAAACTCACTAACACAACATTGTAAAGCAATTATACTCCAATAAAGATATTAAAAAAATAGGGCTTCCCTAGTGGCACAGTGGTTGAGAGTCCGCCTGCTGATGCAGGGGACACGGGTTCGTGCCCCAGTCTGGGAGGATCCCACATGCCGCGGAGCGGCTGGGCCCGTGAGCCATGGCCACTGAGCATGCGCGTCCGGAGCCTGTGCTCCACAACAGGAGAAGCCACAGCAGTGGGAGGCCCGCGTACCGCAAAAAAAAAAAAAAATTAAAAAAATAAAATAAAATAAAAACCCATTTTATGAGGTCAATATTACTCTGATATCAAAACCAGACAAAGACATCACACAAGAAAGAAAACTACAGACCAATATTCTCATTCAATGTACACAAAATTTCTCAACAAAATACAAGCAAATCAAATCCAGCAACATGTAAAAGAAGAATACACTTAAACATGGCAAATTTTATGTGATATATATTTTACCACAATAAAAAATAGTAAAATAATAAAAAGAATAATACATCATGACTAAATGGGATTTATCTCAGGGATGCAAGGATGATCACATGATCAATCTCAGTAGGTGTGGGAAAAGCATTTGACAAAATCCAAGTTCATGGACCCCTGGTTAAGAACACCTGTTCTGGAAAGTCTCTAAACATAGCAGATGTCAAATAATAGTGAAGAAACACCCGAGGGCTAGAAGGTAAATTTAAAGGGTGCTACTGGGGAAAAAATGTTCTCTTGAATCTATTGGAAAAAGTCTTCTTTTTTTGTTTTGGTTTTGGGTTTTTTGGCTGCATAGGATCATAGTTGTGGCAGTGGTATCTTCGTTGCGGCGTCTGGGCTTCTCTCTAGTTGCCGCACTTGGGCTCAGTCGTTGTGGCACTCGGGCTCTCTAGCTGTGGCACACAGGCTCAGTAGTTGCAGCGTGCAGGCTTAGTTGCCCCGCAGCATGTGGGATCTTAGTTCCCCGGCCAGGGACTGAACTTGCGTCCCCTACATTGGAAGGCAGATTCTTAACCACTGAACCACCAGGGAAGTCCCTGGAAAGAGTCTTCTTGAATCTACCTTGATCATGAACAATGACAGTGTAAACGATTTATCTAAGACCTAAGAGGAGTACATAGTATAAACTTTTAAAGTGTAGGTGTGTGTATTCCTTCTTTGCCACAGGCATAATTATTCACCTGCTAGATGGGCATGAGTATTTTTGTGGTACCATAATTAAAGGGCCTTTGAATGGCTTGGAGATTTAGGGCAAGTGCTTTAGACTTAGATTTAACAGTAGCTGTGTTATAGTAGCTCAGTGATTTAAATTTTAAGCCTCAGAATTCTTTTAGCTTTTATTCATATCTGAAATTAGGATTCTAACACCATAAGATGAGAATTTTAAAAAATAATACCTATGAAGTAGTTAGTGCCTGGGCCATGGAAGTATTCATCATGATGAACAACATCCAAGGTGGTGTAAATCATGGGTCTGTCTTGGGACTTATGTCTGCCTCTTAGATAGATTGATGTCAGGCTAGAGGACTTCATAATCACAAGTTAAAGGGACTAATATTCTTGTTTAAGGACTAGACTTGTTGCTCGAATAACCTGGAAAACTGAAGAATAAATGGGCATAGAATGAAATTTATTTGGACAACTTTAGCAGTTGTACATTTAAAGTAAACACATAGACAAAACGAGAGAGAGGCATGGACATATATACACTACCAAACGTAAGGTAGATAGCTAGTGGGAAGCAGCCGCATAGCACAGGGAGATCAGCTCTGTGCTTTGTGACTGCCTGGAGGGGTGGGATAGGGAGGGTGGGAGGGAGGGAGACGCAAGAGGGAAGAGATATGGGAACAGATGTATATGTATAACTGATTCACTTTGTTGTAAAGCACAAACTAACACGCCATTGTGAAGCAATTATACTCCAATAAAGATGTAAAAAATAATAATAATAATTCATGATATACAGTAAAATCCACTAATAAAATCACCCTGTTTACTGGAATAAATAAATAAATAAATAAAGTAAACACATAAATGACACGAAGAAAAGATAGCACTGGCCGGGTGTTGCCAAAAAAGAGGATTTTGCAGGGCAGTCCTCTGCCTACATTTTGGGAACTTGCCAAAGGGTGATTTTGTTCATATAGGGCAGAGCTTGAACTTACTTTGGCTCTGGCTAAATGCTATAAATAATGTCACATCATTAAATCTGTGTAAATGGTTTCAAAAACTGCTTAAAGATGTAATTATTAGTCCAGGGTGCAAACTCAAATGTTTCCGTGGGTAAAACAACTGAGGGAGGCCTTACGGTCTCTTGCAGAGAGAAGGGGGCCTGTCATCAGAAGGCACACCCTGTCCAAAAGCATTTATGTTCAAAACATTTCAGAAACGCCAACCAGCCAAACAAAGAGGTTGTGGAGGCCTCAGTCCTGCACAAGCAGCTTATAATCTCTGATCAGTGGAACAAGCATAAATTAGGTATTTCTCTTTTGTATCCCTGAACACATAGGTGGTCTATTTCCTTCCAATCAGATAAATACTTGGAAGGAACTGAAATGCTAAAAGCTCTGAATTGTAGCATCACAGAATCCTTAGAGTTGCTTATCTTTTCCCCATTTCTGGTTGCTTCCAGATCCCTTCATAAATTCTTCCCCTCTTTTTTTCTGGCTAACACTTAGCTTCTATTTAGAATAAAGTGGTACTTGACCACCATTTAATTTTTTCATCTGCTTTTCGGAGCACTTAATGCCTCAAACACTTCAATGTGTTCTGGCCCGAGAGCGCCCTCCTCTGTCAAGCAGTCACCAGGCCCTGGTTCCTTTTCCCTTCCTTCCATCCCCTGAGTGGCTCCCAACCACCTGTGCAAAAGGGGAACATGTGATAGAACCATCTCCAGCCCTCGATGCGACCAACTACTCATTCTGGGCCTCTTAGTTTCCTTTGATACCAAGGTCTTTGCCTTTATGAAAGTTATTTACTTCTGAAAAATATTCAAATAATGATCAAAGAAAATCAATTACAGTGTTAATAAACTTAGACACTTCTCCTTACAGGCTGAATGAATAAAATAAGCAGAAGTGACAATAAGGATTGTAATCTGAAAGCAACCCAGTGATGCAGCATTAGAGGGTAATTTTTTTTAAGAGGGTAATTTTTAAAAAGGTAAAATCATGACTCTCATGCAAATAGTAAATGGTCATCATTAATCTGTGAGTTATTTATTATTAACTATTATTAATTCACGATGGAATCAGTAATATATTACAACGGTTTTTGTTTTTTGTTTTTTTTTAATATCTTTATTGGAGTATACTTGCTTTACAATGGTGTGTTAGTTTCTGCTTTATAACAAAGTGAATCAGTTATACATATACATATATCCCCATATCTCCTCCCTCTTGCGTCTCCCTCCCTCCCACCCTCCCTATCCCATCCCTCTAGGTGGTCACAAAGCACCGAGCTGATCTCCCTGTGCTATGCGGCTGCTTCCCACTATCTATCTACCTTACGTTTGGTAGTGTATATATGTCCATGCCACTCTCTCACTTTGTCCCAGCTTACCCTTCCCCCTCCCCGTGTCCTCAAGTCCATTCTCTAGTAGGTCTGCGTCTTTATTCCCATCCTGCCCCTAGGTTCTTCATGACCATTTTTTTTTTAGATTCCATATATATATGTGTTACCATACAGTATTTGTTTTTCTCTTTCTGACTTACTTCACTCTGTGTGACAGACTCTAGGTCCATCCACCTCACTACAAATAACTCAATTTCGTTTCTTTTTATGGCTGAGTAATATTCCATTGTATATATGTGCCACATCTTCTTTATCCATTCATCTGTCGATGGACACTTAGGTTGCTTCCATGTCCTGGCTATTGTAAATAGAGCTGCAATGAACATTGTGATACATGACTCTTTTACAACTGGTTTTTATAGTCTCTCCCTGACAAAATTCCTTTCAGTTGCCATGAACAGGATCATTTGCACTGCTGTGAACAGGAATCACTTGTATCACTATTAGTTTTCTACAAGTTAACTTCTACCTTAACAGAGTTGTAAAATAGTGAAAAACAAAGATGTTCAACTCTATAGAATAAAACAACCCTGCAAAGATCATAACCCAACATTCCACTGAAAAGATAGTCTGCAGCCTCTCTTACCCTTCCAACATCTTTCACAGCTTTTCCCGTCAGTGGTGATCATTTTATTAACATCTCTCCATCTTATCCTCATCCCTATCCCTTGCTTCCTCCCCCAACTCACAAGGAATCCTAGGCTTGGATAAATGGTGTCTGTGTGTATTATGGACAGTGTGAAAATGTTAGGAAGCTTGTAAATATTTTACAAGGATGTGGAGAGGAAAAAAAAGGCTGACCTAGTAATAGAGCTTAAATACTGCATACAAAGTGTTCTTTAAAGGGCAGTTTCTGGGCTTCCCTGGTGGCGCAGTGGTTGAGAGTCTGCCTGTCGATGCAGGGGACACGGGTTCGTGCCCCAGTCCGGGAGGATCCCACATGCTGCAGAGTGGCTGGGACCGTGAGCCGTGGCCGCTGAGCCTGAGCGTCTGGAGCCTGTACTCCGCAACAGGAGAGGCCACAACAGTGAGAGGCCCGCGTACAGCAAAAAAAAAAAAAAAAAAAAAAAAAAAAGAATAAAGGGCAGTTTCTGCTGTTCTGTATCTCACAGAAGCACACAGAGTTCAAGCATTTGCGTTGTGATAGGAATAGTTAGTTTTGATTTAAAAAGCAGAGTAGCCTTCAGGAATTTGGTTTAGGAAGCTTAAGTTGTTTCATTTCAAAGTTCTTTTTTTCCTAGAATAATGCAGATCCCCCCCAAGGGAACCCTGGGCTTCATAAGCCATTGCTATAGCAGGTCAGGAAAACAGTCATGCTGATGGTACTGAGGCACAGTGTGGGAGAGTGGAAGGAACACTTAGGTAGAATTCTGGACATTCAACCACACAACAAGAAAAGCCAAATAATTTGGAGATGAGAATAAATGGGGATCAATGGTGAAGGAAAAAAGTAAAGTGGTTTTCAGCATAAATCAAGGCCTTGAGAAGTGTCTTTTCCTCTGGAAACTGGAGTCATCTCCAGAGGTGAGGAGGTGACTAGGAATCAGATCGGCCATCAGATTCCAAGTTCAAGATAGAGTCCTCCTCAAGAAGTGGACAAATGCATAAATGACAACAATAGAGGTGGATGGGTGAGATGGGTACAATAAAATGCCACCTGAAGACAGAGGAGCAGCTGTGGAGCCATGACCACACGAGGAAGGCGGGAAAAGGAAGTGGTTTGTGGGGGAACATGAAGAGTTTGGTTTGGGACCTATTTACGACCTGGTAGGGCCTCTACGTGTCTTATATTTATGTGTATCAGCTCCATCTTTTTCCTGTTCCCCCTTCTGCTTCAATCTTCCCTTCAAGTTTAAATCTCTCTTGAAGAATGGAAACAATAACTTGGTTTTCTTTGATCTGCCCTCACAAACCAAGCAAAATGCCTTACACATAGAAGATACTTAATGGATGTTGAATGGATGGGTGGATGGGTGGATGGATGGATGGATATTCAAATGTTCTTGAGCAGGGGGTTTACCTTTGCTTCTTGGAGTTCCTTAGAGCAAAGTGGGACAGGACAGGAGAGCAGAGGTTGGAAAGAGCTGGGATTTTATGGGGACAACAAACAGACAGATGTAAGAGGTCAGAAAGAAGAGTTGGCAGAACATAAAAGTAAGTTGTGTTTCGAGAAGGAAAAAGAGTAAAGATGGCTAGACGGTCTACTTGGTGTGCAAATAACAAATGCAGTTTTATATTTAAAAACTGTGAAATTAAAGTTTAACCCCAAATGACACAGAATTATATTGCTCCTAACATCACGTTAAATAAAAGCCATTCCAGCTTGTTTGGACCTGTCTCTGACTGCTCCGCCTGGTGCAGTCATTTTTATTGCTCTAGATCGCATCTGTTTTCATTATCAAAGCAGGGACTTTCTGCTACGTCATCTTGAAGTTCAACTTCACTTGCACAACGTGTTGTTGTGTAATTAAATTAAAATCGCAGGATGTTTTGGATTAGAGGAATCTTCCTTCAACCAGACCCAAGGTTAGTAAGAGAGTGTGACCTGTCTGGGATAGAATTCCCTAATCCAAAACATCCGGAATATTTCACTGGATTAATTTGCAACTCACTGGGAGGATTTACGTCCAATTGCTAAAGATTTTCTGTCTGTTTTCATTACTCTTTTCAGGTCAGGTCAATATGCATTTATTCAGCTCTCTTATTGAAAATGATATGAAAAGTATTACTGAGTCCAAAGAATAAAGAAAATGGCAGATAAAATGCAAGGAAAGGAAGAAAAGTAATGAGTGAGTAAATAAGTTCATTCATGAATAAAGAATTTATTCATGAATAAGTAAATTCATTCATCCAACAAATGAACTTACAGAGTTCTTATTTGTACCAGGCACTGAGCTAGGTAAGTGCTGTGCAATAGAGAGAGAAATATAAGCTACTGGTTCTGTCCCCCAGGAGTTTAGGATTTGTTTTATTTTTAATAAAAAAAATTGCCATTGGACAGTTTAAATTCAATTTATATTGGTATTTTAATCCAATCAAAAACTTCACAAAGAAATAACCATGAACAATTTCTTTGAACATTCTGTGAGGGAAAAGGCTAACAAAATCACACTGCACCACTGGATAGGATGTGTGTGTTTTGGCTGGACTGAATCCCAGGGCCCCTAGCCAGTAGGATACAGGAAGAGAATTTTTAAAATCTATTTTACTGGCTATCGAAAATAATCCTCGGTACAGTGTATCAGGCACACTTTTTGCTTTGAGCATTGCCATGAGTCTATGTAGCTTTAGAAGGAATGACCTTTAGCAAAAACTAATTGACAGGGACTTACCTGGTGGCACAGTGGTTAAGAATCCACCTGCCAATGCAGGAGACACGGGTTTGAGCCCTGGTCCGGGAAGATCCCACATGCCACAGTGCAACTAAGCCCATGTGCCACAACTACTGAGCCTGTGCTCTAGAGCCCGCAAGCCACAACTACTGAGCCCGAGTGCCACAACTACTGAAGCCCGCGTGCCTAGAGCCTGTGCTCCGCAACAAGAGAAGCCACCGCAATAAGAAGCCCACACACCGCAAAGAAGAGTAGCCCCTGCTCGCCTCAACTAGAGAAAAGCCCACGCACAACAACAAAGACCCAATGCAGCCAAAAATAAAAATAAATAAATAAATTTACAAAAATAAAAAACACAACACTCATGGCTCTTCTCCTAAGCACTTCCCTAAGGCTTCTTCCTTTGCCAGAGCTTGGTGACATGAGAGGAAAGTCCTTATGCATCTATTAAATGCTGTGATTTAAATCAGTGAATGATTTCTTCGTCCATTTGTTCAACCCACAAATTTTATTGAGAGCCTGCTAGGAGCCAGCCATAATGGTGGGTGCTGAGGATACCAGGATAAGTAAGATAAGGTCCTGGCCCCTAAGAGAGGAGCTATTGATGGACACAGGCTGTCCTGAAAACCTCTAAACACCTTGCAGCAGACTGACTTAGGACCAAGTCCACTTGTGGGCTGCCTTGGCTCTGGCACCATCCTCACCACCACAAGGTATGGGCATGTTTCAGCATGTGGGTCCAATTCTCTTGGCACAGAGACAATTTTCTGGTGGCTCCTCCTGTCCAGAGTCTACTGCAAAAATACAATTCACCTACCTTGGGTCATTGATTGCATCAGTAAACATAAAACTATGCCATTTTTTGTTAGGATAAGAACACATCAAATGTTTCTTATACTTATTTGGGGGGTGAGAACTGCCAAAGACAGAATTTGAGGTTTTCCACACACTTTTAGATAACTTTACATGCATTTGGAACACAGCAAGAAAATAAAACTAAATTAAAATTAACCTTAGGCTTATTTAATGAAATTAAGTCTCAGAAAGCACTCAGAATCTTAGCAAATGAACACCTGTCCTGAGATTAAAGGTAAATGCCTTCCAAGCGTACACAGATCTATCAAATGTGTTATTTTGAAAATATTTCTGAAGCATCTGAATTACTCAAGCCAATTTTCACTCTTATTTAATTGTGGACTAAGGCACACTTTTCAACCAGGAAGAAATCTAAAGTTATAACATCAGATGGCTCCAAACTATCCCCTATGTGAGAACAAATACCCACAGAAACCCCTTTTCCTTAGCAAATGCCATTCCTTTAACCCCATCCTTATGGCCTGGCTGATAAGGGGATGGGGTGAGAGGTGAAGGACAGGCAGGTGAGGAGAGGTCCACACTCCTACAGGCAGCCAGCATCCTGTGACAGCCAGCTCCCAGAGTCATGTTTAGCTCCATTCCACTGAAACCCTGGCACATTCACTTGAGTCATACGGTCATTTAGGTCATTCAGACCTATCTCCACACAGATGCAGATAAGATTCTATAGTGTCAGGAACCAGGAAGCCAGCCAAGATAATAGATAATGGGAGGGGGAGAAAAGGACTATTCTCAGCAGCAATTATGTTAGAGGAGCCTTTTATAGCCATTTTTTTTTTTTTTTTTTTTTTTTGGCCGCACAGAATGGCATGCGGGATCTTGGGATCTTAGTTGCCCCGACCAGGGATCAAATCTGCATCCCCTGCAGTGGAAGCGCAGATTCTTAACCACTGGACCACCAGGGAAGTCCCATAGTCATCATTTTGTAGTGAACTTCTACTTTGAGATGGTCAAGGACTGTAAAGTTCTTGAGAGAACTTCAAGTAGAAACATACCTTAAGGGACTCCTGGCATCCAGCTCTCTCAATTTATGGAGGAGGAAATTTATGAATGAGGCACAGAGAGTTTCATTACCAAGGTCAAGATCTTGAGACTAGCGAATAAAAGAGTCAGAACTTGAAGCTCAGTCTGCTGAATTGCTGTCCAGTGATCTTCCTTTTTCCTGCCTGAGTACCCATCCTAAACCATTCCTCAACACCCCAGCCTTCGTCCAGGAATACAATTTTGCCCTCATCACAAACTATCTGTCTCCTCATTATTTTGTTCATTCAGTCATTTTGCAAATATGTATCCAGAGCCCACTGTGTGCCTGGAGCACAAGGAGAACTTCACAGCCCAGGTCCCTGCCCTCCAGGCGACCATGATTCACCTTTACTCTCTCCTTGGAGCAATGCTCTCTGGATCCAGCCTTCCCTGTCAGCAGTGACTGCTGCTCTCCCTGTGAGAGATGCTTTGCTTTCACAGTTGAAACTCTCTACTAACATCGAGAAGAGAGAAAAACAAAACACAACAAAACAAGAGACACAGCCTAGAGTGGATATTGCATCGAAAGACAGTGAATTGCTTCTGAAATTGAGTCAGGAAGCTTTCGGGCCACAATGAGGACTGAATTCCGAGTGTCCCTATGGTGTTGTCCTGAAATTGATTCCACAGAACTACAGTTGGAGGGAGCCTGTGTTTTTCACAATAGCCGTAAATGCTCCTTGTCCAAAGAGGTGTAGTAGGATGTAGGATGTAGTCACTTTTTTTTTTTTTTTTTTTTTTTTTTTGTACGCGGGCCTCTCACTGCTGTGGCCTCTCCCGTTGTGGAGCACAG
The DNA here is from genome assembly GCF_964165515.1 of Mesoplodon bidens. Lineage (NCBI taxonomy): Eukaryota > Metazoa > Chordata > Mammalia > Artiodactyla > Ziphiidae > Mesoplodon > Mesoplodon bidens. The sequence continues at coordinate 63,361,733 of NC_138174.1, read as the reverse complement.
GCTCCAGACGCGCAGGCTCAGCGGCCATGGCTCACGGGCCCAGCCGCTCCGCGGCATGTGGGATCTTCCCGGACCGGGGCATGAACTCATGTCCCCTGCATCAGCAGGCGGACTCTCAACCACTGCGCCACCAGGGAGGCCCGGATGTAATCACTATTAATCTAATAGTGACTATATAGAGTCCTAGAGTTCCTAAAAACCCGTGGCTATACTGGGGCATCTAAGAGAGTTAGCAACGAGAAAGTATGACTTTGACAGTAAGTTATGTAACCAGCAAGGAAAAAAAAAATCTGGCAGCTTAAAAAGGTTTTCTGTTTTTCTTTCTTAGAGGAGGCTTAATCTGGCCCAAACCTAGAAGATGTCTCAAATTGACAATGTCGGCTTAAATCGTTTATTATTTTAAAAGGCGATATAACAATTTTTGTTCCTCTTTGGCTTGTGGGTTCTTTGCTCAATTGGAATTATTGTGATGATTGAGAGCCTATTGGCACAGAAAGCTTCCCGACACCCCACTGTTGTGTTTTCAAACAGGAATAAAGGAAAAGCAACCAGCCTCGTCAGCAGTGACTCTGTGTGAATGAGGAAATCCAAACTGGTGAGTGTCCATTTCCTTTGGAAATATGAATCAGTGTTCCTGATGTTGAATATAGATTTCTGTAGTAACCTGTATCTTTGATAAAGATTTTGATTCAGGATGAAGAAAGTGGAGAGATTATGTTAAATGAATTTTACAAATTCTAATTGAAGCATTGTCAGTGGACAAGGTTTTCCAAATTACCTTTTGTGTGCAGGATACACAGCAGACATAGAATACATTATTTTTACTGTTGAGAAGCAAGATCAAAAGGGTCAAGTTTTAAGGGTGGAAGGTTATTTGGACCACCATCAACACTATTTAGAAGCAAAATTTCTAACTCCATGTTTCCTAAGATGCATTTGGAAGCAGCTGTTGAAATCCTAACAGAAATCTACTTTGGAGCTAAGGTCGAACACCTATTTTTCACAATACCTGGGCTTCATTAAGGAATACAGAATGAAG